>NC_051851.1:52885239-54135239 GCF_905115235.1 Hermetia illucens
AACAAGCAAGGGGATGGAAGCATAATGTTCGGAGGTGATATCAGTTTTGTGTGAAATGGTCGGCACTAACATCATTTATTATAGGGTGCTTTCCTTGTGATGGCGTTGGTCCATTCATTCAAGTTGAAGTAGTTGTGAGATTGCCAATATATCGTGACATTTTGGGAAAGCACATGTTATTACATGCTCATGAGAAGATGGGAAAATATTGGGCCTTCTCACAGAATAGCGTTCCTAAGCACACCTCCAAGTTTGTTCAGAATTTGGCAAATGACAATAAAGTTGCAAAAATAACGTGGCCTTCTCAAAGTCCGGAAACTTATTGAGCATCTTCGAGGAAAGTTAGATTCACGTATTTGAGATCAAAACTTTTCTAAAACAGCTGAACTAATGGTTGCTCTGCAACAAATAGTTCACAACTCTAGTTGATGTAATATCGAACTTAGTTGAACCTATTCCGCCAAGATGTGAAACAGTAAGAAAGACTAGAGCTTTTTTCGCATCCTTATTGTTGTAAACTGCTTCTAAGACAAAAGCTTCCAAAGGTGTTTGATTCATTTTAAATTAAAGTTTCCGAAGTTTTGACCACTACTGTATATTGTTAGTGATTCGACTTTGTCGCAAGACGCAGAGTCACGTGTCAATAAGTGACTCCCATCTGAAAACCATTCGACTGCCTTGTTGTCCAAATATTTGTTAAACTTTCTTACCCATGTCTTTAGAGCACCAAGCCATAACTGAGTCGGTACGTTTGACGCATTCTAAAATTCAGTCATTATTGAATTTTCCGCCAGGGCTGACGATTTCACTGTAGAATTGTTCCTTGCTGTTTCTACAGAGGTGCTACTTCTACTTCTGTTAAATCTTCAACTTCCCCAAAGGATGACCGTTAATACCCCCGACAACAGCATTCGTCTTGACGCAACAATCGAAGTTATAATGTAGTAGTTGCTATTAATGTAAGTATATTAGTTAACATAGTTCTTAAAGTCATCAAAGGGTAATCTTCCGTGCCGACCCCACACCCTTCGGATGTTGCAGAGCTGTGCAAAAATTTACTGCTGCTTTTCATGAACCTCGAGAAAGCTTAGCATTCAAGTTCAAAATTTTACTATTTCCGCTATATTCTTTTCAAATTTCAATGAACTACTCCATATAATCTGCATAACTGATAGTAATACAGGGCAAATAAAACATTTGTGTATAGCATACAGGCGCCATCCATCCTGAAAAATCAATCAAATTAGAATGAGCCCATCTAAAGCTAGTAAAATATATACACAAAGGAATTAACGTTTCTTAGATTTCTAGAGGAGATTTCCTCCAACATTTTCAGGCTAGTGTCGATCCAGCCTCGATATGCTGTAACATTCGTGAAAACCGTCCCAATTAGCGGTTGTGCGCATGGCTGTATGCCTCGGGATACTATCCCTACTAGTTGGTTTTCGCATATGAGTGGTCCACCAGAGTCACCCTTTTTTTGAAAAAAATAACCGAATTAAAATCTAAGATAGGCAATAAAATTATCTAGGAAATTACAACGCATATATCTGCGCCTCCTTCCAAATTACCAGCACATATTTCGGTTTTCGGATTCCGTTCTATGCAAGTCAACTCCCGATCTATTCTGACTGTAGCAATTTGTAATATAGTTGAGTGATGATCATTCTGGGAAACGTAATTATGCATTATATTATCAGAAAACAAAATCATTAATCCACTCCTTTATGCAAGTTAACGACTACTAACATTGACACGCCTTCCCCAACCAATTACCAAACACGGTTGCCCATTTGGAAAA
This sequence comes from Hermetia illucens, assembly GCF_905115235.1. Classification (NCBI taxonomy): domain Eukaryota; kingdom Metazoa; phylum Arthropoda; class Insecta; order Diptera; family Stratiomyidae; genus Hermetia; species Hermetia illucens. The sequence goes on from NC_051851.1 coordinate 52,887,041, forward strand.
CTATGGTTTGCTATTTGTACAGTTTTCGTAAGACTGTCCAATCTGAACGGCTTTCGTAACTGAAAATTGAAATTGAAAATTGTGCTGCTTGCATTACACCAGCAAAACTGGTTCTACATAGAATATCGAATTGATGTTATTTTATTTTGAAATCAACTAATAAAGTGTAAAGGAATAAGAAAAATTTCCCATTTAGAATTAGGAGGTTATACCTTCAATATGGCTATATCATATTCACTTCCGTTGTATTTGCTGTGTAAATAGACACCGTTACTTTTTCCAATTTGACGGTTTTTCGATCCAGAGCGGTAGGTGCTGTCTAAGTCGTGAATTACAACCTAGGTAAATATTTATGTAATTATTGGAAAAAAAATGATTTGATTTCATACTATCAAGTGTTTCAATACATGCCGATTCATATATTTGAAGCAATGTGCAGCAGTTAAAATATAGGAAGCAGTGATGAGGCAACCTCCACAAAAATGACCAGACTCCCGGTAGCTCAGCTGAATGGACACCTTGAGAAAGACCAATCGAAATCCTCCTTGTTGATTTTTATTTACTTTACCTACCATATACGGGGCTTCACCTGGTTGGGCGTTCCTCCCATCAAAGACTCCTCCAGGATCATCCATTTGTGGAGACAGCTCCAAATCTGTGCCATGAACCCCAACGAATAATAGTAGGTACACTAAAATATTCATTGAAACAGATAATTTTGACTATTACGGGGATTCCTGAAGTATCTTATGAAAGGTTACCTAAAAAATAGATGTCAGAAGGACATGTCGATACTATAGCTTACTGCGAGTTTCTTCTGATGTATTTTTGTCAGCCACATTTTAATAAATATTTTTGAAAACCATTATTTGAAATGAAAAGTAATTCATTCAATTCAAAATAAAAACGAATTGCCAAAATTGTATCATATCGTACACTGTACACTGCAATGCACTAGGTATTGAATGGATGAAAAAATCTCGGGATACGTCATCACCCTTCCTTAATAAGGAATTCCAGACATCCCGGCTTTCCGCCGAGGTTCACCAATTCAATATCTCTAAAAGCTGTCTGATCGATAGCTTAGGCCAACGATCCATCTAAGGCAGGGTCTGCCACTTCTTCTTTTTCTACCATAGCCCTTCTAGACTTTCCGCGCTGTATCATACTTACCCATATGGAATAAGTGACCCGCCCACCGCAACCTATTGAGCCAGATTTTATCCACAACCAGGTGGCCTCTGTATCGCTCATAAATTTTATCGTTACATAGGCCACGAACATTTGAATACGTCATACCGTCTGAAAATCTAAGAAAGAAAGAAGATGTACAGGCAATTATACTGGCTATTGGAGAGGAATTCCCAGCTGACCATCTGCAACAAGCTGCTAATTTATAAGCAGATCTCAAGGTCCATATGGACATACGGCATTCAGCTCTGGGGCTGTGCCAAATAATCAAACCTAAAGGTCATACAAACTTTTCAAAATAAAGTACTTAGAAGCATGGTGGATGCTCCCTGGTTCATCCGTAATAAAGATCTGCATAGGGACCTGAAAGTATAGTTGATTAGTAGAGTCATCAAAGACCAAGCAATTAAACCACCTCAGACTGATGGGCGTCTGAGGTAACGCTGCTGCTGTCGAGTTTGATGCTCTGATATCCTAACTCCACTCCCCGGTTGCGCGCAATTCTACCAAATTTAACTTTAGTAAGGCGAGCTTTGAAGGTCTGAACTCAGTCCTGGCGACAATCAACTGGGTTCTCCTTCTCTTTCGATTAACGTGTCACCAAGCACTCAACACTTTCTATACCACTTTACCTCATCTTTTGCCCTATTTTACCTTCTTTCCTCTTATCCTGTCTGATTCAGCGCTGGAATCCACATGAAATTTGGCCAAAAACACTCCGAGGGAGAAGCTCCTGTCGTCTAGAACCTATGTCGACTTAGCTTCTTCTCAAAATTTTGTGTTCCTCGGTAAAATCCTTAATATATAAATTCAGAAACGAATATCTGACCAGTGTTGAAGACTCTTTGAAGCACGGAAACCTCAAACCTTTTTGGTCCCACATTAGCAACTTCCACTGTCCTGCTCAGCTATCTCCTTCACGAAAGTGGCGATCCTACGCCAGCCGAGAATTACCGTCCCCTCCTTGGCCTCCTCTCCTATTGTTCCAAAATCTTAGAAAGCGATTGTCCGCCCACCTTGCCCACCGCATAGTGAAAGAGCAGGGCTTTGTTAAACGTAGGTTTTCTGCCTCCAACTTGCTCGACTTTACTAACTTTATTGCTAAACGCTAAAAGCTTCGACACTCATTTCCTCGCACTTCCCAATCGATCAGCAAAATTATCAGGCTTTATACTTCGCTCCTCCTCTGATTTTGACTCCATTCAACTCTCCTTAGTTCCCTTCAATTTCCTTATGAGGAATATTCTCGAGTACTGCTCAATGATGGTACGGCCTTGTGCCTTCCCTTATACAGTTGGCCCAATGTTTAAGGTCATGTAATTTATTATCGATATCTATGCTATCTCTTCGTTTCCCAGACGAAGAGAGTGCGCCTGGTAGTAACCGTCAGAAACAATCCGACACCAGATTAACTTCTGTTATCACTTGGCTTTCCTGACTATAAAAGCACATTGCCATAAGTGTGGCACGAGAGAGAGGAGTGCAATCCAAAGTCCGACATCTTATTTTGCTTGGGCTCAGAATGTGCAGTTTACATCGTTGGAATTCCCGCTTGGGTTGGAGAAAGCCAGCATTGTGAGGACCCTCGCTACCATTGCCGAGGCCATTCCAGAAATCAATCATAGCCCTTTTTGGATAGCTGCAAGTCTTCCGTGTGAGGTCAGTCCCTATCCAAGGCGTTGTTGACGTTTCGGTAGCAATCAAATTTGAAAATTTGCAGGTTGTTATACCACAAAATTTTATCCGTTTTAGTCTCCTCTCAGCAGGGGAGGCTTCCAGTGTATTTTTGGGATCCAACTCACAAGGCTTAAAATCGATTCACTGCCTGCCTATCTGTCTGGCTACACTGATTCAATCAAAATTCATGAAATCCCACGCATACAGTATGTGACAAAAGTTTACGTCGAATTTAAGGGGGGCTCAAATGAAAGTTTTGACGTACATTGCAAAATGCGCGAGGAGGGGTTTTGAATTTTTCTACTTTCAAACGATGAGAAAAAGGTAGACAGGCTTTAAACCGGTTTTAAAAAGGTTTTGTTTTTGTTCAAGAATTCCAAAATTACTCCAGCAATCTAATTTTCCTCCTTCCCAAATCTCCTTGATTTAATTGACTCCGCCAGCATTGATCTAGTCACCGGTATGCTGTATGCGAGCAGCACATAGAAAGTCAACACTTATTTATCCCATCGGAGTGCGCTGGCCCGACAGAATCTCGATCCAGAAACTTCTCCGGCGTACGGATCAGATAACGGTGGACGTGTTTCCGGAAAACGTAAATAGGAAACCACCAAGGGTGACTTATAAATAAATATATGCACTAGCAACTTTATTATGCTAATGTTGTCGGTGAAGGACACTTTCTCGCCAATTTCGCTGCATCTTATCGAGACATAGACAATATTCCAGGTATTCAAATATGCAGGTAGAGAGAATAGAATGAGAAAAGAGGTACATTTATATGTAATTCTACTTTTCAGTCTTGACATTTGAATATGAAAAAATAACTGAAGGTTGAGAAACACAGAACAATTTTTTTAAAACAAGTCGGAATATCCGAAACTTGCAACTTCGGGTTTTGTGTTCATCTCAGGTGAGAAACTTTCTATCCACAATTTTTCCATTCGTACACAATTAAACATTGAAAATATTCCTTGTTATGGCTTCAAACTCTAACTTCCACGTTCATATTAGTTCACTTTACATGATGATGACGTCATACCCGTGTTAGGGTGCAATAAATTCACATGAAATATAAAGTTTTGACCTTTCCTAATAATAGTTGGATTGGCTTCAAACTTCATCAGCTTATGCTCATGGTCTGGGACAGTGAATGAATGCCTGATGTCCGACAACGGGGCCATTATCTGAACCACTTATAAAGAGGATATTACCCAGTGCATTAATTACAGTGGTATCACATTTCTGAATACCATCTATAATATATTCTCCGCCCTCTTGTTAGCCCGGATAGCCCCATACATCCAAAACATCATGACCCCATAACAAAGGCGCTTCACTCCAGGCCTGATAGCATAGCCAGGATAAAACTGTACCCGACGTACAGACGTATACGAACGTCAGCATCAAAAACCAAAGAAGTAACAATATCACTTTGCACTGGTGAAATCAGAACAGATATTCGTCATGGAAGACACCTTTTAAGCCGTTGACAATTTATCCTTTTTAGGATCAAAAATCACAACCGATAGTAGTTACGATGCTCACATCGGTGCACGTTTGGTGGCTGCCAGCAAAGCCTATTTCAGCTTACAAAATGTGTTTCGATCGAAGCATCTCATCACAGGGTCAAAGCTTGTATTGTACAAGGCAATGATCTTGTCAGTCCGCACGTATTCCTCGGAAAGCAGTGTTCTTAACAAGAAAAATTGCGAACTTCTAGCCGCGTTCGAGAAAATATTTCTCCGAAGAATTTTTAGCCGCCTGTATGAGGATGGACGATTCCGTAGCCTATATAACGACAAAATCTATGAGCGATACCATCACCGTGTGATAGCAGATAAAATCAGGGCTAATAGGCTGCGGTGGGGGACACTTAATCTGTATAAGTAAGAATGCTCCAGGCCGAAAAGGCTATAAGGGCAATATCTATAATAGAAGTGGCAGACCCTGCCTCAGGTGGAGCGGACGTACGTCAGGACACCAGACAGCTTTGAGGGATATGGAATTCACGCACATCGGCGCAGAACCTGGATGTGAGGAGTTCGTTAAGAAACCTAGTACGGTTACGGGTTGCTGTGCCGCTGATGATGATACTATTTCCTAACTACACAGGCATAACATAAACGGGACTCATTTTTTACAAAAGTGTTTTATTTTTCTACATAATTTCTTACCAAATGTAGTTGGGCGTTCTTGAAGGCACCGGTGCCTCCCGTGTGCCGTGTGTGTGAGTGTATGTGTGTGAAAAAGATGGAAATCGCAAGGAGACAAGTCCAGACTGTAGGGAGCTTGCTTTGTTTCTTTGTGTGAGGTATGTGAGGCCTGACGTTGTCATAAAGAAGAATCACATTTCTGACGTATTTTGCCTTCTCTCTCTCGCCAAAATGCCAATTCGCGGTATCCAGCAATTCGTAGTGGTACTGTGTATTCATAGTGCGTCGATCATGGAGAAAATCAAGATGAATAACACCTTTCCGAAAAAAACAGTTGATCTCGCTTTCGCTCTCACTGGCACCCTATCGTCGCTCTTCGTCTACTCCATATTGGCCTGTTTCGAATCATGTGTACACCCAAGTTTCGTCACAGGTGAGGATTCCATCCAAAAACACGTCTGCCGTTTTGTAGATTCCGAACATCCGCTGAGAAACTTCAAATCGATACCGCTTGTTGTTTCTCGATAAAGCTAGTTGCACCCATCTTGCAGAGACTTTTCGAAATACGAAGTCATCAGTCGCGATTGTTTGGTTACTTCTACAGCTTATGTGAATTTCCCCACGATTCCGAATTGGGATATTCGTCGATTTGCCGATCGCCTCGATGCTTTCCGCGGTAACACTCGTCCTTGGGAGGGAGAGTTCAATCGGCTCCGTGTAAGGGTATTTCCTCCGAACTTTGTACGCAATCACTCCAAAATTTCAGTTGGATTCACTTCCTCCCTGGCCAAAAGCTTCATAATAATACTTTGCTCCATGGGCACGTGAACTCCTTTCCCACTTATGGTTTCTTTCGATACCAAAGGATTCGAGAGAATTACGGTTGGTACTCCCTTTTCAATAAAGGTACCGGTACCCCTTCGGAATCTTAAACAAAATCGGTCCCTTATATATTTGATACACCTTCGTTCTATCATAAAATACTTTGCAATAGAGGCTAGATAGCAAAAACACTCTAGTGGAAATACTTTTCTGCTTAAGGCTTCTTGTAGAGTCGAATGGGCTAGAAATGACAACATTTCGACCTATTTTCCTAAATTGATAAAGTAGACAAACTGTGAAAAGTATTCCAATTAAAAACGATCCTATAACTTTTATCTAACCAAGATCACTTCTCTACTTCGATGCTGGGAAAATACCTAGGAAATATATTATGTAAAGCCTGAAAACGGGGCTTCTGACCCAAATCATCAATCTGTATCGTGATAACTCTGAAGATACGTATACTTGCGAATACTTGAAAAATACGTCTTGATCTTTCCAAATTAATTAATTTCAATTATAAATAATGCCCTTTATAAATCAAAACTTAATTGTGCTACCAACATGACACAGCTATAAAAATAAACCTAGTTGGCCTACGTATGCTGATCTCAAGTATGTGTGCTAATATATTGCATTTCCTCAGCGAAACATATAAACATAAATGGTATCATATCGTCATCTTGTAAATCCCTGGCTAATTTCTGAACGTATGCACTTTCTAGACAAAAATACTGCACACTACTACTGGCGAAGGGAAAAAGTAAAGAAAAATGAGGAAAAGCTGTTGCAGTTGCACTTGCTGCTCCTTTCGTGTGCACTCAGCAACAAATCATCGCTTCTATGAGAGAAATGAAAAGTTGAAATATATCACTTGTTCTTGGGATGACTTGTAATTAATTGCGGATGAAACAGAATTATTAATGAATCTGCGAATCTTCTCGTTCACAATGTCGGTTTATAAATAAACTATCTGCTCTCGACATCGGATTCCAACTGGCATCGAAACCAATGTCTGAATTTAGATTTTCATCAATTAAGCATTGCAAACACCAGAGCATTGAAGAAATTTGTCTTGAGATGAATGCAGTAACGGCATCTTAGGTTATATAAGATCGGCGACTTGCTTATTTCGTCAAATATGATGAATGTTGGGGGAAAAGAATACAAAATAGAAAAGTTGTGGCATTTAAAACGCAGGCAACAACGTCCAATATACATAATCTTTAGGAGAAACCTTTTTATTTTCAACGCTAATATTATATCTATTTGTTTGTTCGCTATGACTGAATTTCCTTTCTGGCAGTTTTTCGAATTAAAATATAGCAGATCAGAATTCTTTGATTATATGCTTCTACCAGCTTATCATTGTATGTACTATATATTTTCCATATACTTTTCTATTACTTTCCCTGTAACTTTTTGTCTGTTCTTAAGTTAAGTGGCCACCGGATGATGGCCCTTTTCGAGTGTCAGTATCTCTTTTGTTACGCACATTTGGTGGTTGGATGCTCGCAACCGGTCAGTCTGAACCCAACAGACCTTATGACAGGCCCTGTGCTCAAACAGACAGGTGCAAGTGCCATACGGTTTTCAACTTTTCACCACCGCAATCCAAACGTTACAACATCACAAAATACTACAATATAACCTAATATTACCGCATCACCCAACATTATCGCGTTGTCAAGCATCACTGCATTACAAAGACGATGTTGTAATATAACATTACCGCTCTTCGTTGTACCAATCGCCGTGTTGTATGTTAAAGCCAACGCCGAGTATCGACCTGCGGAATGGCTTTGTGGCTTTACGCTCGAAAATGATTTTGAGTGCACATTAATATGGGGATGCAGATTCTTGGCTTTAACTAATTGAACTGCAATGTTGCGGTTTGGAATGAATGCCGGCTGCTGGTTGACATAAGTATGACGTTATCCTAGTTTCCTAGTCATTATCATCAACTGCGCAACAACCGGTATCCGGTCTAGGCCTGCCTCAACAAGGAACTCCAGACACCGCGGGTATGCGCCGAGGTCCACCAATTCAATATCCCTAAAAGCTGCCTGGCATCCTACGCCATCGTTCCCTCTCAGGTAGGGTCTGCCTCGTCTCCTTTTTCTAACAACCTACCTTATAGATATTTCAGACTAGATAATCCTCATCCATACGGATTAAGTGACCCACTCACCGCAAAATATTGAGCAGGATTTTATCCACAATCTGACGGCCATGGTATCGTTCATAGATTTCAACGTTATGTAGACTACGGAATCGCCCATCCTCATGTAGCGGCCCAAAAATTCTTCGGAGGATTATTCTCTCGAAAGCTGCCAATTTTTCTTGCTAAGAACCCAACTCTCCGATGAATACATGAAGTCTGGCAAGATCATAGTCTTGTACGGTAAGAGCTTTAACCCTATGAAGTAGGCTCTGTTGGCTGCAAACAACTGTGCGTAGATTATTGGTTGTGATTTCGACCCTATTATTTCTTAGTACATCTGCAGTAGTCTGTTCTCTCGCTTTGATGTAAAACCTTGATTTCGAGTTTGTGTGAGACGGACAAACTTCAATTATGCCAAACTAGGATAACATCTATAACATCTAAGCGAAGTAATGTTCGTTCGCGAAAATGGTGCTTCCCTAATCTTTGCATATGAAAATATCCATCTTATGGGATCTTTTGTTTTTTTTTTCATCCATTCTTCGTTGATACTTGGCGGCACTTTATACTCTATGTTATGAATGTTATAAATGCAATCCAATTCTAGTAATAAATAATATTTGGTACTATGGGCTGCCTGAGTGTTATTATTTGATGTTGATGATATAACATCATATGTACTGTTAGGGTAATGAGTAGTGATGTTTCTGATATCACAATGTAATATCACCTTTTCCCAAAAAAATATATCACATTGCCTACTAACGAGATATTGTGCGCGCCTCTACTCATCACCATCATAATGTCACCCTTAGAGTAGTTTCTCATAGAATGATCTTCCGCCAGCATATCGGAAATCTTCGTTTTTGCATAGTGCTGTTCATTTGTGATGCCCCTTAATCTACACCTAGTCAAAATCCTGTCAGAAATCGGATCCCAAGTCAAAAGGATTCGTGTCTGGAACCAGTTGGTTTTCAAAGTACAAATGCACAGTGCCCCACGGAGGAGAGGAGTACTGTCTAGAGTACTACCACGCTGGAATTCGCGCTTGCATTGGAGAAGCGAGAATTTGGGGACCCTTATACCATTGTCACGTAGCGTGTGTATATTCTAGAGACAGGCCATTGAAAATAATTTCTTGGGTCCAAGTCGTAGTTGTTGGATCAGTTCCTAACCGAGGATATGTCCTTGTTTAAGATCTTTGACAACATTTCGCGTCATATTGGGAAAGTATGCTAACATATTCCTTGAATTACTAACTTGGGTTTTCTGCAGCTACCAATTACATTGCAAATTTATTTTTATAAAGTGGCAAATATCGAGCGCAATTCAATTATATCTTGCCCATGAAGGAGGAGATAGTTAAAACTGACCTACCGCATAAAACTATGTCTGCGATGCGTGTATTATCGAGCAATTCATCAGGTCTGTAGAGACTTTAAAAAGGGTGCACCTATTAAAGAAGCTTCCAGTGAATTTGCACTGAACCTTTCAAGAGTAAGACAATCATAGTACCGGGCAAGAAAATCAGGTTACGGAGCAATATCCGAAAATGCTTCTAACCAAGGAATTGAAAAGTGAAAATACTGGAAGTATAATGGGCGATATAAAGGCAGTGGTAGTCGTAACCGGGTTTATCGTCAAACGTTACGACAAGGTCTTAAATTGAACTCTTATATGATTAAGTGTGCCGCAAGCAAAATCGAGCTTGTTGGAAACAGGAAGCTCGGTCGTTTACGAATAAAGGATTTGATAGCTTTTCTTATGTAAGCATATTGGGACTCACTGAACTTACATTTGTACGTAGTATATTAGAGAGAACCCTCCTAAACTATATATAGAAAAATGCATTTTACTGTGTGCGTGGGAGTTGATAGCTCCAACTTTTCCACAGAATTGCATGCCATGAGATAGACAAATGAATATACGAATAGTGAGCTGATTTTTAACGACAAACTGACGAAAAAATTAATTTACTAATAAGCCACATGTTTTCAATGCTAGCCTCACTTCTGATATTTCATGCAAAAAGAGGGCGAGGGTTGGAATGTGGTCATTCTTCTCAAGGACCCATTCTCGGAACCTACCCAACCGAAAAATTTGAAAAAAATGAGAAAACTGTCATTATACACTACCTAGGCTTCGAAATAACCTCCATACCGATATTTGTTCAAACGATGTTAATAATAGTATGTTCCTACAATTTTTAGAAGTAGGCTGTAAAACCGTGCTTAAGTTCATCCTAGAATCATGCTATCGCAGTAATAAAGGCTTCAATATAGAACATGACCATACCAAGTTTGTTGGAAATACGGTACTATTATTAACAAAATTTTAGTGGGGCAAAGTTGCTACTGCAGTTTAAATTCTAAGACTTTAAAGTAAGACCTTCAGTGTAAATTTTAAGACGCTAAAGTGAGTGTACTGACATAATAACATTACGTGCTAGGTACAAATGAAAAAAAGGCCTACAAAACCTTTCTTATTTGAAGCATCCAGCTTCCGGTTTCACGGCTTTTTTCTTGTTGTTTGTACATAGATTTAATTAGTTATTTCGCATATTACGAAATGTATTACTAACGCCTGTCTCTGGCTTAGGCGAAATTTTGCGAATGAAGGAATATAGCGAGATTATTGCCGGTTTCATGAAAGATGGCTGGGCCGGTGCTTGAGAGCTAAGGCAGAAGTAGATATAAGAGTCTCGGCAAGTATAGGTAGTCGTCTAATCTCAATATGAATTTTTCACAAATAAACCCCGTTTAAGGTCTGTGCTAGGCAAGGAAAAGATTGCAGTGTTTGGAATTTTAACCAAGCAGGGATGAATCTGCGATTTCCATAGGAAACCACAATGGTGTTAGACAACGGGATATGGGCATTCCTCAACTGCCAAAAGAGGGGCTGCACAGATGGGTGGTGGACTATACATTTATCTGCAACCGGGTTCTTTTCGATACGATACGATCGATACGATACGGGAAGTAATACAGATACACGTGTTACGTGCGCTTATGTTTTAAAGTAAGATGGTGGCGCATATCGTCATAACGTTGGGATTGTGGCCACATTTATATCAATTGCTATGTAAACTTGTCTGGAATTTTGTGCTTCCTGAAAATTGATTGTGTGTTCCATTGGATCTCCAGGAATCCTTTTATGTACTAAAGTTGTTAAAACCAATTACTCCAGAAGTTTGCCACTATTGATACTGTATAATAAATCAACGTCGGGCAACAACAACAACAAATATAAATAACCAAAATGATAGGATCAAATTTGTATGATTTATGGATGCCAATCCCCAGAGCTGTGGGAGAAGGATCTTCATTCAATAATACCCATTTATTCTGTTAACCCCTTTTTATTTTTCTCATTTTTATTTTTCTGATTCTTCATATATCATATATTTTTTTTCTTTGTATCGATTTTTCTTGAATTTTACAATTAATTTTATTTTCCTTCTCTATGTATTTTGCTACTTTTTACTTTTCTTCAATTATAGAAAAAATAAGTTCTCTCCCCTCTCCTCTCTAACTCACAAAATTCCCAAAAAATTAGGCCCATGGTCCAACATTATAGCTTGAGGATGCCAGTATGAATTCCAAAAATTGTGCTTCTTGAATATCTGGGGCAGGAAAAGCATCGATTGAGGATGTAATCCGTCATGAATTTCCCTCTCGATTGCGACACCTATGTTTAGTGTTTTGTGGCTCCAGGCGACGCTTGAGACGTTAATTTATTTTAGTTTCATTTGCAGCTTTAGCGAATGTATTTACTTCAGATTAGTCCGCGCGATATCCCATGTTTATTTAGCTTTCAGGTTCCAATGCGAACCTACGTATCAGACTAAGGGCACATGAAGTCTTGTAAAATTACACGTAGATGATTTCAGTGTTCAAAGGACTTCGCCACATTCCCGAGCCTGGCTAGCAAATGGGTGAACAAACGCGTGTCGACGGAACACTTCGACGGAGCTTCAGTATTTGGGGACCTAGCTTCCCAGACAACTTTTGGGATAGCTTTCCCCTCTAGGTCGACTCCGGGAACCATGATAGATTATGGTCTATCCATATAGTCATTGCAGATTACCTCAGTAGGCAACGATATGCATAGGATGCCCCAGAAATGAGGTCCCTTAGTGTAAAGTAATTTATGAATAAGGTTAGTTTCCAATAAAGCCGCAAAGTTTTAGGCTGTCGTCGATTGTCGTCTACCAGGCATAAGTCGAATTTTTCTGACCAAAATCCCTAATTACTAAGATTCAGTTAAAATGCAAAAAAGGTAAGGAACCAGGTTTATCCTCACCTGAGTTGCAATCGCAGAGCTGCATGCGACCAGGCGCGTGTCATGGGTTGCGGATAATGACATGACCCACCAGGTCAGCTACGAATATCGCAAGTTAATCTTGTAAATAAGTAGCCGCGGACAAGCAGAACGTTTCCTTTTGTGTTCGTCCCCCCTTACCGATTCTTCCCGTTCAGGGGGAGTAAACCTCCTTAACAAATCCATAATCCGGGATGAAGGGATCGACGCGCCTATCGGATGAATTGCGGTGACGTTACACTGTATTTCAGCGGCTCCCCTTCAAATACCTTCCCTACCTTTGGAGGTAACCATGGGGCATTGCAACATTGGGGCTCTGTTGCAGGGTTGACTACCTCCCCAATAGTCGTGGGAACAAAGACACGACACAAAGGCACGAAGACAGTACCCAACACGGTAAAGGGTCGTTCAACAACATCAGAGCGGCTCTTCGCCCTCGTATATTTTGGCGGTTATGCCGTCAACCACCAGGGACGGGAGACCTAGGAGACGTATGGTTTGGACGAACCAACTCAACGAATTTATCATCCGCGCCTATTACCGTGTCACGGATTTGGAACGGAATCCATCAGGGTACAGACATCGACTACATGACGCGTTCATAACCCGATTTCCGGAGCTAAGTCATGTTCCGGAACAGAACGTCGTCAATCAGTACCGGGTGATCGTGAATAACAACCGAGTTGCCTTACCAATTAGGCAACAAATCTTCCAAGAGGTTTCACTTGAGCTCGGGCTGGAGTCATCAAATTACCGGACTAGTCAAAGGAGTAACACAAGTACTCCACCTGTAGGGCACTCCATGAATCCAGTAGTCAGGAGAAGCTTAGTAACTGGGGATGTCGACCCAATTTATAATGAGGCTTTGACCGCATTCCAGGTCGTATTCACAGAGTATGCTGAGATTCTCCCAGACGCTAGGCCAAAGATCCCAAAACTGAAGTTTACTTCGGCAACTACTAACATCATTGCTGCCGTTCACAGAATTTTGGCTGATCGTTTGGCTAGCGAGATTACTGCTACAGAGGTTCACAGCCTGATCTACGTTGCAGCTGCCACGGTTATTCGTCTCCATAATCAACATCTCAGAGCGAATAACAGAGGTATGCGCAGAAGGACTTCACCGTTCTGGGTGTTTCGACTCAACAAAAGATTCGAAAAGTTGAGAAAGGAGATTGGTTGTGTCACGCAAGCACTCCTTGGAAATCCATCACCAAGAGTGCACAGATGCGTTGCAAACATCATTGGAAACTAAGATCTGTCCAATGATATGCCAATCGAAAAAATCCTCGAGGTGCTGAAGCAGAAACTTGCGGTATGCTCCAATCGCATCCGTAGGTATCAGAAAAGCTTTCAGCGAAGGACAGACAACACCTTGTTCTACCAGAACCAACGGGGATTCTACAAAAATCTCACCAACTCAGATAGGGAAAGTAACCTCGATCTGGATCAGGCAGAGGACTTCTGGAGAAGTGTTTGGAGCGAATTCAGCCGTTGCAATTTAGAAGCAGCGTGGCTCCCACACGTTATGCATTCATGCGAGGCCCTCCCCGAAATGACCATGCCTGATGTAACTGAAGTCGACGTTGAAGCAACCCTTGACAAGGCAGGTAACTGGAAGGCGCCAGGAGTTGACAAGATTCACAACTTCTGGCTGAAGCGGTTCAAGAGCACTCACAGGATATTGGCAAATCAATTTAATCAGATGATTGCCGATCCTGATTTAGTTCCACCATTTTTCACCAAGGGGATAACTTTCCTCATCCCCAAGGAACAGGGTGCCTCTTGCCCTTCAAAATGTCGACCAATTACTTGTCTTCCTACCATCTACAAGGTCTTCACTTCAGTTCTGTGAGCGAACATCTCAAAACATCTTGATGTTCATAAATTGATAGCTGAGGAGCAAAAAGGATGCGCAAAAGGCTCCCGAGGCTGCAAAGAACAGCTTATAATCGATACGGTAGCTGTAAAGCAGGCCGTCCATCAGAAACGAAATATCTCGACAGCCTAGATCGATTATAAATCAGCCTTTGACTCCATATCACGTGGTTACTACAAGTGTTACGCTTGTATAAAATCAACCCGAATGTCGTTCTTCTTCTGAGAACAATAATGAAGAATTGGAGCACGAAGCTATCGGTATCCTCACAAACATCAAGAGAGATACCAATCAGGCGTGGCATTTTCCAAGGCGACTCTCTAAGCCCACTGTGGTTTTGTTTGGCTTTGAATCTACTATCCCATCTTTTGCATGAAAGCAAATACGGGTTCCAGGTCAAGCATGGCATATTGTCGAAATGTACATTAAGCCATTTGATGTACATTGACGACATCAAATTGTATGCCAAAGACGAGAACCAACTTCGCTTCTTGCTGGACATCACCATCCAGTTCAGCAGGGATATCGGCATGCAGTTGGGTTTGGAGAAATGTCGCATAAAAACAATTGTTCGAGGAAAACACATCGACAAAGAAGGATACAGCCAAAATAACATCCGAATTGAGGGTATGGATTCGGACGACGTCTACGAATACCTCGGCATATTGCAAGCAACAACACCTGCTGTGGCAATAATCAAATCTAAGTTGCTGGGGGAATTTGAACGGCGTCTGGATCTTGTCCTTAAAACTGAGCTGTACGGGAAAAATAAGATCATGGCAATCAACACCTTTGCCATTCCCGTCCTTCTATACACTTTCGGTGTGATACAGTGGATTAACACTGATTTAGAATCTGTCAATAGACGGGTAAGGGTAGAGCTGCCGAAAAATTGAGGATCACTATCCCACGTCATCAGGGAGGAAGGGGGTACTTGATTTAAAAACGTTGCACTACAATCAAGTGCATTCTCTTCGTGAGTTTTTCTATGAGAAACAATCCTCTAGCCAAATACATCAGGCTACCGTCATGGCAGATAATAGATTATCTCCTTTGAACTTGAGAAGCAGAGAATGGGATCCCATGTCGAATGTTACTTCAGTCCAACAGAAGATCGACATGTGGAAAGAGAAACCCATTCACGGAGGTCATATAAAAAATTTGTTGTTGTCAGGCATTAACATCGAAGCCTCCAACAAATGGTTGACAAATGGTGTACTTTTCTATGAGACCGAAGCATTCCTAACTTCAATTCAGGATGCTTCGCTCCCAACAAAAATTATAAACGGTACATTCTTCACGACTCCTCAATCACCACCTCCAGTTGTAGGTTATGCAATTGTGAAGAGGAGACCATCCAGCACATAACATCTGCGTGCAGGATGTTGCGCAGTACCGAGTACACCAATCGTCATAACTCCGTCTGCAAGATTCTCCATCAAAACCTTGCGTTGAAGTATAACTTGGTGGCAACCTACCATCCTTACTATAAGTATACTCCGCAGAGAATCTGGGAAAATGATCGGGTCAAACTACTGTGCGATCACACTATTGCCACTGACCACAGTGTTAATCATAACAGACCCGATCTAGTTCTGCTTCTGAAGGAAGAACGAGCGTGCTTTATAATCGATGTAGCCGTACCGTTGGACCGGAACACTGTTGAAAAACAGCACGAAAAAATCCGGAACTAGGCCCCTTGGCAGACGATATGAAGCAGACTTGGAGACTACAGAAGATCGAAGTAGTCCCAGTAGTAATTTCAGCGGCGGGATTAGTCCCGCAGAACTTACATAAAGCGCTGAAAACGCTCGATCTTAGGGCTGGACTATACATGGAGATGCAAAAAGCGGTTATCTTTGCAACCTGTGCTATAGTCCGAAGAGTCCTGTCCGGTAACAATCTGACCTAATGGGTTTCAGTCTTGATCTGCACTGTCTTCGATATAAGATCCATGTCTCTGTAGTGTAGAACCTCCGCGTCATTGGCTGAAGTGTTTGCGACAATCGGGATGTAGTAATACATTTTCGCATGGTCGCACACACTTTGCGTTAAAACGCATCATCGCTGTGATGCGGGCCTTTGGATGTTGCCTTCAGCCCATCCTTAGGTTGGTCGCCCCTCGGTCCGGTTGGGCGGGAAGAGGGTCCGTGGGCTTTTTTAACTATATATATTTCACCCGCCAGTTATTTATGTCGACACTTCTATTCGTGTAAATATAAACGCCGATTAGTTGCAAATTCAAAGTCTACTATATGGGTGAGAAAAAGGAGTAACTAAAAGAAATGAAAAAATTGGTTAAGATGTATCACAGTACATCGGAGCTACCGGATGTAACAGGCAGTAATTATAATAATAGATTCCAGAAACAAGGTGCTTTAAAGGCGATGGCGGAAGAGTTTAAAACGATGGCGGAAAAAAAAGAGAAATTCATAACTTCAGGAATCAATTTTGTAGTGAATTTAAAAATACAGAGATACAAGCTCAGGCCCAAGTTATGATAAGTAATCCCTATCAAAATGGCTTTATATGGCCAAGAAACTTTCCTCAGCTGCTTGCAAAATATAGTTCATAGTCTGCGCGTAAATCTTTTGGTTCGTTTGAGTAATTATGACTATCCTAATATGCCGGAATCTTCTTGTCGCCAGTTTCCAAGGAGACCAACTTTAAAAGCAAGCCTTCCGAAATTAAAAGCGGTGTAGGATCCTCAATGCTGAGTTCAGACATTAATTGGCTGTAGGCAATGACATTCTACGTCTTAAAATCTACTCCCAAACCCCCATGAATCGTTAACTGCCCTGTGGCCCTGTGATAACCTTCACTGGATTGATGCTCAGCCTTACCTTCTTGTACCAAGCACTAGTGATTCTTAGTGCAGTCTAGTTGGGGGAGAAGGGAAGCTCTCTTTAAGCTCCACCAGCTTACCCTACTCACTGTAAACGTGAGATTTCATAGTTCGTTTCATTTGATTTAATGCAGCCGTTTTGGAGAAACGTGCGTGTGACGGATTTATCGACAAATGCACGCTTGATGTTAGTTGAAAAGGGCGCTTACTAAAGAAACCTGTTGGGGCTTTCTAGCCAATCTACAACTGATTTAAGCTTGTCAAAAATTTCCGCCAGAAGTAATAAATAGACAACCACTCCAGCACAAAGAAAGGAATTTTATCATCAAGTAATATTATATAATAGCAGGGCTTTTTGAAGCAGGTCTTGCAGTGTGTGCAGCAAGTTGAATCCACTTATTTCGAAACTGTGGTGGTACACATAAGAAAAGGGTGAGCATAATTCCACTTGCCTAGGCAATGCAACTTCACTTTTGTTTATATGTCAAATTTCCAGAAAAATGTTCAAAAAAGAAATGTCCTTGGACATTAACCTCACTGCAATCTTAGTTTTAATGGATTTCGAATCCTAGTCGTCTCTTGAAAAACATGTTCACATCCTTCAAAAATTACATTAAGTAGAAGGCTATCATGTCAAATAAAATTTGAAATAAAAGTCGTTGAACTTCATGATGGAGCGAAATTCTTGTATCCTTTTAATGTTATGCTCCTTTGCATTTCTCGACAAAAATTCTGTTGGGGCCCAAAAGACAAGATTAATAAATGCAACCCTCAGTCAACTTAGTTATTTCCCATGCATGGTGAGCCTCATTTTAAATAAGTGACTACACGCGAAATATTTGACCTAACCAATTACGCTTTTCAGGTCCAAATTGTTAAAAAAAATGATGAACACGTCTGTGGGGGTTGCATTTTGGATGATGAAAATGTAATAACAGCCGCTCGATGTGTCAAGCCATTCAGACAAAATTGGAGTGGGACAGAATTAGTGAGTAACTTACGTACATACTGAATAGTTTCGAGGAAAAATTTCGAAACCGCCTTTCATATTTTTCGGTTCACAGAAAGTTCGTGGTGGCGACGTTATTTTGCAAAATTCCAAGTTACCGACTTTCCAAGTTCGTAATGTCCGCAAATTCGTGGTCCATCCTGATTTCAACGAGAAAACTTTAGAAAACGATGTTGCTTTGCTGAAGGTCCTTATATTAAATTTTTCATTACGCCATAAACACGAACATTTAGAAATTGATTTTCTAGATATCGGATCCATTCATGCCGGCACCTAACCTGCATGAAGCCCAAAAGGGATTAAGCACACCACGGGGGCGCTGCTTTCTACCTGGTTGGCAAAATAATGTAAGTATTAACCCTAAAGTAAAATATAAAATCTAATCATCATCATCATTTATTAAATATAAATGGTGAAATTAAATGCACAAAAGTTGTTAACCTACGCTGTATAATCAGAATACAACCACTATAAGCTCTTACATTTCAATTGAGATTGCAATCAGTGATCACTTTAAAATATTTATTTTAAATTTTGAAAAAAGAATTAGCCTTGAAAATCTAAATACATTTTAGTTTAATTTTTTAAAAATGGAAAACTTATAATTTTGTAAAATTGTTGGCCTCAGCTTTATTTTCGTTTCATCATAATAAGAAATCGCTCAACTGAGAAATATCTTAGCGTGAAATTATAGAAGAATCTGAGGTAGTTATCTCAAACTCAAGTTGAAAATATTCTGATCCAATGTTGTTCCCGAACTGTTATATATGAGCAACGAAACGGATCTAAACTTTATTCAACATCTGCCTGCTTCCCGTCATCGGGGTAATTAGACCTGAAATAGTTTAGAATAACTTCGAATGAAGAACTTCGTCGAGATATCCGTGGATATGTTGATAAGAAAGCGAAAAGGCAGTGGATAGGTTACGCAATAACAAGGGCCGTAACTCCGCTGCAGGCTATCCCAAGTTGGCTAACAATGACGTCTAGGTGATGTTGACGCGATATACCCCATTCAGGACATTCAGGACTCGGTACTAATTGTAAACGTAATTGGTATACATCAATGAGTTTTTCGGTCGAGTGGGAGTAACATCAAATTGATGCTATTCCTTGTAAAAGCTCTTTTAGAATTCCTCTATTATAGCAGTGTGTAGCAAGTGAATACTACATCCCTAACATCTCAAGCTTCCGAGGGTTCTTACTCCATAGATGCCATCTGAAGTTTTCTGACTAAATCCTATTTTTACAGATAATAGTTGATTAGCAATCACGATCATCATTGATACGCTTTTGCGAAGACACTTGCTCAATTGAGGCAATCTCAAATTTGATGCGGATCCCTGTGAAAGAATGTAACCAGAAGCTGGTTACAGAAAACGGGAAAGGAACGGCTTTGTGTACTTTCTAGCCAGCCTCCAAAATCTCGTCTCATGGCTGACAAACACATTCAGCCCTGAACCGAGGAACTGGGCTCTGGTATACAAAGTATTATAGTAACACTAGAGTGAGTAAAATGGGAATTTAACTTGTTCTATAGATACAAGCTCTAATAATAGAGAGAATGTTAGCCCAGTGTCCACTTATTCGGAATATGTACCATATACGACTAGCACTGGCTTATATTCCAATGAATTAGCACTATGTGAAGGTGATATTTATTCGCAAACTGGGGAACCCACCTACACGAACACTTCTGTTTCCGTAATGGACTCACAGTGAACACTAAAGAGATTATACTCGTTATATTCACAGGGAACGTTCGGTAAGACGTTTATAAGCTACCCACCACAGGAACGGAAATCCAGCTGGTACAAACGGTCAAATATTTAGCAATTCACCTCCACTCCAACTTAACACAGAAACATCATATCTAGGAAAAATATCAGGAATCCGAGTGATTGCTCCGTTGCCGTATTACTGCACGAGATAAAACCTAGGGACTTTCACCACATGGATTCATTCGATGTATTCATCCATAGTAAAACCTATTTTGATGTATGCATGCATTGACAGAGGGAGTAACCTTTACTAACAGCAGGAACCTGCAGGCGAAAATTCAAACCTTCGGTTGCATGAGCATTATTGGAGAAGGCTATGTCGAGCGCAGGACTCGAAATCCAAAATTTACCCACCATTCGTTTGGAGTTGAAAAGAAAGCAGCTAACGACACATATAGGCTTGATACCATTGGCACGTAGAACACCGAAATACCATGCCATCATGTGTCTATCTAGAAATTCCTTCACGTTTGCTAGCTCCGATGTCGTCAGACCGTATGGTTTCCAAATTCGGCTATAAAAAGGCATACTTCCTCGTCACCAAAGGACCATGAATCTTCCGGGATTACACATATAGTAACCTTCACCGACGGGTCGGTCATCCAAGACGGATCAGGCGCAGGGATGTTTTTGGAAAATATGGTTATAGAAGTGGGGCAATCCCTCGGGAAAATAAAAACCATATTCCAGGCGGAGATGTATGCCATTTCAATGTCAGCAGAAAACTGGGGTAAAATGGCTGGGTCGAAGCATTCGAATCTATTCAGACTGTTGTGCAGCGTTACCACCACTAAATAGCAAGCTGACAGACTAACTGGATCTTCAATGGGGCCAGAGCCAGCTTTGAAGTCTGAAATTGCAGGTATTTACACCGCTGAACACAGCAGACACGTTTAAACTCTTGCCAACAGGCGAACATTTTGGGAAAAAACCGCGGGTCGTTAGGGCAGCATTTCTGTTATCCCTTAGGAAGGGGAGGGAGGTCCTCGACGCTGCTTCGCTTGCAGCTGATGGGCGAATGGCCTAGTGGCCGCGGTGGTTAGCCACTAGTCTTGTTTGTTTGGTGTTAGTGTTGTCTTGCGATGTCCTTTGTGTTGTATTGTACGCAGAGCGGTAATTAGCTGGTGAAAGGTTCCGTTGCGGTTATCCGCCTTGTGCTGATTCCAATTAACCCGTTGGGGAGTTCCGTCCCCACGTACTCGAGGAGGGCGATCAGACCCGAGTCTGCAAGGGGCTCATCTGAATTGGCTCTGCCACGAAGCCTCACCGGAGGCTATCTGGTACCATGGGAACCGGGATGGCCCTCTGAGAGCATATGCTCCAGGAGAATTCCTGGAGGATGTATTCTCGGCCCGGTTATTTGCGGTTGGCCCCCTAGTGGGAGTTTCATGGTGGTTGTGGTTATGCCTACATCGCGGGCAGAGCTCCTCGGAGCTCGAGCGTGGAGTTGCACTGTACAACTCGGGTGCCGTACCACTTAGTTGCGGAAGAGGTGTTAGATAGGCCTCGCATTCACTGGTATGAATGCTGAGCCTGCACTCAGTATAAACCAGGACCGCTGTGCTTGCATGGCGGGGCTCTAATTGTGGTCCCAAAGTCAGTGTCCAAAGAGGACCGTGGGATTATGCCTTCAAGGTTCAGAAGCGAACCACTAATAACCGGGCCGAGAGCACATCCGCCAGAAATTCTCTTAGAACATATGCTTTCAAAGACCATCCTGGTTTCCATGGTATCATCATCGAAATGATTCTGGACCCTTCATAATATTCTCGCCGGCTATACGTCGCCGCTCATTGGTCCGTAAATACCATTCTTGTGATTAACGCAATAGAAACATCCGATATTCTGTGTGTGTTGGTGTCGGCGTAAAGATCTGTGTAATGGAACGTTCGAGTGACATCGAGCGCTTTCTTTGCTTCCCGGTTGGCATTCGTGTCAATTTGCAATTGGCCTGTGTTTTATTGCCGAGAAACTTCTGATAGAGGCGTTTTTTTTTCACATAGCATAATTTCAACATCATCATTCCATCGCTTACCTGGGTTGTTGACCTGAATAGTTGCATAGGACGTTTTGTGGATCGTGTCTTTCACATGGTTCCACGATTCTTCCAAATTCGTAGTGGCGTAGTGGAACAACTCCAACTATACTTTGTAAATCTTTTTCCCTGATTTTTCCTATTTTTGTTTTACTGAGGATACATACAAAGTACGCTTCCTCAAACCCGGCTCCTTTAACTCGGCTTGGGACTAGCACGCTATATAAATAATATGGCGGACTAGAACTAGTGATATATAAAAATTTCAGTATGATCAGTTAAATAGAATTTTAGTTCATTCATTATTCTGTTAAGGGAAAGTCGAACCGCGTTCTTAAAGAACTATTGTGCCCCTTTTACTGGTTATAGTTTATCTATTAATCATAGTATCTCAAGCAAGCCTATAACCGTCAGGAATTTTAGTATGTTTCCTACTTCCAGATCTTTCAGCTTTGCATCTGGTATTAAGTACTCTTCCATATGCATCAACCTACTTTACACAAGTGCCGGACACTGTCCCAGGACGTGTATAGAGGTTTCATCATCCTCCGCACAAAACCCACCGGCAATGGGTGTAGATATCTCTAGTTTCCCTAGGTGATCGTTCAGCCGACAATGACCAGTGAGAATTCCCACTATGATTCGGAGGTTCTTTTTGGTGAGGTTTAAGCAATCCTTTGTGCACATGAGTTCGTATCCCCCAATACGCACCCTGGATTGCTCTATCCCTGGTAGGTCCGCCCAGTAGAGTTCCCTCAACCGTTCCTCTTCATTTCTTAGCGTCATAGCCATGAAACCGTTTCCGATTCCACAGAAGGGTTCTGGCCCGTGTATAGGCGTCCCTACTTCCTTCTTGGCTAGTTCGTCTGCTGCTTCGTTGCCTCCCAACCCAGCATGGCTTGGAACTCAGAGTATCCAGGCCTTGTTGGACGGGCCGAGTGTATTCAGTCTCTCAAGGCATTCCCATACCAGTTTAGAGTTCACCTGGTTGGACCAAAATCCCTTGATCGCTGCTTGGCTATCGGTGAGAATAGCAATGTTCTGCCCCCTGTAGTTCCTTTGGAGATTAAAGGAGGCTGTCTACGGCGTATATTTCCGCCTGGAGTATGCTAGTGAACCCGCCCATTGGCTCGAAGTACATTTTTCTTGGACCAATGACACCAGCACCCGCTCCCTCTGCAATTTTAGTTGTGCTTTCCACCATTTATTTAAAGTTTTTTTTGTAGGGACTCCAACACGGTGCATGCTCTTCTATTTGCTGTAAATATTGGGTTGGGGAAAAAGTAATGTCACATTTGTGATCGAATTTTAACGCTTTATTTAACATACTTAGAATTTTCCGATTTAAGTCAAATATACGCCGTTTTGTTCGCAAACTTGTTGCCATTTAGAAGGCAAGTTCATTATCCCCCCCCCCCCCCTTATAACCCCCCCCCCCCTCTTATTTGCAAAAAACTCAGACAGTTTTCGCAAGCCTCTTTTGAGGCCCAATTAGTAGCGCCAAGAGCGTTTTGCATGGACCGGGAGAGACGGTAATCACTTGGTGCCAGGTCCGAAATATACGGTGGGTGCTATAGGAAATCCCATCCGGGCTCCTGTAGATTCTGGCGGGTCATCAATCCCACCAAACACAAAGCAAAACCTTCCTGACCCTCAATCCAGGTTTGCGATGGTTTGGGCCAGCTCGCCGCGCTTCGACCACGATCTATTTCGCTTGAGATTTTCATACTTGATCCACTTTTCATTTCAGTCGAGCGGATTCTCACATGCCCGTCTACTTGTAAGATTTTGACGGTTTCTACGGTTTCTACGACGATTGGTCTACAAGTACGGGGTGTTTCTTCGACATCCACTACACCAGAACGAAATCTATCGAACCAACGCTGTGCTGTGCGAATTGTTACAACATCGGGCCCATAAGCTTCACAAATTTTTTCGGCCGCCTTCGTTGCATTTTTACATGTCAGGTAGGAAAAATGTAAAATATGACAAGGAAGAAAGGTAGACTACATCTTTGAAGCGCTATAACTTGAGACTGAAACGTACGATCATAAAACTGTCAAAGAGACACCTGTAGCCCATTGTCATCTTCAAATAGCCGTATAGTATGACCCGATGCGATAAGTACAACACAAGATATGTTTAAGCGTCGCCATCTATTGACAAAATGCATTACTTTTTCCCCAACCAAATATTTTGAATTTCAACTTAAAATTTCTACGGTACACTCCCAAAATACTCTAGTTTCAAAATGTATATAAAGTAAAAGGTTGATTTCTAGAAACCTCTTAAATTATTTAGAACAGAAAATCTTAAATATTGGCTTGCTTTTGGCAGAGTTACAGGTAGCACCCTCCCGTAACACTACTCATGAATTTATTCTGAAAGTAAAAGTGCTTAATGCTATCTATGCCTTTTTTGAGCGTCCAGATTGGTCAAGTAGTTTGAGTGCTTGGCTGTCGTAGCGGAAGGTCGCGATTTAAATCCCGAAGCTGGCAGATAGATTTGTTATCGTCACTGGAAGTCGGATACCAGTCGGCTCAGCTGTGAATGAGTACCTAAGTCAAATCAAGATAATAATCACGGGCGAGCGCAATGCTGACCACATTGCGTCCTAATGTGTATCGTTACGATCTTGAATGAAGTTTTCTAACACATCCTTGTGAATTATTGCGCCAACGGTTTTTATTATTAATGCCTTTTTGCGTTTTGATTTTTCTTGTGATTTATAATCGTTATTGCATTTACGTGAATGACTGAGCTTTAAACCCAGCATGACCAAAGCAAAGTTCTTCGTTTTTCAACGCGCCTTATCTCCAGATATCTTTTACTTGGAATATGTATGCTTTTATTTAGTATTTACCTTTTCGGTTATTAAGGTTTGGGTAAACACAAAACCTTATTAAAGTCGGTTTACTGTCCGTCTGTCTTTTTTTTTATTTTTTTTAAGGAGGTGGAAATCTTCAAAAGACTCTGGCCTGGGCACGCCAGAGAGTGGGATTTACAGCGATCATGGAATTGATCGTATCCCAGTCTTCCTGGTAGGCTACTATTCTGCGAACAACATTTTCCGGTGATAGGACTTCACCTAAAGTTTCCTTTAGGTCCGTCCTCTCTGCCTGTTTATCTGTCTGTCTGTCACACGCATTTTCCTCGGAGACGGTTATAGCGATTGACACCAAATTTGGTACAAAGGTGGGGACTGTGAACGCTCACGCATACAGTGAGTTACATCCTTTTATGTTGAATTTAAGGGGGGGGTCCCCATACATGCAAAGGGGGGTGTCAATTATTTTTTCTTCAAATATAGTCATGTGAGGTGTCAAATTAAAGGTCTCAGTTAGTACTTTTCAAAGCCGGTCTTAGTTTTGACATTTGTTGTAAAGGTGGGGAGTGCGGGGGGTTGAAAGTGATCACTTCTTTAAGGGGGCCATTCTCAGAAACTACCCAACCGAAAAATCTGAAAAAAAAAATCACGAAGCTGCCACTATATGGTGCCTGAGCTCCGAAATACTTTCCACACCGATATCTGTTCAAATAAAGTTAATAATAGTATATTACTAGAATTTTTTGTAATTGGCTGAAAACCCCCCGTTAAGTTCATCCTAGCACCACCAAATTTGCAGTGATGTAGGCTATAATGTAGAGCATGATCTTACCAAGTTTCACCTTGTATTTCCAGAAGGAAAAAATTGGAATTTTGCACTTTGCCACAGTGTATGTAACAAGTGCATCAAAATGTAGTCGAACTGTAAAAAAAACTATATGCGCGGAAAGTAAAACTCGGCAAGGAATGTGTGAGGTAAATATCGTCATACAGGTTACAAAAAAACAATACAATGTTGTAATAATTGGTCCTATTTATGCATATGTAAATCTTCACGGGATAAGCTTGTTTCCCAGTTTATCAATTACTCCTACCTACAGAGCATATGTAACCAATTTTTCAGATTGATTACGGCGGCCCCCTAATATGTGGAACTCAACTGTACGGAGTGTTTATAGGACCTCCAGATGCTTGCAAAGGGAAACCAGCACTTTTTACTGACCTGTCTGATTTTGACAACTGGCTGGAAAAGAATACTTACAGAATGGCGCTTGATAAAAAGTAAGACTGTTTGTCTCAACAAAATCATTTATTAGAATTAACTCTAAGTTAATAGCAGGTCTCTTTTACGAAGTGCTGCGGGTGCAGATAGCATTTTAGGTGGACAGATGAACCTTATCGTCATATTGCCTTTATGTGCCTTAAAATTGTTAAGTAGATAAGATCATACGGTATTATAATTGAATAAATTATCTAAATGTTTATGTACTTTTTTAGTATTCAATTATCTATTCTACGTCTGTATAGATGCTGTGTTATCAATTTTTTTACATAGATGCCATTAGAATACGAAAATATTTTATACCAATAACTTCAGTATAGTTGGAGCATTAAAAACTTTGCTTTGGTGATGAGTGCCCTATTATTATATTTTTAAAATTTCCTGCGGTCATCCTAGACCCGTAAAATTGGATTAATATAGGCTGTAATATGGAGCAGTCTACTGGAGAAAATGTGGTGGAAATCCTATTATTATTAACAAAGGAACAGTAGGTCAAATTTGCCTTTTCTGTGTCAAATTGGTGCTTTCTAAGAGAAAGAGAAAAGAAAAAATACCAGCTTGGTAAGGCGCGTGTTACAGAAGCCGCCTGGCTGGGATGCTGTCTGACGGGCCATCGCATCTCGTTTCCTATTTTATCTGTATGATTGTTGTCTGCAATTGCTTTATCGGCAACTATCAGAGTTGTTGTCCTCCTGTAGTTGCCAGAGAAGGATAAGAGAAATTTTGAGTCATACTGGGCTTTATCTATTGTTCCGTTAAGCATTCGTCCCCGACTAGGATCAATCGCAGGTCCATTTATATGGAACCTGATGATAGTTGAACTGTTGGGTAAGCTTAATTCGGCGATTGAATTCGTTGCCTGCTCGGTTGATCTCCTCATTCTTGTTGAGGGGAACAGCTAATTTCAGTTCAGGCAACGGAGTATTTATCAAGCTCAGGATGTGTTTAAGCAAATTAGTGTGTATGTTGAGGAGTGGGATGAGGTGTGAATGGAGTCTTAGTAGGATAGCAGCTAGGTCCATATATGGGGACTCTTCATTATACGTTGTATGAGTTTACAATGACGATGCAGGGTAGGAAATAGCTCTATGCGAGTAGTGTTGTTAGCACATCTTCCTGTGCGTCGCACGATTTCGACCGATGACATGCAGTTTTGAGTATTACTCCTCTTGATCTAGTCTGGTGTGCAGGGTCTAAATAGTCATCTTTGCTAAATAGGGTATCTTTGCTGCAAACTTTTTTGTTAGAGTGGATCAGGCAAAGGGTTAGGATACTTGTGGTCAAAAAGTTATTAGATTAGAGTGTAACATTTAAGTGGTAGCTTAGAATAAAAGTGGGTCACATACGACTACGTTGAAAATATTTCTATCAGAGGGAGTTTTGTGGTGGGCTTTGGGCTTGGGATGGGCTTCCTTCTGACTGTGTCTCTCTTCTAGCGAAACCTTGCCTTCAGTGAGCGTCGGATTGTGAGAAGGGCATATTCCGAGGACTGGGTTTAGTCCTTTGTGTCTGTCCAGCGTTCTCGTAGTAAACGGTAGCTTTGATGGTAGCTAGTGCCTTGCTAGCAGTGATACGCTTTGATGCCTCAATGCCTACGCACGTGGTGTTTTCCAACGAAAGAGGGAGTTCATCGACGCTGCTACATCAGCACTTTGATGGACTATAGGGGTCATGGAGGACAGCCTATGTCTTGTGTTGTTCGCGGAGCAGTAATTTACTGGTGGATAGGTTTAGTTAAGGTCCCCCTTACCGAGCAAATTTCATTTAACCCTGTGGGATTTCTCACGTAATCGAAGGGGCAATCAGACCTACCCTCAAAGGCTCATCTGAAAGAAAATTCCTGGGGGATACGCTCTCGTCCCGGTTATTTGCAGTTGGTGGGAGTTTGATGGTGGTTTTGCCCATATCGCGGATAGAGTTTCTCGTAGGCTCAAGCGCGGAGTGGAGTTGTTCAACTCGGGAGTCGGTTATTGCGGCATCCATTTCCCTCTTATAGGTGTCGTGGAGGGCTGCGTTGTGGATGGCTTCAGTGTTAACTCTCACCTGGCGGCGTTCCATCAACATGTAGTCAATTTGATTGAAAGTAGTCCCATCTGGAGAGGCCCACGTATGTTTGTGGACCGCTTTCCGCGCAAAACAGGTACTTCCAACAACCATTTCGTGTGACCCTGCTAGTTGAATAATCCGCAGTCCGTTATCATTTGTATTTTCGTGTAAGCTATGGGAGCCAAAGTATCGCCTGAATACGGACTCCCTCCCTACTTGGCTGTTAAAATCCCCAAGTATGATTTTGATATCATATCTGCGACAGGTTGCGAGGGTTCGTTTTACTGCCTCGTGGAAGGTATCCGACTCTACTGTCTCCTGTGTAGGGGCGTGAACGTTAATGAGGCTTATATTTCTAAACTTGACTCGCAAGCGTAGAGTGCACAACCGTTCACTTATGTTTTCAAAGCCGATAACAGCAGGTTTCATTTTTTGGCTGACTACGAACCCTACTCCAAGCACATGGTTTACTGGATGGCCACTATAATATATGGTGTAGCGGCTTATCTCCAGGAAACCGGTCCCTGTCCAACGCATCTCCTGTAACGCTGTTACATCAGCCATATATTGGGGTAGGGTATCGGCTAGCTGCTTATCAGCGCCATCTCTGTACAGATAGTGCACGTTCCATGAGGAAATGCGCAAATCTTTATTCCATTGTCGTTGCCGGGTTCGTCGTTGTGTAGTCCGTCCAGTCCGAGGCTCCTGTTGTGGCTTCGTAACAAGTTGTTTTCCGTGTAGGGTTGTCAGCCCTACCCAACCCCCAAGCTGGAGGACTTTCATCCATCTCCGTCTGAAGCTTTTTGTTCAGAAAGAGCTCCCAGCGGTCACTACGTGGAGGTGGAGATAGGGTTTGGTAGTAGAGCTATTGGTGTTGGTTCAGCATGCATTTCCCAGGTTTTATCCTCCATCGTGGGTACCAATCCACGTTTTGCTCTGGGACCTATACTATCCTTTGACCACCATGTTTTCATCGACTTTAAAGTCGCCTATGATAGTATAGCCTTAGCTGATGACATTGACATTATGGGTAGAACAACTCGAGATGTACAGTGTGCCTTCATCCAGATCGAGCAGGCGGCGCGATATCTTGGGGTGCACAATTTTGAAGGCAAGATGAAGAACATGGTGGCAACGTCAGCGCCAAAACCAAAAGAACGAACAACATCGAATGGCACTGGTCAAACGAAAGCAATGAAGATAGGAGACCACAACTAATAAAACAGCTGTGACCATGAAATCCTCGCACGATTGTTGGCCGCCAACAGCCGATTTCAGCTAAACAAACTGTTTGGTTCGAAATGTCTCACCTTAGGGTCAAAGCTATTGCTGACTTGACTATTATCTTACCAGTCCGCATGTATTCTTCGGAGACCTGGGTTCTTAGCAAAAAACTGCGAACTCTTGGACACAATCGAGAGAAGATTCCTCCGAAGAATTTTTGGCCACCTACATGAGGATGAACGATTCCTTGGCCCACATAACGATGGGTGGGTGGACAGGTGAAGTAACCGGCATGAAGTCGAGTAAGACAAACAACACAATAATTGCGTTACATTAATTAGCGAGATAACACACTGCCACCTTCTGTATGTATTTAATGCAGGCAGAATTTTTTCCGCAAAATAACAGAAGAGAAAAGAGGTTTCGAGGCTGCGCAGAATCTTTAACAGGAATGAGTCGGCCAAGTTGGACTTTCACAAACACAAACTCCACACTGGAATCAGTGCACACCCTCTTGGAAGTACACCGTTCGGGAGAACTGGTGAGAGAAGTGGAAAGGGGCGGGTTGGCGGTTTCTGCAATCCCTCTAACACGTAAATGCTTCAAAGGGAATTAGAACACGGCGAAAGGAGTTATTATCAATGAAAAAGCGGGGGCTGCCATACTGTCTTTTGGACACTTCAAAGCACCTGGCATGGATGACGTTTCTCCAGCAATACTAAAGGAAGGGATGGAGCACCTAGAGCGATTGCTAAGAAATATCTTTCTAGCGGATCTTGCTTTGGGCTACATATCTACCTCTGGGCAGAAGTTTAAGGTTGTGTTCATACCGAAACCAAAGAAAAATGACTACTCAAATTCAGATCCGCTTGACAGCATTCTTCCTGAAAGGACTGGAGAGACTGGTTGAACGTCACGTCCGTTGGAAGGCGCTTAGGTCGTACCCACTAAATCAAAACCAACATGCTTACCAGCGTTGAAAATCCTGATGTTCATTTTTCGATTTCAAAGGTAGAGGATGCAACTCTGAAACGCAAGTACATTGAAGAGGCGTTTGATTGTGCGCCTTTCAGAAAATTTTGTAATGCCGCCAGAGCGCATAGTGTTGAGGATTCTTTAATTAAGTGGAGCAATGCTACGCTATCGCAGAGATTTCTGTGTGCTGAAATGGATGTCTATCGCTTCCTAACAGTAGAAGCAACGAAAGGTTGCCCCAAGGAAGTGTAGTAACGCCACTTCTGTGGGGCATGGAATTTCAGTTAATTCAAATTAATCCACAATGGTATTCTAAATGTAATTTCGTGTGGTGTTTCTAGCCGTTAAATTATTTGAAATAGGTAAGACTTGCTTTTTTCCATTCGCTAGTGATATTTATTGATCTTGCAAATACTGATATTTCGGGAAACACTTGTTCCTATGAGCTGCGCAGACGGAGCTTTGCCTTGACATGGGGAAGTAGGAATTATGTAGTAATGTTGATACGTTGCTATTATCAGACCAATGTTCATGCCCCCCCCCCCCCCTCGCCCTATCTATAGTGTCGTCATGGGTGAAACAAAAAAGTGGGTTAAGGTGGTTGAGGTTTTCTCCATAAACTAACCGCAAAAGAAAAGAACTCTGTGCCTGGGTGTTAAAATGGCCATGACCATAACATCCGGCACATCTCTAGACGCGTAATTCAATTTTCAGCCCTTGTCTGTATTTATTCAAAGCAGTCCAATGAGTGCAGCTCATAGACTAAATCGATTAGCTCTATGGGGAAATAATGGGGAAAGAAGAAGAAGAGTTATTGGGAGAACTAAATACAGTTTTCGTAATGCCTTCTGATTCTCGGATCCCCAAACAACTTGGTAGCAGAGGGTTGAGTTTCCCCCATTCTGAGACCGGAATCAAAAACTGGAGTATCACTAGCATTGACTAATGCTGCTATCAAAATCTGGGAGCAAGCTCAATACAATGGCGTGTGACAGAGGCTAAGTGCTGCTGAACACACTAAACTCTTCCTGTCAGAACCTCACAAGCATACTGGAAAGTTTATCATGTCGAAAAATAGGAAGACTTTCAGAGGTACTGTGGGCATTCTGGTGGTCCATAATTCACTATGTTCAGAACAGAAATTGTACAAGGTGATACGTGTTTCTCCTGTAATGAGGAAGTGAAATGCGTGGAGCATTTTTGATGTGAATGGCTCTCCGTATGGACCAACATTACCCCATTGATCATAGTTTTTATATAACATTGACTTGTTCATTTTTAGATTAAGTTTTCAGGGCATTGCCACTGAATTCAATTCCTTCCAAAAGAACTTTGAGATCCGAAAATGTTTATCTTTTTTCCAGAAGGGGCTACCTACTTTGCACTTTATAACGTTTTATCCCACGGATATTGATAAATGTGATCGACGACCAAAGAAAGCCATATGTGCCACAAGCCCAATTCGTCAAGCAGCATGTAAGGTAAGTACATACATTGAATTGAGAGGTTTTACGATTGCAAACATTAGATGAGACAGTCGATGTTAATTGCAAAAACCGAAAAGTCTACGGCTTCATTTCACTTCGATTTTTCAGAACTATTTCGGGAGCCCATTAATATGTGGGAAAAAAATGCATGGAGTATTCATAGGGCCAAATGGGGCATGTAAAGGTCGCCCAGCTCTTTTCACTGATATTACAGCCTTCGCCGATTGGTTGGAACAAATGATTTATCAAGAAGATGATCTCCCTCATCCTAGTGGAAGACAATAGGGAAGTAGTTTATTCTTTTCAACAATTATCTTCAATCTATTGGGTGTGATTTAAATAAAAGATGATGTTGTGATTGAACAGCAATTCTTTCATGAAAGGATGTAAATTGAGATATTAATTTTACATCAGATATCAAAATAAAACAGAATAAAATTAAACAACTCATTTGTGTGTACATAATTTTGTTTTTGTTCAGGCCATTACCTTGACCCTCACCCTTTAGAATTTTCTTGCTCTAAATATTCATCTACAAACTTATGCATATTTTTTCTATGTTTTAAGCTGAATAGAAAGTCTAACAACTCGCTTGAAAGTCAGTGGAGTGATGAGCATCGGAAATAAAAGGCGAGCTTGCTCAATCGCTTGAGTAAGCAAGCCCGCTCTTTACGAAATGCATGAAAACTCTACTCCCGTTTTGTCTTAAAAAATGTCGAATGTGAAAACTAATCAAACTAACAAATTTTGAACAGATATTTTGCAACGTATATACCTAAAAGTTTGTTATTGTTATTGTTTGACAATTGTTTTCCTTTTGAGTTCTGTTCAAATCTCCCGCTTCTCATCAAAGTTAAAATAGAAGCGGCAATTCACCAGAACATTTTACAGCGGTTCTCTTTCTACAACTTCGCTTGACGTCTATCGTATCATTTTTGACGCGCAATGCGCTGTTTACTTTTTTCTCTTTTTCGTTTCCTTTCTTCTCATCCTGCTTTGTGCGGGCAATAAAATTAATCAATACTAATCTTTCGTTTTGTTTGTTATATCATTTCGTTTTCACCCAACCGTGAGTTTGGTTGAATGTCGAAAGAACTCCGGTCCCAGTATTTTCAAAGAACGCGTTTTTCGAACGTTTTTCGCTTTAAAAACTAAAGCGTTTCTCGAACAAGTTCGAATGTTCATTTTTCGGTTTTTTATTTTGTTGAAAATATTGTTACAAATTATTTACTTTGACAATACATTTTTAATTGGTTGATTTCATGACTAAATGAGACTAAACATTCCAAGCAAATTAAAGGAGTCAAGATTGAGCAACTGTAGCTACGGCATTTTGTTATAGAAAAAACTGTATGTTTACACCTCAATGTCAAATATGACATTTCATTACGGGTAAAAAATACTATAAAATATTTAAAAACCGGTTATCTGGAAGAACTTCTTCCATTTGGACATTATACGAAATAGACTTATCCGACGAATTTGAATATCTACCGAGAAGAGAAAAGGACCTGTTTCCACTGTAAACCTAAATTTCCTTAGTGTTACATTAGTTCATGATATACGGCGTGTAATACCCAAAAAAATGGCATATACTAAATATCAACCAACGTGACCACGAGCAGTTTAGCAGCTTTAATTTCATCTGCTCTTTGAAGTTATTACAATAATTCAAATAAGTCACGGTAAGACAGCCAAGTAAACAAAAAGGGCGATAAAAATGTATAAAGCAAATATCTTTCAAAAGAAAGCTAAAAAACTCAAAATCTAATTCACTTGCCAAAATTTCTAAATTTCCACTTTCTGTTCAAAAAGTGAATGACTACCCCGCAAATACTTTTGACAGAATTTGACTTTTCATTGTAAAATAGAAACTAGCTTGTCATCAGATGAAAAACTGTCCTTAAATTCTTAGTCCAAATTATAATATATCATATTGGAGTGCATTAATTAAATTTTGAAACATGGCTAAATCAGATCGATCAAATCCACCCCAAGGTCAACAGAAATCAATTCTTAGAAAGAGTGAACCTGGAAAAAACGCACAACCACCCCGAAAAAGGGGTGGGCAAGAATCTGCACAAGTTGACCCTCTTCCTTTACCTAATGGGAATGGAGCTGACCCACCACCGAATGGAAAATTTCTAGTAAAAAGACTTACAAAACTCACACGCAATCCTTTTTTAAACTTCATTAGGCATCTGCGCATGGAGCGCGATTTCCGCGATATGAAGGAACTTTTCAAAGCTGCTGGAGTTGCATGGAAAAATCTGTCGGAAGATGAGAAACAAGACTATAGAGAAGAAGCTACAACTATAGACGCACCTGTGCTTCCTCCACCATTTTTTAAATTAGGAGAACAAAAGCTTGGTCCTTCACTTCGCCGAAATCTGGCGAAATTTAAAAGCCTTCTTGACAAGGCTGTGGAGAAAAATCTAGATAATGTGTGTGAACAAGAAATGGGAAAAAGTGGAAATGGTCGATAGTGAAAATTATGATGCAAAAGAAGAAATGAATGAATTAATATAGAGTAGTAATGTAATTTGTAATGTTTTGGGATAGTTGTGCCTGTAGAATAAATAAAGTAGAACGTCATGAATACGGTGAACTGTTTTCTCATATATCAATCGCCACAGTAAGTTATCTATATAATAACTTTTTTTCGAGAAGACACTGTACACGGTAATAAACCTTGAAATAGATGCCGTATGATATTTGTTACCTCTTACCTCTT
Organism: Hermetia illucens; assembly: GCF_905115235.1. Lineage (NCBI taxonomy): Eukaryota > Metazoa > Arthropoda > Insecta > Diptera > Stratiomyidae > Hermetia > Hermetia illucens. The sequence goes on from NC_051851.1 coordinate 52,921,495, forward strand.
ATTATTTTACAATCAAAGGGACAATATTTCTTAAAATACCAATTTTTGAAAAATGGCGGGTTTAAAAATAATAAAATATAATATTACATAATTAATATTCATTGTGATGATTCTTGCATAGATAATCTATTCAAAAAGGGATACTAATTGCCTAAGCACGAAATCATCCTTAGTGAATGAGGACTACAACACGATGAACACCTCATTGAGGACACCTGTACTCGCCTTCTTCACAAACTATTCATGGTAGCAATCACTCTTACTCGACGATAGAGATCGCTGAAACCGAGAAAGTCTAAAACATCTCCACTGTAATGTCCGTAAAACCCTTTGTCACGTCCAAGGCGAAGCAAGAAGGCTGCTCCGCGGCCAGCCAAACACACGCCTCCAAACTGCTATATCCAATTTCCTATGCTCAAAATTAACGACATGCACAGCCCAATGGAGTGCTTCACTAGGCTAACCAAAGTTCTAAGTACATAAAGTGTAGGGTAAGCAGACGATTCCACACAGCAAGCTTCCTTGCTTGGGTCAAATTATCACAAAGATGAGAGCCGAAAATCGAGCTGTTTGTTTACGCAGACCCACTAACTACACAAACACCTACAATTTAAACCACCTTACAATTCCGTCAATCTGTCAAACAAGCCTGGCAGTTCATTTAATAATAATAATAATCGTTGGCGCAACAATCCAGATTGAATCAGGGCCTTGAAGTGTGTTAGAGCACTTCATTCAAGACCATAACGGTACACTACAGTGCACTATAGGAGGCAATGTGGTCAGCATTGCGCTCGCCCGAGATTATTACCCTGATTTGACTCAGGTACTCATTCACAGCTGAGTCGACTAGTATCCGACGTCAAGTCACGATACAAATCCCACTGCCACCAGCGAGATTTGAACCGCGGCCTTCCGTATTATAACCCAGTGCTCCAACCACTGAGCTATTCGGACACTTCATTTAATGCTCAACGCAATTATCAATTTACTAATACTACACCAAGGGGACGTTTGGATTTTTGAGCAGAAGCTTAACTTTAGAGATAGTAAAACTATTTGGTATCAACTTGAACTGTCCCTCGACGAACGCAATCCACAAATACTGCTGATCACGTATGCCAGTGCATGTGTCACAAACAGATCCACTAACTGGGGACGACAATAAATCAATACTTTAAAATCTAATCACCTCTGATCGATCCCAGATTGGGGCCGCCCTCTATGCAATTTCAATTCAATTTCAGACTCCAGAGGGAAACAGCTTTTGGAAATGGCGGCGAGAACCGAGCTCGCAGTTTTAAACAGCGGGTCCACGCAACGTTTCGGCGCCCAGGCTGTGAAGGAGGGGACTCCGGTGGGTGGTAGTGTCACAACTGACACCGTCGTAAATTCATTGATGAACCTGATAACGACGGCGTATGAGGCTTCCATGCCCCGGAGGTTCCCCAGGCGTGACAAGCTTCTATGTACTGGTGGACGACAGAAATTGCCTACCTACGGAGGGAGTGTCATAAGCTCCGCCGTTTGGCACAACGTTTGCACGTCACCGAGGAGACATGCGCCATAAGGGCACAGTATAGATCAGCAAAAAGGAGACTCCTGCGCTATAAATAAAATCCAAGCTCTCGGTTGGCAAAACTTTGTCAACAAGGTGAATGAGGACTCGTGGAGACTTGGCTATAAGCTTGTCACCCGAAAAATCGGGGCTCTGCGGAGGACCTGCATACTAAGTACCAAGCAGATGAACCGCCTTGTGTGGGCATTGTTCCCCAGACATTCTGTACGGGTTGATAAAAATAGCGAGGGCCAAGGAAAGATGGAAATCACGTCGAGAGTAGCACAGGAATTCATCCTAGGGCCGGAGTTCCGGTACGCTTTCTACGATAGTATGCTGAGATCCGATATGCCGTAAGAGTTGCGCCTGGTCGGTTATACAGACGACGTTGCGGCACTTGTTACCGGACACACTGTTGAACAAGCGCAAAGCAGACTTGGCATATTGATACGATGGATAAGCGGATGGATCACTGCTAACGGTTTCAGCCTTGCGCTGAAAAAAAAACCGAAGTAGTCGTCTTGACTAAAGGAGAATCCCGACCCTGTGTCCCGTATCGATCGGCGAGTTGACTATAGAGTCAAAACCAGCGGTTGAATACCTTGGTTTAATACTCGAGTCGAAAATTAGCTTTTTCGAGCCAATCAAAGCAACAACGGACAGGGCTGCAGCTGGATTCGCAGCCGTGAGTAGGCTAATGGCGAATCTTAGGGACCCTACATCTACTTGCAGACGTCTCCTTATGGGAGCAACGCAGTCGGTTCTGCTCTATGGCGCGGGCCCTTGACAAGGAGGTGCATCGTAAGCGCCTTGCTCAGGTGCAGAGACGGGGAGTTTTGCGAGTGGCGTCTGCTTATCGCACTGTCTTCGAACCGGCTGTGATGATGATCGCGGGATTCATCGCCGTTTCCCTCCTTGCTAAGGAGCGCAAAGCTATCTACCGCCTTAAGGGCGAGAACTTAAGAGAGGTGGTTGCCCGTGAAGAATGTCAACGCACCCTTATCGAGTGGCAACTTTCTTGGCAAAATTAGCCAAGGGGCAAAGGGACTGCACGGCTCATCAACAATTTAGACCCGTGGTTGAACCGAACACACGGTGAGATTGATTATTTCCTTAGCCAAATTCTAAGCGGGCATGGAGGTTTTCAGTCTTATCTGCACAGAATTGGGAAGGCGCGATCTCCTTGTGTGTTCTGTAATGGAGTGGCGAACGACGCTGAACACATCTTCTTCTCTTCCAAGGGATGGGAGGGCTTTCGTCAGTAGCTTTATGAAGACACAGGGGAGCTCTCTCCAGACAACATTGACAGAGAAATGCTGAAAAGCGCTGGCAGCTGGAATCGCATTACACACTATGTTCTGAGTTTTCTAATGTACCTGGCTCTTCTTATTGCGAAGAATATTGAACTCGACCCGCGGAGGGATCGGACGGTAAGGAGTTCCCTGAACTGACAACTGATTCCTCGATTGGGTAGGTTCTGAGAACGAAATTTGATTCAATTTTTAGGGCACACATTTTTAGTTTTTAGTTTTTAGTTCTCAATGCCCTGTGCTTCTCCCAATATAAGAAAGAAGATCAAAGTACTAATTAAGTTTTTTCGTTTGATACCGGTATTTGCCAAATAAAAATATCAACACTAGCGAATAAGAAAAAACAAGCCTCAAATTATTTAAAAAAAAAATGTTGTTTCCCCTTTCGCATATATGGGGAGCCCCCCTTGAACGCAACACAAACTGGAGCCACACTTTGCAGGTGTAGCGATTTACAGATTACTTATTCTCACCAACTTCTGTGACGATAGCTCCCACCATTTTGGGAGCAAATATCGTGTGACAAACGGACAGACAGACAGAGATTCAACCGAATTTAATAAGGTTTCGTTATTATGACGTCAGCATCTTTTTGGCATGGCTTAAGGGGGGAAACCGCTTTAAAAAGACGTTCTTTTTTCAGATATTTTTTAGTGGGAAAATTTAATTGGAATTCATTACGGGTGAAAATAATCAAAATCAAAAATTTTGCAGCTGTTGGAAAAAATTTTCAATTTTCGTTTGCATTTTCTCTGCTGTCCGTCTGTCACACCGGATTTAATTGGAAACGGATGATTATCACGAAATTTGGTGAGAAGATCACTGTGATTTTTTTTTGTCACGGTGTTCTCCGTGGCATATTCAAACCCGCCACGAGGCCGATTAAAAAGAGTAACAGGCCTTTGCCAACTATTTTGACATAGTATTAAATAATTGAATAATTATTAGGTTGTTAACTATCGACCGGACTGGTCGACTTCATTTATATATTATATATTATAAAATAATAATTGTGAATATATAAGTTATAAAATAAATAAAACTCTTTTAGTTAAATCTGTTTCATTTTGGGAACAAACATTTTAAGCCCTATCTCTCATATACTTCACCCAATATCAGAAATAAAAATATCAGTTTCGGAAAGTACTAATCGAGTCCTTTCGTTTGAAACCCCACATCACCATATTCGGTGAAAAAAATTGTACATCCTCTTCGCATGTATGGGGAGCCCCTTCAGACTCAACATAAATTTATGTCACTCGATGCATTCGTTGGATTTCGTTTGAATTTATGTCGCCGTTTTGGAGGAAAGTGCGTTTGAACAGCTGCAAAAATATGCAGCCTTCGTGTTGGGTATCACGTCGAAAAGCTAGTTCAAGCCAGACTTTTCCGAGGTAATCTTAGATTGCAAGTCCACTTTGTAATTTAGGTTATGCTGGAAGACCATCAGGATATAGGAGAAGTTCTTGACATAACAAGGAAACCCCTTGCCTTCAAAGATAGGGATCCTTCTCACCATATTGACGAGCTACTGAGTATACCAACTAGGTTCAAAAGAGAATTACTGGGGAAGCTATTGACATGTGTATTTGGAGTCAATTGAGAAGTCTTCGAAAATATCGATACTCTCCGGCATGATCAGCTTGCAATGGTGGAAACCATGACCCAACAGAATCCATGCTGAACAAATGTATAAGAGCTTACAATTCCAACAGCCTGTCATGGGAATACCATGTACCATCAACGAAGTATTGTCGAAGATCGGTCCTTTCTATGAGATATCACGGATCCCTCAAGATCGCACATCACTCCGTAGAGAGAGGAATAATTTTGCAGTATCCGGCAAGTACACCCATAACCTACTCCACTTTAGCGGGGCCTCCGACAATTGGGTTTGGCCAATATCTGATACCCTGCGTCAACATTTCCAGGATGGCTGTGGGCTTCAATCAACAGAATAACTTCGAACTTGATGGTTTTGCGTTCAAGTCATGCCCGCTATAAGACAATATATTTTTGTGCTCCTTACAATTCATCAAATTTGATATATTATGCATATCCCCCATTGTGTTGTAGTGTACGACCGCCCGAGCAAGCCAAAATGTCGCCCGGGCAAGGTGCCGTCCGACGCGACCGCATGGTTGAAGTTGATGGCACTAAACAGCTGGTTATATGTAACAAACAAACCAATCGCTGCATCGATGGTCTGTGACCGAAATAAGGTGGAGGTATCGGTGGTAGACGCACTATCTAAATCGATGGCATGACGCTTCGGGCGGCATTTTCGCTATCCTGGAGAAGTATCGAGGCTTTCGCGAAGGAAATCCATCCTGACGGGTAACAAGGTAATTTGCTTCAACCTTTCCAACGATGGCGAAGATCGAAGTTGAAGCGGTCATTTTGGCTAGAAGAAATTATCGTCATCACAACGCAATAATTACTATTGTTACTGCTGTGACCGCGGTATTATCGACCCTTATAGGTGGGGCAATTGTAGTGAGGATATTTATCTGACGTGTATCATCGATATGAAGATCCACCGAGTTAGCGCTCCAAGCTGAGACAGAACACGGAAGATCATTGTCGCAGCGACTAGAAGACATCACAGCCCGCCCCGCAACCTATTAAATTCATTAACAGAGAGATACGTAGATTTATTTAACATGCATCCTTCATTTGTCTCATTTAGTCATCATAATAATCATTTACATGCCGTATAAGCATAATTCTTTATTCGGTCATTAAATTAAAACTTAAATCACCGTCACAGCATTCCTCTGCAAGTGATTTAGTGCAATGAAATTACGATCACTCAGCTGGGTGTACCGTGACGCTAGCTTGTGGTGTTATTATTTTTTAACTGCTGGTGGTGTACGAAATTACTAAAGTCCTACCTGGTAACAATCGGTAAATACACCGGTTGGATTGCGTTGGGTTTGCCACTCCAGCTTGCTGAACGGGAGTTTAACTGGTTTTCGCGATGTTTCTCCCTCTCTATCGAACTGAAGACAGCACTATTTGTGGATTAATTTTGCGATGGGCTTTGCTGAATCGGTTGCTGTGATATTGACGCCACTGCTTGCACTTCCTGGTCACATGACCGTTGTGGAATTTGCTTTTGCCGCTGCATTTGCTTTGCGGGGCTGCCTTGGAACGTCTCCTTTTAGATGGTCCTAGGTTTCTGGAGTGCCGGTATATGCTTATAACGGGGTCTGTGCCCATAGGCAATCCTACTTTCTTGTTTCGGTCGGACATAGACAGGCGCCATGAAGGGGGCGAAACGGGACGATTTGCATTCTTCGAAGTCCAATTCCAAGGATTCGTGTATTAGGTGGCTTCGGAATTGAACCTCCAGTGGTACCAACATGTACCTCAGGGCGAAGATTTTTGGAGCAGCGCTGTGTACGCGACTTGGATCAAGAAAGGTGGGATTTCCGTCTGGGTGAATTCTCAGGGTAAATCTGCCGTTTAGTTGCGCGTAGCTCTGGTCGCAGCTCCACGAGGCTTAACAATTGTTGGACTAGCTGCGTTAAAAGTGCTTCAACTGCTGAAGTCAATGGTGTTTGTATAGCTGACGTTGCTTCCGCGAGACATGGTGTCAAAAAAAGTGCGGCGTGGACCTTGTCAGCGGCGCCCTAATCGGTTGAAAAGTAGATGGTAGGTGTCTTACCAATAGACTACGGCAGAGGAACTTGGGGGATTTCCCTTCATCCATGGAACTGCTCTCGATGAGCTGCCTCGTTTTTTCCTCCTAGTTGGCACTCAGCCGCTTTATTAATTGTTCACATAAGCGGATATATGAGTTATCTGTCACCAACCCTAAAATTATGTCGCGGATTTTGGTCGCATACCACGATAGTAGCATTGCTATGATTTGGAAATATTACTGTTGTGGGTATATTATGTTGCACCTCACAAAGCTTATCTCCACTATTTCAAACAAAATTTCGGGCTCCTGGTGATTGAAATCTGGAAACTTTGTAACACAGTTCACCGTGGTCGGAGCCGTATTTGAGTCTGCAGGCATGGTCTGTGCTCTCGACGTTCTGATTGTCATTGCTTTCCTTCAACCCGGCAATTCTCCTTTGGAACTCAAGGTCACGGCTTTCGGAATTACCAGGTGGGATTGATGGTAGATAGAAGAAGTTCAATGAAAGCCGTCTTTATATATTTGATTTGTTAATTTAAATCCAATATCGAACCCGCTTCTCATTGTGGTATTCACAAAGTGAGAACTGTGAGTAGACTGTTTCTATTATCGAGTGACTACTCTACTTAACACTCTAGCAATTAGCTCACTTTCCGGGAGTAGATCACTTCCAAAGAAAAGAGGGGTAATTAAAAAGTCTAATTCTAGGCAAATGTCTGAAAGTAAGTAGCACCGCCACACTACAAACAAGTCGGAATACCGGAAGCTGGTGCTTCGGGTATAAAGGTTTTGTATTCATCTTATATGAGAAACTTTCTAGGCACATTTTTGCATGCCTATGTGGTTAAAAACCCAAAATATCCCTTCATATTTTTTTCAAACTACAAGATATACGTACATATTACAAACGTATATATAATGCTCACTATAAACAAACAAACATTACCTATTATCGAATACTAAATTATATATGCATTAATATTTCCGATTTACTTCGTGCACAAAAACATGCATATATACATATAAAGTACTTATATATAATATTTTTTGCTGAGGATGCTGGGAGTCCTAAGTCCGCACCCACTTAGTGACGGACCGAAGCACTTGGGGAGCAACTTACTCCCTCTTTTGTAGTCCCCGGACTCCTCTTTTTAAGGTTTTGTGTGAAACAAAACCTTATTAGAATCGAGACGGTGTCTGTCTGTCCGTCTGTCCGTCTGTCTGTCTGTCTGTCTGTCTGTCTGTCACACCCGATTTATTCGGAAACGACTAGACCGATTGTCACGAAAATTGGTGAGAGTATGTAATCTGGTGATCCCTTTACATGCAGTAAGTGGCGCCATCTTGTGTTAAGTTTAAGGGGGGGCTCTCCATACATGTGAATGGAGGGTGCAAATTTTTTTTTCACAGAATGTAGCCATGTAGGGTATCAAATGAAAGGTCTCGATTAGTACTTTTCGAAACTGGTTCAATATTTGATATTAGATGAAACATAGGGGAGTGAGGGTTCAAAATATGACCCCCAAAAAGTGTAACAGGTCTCGTTCTCAGAACTTATCCAATCGAAAAATCTGAAAAAAATCACAGTGGTGCATCTCTATGAAATCTAGGCCTCAAAATATATCCGGTTCCGATATCTGCACAAATAAAGTTAATAATAGTATATTTCCACATTTTAGAAATTTACCCGGCACCCCCCTTATGTTCATCCCAGAAGTACAAAATTTAGCATGCGTGTAATGAAGAACAGAATGCACAGTTTGGTCAAGTTTGAAGAAAATCCAACTATTATTAACAAAGTTATAGGAGGTGAAACTTTACAATTTTTTGTGAATTTCGTGCACTCTACAACCTGCCTGACGTCATCATTACATATCAATTCGTCAATACCACAAAGGAATGAGTTCTTATGAATTGGGTCCCAGAGAATTATTTTGTTTTAGTTTTTTAGTTATTTGTCAGCCAGACATGTGTGTATTTAGGTATATAATATATGCGTGCTAATGAACTTTGCGGGTAGTGCCTAATTCAAATAGATATAAGAAGTAAATCGGAAATATGGGTACGATCAATTTATATAAGTGCATATATGTGTACAGTATTCGGTAATAGGCAGTTTGTTTGTTTAGGGTGAGCGTGATATATATGGCTGTAATATGTACGTATGTCTCGTAGTTTGGAAAAATATGAAGGATTATGTTGGATTTGTAGCTAAATACGGACAGAAAAATGTGCGTTGAAGTTTCTCACATAAGATGAACACAAAACCTTTATACCCGAAGCGCGAGCTTCCGGTATTCCGACTTGTTTTGAGTTGACTGACGATTTCGTCCAGGGCAGAGGCAACTCATCAGACTCTGCCTCACCCCTGCCCTGGGAGCAGCATGACCGTACTCACTACGTGTTGGCGATTATATTTAAGTGAAGCATTTTCCATCGATCGTCACTTTCGGTCACGCTGCTCCCAGGGCAGAGGTGAGGCAGCGTCTGATGAGTTGCCTGTGCCCTGGACGAAACCGTCAGTCAAGTTGTTGCTTATGCTATTCCTTATATTACTATTTTGTACTTCTAGCATGAATTTAAGGGGGTTTCCGGCTAAATTTCTAACATATGCTAATATACTATTATTAACTATTATTTGTGAAATTATGGGAACAGAATGTATTTGGGGCCTAGATTTCGTTTAGATAAATCTCCCTGATTTTTTTCAAATTTTTCGTTTAGATGGGTTCTGAGAATGAGACCAGTTACAATTTTGGTGGATCATATTTTTAGCCCTCACTCCTCTACATTTCACCCGATATCAAATAAGGGATCAGTTTCGAAAAGTATTCTGAATAAACCGGCTGTGACAGAGAGACAGGTCTTGAATCGATTTTAATAAGGTTGTTTCACACAGAAGCTTCAAAATCAGTACGTTGACCAAAATTTGGATGAATATACATTTTAAGGTATTATGCAGTGACTGTTAAATTGCTGATTTGTAATTATTGAATTAATATAAATATTGTATGTAGCATTAAGAATATTAGTGCGCCAGTATTTTCCTGGTGAGTTTTGCCAATAATTATAAAAAGATATTTTCTTAAGTAACATTGAGATACAGAAGAACAATGAACGATCAAATCCTCGAGTTGAAGGTTAAATTTGTTATTAGATCTTTTCGCGTTGACTGGTTTGCCCTTGGTTTTATCTACCAATATGGGTAATCAATGCGTGCTCGCGGTATTTCTAGGAAACAGTTTTAAAAAATGAAAATCGTCTCCGTAGCTAAATAAATTTTTATTCAGCAGATATCGATATTTCGGTCTTTCGCCATTGGGCATAGATCGCCCTTTGAATGCCAAAAAGGTTAAAGCTTGATATAGGAAGTGCATGTCATACCCACCCTCGCAAATCTCGATTTCGCGATTGAAATGCTGTATCTAATGTGTATGATCCTGAAATCGGCTAATCTCGAATAAAATTGTAAACGATATATTACCTTTATTCCAATGCAGATACAACAGAATGCATGCGAATATTTACTTCTTTCTTGTGTTATGTATAAAGAGTGTGTAAACCTCTCTTTAGTTTTTTTTTATAGATAATCAATATACGTAATTCATTAACACAGAGAAATCCATTACAGCTGTTTTGACTACTAGCTTGATGTGAGTCGGCTCTTTGAGTGACAATTAAAATTTTAATTCATAACCGTTTCCAAGTGAAATTTCTAGTTTGTCTATTAATTATTGTCGATTTTTTCCGGTTGCCCTAATGGCGAATATTTTCGCATTTATAGATTTTATTCTATGTTTGAAATTAGCGTATGCTCCAAGTTATCCACAGATGTTAGCAACTTTTCCTTGTTTGGTAAAGCATTTTATTGTTTACATTCGTATGGATGTATTTATCGTGATCATTTGGACAGGTTCAGATTGCAGACCGGAATGGATCTCACTTATGTGGCGGTGCATTGCTCCAGAGTAACGCTGTGCTTTCGTCCGCGGGGTGCCTTCAACCGTATGCTTTAGGAAGAAAGCTAAAAACGCTAGTTAGCACTTTTCGAATCTATTCTTTTCGAGATATTTACATTTCCTTTCTAGGTAGTTCAAGCAGGTTGCCCTCATTCACCGTCCTACCAGGAGAAACGTGTTCGACTAGTCCACATTCACGACAAGTACAATAGCGTCCTCAAGAAGAACGAACTTGCAGTAATTATAGTAAATATCGACATATTTAGTCATAGGAAACTTGAAAATCAATTCTATTGCAGTTGACTTCCAATGTCAAAAACACTTTGCATAGTAGACCAATTGCATTTCCGCCGCGGCCTGCAATCGCTGGAGAGAACTGCTTTTATCCAACATACGATGTAAATTGTTTAATTTTTTTCCCAAAGCTTCCCCTTATGTCTTCACATAATTGCTTCTGATAGACGATTTCTGAACGATTTCCTTATAATATTAGTTTTCTTCCAATGGTTATAAGAAAACGAAATTTATGTAAACATCCTGAACTTGAGAACAAGATCTGTGTTGACAGCAGAAAAGCTGTATTTGGGACTTGCAAAGTAAGTTTTCTTCAAATATGAAAATATAAGAAACCTCATCTTTAAATAAAAAGAATGAAGGGTTCTTTTACACCTTATTTTCTCTGAACATACTTTACCAAGTTCAAAGGAAAACGCTTTACGAGAGAATGCATGATTTTAATGACAGTGTCATGCTTGTAGGGAGACAACGGTGGCCCGCTTATTTGTAAAAACTTATTGTATGGACTAAGCTATAAAACCGTTGAGGTCTGCACCAAGCTTCCTGAATTATTTACAGAAATTTATCCCCATAGAGAGTGGATCCGAAGAATGATTCTTATAAGGTACTTTCGTGTAATACAGTTTATTATTAATTTGGCTTCAAATAAAGATAACCTCCAACTGCTTCAGCACGCGTAGCTCCCGCAGCTTGGGTTTGTCTCGGTCTTCGGAGATTGAAGTAAGTCTACCATTTACCGGTGTTTATATCATGAAAATTATTTTTTGTACTTTTACATGTGCTGTAAATGTTTTGTATTTCTTCAAGTGGCATAGTTTAGCATTTATGTGTTAGTTTTCACAAACGCAACTTTTTATATTGGAACAATGAAAATAAACCATTCAAAGTTTATCGCCTAATGTCTGAAATGTTTACAGATCATCATCATCATCATCATGCTCTTAACAATCATCTTTATGCATAAGGTTAGATTTCGCTAATCAACTTGGTGGAAGAAAAGTGTCTTCCTATAAGTCAATTTCAGACATTTTTAAACCGGTTTACTGTCTGTCTATTACAAACAATTTTCTTAGAAACGGTTACACATATTATCAAATCACATCGTTCTATGTTGAGATTAGGGGGGTGGAAGGAGTTCTTCTACCAAGTATCATTACCATCAACTGCGTAACAACCAGTATCCGGTCTACGCCTAACTCCAGACATCCCGGTTTTACGTCGAGGTCCACCAATTCGATATCCCTACAAGCTGCCTAGCATCCTTGCCTACGCCATCGTTCCATTTCAGGCAGGGTCTGCCTCGTCTTCGGTTTCTACCCTCTTACCATTATAGACTTTCCGGACGGGATCATTCTCATCCGTACGGATTAGACAACCCGCCCACCGTAACCTATTGAGCCATATTTTATCCACAACCTGAAAGTTACTCATAGATTTCGTCGTTATACGAAATTATCCATACTCATGTATGGTGCCAAAAATTCTTCAGAGGGTTATTCTCTCAAACGCGGCCAAGAGTTCGCAATTTTTCCTGCTAAGAAACCAAATCTGCGAGGAATCCATAATCACCCTACAAAAAGACCTTTGACTATATGGTGGGACGTTTCGAGCGGAACAGTTTTTGTAAGCTGAAATAGGCTCTGTTGGCTGCCAACAACCATCCGCAGATTTCATCATCGTAGCTGTTATCGGTTTCGATTTTCGACTCTAAATAGGAGAAATTATCAACGGTCTCAAAGTTGTATTCTCCTATCTTCGTTCTTCAAATTTAACCAGTGCCGTTTGATGTTGTTGGTTGGTTGGCTTTGGTGCTGACGCTGTCACCGTACACTTTGCCTTGCCTTAATTGATGTGCAGCCCGCTGTCCCACACCTTGAGCATAAGTTCATGAACCGCTTAGTGTAATTGGTCGCCTCCTTAACCAGTTTGGCTGTAATTCCATCGACTCCTGGCGACGTTTGATTTTTAAGCCGATGAATTGCACCGACTGTTTCTTCTATGCTTGGTGGTGACAGTATTTTTTGGTCGTCTTCAGTTGGCGGAACCTTCAGCTGGTCTATTTTCTGGTTGCTGAGCAGTTCATCAAAGTACTCAACCCATCGCTCCAATATGCCCATTCTGTCGCAAATCACATTTCCTTTTTTGTTTCGAAAGGATGAGCATTGAAGTGGATAAGTTTTCATCCTTCTGACTTGTTGGTCAAACTTCCGACCCGGGTACGGTTGCTCCCTGTACTTTTGGAGTTCATGGATCTGTTGGTTCTCCTAGGCTTCCTTTTCCCTCTGAGAAGTCGCTTCTCCGCATGCCGGAGTTCGTGATAAGTCTCCGTGCGTACCCGCGTTCTTTCTTCATCCTTCTCCGTATGCAGCTTTTCGTTAAGGAAGAGCTCCCAGCGATCACCACGTGCAGTTGCAGAATGGGTTTGGTAGTGGGGCTGTTGGTGTTGGTTCAACAGGCGTACATGGTGCAATCAAATGCATCATGGGACGCGGCAGTTGCAATGGTGGAAAGGTTTCACCAGCAGCTAAAAGAGGCAGAAGTGCATCGGAGGTATAAAAGGGAAACTACTGCAATTAACGCCGCGCAAAACGCTAGCAGCTCATTTATAGTGAACAGCTAAGAACTGGAAAGCCCTGCGAAGCAATTCCAGAATGGTAGTCTCGCAGGGAGAATGTATAGAATAGATGGAAGATTTTAATCGGTAACAGTCAGACATGCGTGCTCTAGATGCCAGACGCGTGTGGATGGATTTCCCCCAACCAAAACAAAAAAGACAGAGTAAACAGATTTGAATTTTATTTTACACAAAACCTTAAACCTTAAAAGTAGCCTATCAAAATCAATGAAACAAATAGACTCATCGGTCAAAAACTAGCATCGAACACTCGCCCCATTGACTGGTACGTGTTATTAGAACCGTGAAAAATTATTTCGATTTTGAACGTGATAGACAAACTTTTAATTATGCCAACCACCCAAAACTTCTAAGTGAAGAAACATTCGTTCACAAAAATCACGATTTCTTGTTCTTTGCATGTGAACAAACCCTTATTAAAATCTGGCTGCTATATGTCCGTGTTTTTTTCAAAGAGGTGGAAATTGTCAAAAGAATCTGGCCTGGACACGCCAAAGTGTGGAATTTTTACACACTTAAACCACTCGCACTCGTTTTTTAGTCCATGGATCCCCAGTTTGGAGCGTAGCACCCCAAGCATTAAGCATCAAAAAAATCAAAAATTTGACTGAAGGTTTCGTCCAGGGCAATTAGTACTTTTTGAAACTGGTTCCATATTTGATATTGGATGAAACATAGGGGAGTGAGGGCTCAAAATATGACCCCCACAAAGTGTAACAGGTCTTGTTCTCAGAACCTATCCAACCGAAAAATCTGTGGTGCATCTCTACGAAATCTAGGCCTCAAAATGCATCCAGTTCCGATATCTGCACAAATAAAGTTAATAATAGTATATTTCCAAATTTTAGAAATTTGCCCGGCAACCCCTCTTATATTCATCCCAGAAGTACAAAATTTGGCATGCGCATAATGAAGAACATAATGCACAAGCTAGTCAAGTTTGAAGAAAATCCAACTATTATTGACAAAGTTATAGGGGGTAAAACTTTACCATTTTTTGTGAATTTCGTGCACTCTTCATGCATAATTCCATGACGTCATCATCACATAACAATTTGTCAATACCACAACCGAATGAGTTCTTATGAATGGGGTCCCAAAGAATTATTTTGTTTTAGTTTTTTAGTCATTTGTATAGGAATGTCAATTGTGTATGTAGGTATATAGTATATGCGTGCTAATGAACTTTGTGGGTAGTGCCTATTCAGATAGATATAAGAAGTAAATCGGAAATATGGGTACGATCAATTTATATACGTGCATATATGTGTACGGTATTCGGAAATAGGCAGTTTGTTTGTTTAGGGTGAGCGTAATATCTACGGCTGTAATATGTACGTATGTCTAGTAGTTTGGAAAAATATGAAGGAATATGTTGGGTTTGTAGCTATATACGGATAGAAAAATGTGCGTTGAAATTTCTTACATAAGATGAACACAAAACCTTTATACCCGGAGCGCGAGCTTCCGGTATTCAGACTTGTTTCTGCTATTCGCCGCGTTCGAAATCGCGCTTTCTGGCTTCTTCGCTTGACGGTTCAAGACGGATTGTGACCAGTGCTATGTCGTTGGCGTAGCCCAATACCGTGGCCTCCTCCGGAACCAAAAGATTAGGTACATCGTGGGCCTAGAACGAAGCCCTGCGGGGAAACCAGAGCGTCCGTTTTCGCAATTAGCTGTCGACAGTTGTAGCATGATATTTTTACTCGGTATGTCGTTTAGAACCAGGGCTTTACTATCGCCTGTTCTACCGCAGATCTCTAACAGCACATCCCTGGTGACTACCGGAATTGGCGTCTCATTCAGAGGTTTTTGGAAGGTGTCATTGCCCCCCCCCCCCCCTTGCTGGTGGCATAACCCCTGGTTGATTTTCAACAAAAGGAAGCAGCACGTGATTTGCGGAGATGGACGGTCTCTGAATCGTTCCGCTAGGATTTTATATTAAAACATTCTCCTTTCTGTGCTGGATGGCTTACTTGAGGTTCTTGCGGGCTCCCACCGCCTTCTGGACCGTCCATCTGGCTGGGTAGCAAATCGGTTGAAGACTGGCCAGTTTACTATTCTACAAGTATTTGAGCCTTTTAGTGGGGAATGAGCAATGCATAGGGTTATATGGAGACGGGTACTTCTGTGGCATCCCGTTAAGATGCTGATTGACCTGAACGATGAAAATTCACCACATTTTAGGGTTAGTTTCATAAATCTGACCTCGTTATTAAAACAGTCAACTGAAATGTTTATGTCAAGTACTTGTAATTATGTCAATACACAGGCTGATGGCTCTTCTATGAATTAGAATTCCAAGTTATTCGTTTACGATATTTGCAAAATCCATTGAATGGTGATTCTTCACGAATGGGCAAAATAGGGTAGCAAATAAATAATGAGCTCGTTATCATTCCCTATTCGTCCTTCTTCTTTGCTTCACTTAGCTACGAATCTTTCCTTTTTGCGAACAACAGAGGTATGTGGTTTTAAGGGAGCGGGGAAGGAAAACTGTGTTCTTGTCGAATATACAGCTATAGTGTGGCATAAAATAGTTGTTCATTGCTTGCTTTCGTTCACATTGTAAAATTGTCAGCAAGAAACATTGAGTCGATTTTGCTTTTCTCCAAGAGAAAGAAATTAAATTCTTTCATATAAAAGAATAATTGTTTGAATTGAAGCCTGACTTCAATCGTTCTTTTATTTTAGTGGCTTCCCCAGTGGCAATGTTACCATAAATAATTCATTTTAACAGAAAAATTGTTCAAGGCTATTTTCAAAGTTACTGTGGTAGATGCAACCATCGACTCCTCGAAAAGGATTTTCAAGCATCGGCTGCTTTGCTATGAAATGTCTTCTAATCGAAATGTTTCCAGTGGTATATCCTCGAAAGTTTTCAGTGAATGGCCGAACAAATGCAGGACTTTCGTGTACAAGTAATTTCGCTTCGAAACCCTTTCCGTTGCACCCGAACAATTTCTATTTGTCCAGAGATCATTAATCATTCTGAGATATAATGGAGGGAGATGTTGCCACTCGAAATACTTTCAAACATGTTGCCAGTGTTACTACTGATTGTCGTTCCTATTTCAAAAGAAGACAAAATTCTAGACCGAAATTACTCACTCGAATTTTGCGTATAAAAAGACAGACGAAACCCTAGAGAAAATGAAATGCAGTCTAGGCAAAAATACATGTCGACCGTCCGAAGTAAACAGTCAATAAACCGTGTATTTAGTTTGATTCAACGGAAATATATACATATAGTGGCCAACAATACTTACTATAATTCTCTAAAAGTCTCCAATAAAAGGCGGCAACATAGAACACTTTTCATCAAATAGAGCCGTTAGCCATTATCCACTGCCAGTATACTGTACAAAATCAGCCAAGTGTATATATGCAATTTTCGAGAGGACAGTCTTGAAACGACATTATAGAGTTTCGTCGTAGACCGCATCGATTTCTGGAGCACTTAAATTCCAAAAGCCATTTATCATTGGAACTCAAGGGTTAGGTTATCTACCCCTTACGAAAACGATGCAATTCGATGTGTTTGTTCGATTATGGGTCACCCGCTTACTTTCCGTTAACGAGAAAGTCTATCTTTCTTCCAGCATCCATTTGAAACGGCTCCCTTTTTAATGAATGTGTGCCACCATAACTTACATTTCAAAAATTTTCGAAATGATTCTGAAGCTCATTATAAAAAGGAAAATAGTAGCAATGAATAAATATCACCAGAAGACAATATTCCAGGTATTTACCTTACAGACCAAAGATATCTAGTATAGTTTGAATACGAATATCAAAAATCAGGTGTGCAATACCCTTCCTTTCTCTTGTGTGTAAGTGTCCCTACCCTGGGACAAACTGCAATCAATTGATTTGCGAAATTTAACAACCTAAAACCTATTCACTTACTATTTCCGCTTTCGGATGGATCAAAGCAACCTTAATACTTATTTCTCCATTAATACTCGTAATTAGGTGAATGTTCTTTTGATTCCCTTC
Source organism: Hermetia illucens (assembly GCF_905115235.1). NCBI lineage: Eukaryota > Metazoa > Arthropoda > Insecta > Diptera > Stratiomyidae > Hermetia > Hermetia illucens. Next base: position 52,938,902 of record NC_051851.1, read on the forward strand.
CGAATATTTAATTCCAAATAAACCACATTGAGTACTACAACTAAATGTTTTCCAATCGGTTTCATTCAAACAAAAGGCCTTGGTGCGAACTGTTCACTGAGGGAGGAGTACATAAGTTGTCTGGTACAAATATTACCGGAAGATTATTTGTTTCTCATGAATGGGTCTTTTATTTCTTAACCCTTGAGTATTTTCCCATTCGAAAAGATATTTCCACCCCATATAATGGGAGTAATTCGGGTGTGAATCAAACGGACCGTAAACTCTGAAGACTTCAATTAATGCGGCGAAATCAAAGGGGAGAAATTACCTTGAATCAATAGGTGTTCAGCTAGTTTTCTTGGCACTTAGTATTGTAGAAGAAAAGAATGAAAAATAAAAACTTGCTGGGAAACTAGTATATCTATCACTATATCGGGAAATTGTTTTTCAAATGTTACTAAAATAAAATCTTGGTAGAATGGATTTAATTCTATCGAATTAATGGAGATGGTGGAGGTTACTTGTATGTAAAATGGGAATAACTTTTTCTCGAAATACCGTCTAGAAAAGTACCAACTGAGAAATCTCGAATGCATGACGGTTCTGCCTGTACTTAGTTAAAAACTCAATTGGGCATTATTTTTCAAAGCCGTTTAGACAATTAATTTAGTTTGAAAAGTACCGGATCGACAATAGCCAACTTTATGCGCTTTACCTAAAACAGATGCAAGAAAGATGTTACAAAGCTACGAAAGGAATCTCGGACAGGGTTTAAAACGACGAACTCGCAACGAAAATGGAATAACGATTTGTGCATTTTCTCATGGAACGTGCGCTCCGTTCCCAGATATCCTGTCCCAATATAAGGCTGATGTAACAGCATTACTAGAAATGCGTTGGAGCTTACAATGATAACGGACTGCGGATTATTCAGTTCGTGGTATCACACAAAATGGCAGCTGGAAATACCTGGTTTGCGCGGAAAGCGGTTCGCAAACCTTCATGGGCCTCTCCCGACGGGACCACTTTCAACGAAATCGACCACCTGTTGACTCAAATTACTACCTCGTTGGCATCGTGCTCCGGGCTCGAGTTGCAACACTGCCTACAATCCCCTCTGGCAATCAGGTGAATACTGAAGCCAGACAGAAAAAGGAAGCCTGGGAGAACAGACGTCTATGAATTCGAGAAGTACAACAAGTCAGCACTTGCCGAGACAAAGAAGGAAATCTGAACTCCGACAGGTTGGGCATATTGGACTGATTGGCTGAGTAATTGGATGAACTGCTCAACAACCAGAATATCGGCGGGTTGGAGGTCTCGCCAACTGAAAATGATGGGCAAATTTTGCCACCACCAAGCACGGAAGAAACAGTCCGTGCAATTCATTGGCTTAAAAATCATAGATCGCCAGGAACCGAACCAACTACAGCCAAAGTGGCTAAATGTTCAGGCGAACAACTACACCAAGTGGTTCACCAACTGATGCCTAAGGTGTGGGACAGCGAATCAATGTCTAAAAACTAGTAACTAGGCATTATCTCTTCCATTCATAAAAAGGGAGGTACCACGCAGTGCAGCAATTATAGAGGTATCACGTTGCTGAGTAACATCCATAAGATATTCTCCGCTATCTTGCTAGGCCGGATAGCCCCATACGCCCACATCATTGGTCCATACAAAAGAGGCTTCACTCCAGGCAAATCAGGAACAGATCGGATTTTCTCTGTACGGCAAGCAATGGAAAAACTGTTGGAATATGAACATCAACTGTACCACATTTTCATCGATTTTAAAGCCGCCTATGACAACATAGCCAGGATAAAACTTTACACGGCCATGAGAGAATTCGGTATTGCGCCCAAATTTATAAGACTGACTAACGAACGTTGACCAATGTGCGAGGCCAGATAATAACAGCAGGATCACTCTCGATACCATTCAACATCAACAACGGTCAAAGACAAGGGGATGCCCTATCATGCGTTCCCTTTAACCTGGCCCTGGAAAAGTGATCTGCGATGCAGATGTTATTGTAAGAGACATCATTTTCTGCAAGTCCACACAGCAACCAGCCTATGCTGACGATATTGACATTATGGGAAGAACAACCCGAAATGTACAGTCTACCTTCATCTAGATTGAGCACGCGGCAAACGGGGCGAAATCTTAGGCTGTACATGAGTGAAGGTAAGACGAAGTACATGGTAGCAACATCAATACCAAAAGCCAAAAATTAAACAACATCGCATCGCATTGGTCAAACGAGAATAATAGTAATAGAATAAGATAGCAGACTACAACTTTAAGACCACTACAAATTCTAGTTCAAAATCACACATTACAGCTATGACGATGAAATCCGCGCAGGGTTTTTAGCAGCCAACAGAGCCTATTTCAACTTACAAAAACTATTTCGCTCGAAACGTCTCCATAGGGTCAAAGCTCTTATTGTACAAGACAATGATCTTGCGAGTCCTTATGTATTCCTCGGAGACCTGGGTTCTTAGTAAAAAAAACTGCGAACTCTTGGCCGCGTTCGAGAAAGGAATCCTCCGAATAATTGTTGGACCCCTACATGAGGATGGACGGTTCTGCGACCTACATAACGATGAAATCTATGACCGATGTCACGACCGTCTGGTTGTGGATAAAATCCAGCTCAATAGGTTGCGGTGGGCGGGTTACCTAATCCATATTGGTGAGGATGACCCAGCCTGGAAAGCCTATAAGGGCAATATCTATGGTAGAAAAAGAAGATGAGGCAGACCCTGCCTGAGATGGAGCGATGGCCTCAGACATCTTTGAGAGATGTCGAATTGGTCAACCTCAGAACATAACCGGGATGTCTGGAGTTCCTTACTAGGGTAGGCTTAGACTGGATACCGATTTCTGTGCCGTTGATGATGATGAGATACACGAAAGGACTGGGGAAAAGTGTATAAAGAATTTTAGTGTTTCATTTGCACTTTATTTTATTTTATGAACTTAAAAATATATTTTGAGGCTTAGATTTCACAAAAGTCACTTGTCCGAGTCGATTCCGAAAACTCCCTAAGGGGTTTTACAGTCACTTACTAAAAATTAAAGTATTATACTAATATTTTTTTATAACAGATATCGGTTCGGAGGGCATTTAAGAGCCTAGGCCCCACATAATGGCAGCTTTGTTTTTTTCTCAGATTTTTCGGTTTTGTGCTTTCTTAGAATAGGTCCATGAAAGACATGACCACTTTCTAGCCCCCGCCCTCAACCCTTTTTCATTATATGTCATAGCTGAGGCAATGAAAATGACTAATCGAGACCTTTCATGTGATACCCCTCATGACTATATTTGGTGAAAAAACGTTTGCATATATAGAGAACCCTCGTAGTGTCCGCAGCATAACGATAGGAACGGTATTCCATTCGACTTTTCCGGAGCCAATCCGACCAAATAATGCATTCAATGATGTGTGATAGTCCCTTTATCCTCACAGTTCTTCTACCCTTTTAGTTTCCACAATAATACTCCTTTATTTCACAATTCCATCCCTTCCTTTATTTAAATATAATATTTAATACTTCAACTAATTAAATGTTCCTATCTTTTAAACAATCCAAACACTGGTGTCTTTCCATGGCATGGGCTTTTGAGATCAAAGCCATGGACCGGGAACGAGGTTAGCGGAACCTAGACCGGCTGATTAGAGCAACAGCTAATGAGTTGGATGGTCTGTGCGCTGTTTGAAAATTTGTAATCGTAAATTACATAAAATGAAAACCAGATGCCATCAGCTCCATCCAGGACTAGGACGGCCATAAGTACTGCCTTGCTAACTAGGCTGCTTCGTGTCCGACAAGACCTCGGGTAATACACTTTATCCTGATAGTCACTGAGAATTTGATTTTTTTTCGACGTTTTTTCGGTGCTTCTTATTTTAAAGGAATTCTTTAAAGAAGCGAAAAAAGAGAAAGGGAAATAAATATAGAAGCATCCTTCGAGAGTGCAACCACAGCGATTCAGATTGAAATCTCCAAGTTGGAGCATTAACAACTTTAAGTGAATTCTTCATTTTTTAGTTTTTCTTTTTCTTTTTTCTTTTCTACTCGGGGAATATTATTGGAGCAAAAAAAATGTGATCACCAGAGCTCTGGGTCAGGTATTTATTTTATGTTCTTTCTATTCATTTATTTGGTTTCTTTTATCAAGAGTAGTTCCTTTTTTAAATTTTCACTGCAAAACACTTATTTTATTTTTCGATTTACATATTTGTTTAAGAACTTACCCATATTTGGTTCTTTTACTTTATATTATTTGAGACTGAAATTGCGTAACCATTTATTTAGTTATTTATTGCATGAATATAATTTTGAGTATAAACTAATTTTCGATTCAATTTGAGGACCCACTTCGTTTCTTTTCCTCCTTTACCCCGTATCGCTTTTATTACAGAACACACACAATAGCCTCCAATATAATGGCCTGAGGATGTTAAGGCATGGCGGGAACCTCAGAAAAGGCGCTTCACATCTGAGGCGGAAGGGGGTCAATTTCGCCAACTTTTTAGATTTTTGGAATAGCTCTTCCCTCTTGGTCATCTCCGGCCATTCAATATGGTTTTTTGATCCTCGCAATCTCGATTAGTCACTACACCCTCTTAGGTTGCACAAAGCACGATGTATACGGGGCGTTCACAACTACCACCTTCCCATCAAATTTGGTGTTAATCGATAAAATCGTTTCTGAGAAAAGTGCGTGTGGCAGACAGACTGTAAACTGATTTTAATAAGGTTTTGTTTTACAGAAGCGAGGGCAATGCTGACCACATTGCCTCATACATTGCCCTGAACTGTACCGTTACGGTCTTGGATGAAGTGCCCTAACACACTTTTAGCTATAATTCTTGAAAATTCAAGGAAGCATTTTAGCAAATATAATATAATAAAAATCACAAGGTGGTATTGCCCCTTAAGATGAATATAAGCAACCACTTTTAGAAAAAGTACTGTAAACTGAAATCAAAACAAGTCAAGATGAGGATCATGGATGAAATAAATACGATGCAAATAGAAAAACGGGTAAATGGCTACTTTTACCTAAAAAGAAACAAAACAATATTTCCAATTGTCATTAAACATCGGTCTGGGAACTCCACCACTTTATTGGCCAAATGAAAATTGTCATGGAAAAGTTATACAAAATACAAAACATTGTATTAAGTCCCTACTTTTTAATTTCTACTGTTGGGAATATGATTAAATAACATATAATAACCCTATTTTTCCTATCAAATGCATCCATAACGAAAGGATAAAGTTATTATAGTTTATGAATAGAAATGATGCCCGTATGTTCATTTGCCCCCAGTAGCAAAGGATGTCGCTCGGAAAATGCACATTAAATGAGATTACACTGGATCCGTGTCCACATAAAATTGCTTTAAAAATGTGAAACATCACATATTCTGGTGTTTTATTATTATATGTCAGATTTAATTCGTACGGTCGCTTAAGGGATTAAAATGTTGACCCCAGGCGAACGTCGAATGTTCTTATTATAGAGAGGGAAACCGATTTTTATGGTGAACTTTCCTGTTTTAAGGGTTATCTTACAATCCATATACAAGAATTTATATATTTATGTACGTGGAACGAAAATTAAATCGATTTGCTATCCATCTGACAATTACGAGCAAATTATTTAGCAGGACCCAACTTATTCTCGGCAAAGTTTAATGGTAGTGTGGAAAATACATCTGTAGAACTATCTTTAAATATTCCATTTACTTCACATACAAGACTTTCAGTGCCGATCTAATATCGATTGTATTTTTACTGGGCACGAGTACTCATCTTACTTTGAGATAATTTCTATTAGTCCAGTCATTAAAGCTTTCAACCTCCGAATTCTTTCAGTGAAGACCGATTGACATGAAATTCCGGGTGGCAGTATCGGGCAGCATAAGAAACAAAAGTTATACATATATTGTCGATGTGCGCCTCCCTCCGGGGGTGCGGCATCATTTCTGATATCATTTCTACATCAAATACTATACAAGGTTTTCGAGTTGTTTGCGAAAAACCGTTGCATTTTCTGATGAAAAACGACATGTTCAAACATGAATGACTCAAAAACTACTACCTGTTCGAACAATTTTCATAAAATATTTTTTGCTTTGAATTGATCACTGCGATTTCTGCGGTTATTTAATAGAAAACGTTTCCACCCCAGAACCGCACATCAACACTCCCACCCCAAATTTCATGCCAATTTACTTACCTACATTTTGCAGAGAAAAAGCACCAAAAGCACAATAGTAATGAACAAGTCGAGAAACCGGAAGCTGGGGGCTTTAGGTATAAAAGGTTTTGTGTCTCCCTATATGAGGAGCATAACGCAGTTCTCCATTGGCTGATAGCATTGAGAGATATTTAAATCGCTCAGTTCTGTCAATGGCAGTAACCTGCCCAGAACTGAGCGATTGAAATATCTCGGGTCAATGCTATCAGCCAATGGAGAACTGCGTAATGAAATTCACGCATTAACGCAACCTGGATGAAGTGGCGTTCCACAACTGGTGTTCTTTGTGATCGACGTATCAGCGCACGTCCCATATCTAAAATTTACCCCAATGTCGTCCTTCTGCCGCTCTCTATAGTTCTGAGTGTTGTCCGAATATAAAAGACAATGAACGGCGTCTTGCGGTAATGGAGACTAGTGGCGTGACACAACCTAAATGAGGATATCCGCATCCGGGCTGCACCGATCGTGGAAAAACTGCGAGTGAGATGTTTTCGATGGTATGGCCACTTAATTCGCGCCAAGGAGAATTCGCTTGCCAATAATGGTCTGAACATCGATATCAATTGTAAGTGGTAAAATAAAATGGCGAAACCGATCACGACGAGCTGAACCCGCTTGTAAACGGGACAAAGGCTGAAGAAAAAGTAGAAGATGTGAGGAGCGGCAAGAGCATGACAGCTTCTTGTCACATAGCTAAAAATTCAATTGCCCTCTATTTTTTAGAAAACGATGTAAATAAGTCGTTTGGTGGAAAGCCTTGTATTGATAGTAGTCAACCTCACACGCTTCACACTCTGAGTTTAATATTATTAGCAAATGCGAAGAATTTAACCTACAAACAGATATAAACAAGTTGGGAAACCGGAAGGTGGACGCTTCAGGTACGAAAGGTTTTACGTATTTTTTAGTACGTAGCACGTAATATATGGATATATAATGTGATAGTATCCACTTTCGGATGATGTTGGCATTTATAGTCTTGAATTTGCAAAGAAGCAACAAATTTGACGTACTGTAACTTTGTTAGTAATATCGCGATTTCCACCAAACTTGGTAAGATCATACTCTATATCATAGCCTATATTAATGCAAAAGGTGCTAGGATGAACTTTAGGGGGGTTTTCGGCGAATTACTAAAAATTATAGTAAAATACTATTATTAACTTTATTTGAACAGATATCGGTATGGAAGGTATTTCGGAGCCCAGCCATCATATAGTGGCAGCCTCCTGATTTTTTCCCGATTTTTCGGTTGGGTAGTTTCTGAGAATGGCCCCTTTAAAGAAATGACCACTTTAAACCCCCCGCACTCCCCGCATTTCGAATAAATGTCAAAACTAAGACCGACTTCGAAAAGTACTAACCGAAACCTATAATTTGATACCCCACATGACTATGTTTGATGAAAAAAAATTTACACCCGCCTTTTGTATGAATGGGGACACTTAAATTTGACTTAAAAGGAAATAACTCAGTGTATGCGTGAGCGTTCATAGTTCCCACTTTTCTACTAAATTTGGTGGCAATTACTATAACCGCCTCCGAAAAAAATGCGTCGAGTGGTTATCGCAATTTTTCAACATTACTGCTAAAAAGGACCTCTTGTACTTCCCCTGTACCCTCCCCGGAAGTGAAATTCAAAACTACACACCATCATTTTTACATCAAAATAACTCTAACGTTTTAAAGGGAAATTTGTTAATGGGTTTAGAGGAATATTCTGTATGCTCTCCCCATCCCCCATGATGAAAAAAAACACTTCAAGGAGTTGGGATTGAAAATCTGACCTTTATTTATTTTAAAATACACTTACTTTGATAACCTTGATCGTTAGAAACACCTTGAATATACACTCCAATTTTCTTGTAATTCAGTTTTGCATACAAGAAAATAAGAGTTTCTTGGTTAATACACATTTGAACTGATAATTGAAAATCATGAACATATAAAATGCACAAAAACTGAACTTATAGAACAGGTTTGACCTAAGGTTCTTTTCAGTAGCTGTCACAGCTGTCTTAGCTTAATACGATCATAGGTTTATGTACATAAACTTCCCATCGGGTCTTCCTAGGTTTATTTTTCTGAGAAATTTCACACCAAAGACGTTGGTGGATTACAGCCTACAAAACTAATGTACATATTTTCTATTATTATCAACTTTCAGATGTGTTAGCAACACAAGAAGTTGACAGGACATAACCCAATAAAAGCGTTTTCAGTTTTCAACCAGATACTTTTAACTTCCAGTGGAGACCTTTACGATTGTATGCAAAACGTCGTTGGGAAATTTCAAAACGATCGACATCGAACTGAACTCCCAGGCGACATCGTAATTTTATTAGCCTAATGCAGAAATTTAGTTCCGTCTTTCCACAGCTACTAATCGATACTTGCTATTCGTACCCGGCAAATGCATTTAATGCATGTAGGAGAAATGTATTTGTCCTTGCTTCCACGTTCGAATGTGAGCTACCAATGCACTCAGAGGCCAAGTTGTTGCTATGTAGCCATCTTTCCCTTGAACAGATACATTGATTTGATACATATGTTAGAAACTGTTTTAGGTGTGCTGTTTCATATTGCGCGACGATGTGACATCCTAATTGCAGAATGCAGTCAATACTAAAGTGCAAAATCGTGTCAGTGTGAATGGCTCCAGCGATAAAGATATGAGAATAGGAAACCTTGTTATATATTCCATCTAAAATTCAAAGTATTTTCTGCTAACAAAATGGCAGTTTCGTGTTTTGGCGACCCTAATATGGAACAGTTTATTAGAATGATTTGTTACTGGTCAGAATATTATAGCTTCGCAAAAAAAATTAAATCCCTTACCTGGTGATATTATCCATTCAATTCTTACCGATTTTGACAATACTCTCAAAATATAAATAAAAATTTGAACTAAAGCCAGAGAAATGGACTACCAGGTTTTCACCCGGACACTGAGTTTATATTATCATAGGTTGCTGAACATGTTTCAGTTACCTGTAGTTAATTTTTTCTATTAGATAATTTTTTTGGAAATAATTACTCTAAACATGATTGGGAAAGGCAGGACCCAGGAAGCCCGGCATTAGCTATGCTAGTGCGGTCAAGGGCATTCGGCTGGCCATACTGCCAAAAAGGTTTCCCGAGCAAATAGTCACTCGGGAGGAACAGGAAACCATTGAAGAACTGGTCGTCAAGCAGATGATCAAGGGATGGACGTCGAAACTGGTGTTCACCGGGATACGCTTTCGACCAGGCCTTATACTGGTGGACTGCGCGACGGAAGGTACCGCAGAATGGGTCAGAACCATAATTCCTAGATTGCCAGGCTGGGAAGGGGTGGAACTGTCAACATGTGCTGGAGATGATATACCAGGAGCCCACATGGTGACAGTTTTTCTCCCAAAGGCCGCGGCAATAGTAACAGAAGACCTCATGAGACTCCTAATTGCTCAGAACGAAGATCTCCATACTCGACTATGGAGAGTCTTCAGAAGCAAGGTGGAGGGAAAGGGTAAACTCCTCACGATCGGGGTAGATGACCGATCCCTAGAGGCAATTAAACGTCGGAGTTGTCATATCAACTACCGATTTGGCAACATACCCGTGCATGTGCACAAGGAAAAGCCAAGGAAAGAAACCTCGGAGGAGGCATCGGGTGGAAAACTTACCGAGGTCCCTGAAGAAGTCGCGGAAGCCATAGAGGCGGAAAGAACGGGATCAACCAGGGAAATAGACCTGCTGCCCAGTGAAGAGCAGAAGCTGGACGACCTAGACCTAGGACTGCTAGGGCTCGGGGTGGACAGCGACGCGCAGGAAAGCGCCATGTCGGAGGAGGAGGGTGACACTCCGACAGTGGAGAAGAGCTCCAAACAATAACGGAGCCAATGGCCAGCACTAGGATAGCCCAGATAAACCTCCACCATGCGAGAGCTGCATCTGCAGTGATTGCAAGGGCAAATTCCAAGGAGAACATTGGAATAGTGCTGGCTCAGGAGCCCTGGGTGTACCGGGGGCAGATTCGCGGTCTGCAAGGAGGAGACATGCAGGTAATTTGGGACTCGTCTTGTGAAAAACCAAGAGCTTGCATAATTCTCAAACGTAATCTAAAATACATATGTCTTTCAGAGTTCTTAACCGGGGACCTTGTGGCTATCCAAGTCTCATTGGAAGCCGGGAGGAGCACTCGAAAGGTAGTGGTAGCATCGGGATACTTCCCAGGAGACGAGAGCCGGGCTCTACCGGAACAAGTCGCAAAGCTGACGGAGTATTGCGAGGAGAGGGCGTTACCACTTCTTCTCGGCTGCGATGCCAACGCCCACCACGTAGTGTGGGGAAGCAGTGACACTAATCGTAGAGGTGAGTACCTTCTCGAATTTATTCTTAGTAATAAGTTAGAAATATACAACGTAGGGAACACTCCAACATTTGTCACCAGCACCAGACAAGAGGTACTAGATATAACTCTAGGAAATACCCTAATGAACGGGATGGTCAGGAATTGGAGGGTGTCGGATGAACCCTCAATGTCTGATCACAGGATAATCAGATTCGACATTGATGGTAACTCCGAAATAAAAAGAATAATAAGGAATCCCAAGAGAACGGATTGGGAATCCTACACAATGCACCTGAGCAACGACATTGCCCACCTTCAAGGGAGCGGTGACATCAGGAGCGAATTAGAATTAGAAACGGTGGTGGAAGACCTCAACACAATCGTCATTGACGCATATGAGGCCAGCTGTTCGGCCAAGACAGTCAAGTCATCAAGGGATGTACCATGGTGGAACAGAAACTTAGCCAGAATGAGAACGGAGGTACGAAAACTCTTTAACCGGGCAAAACGAACCGGGGACTGGCGGAGGTATAAAAATGCACTGACTGCGTATAGCAACGCGATCAGGGAAGCGAAACAGAACAGCTTTAGGGAATTCTGTGAAGGGATTGAACAGATCACAGAAGCAACTAGGCTGTACAAGGCTGTAGCCAAAGACGGGAGAATATCCTCTGTCTGCTTGAAAAAGGAAGATGGGACATTCACCGAGAATGAGGAGGACAGGGTACACCTGCTTCTCAGAACTCATTTCCCGGGGTCCTACCCCTCGGCGGCAGGCGACAATAATCTGCCTGACACCCCAATAACGAATAAAAGGGGAAGGAAAAAGAGCTGGAAACTAGCAAAAGAGGTATGCTCAGAAGCTAGGCTAAGATGGGCAGTGGGAACCTTTCAACCAATGAAATCTCCAGGAGCAGATGGCATTTTCCCTGCACTTATCCAGGGGGGCCTAGGAATTATCCTAGAGTCTCTTCTGAGGGTGGTAAGGGGGAGCATAGCACTGGGTTACATACCAAGGGCATGGAGACGGGCAAAAGTGGTCTTTATTCCGAAGGCGGGTAAAAAGGATCCTTTTCACCCTAAATCTTTCAGACCAATCTGCCTAACATCGTTCGTACTCAAAACGGTGGAGAAGGTCATAGACAACTATATTAGAACTAACGTTCTAAAGCGTAATCCCTTACATCACTGTCAACACGCTTACCGGGCAGGAAGGTCAACTGAAACTGCTCTGTATCAGCTGACAGAGGTACTACGGGACGCCATTGAAACAAAAGAAATTGCACTGTGCGCGTTTTTGGATATCGAAGGAGCATTCGACAACACATCGCACACAGAGATACAGGATGCCCTGAGCCGCAAAGGAGTGGGAAACACCCTGGCACTCTGGATGGGCAAAATGCTAGAAAGCAGACAAATAGAGGTACAAACAGGTACAAATTCTATTATCATGAACACCACTCAAGGCTGTCCACAGGGCGGAGTACTATTGCCGCTGATGTGGAGTATGGTAGTGGATGAACTCCTGGACGTGTTAACTAATACTGGAATACAAGTCCAGGGCTACGCGGACGACATTGTTCTAATCTGTAGGGGCAAATATGAAGATACCCTATGTGATAGAATCCAAACTGGATTAAGGGTTACTAGTGCCTGGTGCAGGAAGGTGGGACTGCGGATCAACCCAACCAAAACCACCATAGTACCATTCACTAGGAGGCGTAAGCTGGATCACCTGAAAGCCATAACATTACATGATATGGAGGTGAAACGAGAAACAGAGGTCAAATACTTGGGAATCACGCTAGACCAAAAATTACTCTGGAAGACACATGTCGGAAACACTTGTCGGAAAGCCACGAGGGCTCTGATGACTTGCAGATCCATAGCAGGAAAAAAATGGGGTTGTGGCCCGAAGATACTACTTTGGATATATACTGCAATAGTAAGACCAATGATTACCTATGGAGCGGTAATCTGGGCAGAAAGAACCCAACTCAGCACACAAGCCAGGGAATTACATAAGCTCCAAAGGCTGGCTTGCGTGTGTATCAGTGGGGCAATGAGGACATGCCCAACGGCATCCCTGGAGGTCCTTCTGGGATTAACCCCTCTCCATCTGCACATACAGATGCAGGCAAGGAGATCAATATTCAGGATGGCCGGTAGCATGAGTGAGGCGGGGAGCTGCCTAAATCGAAGGAAGATTGATATCCTTTCTAGGCGGTATCCCGAATTACTGATACCGAGGGACAACATGACAACGAGGTTTCACTTCGATAAGAAGTTTGAAACACGTTGGAGTAACAAGACAAACTGGGAAAGCGTGGCTGTGACATACGGCTTAAACCAGCAACTGATTACTTGGTACACTGACGGATCCCTCACAGCAGAGGGAGCGGGTGCCGGTGTCATTGGTCCAAGGAAAATGTACTTTGAGCCAATGGGCAGGTACACTAGCATATTCCAGGCGGAAATTTACGCCATAGACAAATGTGCCTCCTTTAATCTGCAAAGGAACTACAAGGGGCAGAATATAGCTATTCTCACCGATAGCCAAGCAGCGATCAAGGCACTTAGGTCCAACCAGGTGAACTCTAAACTGGTATGGGAATGCCTTGAGAGACTGAATACACTCGGCTCGTCCAACAAGGTCTGGATACTTTGGGTTCCAGGCCATGCTGGGCTGGAAGGCAATGAGGCAGCGGATGAACTAGCCAAGAAGGGAGCAGGGATGCCTTTATACGGGCCAGAACCCTTCTGTGGAATCGGAAACGGTTTCATGGCTATGAATCTAAGAAACGAAGAAAAACGGTTGAGGGAACTATATTGGGCGGGCCTACCAGGGATGGAGCAGTCCAGGGTGCTTATTGGGGGATACGAACCCATGCGCACAAAGGATTGCTTAAACCTCACCAAAAAGAACCTCCGAATCATAGTGGGAATTCTCACTGGTCATTGTCGGCTGAACTACCACCTAGGGAAGCTAGGGATATCTACGGACACTGCCTGCAGGTTCTGTGAGGAGGAGGACGAAACCTCTATGCACGTCCTGGGACAGTGTCCAGCACTTGTGCAAAGTAGGTCGATACATCTGGGAGAACACTTAATACCAGATGCAAAGCTGAAACTTCTGGAAGTGGGGAACATACTAAAGTTCCTAACGGTTACTGGCCTGCTTGAGATACTATGATCAACAGGTACACTATAACCAGTAAAAGGGGCACAATAGTTCTTCAAGGACGCGGTGCGACTTTCCCTTAACAAAATAATAATAATAATAATGATTGGGAAACCGGAAGCTTAGCGCTCAGATAGGAAAGGTTTTCTAGATTTTGTAATCTTTTAAGATATAGGGGATGGTCAGAATGTTGCGACCATGAAGACCCGCCGGCACGAAGGTGCTGTTCTACTGAAGTGCAGCCTCTAGCTGCGCACAACGCGATGCCTTGAGCTCGGTAGAGGGGGAACGAAAAACGGAGATCTGCCGACGAGGACGCAGTAGGAAGAATTCCATGAGGTGGTAACCAGGTAACCAAGCGGACGAAACAGCGTCGAAAACAGGAAGAAATTCACCAACAACAACCTAGATTGAATAGCGACAGCTGTGTCTCCACTGTAGCAAATTCGAAGTCGACTACAACGGAAAGATGAGCGTTAAAAAACAGAGGAGGGGCAATCAGGGTCATTCTCATTAAGCCGAAAGATGAGAGATCTTCCGCGGAAGTTCTTCGAGAAGTCGGCAACAACGCCAAACCAGAAGACGCTGGGGTAGATGCTAAATCTATCCGGCGGACTCGAACCGGCGATATACTTGTAGAGCTTGGGTCGAAAACTGAAACAAGTCGGGAAACCGGAAGCTTGACGCTTCAGGTATAAAAGGTTTTGTGTTTCCCTATGTGAGGAGCATAACGTAATTCTCCATTGGCTTATAGTATTGACCCGAGATATTGAAGTCGCTCAGTTCTGGGCAGGTTACTGCCATTGCCAGAACTGAGCGATTTAAATATCTCGAAGGGCAGGTTATTGCCATTGCCAGAACTCAGCAATTTAAATATCTCGAGTCAATGCTATCAGCCAATGGAGAACTGAAATTGTTTCATGCATTAATGCAACCTGGATGAAGTGGCATTCCCCAACTGGTGTTCTTTGTGATCGACGTATCAGCGCACGTCCCATATCTAAAATTTACTGCAATGTCGTCCGTCTGCCGCTCTCTATAGTTCTGAGTGTTGGCCGACTATAAAGGACAATGAACGGCGTCTTGCGATAATGGGGAGGAAGGTGTTGCATTGCACTGGTGGCGTGACACGTTTTGATTACGTCTGAAATAAGAATCTCCGCGATCGATATGGGTTTGCACCGATCGTGGGAAAACTGCAAGAGAGGCATTTTCGATGGTGTGGACACGTAATTCACGCTAACGAGAATTCAACAACCAGTATTGGCCAGAACATCGAAAGCAATGGTAAGCAACCAACAAGCCGGCCAAAACAATGGTGGCTTAATACGCTGGATGGGGATTTAAAGGTCTCGCGATTACATCCTGATCAGGCATTTGATCAAATAAAATGACGAAACCGATCACCCACGAGCCGGCCCCGCTTGTGAACAGGACAAAGGTTGAAGAAAAAGAAAAGTATGTGAGGAGCGACGAGTGCACGACAGCTATGTGTGATATAGCTGCAAATTACATTGCCCTCTATTTTCTAGAAAGCGATTTAAATAAATCATTTGATGGAAAGCCTTGTATTGATAATAGTCAACCTCACACGCTTCACACTCTGAGTTTAATGTTATTAGCAAATGCCAACAATTTAACCAACATCAAATGTAAACAAGTCGGAATACCGGAAGCTCGCGCTTCGGGTATAAAGGTTTTGTGTTCATCTTATTTAAGAAATTTCAACGCACATTTTTCTATCCGTATATAGCTACAAATCCAACCTATTCCTTCATATTTTTCCGAATTACGAGACACGTATATTACAGCCATATATAATATCCTCACCCTAAACAAACAAACTGCCTATTTCCGAATACTGTACACATATATGCACGTATATAAATTGATCGTACCCATATTTCCGATTTACTTCTTATATCTATTTGAATTAGGCACTACCCGCAAAGTTCATTAGCACGCATATATTATATACCTACATGCACACATGTCTGGTTGGCAAATAACTAAAAACACTAAAAGAAAATAATTCTTTGCCACCCAATTCATAAGAACTCATTTCGTTGTGGTATTGACGAATTGATATGTGATGATGACGTCATGCAGGTTGTAGAGTGCACGAAATTCACAAAAAATTGTAAGGTTTCACCTCCTATAACTTTGTTAATAATAATTGGATTTTCTTCAAACTTGACTAGCTTGTGCATTACGTTCTTCATTATACGCATGCCAAATTTTGTACTTCGGAGATGAACATAAGGGGGGTGCCGGGTAAATTTGTAAAATTTGGAAAGATACTATTATTAACTTTATTTGTGCAGATATCGGAACTGGATATATTTTGAGACCTAGATTTCATAGAGATGGACTACTGTGATTTTTTTCAGATTTTTCGGTTGCATAAGTTCTGAGAACGAGACCTGTTACACTTTTTGGCGGTCATATTTTGAGTCCTCACTCCCTTATGTTTCAACCAATATCAAATATTGAACCAGTTACGAAAAGTAGTATTGAGACCTTTTATTTTTTTACCCCACATGGCCACATTCTGTGAAAAAAAAATTTGCACCCTCCATTCATATGTATGGGGAGCCCCTCTTAAACTTAACACAAGATGGCGCCACTTACTGCATGTAAAGGGAACACCAGATTACATACTCTCATCAATTTTCGTTACAATCGGTCTAGCCGTTTCCGAATAAATCGGGTGTGACAGACAGACAGACAGACAGACAGACGGACAGACAAACACTGTCTCGATTCTAATAAGGTTTTGTTTCACACAAAACCTTAAAAAGGGGTAGGGAGAATTAGATTGTTCTTGAATGGAATTTTAATATTTCACTCGAATTTCAATTATTCTCGTTGATTATGACGTCAGCATCTTATTTGTATGGCTTGGGATGCTGTTAATTAGCACGAAATTGATAAGTTTGAATTGCTATAACTTTGACACTAATAGTTGGATTTTCATGGGACTTGACATGTGTATGCACGAGACTGTCCTCTATGCCGATACACGTAGGATGAACTTAAGAGGAGCTTTTTAGTCAATTTCTAAAAGTTGATAATATACTATTATTAACTTTATTTGTGCAGTTATCGGAATGGGATATATTTTGAGGCCTAGACTTCATATAGATGCATGACTGTGATCTGGTTGGGTAAGTTCTGAGAACGGCACCTGTTTCACTTTTTAGGGCCCACATTTCGTACCCTAGGTTTCATCCAATGTCAGAAATGTCCGAAAATGTCCGTTTCAAAAAGTGCCAATTGAGCCCTTTCATTTGATACCCCGTATTACATGTTCGGTGGAAAAAAATGTACACCTCGTTTCGCATGTATGGGGAGTACATCTTAAAATTCAACACAAAATGACGCCACACTTGTAAAGGAGCACACAGGCCACATATTCTCATAAATAAATCGGGTGTGACAGACAGACAGACAGGCAGACACTCATACAGCCAGACGAACGGACAGACGGACAAAAGGACAGATAGACATTGAATCGATTTTAACAAGGTTTTGTTTCACACAAAAACTTTAAAAAAGATGCTAATTGTGCCCCTTTTGAAAAAGGAAGGGCCTAGCTATATAACGAGCATATTAAATGTCGGTGGCTGACACAACAAGAAAATTCAGTATTATTCGTAATATAAACCAGAGATTTTTCAGAGTAATTGGAAAAACTGCAAAGGAAAACGGAACGCTTCTCCATGGGAAACCCGCCTAATTTTGTGAAAGTCTCAAGAGGCTTGAATTGCAAACTTCCAGAGTGTTTTGGCTGACGTGTGAGACGCTGCTGTTGAGATACCCCATCAAACACTATAAAAAGGTCAGTGAAAATGCCAAATTTTTGGCCCCCTACATGAGGATTCCGTAGTCTACACATTGACAAAATGTATGAGCGATACCATGACCGTCCGGTTGTGGATAAAATCCGGCTCAATAGGTTACGGTGGGCGGGTCACTTAGTCCGTATGGATGAAGATGATCCCACCCGGAAAGTCTACAAGGCCAATATCTATGGTAGAGAAAGAAGACGAAGCAGACCCTGCCTAAGATGGAGCGATGGCGTAGGTCAGGACGCCAGACAGCTTTTAGGGATATCGAATTGGTGGACCTCGGCGCAAAACCGGGATGTCTGGAATTGCTTATTAAGGCATTACAGGTAGAAACTATATGCACCATTTTGTTTTTAATCATATTAAAAACAGTACGTCAAATCACGATACAAATACCACTGCCACCAGTGACATTTGAACCCCGGCTTTTCGTGCGACACCACTCAGCTATCCGGATACAGCAACACAAACTATGTGGAAAAACATCTCTTCCCAAGAAGCTCTTTGGCAAAGAAGACAAGGAAATGCCAACGATGATGTATAATCACCGCAACGGACAGCAAAACGCAAAAGGGGAAAACCAATGCTGGCATAACCAACGAAGTCACGAGACGGAAGCTCGTCGACCCATCTGAAAAAGGACGTTAATCGCACCAAAGACTCTACTTGGACCAAAGTAGAAAGCAAGAAATGGTTACAAAGAAAAGCCAGGCCAGACGCGCTGATTATAACAAAAACCTGCGAGCTAACGTACGCAATGATTTTACGTAAAGTAAAGCGGATACCTCCCTGACACACGCAGAAAGGTGACCTGTTGCTAGAGCTTAAAGCAGGTGAAGATGTAGGCGAAGGCCATCAAACTGGACCTGGATGAAGTTCACACGAAGTCCCAGATCTGTGAAGCCTTGCAATCTCAATTAGGGCTACAGTTTGTGAGCGAGGCTAACGTGCTACGACTTGGAAAGGCGTACGGTAATACATGTGTTCTGTATCGAAATGTCAAACAGCGACAGCGCCCCCTTTGCAATAAATGTCCAGTATTCAGAAAGGCATTCATAAATAACTTCAAATGAAATTTATGCAACTAAACCTGGATCACTGTCGAGTGACTCAAGACCTACTTTCCCAAAGCGTATTCGAAAGCGATGTCGATGTTGCTATTGTATCTGAACAATACGAGAATCTGCATAGCGGAGTATGGATAACAGACAAAAACGGTACGGCGGCCATCTAGAGCTGCGGAAGGTAGGCTATAGAAGATACGAAGAAATGTCCAGAGGGCGCGTTCACACGCACCAAGGTGGGAGGGATATTTATCTTTATCTGTTACACATTACTGAGCCTCACAGGAATTTATGTTAGTGCTGGAGAAAATATCTTTCAATGCAAGCCGCTACCATCCCAAAGTAATAGTCGGCGACTTCAACACTTGGGCAGAACAATGGGGTAGCAGAGAAACCAACGCATTGAACATTGGGGGCGACATTCTCTCTTGATCGTGGTACTTGTCAACTCTAGGGGGCCAACACATTTCAGAGGGGAGAATTTAAGCCTACTCAACTCTAATCAAAGACTTGCAGTGGCCTTCGACGAAGAGTACGCATCATTAGGCTATCATCTTCCAAACCTCGCAAAGGAATATTATGAAACCATTAAAAAGAATAACGATGAACTGGGTAACCAAGAAATTTGACGGAAGAATGTTCAAGGGGATACTTTGGAAGATACATTGCCATCGGGAAGCGCACAAGGAAAAATTTCACAGGTCCTGAAAAAATTGCAGCGAGCATGCAATGCCTCGGCGTAGTGCTTTCCGAAGATGAAATCCCAATTTCTGGTGGAATTCAGAAATCGATGAATGCCGGAAAAAGTGCTCCCCACCGATTGCTTGTCCCGAGTTATTGCCAAATATAGTGAACACTCTGTTCCCAGCAGACATGAAATGTACGAGTCTTCTTAGAGTACATATTAATCCCGACGGCCTTCCCAACAAATAATTCGGATCTAGTTAGGCAAAATCAACTCTCGGCGCAAGCAGCGTGATAACTGGTTTCTTTCAGGTTGCAATACAAGAAGGCTAATGCTGCGCAGTAATAACCCTCGATGTAAAGAATGCGTTCAATACTGCAAAATGGATAAAATGAGATCAATTTCTGGTTAAGAAATTCCGGCCTATCACTTGCCGAACATAAAACAGAAGTAGTTCTCGTCAGGAAGAGAAGTTGACGAACAAACAATTTATTCCCAACCATCGCTCAAATAGTTTGGAGTAATGATTGACAGAAGGCTCAATTTCAAAAAACACATTGAGTGCGCCGCAAATAACGCATCTTCTATCGGTGCAATGACCACGCGAATACTACCGAACATTGGTGAGCCAAGACAAAGTCGACGTCTTCTGCTCTCTAGGGTAGCAAACTTCGTGCTACTCTACGCGGCGCCAGTTTCAGCATCTGTTCTGGATAACAAGTGACCTGCAGAAAACTGGAAATGACGTATCGGGTAAGTGCACCCCGGGTTTACAGTGTGTAGCGGACAACATCAGGAGAAGCAGCATATGTACTAGCAGGAATGCTCCCCATGGACATTTGGCGAATGAAGGCCGAGTCTAGTGTATTTCGGCGGCAGCTGGCACGGTAGGAATCGATCGCAGAGAGGCAAAAGACTTGGGACGAGTCACAAACTGGTCGTTGAACATATCGCATCATTCCGGACATTCGGAGATGGTTTATATCTCGCACTAAGAGCTTTCCCTTACGATGCTAAGCAAGCCCTTTTATTTGATATCTGACGAGGATATATGCGGGGAGAATGTATCAATCCATCTTCTCTGACATGAAAACTCTTGAAACCCATTGGAAAATCATTTCATTAGCCGGACTGACATACACAAAACTACCTTTATTTAAGAAATAATTGAAAATGGAAACTCTGTGCTGGTACGAAGGTCCTCAAATAAAGTGCGGAATACAGAAATACGTAATAATGAAATATACCGAAATATACCGAGAGCAAATTACTCCCTCAAGTAAGAAATGATATAAAACGATCAGTAACTTTAAGTTAAAGTCTGTCACGGAAGAAATGACATTAGGTTAGTGAATGTAAAATTGAAGTCATAGCATAAATTGGCAAACAAAAACTAACTGGAAGGCAAAACTGCAAATAGCTATACCTAAAGGATGTGTACATGTAGCAGTTCTTCGAAGGTAACCAACCATATGTGAAGAAGGGATTTTCTAAGAACATTCAAGATAACAGCCAAGAGAAAATTCAGTCAAATTAGGCGGTAGTAGAAAGTTTGCCATAGCAGGGACAAGCTCCAAGGTAAATACAAACAGCCATAATCAAACAGGGATTCGAATCCGGGACATGAGAGCAAAAGAGTCATACACAGTCAACTCGCCGATTGTACCATCATTCATCTAAGGGAAAAACATCAAACTCAGTCGATAGTTGACTCAAGTTAAAATATAATATTCCTGGAGCTCGGATATGACTTCCTCGACTATAGAGCGAAGTAAATGCCACATCGTATAAAAAATTTGGTTGAACTTTAAGTGACAACTTTGTAACACCGCGGTACTAGGGCCACCATTTACTTTGTGAACTACTTCAAGAACATACATATCAACATTTTCCGAACTGTTTTAACGGCACCTTAAAATTCAACAATTATTGACTGGCTAAATCCGGTTCCCTTTCAACGCTCGTATTATAAACTGTTGCAGACAACATAAAATGTTGCAGAACTGCGTATTACCCAATTCACATAAACATTGAAATAAAATGTAATTACACATCAAAGTTGGGAATGGCAATCGACTGACGTCCAATTTTGAACAAAAGGAAGGAAAAGAAAATAGACTGGGTGTTATTGGTCCATACACTTTGGGGAGCAGACGTTCCAAATGGCCGTTAAAATGTCCATTAAATGTTCGAACTCATCATTGAGAAACGGATGGTTCGAAATCGTAAAAAATGTCATCATCTTAGCTACCCCCTGAATCATTTTCAATGTAGTGTTCTTTGCGAAGCACCACACTTTACGACACTGAACTGACCTACGGAAATGGCCATTTCAAGACACGTTTCGTGGAAAACAAATAAAATCTTGGATATCTTCAAGTCCAAGCACAATTTGGGAGAGTACAATATAGACTCCACAGAATGGAAGTTATATATGGTTAATGGTCCACCTAAGTTGCAACAAATTTTATGTGAAAATGAAATGCAATTTAGTAGAGCTGGAAGTCAATTTAGGATGGAGATATATGGAATTTTTGAAATATGCATTGCTACTTTGTAGTATATTCTAAGCACGGTACTGTGAGTTGCACGTTGGATCCAGCCGCGTTTCAGATGCAGATTGAATGATTCGCAAATACAATCATGCATTTCATTTCAAAATCCAAATAGATAAGAATCTTCTATCATAATATCTATTCCCTCTGTTCCCGTTGAAACATCACTGAATCATTGCAAAGTAATCGCAATGCCCAAACCATCGATAATGGCCAGAGAAAATTCAATCAGAAAACAGTATAATATCACCCAGATATGATACAAACGCCAACAGAGAAACCCTTTTTGGCCTCTCACTGCTGTAAATTTTCCGAATAACAAGAAATCTGTTTTGTGTTGTAAAACAATAAAGAGGCTGTTATTCAAATAAACCAATAACAAAGAATATCTCGCCTTCCGATTGTTGTTTTGTTTTTTGCTTCTGAAATCGCGGCATTCCATATCCTTTTTATTCTGAGAAAAGAACGAAGGAGGTATAATAAAAAAAGCGATCTACTTCATCCACCCCATCGACATTGCCAATGATGGTGAAAAAGTCGCTCTACTCGCACCATTATGTGCCCTAACTGGTTAAAGGATATGCAGAAAATCCATTCGAATGGGTTTCAAGAAGAGAATACTTTGGGATTGCAAAAACACACCTTAATGGCATATTGTGGTGATTCGTAAATGGAAAATGGTGAAAATGTCACTTCGGGGAGTAGTTAAGGGGATTCCTTATCCGTTATATGTACCACTGAATGAAAGTTTCAATATCATCGACTCCGGGATGAAAAAAACCAACTATGCTGTCGTGCGCCACCCACCATCCTGTGGCGCTCTTCTTATTCTTACACCTTGAACCAAAGTCTGGAATATCATACGTAAATCCATTTTCGCCAGGATATCAACCGTATACGAGTATCTCATGCTCGAAATGGAAATGATATGAGAACGAGAAAAGGGGTGACTTTTGAAGCCCTTTTTCGAATTTTATTATGTCTGCAGAACAGCAGGAGGGTTTCCTTATATCCACCAAATGTGCTATAAAGGAAACGAAAAGCAAAAGACTTTCTGATTGTTACGACACCAGCGACAGCAGGCAGTTTTAACGAATAATGCAAAACTGTTGTTCAGAAGGCCACCACCACCATTTTTCTTTACCGGTGACACGTAACATCCCTGGAGGAAAGTTTTCATCGAAAGTTAATCTAGTTCGCGATTTTTTTTCATTGCATATGTACAGGTCAATTTAGAAAAGTAATGCATCAGGAAATGGAAGATTGCGAGTTGGATTTATTATGATTTATCGTGGTTGGGCGAGATGGGATTCATTCTGTAGTGAGATAGCTCTACGGTTGCTTGAAAGTTGGAAATAATTTGATAGGCTACGAGTGTAAATCGTTACTTAGTTTTATATCACACGACAAGTCACGGAAATGACAAATACAGGTGAATTTCCAGCATCCAAGACAATGCATAGCAAAGGAAGCAACAGGATACTAATTGATTTCTAATGATAGTGATTTTGAGAGTATAAATGAGTTCGATTCAACCTCCAGTCAAAAGTACTTTCCTTTTAAAGCATAATAAATGAACAGACCAATTTAAGTATTGCCTTAAATCTGCGAACCAATTTTCGGATTCCATTTACGAAAAATAACTTGACTTTTGAGGCGATCCCAGTTTACAGTCAATTTTTGATTTCTTAGACCTGCCAAATTTTACTGGATCTCTCGGAGCAACTAGTAATCAAAAAGACCGATATTCGGCGCATTTGCCAAAAATTTCTATATTACTTGGGGATAAGCGTTGGGGTGAAAATAAATTTATCATGGGAAGGACCGAAAGCTCGTAAGGACAATGAACAGATTTTGCGAAGGTTGAAGACCATTTTTGGTGGCCGAAGACGACCAAGTGATCCACCAGGTTGGGGGTTGGGTAGGGCTGACAACCCTGCAAGAAAAACCGATGTTACGAAGCCACGGAAGGAGCATCAGACAGGATGGATTTCAAAACGGCGAACCCGGCAATGACAACGGATTAATGGTTTGCGCATTTTCTCATGCAACGTGCGCTCCCTGTACAGACCGGATGCTACTGAGCAGCTAGCCGATACCTTTACCCGATATAAGGCTGATATAACAGCGTTGTAAGAGATGCGATGGACAGAGACAGGTTTCGTGGACAAGAGCCGCTACACCATTTATTATAGCGCCCGTCCAGTAAACCATGTGCTCGGAGTAGGTTTCTTAGCCAAAAAATGACACTTGTTGTTATGGGCTTTGAAAATATAAGCGAAAGGCTATACACTCTGCGTTTGCGAGGCAAGTTTAGAAATATAAACCTCATAAAAGTTCACGCCCCTACAGAGGAGACTGCACAGTCGGAAAAGAATCCCTGCTACGAGGCAGTTGAGCGAACCCTCGAAGCCTGTCCCAAGTATGATATCAAAATCATACTTGGAGATTTCAACAGTTAAGTAAGGACGGAACCCGTATTCAGGAGATAATCGGCTCCCATAGTTTACATAGAAATACCAATGATAACGGACTGCGAATAATTCAGTTAGATGGTTCGCACGAAATGGTTGTTGGAAGTACCTGGTTTTCGCGGAAAGCGGTTCACAAACATACGTGGACTCCTCCAAACGGGACCACTTTCAACCAAATTGACTACGCGTTGATTGAACGCCGCCACCTCTCAGCCTTGATGAATGTCAGAACATATAGGGGGGCCAATATAGACTCGGACCACTATCTCGTTAGCATGGTGCTCCGAGCTCGTATTACGACACCACCTACAATCCCCTCTGACGTAATAAAAGGCGGAACGGCTGGTTTGACGATGAATGTAAGCTAGCAACGCAAAAAGGAAGCCTGGGAGAACGAGCATGTCTGTGAACTAGAAAAGTACAGGGAGCAACCGCACCAGGCGCGCAAGTTTTACCAACAAGTCAGCAGGATGAAGCCTTATACACTACGATGCTCATCCTGTCGAGACAAAGAGAGAAATCTGATTTCCGACAGAATGGACATATTGGAGCGATGAGTTTGATGAACTACTGGACAACCAGAACATCGGCGAGTTGGAGGTCCCGCCAACTGAAGACGGCGGACAAATACTTCCACCGCCAAGTATAGGAGAAACAGTCCGTGCAATTCATCAGCTTAAAAATCATAAGTCGCCAGGAGCCAATGGAATTACAGCCGAATTAGTTAAATATGGAGGCGACCGATTACACCAAGTGGTTCGAGGTATGGGACAGCGAATCATTGCCTGAAGATTGGCAATGAGGCATTATCTGTCTCCTACATGAAAAGGGAGATATTACACAGTGTAGCAATTATAGAAGTATCACGTTGCTGAGTACCATCTATAAGATATTCTCCTTATGCTCAAAGTGTGGGACAGTGAATCAATGCCTGACGGCTGGCAACGAGGCATTATCTGTCTCATCTATAAAAAGGGGGATATCACGTAATGCAGCAATTATAGAGGTATCACGTTGCTGAGTACCATCTATAAGTTGTTCGTCGCCATCTTGCTAGGCCGGATAACCCCATACGCTCGGAACATCATTGCTCCATACCACTCCAGGAAAATCAGCAACAGATCAGATCAGAAGCAATGGAAAAACTGTTGGAATATGGACAACAGTTGCACCATCTTTTCATCGACTTTAAGGCCGCCTATGATAGTATAGCCAGTGTAAAACTGTGCACGGCCATGAGAGAATTCGGTATCCCGACGAAATTGATAAGACTGACTAGGCTGACCCTGACCAATGTGCGAGGCCAGATCAAAACAGCAGGATCACTCTCAAAAGCATTCGACACCAACAACGGTCTACGACAAGGGGATGCCCTATCATGCATCCTCTTTAACCTGGCCCTCGAGAAAGTGATCCCCTTTGATAGCGTACTTTACAGATATTGAAAAAGGACATTTCCAAAATAGTGTGTACTACTATCAACATTCTGTCTAAATGTCATCCTATCTTGCTTTATATCATAATTTTCGATTTTTTTTTATTTTAAGCCCAACTTCCTTCTCTGCCATATTAAAGCTCACAAGCGTCTCCTTTGCACCGAGAAACAATCGGGACAAAATGTTAATGCCGTGAGCGTAGTCCACTATTTTGTCAATTTCAGTAGGAGCGTTTTCTGCCATTGATGGGGAACTTTCTGATTAGATATTAAATTGAAAGCATAAGAGAAATCGCGAATATTAGTATTAACCCTTTTTGGAGGCCAAATAAATCAGTTAGCAGTTTCCGGACCCCCACTTGAGCTACCAAGCCTGTCGTTGTCAATTTTATGGGCCGTACAAGCTTCATTGAAATGTTAAATTGCGGCAATATTTTTTAAAGTATTTAGCGATTAATAACCTGGTATGCCTACTTGATTTGGTATCCGCCAATTATGATTTCAACTGTCTCTTCTTAAAAATTTTGGTGATTACTTTTTAGAGCCGGTACACACAAAGCCCGGTCAGGCATTCTACCTTCAGAGTTCTGCGTTCTTTGCAATATGGACCACTTTCTGCGCGATCTGATCGCGGCAGTGTGCATTGTAACATAAGGAAGTCCATACTACAAAAATTAATGAACTAGGAACGCCTGACCGTACTCTGTATGCGCCGGCTCTTAGGAAGTCTATTGTAGTGAGATACTTCTACAGTTTTCTTAAACCCATTTGTTGCCTTTTCTGGATGGCATGAATGATGCTTTTACACCGATAATTTTTCTTCGTTCCATATCTGCTGGGCCAGAAAGTGGACGCACTTTACCATTGAGTTCTTTCAGGAGTTTTGGGGATATGCGGTCAATGCTGGGTGCTATGTTTGATTTCAGACTTTTAATTCCCATATTGATATCATTCTGGGCACGAAAAGCAATTGCATTTAAGGAAATTTCTCCCTTGTTGCTGATGAACAGGGAAGGTCGATGTGGGTAAGGTTCTGGCCATAGTACAGGTACTTCCAATATCCCCAAGTAAGACATCCAAGGAAGAAAAGTTCTCCAGTAATATGATCCCTGAACTTTGCTTCCTCGCCATGTAGACCATGCGTTGAAGTCACCCGCGATCACACTGGGGGATCATACAACTTGCATCTAATTTGCAAATCTATTACTAGACGTTGCATCGGTCTCAATACAATTCCAAACTTCTGATTTCTCGAAAGTTTCACAAAGGCTTATGCAATTTTCACTTTCAAGGAGCTTAGCTTCCTGACTTGTGGCAAAATTCAATGAATTTTTCGATCTGTTGGGATCGCATGTTCCAAGTTCTAATAGAATAATCCAGGTTCCCCTTCCAGAGTTGTTCCTGTTAAGTCAATCCAGGTTTCTGTATACCTACTTTTAAGGAACCAAAACTTTATTGAAATCGGTTGTATGTCTGTTCGTCTATCTGTCTGCCACCCCCAATTTATTCGGAAGTGGCCGAGGCTATTTGCATTAAATTTGTATATATATAGTATATAGTAATTGACGCCATTTTCTGTTAAGTTTATGGAGGGGGGCTTCTCATATATTCGACAGGGAAGTGAACATCTTCCTGTTCGCAGAATATGGTCATATGGGATATCAAATGAAAGGGCTTAATTAGCACTTTTAGAAACTGATCTTAATTGTTACATTTGCAAAATATAGGGAAGTGAGAGCTAAAAATGTACGACTTGGAAAGTGTGGCAGGTCTCTTAGATTCATCCTAGAAGTAATAATAAGTACTAATATAGTACACAATTTTGGAAAGTTTGAAGGAAATGTAAATATTATTAATCAAATTATAAAAACTCAAAATTTTGCATCGTACGACGTATATGGCGTTATCAGCATATAAAATGAACTCATAGGAACGACGAAGTTGGATACATTAAGGAATATTTTAGTTCTGAATGAATTGAAAAACATGAATAGGAAATTTCTCTAATTTCTGAAATTTTTACGGAGGATAGTATTAGAAGCGATGCCTTCAACTTTCTTCCTTTACTTGAACTTGGGACTAACATGCTGCACATACAGCATGGTAGAATTACTGAGCTGCTCAGAGAAAAACAACATTTTCTGCATTTATTTCTTTATAACATTTACTTATTTACTTACACTAAAATTCTGCAGGGAGAATCTCTTAGACTTGAGCTTAGGCTCAGATGTTTTTCTTGTAGAGTTGTGCGGGGAAGATAAAAAGAACCGAACAGCTTTTCCCACTTTTGATCACAACTTCCTGCCATGGTCGCAATTCCAACAATCTTCTTAACACCAGCAGATACGCAACTGATCATTTCGAGAAATCCCATTGCAGAATTGTATCGAAAATAAAAAAATATTGTATTTGTTTTCCTAATGAGAAGCCGAGACACGACAGTCCAATCATAAGGTCCTTCTCAACAGCTCCTTTTTAGGCATGTACTTTAATTTCCTTATTTTCATAAAAGACTATGCAACCCACTGTTATAATTTGCAACTATAGAAGACATACACAATGCAATATTAAAAATTCATTATTAATCAAGTGCCTGTAATCTATATTTAGATCCAATCATAAAAATCTAAAGAACAGCAGTCTATAAATAGATGCTTTGAAATAATGGTCGAATTTTGTATTGATCACACAAATATCAAAAAACTACTTTTCTCATAAAATTATTATAAACTCAACCATAATTGATCGCTAATTTCATCTATTAATACCAAATGCAAACGCAACACCTTTACTAATTATTACAAATCGTTTAGAAAAATCGAATTCTTCTGTTTATAAAATAAGGGTGAAGTCGATAAATAATCCACCCTCCTTGATTTCACCAGTGACCTTTCACATAAATGAAAGACTGTTCTATTCGATTAGGACCGTTCAATCTAAATGAAGGCGAAAAATCCCGGTAACCACAAAAACTATAATTACATTGAATTCACCCCAGAAATTTATTTCCCATTTATTTTCACTGATTATTACAAACACACGCAATGTAACGAATAACATGGAACAGCAGTACGTCTACCTTCATTTAAGGAATACTTCTTCATGAGACGTCCTGAGCAATCTTATTAAAGGCGGTCATTCAGGAATAGCCAATGTCCTTCATGTCTCGAGAATTTTAACATATGCTCGTCTAATTGGAAATTGGGTTTTCCTTTGTGAGAATGCATGGCAAACTGTGGCACCGAGGAGAAAGGAAGATTTAATACTTGGATAGAAGGAAATAATGATTTAACTCACGATTGATTGGAAGTAATTTTTGAACCCTTCCCTTTGACTACTTGAATGAGTCTTACATGATCCATGTGCTACGATGTTAACGCTTAACACTGAATGCCGTTTAACCGGAAATGAAAGCACCCTTTCATTGATGATGCAGTTACTTAGTGACTTGTTTTTATAGTTAAATCCAACCAAAACCCATCGGGCTACAGTTCGTGAATTGCTGCAGTGCTTTACAATTTGCCTCTATGTCAATCCCAGCCAGAACAATAATATCGCAGATGCATAAGATCCATTAAATACAGATACTTAGCAGTACTTCAATCACACTTCCTGCTTTCACCACTTAGCTTTAAATTGCTGAATTGCATTCTACCGGAGCATGACTTCTAAATTATGCAAAATAATAAAACGGAGCCGGGTTAGCTCCAATCCGATTGTGAATCTGGAGTGGTTTACAAATTCAATTTGCTTCAATAAAAGATCCAGTAATGACTGATAGCGCAATGAGACAAATGGCGATAGCATTCAATACTTGAAATACGCTCAACTTAGGGACTAACCAGATAATGCATCGACAATGCTGTTGATATGGAAGTGGTATCGTTGGTGATGGTTGGGTTGACACTTCTGAGGGTTGGTTACTTTATGGCAGTATCGATTCTGAGACGATTATATTCTAATAGTGTTTGCTTTCAAAATAGATCAAAGGCATCTACATTCAAGGTTTTTTGGCAAAGAAGATCTTATTAAAAATGAGTTAGCTGTGTGTTTATTTGTCTGTCAGTTTAGTTCGGAAACGATGGAAAGCTTAAACTATGAACCCCATATATACAGTAAATAACATTACTCTACATTGAGTTTGGGGCCGTCACGATGCTTGTGTAAAGGATATGTACACCTTTTTAATGGTATTAATTAGTACTTTTCAATATAGGCCTGAGTTTTGACGTCGGCTGTACAGAAATGAACTGGAGAGTGGGTCAAACTTAGACAAAATTAATAATTACCGGGAATCCCATCAAGATCGGCTTTAAATTTTAAAAAGATCAAAATGCACGAAACTGGAATGTTTGGTGAAAATTCCTCGCGAAAATTATAGCAAGTCAAAATTGTTTCTAAGACATCATATGCACTACAAAATGAATAGTCTGATATACCTACAGAACGAACGGACACCCAAATAATCTAACATTGTCCACTACTGGTTGTTCGGATTGCTCAAGTGGTTAGAGCGCTGGGCTGTCGTAGCGGAAGATCGCGGTTCAAATCTCACACACTGGCAGAGGGATTCGTTATCGCGACTGGATATCGGATACCAGTCAACTCAGCTGTGAATGAGGCAAATCAGAGTAATAATCTCTAGTGAAAGCAATGCCAACTGTAGTGTACCGTTACAGTTTTGAATGAAGTGCTCTATCACACTTCAACGCCTTGATCCAGTAGCGATTGTTGAGCCAACGATTAATATTTTTTTAATGTTGCCCACTGAAATATTGCCGTAATAGTGACACTGCCTTTATTGATCTAACTTGGTCAACTAGCCTATTCATCATCATCATCATAAACGGGCCAACAACCGGTATCTGGCCTAGACCCGCCTTAGTAAGGAACTCCACACATCCCGGTTTTGCGGCGAGGCCCACCAATTCGTCTTCCCTTTTTCTACCATAGATATTGCCCTTATAGACTTTCCGGGCTGGATCAACCTCATCCATACGGATGAGGTGACCCTATCCACCGCAGGTAGGCTACTGAATCGTCCATCCTCACGTAGGGGGGCCAAAAATTCATTCGGAGGATTCTTCTCTCGAATGCGGCCAAGTGTTCGCAATTTTTCTTCCTAAGAACCCAGGTTTCCGAGGAATTCAAAAGGGCTGGCAAAATCATTGTCTTCTACAGTAAGAGCTTTGACCCCATCGTGAGATGTTTTTAGTGAAACAGTTTTTGCAAATTGAAATACGCTCTGTTGGCTGCCAACAACCGTGCGCGGATTTCATCATCATGGCTGTTATCGGTTGTGATTTTCGACCCTAGATAGGAGAAATTTTCAAGGGTTCAAAGTTGTAGTATCCTATCCGCCTGCTCGATTTGGATGAAGGTAGACTGTACATATCGGGTTGCTTTTCCCATAATATCAATATCGTCAGGGTAAGCGAGTCGTTGGGTGGACTGGAAGAGAATCGTGCAACTTGCACTTACCTCAGCACCACGGACTACTTTCTCCAGGGCCAAGTTAAAGAGCACGCATGATAATGCATCCCCTTGTCTTAGACCGTTGTTGATGGCGACTTGTCTCATGAGTGATCCTGCTGCTTTTATCTAGTCTCGCGCATTGGTCAGGCTCAGCCTAGTCAGTCTTATGAATTTCGTCGGCATACTGAATTTTCGCATGGCCGTGTACAGTTTTATTCTGGCTATGCTTAATAAGCGACTTTAAAGTCGATGGAAAATAATTGATTCAACTGGCCACATTTCAAGAGTTTTTCCAGCGCTTGCGCAGAAAAAAAATCTGATCTGTTATTATTTTGCCTGGAGTAAAGCCTCTTTAGTATGGGCAATGATGTTCTGAGCGTATGCGGCTATCCGGCCTAGCAAGATAGCGGAGAAGATCTTATAGATGGTACTCAATAACCTGATACCTCTATAATTGTTGCACTGCGTGATATCCCCTTTATTATGTATGGGACAGATAATGCCTCCTTGCCAGTCATCCGGCATTGATTCACTATCTCACACTTTGAGCAACAGTTGATGAACCGCTTCATGTAGTTGTTCGCCTCCGCATTCAGCTATTTCGGCTGTAATTCCAGCGCCTCCTGGCGACTTATAGTTTTTTAGCCGATGAATTGCACGGACTGTGTCGTTCATGCTTGGTGGTGGCAATATTTGTCCGTCATCTTCAGTTGGCGGGACCCCCATCTCGCCGCTATTTTGGTCGTTGAACAGTTCATCAAACTACTCCACCCATCGTTCCAATATATCCATTCTGTCGGAAATCAGATTTTCTTCGTTATCTCGGCAAGATGAGCACTGAGCTCTATAACGTACCATCCTGTTGACTTGTTGGTAAAACTTCCGCGTATGGTGCGGTTTCTCCCTGTGCTTACGCGATTGCGTTGTTAGTAGGACAATGGCAGGTAGTATTCAAAAATTTAAGAAAATAATATTTTTTTTTTGACTTTAAAAATTTAAAAAGGAATATATTTTGATTTATGCATATAAACTTCTTTAACAACCTAGTAGGCAGAAGTTGATATTGAGGTCTCAGAAATATAATTCTCTTCAGTAATTTACCTCCTTCAGAGCCCCGGTGTTTTGCTATGTTTTCTGGGGACGGTGTTGTATAATGTCTCCTTACTTCAGAGCGTATTATTATTTACTAGCCCTTTTGTACCTTTAAAGTATTCTGTAACCAAGCAGAACTATAACCTATAACCTGGGAATATGTTATTCTGGTCCACTACTGTTCCATATACCCTTTTTTCAGTAGCGTCAGTATCTATAATGTCACGCACATCTTCCTCGCCAATCCGTTATTTGTTACTATATCAAAAATACATTCTATTTCTTTCAAATGAAGAATGGTAATTCCTTTTTTTTGTAATTCCATTATGAAGTGAAAATTCTTCTGCACCGTATCAAGTTAGTCAAGATTTGTACTAATTTCTTTTTAGTTCATAAACATTGTCCACGTAGCATTTACAAAACTTCGAAACTGTCCCTTCTTGTATGAGTTAATCTTCTACGAATTCATCGCCTTCTTTCTGGCTGTTGAGAAAATAATTCAAGCAACGAGGATTTGCGCCTGTTGAGGATTTTTTCTGCCCCTTTTATGTTGTCCGCAAGTCAGCTTGGAAACTTCCCTTCTACCAGCTAAATTCTTATCATCCTTTTGCTTAATCAATATAATTGCTGCATTACTTTGTCGGCCTGCAAATAGTACATTTATTTTTAGTTAAGCTCGTCAATATTTTGTTTAACATTGCTAGGGTTATCTATGGACATTGTCTGTCGAATCTGTGAGTTCACTCTCCTCACAAACGGTCACGAAAAATATAAACAACAAAAACAAATAAGCAGGAATTTTATCAGGTGGAGGCACATCTACGAAATATTGATAACCAAATGATTGCACGAATGAATGGTGAAGTTGGGCAGTCGGACAGAGGAGCCTGCAGCAGATCGTAACCAACTAAGGTCCTTGATTAAAAAGCGCGGAACTAGCAAAGGAACATATAAAGTTAGTATATCTGACATCAAGACAAAAACAGGTCTCAGTGGCGTAAGTACTAAATGGTGTCTGCTCTATCTGGGAGAAGGTATCGAAACTGAGGAGGCCCTTAAAGAGGCTCAGGACGTATCTAAGCCTTCAACAGCGGAACCGAAGAAGCGGCGAGTATCAGAGATCAGCCCACAAGAGAGAATGCTCCCAGGAAACCCCAACTCAGAACCCAGGGAGGAAGAAATTTCAGATAAGTTAAGGGAGAAGCTAAGAGTCAAGAGCCCTGGTCATAATACCTAAATCATTTCTAGAACAAACACTCCATCGTGGTGAAAAGTCAATCATTGAAGGCCTTGTCGTCAAACAGATATGTAAGGGAAGGGGTGTCAAAGCTGTGTTCACCTGATGGGGGGACCCAACAGCTAGCCTAAAGAGCAGTGGCATGATAGATAGTTAGGTGGTGATTCAATAATCTCTCGTCTTTTCGCGGAGACAATTCTTGTTAATAACTCCAATGGTTGACAAGCGAACAGATACACATTTCACTATCATCAAGAATTTGCAGCTAAACCATAAAAATGACATTTTTGATCGCATTGCAAATTTTAGGGGGCAAAATTGGCCACACTTATGTTAAAATCTTTTAGAAAAAATTGATGCTTAATTTACTTAATGGAAATTGAAAAGTTTCGTTCCACGCATGCTCCGATTTCTATTAAAACTTCATCCGTCAGCTTTCTTTGTCGACATCCACCCCATGTTGACTTGACTTAAAAATAGTTAATTTGCTTTGAAATATATGGAATTATATTCGTTTGTTAAAGCGTTAGTTTCATTTGCAGAAGAGTTAATTTCTTTTTTTACATCGAGTTAACTTCATTTTTTACATAGGTAACTTTATTTGCTAAATGGTTAATTTTATTTATCAACGCGTTAGTTTAATTTGATGAATAGTGAAAATGGTATAAATCAGAAATTAATGAAAATTCAATGAAAATTTTAAAATCATTAGCATCAATCCAATCACAATTTGAATAATGCATAAAATTTATTACATCACAAATACCGTTATAATAGCTGTCTATATTTTAATTATAGGTTTTTTGACAGTGTACCTTTCTTTAACCCTTTTATTAATAAATTCCTCCACAGGGACTATCCATTTCTAAGTCAGAGAAGTGAGTTGAGAAGGTAAATGAATAATCTAACCTGCAAATTATGAATTAACCGAGTCCTTGCAATAGAATTAATATAAAAATGTAAAGTGGAATGGAAAGAAGAAATTTTGACTGTCATAAAAGAATCGATAAATACCAGATTTTTTCCCAATACTAACACTGCCTGTTCATCCCTTCAAAACATCCCAGTAGAACTTTGTCTGGGACAGCGACCTACAATTCTGATATACCCACAGTATCACGTCAATAGACTACGAAATGAGTTTAAGTTTCAATTGAAAGATCCGGTGGTGGACGGGTGACAACATATTCTCTCCCACATCTAAATCCAAATTCAGATTCAAATTCAATCCGTATATATAGGATAACCCTGCATTCAGATCAAGTGGAATTAGCCGTAATGAGATTTGGCTTCCAGAGTCACTTGAACAATACTCTTCGAATTTACGTAGGAACTTTCGCTTTTTTTTCTTCTTTTTGGTTTGTGTCATTGTTCTCCAGACTACTACGTAGGAATATGGAGAATAACTACGGGAGAGCAGACAAGAGGTTTCGTTAAATTCAAGAGGCTCTTAAGCGTGTGGGAGACAATTGTTTCATTAACATAATTGGTTTAAGATTCTTCTCTCTTGCCTGTGTTCAACGAATTATGGTGGTGGCGGTTGCGGTGGTGGTTTTGATTTGATCAGCTTGAATCCGAAATATTCTATTACGATGGCGTGATTTCATTATTATATTGTAGAAAGTTCAGGAACCTTATGGAGGAGCTTTAAAAAATCAAATTCTCTACCAAGAAAATCGAATTTAGCTTCTCGGTTTAAAATACTTGAAATATACCTATTTCCCCATCTACGGTAAAAAGTAAAAAAAGAAAATATACTTACTATCAACATTTTGTACCTCCCATTTCTTCACAGCACCACATTTTAAAGTATGACGCCCCAAAAGCTCGTCGTTAAACAATTTAGTTCAATTCGTGCATACAACGATTCCTTAAAACGAATAATAACGTACTATTTACGTCAATTAAACGCTTTTTGTTTATTTGTGGTATACTTTCCAGATATCTCTCACACTTATGGTACGCAAGTGATAAGTCTACAGCAGCTGGCACGGAAGCGGCAAGCGGAATCCACGGAGAATTCCTATGTGAATTCCTCGCCTATGGACACATCAGGCCTCAGATCTTTGATGCCGATGTTCTCCAATTGCGACGGGTAGTATCACATTCACTAACGGAAATCCTGCGATACGTTAACGAATCCGGAATATTCTGTTAGACGGGGGTGGCAAGTACGATGGGGCAACACGGCCTGAGTGCTCAGAAGCTGTAACTTCTCCCCAACCATACACACACACACACGAATGTTTCAGACAAAAATTCGCTTAGGAGGAGGACAACTGGTCGTCGAAATATCGGTATAATAGGAATAAAAAATCTGTCTAGAATATAAGTTAAATGTCTCGGAAATCCCTATCAATTTACGTTCGGGTTGCAGCCTTTCAGGAAAATGGTCAGTAGATTTTTCAACGCGCTATACAAGATAAACTTTACCAGCTATGTCTTATTAGATAGGAATCAAAATCTGTAGACTTCAATGCGGTAACGATTCCCGTCAAAGAAACTTCCAAACCTATCAACAGTAGTCTAATAGACCCATTTAAATTTCTCTCTGACAAAAAACTGGTTTTCCGGTAAAAAAATAGAATTTTACCAAAAACCTGCGTTTAGAGCGTTTTAGTAAAGTTTTGTAACCACAAATAAAAATTCCAAGCCCTTCCCATTACTACATATTTTCTATCATCATCGTCATCAACGGCGCAACAACCGGTATCCGGTCTAGGCCCGCCTTAACAAGGAACTCCAGACATCCCGTTTTTGCGCTGAGGTCCACCAATTCGATATCCCTAAAAGCTGTCTGGCGTCCTGGCCTACGCCATCGCTCCATCTTAGGCAGGGTCTGCCTCGTCTTCTTTTTCTACCATAGATATTGCCCTTACAGACTTTCCGGGTGGGATCATCCTCATCCATACAGATTAAGTGACCCGCCCACCATAACCTATTGAGCCGGATTTTATCCACAACCGGACGGTCATGGTATCGCTCATAGATTTCGTCATTGTGTTGGCTACGGAATCGTCCATCCTCATGTAGGGGGCCAAAAATTCTTCGGAGGATTCTTCTCTCGAAGGCGGCCAAGATTTCGCAATTTTTCTTGCTAAGAACCCAAGTTTCCGAGGAATACATGAGGACTGGCAAGATCATAGTCTTGTACAGTAAGAGCTTTGACCCTATGGTGAGACGTTTCTATCCTTCACAGATATACATATTGCAGGGTTACTTGTCGCCTTCCTCAGTACTATTTGCAAAATTTTGGAAATTTTGTACTTGGGGACGTTATTTTATGAAATCTACATATTTTCATCCATATTTAACAGGACAACTGGTTCTGACCCAGCATGAAAGGATTTTTTTCCTTCACCGCTACATTAACTGGTAACCAAAGTAAATCCAAATCTAGACAGGGCCTTCAAAGGAGATCAACGTACCTAAGATAATGAGGGAGCTACTTAATGGCAACAAGGCTGTTTGGCTATCGCGAGCGCATATTATTCAATCGTTCGTTAGTCACCCAGATTGCTGCTCTTGGAATTGTATATATTTCAATCTGAAAGACCATTGAATAATGTACCAAAAGAAAAGAACACCACACGTTTTTATCTTGGAAGTAGACTCCTGGTCTTTGTTTTTTAAACGAGCCATTTGTTTCTTTCTTCTGCGAGCGTCGAGTACTGAGTGCGTAATCATGATATTACTGTTAAATTTTCAATTATTCGTGAGTAAATTAAACAATCCTTCCAGGGGATATTCAAGGAAAATGCTGTAGTAAACATGTAGCCAAATGTCATAGAACGCAATCCATTTCTCCGTGGAGAATCTTGGCAGAATGCAGATTCGTCGGTTTTTCAGATAGTGCAAAAGCCACATAAATAAAATTAATTCCATCCGTACGCAAGCAATACCGTGATAGAGGTCAATGCTCTCGCCACAGTGGGTCATTCGTCGGGCATCCAAATTTTTTTTTCTTCTTGTCTCAGATAATGAAATTCGGAATTTTCGTTAAGTCTAGTCTAGATGAAATGTTAAGCAGGATTCGTCTCCTCAGACAGATGTTACGATGCTTTCGGCCAAGGTAAATGTTGTGTTTTTTACAACTAGTGTTGTAAGTTTAATCGACTTTGTTACGACTTGTCTTGACAATTACTTCTAAAAGTCTAGTCTGAAATCCTCTGCCCTGGTAATGACTTAGCGCTAAACGTCAGAAAGTGTCACCCTAGGTGCAGTTCCCTCTAATCTTCACCCACTTCCCTTCTCTTGACGGACATTGCTTGCCAAATCAAAAATACACTTAAGACCTCCGAGTCGGCTTCGACAATAAGCTATGACTGTCTTGCCCTTGAAAAGTAGCTACATAAGGGCGGCGGGGTTTCTTCGTCCCTCTAGAAAAGAACTTTCTTCGTGCGTTATTTGAAGCTTGCCACTATAGCGTAGAGTCAATCTGGATGTATGCATATTTTTGAAACTTTCCACCAGTCTGATGGACTACTCCGCCTCTAACCATCTGCAGTCCTTATAATATAGGCAACGCAGATGTTTTCAATGTGACTTTCGCGGAATTCGAAACCTATTTCTATATCTCGATTCCAGGATTTTGTCGTTATCATAACGCACAATAGCTTAGTCTTTTCTTTTCTACTTTCAACAGTTCCTTTTGAGAGGCATAAATAACTGGAGTTTGTTGTGTTTATTATCCGTTGGTAATATATAAATAAACGAATAAATATTTTCGATCACACAGTAAGTGCAATTAGCTATCATCATCATCATCATTAACGACGCAACCATCGGTATCTGGCCTAGGCCTGCCTAGGTTTTGCGTCGAGGTCCACCAATTCGATATCCCCAAAAGCGTAGGCATCTTTGCATACTCCATCGTACCATCTTAGGTAGCGTCCGCCTTGTCTTCTTTCTCTACCATAAATATTAGATACGGATTAAGTGACCCGTCCACCGCAATCTACTCAGCCGGATTTTATCCACAACTTGACGGTCATGGTATCGCTCATAGATTTCGTCGTTATATAGGATACGGAATCGTCCATTTTCATCTAGGGGCCCAAAAATTCTTCGGAGGATTCTTCTCTCATATGCGGCCAAGAGTTCGCAATTTTTCTTGCTAAGAACCCATGTCACCGGGAAATACATAAGGACTGGCAAGGTCATTGCCTTGTATAGTAAGAGCGTTGACCCTATGATGAGTCGTTCCGAGCGGAACAGTTTTGGTAAGCTGAAATAGGGTCTGTTGGCAGCCAACAACCGTGCGCGAATTTATCTATGAACTGGAAAAAATATCATCAGCAGCCGATGTCCCCTATCTGGCGTCTTGACTAGCATGTCCTCTTCTTCTACCATAGATATTGCCCTAATGGGCTATATAATCCGCCAATCGCAGACACGAAAAGGAAGGAAGGGGGCCAACTTTTTTGAGGATTGTGGGCCGATGTCTGCGAGGCATACGTAAGGACTGCCAAGATCATTTCCAGTACAGTACAGTTAGTCGCAAGTAACAACCGTGCGCGGACTTTGCAGTCATAGTTTTTATTCCTTGTGACTTTCAACAATCAACAATCAACGGTTTCAAAATTGTACTCTCTTATCTTTATTGTTCCAGGGCAGCTTATATATCTCGGGCCGTTCTACCCATTGAGTCAATATCGACATCATAGACTAGTAATTGGGTGCCCAGCGAAGAATACTGCTTTCCGCATTTACAACAGCATCAGTTTTTTGAGAGACGGATGAAAAAGGATGCACAATTGTTAAAATAACAATCCTTGCTGTTTACCACGGCAAAAAAAAAAACAAACTAAAAATGACGCGCTTGATATTATTTGTTATAGACAAATGTTTGCATACATTGCATACTACAGCTGGTCCAACCAAAGTGGAAGTTTAAAAGACAATAACAGGCTCACAGATCTCGAGACCTAAAAGAAAACAATTGGCCAGGGCAAGTCGATCGCTCCATGAAGCCCTTAAGAACCAACGTGAACAGGAGTTACAAAGTACTTACAAGGTTTATCGCCTTCTGCGTTCACTGATTTTTCTCTGTGGAAAGTGAAAAGAAAGTTGAAGAGACCCGCTCAATGTGAATCACCTATGAGATCAGCAGAGACGGAAACTGGGGAAGAAGTAATTCCGAAAAAGAGGCGGTATTTTCAAAACACCTACAAAAGTTATCCCCGCCCCCCCCCCCCCCCCCCAACAAAACAAACATTTCCAAAAATATACATGCCAACAGCGAAGGGAAGCTTTCATTTTTTTTTATTTAGAGCCAAACTAGTTGTTCAAATCTTTAGAGAACAAATAGACCCACAGAAAACCCCAAGCTACTACTTAATGATGGGAAAAATGTTGAAGGAACTTCCATCGCAATCACTCATGTTACTTATATACTCAACGCAATTCTATGTCTCG
The DNA here is from genome assembly GCF_905115235.1 of Hermetia illucens. NCBI lineage: Eukaryota > Metazoa > Arthropoda > Insecta > Diptera > Stratiomyidae > Hermetia > Hermetia illucens. The sequence goes on from NC_051851.1 coordinate 52,978,969, forward strand.
CCTACTTCCCCAAGTCCTAAATCTGGGAAGGACATACAGGCCTATCCTCTCAAAGATGTACGAAAAATGACTAACTTTCAAAAATATCACCACATCTAGTGGAAAACAAAGTAATTCCTCAGCACCAGTTTGGCTTTCGAGAGAAGCATAGTTAAATCGTACAAGTGCAGAGAATCGTCTCTGAGATAAAGAGTGCACTGGAGAATGAAAAATATTGTTCAGCAATCTTTTTGGATATGGTGCAAGCCTTCGACAAAGTGTAGCAGGAAGGTTTGAGTTTTCAAATAAAGAAACTGCTTCCAGTACAGTTTCATGAAATTTTGGCATCTCTTCTCTTGTAGTATGCTCCTCGCATTTTCTCTTCCTTTCCTGAATTATCAATCCCCCTGTCCTCAACACTCCTTTACCATCGAATTGACAGAGTACTCGTATAACTACCATCCATAAAAAAACTTAAATTTTCTTAATCCAGATAGATATAAGGTTATTTCCATGCTATCTTCCTCTATCTTACTCCCAGTGCCAATTTTCAAAACCATCCTATCCTTATCGCCGATTCCTAGCTTCTACTTCCCAATCCTATCCTGCTTGCGGTCCAACCTGCGCCCTCTTGCCTCTAATACTATCTTTTCTCTTACTTAAAATTTTATTAACATATCAAGGAAAGGAGGATTTTTGGACTTTTCCACCAAAATGGCATGTCGAAATTTCTTTCTATTTTTATGTTTAATAATAAATTATTTTATACCTTCGATTTTACCTTTATAATAATAATAATCATGCAGCGGATTGTAAACCAGGGCCTTGAAGCATGTTATTGGACTTCACTCAACACCGCAAGGGTACACTACAGTAGACTTTAGAAGATAATATAGTCATTACACCCGCCGAGATTTTACCTTTGATTAAGTTTAACTTTTAAGGTATTTTCCTCGACGATAATTTCATTAATAATAAAGTTTGCATCAGACATCTCAGTGTCGTAGTCTTCATTATGGTTTATACGTATATTGTTGGATTTTCTCATTTTCAAAGAAAAAATTGTCCAAGCATACTCCGTATGGGACCAATCTCATCTCCCTTTCGCAACTAACATCAAAGCGGTCATCAAAAAGTCCTACTCGAAACCTTTCGTTTGATACACCGCATAATTAAGTCCAGAGAAAACTAGGAAGCTTAACTGTTAGTTCATTATACCTACCCTTATTATTTGATTTGAAATAGGTACGTATATAATATCGTAAAAAGCCATTTTTATGCAAATACAGTGGAATCCCAGTAATTCGTATATCAATTATTTTTATTTCTGGCTAATTCGTACAAATTTGCAGGACCCGAGAGTTGATTTTCTTTATTTTGCACTCCCGATAATTCGTAATCCAGATATTTCATACCAAATAGTCAGTCCTTGAACCATAGGAATTATCGGGCTGTCAGTCGATGCGTATGGTGAGAAATGTTAGGCCGCCGAAACTAGTAACACTGCTCACGAAGGGTATCTAACCATACCCTACTTCCGTCAGACTTTCAGGTTCCGAAGGTCAGTAGCCGCATGATCGATAACATGATGAAGTTCGGTAACTACCGAAAAGGAATCGCGATTATTGCGTTGCACCAATGTGGGAATGCGCCGAAAAAGTTTGATAGTTTAACAAAGCTGCTGGTAAATGAAGGATTCATTTTTAGGACATTAGCTCAATACCGCGAAACAGCTGATGTGGTTGACAGGCCATGGGAGGGGCGAAGCGGCTCCGTACGTCTCCCGAATGTCGTACATGCTGTGCGTGAGCGTGTTCGTCACAATCCTCTCCGCAAACAGAAACGAATGTCGCCGGAAATAGGTGTTTCAACTCGAAGTGTGAGTCATACTTTATGAGAAGATCTCGGTCTCGGTACGTACCAGCGGTGCGTTAGTAATATGTTAAGGCCAAAACTGAAGGAAATACGGCGAACTCAATGTACTGCTCTTCTGCAACGATTTTCCGGTAAAAAATATCGCAAAATTCTATTTTCTGATGAAAAACATTTTACCAACGAGGAAAAATTCAACCGACAAAATGATCGAGTATATGTTCACAATTATTATGAAGCTAAAGAAAATGCTCCGCGAGTCCAACGTAGTCACCATCCCACTTCTGTTATGGTATAATAGGGCGTCTCATATCACGGAGTAATTGATATTTATTTCTGCGAAGCCAGCGGTAAAACCAATGCAAGCGTGTACGAAAAGATGTTAGAGGATGTAGACGAGGCATTGAGTGAATCTCTATTCGCTGGAAAGCCGTGGTGCTTCCAGCAATACTCGACCCCCGCTCACAAAGTCAAGATAAATCAGCAGTGGTTAACGGCACATGTTCCTGATTTCATAACCGCAGATGAATGGACCTCAGGCAGCCCAGATTTGAATCCTCTGGACTACAGCCTGCCTGCGATCGAACTAACACCTATTTGGAGAGTTTGAAGCATCATGTATGCAGTTCGAAAAATACCGCTTCATACCGGGCGTGAAGCCAACGATGCATGGCTTCATAGATTTCAGGCCTGTATAGCTGCTAGTGGCGGCCCTTTCAAATAATTTTTCTTTCGTTTGAAAGCTCTATGCTTCCCTTTTCTAATGGTATACTTTTCGATTGATTTGGTTTATTACTTCGTGAGAAATAAAGATTTGTTTGAATGACAGGCTATACTATGAATTATGAAATTCCGGATTTTCTTTACTTGAATCAATGAATAATGCATTATTTTTAACAAAAAAAAGAAGTGGCAAAACATTATTTCGGAAACGCAGGTCAGTTCATTTCAGGGGAAAAATAAAATGCAAATAGTAGATATCGCAGGAAAAATTTACTTGGATTATCTGACGTCCCTCGCTACCAAAACCGCTCCAATATTCCATGAATGTTACGTTGTAGAAATAAAAGAAATGTTTTGTGATTTTTCATATCTTCATCTTATTACAGTTAAAAATTTACATACAAGCATTAAACATTACGTTTTCTGTTGTTTTTCATTTTTGTGTATTTTTGTATTCAGTTTTTCTTTTCATTATAATATATATTATCGTATTAACTTTTTCCATATTGTATCTAATACTCTTATATCATCAACTAGATTAGATTCTTTCGCTCACGATTTATTCTCGCTTACTCTCACATTTCTCGTTCACACACAAGCAACCTCCGGAAACTATTACTGTTTATTTCCTTTAAAAACCATTTTTTCAAAAATGATTTACGTACCTTCTGATACATATGGTGAATATGCAGTGATTTACTTTCGCAGTTTTACCAGTTTTCAATTTCTACTTTGAAATATGTTGCTGGTTTCTCAGTTTGGTTTTTTTATTTAGTTATACTTGACTAATAATTAAAATAACTTTTAAAAATTCTCCATTTTAATATGTAATTTATTCAATTTTTTATTACATTACTTTAAAGTTACTTCTTGTTCCATGGTTTTTTCACTTTCTTTAAAGATTTTCGTATACATGAATAAGGCGAGCAATGGATTCTTTTCATTTAAAAAATTGATACGCAACTAAAGTGTAACTTATTTAATAAGTTGGAAAGAAAATTTAAAGAGAATGATTTTTCTATATTTCAAAATGCCAAAACAGAGTTCTCCATTGTTACGTTTTGAAATATAATATATTTTTTTCATATTTCGTATACGTTTATTTGATTGTTTGTGTTGATTGAGGATATAAAAACTTGCAGTCTGTTCTCAAAAGGAAATTCCAATTACTCCTTTAGTTCTACAAGACCCTGTAAATGTCAAAACCTCTCTTCAAACTGTTCCTTTCCTAACATTCATTTATTGTATTGTAAAAGTATGTTCGCATATGAATATGAAGCTTGGAAAGGATGCATTTCATTATATTCTTTCTTTGTGGAATAATTATGTACAGTTCTCTTGATTTCTAATTTCGACTGCCCAATTTGTTTCTCTGTCCACACATTTTCAAGAAAATTTCTTATGTCCCACAAAAACAAGAATATAAGTAGATATGCCCATTCCAGTAAATAGAATAAAACAAACTCATTCAGGAATGAATCCTAAAACTATTCTTTGATAATGATATTGTAATTAAAGAATTAAATTCATGAGCCCTGTAAATTAACTGAGTGAATTCGAAATGAATAACAATCATTGCCAATATGTTCCTCCTACCAATATAAAATCGATAAAACCATTACTTTCATTTCCAATATTCAATTTTGTAAATTTTTTATAATAAAAATACTTTTAAGAACTAGATATAGATAGGCCTAAAAATTGAATAGCATTTTCTGTATTTCTTTGAATATTAAAAAATAGATTTTATGCAATATATAGAATTCCAAATTACGTATATCGTCGAATGTATGGTTTATAAGCTTCTGATTATGATGATTTTATCAAAGTTTTGTTTAGTCGGCTATTCAAGCCTCCTCGCTCAAAAGAAGCAAGAACAGGTTTGAATACTATCTTAGTCTACAAAATGAAAGTAAAGAAATGATAAATTTCGAAATATAGAAAGGAAACAACAAGAATTCAACGATTATGGTCAACACTGATTGAAAACAATAATAATAGAACCGTGATAAACTAACATAGCAATTGAGCTTTATAGTGCAGACTAGAGGTATTATTATAGCTCTAGTTTGGTTGCTCATTAAAAACTATAATATTCAATTACGAGGATTGTAACCGTTTTCCAAATATTATGAGCTGGTGACGATTCGAGTGGAAAGTGCTTGCAGGAATGCAGAAAAGTATGTCAGCTATTCACCCCAAAATGAAAAAAGATTCTTGAATCTTCTGATAAAAACAACCAGTAAAGCAGAATAAAGAATAATTTATGGAAAACATTTACAACAAAAAAAATATAATGGATCACATATTCATACAGAATGTACTGTATAGCAACAGATTGCAACTATATTTGTTTGTGTGGTGAGCATCCCTTGAAAACTATAAATGTTTTCATGTAACATCCATTGATGATGATATAAATTGAGCCAAGTAATGTCCTATTCAGGTTACTCTAAGATAGCTGCATTATCCTGATGTGCGTTCTGCTTACTTAAGAAGTGAGTCTTGTCGTCTGTGGAAATGACCATTATAATTACGCTCAAAGATGCATGATTTATTGGAACTTCAGTGTTAAATGCCAAATATTAAATTATTGTAGAAAAGTATTTTATTTCACAAAGAGTATAAAAGAACCATCCCATAAACTTCACATAAGGTCTAAATTTACCGCGGCGGTTTGGGTAAATGACAACTTATTCTGAATTTACTCCCAGAAAAACTCTTACATGGAAATATCAAAAAACCACCAAATGATAAAAATGGAACCAAAATGTAAGAGACGTTTTAAAGAGAAATATTTTAGATAGTTGTGTACATCTCTGTTAACAACAATTTACTAATTTTTGAAGCTAGTAGAGACAGCTACCGTGCAGGAACAGTTGGAGAAAATGATTGGTCTTATCGAAACCATGTCCTTCTATCGCCCAGCAAACACAACTTGCCTTGAACCTATAGTTTGCTTCTACAAAATCATAATAAAGTAGAATCAGCGAATTCTTTCATATATCACATCACATTCTCAGTCAAACTTTCGTGTGGCTTAATGAGAATGATTAGAAGCAAATTTTTGTCAATCCAAACCGCATCAATAAGCATAGCATCATTTCGATAGGTAAAAAAATGTATCTAACTTTTCTATAGCACCAGAACCTGATGTCAAATTATAAAGATTTCTAAAAGCTGGCAAAACACTGAGTTTGAAGGATGACCTGCAAAGCAACAAGCCGGTAATCCCGCAGAAAGGTGTATTAAAGCGAATATGATGAGAGTGATGAGAGTCTTTGGTACAGTCGCTTGCACGTCTTCAACGGGGTCAAGTCCCTGACCCTTCATGTGAGGTTTTTAACGTGGAAAGGGAGCAATTCCGGTAGAAGCATATCTGAGCTGTTGGCGAGTCGGCAAAGTCGTAATGCTATATCGAGCCAGCCACTCCCGAATAAACACGGCCGTCTGGCAACCGCATTGTTGCGGTGAACCTTCGCCGAACTGGTGACGTATCATTGCATACGGATGATTGATTATTTCGCAATCGACCAAGATCGCGGTTTTCTCATCCGGGCATTTTTCGGATAAAACAAAAACTTCATTTTTTCCGTACAAGGAACAATAGACTTCGTCTCTGGTAATCTCTAGTGTTTTCTAACGCACTTCAAAATTTCTGTTGAAATTTATTTCTTGTTGGGCTTCCTCCTCTCTCGAAATGATTTATGCCACTCAAAATTATATGCGACTCATGGCAGTATCCCCGGTCACCATAATGCACTTTTAAACAGTTATTCACAGGAAATAGTGCGCTCACTCTGGTCAGGTATGCAGGTCGACTTCTTTCTAACGACCTCCACATCTAAAATGACAATGGTTTTTATTTCCTTTTTCAAAAATTGTTGAGTTGAAGGGAGGAATTAAAAAAAGGGCAAGAATAACTCAACACAAATTTGGAGTAAATGAATAAAGAGACAATCTATTAAAAATGATATTTTCCGTAGTTTTTCGGCAGGGTAAGCTGGTAAAAACCAACTTATTATTATCGCTGAGGTCTAGCTAACGTCTAGTTGACACTTACATCAGTCAAAGATTATTTCAGGTTAAAAAACTCCAGATATATAGCATTGGTTGCAGCCGAAGAGCATCGATCCGAGTGATACTCGTGCGAACCTATCAGTGTCATTTAAGTCTAGTGAAAGGGCGCGGGACTAGTACAAAACAACCGAAGCGGTCATCATTATCAGATACCCTAAATAAAATTACGCTGGCATCAAAAATGTCCAATCTTATCACCACTTCTAAATCAGCTGTGATGACAGGCACGAAGTTCAGTGTTAAACAACGCATGCAGTATACCTGTGACAAGACATCCAATACGAATAAGGCTCTGCAAAGATGCCGACGAATGTGAAAAGGCCGTGTTATATTGGCAGGCCGGTTCAGCATGATAAGCATGTTCTTGCTTCATTCAGCCACAATTAGGAGAGAGGTACTCCAAATAAAATTTAATGCATCTGTACGGTTCATAGAACGACAGCCCTTCAGGACCTTAAATGAGACAATATTCGTCATCTTAGGAATGATGTCGATTGACATCTTGCCAGATGAAATGTCGAATATATATATATATACATTTGACTCCATATCCTGCAGACAAAGAGCGCCGAAAGGGAGGATCTGTAAGTAGGTGGCGGAAGCATCAAGAACGCTCAGTAAAAGGTCGAAGAACATACAGGATGATTTCTACCATCTAAGGGTGGTTGGAGAGACAACATGAGCCGATTGATCATAATCTTACCTAGTTTCTCACGGGATATAAGGATATCGCCAGTATCTCTACAGGTGAAAATTTCACAATTCACTCAATTGCCCAAACTATGATGTACTTCCCGAAGACCCATACCACGTACGTTTCCACTTTCCGATATTCATGGACGAGAGGAAAAACCTTAAGGGAATTCTATGTGCGTTGACAGCGGAAAATTTGGTACAGAAAATGCAGGTTTACTAAGAAGTTTGGAATACAATCAACTCCGTGATGGGAAGCGAAAGAAGGATAAACTAGAGTAAGTTGACGCAGCTCCGTGATGGTGGTCCGGCATGCTGTCGGTAGTTTTACTGGGAAAAAAATCCCAAACACTGGCGTATCCACGCTAGTGACTTTGGAAGATTACGTTTAACTTAGAAGCAAAATATTTAACCCCCTTTTGTCTAAAAGAAGGTCAAGGCTCAGCTAGATATGAATCAATTAAAATGAGATTTTGTAAATCTAAGTATAGTACAGTTTCCCGATGAAACACAAATGACCTTTTCAAAATATTTGGAATATGGTACAGGCTATGCCATTGGTACGCTATCATATCCACTGTTCGGAACTGTTGATTATTAACCAGAAAAGTTAGCAAAGTAAAAACAATTTCCACTTTAATATTATTTTATAGCACTCAATAAACTGGAGTATAAAGAACTCTTCTTGTTTCGTGGAAATCAAAATCCACATTTGAGGTAATGCACTACGGAATTTCCATGAAATGAATATTTTTCCATCTCTCTCCACCATATGGTTCCTTACCTTGGTTTAGACCGAAACGTCATGCAAAACATTCGGAAGTTTCTTTTCAAATTATAATTGAACCTTTTAAACAATGATTGTTAACTTGATGGTTTGGTCCCAAAATTTGGCATTCTAGATTATTTGGCTAGATAGTTTGCAGAGCTTTCGCTCAGTCGATTTTGAACCGTCAACCAATATATTGGGATATTGGGCCCATATTAGGCTCTTTGATTACTGAATGGTACACAAAAAAAAATATACATATATAAAATATGTGCCGGGCCAATCTATTAATGTAATAAACGTTTATCTATTAACATCATAAAGTAATGTTAACAAGTCTTTTCGCTCAATTCACGTTTTGTGAAGAATGTTTTTATTATACATATATACGAGCAATGCGGGAAATCTGCCTTGTTCTTAGTTGCATTGCATGCAGTAAATTAGAGATATTTCTGACTTCTATCTTGCTATTTATGTTCACAAAAAATTTAAAGCTTTTCGGGCGATAATATTGACGATAATATACGGTCGAAGTTTTCCCTATCAGTGCCTAACCCCTTTCTTTTTTCTATTGTTTTTGAAGGAAATAAAACCCTAAAAAATTTAAATGATAGTAAAATATTTTCACAACGCGATTTTCAATTCCTTTGTTTATGAAAATCCGTTTTTTAAACAGTTCAGCTGACAATGAGGTCCAATAAACAGTTCCATCCGAAAATTCCGCTGTAAATTGCAAACAAAATTCAAATGGAAGCAACTATAGATAAAGTCGAACAACAAATCATTTAAAATCAAAATAAAAACACAAAATCATTTAATTCTCATTGTTTCGTTCTTTATTCAATAAATTTAAAAATTAAAATGCAAAACAAAAATAATAAAATAATAACGCTTCTTTTGTTGGATAATAGACAATAAAATTTTTCTTCTAGTTTTTCCTTTCCATAGGATTGATACTTTCCCAAACATGTACGTATTTTTCTCCTTAAAGGAGAAACATAAATAAAAGAAACTTCATGAACAAAAATGCTATAGAAAAAACTCCCCTTCGAAAAGGTATATAAACAAATCCAATGTGCTCGAACAACAAATAGAAATACGTATCTATGTAATAGATGCTCCCATAGAATTTGGATCTTCTAAATTTTTCTTGCATATATGTATTTCGAGGAAAAGTGAAATGATGATTTTTGTTCTATAATTTTTTTTCCGCACACAGAAGGGTATGAAATTTGTCAAAAAGAATATTTTCAAGAAATTGTTTCTATAGATTTTTGTTAAGTGAGGTTTCCTTCATTTGCATTTTAAACTGACCTGTCTTCACAAATTTCATGGCTGTTTGTTAAAATTTTCTATTTAATGTAGTATTTTTGTTTTGGATTTGAGGGTATGTGTTACTGTGTCTGTATATGTGCGAATTTTTTTGACCATTTTACACATGATTTTATCTAAACTTATAACTTGAAATTAAATTAATATATTTATAATTAATTAAAGATTTTTACAATGTTCTTGTTCTTACAATTCAATTTTTGTATATGCATGTATATAATAATAATAGTAAAGTTAAGATCTTCTTTATTTTATGTACTCGTATATGTTTTTTTGCATTTTCTTCTATCATGTATATGTATAGGTTTTGTTCTGATTTAGTATACCATTGTTTCATTTTTTGTGTTTTTTGAATTTTTTTCTCTTATTTCTTGCCTTCATACATATGCTAATTTAACAGGATTCACTTTTTAAATTTAGTTCTTGTAATTCAATCATCTAGTTTTTAGGCTTACTCTAGGAAATATGCACTTTTTTATACTAAAATTATTAATTACACAAAATTACATTATTATATTAGATTAGGTTGTTTGCTTCATTTATGCCGTTTTATTATTTTATTATTGTTTTAATGATTCTCAATAATATGTATAGTTTTTTTACGTTCTCTTTATATCTTGCGATTTTTAAAAGCGACGACTTTAGTTGTAAGGGGTGTATGTGATTTTGTTGTTATTTCATTTTTTAATTTTAAACAATGAATTGTAAATAGTGCCTTACAATATCTAAATATATAATCTTTAGCTTTGTTTAAAGTTGTTGTTATGAATTTTTTTATTATGTGATCAGTCGATATTGCCACGATGTTACCAGTACTACAATGATAAGGGCATTTTATAGCGGATCTTTATTCCTCTATATTTACAAGATCGCTAAGAAAGCTGCAGAGATTTAGTTTAGAACTGGAATTCACCTTCGATTACGTACACTTTCAAAGTTCAGTCAACTAATTTTTCACTGGTCGCTTACAATTCACTGCCTCTTCGCTACTTCTCGCCCCAGTCGTTTCGAAAATATGTTTCCATATTTAAATTGTTCTACTTAAACGTTAGTCACGAATCAAATTTACTGTCAGAATCACTACACTATTTATAATAATTTCGAAAGTTTTAGCTCACTCACACTTGATTTTATTCTTTCTTACATATTAATTTAACCATATTATGCTTTTAAAAAATACTTGCGTCGACCACTTCACTTTTTAGTTATAATTTCGTTTTCTTTTTAAGTTTATGTGGTAGATTTTTTTCATTTTCTATTTGTTCTTAGGAAAAATTAATATATATATGTATGTTATAAACTCGTTGTTTCCGCTTGCATTTCGCTTTAGGTTCAAGTCGAAAAATAAAATTCATGATTTTTCCATACTGAAAATTATTTTCTTGTGTTCATTAATTTTTCCATATTTTCATGAGACTAAAACTCACTTCGTCTCCCGACTCGTTGGTTGCTTAAACAAGTTTTTGTCTATCGTAGTTGCTGATGATGTGGTAACAAAACTATTTGCACAATAATTTTACTTCATAATTTCTTTGTGTTCTAATGTATTAGATTTTAACTATGCACAATATTGAAGGATGAGCTAGGCTGGCCGAATATGACTTTTATTCTGCCGTTTGGGGTGGTGAAACAAAAACAACTTGAAAAACTCGAGCATAATCACTGGGTGAACGCTGAAACGAAGAATAGACAAACTGTAAGTTAGTTATGTTTCTTTTTTCTTGATCAGCAAAAATATTTTAAATTATTATTTAGTAATGAGAAATTACTTTTGAATAAGAAGAAATCATTATCGAATACGAGCATATTTTCGAATTAAGAAAAGTATTTACTAGACTTCTGTTTATTTGCTGTTTAATATCCTTCCATTGCAAAGTTAGAATTTTCTGGAGAGGTGCCACTGTATAAATTTGATTAAACTGATCATAAACCCAGTACGCAAAATAAACCAATGATTGTCAATACCATCAGTAACAGTAGCTTCCTTTTTGAAACATCGAAACAAGTTGAAAATTGAAGGCCAAAAGCACCTGAGAGTTTTAATATTAAAAATTCTCCTCAGTAAGGGCGACCCACCGAAATTGATGATAACAAAATGATGCCAATGTTTAAGTCAAACCCACGTTATATGATACGAGCCATTGCAACAATATTAAAAGTTAGTCAAGAAAGGGTTCATTTGCACTTAGAGAAGCTTGGATATGTACACAAACTTGATATTTGAATTACTCTTGAATTCAAAAAACGCTGTTGACCGCGTTTATTAATATCTACAATATGCTGTCGAAACGTTCGGAAAACGATCCTTTTTACAAAAGATAACTGGTGATGAGAAGCGAATCGTTTGCGAGAATGGCCTAAACCCCGATTACCCCGACTACCATATATACTATATATGTACATGTATACAATTGAAAATCTTTTCCGCAGGCATTCCATACTATTGAGTGTTTCGTTCTATCACCACAAGCTGTTGTGAAAGACAGCATTTCTTTACTCTTTGCTAGACAAGACAAATTCGGGATGGTAACAAAATATACTAGGAACTAAACCATTCTGTAATCAATTTTATTGGATTGCCCTTTTGAGAATGCCTTAATGTAACCACATGTCCATATGAAGGCAACCATATGACACCAGCATATCATTTGTGCTGCATTTTAGACCATCCTAAAAATTAAAAAGTCCAGATTTATCTTTATTTCAATCCATGGTAAATATCTAAATGTCGTTACATGGAAGAAGGGAGCAACTAATTCCCGAAAAAATTTATTCAAAAGAAAGGTTATTTATTCATGAAAAGAAGCACCACCTCTTAATCAAACTTGATAAAATATGACGCATGACGGTTTTATGTTCGAATCATTAACGATCATGTCAAATCCACCCTCTAGTCCTCTGCAGATTCAAGTGCTGGCCGAGTAATGCGATAATGACGACAGAGATGTTACGTTGGACCATTGACGTAACATAATATCATTATATTCGAAATAAGGATATTTGCAATCGATCTGAAGTTGTACCCACAATGGGAACGAAAACTAACTTGCTAAGATCGAAGTCAATGAAACGACTTAAAGGCCGACTAAAGCAATGGTGATTTGATAGGATAGATGGTATTTTTCACGTAGTACGTACGAATAATGATTTCTTCTTCAATAATCTGATATTTTTTTATCATGCAATTTATAACAAATGGCTTACCTTTTTACACAATTTTCGTTATTACAAACAAAAATAAAATAACAGCATTACATATATAAATATTTTTAAAAAATATTGTCCCTAAATTACAAATGTTGTCCGTAATACTCTGCAGGTGGATAATGCGGGTAGCCTTGATGAAAACTTGGATCGCCAGGTGGACGATGCATCATATGTGCCTGACTATCCATCATATAACCCATCGCTTCATGACCGTAACCTGATGGACCAGGATGAGGTGTATAAACTGCAAGTGAAAATAAAACAAAATAAATTAATTATTCATAGCTGACGTGTGAATCTTAAAATTGTATTCTTTAACATAGAAACAAGTGAAGTTAAGGACGTTAATATGTTTATTATATTTTGTAGGCAGATAAAATGGGCTGAAACTAGATATCTGTTTTCTTCACTTTTTTTCTCAGCTTACATAACAGAGTTTGAAACCATTTCCGTCTGGAAGTATTTTTGTTATATTCTAACCTTTTTCTACAACCTACAGCAAGAATCTTTAAAGCGTAAATCAAAACTTTCCAATAAATTACACCCAACCATATTTAGAATGCCAAATGCCTAAATCAAAGCTATCATCAAATCAAAACAACCCGTCATATCCTCGTCTTTAATCGGTTAATATTTTCTGGTAGCTTCAGCTATTTATGCACTGTCAGAAATAACTCAAATCTCTAGTCCTTTAGTTGAGTCGCTCCTAGATACACAACGCGGCATCATAGCGTAAGAGACAGAAAGCGCGTGAACAAGGTTATCTTTTATTCGTACAAAATTTAATAGGAGTCGACTCATTTATCAAATCCTGGCAAATGTTTTATCTTCAGTACAAAATTCAAAACACTTGAATCTAGCCATACATAGCTTTCAGTCCCGGCAGACAGATAAATAGACGGGACTTCATCTTGAATGCGCGGTAAAATGCATAACATAGCCTGTTCTGCAATAATAAAGATTGTGAAATTTATTTGCAAAGTTATTTAGATGTTGTTTATGAGTTTTGATATAAAAAAATGTTTGGACGATAGTCTATATGAAACACCATAAATATTTCCATGTTTTTTCTTGCTTTACGGTCTAATAATAAAACTAATTTCAAAATTGCTAAATAGTTCCCCAACGCTTCGAGATTTATTTCACTGTAAATTCTAAGAGATGAAAATATATCAGAGGATGATTTATTATTAATTCGGTACATATTTGCTGACACCGTCGATGATAGATAGAAATTGCGCCTTCATTTAACATTTAGTGCTCTTATAGGCACGAGTATTGAACGGGGAAATTCTACCTAAACATATTTAGATACTTCCTCATTTTCCGAAAGAAAAACATATGCAACCTAATTCTTGGCCTTTATGGCTAACTATCGAATGGCAAGGGCTAATCCTTGGAATGCAGGCATTCAGAGACTTCTTCCTCGTATCACATACCATTTTGGTATGTGTAAAGAGCTGTCTACATACGAGAAGAATTAAATAAGGTGAAATCTACTGTTTGTTTTGAAAGCTTTACTTTTTAGCCCCTGAACTGGCTTTAATTTTATTTATTATATTATTATTTATTTTGTCTACGTTAAACCACTTAAACTATATGTACAACATAATTATATTTGATGTGGTCGACGAAATTTTTCTGCAAACAGTAGTAGTAGTAGTTTCCCAATGATTCAAACCGTCTTACCCCTTTACTAGGCAGGCCTTCTTCAACTTATCACTGTTCGTACAAGTGAAAGTCATAAAATTCTTATTAGTCTTGATATCACATGTGTGTGATATACTTACTCAAGCGGCACTTTTCCAAGTGATAATACACTTCAGTTTTAGTATAGTCAAAGGAATCATCATGGGCAAATGAAAGTGTCGTAAAGAGTCAAGCACGCTCCATACACTTTAGGCTCAAATTATGACCCCGGATGAGGAGAAAACCATCTTCTTATCCATGACGTTTACACGCCTGAAATAAACCTACAATATAACCTCTATGTCCATTTTATCCATTTTACTATGTCTATCTTCCGGTCGTAAAATCCCTGGACTACGTATCTACGAGCGGTTTACTACACTCTTGTTCGTCTGTCTATCAAAACTTCTTTGGTTTTTGTTCCTCCAGGCGCACTCTTGAAGCTGTCGGTGTTTATTTAAGGACATTCCTCGTCAAAGTCGTTGTTGTCGTCGTCACGACATCATAATTGGATGTTAAAGATGTCGATTTAATGTTGTGGAAAAGTGTTGAATGACGAATTAAATTCGAATTTTCGGGAGATAAGACAATAGATGAGACGCATGCAAGCGGTCACATTGTTCGTGCAGACAAAGCGTGGTGGAAATAAGGTGTTTTATTGCATGGACATGATAAATTGTTTGGAAAGGTAACTTGCTGAGAGTTTACTGATACATTTAAAGAGTTCACAAACTTACCTGCTCGATTTGATTGATCTATCATTGGTTGAACGATTCTCCGCCTCGCATTTATGAACCTAGAAAGACAAAAATTTTAGGATTGATTGACTTTGCGGCATGCACTTGTTGAAAAAATATTATCTTAATTAATTAGCCTTAAAGTGTAATGATTTTTGTCATTGAGAACTTTAAGCTACGCCAATTGATACCCGAATTCCGCCTCAAATGACAAGAATATGTTAATGTTGTTACTCTCTTAAAATCGTAAGCTTAGCAGCGTTCATTGCAAAGATGGTAAAATTGATCGAATTAAGCACAGTTCATCAACAATAAAGTCGATAAGATCTAGTAATATCCGTGTTAACGGGTTAAAGAGTCTTATCGTTCTACCTTATTCATGGTTGCGGAAAGGGAGACTTCAGCTTCAATTACTTTATAAAAATGTAGCATAAGCGTTCACACTTACTAATTACCAGTTTATTTGCAGAAACAAAGGACTGTATTCCCTTCTTCTTTCTGCAAGAAGTTGATTGACTCATTCGGAACAGAGCACCCATCCCTACTCTATCCTAGTTAAGTTCTCTTCTGTTTCGGTTCTAATAAGGTTAAGTTAGGTTCCTTATTATGACAATTGATTGAGTGAAAACAGCAGAGGTAGCTATATGCATCCATGATTGAAAACCGAGTTCTAACTTTAGGACAAGTTGAAATGTGAATGCAAAGTATCTTCGCCATTGTAAATATGCAAATACGGACTACTCAGCCAAATCTTGGCCATCAAAGCACTCAAGCCGGACAAGGTCACTGCAGTTGAGAGTCTTCCGGTGCAACTGTTGCTTGCAGCTCTGCAATCTCTGCAAAGTTATTATTTTCAGCCATCATTAAATTCTAGCAATTTAAAATCTTTCCCAGTGAGTGGAAGAAAAGACTGTCAAAATTCAGGAAAAGGTCCCTCAGAGGTGTTTGCATGCTACAGCTACCGCGAAATCTCGACGAGAGAAACTTGAATCCTCCATGATTGGCCACATTAACACCCTGTAGAACATTTTGCGACAAAGCGTGGAGTCCTCTGCTCAATCAGCTCTTGGTCGATTTCAAAAAGGTTTTCGACAGAGTAAACAGGAAGTGTACCTGCACTGCTCCATATGATAACACAAAATATCACATGGAGTGGAGCTCGGCAAGTCCGGCCCCGAATCATAGATTTTGTCCAAATGGCTTTAAATTTGAAGAAGGAGGCAGGTATAGTCGGACTGAAGATAAACGCAAAACAAAGTGAAGGTTCTCGGTCTAGCTGACTGTCGCGCTCTTCCAATTTGCATGAACTGGTAAAACATCGATGGCGTCGGTTTTTGGCAATGTTGTTTCTACCGTCCGTGGTACCGAGCTTGATGTTACTTGACGCATTAATACCGCTAGATCCGAGGATCGTTAGTCATCAATAAGTCAACATCACAAATTCGGAATGAGTAAGAGTACCATAGAATTTGAACAAGTCTGAATTATAATGTCAAAATGTTCACTTTGTTGTTGTTAATGTTCACTCAGCAGGAAACACTGGCATTGCCATTTTAGCATTTATGACAATTTTTTTGCTCCTTTTCCGTGTGGAATGAGAAAATACGAACCAACGCGGAAAGAAGCTTTGGACCAGAATTGTGTGCCTATATGAAGAAAGATACATTTAGTAGTTGGACACTACAACAAAAAGGCATACTATCTTTGGCAGCTGCTTGGCATCCAATGATTTCTGAAAATTTCTCTTTGGTTAGGAAAAAACACCTGAAATTCGCCTACTATGAACCTGATATAGGGGAGTTCTAGCCCATTCATTTCTGTAATATAATCAGCACAAGAAAATTCATCGAAATTTTTGAAAATATCATATTTACTATGTTACTCTTATAATTCTTCTTAATTTCTTGATTCACACGCTTTATTCCAGGAATATAATATATCTGAGCTAAGATTTCGAGCAAAACCGAAGGCATGATATGTAATTATCTTTTAATCAACAGTTAAAGTTATTTCTTTTTTGGACGACCTGCATTCTGGTCATGATATTTTAATTTCAAGGCTTTTATATTAACGAATTAATAACAATTATTGATTTTTTCCTATGACGATTATGTTTTCCCTTTAAGACATTCATTCATTTGAATGCCATGACAAAATGTCACATAATACCTGCGCTAAAAACCAACCAACCAAATAATACACATCTGTGCTTCCTGGAATAGACGTCGCCCATCCTCTACAGCACATAAATCCTTTTTGCAAATATTTCCACTATTTTCCTCCAAACTTCAACTCCCCTTTCAGCAACTTACATAGCACTTTTTGCATAATGCCGTACTTATATACAACTTCTGTCTATAAAGGACATACCCGCACATCCGCATCTCCTGGCATCTCTATCCATCCAATTTTGATATATTGCAAGGACCTAGACATTCGTCGAAGAAATGGTGAGGGTGATTTAGATGTCCGTACCATATCTTTCGCTTTTACCCCCTTTTCGTACCAAATGCAATAAACATCAGTCAAAAGAGTGAAGAAGCATCCCTTTCCTCCTAAAAATGGGATGAACGGACGAGTGAATGGACGCATTGCAAAAGGATATGCGCAGCGCATGTCTTGACATTTATATGCGCTTCGTTCAGGAGGAATACAAACAGATCTACATATAAATTTCGATTGCTAAGGTCGTTCGTCATTTTCAATGCGGAAATCAGGAGATTTTCCTCTGGATGGACCACCCTAGGAGGAAAACAAATCACAATGACGGTGGGTGTTCTGTTATTCGAATTTGATTTCTGGTCGCACTTATTGGATGGCTTTAATTGAAGCTAGAAAGCATTCACTGTGGTGGTGCGTTAAGATGGCGAGAGCAATTCATGATTGGGGGTGTTGCACGGACAAGCTGTTAATTTGATAAGTGCATTCCCGGATATATTTCAGACTGGGGTCAAGATGTTTCACAAAGGCGTGGACTCTGCAAGTTTGCAAACATGAAATTCTTGATTAAAAAATGCAATTTTCCTTTCCAATTACCGTAGTGTTAATTTAAATTCGAACAAATAGACAATTTTTCAAAAAAGTCGAGTTTCATGAAATAGAGCACTCATACAAACCATAATATATGGCTTAGCCTTTCTTTAAAGGTCCATAAACGCATACCCTCCATTAAAGGAGGCTTTTCTTTCACAAGAAAAAGAGATCTTTCGAAATAATATAGCCATCCAGTCAAATGTTTTGAAATAAGGAAAAGAAGATGCGGAGAGAGACTAAAAGCTATCTGCAGTTCTAAGTAAAATTTATTGCGATTATCTTGTCAGATGTTAAAAGCCCGATAAACAGTCACTGAAAGATGCTCTTTTCCGCTTTGGCCCATCAGAGATGCCTTCCAGATAGAGTGCGGCAGGAAAATAGGATACATACCTAAATAAAGACTTAGGCTAGAATGAAGCTTATTGCTTTCACTCACCCACACCACTTTCTGTTACCCGAACTCAACTAGCGGAATGGGGAAAAACTGCAAATAAACAACAATAAGAGCAATTTTCTTCGACGAAAAACGAAACGAAACTAAGCAACTTTCTTACTTATATTTTTCTTATTTGTGCCGTTTCCCAGGTCTTCTTTCAACTTTTCCCATTTAGGGGTCTAATACGGACGATATTGTTAGTCCCGGATGAAATTTCTTCATACGGAACTTCAACTTGTTCTACTTTCGGCTTATTTTCAAGGATGAATAGGATTCAAGAGGTGTGTATATTTGTTTCGTGCCTCACTTTTCGCACTAATGGGTAAGAGAACCCCGGTCACCTTAAGTATTTCGATTCTATTCGGGGTTTTTATCTTTCTTCTACAGTTCTCGCCTTCGGAGTTTGACTGTATTTTTGCGCCGCTGTGGGCATTTCCATGGGGATCGTAAGTTGAGGTGTTTGGCAAAAGTGAATGTTGAACAAAATGTGAAAGTACTAGGCAATAAATTACGTTAAAGAACAATAAGGGTGACCTGGGAGGAATATATATTTGTTTTCTTTTCATTTCGTAGCAAGAAGACATTTCTATAGTCCGTTGGGATTGTTACCTAATCTTAAATATATTTAAAAGTGCAAAGAGCTGGCAATTAGATGGGTTGGGAAATGGAAAATATTTAGCTGATTACAAGTGAAGATGGCAACGTAACTGGACACAGTCCAAATTAAAAGATGAATACAAGGTGCCACAGGGTCATTACTAACAAAGAATGAAGAAATCTTTTTCTGTGATATTTCAAATTAACCTAACTTCGCACAGCGATGTAAATATTCCAGCAGGCAATCACTTGCAGTCGTTTCCGTAGATATTCTCAATTTAATATTTTACGTATTGCCTTTTATGTGATCCTATGTCACATTTCATGTATCTCGTTAGTAAAATCAATTCTGCTTTTTTCAGAGCACTACATGCGGTGATTTTGCCACAAGAATTAAATGATTTGCAGACTCTGCACAACATAGACTCAATGCTGGAACATATCTTATATTCTTTATTCTAGTCCCCAAGAATTTCCCAGACACTCTACCAGCGAGTTTTCTATCCTATCATATAATATTTTGTACGTATTGCATGTGACGAAGATATTACATTCCAATGTGTAAGCAACTTGAACTTCTCCGATTACCACACATAAAATTAATCTATCTCCTTTTTGTCCCCTTTCGTTCAAGTCAAAGTTGTACAGATTTACTACCTTGAAGCAGGTAAACATTGAAAATTATGATCGTGATGCAGATGGGACATACTTGTTTCTACAGCACCACACGGAAATATTTATAAATTTTATATTATTGCCTCTTAGGCTTATAAATACATGGTAGAATATATATATATTTAAATAATGATATAAGGTTTCCTCAAAGGAGGATGAAATGAAAGAGGGAAAGGGAAAGACATGTAATATCTCTATTTAATATATATGGGCTTTTAAGCGGCATAATTTTGTGAAAAATATTAGCCCTACTTCTCTTGAGTCCGAACCTTTTTTACAAGCCTCGCTTGCGAAGTAATTAGCTTGAAGGCGCTGCTGTTCACGAAACAATTAAACTGATTTATTTGGTTTTCACAATATTTCGAAATTATATTGAGAAAACATTTGCCTTTTATAAGTTTGGAAGATCATAGACAGCCCGAATAAAGTCCCGGAAATGCTATCTACTGCCTTCCAAATAGCAGAAGAATGACTGACAATCATATAATACGACAAAAGCAAATTTGCGAGGCAATGAGTTTGACAAATCCATAAAAAATTGGCAGAATATGTGTGCTTTCCTTTATTCTGTGGTGTAGTAGACACTTCCCAAAATTGAGTAGAACTTCTCTAAAAGCTAAGGAAAATCGGTAGGCACCCAGAATTGTCTGTTGAGTTTGACAGCATAACTAAATTTAACCATAAATTTTCCATCAATTCAAAACAACAGCCGCGAACAGTTCCGCTGATTATTCAACTCAAGTTAGGTTTGTGCTAAACTTTGAAAGGTTTAAAATATCTCTTTTGCAACCGACCGGAAGATATAATTGTGCGATAAATTTGCGGTCACATGAGGGACCAGCGTCAAGAAGAAATATCCTGCCGCCGCGTTACCAACAACAAAACCATCTGATAATAGTAAATTTACATTTGGTTTAGGAAAGTATGAATTTGACTGATAAAAGCGCAGTACTCTTAATAAAATTCTCATGCTATTTATGAAAACTAGGTCACTTCTAACGATGCTCAACATATCAAAATCATTTTCTCTCCTTTCATTGAAACGCCCCAAAAAGATTGAGAATGATTCAAATGCCAAGAAATAATAATTAGGTGTTACAACTGGCAGACACAATGGTAGAGGTTCTAGCAAACTAAACAAATGACAAATGATAACCATTGACCGCTGGCAGGGTCTAAGTGCGGATTTATTAAGAGGGTCATCCCGTGTGTTTGGTCCGAGGAATCGATTTTTGTTCCTTTGGCATCAATTACATCGAGATATAGTGTAGAATATTTGGGATAAGTGATTCTTCGCCACTCCGAGTCGTTTGAAAGTTACAGTGTTAAGTAAAGAGTCGTATGTCACGTTTATGTCGATGCTGTAATGAAGCCCGAATTTACTGAATTTAGTACCAACAACAAACGTTTGCTTGCTTCTTTGCTAGCAAGTTCTGAAAAGTGTGTGGGTCCTTTTAACACTTCGCTTCCTTATTTGCAAACAAATGAGTATCTTCTACCTACTGTGTTTAATAACGCAGCAACAGGAATCCTACAAACCAAATGATTGGAAATGGGAGTCGGGCCAACGGAAGAAATTCAAGTCGAAAATAAAAAAAAAACAAGAACCAATACTTAACAAAACCTAAGTAGAATCTTCCAGTAAAGTTGTGACAGTTAAAATAAAAAATTAGAAACCCTTTCCTTTTGCCTTACAAGATTCGTTCCTTCATTATAGAATTGTATGTTCGAACCTTGGAACTGAAGAAGGCAGAAAGATGGATATTTAATAAAGCAAAAGGAACCGGTTTCGTATCTCGAATAACTAAAACTGACGCGACCACTTGAGTGAAACCAAATTACTTGCAGCCCAAATACCGCGATCTTAGAAAGGAAACACATAATCGCTTCCAACTTTGATTTCGTTCTCATTTTGCCCCTTTGGAAACGAAGTGCGTCTTGTTGGGTCCCATCTTGCTTCTTTTCATTCACTGGAGTTAGATCGTAGATCCTATCGCGGCAGGAAACGGATTTATACGGAAGGCTGATTCTAGATGTATCTACTTATTTCCTCCTCACTTCTGAAGGAAGCAAACATGGAGCAATTGCGGAAAACATTGCACGTGTTTGCTTCGACTAAGCTTCTCATAGTGGAATTTTGAAACATCAGTCGCTCAGTGAATCCATTGAGACCCATTATCATTAATCCGAAATGAATCTTTAAGGAAGCTCTGCCTTTGGTTCCCGTTGAGATGTGGGAAGCTACAAACAGCAGTGCAATGTCTATTGTTATGATATATGCTTCCACGTGCTCACAGCAACTCGCAGCCATGTGCTCGCAACCACGTGGGCGTACACCAAAACACCGCATGGAATTTTGCTCGCGCAACTCCCTTCGCGGTTGAGGATGTGCAACCATTTTCCATCACTATCAAATTTCAAAGAATGACCTAGGAGTTGATTCTTCAGTATATAGTGTTCATACCAGGCAATTTCCTCCATGAAATCTTCCATCGGCTATCACAATGGATCCGTAACTGATTGCTGACAGAATGAGAATCGTCGTTGTTCGATTTCTCTTATATTGGACTGGAAATTCTTCGCGCAAACTGATTAGCTTCCTTCCGGATTTTCTTTTGCCTTTGATCACGTGTCAGCTTACATTTTGGTTTGTCCCTAAAGTCAAATTTTTACTGAGATATGTGCATTGCGACTTGACTGGTCGAATTCCATCACCATCTCTGAGCGTGGGGATAATTGGGTACCTATTCTGTAGGGATCGTCAGAGGAGATCCCCTCTTTACTGTCAATAGTAGAGGTTTGAAGCGTCATCTTTGCGACTGTGATGTCCTCCTTTCATGGTAAACAGGGAAGTATTCAATTGTTTTAAAGTTTTCGGGCACAACAACAAACAACAATATTCCAGTGTTCTATTCAGCAGTAACCGCGAAATTTAGTGAAGGAACTACCTCCATTCGAACTACTGGAATCATTGTTCGGGAATTAGCAATCGCAAATGTGTCTTTGGTTTGATTTCGTTTTGAACGTCGATGATGACCATGATTTCTTTCGTATTGCCGTTATTGGTGTGCTTGGCAATTTTGAAAGAATATTTTCAAATAATTTTACCACGTGCATCGAAATTATTTGAGAAATAACCCGATTCATACTTCACGGAGTATATCCTTTTCAACTTTTTGGAAAAATCGTTCTTAGATATTTTTATCCAAAAACGAAAAATACACCGACCTTAAAGTGACTTCAGGTCCGTTTAGACTCGAAGGATCCGAAACATATGTTCCAGGTTCTTTTAGTTTTTAAAAAACAATAGACTTCATTTATTTTTGCTAGTGTATTTATTAGTTTTTAAATGGAAATGCCGATATTCCGCGTTTGGTTTATGGGGGGACTACCCTTGAAACTCATGATATCGTTATTTTCCTTCGTAATTTGAATAACATCTGGAGACATTCTCATCTATATCACTACAAATATTTTCAATTATAAACACGGTTTCTGTCGCTAGTAAAAATTTTTATTCCACAATGACTAGTATTTCTGGAACAACTTTTCCCTTCTTCAGTATAAGATTAGGCATCTAAACAAAAAAAAATACTAGCGACGGAAACAGTATCTAAAATTGAGGGGTCTAATTCCAAAAGTCACATGTTTCAAAAACGTATTTTTTCAGGAAACGCGAAAAGCTGATTCCGAACACGTGAGACTGCGGAATATTAAGCCGACTTTGAAGGTCAATTGCAACCTGAAGGAAAGCCATACGGAAAAAGTTTTTATAAAATTCGAAGCGGCTTGCGATGTGCTATCCAGTACCATGATTAACTCATTTTCGACCATTTTGGAACATATAACCTTAAGAACTAAACCCTTCAATTGTATGTTTACTTTCTACGCTAGAAGCACCGATAATACAGATTAGTGGCAATTATTTGAAAATTTAGCATAAATACGCAAGAAGAAATCAATGGGATCAAAGTCTCATCACCTAACTTTGAAACTGCAGATAAACATTTTCTTTGATATGACTCGGCACGTAAAGGGTCACAATCTTTGATAGAATAAACTTTCAATTAACCCCGAAAAATATCCGAAAACTTCTTAAAACAATACTATCCTAACATTCAATCTTTTCAGATTACCTCTACACATCAGTGCATTGAAGAGGAGCTAACTCCTTTTGCCGTTTCGATCCGATTAGGGGCGATGACAATAGCGAAAGTGGCAACAAGACCAACAACAGGGAAAACACTTGAACTGAAGAAAAGATGGTTTCAAATGTTTACATAGCGATAAGGTCTGAATTCGTTGCTCCACTAACTGAACTGGCAAGTTGGCGATGATGGGAGAGTGCTACTTAGTCACAACACTCGTACGGCTAAAATCGGCCTGAATGTATGGATATGCACTACTTGTACAGTAATGGAGTAGGACCTCTTTCTCTTTTTTCGTACTATTATGGAAATGTCGAGGAAATATATCACTCGAGCTGACAGAACAATTCCCTTATCTCTGGCTGCTTGGAAAAAAGTTTTTCCCTTTTATTTTTCTGAAATTCGTTTGCTTCGCTACAGTTCAGCTGAACTGAGTTCAATTTTTGAATTGGATTCAGATTCGGACCCATTCTCCTGATTCGTTTGTTCAGTTCAGTTTGGTACGATTCAATAGTTACTAGACTTTCCATTCATTCTGCTTTGAAAATTGAAAATTTCTTCCAGTTGAATGGAAAAAGGGGCTACAGTTCTGTTTGTGCTTCTTATAGGAGATGTAAATCGCAAACACTCAGACTTGGTTCTCATCTAGATTCGTTTGGAAGTGAAATAGAGGACTTAGGAAGCTTAAGGAAATTGAAAATTACTTTTCGAAATTTGGAAATATCTGGTAATTTTCAAGTACAGGGTATTGCGAAAAAATAAGCCCACAGAAAATCAATCTTAATTTCAACTTTGAATGAAATAATACAAAGAGGACAATGCCCTACCTTAGTGGCAGCAAAAATAGACAAAAATATCTTTCATGAATGCTTTCACTAAACTTTTCAAAAAACTAATTAGTCAACTACTTAAAAAACAGCCAAATCTCAACATTTGCATAAAATTCACTTTATTGCCATTTTCACTTTCTAAGCTAAATATCTTTCCCCACAAATATGTGTCAAATCTGTCCTCAAATTACTAGCCCTGTCCATCAAAATGTGGCTTAACTCGAAAGCGTCTTCAATTCTTCAAAAATATTCTCGAAAATAATAGATATTGGAAAAACCTAAGACCAAAATATTGTGAAAAAAATTCACACCCACAATCCACCCACGAACAAATAGAGCAAATTATCTACAAGAAAGTTCTTGGAGACTGAAAGTGAATTACACTTGGTGTAACATATAATTGTAAATGAACAATGAAGCTGAACTTAGGCTGCGTAATTATGGCGCTTAATTGATTACAACATCAGCATACTGAGCGTTTATTACTTGTAAGCTCAATTAATTTTCAATAACATTCTTTAATCATTTCCATTCGGACTGGAAGGAACACCAAAAATCCTATTTAAATTTATTGATGAAACCAACAATTTTAGCTTTAACACTCACCAATTATTTACTTGAAGTATTGTTAAACCTGTGTCTTGTGCTAACTGCTTTTTCTGGTCCTCCGAAGGGTACGGATGCTGCAATGGAAGATAAAATCCAAAAATGTAAAAGCAATATTTTCGAATCACGAGTGGATTTAAGAAGAAAAAATATAATTTTATCACATTAAATTTATTCCAAAAAAATCAAGCAGAAGGGGTAGTTGGAAAACAATGACCAACACACAAACGTTGATGCATCAAACATCTGTGTTTCAAATTAATTGTTCACTTCACATTTTTTGTCTGCCAACCCTTTTGTATCCATCCTTCGGAAAACCTTGTCCGTTCATTCATTGCTTTCGTATGCCTGGCGCACTTTCGATTGTTTATATACAATTCTATTACGCTCGAAATCCGCCAAAGTGTATGCTGCTATTTATTATTTAATTGTTGATTGAAATGTTGAGTGAATTGTGTGACGTCAAGTTTATAGGATAAAAATCTTTTGTCGGCAATTGTTTGTTTGTTGGTTGAACGTTGAGTGAAATTCTTTTTTCTTCTGGCTTTTTGATTGTTTTATTTTTTCTATTTTTCGCATTCACTTGAAATATTATTGTTTTGTAAATGGTACATACCACACCCACATCTGGCGGAAGTATCTTTTTACGCGTGCCCAAATACAAAACAATACCGTGAAGAGGAAATTTCAAATGAGAGACAATGCATAGAGGCTTCCAGTTCAGATGGAGAATAATGTCGGACGGATTGACTTTTTTGAGTTCATAAATACGTTCAAGTAGAAGAGAAAAGGAAAAAAAATAGAAGGGGCTGTTAAGAAAGGGTTGGTATGTTTTGATTTATGAGGCGTATTCATGTCATTTTGCTTGAAAATTATAGTTGGACGTCTTACCTTAGAAAACGGTAGGAAGGATTTAATTTTTTTTCTCTGCAAGCGTACACTCGTATCTGTTTCTTCAGACGCCAAGGATAACACATGACTAGACACCGGTTTTGGATTATGAAAGCTTTTGCATTCTAGTTAAAAATGTTTTATATAACGCTTAATTAACCACATACAGGATCTATTTCAACTTCATGCAGGAACAATACAACGTCTCAGCATGTTCGTTCAACCACCTTAAGGTAGAAACATATTCCAGACAAGAACCACATGCCACCCTGGTCGAGAGTTTGTCTAACGCCATCCCACCAACCCTTAACCACTAACAGATTGAACAGAGAGAGTCGGTTTTCATCATGTACAATGCAAGTATAGTCTTAGGTCTTCCGTATAGCTTGTTTGAAGCTCCAATATCTATCTACTCGATTTATACCATTCGAAAACAACATAAAGCTCGTTCAAACATGCCTACATACTCTTTGCTCGTGTATTATGTATGTACGCAAGTTCTGTCCAATGTTCATATGCTGTGCAAGGACATGTTTTGGGGCAAGTGTAACATCAACAATATTCAAGGCCTACATTGAATCCCATTCTATTATCGCGGCCGTATATTCCTTGTTTAAGTCCCTACCAAGGTCTCACCTTATTAGGGGAGGCAGTCAGCATTTAGAGGGAGGCCGGGCAAGAGGCCATTTCACTTGAACACCTTTGACATGTGTGTACCTTGGAGAACACTACAAGAACATGTTCCAGTCCTCCTCAGATTTCTTAGTTCCGAACATGCTGGCAATTTATTATCACGAAAACATCTAAAGTTGTTGTTAGATACTGGACAATTGTTAAGCTACCAACACAGATATATGCAACCCTAATGATGTATTGGCAAAATTGGCTTGAATAACAATTGTGATTTAACAAGATGCCGTTAGATGATAAATTTGTACTACCCGCAATGTAGCGAGATTGAAACAAAGCAGATTTCACTAAATTAATTAACGAATTTTAACGAAAAGGGAGGGGGCATTTGTCGCTCTGATTTAATATTGTTTCTAGTGAAATATTGTATGTCATGTCTGACACCTGCGGCTCCTAATTTTTAATAATGATGATAATGAAATTTAATTTGATGATGAAATTATCTACTAAATTGTTTTTGTGACCTTGACTTAGCATTATTGTTAAACACCATTCATTAATCTTCCATGAATAATTTTTCACCAAATTTCGAGTGCTTATCTGCAAGTTTCCACGGAAATAAATATTGAATACTGAAGGGTACAAAACTATATATACTACTAGCTCTAGTTGCTGACGTCCCCCGAACTGAATATCTAGCCTAGAAATGGAATTCAACCAGAGTCATTTTCAAAATCGAAAGGCCAAGTTCTGGACAATCAGTAGAAGAAACCCGTGAATATTATCACCTACATTGTCGCAAAATTTTATTGCTCGACAATGAACTGAAGGATAATTTATTTGAGCGAATATTGGGATACTGGGACAGTAAATTTTACAAATTTTTCGATTGGTAGCTTTTCTAAGAATGGGTTCTTGAAATAAGAGACCACTTTCTCAACTCTACCCTTTACAGCTGATGTCAAAATTTGGAAAGCGCTGCTCGAAATATTGCATATGATCCTGCACGAACTTGATGATGGAAAAAGTTTCACCCCTCCGCCTTTTTGTGTGTACGAGGATCCCACTTTAAGCTCAACGAAATCATTCATTGTATGCATGGGGTTCACATTTCCAGCCGCTTCAGTCAATGAATACATCTATTTTTAAGAAAAATGCGTGTGACAAAAAAAGAGAAACGGGCAGACACAAAAACAATGAAACGACTTTAATACAGCCTTGAACATAACGGGACTCACAAATGTTGCAAGGTTGAGGATAATCATGGTCAGCGCTTCTGCAAAAGAAAATTGGATGATATGGAAATATGCAAGCTTCTATGGCTTCTTTCATCCTCCGTTTGGAAGAACAAAACAGAGAATTAAAAATTTGAAACGCCAATTCTCGTGGTTACGAAAGTTACCTTAGCCAACGTTCTCAACTAAATATGGATCCTATTGCAAAATTTGAGTATTTTCTACACAAAAGATGGGGAAACATGACAATTTCAACTCGTTCGTAAAAAGTAATTTCAATAGTGAGAATCCGATGGAATACTACCTGAATGCCTCTGGAGAGGCGCAGCACTTCAAACTAATATATGAAACTAAGAAAGATGACCTCATAAGCTGGATCCACTACCGCCGAAAGTGGTTGCAAAAGGAAAACCGGAGGAAGCTATTTCCTATCATTAATCATAACGAGAGAGGCGTCTTTAATGGTATGCACATGTTATTTGCGATGGGAACTCATACTCAAGATTAGTCTGCACATCAAAGACGATGGTAAACGACCAAAAGGTCGCCCGAAATAATGTTTGCTTCATTCAGATGAGGTATATTGCCAAGCGCAATGGCGCAACTAATCAACACAACCGATCGTGCTTTTCAACAGGACAAACGCTGAAGAATAAGCTCCTTGCATCTGAGTTCCTAACAAACCTATCTTCTTGGTTGGACATCTCGCTTCTCTCAGCTTATTCCACGAAGCCTTGAAACTCATCTGTTCAGCGCTAGAATAACTGGATGAACTGAAAATATAATCGGACGGTCAATAGCTGATCTTTGCGCGCCTTCATTCAAACTTTTGAATTTGTAATTTCATTAAGCCTAACTTTCCAAAAAAGGCTGTAATTTGGGCCTATGTGTGTGACGAGAATAATTTTAAGGCAGAAATATTCTAGAAGTAAAAATTTCCAGGTTCTTTAGGGTCAGTGAAGTGAAGTGAAGCGACTGTCCAAATACGTATTCCGAGGAAATAAATATTGTCTGACCTCAAGGAACCTGGAAATTTTTACTTTTAGAATATGATTTCAGTCAGTGCAGCCTAGCCAAGCTCTGTACGTAATCTGAAGAAATTTTCAGATTAATGGCCATTTTAGAAACGGTTGATATTATGCTGATTGTTCTTCATCGTACCATGGTGGAAATGCTAAAAATAACAATAAGTGAACAAATAATTAGAAAAACTACATACAAAACGCTGTTCCAACAAAATACACAGAACTTAACAAAGGAAAATTTGGACGATTGGGTCACCCATGTCTTTTTCCAAGAAGATGATGTGGAATAATAACCTTTTTTAACTCAAAAAAGAAAATGTCTTAACGAAGTGACATTCTATTAGAAGTTTCCTTAAAAATGGTGGCCAAAACATGTATTGAAGTTTTTGGTATTTAATCGATTTCTTTAAATGTACCCCACACTGCCAGTTAAAGTACTTTGGAACACAAAGATTAGAGATCTGCCTGCTCAATAAGACTGGACGGATTAACGTAACCAAATATCTACAGAGGTGTGGAAAATACCAATGATCAGGTGTTGGATATTTGAGCCAAAAAGCGGAAGCTTGTATAGCAAACTATTACTTAAAGTCTGCTCGCATTATGGGTTAAAATTGAGTAAGTTAACTAGAGTGACTTCTTGTTAAGAAGGTTCTGAACCGCGTAAACTAAGCCTCCGAATCTAAAACTACTCCGCAAAAGTTCAAAATTTTCTACAACAAATAGTTAATTAGATCCTTGGTGAATTTCGGATTTATCTTTTGAATGGACGCCTCCACCGCCCACCATCCACGTTCAGTTCGACCTGTCGGTGACGCATGTAACCGCTGGCGTCGCCTGGATGCACTTGTCCTGTCAGTTTTGACTGTTCAGGCGGTCGGTAATCGAATCAAAAATGATTCGACCAACTGGCCAGATATGCTTGTTTAGAATGTCAGCGAGGATTTCATGTTAGTTTAGTCTGTGAGCGAGAGTTTTATGAGCAACTTTATCGCTAATTAAAATTTTCAATAAATGCTCAGACACAAAAATATCTCAAATTCTCGTCTCAAGGTCTTCAGCGTTCAGAGTTGAACTAATGATGGTGCGCCTTGCCGTTAGGTGGATGGTAAATTCAATTCAATAGGCCACTAGGTGCATTGCGGGCACTTCCGGCGTAACCTACAGGCCGAACTAAAAATGACAGAATGGGACTGAAGTAGTCGCGGTCAAATGGTGTAAACATTATTACATTTACATCAAATATCAGGGTGCATTTGCAAAAAGCAATGCGGAAACTTGAAAACTGTATTAAGACGTAAATATGTAGATAAATTTTGGCCAAACCTTTTACTAACTCACTTTTAATAAGTTTTGATCATCCAAAGATTGACCAAAATGAAAGAGGCCCTAAAATGGTTTACGAAATTATCTGTAACTACTATCTTTAGGACAAAATAATAACCCGCTAACTCTATGGGAACCGAAAACTTAATCTGCTATTCAAAGTAAAAATTGGTAATGCAATATTATGGTCAAACAGTATGCATTCTTGAAGCTGATTCTCACTGTACAGCACCACAGAACGGTGATAAAATAAACTGCAATATCTGACAAGAAAGTACTTTTGTGTACAGAGTTCAAATACTCCAAGAAAAAAAAGATAAACAAGACGTTCGAAAATGTATTGCTAATTTTTGGGTGTTATTTGCAGTCCACAGTTGAAAACAAAATAATTTATCAAGTTTCAACCGACAACTTCCTAGAAAATACTGACGTCAAAGTTGAGAGTGTTTGAAAATAGTGAAATGAGATATTTGGACCCCATCCTTCGACTAAATGTTACTACTTTTGACGAAAATATCGCAGCTCTTTATTACCTGTTGCAGTGACTTTATTTGATTGGGATTTGATGGCTGTAAAGAACCATTTTGTCAAAATATTCAACAGAAAAGAGGAAGGCGATGCTTCGTAGCAAATTTTCTGGTATGTGGAGTATACCCCACATAATCAAAATAGTGAAACCATGAAGCAAGTACTACAGAGGTCCTGCAAGTAGAGAGAAATACTAGCCGAAAAAGAAGTTTGTAAGAACAAGACTTCCCGAAGGAGGATCAGGCACAATATACGAAGAAAAGGCAATGGAGCAAAGCTATTTGCAGTTTGCTTCAACACTTGTCCAGCCAAAATACCTTTCTAAAAGTTGGTAAATCTATATAGTCTTCATCATTTCTAAAGTGGTGCATGGCGCCATCGACATGAACAACCATACCGATCGTGTTTCCCTTATCAAATTTGTTGCGCTCTACATTCCCATTGAGTATCAAAATTTTGATCAACACAACAGTAGATCCATTGTTGTAGTTTGCTTATAAAAAACAACCAAGTAGATACACTTACGTGGATGCGTGTTTACCAACATTTAATTTTATACGTATACCAGTGATATTATCAAAAAATCATATTGAAGCTTATCAGCAACGTTGGCGACGAACGCACCTTTAGATTTTTACTTTCCTAACATCAGATCTAATCTGTTCCCCCAATTCATGTGTTGGCTTTTTCACTTTTTTTCTTAAATACGTTATCAGTTTAGCATTATCTCTAATTAGAGTTGTTAAATAAATATGGCTACTGTATTAGATTTGTATTTAAATTTTTATGGTAAGCGCTTATAAGTTGAGAAAGGGGTGAAGTGTGGGGGAAGTCTAAAAGATACGTTTCTAACATTTGCTGTTGTTCGAGATTTTTACGATTGAACTTTGTATATGTTTCCAAATAATTTTTGTGCATTTAATTTTTATGGTGGTTGAAAATTAGGAGTTTATCTCGTCAAAAAGAATTGATATCAAAAAACAATTATTTACTCAACATATTCAAGATTCAAATGAGCTAAGTAAGATTTTAATCAATGAAATAAACAATCAAAAATAGAAAATTCATAAAAACTTCCAAGAAAAGTATGTAGTAATAAATCAAAAGTTACTCCAGAGAAAATATCGAGAATTAAATATAACACATCTCCCAGCTCCACATTTCTGTCATATAGCATACGATGCTGCTCCCAGCTAGCCATACATGTAACAAGGACAATGAAACTACGCTATGCTGATGATGTTGACAGAGTTACTCGTAGTCCTATAGTGCCGGTAGATACGAGCACTATACACGGCGTTTGTTGATTTTATTTGTTCGTTTCTACGTTGTAGTGGCACTTCAACCATTGTATGTTGTTTTATATGTGTGAAGGCAGCTTAAATTCGACCGGGGTATCACTTAATATCTATGCGTTAACACGAACAATTTCCCCCGTTGAATCCAATTCGTCTGTTTTACTACTGATAAAACATAAAGGATACCACAGAAACCCAGTCCCAGTTCAATTCGAAGGACTCATCTGTTTTCAACCCGGCCAACTTGGTTGGTTGCTGTAGTATAGCGTTAACTTTCGATACAGGTTATAGATGTACCTGAATAGGTTAGCATTGGATTATAGAAAATATTCAGTTTTCCATAATGATAGGTTTGGGTACTTAGATTTGGCTATGCAAAGCAGATTTTGTGGATTAAATGATCTCCAAGTGTGTGACATTTGAAGTTTACCCAGTTGAAATATTGTGTGGAAACCAACCTTAAACATGTTGCAGTAAGTCCTGTTAAAGTTAATAGTACAAGTCATTCTATGAAAATTGTGTTTTCGTCATTGCTCAGTCTTATTTTTTTGAGATAGAATCTATAAGGTAGCTTCAAGTATGCATATGTATGTGTATATCACATAATTAGGAGCCTTGTGTCACCGATTTTTGGGACCGATTGCCAAAAGCAGCACTGAAGATCGTCGAGTGTTGTAAATAGCTAACGAGATAATAATTTCCGCATAAAAAAAATACATAACCACAAAACAAAATGAAAGATTCAAAACTGAAGCTTGAAGAGAGGAGATTTTATTTAAAATCTAACAGGACATAAGGGAAGTATGAAGTTCAGTGAGAAACACTTTTCTCCACATTTGGTACATTCATCCTGCATCAACACTACTATAAAGTTGCAGAAGAAGTAGGTTTACTCTAGGTTTGAAATTTTCTGACACTGATCTGGATCATTAACGTCGTTACGTGAGCTTAGAATTACAAAATAGTAAACAATAGAAGCTACAGACAGTTCTGTGCTGTATTACGTACTC
Organism: Hermetia illucens; assembly: GCF_905115235.1. Classification (NCBI taxonomy): domain Eukaryota; kingdom Metazoa; phylum Arthropoda; class Insecta; order Diptera; family Stratiomyidae; genus Hermetia; species Hermetia illucens. The sequence continues at coordinate 53,012,318 of NC_051851.1, forward strand.
GTGCGCCAGCGACAACAAAGTAGTATAAATAACATCTACCACCATAAATTAATTCGTGAAGTTTACAATTTCACATAAATTTAATAAGCTTCCTACTTGAATCGTCGTTCACGCACGAATATCAATAATTAATCCTTCAAACTAATGAGATAATTGTTGGTTTACTACTGATTAAACGATATGAAGGCTGAGTTTGTTGAGTATCAGTCTCTCAAACTCGTGCCCCCGGTTCGAATTTTGATGACGTCATGGATGTTTCTGTGTTTTGTGAACGGTCCTGCTGCTGTGGATTTATCACATGAAACTGTGTTAAGTATTATGATAATGGAACTGAAGCACGCTTTGACATTAAATTAGGAAGAATAGCAATAAGAAAGAAAAGACTGTATGACTAGATGATCTGCGATCTGGGAAGAAATGAATAGCAGACATTTACGGTCACTAGTAATAATAATCGTTGGCGCAACAATCCATGTTGGATCAGGGCCTTGAAGTGTGTTAGAGCACTTCATTCAAGACCGTAACGGTACACTAGGAGGCAATGTGGTCAGCATTGCGCTCACTAGTAAACACAGGATATAAAATGGATTGGTTTCAAGCTTAAATTTCATCTTTTTGTTTCATCTGTAGCTACTTTCCGCCAGCTGGTAACGTTGCTTACCAACCGTGTGATCCACCATCTCTGTATCATCAATCTCCTAATTGTTCTAGTGACTATTCGTTTTGCAACATATCCAATATTATCAACAATATCTTAAATATCCCGATTGATTGGCACTCCAATATGAGTACAGAGTGCTGAAAAAACCAGCTCATCTGCAAACAAAGATGTTTAGGCAGTTCCCGCCAATCTCAAATATATTCCGCATTAGTTCGAGTTGAGTACGTGGACCAGTGAAGTAGCGAATCTTTTATTGGAGCGAAATGGGGAGCAAGTTTTAAAAAAATTGAATGTAAGTAAAGCAATCATTTTTAATATTCTCCAATTCGAAATGCATCTTTTATTGATGTTTCTATGGGTGGAAAGATAGAAACCAGGATATATTTCCTTATTTCTGGTATTAAATCCGGGCTTTGTCATAATCCTTTAATATAAGAAGTAGACAGGATTAATATTCATGAAACCACTGCACAACATGGCTAACGGATTGCAGATTGACGAAGCTGCTCAACGTTGAACTGAAGAAACCAAATGTTTGCATAAGATCTTTTGGACAATTTGTAGGTTATAAGTAGTATCGCGATTAATCTGTAGTTTCTTAGAGCATCGAGTTTCCCTTTTTTGACAACGTGTTGCTTTTAGATACTTTCAATTGCTATTTCGAAGGCAGACGTTATTAACAGGTCAGCAAAGTGAAAATCCCATTTCAAAATATTGAAGGCCTAGATTTATAATTACTATATTTTCGGTCGCATATCGGACGCCGAAAATATCAATCCGAAATATAGAAACCTCTCTTGAAGCTTGACGGCAATCCTTAGGCGCAGGTTTATTCTTCTATACCTTGGAAGAAGCTGTTGCGGTCCAGTGACACATTCTAATTCTTCAACACTTCTGGTTTGTCTAGTAAGTTGTCTCTCAGAGAATTTCATAGACTGGTGATGAGCAAGAGCTTGTAGGATTCATTTTACTCAGAACTGATCACGGTTTTGGCCTTAAGGCATTTATCTACATAACTTTTTTCGATGTACAGCTATCATCAGGAATTCTATTTGGAATTATTTCTTCCGCTCTATACGTCAATTTTTGGAGTTGTAGTTGAAATGAATAGATCTTATCGGCGATAGTTCCCCCAGAAGCGCAACTTAAACGTTAGTGCCATTTTGCAATGAAACAAGGCATTTAACTATTTCTTCAATATTGGTTGCCAACAGCTTCATATCAACACTCAACCTTCCGCGCGATAATCGGTTGGGACGTTTAATAAACTCAACTTTTTAAAAGAGATGTTATTAATAATAGCACCGAAGTCAATTTCGCGTTTTCTTTCAGTCGCATTTATCGATTCGAATGTACAGTGCGCTGATATGCAATGAAGATTTCATTAAACTGAAATTAGGGAAAAGTATAACCAAAAACTGAGTATTTCAGATAGATAATACTAGAATTTATGTTTCCAAGTTTACTTTAAGATGATTGAATGTTTGTGGTACCTTTACCTGACAGTTAGAAATCTAGACTTGGATTCAGTCGAAATGTGTTCAATACTGCTTGTGATAAAAGAATATTTTAAATATACGGAGAAAACATGGTAAACTACTTAAGAAAAAAATCTCAAAAAATGACATTATTCATGTCTGATAAATATATCCAAGTAAATGAAATGAACAACAATTTAATAAGCAAGTATTATAGAAAAGAAAATATTTTGTTAACTTTCTCAATAAATTTTAATTTAAAACTTTTTGCCGAAAAGCTTTGAACAGCCATAATTCGTTGATAAAAATTTTCAACCCTCCATTTTCTTTTCTATTTACCCTCTTTTTCTCCATTTTGTTTAAAATTACAATTCTATACTCATTACGTTAAGATCTGATCCTCAAAGATTAATACTTTATTCTTTCAACCAAAGCATGGGGCGTCGAAAAATTTTCCAGATCACTTAGAGAGACTTTTGTAAAGTAGCTGTTAATTGCCTAGAAGAAAAACCTACCAGAAGTATCCGCCGAACTTCGCCCAGTTTTTACCAATAAATGGACCAATAGACAATAAAGAGAAGCTTTTGTGTAGACTTATGCATTAAAGTCGTTGATATGGAGTTTGGGTCTCGTGGGCCTATGAAGCTCTTCATCAAAGTCGTAGTAGATGGAATCGCTTTTTTCCTTATCTGCTACGTGGATCATGAAAATGCTTAAATCAACACAATGAGTATGGTCTTTCATCAAGAAATTCGGGGTACAAATTGGCAATAAGTGCGTTAAAAGTTCCTATCAATAATATGTTTGTCAATACCAGATTCATGACACGTACACAGATTTGGCCTTTGTCCTTGTCTCGAGGTCGTTAAGAAAATATCCTGGCCAGGAGTGAAAATTATTCACATCTGGGATTAAATTATGGTCCTCTGTTATCCCATGTTTCACCTGAAATTTCAATTCTGGGGCCCAGTGAAAGCTCCGGGTCCGGGGGATTCCCCCTTACACCCCACTCTCGTTATGTCAGCATTGCAGATGAATAGCTGATATTTTGTTATTTATTTCAAAACTGCTGTTTATAAGTAGATTTTATATAAGCCAACAACGTTATATTTAAATTTGTGAGTCCATTGAACGAACTAAAGAATAGGTTACCCGACGGGTTTTTTTTCAAGTTGAAAATGAAGTTTAGCTTAGCAGTTATTAGTAGGAGCAGATAAGGACACCTCATAACTCTTAACCGCTGGAGTTTCTAGATTTCTGGAAACCTTTGTCAACTCTGAGCAAGCACGGTAAAGATAAATCTACAGTTTCAATCCTTTGAAAATGGCTATTTTCATGTTAAAGTCAAGAACGGCCTAGAAAACACCGAATTTTAAGTAAAATAGGGTGAAGATGACGTTTTATCTGAACACCCAATGACAGAAGCAAAAGAGTAATTCGTGCTGACGAATGCTCACTTGGAAATGTTCATCTGGACATCGAAGTCGATAGCAAACAATCAAAAGGTCGAGCGAAACAATCATAACTTCTTCATTCAGATCAGGCCTATGATCGAGTAAAATTGCACAATCAATAAGCTGATCCCTCTTTTGAACATGACAAATTCCCAGTGAAAGAACCAGAGAGATAGAAAAACTGCGTTGCTATCAATTGTCACTACTTTAAAAAAAATACTTTTTATTCTTCGCTTCAAATAAAGATATACATATTTTGCGAACAACTTTTATTTGAAGGCAAATGAGACAATACTATTAGTATCCAGAGGAAACTCATCTGGATACTATGGATATGCAGGCAGAAACAAAACAAAAATTCAAGTAAACCGTCTGACATCGGGTGCCAATGATTTTTTTCATGACAGGTTAAGCAGTTCTTTGTAGGCGCGTTAACCAAAACAACTGCAAAATGGAAACAGAATGACAACTTTCAGGAGCTAACGGATGGTCATCAACTCTATTAGCAGAAGTATCTAGAAACATCATTGTCAGGCACGGACTTCCAAGTTGGCAAAAGGAATTGAAAAACAATTAAATTGGATAAAACCAAGGCGGCTCTAAAACCACTTGTTCAGGAGCAGATATTTGGAAAATACAGGCGGTTAGTTGAGTTAGAATTTCCCCTGAATCAGGACGAATTGATGAAGTCTAGAATGGACAACTCAGAGTGTGGGTCAAAGTCCATCTAACGATTACTGAAAGCTTTCCTTCGGTGATATGACTGAACTCGTAAAATGTTTTTGACCCTCTCTTGCCAATTTCATCTTAGAGCGCTTACAAAAATACGGAAAGAAAATGCCAGATGTCAATCCAAACAGCCATTCTGAAATTGGTATTCCTAATACATAGTGTAACTCGATTTAATAAATAGTTGGTAGTTGTTGTTTATATTTAAAAACTATCTGTCTCCTCTATCAGTTACTCTGAGGTGGCGGGGAGAAAGCCGGGACAGCAACACTGTCGGCCGAACTAAAGGCAAATGGCTGGAGGGAAATTTCACGAGGTGGCACCGGGAAAAGCTATACTCACCATGGCTCCCTGGCGGTAGTGCAGTAGGCGAATGCTCAAAGGCTTATATAGACGACCAGATTCAAGTCTGCACGAAGGCACATCTGAAGTCACTTCGACCACGAAAACTACTGGTATCAAGAGAACCGGGTGCCCTCTGAATTTACATGTCTTAGAAACATTCATCGTTTATGTACTCCTTAGTTCGCTATAGATTTAGGTATATCTTGCATCCACAGTGTGAATACTGAGCTATGCATTCAGTTTTGACTAGTACCGTTGTTGCCTGTCACAGTCGAACTCTCTTTGTAGTCACAAAATCAATCCAAGCCTCTCGAAGATCGTGGGTTTAAGTCTACATGATAGATATTCACATAAAATTGTCAAGGACGTAACTACCCCCTTTAGCTTTGTGCTGTTTTCTTGGTATTTCAGAAACTAGTGGGACCAACAATAAGAGTCAATGAAAGAAACAGAGAATTCATGGTCCAGACACGCAGGAGCACCCTACTTAGACAGTACATAAATACAAAGATCGTTAATAAAAAAAATCAGACGATAAATGTTGCACGAAATACGATCAATTTTTCAGTCCTATCCTTAATGCCCTTAAAGGAATATACTGAAAAAATAAAATACATATTTATACAATTTTGATAGGAGTTTTCTGCTGTTCTGTCTAAAGCGAGGCGTATTGTGAAAAATGTGTGAACCCGTAAAACAAGGACATATGGAACGATACCGGCGAACTGTATTAACCTTTTAGAAGTGGCTAACGTCCCTGTTGCATGATATTAAAAGAACGCATCAATGGCGATTATCCATCAAGGGGAATTATTTGCTGACGACTACAGCTTGTTGAACGAAGCATCATCTAAGGAAAGTTGAAGTTGAAAAGAAAGAATAGAATCGGCAAGGACAAATTAAAATATTTTGTTAGATCTTGTAGCGAAAGAAAAATCCCCTTTCACACTTATGTGCATCAAACTTTTGCGAATTGCGGCATATATAATGATACAATACATTAGCCGAAGTGGTACTTCACTATGTTACTCTTCTGATAAGGAGACAGTTATCTTATAAAATCATGAAAATATAAACCAAACTATACATCTGCTCTAGGCACCACATGAAGAGCACAATAGACTAACAATCATAAAAAAGAAACAACACCCAAAATGTCTGCACCTGATTCGTATCATTGGTTTATGGCTTCACAGAATATTTATGTCATTAATTATGTGATATATCCATTAGAAATTTCAACTCCATAGCTGCCGGCGGGCCCAGCAATCTCAGATTGATTTCGGAACAATTTTGTTTCTGATGGCTTCACTTGAGATTGTAATTGCTTGGATAGCCAGAGTAGGTATATTATCCTTTTCATTACTAGGGGCAATGTTACCAAGTATACGTTGTATTTCAACCTTCTATGAAGTCAATTTGACTGTCAGTTTAAGTATCCTGTATATTGATTAGTATTTTCGAAGTATCAATCTATTCCTCTAATTTCCCGAAATTTAATCGACGTTAATATGCATATATCTATAAGAGAGGATAATGAGGAACCAAACAATATCTAATGCCGCAAGCAAGTATCTAAATCGACTTTTTTCAAAATACTTAAGGGAATAGCTAATGACATGCTTTGTTCGTATTTTTCCTTTCAAGTCATGTCATCATTACGATCAATGAAATGATGATTGGTATTCTTCCGGATATAAAGCCAGGACAGATTAAATTCGCGGTTTTAGAAATACACAGTATTGTTTTCACCATCTCACCAACTTTTCTAAAACTTTTAAATGATAGAAAAAACCAACCCTAATTTCACGTATGCCCCGTAATCCACAATTTGTCATAAACAAACCCTCCGTATGACACAAACTGATATAAGAAAATCCAAAAAATCCTGAAGCATATCCTCTTCAGTAAGCTCTTCTTTGTCGTTCCGTGCTGATTCCATTTCCGTTTCTTGAACGATAAGAAACTAGAATTACGGACCGGTCAAGGATATCCAAACAAATAACGGAAGGTAGGGTGCATAAAGAATAAGATGTTCCTGCTGTGGCTTGTGTGTTACTTCGACTAAGAAGCAAAGCATAATGATTGCACTGCGACCAAGATGTACGTCTGTGGACTATGCTTATCTACACCACATGCTTATCTCTGAAAAGCTAAGCCGAATATCTTATCAGTTGGGTGGAGTGCAAGTGGGGGCATGACTGATTTCTTGTTATTTGCGGCAATTCCCGTAACCGCATTTCTCATTGGTGAATTGCTGAAGTGCTTTGTGAAAACTTTGTGATGGCTACAATCCATTTCATGCCATGATTCGTCAGTCGTGTTGTCGCTATCGCTTTCGCTACCAATGCCCCATCTAGCCAGTGAATCTTGGCGTACCTACCCGCTCTTTTAATTGCTTCCCATATTAGCCAAGTCGTTACCTTGCTTTGCACATAATTAATTACTGTCACGCCTTTTTATACTTCTTATCTGGGAATTTAAAACAATAATCTCAAAATGTTTGTCATGCTTTTAAGTAGCAGCACCAGCGACCATTCCTCAGACATGGGGTCCAAGGCTCAAAGGTTCACAATAACGTTTCCACCACACTGTCCTTCCTCCTTCCCTATCGATTGACTGATGGAGGCAGGTTTATTTCACTCCAAAATGGTCTCGTAATGCAAAAAAACGGCGGAAAATGAGTGGAAGGTGGACGGACGGACCGCTACTCATCGCTGGTCGTCGCTTACGCGACCTCATATCGCATTTTAAAAGTCAGGTGTAAGAGGAAATGTGCGAATAAGAAGCCGCTAGGTACCGGGCAAAAGGAAACATTATGCAAACCAGTCTTGCAGCACCGTTGAATGCACTGGTCTCTGGTTGGCTGGCTTGTCGGTCCGGTTGCATTTTAGACGATTAGCGATTACAGTTTGACATGTAAGCTCGAGTGTGGTAGTGCATGCACCAAGTAATGTTACGGAGTGAAATGCGCCATTCGTAACTTTGCATTTGCCAAGCAAAAACTTTCTATCAGCGCCATGTCTCCGACTACGGGGACCATCATAGTTGAAATGGGTAGAATTCGACCATACCGACTTTTCGATATTGACGGGTTTCCCATTTTGTTGGTTTGCATTCACAAATAAAAGATGGAAATAGAAAAGATATTCTCACTGTATTCAGGAAAGTAGTTGCGTATATGGGGTACTAGACTATTGGCGCCATCCATTTTCTCATTTGAATGAAGATATTTACAGGGCTCTTGATTAGATGTACATAATCTCTTCCAGCTTCCATTTATAATCCATCATAAATGAAAATCACCAATAGCGACCTTCGTTCGAAAATGAACGTAATATGTAAATAACTTTTTTGCACTAACTCCGCTAAGTAGAAATTGATGTCACCATTAGATACTCGTCACGTAAAGTGTTATTGAGCCATAATAGGTTATTAACTGTCGGTGCCGCCCCTTTGAGAGCAACAGATGATACCCCATTAAAAAATGGCTTGTTAAACTAAGATAAGCTACCACAAAAGTAATTTTCAGGCGTCAGGTATCTAATAATTTGAGCGGGGTTTATATTTTATCGTCGCCCACCTTATTCTAGGCGTGGTATCATGTGAGAAATATTTGCTGAGCTAATAGACTAACAAGTGGAATGGTTATTTCATCGAAACAGCATTTTCAATTCGGAATTCTTTTGGGAATATTTTGAACTGGATAAATTGAGGAATTTTCTATTAGCATAGATGGGTAATCACTTATTGCATGAGAGCTTAACATAGGGAAAACTCTGCATTCATCGGCAGTTTCTTTATACTCATTCCAATGCAAATAGATTGGTAAACATAAAAAGGCAGATAAGTCTTTAGAAAACTTTCTGCCAATTAATAAACGTCAAGATATATCATAATTTAAGAATATCAACAATAACTCAAAACTGATTATAATCTACAAAACAGGGCATGAATATTATTGCAGAAAAACAAGTGAATCGACGGAAAATTTTAATATAAGATAGATATAGACAAAACTAATCTCTGGGCTTTGAGGCACTTTAATTGCCTCTAAGGCTTATGCGCTTTTGAAGTACAACCCATAATTCGAAAAAAAAAGCATTTTATCGTTCCGTTCCGCCTCTAAGCTGGAAACAATACAATCTTCTAATCCAATTACTCCGCTTAAAACTCAAAAGAATGAGCATAGCACCTACAATGTGCTCTCACTTCCATGCTTAACTATTTACCAAGCGAGAACAGGAAAACAGACTGTGACTACTATCTGATCTACCCAATGCCACTTCTGACTTTACTCATATAGATATAGATAGATTCCATTTGAAATTTTATCCTATCTACACACCACAATGTTAAATAGAGGATCGAATAAGGATCGAACTAAAATTCCATATTTTCCACTGATTTCTGTCTTTATTTTTTACAGCCCAATAGAGAGAATGAAATTTCAATTTTATATATAGCTCCCTCAAAGGAATACACAATTGATTCTAACTTTAAAACTGGGAAAAAGTAGGGATTCCCAAAAAACAAGCTACAAAATTTCTTAGCAACAACGTAGTCAAAAAATCCAGAAACGGAAGTAAATTGTATGCTCCAAGAAAATACCTGGTAGACAACGGTAAGCGGATTGTATTATATGAAAGATTGCGAAAACTGATGTCATTTCAGTCGGAAAGTAATGCCATTATAGTCGGGGCAGTCCATGAGAGTTCCATCCGCAATGTTGCATGCAATCGAATTGGCAAATACGTAGGCAAATGGGAGAATCAACACGGATAGTTATTAATGAAGAAAAAGATCGGTTGAATTTTCCACTTGAAGTTCATCTCAATTTCGAAAGAAAAAGAACAAAAAATATTTAAAGATGTTCCACAGAAGTACTGCAGAGATTGATTCAAACTAAACCTCTAGAATGAACCCAGGATAAAACCAAACCTGCTCAATGGATGATATCGTAGAAACAGTTGAGAAAAAAGAGGTGATTATTGAAAATTGTACCCCAGTCCTAAAAAGACTTCATATAGAAAAGAAAGCAGGTAAAGGTGCATAGTTGAGAAGATTTTGAGCGAACAACATATCCAGCGGCATTTGTTGATATTTGATTTATTTTATTTTATTTTATTTTATTTTATTATTTTATTTTATTTTATTTCATTTTATTTATTTTTAATAAATGATGCAATGAACGGAGGGACTCCAATGATATTGCACCACAAGTGTAAACAAAATTTACAATGCAGCCATGCTCTTTTCTTTAAATTGATGCAAAGGATAAAGCTAAAGAATGAGAGTGCAAATGATTATAACCGCGAAGCAAATTAGACATAGGAAAATAAAAGTGAGAACAGAGCTCTGTAAAGGCACCTCGAAAACACTAAAGGTGTGAACGTTAGAACATGATTCACAGCCGCGTATCTCGGATCCTATTGAACAGTTATCTGCCCGCTAAACAGCTTGAATGGGATGCAAGCATCCATTAAAGTTTTTGTATGTCGTAGAGATGCAATATTAAGGAAAACTAGGAGAACAGCATGAAATGAGTAGGAGAGATTCTTTTTAGAGAGCGAGTAAACTTCCTTTGAACCGACTCTATTTTATGGCAGCCGCAATTGTGGCACCGGAAGAATATCACGAAAGCATAATAATAATAACGGATACGGACAACTATGTCCAAATTCCGAATGCATCATCCAAAGTCTGCCGTGGAGCGGATGAACCTGCCTCGTGACATCGGAGGTAGGGGCGTGGTTGACGTGGCGGCACAACATCATCGCCAAGTCGACTCGCTGCGCGCTTATTTTTACAGTAAAGAGCAGACGAGCCTCTTGCATGCGGGTGTCTGTAAGGCAGACTGTGGATTGACTCCACTTAACTTGAAGGATCGATCTTTCAATCCTCTGAGTGGGGTGAAGTCGGACCAGGAGCGGATCGAGGAATGGAAGTCGAAGGCAATGCACGGTAAACACGTGAACTGTCTTTGGCAGCCATTTGTCGATTTGCATTTGTCGAACAGATGGCTGTGTGCTGGGGAGCTCTTTGCTGATACGAAGGGGTTCATGTGTGCCATTCAGGATGGCGTGATCGCCACCCGAGCTTATAAAAAGCTCATCATGAAAGAACGGGTGGAAAACGACCAGTGCAGAATGTGTGGTTCAGCGTTAGAGACGTTGGACCATCTCATTTCTGGCTGTACTGTTATGGCACCGGTGCAATACATCACCAGGCATAATGCTGTGTAAGCATGGGCTGATCGCGGGAACATGTCCGGTTTACCGATATGAGCCGCAAGCAGTACTTGATAGTGCTGCTTACAGCATGTATTGGGACCGGCAAGTTCTGACTGATCACCATACCGCACAATAAGACGTACTGTTAGCTGACAAGACGGGTCGCTCCGCGTATATTATTGATGTTGCTATCCCCCATAATAGCAACATTGAACGGAAATACGTGGAGAAGAAGGTGAACTATGAGCCATTGGCTCGGGAAATCAAAGAAATTTGGCGTCTCGAGCGGGTGCTTGTAGTTCCCATAATACTGTCAGCTACAGGTATTGTACCTAAATCCCTGACGGCTTCACTTGATGTCCTGGGACTTTCGCACAGTCTGGTTCAAACCATGCAGAGGTACACCATTCTGCATACGTGCTCGATGTTGCGGGGAGTACTCGACGGATTCTCCTACTGACCTACCACCGGCCACCACCACCAGTGCCCCTTTTAGTTTTTAAATAGGTAGGATTGTCCGAGCTTAAATGCTTGGCACTTAGTGCTAGTATTAGATAAAATCCGGCATCTGCCGAGATTGTGATAACTCGGAAATAATAATCGTTGATCAGGGCCAGGTATTAGAGCACTTCATTCAAGACCGTAACCGTACACTACAGTACTTTGCAGGAGGCAATCTGGTCGATACTGTGGTCGCCCGGGATTATTATCTTGATTTGACTCAGGTACTCATTCACAGCTGAGTTGACTGGTATTCGACATGCAGACAAGATAACAAATCCCTCTCTCACCAGTGAGATTTGAACCGCGACCTTCCACTATGATAACCCAGCGTTCTAACCACTTGAGCCATCACGGAAGCATACTCGAAAATATTGTTGCCGCCAAGAATGAACTATGTAGTGGAAAAAAAGAAGAACAAGATATTTTGGCAATTCAACTGAGGGTGTCGATATAATGTCGGTTAAATGAAGCTTGCTAGCAAACGTAATCCGATATCTTTGTGACATTCATTCGCCGCTAAAGGCTGACCATTAAGGGGTGTCGGAGGGGAAGTTCTCATCGTATCATATAATATATAACTTTTGTTCACATTCAGTGCTAACATATTCTGAGCGCAATTTAAAAATAAGGTGCCTTGGTTTGATTGAAGGCAGCTTTGTTCAGAAGGGGAATCAATAACAGAAAATAGTTTTAGAGAGTCAACATATAGAAAATAGGAAGAAGTAAATAAGAAATGAAGATCATTTGTAAACAACGAAAATAGAAATCAGCCAAGAATAAAACCTTGGGGACCCCGCATACTGGAAAGAAAGAAGTCAAGACAGAACCATTGAAGGAGACTGGACATAACCTACCAATAAGGTACTATCACAGCCAGGAGAGAACAGCTAATGGAAAGCCATACGATCGGAGTTCATTGAGGAGTAGAGGATGATCAGCGGAATCAAAGATTTTGACATACACTTCATGAACATCTTTTCTATTTTTCAGAACCTACAGATACATCCTACGCTTGGGTAATAATGGTGGTTAATTGCTACTAGACCCAAGGTGAAATAACGGGTGGGTCTTACCAAATAATAAAATCGCTTATTTTTACTCTTTCTCAATTTTTGTGACCCAGGATATATTCATGTTTTTTACCAAATGTTAGCTTTAATAATATGTACACTGAAATACAATGAATATCTTAATAATATGCAAAAAAGAGGAAATTGCCGGAATACTTTTAAAATGGCGCGTAGGAAAATAGAGATTACGGGCCCGGATTCAACAAATGTTTTCTTCACATTAATTTATATTTTTTACATTCCTTATTGAAAAAATATTCCAGACGGAATTTCAAAGCTTACTATAAGTACCAAAAATATCTCGTTGAGATGTCCAACTAATATTAGCCTTCTCCATCCATTCCACCATATCTCCTACTATACCAATAATAAAATAGATTTAAGCTAATCTTACAACGTTGACATTCACGTACTCGTCTTAATGCCACAATTTAATGTTCAGACAAAGACATACACACAAAGAAATCAACTTTTTCGCCACGAGGATATAATACAGAAAATCCTCCCGAAAAAAGTAAGGAACGAAAGGAACTACACCACGGAAAGTTCAGAAAACATTATAATCACCATATCCCATGCAATGTATGGTTTTTGCCCTTGGATAGGACATATCTTAGGATCATATAAGTAGTGGAATATATCCTCGGGTGGTGACGACGGTGATTTTAAGCCCGTTGCCACAGTGTCCATGTCTTACGAGACATGACTGTATGGAGCTACGTACGCCAGTTTTCGAAAGAAACGTGTGCCTCAGTATAAGATGTGGCGACACCAAAAAAAGAGAAAAGCAAGACAAGAACTTAATCCGATTTCTTGGTCCCGAGCTTTGCTTTATGTCGCTTTTGCCGCTCGTATGTACGCAAGAGCAGAGAAAAAATTGTACGGATCAAATACACTAATCCGTATCGGGTGTGTTTTATTCTTAACCCCCAAAATTAAGACTTGAGAATTAGTGCGGGTCTGTGATTACTTGAATTCCGAAAGTGTCAACAAACTATTGCGTGCATTTTTCTCAAAGTGCATATTTCCATTAGAACCAAAGTCTATGCAGAATTTAGAAGGCACTTGGATCACTATCTCGGTAAATGTACCACTTCCACTCAAAGGTTGTAAAAGAAATTTTGAACATGCGATTATAAATTAAAATCTACATAGCTTAAGCCCCAGAATCTCATTATTATAATAGTCACATTTCCAACTTTTCGTAGATCCTCAGGACTAAAGATATACTTCAAAGCTACATAAACAACTAACGGAAGTGGCTTCAACTTGAATAACCCCTTCCACCCACATCACCGATTACAAAACAACCCTTTCGGTCAAATTTTCGAAATCCTGAATTGACCATTAAGCAAAACTGAAGGCTTTAACAGCAGATTTAAGTGACCATTTTAACTGACCCGAACTAACGATTTCGACAACTCTATACAATCGAATGGATGGACAAATACAGTCGTCAGTGACGCTGATATCGAGTTTTGTGGGGCTTTCGCCAGTCCATTCAGGAAATTTAAATACACTCGAAAACGACCCGAAACTGGACAAAATTCTCTGCCCGCATTCCATACGACATAGAAATTTATCGTTGACCGGATTTAGATATTATTAGGTTTTAGGTGTACATATCTCGCAATCGCCATCCATGCACACCCCACAGTTAGAAAAGCGTAGATGTGTATAACTAAAGGCTGACACTATCCATTTTCGTAATATCCTTTCAGTCAAGGGTTAACGACCATTTTAACTGGGTATTGGTCAATTTTGAAATGTCTATCTTTTCGAGAATTTCCGGAATAATGTCCTGTGTAAAGTGCGTTGATACTAGATCAAGAGTCCTTGCCAAGAACCCCTTTCCATGCCATTTCCGAAACGATTTGGATAAAACGGTTATACTTGAAGTATTTCCAAAATAAAAAATAAAGTTTTTCGACTTTCAATGTGTTGTGTGGGGTAGAATTACTGGGGGAGGAAATCGAAACAAGATAATTTCCTACGATTTTAGTTAAAGACTACCCTTTCGAATGGCTGCGATAATAATCTTAATGGTCATTCTAATGGACATCTGAATTTCGTAAAGGAAAGATACAATTTTTTCTACGAAAAGGATATCGGAAACATTTTTTCTGCCATCTTAAGGGATCTTACTACCTTTCAAAGAACTTTTTATGCTGTTTCTCCTCCTACATGATATGTAAGTTTGTACATCTCTAAAATAAAATTCAAGATCTTGGTCTTTGCTAAATAAAAAAAGTGTTCAAGTGCATACATGGGAAAATTTAAATCCAATAGCATTGAAGCCACCTTAAGTCGTAATGTTAATATTGCGAACTTCTTAAAAATAATCGATTTTCCTGGGATAAATTCGAAAAACATTAACTATCCACTTTTTCGAGATAATTTCCATTGAGATGGAAAATGTAATATTCTGACCAGAAACAGATAAAATTGGAAGTGGAAAAAAATGAAGCTTAGATGTTTAGAATAGATTTTCCCAGAGGCATTTCTAAAAGCAGAGGTAGATAAGGTACGCAGCAGCTAATCTTTAAAATGAATCTAAATGGAGTCTATTGATATGGAATAAATTACGAAGTATACTTTTCGGAAAAAATGTATAAACATACATATATATATGCATGTGGAAGGGTGAGAGCCCGACGCTAGTCTGAAAAATATCGAAGTTAGCCAAATTTTCTTTGTTTAGGGGAGAACAGAGGGTCTGCAAGGATTATAGTGTTGATATCCCCAAGCTAGGGCCGTATGTATAGAGATAACCTTCTCCACCTCCTTTGTACAGTGGATTCCTTCCATCCGTTGATTCGGAAAACTATTCGCTTGGATAAACCGAAATGTCTGCTACGCCTGTATATATCTCGGTCCCGTTGTTTTGGCAATCGGTACAAAAATCTCTTTTCCCATTGTAATGTCCTGACATTGATGAATTGCGGCTTAAGAGATGTTGTGCATCCGAGAGAGAAGAGGCTGAGAATTTTCCCGGGGTTTTCGTAATTTACTCAACGTATATTTACTATGCGGTTTAGATCAGTAGTCGACTGTTCGTTCCGCTCCAACCTTGTATTTGGCCATTGTAGTGTATATCCAACGGGAACGGGTGACAGCGTTTCAATAAGATGAATACGGTGAAAAGGAGCTAGAAGAGACGTGAAGTGATGAAGAAGGGAATGATAAGCTCATCCTCCCCTCTGTTCGCTGGTATCAATTTCTGTATCTATCGAAAAAGTAGCAAGAAAAACAGAACTAAAACAATAGCATGAAAATACAAGATAAAATGTATGCGAAAATTCTTTGGGGTATGAGATTGAGCAGTAAGCACCAGTGTAATCTAGAAAATTGCTTTATTGGATTTGATTTTCTATTTTGATAATGAATTCCTCCTGTTGGGATGATTTCGTGTGGCGGTACAGGGTAAGTAAAAGGGGATGATTGGTTTGTTGTGAGAATATGTATGAGATTATGGTCACTGTATATATTAGGAGTAAAAGCATTGAATTTTTAAAGTTTAGCGTTGCTAGTATTTGAAGAGAAATAAGCAACAATTGGTTTTGGTTGGCTGAGGGGCTATGTTTTTGGAAAGATCTGGGTCAAATTAACATAAAACGTTTTCTTTTTACAAAAAAGTTATTCAAACGATTTATAAAGAACAGATTGCTATCAATATTTTCGGCAACAATATATTATCGCAGTTGAAAATTCAAATGCAAATCGTGAAAACAAAGTAATACTACAACGACAATTAAATAAACCTGCATTTTGGTTTATGTATATACATATACAAAAATTAGTTAAAATTCTTCACTTACCGTTAAATGTTGAAACAGCCATGCTCTTAAAATATTTGTTGCTACTTTTGGAAAAATGCCACGTTTCTTTTGGTTCTTTTTGCCATTGGCATCGTCATCTTCTTCACCCGTTCCTTCACCACTACCTATACTAGCATTACTTGCGTCACCTGAAAAATCAAGAAAAAATTTATTAGAAATCAAGCAATATTGGAATTTAAAAACAAATATCGGTCCGATAAATCATTTTCTTGTTATAAATCTGTGTTCAACCAAGAGAGCATACCAGACAGATGAAGTGACAAAATTAAAAGACAAAGTCCCTTGGAGCAGTCATCGGATTAATAACGCATGGCTTCGCAGTAGAGTACGGGCCGACAGAAGATCACTAGACTTAATGGTCGGGATCCTATTCCTGGCACCCCAAACACTTTAGTCAGATGGCATGACTAAACCACAAAATGACAAAACTTAAACACATTTAAATAAAACAAAACCAAAATTATCGCATTGGAGTAAGCTTTTGGCGATAACTTTCTTTGTTTTAAACAAAGGCCACATTTCTTCTCCAGGAGGAAATAAACACTAAGGAAGAGAACAACTAATCCCCGAAATACGACACATCCTTTCATAAAGAAAATTGTCCCAAAAATTCTGCTTGTTTCTTCGATAAGTTCTAAAATCTCAAAGCCAACCCCCCTCCTCAGCAACTGAACCTGAGGCTCGACTGATAGGAATAACAAAATCTGAAATATTTAAGGCAAAGATGGAAAATATATTTTTTTATTCAGCTAACGAAAACATTGGTTTCTAAAAAGC
This sequence comes from Hermetia illucens, assembly GCF_905115235.1. Lineage (NCBI taxonomy): Eukaryota > Metazoa > Arthropoda > Insecta > Diptera > Stratiomyidae > Hermetia > Hermetia illucens. The sequence goes on from NC_051851.1 coordinate 53,029,408, forward strand.
TGGAGGTATAGTAAAAACATCTCACTTGTCACGTTAGGGGAAAAAAATTTCATTAATACAGTTTGTATAAGTTTCTCAAAATTTGTTGACCATCTCTTCAACAAGAAAACAAGTAAATGTTGGCAATAATCAGGCTTAAAAAAAATTAGAATTGACAAAAGAATAGTAGAGAAATCCACTGCGTTGGAAACCGTGCATAGCATCGTAACATACATAAAAGTGTTTAGTTCTAATAAATTCTTGATTTATTCAACAGAAAAGAAAGTAAACCTCCCAAACATTGCCAACAAAAGTATTCGTAGTGTAATTTAATCCGTTTGCTAGTAGGTTGAAGGCAAGTATGGCGGTAGGTCAGTTCTAGAATCTCATCAACTTTTGGAATAATCTAGAAGTCTAAGCCGAGTTGGTTGAGCATCAGTCTTTTGATTTTGAAGTCACAATTGATCAAGTGACCGTTGTGCTGGCCCGCAGCTGTAGGCTTATCACTTACACAGCATTGAATAAAAATAAGAAAAATAGATTGTGAGGAAGCCCTGAACTTTACATAGGAGTGAACAGGAGATATATAAATTATTAAGACAGATGTAAGCACATTTTTTTAATCGGCTCGACAGTGGTAGCAGTCTGCCTTTAAGACTTAAAAGATATTATTGACATAAGTAATGTATCCCGAATAAGCAGGAATTGGCAACTTACAAGAAGCTTCACAGTACATCCTCTATTTAGAGTTAAACTCCCGGAAATAGTGTTCCATTTTCAGGATTTTGTGTGAAACAAAACCTTTTTAGAATCGATTCAATGTCTGTCTGTCTGTCGGACCCGATTTATTCGGAAACGGCTGAAGTAATTGTCACGAAATTTGGTGATAGTATGTTATCTGTGAACCCCCAGTACATACAGCAAGTGGTGCCATTTCCTGCTGAGCTCAAGGGAGGCTCCCCATATACGCGAGAGGGCGATGTAACATTTTTCTTAATAGAATATGGCCACGTAGGATACTAAATAAAAGGGTTTGATTAGTAGTTTTTAAAACTGATGTTATTGCTGATACTGAGTGAAAAATGGGGGAGGGAGGGCTGAAAATGTATGCCCCGAAAAGTGTAATAGTTGTCTTTCTCAGAACCTATCCAACCAAAAGATCTGCAGAAATACAAAATCTACGCTTAAAAATGAATCCCGCTCCGATATCTGCTTAAATAAAATTAATAATAACGGCATATTACTATATTTTAGAAATTTACCCGATCGTTTCCGGTAAGTTTATCGTTCAGCCACACAATTTGGAACTATTATAAATAATAAGTTTGGAGGAAATTAAACTATTATTAACAAAGTAACAGAAGGTCAAAATTTTGCATTTCACGTTAATTTATCTTAATTCAGGACGTGAACGATGCCATCATCATATAAAGTGAACTCATATGAGCGGCGGAGTTGGAGGTATCAAGGATTGAATTTTTAGTTATGTATGAATGAAAAAGCGCGCATACACAAGATGAACACAAAACTTGTATACCCAAATCGTCGAGTTTCTGGCGAGCTGACTTTTTTATTTAATCATAACATTTGTTTGAGGAATATTCAAGTATAGATTGAAATGTCACAAAAAAATAAAAAAAAATAGAACAACACTTTCAGAAGACTTATATGAAGCAAGAATTTTGCTTGCAATTGTTGGAGCAATGTGAAAATAGGATTAGAATAAATGAACAAAGGACCACTTTGTTCTTATGTTATACCTTTCATAGCTAATGCTGAATAAATAATGAATCAACAACAGCCGAACTAACATAAAAACACTTCAGAGCGAGGGCAATTGACATTGAACAGAAAGGAAAGATGCTGGTATTTGTCGCTGCGAGATTCCGGCTAGAGCCTCTCACCAGTAATCTTCCTTTCTGTTTGATGCAGGAGCTATTTTAAACATATTATATACAATTTGTAGTATACAGATACCTGGGTTGTTAGGAGACCTTTGACATATATAAATGTAAACGCGATCACTTTCAATTATATTGAATGTGTGTAAATCACAATCAGGAAAATTTGGACAGCGACCATCATAAACATATATATCAAGGCCAATATTAATTCGGATCACCATATTATTGGCGGCTTCACAATTTTAAGAAGAACAAATACAACTATACGTTAGGTTAATGTTATTATGGGCACGCGCCGCAACGAATAGTTCCAAAAACAAATAGAAACAAAATTTGATGCAGGAAATTGCTTTGGAGCTAAAACAATAATAGTCGAAACCTGTGAGGACCTCAAGGACTCGATTATTAGTACAGACACGAAACAATTTATCACCAATCGGAGAATCGATCGGAATAGTTGATTTAAATATGATTGCAAGTTAGGAAATGAATGAAATGATGCTACGAATCTAGGTATGTAGTATCCTCGAAAAAGCGAAGCCTAGAGAGAGAGCTGGAAGAGAAACCTAAGATAACCAGGGACGAATATCACAAGGTGCGGAAGTTTTACAAAAGCGTACATACACGAGATACGGCAGTAGTTATATAAATTATTTTTTTTTGTGCGTACATACACGAGATACGGCAGTAGTTATATAAATTATTTTTTTTTGTAAGTTAAAAGTTAAACGGATTTTGAATTTAATCAAATTGTAAGCAAATCTGAAGGCATGAAGAGATATATTCACAAGCAATCCAAAATATTTCACCGTGCTTTAGGTCGTCGATGCTGGCCGAGGAGCGAATTGTCAATCAACAAAGGTGGAAAAGTAGGAAAAAATAGTCATAAAGTAAATAAAAAAGTCGTAGAAAGCCATAATAGCAATTTACTAGGAAAATTCAACTGAATTCAGTAAGTTTAGTTTTATTTTACAACTCCTGCTCTTGACCTGTGGCACTATGAGGTGATACACAAGACGGTAAATGCAAAAATCATCCGTCAAATCTTAGCTAGTAGCCCAATTGGATATGCTGGCGAATTCTTAGTTGCTTCCATTTATTTACTTCCCAATACAGCTTGGCTGCGACATATTTTAATTGCTGAGCTCTAAATTACCTAACTTAATAATTCGTTAATGAAAGAGGTAGGTTCCTATTGGACTAATGTAAAATTAAGTTTTATGTTCTCTCATTCTTGGACTCATCTGGAGTCTCCTATTTATTTAATTGTTGGGTGTGGAGTGTCCATATAGGCCCTTTGACCCCACTTCATTAGTTCTTGTCATTTTATTTATAAGGAAATGTTGGTTATCATTACACCTGATGCTGGTAATGTCAAGTCAAAATTTGCATCCAAAAGCAAATCCATAAGCGCATTTATCTCTCAAACAAATCGGTTGCAACACCGTCGAGTTGGTTGTCATATCGCCAATGTCAGACCCGCTGATGGTAGAAAATCGAAAACTGACTCATCCTTTATCCTTCTTTTGTACATCCATTGTCACCATTACTAGTAATGGTAATAGTTATTCGAGGGCATGGAAAACACATACTTTTGCAACAGTTGTCAGTAAATTTGATTTGAATAAAGCAACTTCCATAGAACCTCAAACAAACAACACAAGTAACTTTTCACTTGACATTTAATGATTTGCAATGATCCATACATGTTCCCAATGACATTCAAGCGTGATAGAACGCTATTCATTCAATTGTAATTAGTTTCTAAATCGATTGCATATTTAGATTTCTTGTCTGGATACAGTACAACAAAATGTTATATGAATATGGTCTGGGGGACATGTTAGAGTGCAATACAATGTCGACATTGTGTAAACAATCAACATTACCATGCCATGCTGGTACAGTACCGATCCCATATAGTCTTCAGTCGTGCACGATTATATTCCAAAAAAGGACAACAAATAATGCAACTTTCAAAAAGTGCACATCAAATTAAAATAATTTTTCTACTTAATAAAAAGGCCAGGGGAGACCTCTGAGCGTAAATCGCTCGTATTTTCTTAATGCATCGAAAAATGCAGTAAGACCTAGAGGCAGGTAGTTAACCACCTTGAAACGTTGCTTAATTGAGTATAGTTTGGACTTAAGCGCACATTTGGTTGTATAATGAGTGCAAGCTAGATCCTAGCTGCTAGCTTTCATGAGGTTGTACCGTATTTTTGCTGATTTTACAATAAATGCAATTATACATACGGTGGTATTAAAAGTAGTGCAGCGCGAGATAATCCAATTTTTTTGTTTCGTGCATGTGAAACACATTGTGGACTCAATGCACTCAACACATATTGCGATAGCGCGCACACAAGTTGAAAATAAGTAAAGCTCACATACTATTCCTTATATATCTGCAATGAATTTAAATCACGATTAAAACTCAATTAACCACTTGACGGGTTCGCTATTGAAATCCATAAGACGCCATCGAGCCTGAGCCTGGCTGGACTACGTACTAAAGTACAGTGTGCAGTATGTACAAGTATGCCAAAGATACTAGATACGGTGTACTTGCCTGGGGTGTACGATACGCTATTATGCGGCTCCTCAACGCTAAACGCTAAACATATTATTCCGTCAGATGCCGTGCATCTGATAGCCCCAGTTCGACGAGATAGATTTCAAGTACACCTCAAGAGTGATTTTACAATTTACAATATTTTCCTCGTTCGCTCATAATTTTCAGCTCATATATATATTATGGGTTTGGATCATGTCAAGTGGATGTACTTCAGATACTATTCAGTTGAATGTTTTCTAGAGTTGCCTGGAAGGCTAGATTCGATCATGCTTTGCACTGAATATCTCTCAAATTGGAATAGATTATTTCACATGCTTTGTAAAGTTTTCTAAAAAAGTATTTGCTCTTCACGGTAATCTGAGAAAATTTTAAAATTATCATAGAGGCTTGGACAATTTGAAGTACAGTCAAAGTAAATGTTCTCATGATCACTCAAGCTAGAAATTTATTACACCCTTGTTGCTTTACATAGTTCTGGGCCTGTTGTCTTTTCTTTGCAAATGGTACTACAAATATATAATTTTACATAGCCATATACAAGCATTTCAGAAACTTCGTTCCTATTTGCCCGTACATATTTTCCTGGTGCTCACTATCAGTCAATTTGCTAATAGTTATAACTGCATACCACCAAAAGTACGCCGCTGAACCATTACTTCGAGGTTCCAATGTTTCGCAAGAAATGTTAGCTTGGAACTATAGATTTGGCTTAGAATTTATCCGGCAGATATATTTCTAGAAAATGTGTTTTATCAATTTTAATCTATTTTCTCCTGCGCGTGCCCTCTAATCATTGTAATTAAAATGTAAAGCATCTATGCCGGCAATTTGCTCTGCACTTGAAGAATATGATCTTCTTCACGATAGTATTATATATAGTTGATTCCAGAAGTTGACTAAGTTTTACAATTGAACCTACGAGTATGATCAGTTGAATTCGGTAGGAAATCCTTTTAAGATACTATTATTTTTAGTCTTACTCTATTTCAAGGCTTCCAATGTTTTTCACAAAAGTGGTAGTTGTGTGTAGTCGCTCTGCTATCTGGGATGTGTATGTTTTGTCATTTAAGAAACACCGATTATGTGTATCCTACAGTTCCTTTCTAACATTAATATTTCTATTATTTTTTTTACGTAAAAAAGCAGGTTCAGAGTTATTGCGAAAGAAAAGTAATAGATGCCATGAGTAACGGAGTCCTTCTTCAGATGTTGGCGTTTCATACGTACGAATTCGAATTTTCAGCTACTTCTTGATTCTCGTTGAATTAAACTCCATTGCCCAAAAAAAACACCACACACAACCTCTTCCCACTACCACCTTATGCTAACAAACAATTCCAACTTCTCCTGACTCCTAGTGGATTTTATCGAGTGTAGTTGAGTAAATGTTTGTCCGAACCCATTAACAGCACCATACACAAATTGTTTTATGTGTTGGCCACTTGAAAACAACAAGCGCTCCGAAAAGACCTTTTTGGGGGAGGGTAACTACCTTCGCACTAGCGTATACTCTCATCTTATAAAAGAGAATAGCTAAGGGTTAAGGACAATTCCAAACAGACAACACTAAAACTAACACTTCAAATTTAAAGCCAGGGCTTCATCGAAGTATACCATCACGGCAGTATCTTTACTAAAGGTCGAACGGGATTTCGTGAAGAACTGAGGTGGGGAATAAGTACCATTAGACAGTCTTTAGACTAGTTGTTTAACTACTACCCAAAGATATTTGAGATAATCATTGTATGAAAGTGTAAAAGGTGCAGAATGTACAGGTGTAGAGGTGCAAAAGGACTAATTTTTAATTGGCACTAAAGGAGAAGAGATAATGATTTTAAGGTGTTTGGCGTGATGAGGTTTATCTGGATGCATAACAGATAGGGTGTCGGCTCGTAATGGAAGTTTAATTAAAATTATTCAAATTTAAGAGGGATAAATTGGTTGTTCCGCTGTTTATAATCATTTTGTGTTATAAAACTGTGGCGAAAGTATGATGAAACTTTAATAGGTTAACGACTAACAAATTGTCTAATAATCACCCTGAAGGTGTAGAAGGTATTTAGCGTGGGATTAAATAAATCAGCAGTTAAAGTTTGTTTGAAGTTTTACGTTCAGTCCTTATTATTCACCAAGAGATGAAGCTGGGATGCAAGATGATTCCTTCTTGACATTTAGTGCTAAACAATTTTTTTTGCAGCATTGTCTCAGTTATTACTTGTTAGACTGATCTAACATAGGTTTCGAAAAAATTTATAAGTCTTATCATTTCCAACAAAATATAAGAATTATAAAATTGTCTATACTCAGCACCCTAAACGACTCTTGTTCAAAAGTTCCATTCACAAACATCCATATCTGAATAACAACCAAGTTATTGATATATAATGGGCAGAGTTTATCATTGACAACAATGCGATTACAACTTGGGAAATTTGAAAGTCTTGACTGACCCCTTGGCAATATGACTCTGACAGTCTCTCTCTCTGGTCATACAAGGTCTTAGGATGATGGTGGGGTTCGGCGCAAGACAGGAAAAGTTCCTTATTAGGCAGGCCTAGAACGGTAAATGATTATTAATGACAATTCTATTATTGAATCAAAAAAAAGCGATTTTTAGTTTAGTTCAGCGTAGAGGCAATTGATCAGATACTACCTCACCTCAGCCTTGAAGAGGACTGGAGGTGGGATTCGCAATTATAATGTCGGCATAAATTTTAGCCAGTACCTTGTTGAAACCAGCTTAGAGAATGAGAGAGTACTGAGTCTGTATCCACTTAATGATGAACCGGAGTAAATGGAAAAAAAAAATACCAGTTTGTTGAAAATACTTCTATTTTTTAAAGTAGTTTTGAAAAAAAAACGTATCTGTCGAAACGAAACTTAGAACTACCTGTTCAATTGAAGCAATACTAAGTATAAATTGTTTAGTGTGTTCCGGCCACTAAATACTCTTACCGACTATTAGACCAACATTTGGAAAACCGAAACGATGAGAAAATCTGATAGCCGAAGTCATTGTCCATCTAATTTGTCACGGATTATAATTCCCATAATCGCAATTCCCTTCAACATAATTCATACCTATGTCGGGTTTTCGAGTTAATATATCTGGAGCACTTGCACCTACTTTCGGTTAGGCCATGAGTGAGGCAGCGTCCGAAGAGTTGCATCTACTCTGATGACGAACCGTCAGCAATTTTTAGTAAAATAGGTATTTGCCCGTCTACTAGGAGGGAGTAGTAAGCTTCTCCTGAGGATTAATCCCCGGGTTAATTAAGTGGACGAGGGTCTCAACATGTGAACCAAAAAAGTTATATGGTGCTTGGTATATTTTGTGTTACAATTTGTAAACAATTTATGAAGGAAGTTGGAAACTTTGCTTGCGCGCTCAATGACGATGTCAACTAGTGAGAACGGCAACTACATGAAAATCAATGCAAAAAGAAAGAAGTTGTATGATGGCGACTTATCACAATCTATTGAAACTCACTAGGTAGAAGTTCAAAATTGGCGTTGATGACACTCGTTCTAGGATACGACTGCCCCAATTTACTTCCAGTCCCTTTATCTCAGCAACCTCGCCCCTAAACGCATCCTTTTCTTGGAATTTCTGTGATGCCATCAATTTCAATGAATAGCATGAGTGTAGGTATTCTGTTATTATGCACATTTTGTAGTCACTAGTATCTGTTATTTTCCGGCATAGCAAACGTGACCAGCTTTACCAACTTTAATCCAGAAGCCCATTTTACTGCTCACCGAGAAAATACCATCACCGAAACATGGTCAAATTCGACTTCTTAACTTTCCTGATTTGCAAGGTAACTGTACTGTCTCTAAATCTATTTTTCTGATTGTTGAGTTTAAACTTTGACATAGCTACTCAATGAAGGCGTAGATAATCGCAATTAGATAAAACGCAGTTTTTATTTTTTCCTTTCAGCAATTGAAAAAAAAGCAAGTATTCCACTAAAATTTGAATTCGTATTACCTGCAGTTCGGACCAGCAACGCTGAGAAGCCTTAAAGCCGTAGTTTCTCAAAACAGTTGACAATCTGGTGACATTTCTCACTACTGTGCCCCAATGAAAATCAAGCGCAGCTTAGTCATCAATGGCCACCTAGCAGTCATAATAATAATAATAATCGTTGGCGCAACAATCCAATTGGATCATGGCCTTGAAATGTGTGTTAAAGCACTTTATTCAAAACCGTAACGGTACACAACAGGATTATAGTACCCTGTAGGAGGCAATGTGCTCAGCATTGCGCTCGCCCGAGATTATTATCTTGATTTGAGTCAAGTACTCATTCACAGCTGAGTCGACTAGTATCCGACGTCAAATCACAATGCAAATTTCACTGCCACCAGTGAGATTTGAACCACGGCTTTCTGTATAACAGCCTTGTGCCTTAATCACTCAGCTATCCAGACATTCAGCAGTCATAGCATACTCTAATATAAATTTTGCATTAAAAACTATCAGAAATACTTTTCACTAAGTCTTGGTAGCAACTCCTTAGTTGCACCATCTTCAAATTGATTTTTCTAGCCGTTGAGTTTACACCAAGTCAATATATAGTTGCTTAAACGCATATTCAATAATAGCACTTGCAGAAAATTGAGCTTCAAATTCTTTTTTTGAGCACTCAAATGTGAAATTTCAGGTTTCTCAGTCAACCTAACTATTTTTGAATTTTAGGTCCAAATTTTCTTCTGTTCAAATCATCAACATCGAATTGGAAAGACCCAAACACTCAAAACAGAAAACCTGGGAGCAAAAAGTTCTTTACTTTCGACACCGATTTTCAAATAACAAGCATACTGCCAGCCTCAATTTAGTACCAAAAATCTTCGGCTATAATTACAAATGCCAAGACCACATTTAGCTGAGATTTTAGGAAGGGGAGACATCGTTGGGTTTATAAAAACAATGCGAAAAAAGGTAATAATTAATTTATGATTTATAATAAAAGATAAATAATTAAAATAAAAATTTAATTTAATGAAATTAATCTTCCTATAGTAAATGAGGAGAGAAACTACTAAATAATGCTAAGGAGAGGACGTAGTTGCGGAAGTATTAATTATATAACATTTGCGACTGTACTACAAAAATTAAAAGTGAACGCTCTTACTTTCTGCAATGTTTATAAATACGTTCTCTGATTAAACCCCAAATTTAAAAATAGTTTATTATCATATTTTCATTATATCATATCTTTGGTATCATATTACATTTGATAATGTGTTCGAAGTCCATAACCTTGAAAAAGTCATTCTCCTTATTCTTATTTTTCTGAGTATATCCCATGATGCCTTTGAGTTGTTTAAATGAGCATATATTTATAAACTTTCGCAGATATCATGGAACCAACGGCGTTTTAAATTTTTCGCCGAAACTCCACTCAACTTTTGATAGTTTTCGAGCCTGCTATTTTCGAACGAGCCAAGTGCTTCATTTTTCAAATTTTCTTTTTAACTTTCGAAACTGAACTGAACATTGTTTTTTGGCATATGGGAGCGATTTTACAAACTTTTCACTAGCCAAAAATTTTTGAAATTTGTAATCGAATGAAAAATGCTCAATTTAATTTTGCCTTGCAAAGTCCGAAGCGGACTTGGCCAGTTTGACACCGATAATTTTTCTTCTCGTTATCGATAACGTTTTTCTCTTGAGTTGGCTGGAGGACCTGAAGGGGTTCAATAGACTATGTCATCTTTCTTGAAACATCTCAAATACGCAGATGACTTCTGTTTACACTTTCAGTGCTAATCATGGCTCTGGATTTGGAAAAGGAAGCACAGTTGCACTAATGATAAACTCCAACAAAACCATGGTTGTTAATTTGACGGGTCATCACACTAGCATTCTCTCTTTCGAAGGCACCGAACAATTTATATATCCAATGTGCCATTGTTCTCCTTGTGTTACTGTATGGGAGTAGAACATGGAGAGGACAACCACCGTTATTCAAAAACTTCAACCTTTCGTCCTTTCATGTCTGCAGATTATACCAAGAATAGGACCCACTATCCCAGGATTAAGGGCAAGTGGATAGACACAGAATTAGGCGAAATAAAACAGAGGAGGAAGACTGTAAGTTTCTCGATGTTTTGACCAAAAAATAATAAATAACAATTAGGTGGAATTTCCAATCCATATCACAAACCATCAGCGCAACCGTGTTGAAGTCTGGGAAAGGCCAGCAACAAAGATGTTCACAACATACAAAAGAGTGGTTTAAGATAAAAGAGGCTTGTTTGAAAGTCCTCTATATGAAAATTAATATAAATTCCATAATTCCAAATTGAAATAAAAGTTTGTTACTTGGATTATGCTATTCCAGTATGACATTGCCCAACGTAACTAGATAACATTTTATATTATTTATACTTGATATTCTCGATGTTAAAAAATTTCGAATATCTTAAGCAACCGTATCTGGGTTTTCAGGACCGCGGCTAACGAGCCGTATCTTACGGGCAGTTGTATTACGATAATTTTTCCTAATTATAACACTCTTTACGCACATAAACTGCATTTTAGTTGCATGCTAGATTTTCTGTCAGCAGCATGTTAACCAAATCATTAGTTGATTTAAATATGCACATATTATTAATACATAATTTACTTAATTAACATATAATTAAATTTTCATGATCATTTTTCTCTACATTCTTCATCATGCAGATTATTCTGCACCCACAAAACTTTCATTTCAAGAAAATTAAACTATTTGCATTTGCACTCCCTCCATAAACGCCTTTTTTTTCTTCTGCCAAGAGGATCGAGGGTTGATACGATAGGATGTATTATATAAACGAACACTTATGTATGTATGTATATGAAAATCGAATTTCATTCCATTCCATTTTAATTCACGCCGACCGTGGAATGGAATAAATAAATAAATTAAAATCAGTTAAGGTAATCCATCAAGTTGAAGTCAAAGAAAAGTGTACGTGAAACATTTAGTATTACATATGTATATATCTGCAGATTTATCTGATATGTAATTTTCTTTACTATTGGTTGAACGAAGAGAATTCCTTACATACATCTTTAGCACTTTCATTTCATTTTGTTGCACGAGTTCTCTACGCTCTTCCCTTTGAATGATTGTAAATATATGTAGTGTAGATATGTACATATTTGGTATAGAGAGTGTATTACACGGTCTTCTCTATATCACTTGAATGCTTGGTTAATTTTCATTTCAATCCACTAATGGGGCGGCAAAATGAAATTCTTTTAGGCATGTATTTTTCCTCTTTTTTGCTAGAAGAGTGTGAAACATGCCTTCGGAAGGTGTATATTACGAATAAACTACTCTGGCGAAGACGACGACGAAATGATATATTGCCAAGTTACAAATTTAAGGCAATTTATGCTGAATTTGATTTGTGTGAGGTTAAGAATATAGAGTGTACATAACAATTCATTTACCATTCATTCGGTTAGTTACTTCATGTGTTGGGAGGCGGAAATATTATCATAAAGGGACCCGGACAAGATGAAGGAAACTGTTTCTGCAATCATTGCGAATTCACGTATATGTGTATTGAAAGTTTTCCTCCCTCAAGATCATACCATGGAAGCCAAAATAGAAGATTTAATTTAAAAACGGGAATTAAATCTTTTACTTAAATATTGAAACTTTTAGTATACATCTGACACTGGGACCAAGGAGAATTTCAAATCATGCCTCCACTCAAGAAAACATCCCTCTACTTTATTTAAGAATGAGTCTAGTTACACCTTAAAGAGCCATTATCTAATTTTCTATTTTTCAAAGGCAACCCATGTGAAGGAAAGCACATCCGGAAAATTTTTATTATCATAACGCGATAAAGATAAACGTAACCCGACCGAAAAGAACCTATTGTGGATTCTAGTAGGTACCATATAAGTGCAATGTAAACTAAGTGATGCATTCACACATTACACTTATGCTACTCCTCCTGAACATTGACTATACAATCTACTTAATTAGCTATGCACATACTTCTTAAGGATTCTCTCCAGCCTTCTTAATGTAAACATTACGACACCTAACTCTAAATAAATATTTGTTGAAACACCTCTTCCGGATGTGCGTGCGTGTATCTGGTTGGTATGAGAAAGCACTGGATAAAATAAAATGGAATAGGACGAGATGGTACATTTATTTCATGATTATTTTGTTGGAATGATGAGTTTTATGTAGTCAAATAATGCAATCGGACCATTAAATATTAAGGGGACGGAAAATTGTATATTTAAGTACGTACTTGCTGTAATTATTTACACAATAAAATAAAGGACTGGTTCTTGAAGGTGCGTGAAAGTGTTTTCAAATATGCGCTTTAAGATGGAAATGGAAGATACCCAAGAAGTTTGAAACTGGTAGCGCAGTTACAAGTCAAACATGGCGGGTGACGAAATGGTCCAAAAGTGTAGCACCTAGTAAGACCGAAAACTCCTCAGGTATTATAACTTCCGGTAACAGAAATCAGAATATTTGTCAGAAGTAAAAGTAAACATCAAAATACTCTTTCAAAAAATAAAATTTAACAGTGTAACTTTGGCGATATCGCTGACGAAAAACGGAATGCTATTGACTTCCTGATCTTGCGAGTTTCTCAAGACGTAAGCTGCCTTTCTATTGACCTCATTTTCTATACATACTAAATTTATGTGACAAATTGTAAATTTATTTGTTATGGCAATTTCAAAGTGTCCCCATAGTTTGGCATTCCTGCAGAATCAATAACCCACACGTCGTCTAGATGGCTGTCCCCGAAGCCCCTAATTTAAGAGCTTGTCCAATATTGGAAAGTGACACAATGAAAAAAGGAAAATTCTACTTCAATTCATTCACTGCATTTTATTAAATTTTCGCCGTAATGTTAATACTGTTAACAGGAGAAAAAACATCAGCATAAATATCATTTTGCACTTTTCTCATGAAGAAAAAATGTCAGATGAACTTTTGAACGAGTCAGTCTATAGACAATTTATAAGCATATGCAACTTTACCAAGTCTTGGTTGCTAGTCTTTATAAATTCAGCTCATAATTTAGCCGATTATACAAATCGTAAATATAATCGGAGGGACTCACTAGTGAATGGGTAAAATCCAGAAAATCATCTACATAATATGTAAAATTTGTCTCGTTGCAGTTTATCTATGTATAAATTCGATATTTATAATATTCTCACAGGTTATTAACATTCTGCTGTATTGTATAATTGCTTATCGCTTAGAGCTGGTTCCAGTCACATAAACTGTCTTTGGAATTGTCGGTGGTTAGTCCAGAGATTGCTAATTAATTACGCGAAAATTAAAACGAAATTGAAAACAGAGGGTGTCCAGATTCATGATTCATGCATTAACTGTAATTAAAATAAAGCCTGGTGTCAAATTTCCACCCACCAAGAACGGCAACTAGGCTGATTATTTTTATACAGTAACAAACGCATATTTTAAATCACAATTTTTGAGAAAGGCTGAAATAAGCCCTTATAAGTCCTCAAAGGCTAATGGCCTAAATTTAAACTTAATAGAGCAACAATTTTTTACTTATTATCTATTGAAATGTTTACCTGCACATATTTTTACAATTTAAATGGCGCCCTTTCAGGCAGAACACTTACCATATATATATATAGCTACCAATGGGTACTAATATAAATACATAAATATAGACAAAAATAAAATATTCCATTTGCAATCTTGTTGATATAAATTTTACAATTTTATTGAAATCTTGTAGTTTATATGCAGACAAAGTGCATTGCAAATAAATTGGCTGCTCAGCTAAAGCAAAGAGTAATATAAGAAAAAAGCAGCATAAGCAACCGGCCGGTGCAAAAGTAAATAAATAAGATGAAATCAAATTAGCATCCAACGTACATAAACCAAACTGAAAAAAAAACAAACGTGAGGACATGAAAAACCAGCCACCTGTTAAGTTTTGATTCAATCGTTGAATTACAATAGAATTCCCGGGAATCGAGATTCGTTTAAAAAGGATGAGATTTGCTTGCCTGATTACTTTTTTCTACACGGTTTGCAATAGGAGTGAGTGAACTGGTAGTCACTTTTGGTAAAGGTCAATCCAATGAAATTAGACTGAATTTGAAGTATTTAATTTCAATGGAATTTACTCAATGAATTTACTCAATAATGAAACTTACGAAACTAAATTAGTAAAGTCATGTAATATGTAGCCGCTTTTAGTGTACCTAGAGATATTTCCACCAAACAGAATTAAGAGCCTACCGTCTACGGTTCCTCAACTCGCACCGAAATTTTGCACTATGATCTAAGTCCTCTTCTACTTTTTGCTCCTCGTTAGGTGCGATAGTCGAGTCGGTAGAGCATTTGCCTCTTGATCACTTTGCCGCGGATTCGAAGCCCCAGTGCTACCCCACCCCTTCAGGCTAATCACTTGCACAGCATCACTTGTGATGATATTGAAACCAAGATCAAGCTCTTTTAAAGTCAAATAGAAAAAAATAAAATGAAAATATGAAAGAAGAGACTGTGTGGACGGCCTATATTCGTTAAAAGAAGTAAACAGGGGACACACAAAACAACAATAACAAAAAATCACAACATATGTTATGCGCAAAGTTATCGCCGGAAAAGTTGCTCAATTATTTCATTTGCGAACACAGTCGAATGAAAAGTTGCCTTGTAGCATGATCAGGATAACACTGAATTTTGAAACATTTTGCAATAGATGCCTGTCTGCATACTAAAGCTGGGGAGCAGCTCTAAGCAATGTAGCCTTTTTGGGAACATCGGATTAATTTTGACAATTTAAAATAGTTTCAACCGTCAAAATCCTTTCATCTCTAAATAGCATCGATGGATATATTTCTTTAACAATTTGAGCTTCACTGCATTATAACGGACATGCGTTCAGTTTATCTTGTATCTACGCATCCCTGGCTTCATCCTCATGGTCAGTTGAATATAATCTTCATTGCAGTTAAGTGATTTGCTCCATATTCTCATTCTATTTCGAGAAGTTGTCGCTTCGGGTGTGATAAGTTGCGGACGAAATGAGATTGCGCCTACTTGCAGGTAAAATTTTAATACTGTCTTTCTTTGACTGTATCTTCGCTCTTTCAGTTTCTGAATTCGTCATCGTCTTTTTGTGGAACTCAAATATAATTTGATCTTTACCATCCTTCATCGCACAAAAATACAAATGAAATTATAAATCAAAGGAAGATAAATTTGAAGGAGAGTTTTAAAAAAGCAAGTGGGAGAATAAAGGTTTTGTGTTCATCTGATATGAGAAATTACCTATGCACGTTTTTCCATTCGTACATTGCTTAAACTGCAAAATATTCCTTGATATATCCAACTACACCCTTCATATGAGTTCACTTTATATAGTGATGATGTCATACACGTTGCGGCAAATTCACATAGAATACAAAATTTTGATCTTCTGTAACTTTGCTAATAATAGTTTGATTTTTTTCAAACTACCCAAAATTGTGTATTATAGTATTACTTGTAATGCACCTAGAAGGAGTTTTCGGATAAATTGCTACAGTAGTACAGGGAATAGAATGTATTTTGAGGGCTAGTTTTTGCATAGGTGCACCATTGCGAATTTTTTTCAGATTTTTCGTTTGGATAGGTTTTGGACCTAAACCGGTTACACTTTCCGGGAACAAATTTGCTCGCCTCCCCCCCTCCGGGTCTCAACACAAAATGATACCACTTGCTAGATGTAAAAGGATTCACAGACCACATGTTTTCACCAATAACATAACAAATAGGCGGCAGATAGATGGACAGACAGACATTGAATCGATTCCAGTAAGGTTTTGTTTCACACAAAACCTAAGGTTAAATAAATATTTTGTTTAACGCAAAACCTTAAAAATACAACATCAACATAGATAAAGCAGTTCGAAAATTTATGACAAAACTTTTTACGTATCATATATACGAGAGTCATTGGAAAATCAAAGACAGACAGTCATGGCATCAGAAAGGGTTTGTTTTTTCATTTATACCTTTTCACATGGTTTAGTTTGATCGTAAATTGAAGGAAGAAAGTAAGTTTTGGTTATTATGTTATGTTTGCAACTGTTTACAATTAGGTAAATGAAGACATAGCCATGTATCCACAAAACCTGAACATTATTCAGGACACCCAGTGGAAGTGATTACTCTCAGAAGTGAACATTATTCAGGACACCCAGTGGAAGTGGTTACTCTCAGAAGTGGCTTAAAGCGCATGAAACAGGTGAGGCCACAGGCATATCGCAGGATATAGTGTTCCAATTTTGCACGAAAAACTGGGTGTGAGAGAATTTTTGCCAAATTGGGTGCCGCATTGGCTGCCAATGGAGAATGAGCGGAATTGTATGCTAGACTTTGAGGCTACTTCGGCACTTTTCCGTTGCAATCCTGATGAGTTCCTGTATCGATACATTCCTGGCAATGAAATCTCGATACACTATTGCACTCCGAGGAGAAAAGAGTAGGCTAAATAAAAGCTTTATAGAAAGGAACGGAGTCCGAAGAAGACCAGGATGCATGATTCCAGTATACCGATTGTTTGAATTGACAAAGGAATTGGGGTACGACCTTATTATAAGGAGGCGCCAGAATAATAATAATAATCTCCTTAATAGTCAATCTATATTCTAGAACTTGGCTATTGTGGTTTCACTAGTGGCGAATAAAGTTGTCCTTCAGACAAACAATTGAGTTCTTTCGAGTTTCACAGCAAAGTGACCGTGGTTGAGACTTAGATAGGCTTTAGTTTACATCTTCTATACACTGCGACCATGGCAGACTTCTGTATGAGGCATTCATTTTCGTCCCCATTTTGCGGAAGATTCTGTTGGACCTCCTTAACGCTCAACGCCAGTTTTTTGACGCTAAACTAAAACTGTGACCCCTCCAGTCTATCCAGTCTCCCATATCCTCTAAAACTACCACAAGACCTGATGAGGACATATGAATTCAGGCAGGATATGTTTGTTAAGGTGGCTGAAGTTAGTGCACGGAACGTTGAACAAAGTTGAATGCATATGACCCATCAGGATAGGAGTCGGTGCAATGTTAACTTTGATCATGCTATCCAATCATAGAACTTGAAGGCCTAATATTGCAGTCTGACTTAGTAAAGTCTTTATGAAATCACCTGTGTCTTCATTTTTGCTAGATCCGGGGAGATCTAGTTTTATCGCCATTCCTGCTAATTTTTCCGCTAATTCTATAAAGTATAAAAGTTATCACAACTTTCTACATTGCATACAATTCAACTCTGATATCGGGAACTTTCATGAAGTCAGCATTAACCACATACTTAAATTCAAACTGAAATCTTTACTTAATACTAGCGTTAACACTTCGAATTTTCGCACCCTCATATGCAGTTTTTCGTCAACTCCAATAACGTTATCGTGATGAAGATGATCTATGTATCTTCACTCAACATATGTATATTCCTACACCCAATTTCACTTTACATTAACATTTCACTCAATGATATCCTCAGAAGATTCGTAATCCGTGTATTCATATATATATGTATAAATAGTACGCACTCAACGTGATCGCGTCCGCTTGACTCTAAGTGGAGAATGGTGGATTTTCTTAAGTCATAAGCCATTTTAATAAATCCAAAAGACAAGATACTAAAAGTATCTGTTTATAGCATCTTCGGGGCACGCATGTCAGCCTTTTTCGTCTTTTCAGAATCCAGTCATAATTCATTCGTGTCATTTTCAATGTTTTTTCCATCGTTTTGAATATCACAATGTAGACGTTGTACATATGTAGAGTTGTACATAACGAGTAAGTAATATTAGTTGAAAGAAGTAACTCATATATTGTATTTGGTATGGTGTCACTTTGTCTTTTTTCCGATTGAGGAAAACACTTAAGTAACGCCGTGCCGCCATGAATTTTACGTTCATCTCAACGAAATTGACATTCGATGTAAATGATGCGCGCTTGCGTTAACACATTAGGCATGATGACGCCTCCTTTGCATACGATATGAATCTAAACTCCAAGTTGAACTCCACGATAACTATAGATAGGAGAGTATCTAAAGTATTTATACATGTACGTTCAACAACTTGATGATATCAGCCATCAGATTGAATACACTCGGAAGAAATTAGATTGTTTCAAGTGCATTTTCATTTTAATTTCACTCTCAAGAGCGACCAAAAATTTATAACTTCATTAAAGTTATTTATTAGCCGGGAAATTGATTAGTCGAGTAGTATATTAGCTTGATATATGCTGGGTTATGTGTCGAAGCAATTAAAAATGATTTGTTTGAATATTTGTTTGGGGCGTGCTGATAGATATGTTTTTTCAATGTGGGTATGGTCATGGTGGGTTAGACCATAATGGTTAAGAAAGCTTAGCTCTGGCTCTACGACTGAGATTATACCACCGGGATAATTTCTTTAATATTTCATTTTAAGCATTGCGAACTGAAGCTGGAATTCCATTATAACATAAAGAGTGTGCGTCTCTTTGTTTAGCTCCCAAAGCTGCGTATATATGTACATAATTGAATCTTTTCGGACCATTTCAAGCCACTCCATTTAGCCTTCCAGATTGGAGTGAACTTTTACGAAAGACTAATTTAGATGGAAGCCTTTGAATATCTCATACCCGAAATCCATCCTTACCTGGTATAGAATCTGTAACATTCCACCAAATCATATCCCCACAACGCCGATGGGCATCGCAATTCATTCACCAACAAAGATACGAGTATATAATATAAATAAAGAGCATCATTTTATACGGGCGATAAATGTTTAACAAGTCATTTAATATATAGTTCTGTGATTTATAGACCACACCATTAAATTGTGCTATTTTAATCAGAATTTAATATATGGTCGGAGTGCAGCAGAATCGGAGCAATCAAAACCCGTACGATCGTTGTGAGAAATCGAGTGGAGGTACAGAAGTGTGCCTGTAATTTGCATGAATGTGAATGATGGTGATTCGAATTTTTATTTTAAAGAAATGTTTATAAATAAAATCATATTTATACGATTAGCGAGATTTGTTTATCCACTCTTATATGCAGGAATTATTGTCACAGTGTTCCAGTTAAGTTCATTAAAAACTGGAAGTTTATATTGTTATTAGCTTAAATTGGTCGTGAATATTTACTATTAGGTTGTCTCGGTCACTTAGAAAGGTGTCTGATGGATAAGAGAAGATTTTCAGTCTTATAATTACATAATGGTACTTTTCATTATGCTAAAATGAAAGCAAAATTAAATAAGTAAGGATATTAACGTCAACCGAAGTTATGTTTGAGTTGAAAGTACGGTGACAGAAATGCCCCGCGTTCAAATCTTGGTTTCAGTCATTGTATTCATCCTTGTGCTTGTCCGCCTAATGGAGGTTTATCACTAATTGTGATGGTAATGAAACCCGTGAATAGTATCATTAAGAATAAAACGAGTGAAAAACTAGCAATTAAGGAAACGTATATCTCACAAACATATGACTAGGATGACTAGAAAATATGAATAAGAAAGAAAGTCCAACGTTTTAAGAGTTTCCTATCGAAATTTTAAGTACAACATTTTAGAGGACAGTAGTTCGATGGCTTTCTAGTCAAAAATTTTTATGAGATGGACACATCATGAAACTTTCTAATATTTGCATGTACCAACAGTGCACACTGCATTTGAAATTCTTCAAGTTTCTCATCGTTTACAAAAAGTTCACATTTCAGACATCTTCAATTACCAACCTTTGTCCATGAAGGATTTAATGAAAGAAATCTAAACCTGTGAACAAAATATTTTCCAAACACCGAAAGTGCTTTAAGATTCATATGGCAGCAAATCCTCAACTAATCTGCGCTGACAAGATTTCGAATTTATAAACAAAGAATTCACCTCATTCTAGGAAGATAAGACGCAATGCCACACTGCAAAGAAGTTTTTGCTTAAGGCGTTGACTGTACGTTATTCTGCGAGGAGTTGTTACATCAACTAACTAAGACTTCGTTATATAATTAAGATTGAAGTCTTCCTTCATAACTGCAATTTTCATATTCGTCGCATGCCAGAAATATGTGTCGCTTCAGGGCGAGTGCTGGTATTCTAAACCCATCCATCCATCATACTAAAAATACAACATCTTCCCTACGCCACCGGCGATTTGGGATGGTCTAACCCAAATCGTCGATTATACTTAGACTATCTGCTCGCTAGGGGCACAATAGTTCTTCAAGGACGCGGTGCGACTTTCCCTTAACAAAATAATAATCTGCTCGCTACTGTGAGCTTATCACTTGAGAGGGTTAATATAATGAGAATGAAACTAAAGCACAGCCTCATTGAAAAATGGAAGGGAAGACATAACAATAAAAAGATTGTGTGGATACCCAATATTCCACTAAGGAGCCAAAAAGGAAATACCACGGTGTCAGGGGAAGTAAGTACCTAATCATTATTATTCATTGATCCCACTTTTATTTAATCTTACTTCAAATCTTCCTAAGCCGGTTCTATACTATTTTAAATCTACTATGTTACTAATAAAACTAGATACCAAGGATATTATGACAAATGTCAAATTTCATCAATGAAACTAAGAAAACGTTGTGTGGATCTTTTGTTTGTCTGACATACCTGATGCGGCCATTATTTCCCTTTTAAGCTGATGCAGAAGGTCTCATAGCAGCTTGATCCTTGATGTATTGTTACTTGTGAATATGCTTTACTCTGATTTTTTATCATCCTTCTAAGTTAAAATTTATTTTAAGTTACCATTGAACATCAATATTTAAACAAAAAGACAAATTGTTTTTTAAATTGCTGACAAAACCGGTATTGTTTTGCATATTTCGATAATTCAGAAACCAGTTGGTTCC
The DNA here is from genome assembly GCF_905115235.1 of Hermetia illucens. Taxonomy (NCBI): domain Eukaryota; kingdom Metazoa; phylum Arthropoda; class Insecta; order Diptera; family Stratiomyidae; genus Hermetia; species Hermetia illucens. The sequence continues at coordinate 53,050,762 of NC_051851.1, forward strand.
ATTTCATCTGGCCGTGAAAAGCACTTGACATTAAATCCATACGGTAAACAGCGTTCACTACCTAGACGGCCGGCAGTCGTCGCCTCATTCTACTCACGCACCGACTTGCCTGCACTCTATTCGAGTCAACTGGCCGCTTAAAATGCTTTTCAATCGATCACCGGTCGCCTGTATAGCCGAAACGGACAGGAAAGTCGGGCCCCGCATGCGTTTCGGTTTGCAGACTTTTCATCCATAGCTGATAAACCAGCCGCAGTATGTATGGTCAGCTTTGTTCCCGATTAGACTCCATGTTCACTTGCTTCATGATCGTAACATTGCTGATTTCACAGGGTATCTCCTATGAAACAAGTGTCCCCACACTTAGCTTCTATCCCGACCTGTAGAGTAGGGTTCCTGTCCTTGGTAATGCCATTTTTTGTAGACTTTTGTAGACTTTTTTTACCTTTAGACGGTTTTAATCCAAATAGCGAGTACAAAATAAACGAAAAAGAAAACTAGATGCATATATCAGAGAAGCATCTGACAAATTATAAGAAAGGATAAATAAAATTTGTAGAGTGACAGAATTAAGCTTGCTGAGAAGAGGGGAGAAGGGAATTTTCCTCCTGCCTGCAGTTTTCTCGTGAGTTCGTGAGTTCACTTCAGTGTTTTCGGAAGGAATGTAGTTAAACATCAAAAAGGTAAAAGTTCTCCTTTCGATGTTTATCTTTATACGATTCGAATTTTGGTCGAATTTTGGTTTTGCTTTTGTACAGTCTTTTAAACTGTATTCAGCTAGGTTCTGAAGCTCTAGTTGCCAATGAAAGGAGACCCGCAAACGAGAATCCGGTGGGATGAAAAGTCACCGAGGGATGACAATACTGTTTCATAGGCTTAAATAGAGTTTTGAAAGCGATTGGTTCAGTTTCAGCCTCCGAACTCAAACGCCGAGATGACATAATGGACACCGGCGTCAGCCTACTTCAACTCATATACAAATTACGGATATGATCATGGACATGATTTTGACTGATATGACGAACTGTACCTAAAATATGGCCGCTATTCGTTACTAGCATGCAAGACAAAGCGACTTAATTACATTTCAACGTATTATGTCTACCCTATAATTGAATCCTGGAATCTGCCATTTAATGGAATACCAACATCCTTGAAGACTTGGCGGAATCCATTGATTATCACAAAATATGATTGAAAAATCAAATTTTCAATATTTCCCTATATGGACATCATACCAAGGAGACTAAAATTCGAACCAAGCCAGCTATAATATCATAAATTTATTTTGTAGTTTGAAGTTTCATTTGGGCTTAGTGAATCTTCAACAAACAGGAGTAAAAAATGCTTCGACAACTTCCTCTTAGCTACTTTCGTAAAATAAGGTTCCTCTTTGCAAAAACCGAAAGCAGACGACTTCCCAAGAGGCTTGTAGTCTTCCTTCTCTGTTATGCATCAGGTAGTTATAGAGCGACCCATTCTTTCTGCATTCTGGAGTAGTAGATTTCGCAGCCTGGAATAAACCATAATGAATTTGTCGTCCTTTCTGCACGTATCACTTATTTACTACTATACTTTAGACTTTTCATCAACAAGTTCAGGAGTATTTGACAGATGCGCCAAAGAAATTTTTCTTTTGAAAATTGTCTGAGACCAGAGCAAACCGACAGACATGAGTTGATGAAAGTTTGAAGTTTTCGAGTTATCCCGGTGGTACTCTAGGTAGTAGCACAAAAATGATGTTGGTGTAGAGATACATACATATAAATCATGCAATCAAAATTCAAAATTCATCCCTGGAAAAGGCTCATGAAGCATTTAAATTAACTGAGTGATCAAAAATAGTTCTAAGAATCGCGCAAATTGCTTAAATATCATATATTCATAGCTGCTCACTACCTGCATCTACACCATCATCAGTCAGTGTAGCTTTTTTACAAGCACCATAAGTGACATTTCCCTTTACAACAAATACTAAAAGACAAGAGAATCTATCGTGAGAAAATGCATAGCAAGGCTTTCATTTTTCAGAAGTATCATTTACGAAAACTGACCCCAGAGACAGAAGTAGAAACATAACTCTCTGCTCCCTTTAGTCCATTCAAAACATAACATTCACTAAAAAGCATAAAAAATACCAAAAAGGGATAACAACCTAATTCCTATTATTCGATTAGCAAATTAATGATAGATAATATTGATGATCGCCATCAAAATGACGAAGACGATGATGATGATGAAAGATTATTGGAGGAAAGCCATGATGGAATGACTCATAAGACACCGATCGATCCAACAGGGAAGTTCTATGCGAGTCGTAATTCACGTTTCGCGTAGCCATTCCATGTTTACATCAGTGCGGTGTCCAATAAAAGCAAAAATTCGCATGAGATCTGCAGGAACATGGATGCTATAGATTCCATGCAATGGTGGTACTGTGTATATTGAAAATTTTCTCCCGGGTTGATGTGAAGTCAGAAATCTTGAATGTTTTGATGGTATTCGAAAACTTCGCCTTGACCCGAAAGGTTAGACCAGCGCTCGCAAGAATTATACTTTTTTGTTCTTAGTATATTTTTTCCAAGCGTTGCGTTACCACGACTCACTTGCTCTTACTGAACCCTGAAAGAAGGTTGGCTTTCTAGGGCCTCGAAAGTCTTATATTTGCAGGTTTTTCTTATGTTCCGCTTAAGCCAATCGTCGTATGAGAATGATGGCTATGTGAAAAGTTAGCAGTGTGGAGTTTACAGAAGATTTCCGATGTGTTCCTTGATTGGTGATCCATCATTTTCTGTCGGCCAGAATATTGGTATGTTACTTTGAAACTGGCATCATGAACTTCATGGTGTCATGGCTGTTCTTTTTTTGTACCATGAACGGTCGCAGATATGTGTAAATATAGTCTTTGTATGGAACGAATTTAGGCTTAGTTTGTTTTCTCAGTTCGTATGTACGAGTATTCCAGTTTGAAATGCAAGGTTTTCAATGAAAACTTAAAAATGTGGAAACAAATGGATATAGATATATAGTTCTATTCATTTGACTCACTCTTTAAACAACCTACTCAAATTTGATATCTTCCACGAAATCTTTCAACATTTTTTTAAATACTGGGGTCACAAGATCGTGACATTTAGTACTTTCTCCCCTACTTTCTTCCGAGTGCCACCATGATGGTCTCGATAGGCACGGTTTATCAAATCTTTCGAATGCAGCATGAAGAACTTTGACCAACCATGTTGAAGGGTGATAGTTTCAAAACTACATTGGAAGCGTTTCTACGAGTAAGATGGCAATTATAGCAAACAGCGTGAAAACAACGCAACGCTACGGAAAGATCGATCGATCGCTCATTTTCGATCATGATGGGCTTTGCTAGACTATTTAATCAGTTGAAGTGTGTGCACAAGGGTTTTGCTATGATTAAGTAGCTTTTGATAATATACTTACAGCCACACCAAACGATCAGCTCTTCCTAAGCATTGAAAATTGTCTGAAGATTATGGCATTGTAATGGAATTTAGAGTTGATGTTTATCAAATCTATTCTGTACACATATTATCGACATCATCATAATTATCTTTTCTGTAATATTTTTGGTACGTGTTTATTCTACTTTTTTGTCGAGATACTACTGATAGAGCACTTTTGGATAGTTTGATTCAATGTGACGGAATATTTCATTTTCGTATATTTGAGTTCTTAAAGAGGTGATTAGATGACTAGTTATTTGCTGTCAGATGTTAACTCATTTTTAATTGATCGATCTACATTTGTCAAATAGAAAAAAAAAACTTTTTTACGTTTTTGTAACGGTTGACGTTCTAGAAATATAATGTGTCTCACTGGATTAAGAGTCAAAATATTTGGATATTATATTGGTTTATATTAAGCAACCATAGATGTTTACGAAATTATGTTCCAGTTTCAAATATTTTCCCAAGCAATGTGCATCAGATTCATATTTCGTCTCTAAACTTATTATTCGTAACATAGGATTCGAAATCGACTTTTAAACAACTCGAGAGGTTATCCACGCAATTGACCAAAGTATATGCCCATTATTTACATTGGCAAACTTAATATTGATATTTTTTCCAACGGAATTCGCAGTTGCACTCCAGAGAATAACCAATAGTAGACTCATTTAAATCATAGTGAAAAAATAAAAGATAGAGATCGTTTTCTCAACTAGCAAAATGAGCCTCCCAAGCACTGATAAAAAATAAATATGTTAATAGCGCAGAAAGCAACTTCATCTGTTTACTTATAGTTTAATTTTCATATTTGACAAGTGCGAGCAATTTTGATTTGGGCTAAATCATACAGTTATTTCAGAGTTCCCAGAGAGTTACATATAATTATAAAAAAACAACACTTCTGGCTAAAATATCAGTTCAAGCACTAATACTTTCAAAAAACCTGTAAACCCATGTTCTTAGACTCGCTAATGGGCACTTCAATAGACAGCGAAAACAAACCACAAAACTCTCACCACACTGCTTATGTATATAGATATATAATACTCCCAAAAGTAATATTCCCACGAAACATCATAATTATCGACTTTACCCTCAAGTCAAAAGCATTTCTATGATGTCGTTTCAATGATTGTTCTGAAACATGGTTATCAAAGTCTACCATACCCGGCCTTTTTCGACTGGGAATCATAAGTCACGGCTTTTTGCACAATTCTATACCACATAACTATCCTTCTCACACTTCATTCCAGATTGAATCCATGACACATGTATTTATACACATATGTATGTTTCTAGGCATAGCTGGCATTTACAGACTGTATTGGAATATCAGCAGATCATTTAGTAAACTTTTGTAATATTTTCATGGTCATGAAATCCTTATTTTCTTGGTTAGGTTGTATAGACGGCGGAATTGTAATATGAACTCCGAATTTAAGCGCAGATTTTTGAAAAATTGTTGATCTTGAAAAACTTTAAATTTTGGCAACATAAGAGAAATACCTTGATTGCACTTCCTTAGCTCATCATCCAAACAAACTCGAGTCTGCAACCACATTCTGGGTATATACCGTCAACGCTATCTCATATATGGTTATAATACACTGTACAAGTTGTTCAGCTCGAAAAAATTTGAAGTATGTGGCATTCTTAAAAGCATTTAGTCAGACCGAAAAATCCCACCGCAAAAAAAAAATTACGAAGAAATCTTCACAGATCCACGAAATTATCTTCATCTACAATTGATCTAAACAAGACCCTAAAAACTACTCCGTTGTGAATACACCTAGATATTAAAGCCTAGCTATAATGCCAAACGACTGAATATTATTATTATATGTATGTATGTGCCTTACGTTCGAATTGATCATAATGAGTTGCTAGCCTAAAGCGCATGCTCATTAGGCTAACAAACCGCTTTGTGATCTTCAGTCGAAAAAAAGTTCTCATCATAGAAATTCAAGATCAACATCTTTAAAAAGAACGCTTCTCAGTCTCGATGTATAATAAACCCTTCTCACTAGAGGCACTGTGCGCGCAATATGCATACCAACCAAAAAAATAAAGACTTAACAAAGATCAGACTTTAAATACACGATACGCCCGAAATGTATATTATAATACTAAGTCTATCGGTTTTTTGCCGGATCAGCTCTTTGCTCGTCTTTACATTATATTCTCCAATATGTGATAGATGACTTCGATCCTACCCGCGGACGCGATCAGTTTAAGATTTGCCTTTTTATTAAAAACCAGAAGAATGGGTTTCCAAACAACTAAAAGGAACTCAAATTGACCCTAGACATACTAAACATATGTAGCTTTTAGATATCTATCCCAAGTGATCTGAAATGAAGATCATTTTATTTTTTTCTAAGATTACTAGTTTACTCTCTACGCTATGACGATCAGTGATGGAAATAACAAAACAACCATCTGCAGCAATCATTGGTTGAAAATGATGAGTTGCCCTTTTTTCATCATTTTTGGGTTGGGAGATACCATTGTATTGTGTTGTTGGAAATTCTTCAAATTCATTTCAATTATCGAGTCCATGAAACCTTTTTTTGGCTAGAGCTTTTTATAAACATGTGTCTTCCAATGATAATATGATCACATGCGGAAACATGTGTGCACAAAAAGAGTTAATATGAATAAGTACTTTAGATGAAAGATACTCATTACTAGTAAAATCACGCTGGCAGGCAGTGAAAAATTAAAGCACTAGCGCATGAAAATGATCCTCTCTGGGACGAAAGACGAAGGTCGAAGAATTTCTCGAATTGGTAACCTTATGGAATCCAACCAATTGCAAAATAAAAATCACTTTCAACCATGCAGAAATTCATTCTTTTGAATTGGACATCAATTTCCAGAAGGTTCAATTCAATAATGGAAACATCAAAAGTTATCCGAGAAATACTAAAGAGAGACGAAAAAATTTGACCTTAAAATGAAATACAAAATGCTGAAACGACGGCGACCAAATAATAATAACATACATACATGGTTTGGGATCCATTCTTGAAAAACGTATATCCACGTGATTTAATTATACCCTGTCAATATCCTAAGAAAATCGTTTTGTATCTTTTCTCACAAAATACATTACTTCACAAGTATAATTTCTTCGGAATTAAAAGAGGGTTTCAGTTGAACATTTTTGAGGTGATGGAGGGTTTCTCCATTTAAATGAGTTTTGATTTTTCCACTTAATTATTAAATGATGCAGATGATCGTGGTCGGTGATTATAGAGTCCGAACCAGATGCTCCATTCAATTTTACAATTAAGGAGATCGGTTCGATTATTGTTGTCTGTCTTTATATTAACTGGCCAAGGATTTATTGCAAAAGTATATAAAAAAATGTTTTTGGGCAATACAAAATATCCTGGAAAATAGTACTATCATCTCTCCTTAACAATATAAATCCAAAGTGCGTTGATGTTTATAACAGTGAAAGTATTCGGAAGTGAAGCTCCAGTAATTTCTGAAGACACATAAGTTCCGCGGACTAGACTCGTCGTCACTGAGTCTTTATTTATTGGTTAATCAGAAAATGATTTGAAAGGATAATAATGAAACGAATCTTTGGAAAATTAGATATCCAAAAAGAATGATTCAATTTATTCAGAATCCAACCAAAAATACAAATCAGCATTAGTTTGAAGTTAGGTATTGTTATATTACCCACATTGGGCGCTATCTGCAATAATGCAATTGTGTATGCCAATCATCTACTAATCGTATAGAAGTACCAAAGAGGAAGTAGATAGCACAGTTTATTTTGATCTTGAGGTATATTATAAACTTATATACGAAGATAAATATCATTCGAAAATCTACATAAAACTCCTCACATTCAATTACTCCATTTGCAAAGAGAGCATGGATTATATAGGACAATCTACAATATCCCCATCGATATACAATGTTATTTGTGCGCTCTATCATCTTCTAAGTCGCATCACTACGAAGTATGAAAAGTAGCCAAGGAGACTGTTAGACCTGTCCTAATTACAGAATCTAAACTAAGAGCTCCTATAGGAAATTGGATAATGGAAAAAAGCAATGACAGCAAAGTCATAGTATTTGCGCTTCGCCTGGAGAAAGTATTTGGACCAATAGAGTCATTGCCCTTCCCGAATCTTCAGTCAATACCAAGCTAATTCACCTACAAACGTCGTTGAAGGAAATGAAGTGCATTATTAGAGAAAAGGCAAATCCAAAAAGCAAAATGCAAGACAATACAAGAGAGCCAATTTAGCGTATATTATCAGCAAGAAGCAACGCAGTCAGAGAAAGGGGATATTACGAAGTAGCATGATGTTGATGAGTACCATCTATGCCCACCGGCAACATCAAAGCGGGTTCACTCCAACCAAAACAACAGCAGATTAAATTTTCCCTTTTTAGCAACCGATGAAAAAAACTGATAACATACGACCGTTGCTTGGATAAAACTTTACACGGTGATGAGAGAATTCGGTATCCCAATAAAATTAATAAAACTCATTATGCAGCAGGATCACTCTCGAGTATCCGGATAGCTAAGTGGTTAGAACACGAGGCTGTCGTATGAAAGGTCTCGGTTTAAATCTCACTAGTGGCTATGGGATTTGTATTGTGATTTGAAGTCGGATACCAGTCAATTCAGGTATGAGTACCTGAATCAAATCATTGCCTAATACAGTATACTGTAGTGTACCGTTACACTTCAAGGCCCTGATCCAATTGGATTGTTACGCCAACAATTATTATTATTATCACTCTCGAAACCTTCCGTCACGATCTAGGGCAAGCGGATACTCCATCATGCAACCTTTTTAACCTGCCCTTGAAAATAATGATCAACGGCAATGATGTAAATGCCAGAAGCACAACCCTCTTCAAGTCCAACCACTGTTGTATGCTGACAAGATACGACAGACGACATAATGGGAACAACAACCAGAGATGTATAAACTGAATAATCCAGATCAGGCAGCCGGTAATGTTAGCAGCGAAAACGAAAACAGTAGCAATATCAAACAGCACAGGACAACTGCGAACAATAAAGATAGAACAATATTCAAAGTTATATTATACCGTTGATGTTCCTCCTATTTAGAATAGAAAACCAAAACCAATAACAGTTATGACGACGAAAGCCAACCACGGTTTTTGGTAGGCAAGGAAACCTATTTCACCTCGCAACAACTTTCCGCTTGAAACGTTTCACCATAGAGCGAAAGGTCTTACTATACAACACAATGATCCTGCCAGTCATCGGAGACTTGGGCTGTAAGTGAAAAACAAGTCGAAAACCGGAAGCTTGGCGCTTTAGGTATGAATGGTTTTTTTGATTTTTTATGCGAGAATATTTCATTACACGATGGTTCCGCTCAAATATACGTTGAATTCACCCGACAACGTATTCGACGTGGTACTGCCATTCTATCTTATAGGCAATAGTAATTTGAGAAGAAAAGATCAATTTTGACCTGATATAACGTTGTTAATAATAGTAGTATTTCCACCAAACTTTCCCGTATAACACCTCCTCGCTGCAAAATTATGCAGATCCCAATTTTTGTGGAGCATATATTGTAACGGGGAGTACTTTGAGGCCTAGACACCATGTCCTTGATGTATTTGCCCCTTATCGGACCTCGCACCCCTCGTTTTTGCAAATACTACCAAAACTCTTCCGAAAAATGCTAATTGAAACCTCTCGTTCGATACACAAGAATATACACCCCCCTTTTGCAAGTACTAGTACATGTTACTAACTGCATGCATTCACAGTTTCCACCTTTCCACCAAATTGTGTATCAATAGGAGGAACCGTTTCCGAGGAAATGCGTATGACAGACTGACTGACAGAAAGACAGACAGACAGTAGATGGATTTCAGAAAAGATTTGTTTTCAACAAAACCCCTAAAAATTGACTTCTTGACCATGTTCGGCTCGACAGACTGCGATGGACGGGGCATCTAATCTACATGGTTGAAGATCATCCAGACCAAAACGAGAGAGCAGATAAATAGTAAGAAAAGAAGACGTGGCAGACCCTACCCAAACGAAACGACTGAAATTTCTTTGGTAGACATTTCACTAATGAACCCCGCCAGGAATAAGCTTTTTTCCGACGAAAAAAATTAATTGTCAGATAGATGGCAATCACAAAATTAACTTAAAGGCATCTTTGACAAAATTCCACATACATAGCTAATTTATGTTTTGCGTCTATCCCATCGAAATTCAACCCTAATAAAGTTCCTAGCGACAAGCATGGAAGGAGGGCCACCCAATCAGTATATTAATCTGGTGATAGCAACACTTCAGATCCTGTCCACATACGGAGGAGCATTTTCCACTGGGATGAGTCCCTCTTAGCCTTGCTACCTGTTGCTACCTCCCTTTCATAAGCATGATTTTTCAATCAGATATAACCTTTATGCTAAGTGTGAGCTAACACTTCTGATATACTTATATGACATCAAACTATTTGCTAGTCTGATGATCACACACTGAAATATTCGGTAAAAAGGGCGTTACCTACATACTGCTCTTTGAAACGTGGATTTCCAGCTGAATTCAGTTAACTTCAAGGATCGATTACTCAATCCCTTAAATGGGAGCAGGAGAAATAGAGGACCAGAAGTCAAAGATAATGAACGTAAATGTCAGAATTGCCTATATATCTCTATTTGTCGGACAGATGACTTTGTGCTTCGGACGCACAAGAGGCATGGTAAGATAAAGTATGATCTCACGGGTCATGGCTAATAAGGCAAATGTATTGTTTTAAATGGACAGTTCACCTAACTTTTCTAGTTGCAACGACATTCCAGAGAACCCGGAGCATGTTTTCTTCCATCGTCCTAGATTCGCAAAGGAAAGGAAGGAGAGAGAGGAGAAGAGAGAGGAAAGCTCTAGAGACGACGTTGTCGAGAACAATAGCAACGGAAAGTACAATATAAAAGGAGAATTGGTCATATGACAAGGGAATTGGAATGTTTGTAACCACAGGGAGGGGGGGGGGGCATTGAGGTAAGAAAAGCGAAGGCAATGGATGGCTAAAAGGAGAGGCTAGAGCCACGTCCACCCTGGGACTGGTTTTAATGGGTAAAAATCCCACACACTGCAATATGTGTCAGTGTTTTTTGAAAGTTTTCACCTCCAGAGTAAAAGATGAAGATCGCATTTTTCAGAGAAAGACTTCAGTGTGCTATTCAAGATAGTTCAGTGTCACCCGTGCTTATAGAAAATCTGTTATTGAAGAGTGGTGGAGAATAAGCAATAGAGAATATGTGATCGTTAAAAGAGCTGTCATTTCCAATTGGAAAATCCGGGTAAATACTGGGTGAAGTGGAAGGTCGTCCGAATCATGGATCACGGGTGTTAAGTAATAAGCCTACCGCCCGCCTTGCAGATGTTTCGTTGATCTGAGAAGCAACAGCTGTGAAATCAGAGAAATTAGACTGATTCAAGCCATATATAGATACCCCATTCTGCACACTTGTTCGAAGTTGCAAGAGACGATGGGGGCAACGTTGGTGTTTGGGAGCTTTTGTCGAGTACTACTATTTATTGCGTTAAAGACATCCTTTTCAAATCAGGTGGGATTATCCGTGAACAGTTTGGTAGCTACTGTTAACTTAGTAGGTGATATCCGGCATCCATCTAGACTGTTCTAAATCAGTAAAATAAAAAATTGTATGTAATGGTTTTTAGAACGGATTTTGAAAATTGCACTGTAAAATATCTCGGCCATTGCCTAATTTAGCATTTGCTATCCTCTTAATTTTTGTTTTGCTTTAGTACTTGGTTGATACTTGTATCTAGTAGCCGCACCTTGGGTTATTTAACCGATCTTATTTTCTGTTTCTTATTTATATTCGGCGCAGCAGTATTCAAATGGTCAACCTCACTCATACTGTTTTTCATGAGCAATCACAGACGAGTGTCATTTGACTAAACATCCAATTAACGATTCTGTAAACATTCAATGAACGGCAAATTACCGACATAATCGCAAAATCACAATCAAGTGACAAAAGGCTACAAAAGGCCCACACTTTTAAAGCCCCTCTCCAGGGAAAGAAAGATGTATGCAAGTACCATATGTACAGACATTCTACATGCACTAACCACATCGTGGACAACCAAACGGTTCCAACATGAAGCTGGAGTGAATATAAAATAAGAAAAAAGATAGCCTACCTACGAGGTGAAAACCAACCACACTTCTTAGCTCATCTTCAACTTATCTGCAATAGCAGTAACAACACCAACAAAAAAGATAATAATGACCACGAAAAAGTCACTTTAAGTAAAGTCACTAATTAGAAATTCGTATCACGTTGCTTTAGGAAAATTTGCACAAATCCGGAATGCATTCATACGATGATGGCTGTGATCCTGCACACACAATTTTGTGTAAAGAGACAGCTCACCGAAGAACAGTATTGGAGTTTGGATATGCTCACGATCATCATCATTGCCACCGCCATCATTGTCATGATCAGAAAATAAGAAGAACGATTTGAAGAAATCATGGAATTTCGCGAAAAATCAACACGTATAGAGAGTAGGCGATTTTGTAAACAAAACTTCTAAAGCGGCGATGATGACGGAATGATAGATCAGCAAATAACATCAGGTAAGACCATCAGGTGGGATTAAAAAAAAGGTAAACCGTTCACTGATGATCAGGTGGAATTTCGTGTAATCAAATTGAATCAGGCTACGTAAATATTCATTCATTCTTTAGTGTTTTCTGTGAAGTCATAGTCATCTGGAGACATTCAAAGAATATTGTCCTTTCGAATTTTAGGGGAAAGGGGGAGGAAACATCAGCAAGCTGTTATAATGAGCGTTCTGAAGACGCTAAGATAGGCGTATGCCTATGTATTCAATAGTGTGCAATGCAGGGTATGCTAGTGGACAGAAAAGAGCTCTTCCATTTGGAACTGAAATCAAGTAATACAGGTATTAGAATCTGGATAAGGAAATCAGTCATTAAAATTTTATTCAGCCAAAGTTCTAACGTAACGAAACAAACTTTCTACTATCGCTTGGTTCTCCACGTGCTATTTAATACTTCCCAATATTATAAATCCTACAAAAAAAATTTATTCCCTTTATAAGAGCCCGACATTACTCTACAAACCAAAGCACTCTACCTTAAATCACCTTCCAAACCAACTGAACCAAAATCAAGGCTACTCGAATTGATATAAAGCACTAAACCCTGATCTGGTTGACGGCCGTACACAGTAAGAAACGTTTTTGAAGGTGTCGGAACCGTGACAAGAATTCCAGAAATGAATGATTTTTATTTCAAAATGGAAATCGCTTTCGTAATTCGTTGAGAGACCGAGAATGTTTTCCACAAATTTTTATACATGCACGACAATTGTTCAGTTTTTGCCAAGAAAGAGATATTTGTGAAGAATTGTCGTCTGTATTTGGTGTGATTGGTTGCGATCTTGTAGCGTTTAGTGTCAGATAATTTGCCTTGATATTACAAAATAAAGGTTTGTGTTTTACAGTGTGGGATATCTGAAACAAAAGCAGATTTGACTGGTCCTTGTGTGTATATAATTTATTGTATTGATGAATCACTCATTCTTGGTAATCAAGCTGATTTCACGAAATTACGGATGGATTAAGGCTGATTAATTTCGGTTATAGAATACGAAGCTCAAACAAGTGGATATATATATACTTATTAACAATCGGTCTCAGCCCACTTTTCCCAAGAGTCAAATCTTCGAAGTGCATCATCCTACGCACTACACTTTCAGTGTATCTTTGTGCTTGTGCGCACAGTAAATGACGTTAACTTTTAGCTTTTAAATTTCGCACAAGGTCTCTGTACCGTAGACTGTGATCTACAGCATTTGAATTATATGTCCATTAAGGCCTACATACGTAACCCCATCTCTATTTCACTCAGTCGGTTAAACGCAAGACAACAGCACGTTTGCTATCAATCTCTTTTAGGTCGAGTAGATGTACTTACCGAACATCCTTTCTAAATGTTAAAAGCATATCGCCGTCGACGTTTCAACTACTCAGGAAAGGAGATATGTGCAATGGGTGCGAAGCCAGCCACAATAACAAGCACCTAGCACTTATCCGAAAGTACAAGCATCAAAAATTTGCAAACATAGAAGCTAGGAACGTAGATACAAATCTTGTTTTAAGAAATATTCTTAGATTTTCCGAATCTCTCACATAACGGCACCGGGTGCTGCTATAAGTCTGTGGAATTATGTGCAATTCGACTAACATTTGATTGGTTATGGATTACACAATTTCAATAACTGCATTAATATAAAGATACAGTTAGAAACCTCGGTCTTATCTTTTAGAAAAATTCCCACGATCAACCAGTTAAACAACTATTTCGCCAATTACAATGATCATGTACTACAACCCCTTAAAATGGTTAAATGAAATAGAAGGCGTCTCTCAATTCAATGAGGTGCGAATCATTGAATCGAATTTTTATTGCTGATCATAAATAATCCTGTTCACACTCAATTAGACTTCATTACGATCTGTGCATATCGCCACGAAAGGAATAATTTGCATCTTAACCGGACCATGTATGCATGTATATAAATATCAACATAAATCTAAATGCACTTTTATTTTGCAATGAAACGTTCTAGAGTGCATCTTCCAAGAGCTCAACCAAACGTCGGCAACACGCGAGCTTTGTTTATAAATGTCGCTAAAAGACATGAATTTTTCATGATTCATCAATTTCATTTTCGAACTTGTAGGTTTCGGGAAAACTATTGCAGCAGGACCCTCATTTGCCTCCGAGATTTAAATGTCAAGGTATTCTCTCTTATCCGCCTTAAGATCCTGATCATTTGCATATACACATCAGACAGCCTGTTGTCGTCTCAGTTATAATTCTTCGAGCCATATGTTGCTACAATCACCATCATCATTGTCTGGTTGGTATTAATGGTGTTATTTTAGGAGTTGCCGTTTTCATAGCTAGGGACTATCTAGCTGAATGGGATTCAACCATGTTCACTATCAATCCCAAAAGCAAAACATTTTCTTTAGCATCAAAACTAGACCAATAAACAACTAGTTTCAGACGGAAGAAATCATAAGGTAGCCTAAGAAAATGGCAAAAAGTCACATTCAATAAAGATAGTTTATGATATGAATGTATAGCATTGTTCCGTTTTCCTCGATGTCCGTTCAACTCGGACTTTGGTTTCCTTTATGCACTGCTCTCAGTAGTTTCGGTCCAATGACTTCGTCCTTTTCTTATAATAATTAACTATATAGATTTTCTACATGCACCGATCGTGTCCTCCCACTCCCAGCCTGCCTTACGGGCGATTGCTACGAATTTGTCCTTTAAATATTCTTTCGATTGCATCCTTTTGACTAGTCGTGTTGTTGCTGGTCGTTCATTAAAAAATCGATACAGCTCATTATTAAACCTAATTCTTCTTCTTCACGGAACCAGGTATTTTTTAACCTCTTTTCAGATGCATCATTTCCCATCTCACGCAAGTCTTATGCAAACTTTGTAAATATGTAAATTGTCACTTTTCGGCTGTAATTGTTTTGAATCTGTTCGCTGCTGCTGCTCAACACTTGGTATCATCTTTTGGCCTAATTAGAATGTCAGCATTCCAAGTAACAAAATGGTTAACTTGCTTGAAGTTATTCTGCGTAGTGGATATGCTTCCTGGAACATAGCTTTGTATTCCTTTTGTTTATTTCTCACCTAACTTCCTTCCATCATCTCCATAATTCCTCAAGAAACCATCTAGAAGATCCAATCATAATGTCTAAGTCATCATATGGTGCCTGCTACGCAGATCATGGTCCGAAAAGGCAAAGATTGATTCATTTAAATTCGAAGGCCAAATGACGGCCTCCTCGATAAGAAAAACGTCTGAAAGTAGAGTCTCCTTTAGATAAGAATGTTTAGAACTACAATGTAGAGTGCTGTTTGAGGGAATACAATCCAGATGAAGTCGATTTTGTAAAGAAGGCGATTGAAGAACAATATCTTCACATCATTGCAATACCTCAATGTACCTCACTTGTCAGATTCGTTGCAAGAAGTTCATCCTGTGCGAGATAGTGGACAAGCCACAAGTCCTCAATAACTACGATTTACAACTAGAAGGAACATCAGTGTTCCAATATAGAGAGTGCTACCAGATAAAAGGCAAGAACTTAGCATTCATTTCAAGGTGTTTTCCGTAAAATATCTGACCAAAATAACACTTATATAGATCGTCGATAACTATAGAGGTAAATAGAAATACAGGAGGTGCTAGTTGTCAAGTTGCCATGTAAAACTTCTATTATAATTATGCCTATGATAACAGGATTCTTTCTATCCCTGTCCTGAGTCTCAATTTTTAATCCTTTCTCACATTGTCAGGACAAACTATTGAATGCGCATGTCTGCGAATAAAAACGATAAGTGGACTTTTCCTTTGCGACAATATATAACGATTTTCCAAGCTGAATTATATGCGATCCTAAGGGTGGCAAACTGGGCAATTGACGACTGGTTGAAGGGCAGGCGAATCACAATCTGCAGCGGTAGCCAGGCTGCACTGCAAAATTATTGTAGGCATTCTGACAGACCATAATTCACTAGCTGGACATATGTTCAGAATAGGAATTGTACAAGATAATACGTATCCCTCCCACCACGGTCTGATTTCACAAAGGCTATAGCTTCTCCTTCATCATACATACACACTGCCCTGGCAACGATAATAACTGAAGAAGAGTAAAAATATTAAATGAAAAACGGAAATCTCCACAAATATTAAGGTGCACGGTGGTCTCATTCGTACGTAGTTTCTAATTTGCATTGAGTATGTCTTGTTTACTGCAATGTGATCTCGTCTCAGGGCATATTGAATTTACGGGAAACAAACGATTTCGGCGTATTATTACTTTTTTAAAAATAGTCAGATTTCCACTAAACTTTCCGATATTGGAACTCCATAGTGTGGACTACATTAATCATTGTGGTAGCTCTAGGGATGTACATAAGGGAGAATTGCAGTAAATTTGCGAGAGTGTTTTGGGAACTAGGCGTAGCAAAAGGGCACTATCGCCACTTTTTTCAGGCTTTCTGTTGGGGAATTTAAAAAAATGGCTTTTGGCAAAGGATTTCATTCTAATCTCCTCCATTATCCACTTCAAAATAGGGTCAGCTTCGTTGGAAAACATTTTGACGCCTTTATTATCAATGTTTCCATTACGCCGCAGACGACAGACGACCAATTTTAGTAAGATCGAAAAGGCGACAACAATTGGCTGACCAGTATGTTTCAAACTCATCAGATTTAGCTGATGAAGAAAGAAATTCGTTGAATGGTGAAAATATGACGAATCAAAGTGCCAAACCAAAAGGCTTCGATTGTGGGCTGGTTTCATTTGGAAACGTGAGTGCATCGGAAAGCTATGATAGATCGTTGAATGGATTTTTTGTCGCGGCAATGAAAAGTCCTTGCTTCCTTCATGCCACAAGTAATTTGGACATTAAAACAGTAAAAAAGTTTTCGTTTCTCAGGATTTCAAATGCTAGGTTTGCGTATATGGAAAACCTGGGACCTGGGGCATCCAAGTATCTAGAACCACCGATAAAATGGATGATTCCAGATATTTCTTATATCTGAAAGACAATTATGGAGTTTGCCTTTTTGCATATATTGCAAACGCACTATGCACCTGAGAAAAATGGGTGTGGAGAAAGGGAGATGACAACCATTGTCACATTTGCAAGGATAATCATCAATTCGAATCACAAGGAAAAGAGTTTTGGGCCAAAGTGCTAAATTCTGAAGTTCATACTTTGGACCGAACTGAAACGAGCACACCATATAATATAGTGGATCTTTTGCGGCTGCCATTTTATCATAGAGTAAGTGACAATCGACGATTGAACGCAAAAAGTACAGAAACCAGATGGGAGTACTGATTACTATAAGGGGAGATTGGTAGTTGCAAGATACATAGGGTCTCAACAGTGGTTTGCAGGAACTGATCAGCCCCATGATAAAGCTTACATCAATCAGAGTGGTTCTGCCGGACTCGAATCAATAATTCGACGTCAAAGCTAACTAGAACAGTCAAGTCAAGCTCTAGATCAAAGTCTTCAATCTAAAATGATTTCCGGGGCTTTAAAATTATTTACGATCGGGTGCCTTAATCTATGTGCATTAACAATGGTACGCAAGTATCAATTTATGGATTATAATACTGTGTCAATTCCATTGAACAATTTATTGTCTAGAAGATTTTGGAATCCTTTTAGTTTCACTTTGATTTTTTTGCATAGCGAATTGATTATCTCCATAGAAACTAGAAATCCTTATTCAATAACTTTAGCCAAGATTTATATTTTTCAAATTCCTTAATAAGCGCGTCATCTATGTCTATGTGTCATCATTGACGATTTACTGAAAGATTCAGTGGCTTCCAGGAATTCCCCAGAAGCGTATACTCTGGGGAATGGGTCTTCTAGAGCGACCCACTCGCTGGCCTGTGTTTCGTTACAATTTGAAACAGGTCAGAATATACTGATAACGATGCACGAAATGAAGACGAAAGATTGGAGCTTTTAAGTAATAGTAGAAGCCACTTTCCACGGATCAGTCTCATCTTTATGTTGATGTTGAGATAACTTTCGGATGAAGCAACAAAGGTACTGGGGTCCGAATGGCTTAAGTGGTTAGAGCACTGGGCTATTGTAGCGACAGGTCGCGGTTCAAATTGCCTCCTACAGTGTACTTTAGTGTATCGTTACGGTCTTGAATGAAGTGCTCTAACACACTTCAAGGTCCTGATCCATTTGGATTGGTGCGCCAACGATTATCATTATTAACAAAGGTGGACGTAGCGCCAGTTCGGTGTCACCCTCGACAGAAACGACGCTTTCTAGATATACAAACCGATCAACGCCTTTCACTATTCTGCCCATTAATGGACGTAGGAAGCATGCGATAACCAGTTAAACTGAGAACCTGGGATTTTGTGGTGTTTTTCATTTAGGCCGACTCTACTTGCCTCCTTCTCCAATCTATAGAGCTCAGAGGGAGAGCAAGCAGAGGGCATCAAAGTAATCAAAGTGTTTGAGGAAATATGTCATGGTCGATTGGAGTACGACCCGTCCCCCGGACAAAGTAGCTTGAAGGATGTCGTCGATGAGAAGGAGAAACAATGTAGGTGACAAGGATTGATCAAAATAAACCGTAACTTATTAAACCCTTAACTAACTTTGTCTAGGGTCCAAGTTTTTGACTTTTAACGATGGAATTCTCCGAGTGATCAATAATTTAAATGGCAAGTTTTCCAAGTTCCAGTGCGTGAAATTTTACCTTTTATTTCGATAGAATTCAGTTGCCATCAACATTTCACATTTTTATGTCAATCATGATTTGGGGAGAGGGGCAAGAGGTCACTTTCCTGGTTCAGAAATTTCTCGGGATCAAAAGAACGGTTTCAATAAAGTCACTTTTTTGACAATACAGCCCAGAAGGTTCTACATTCACTCTAGGCCGCCTTCGACCCTGAATAACACAAATGGGTCGATGACTATTTATGATATTTTCAGTGTGGTAGAGAGGCAACCAAAAAAGCTACGAATAATAGTTAACAAATCTGCCCCATTATCTTCAATTTGTTAGATCTGACGAGAAATCAATCAACGTGACACTATGGAGGCAATATTCCGCAGCCCACTGCCGCAGGGTCATTTGATGACAACCTACATGACGCATGGTACTGGATGAATCCGGCAGTCATACAATTATCAATCGACTTTTGATCAAAAAGTATTGATGGACACGATCCTGGCATCGGGAATTTAAAGAAAGTGTCCCCTATATGATATGGTCTGCACCAATTAACTGCATGTGTAGTACTGAAATACAAGTCTCATCCGCTGTAAAGTACATATGTACGTTAAACTCTACAAAAGAAGTTACTAAATAGTCAAAGTTCAACAATACTACCTCTTTCTCGAGGTTTTATCGAAACAATGTTAACTAGTGATATCTACAACATCGACACAGTTTCCGGAATTTTCTTGTGATTAGGATATTTTAAGTGCCCTGATAGGGATTCACTCTCGCCATCGAGTTACCCCTGTTGGGCTGGTAACTCATTGTTTCACTTCTTACACCAAACTTTTTTGTTTTAAAGTCACATCACTCTGAAATGTCGTCTTGCGAATCTCTTGCCTCCCGGTTGGTTTTAATGGGATAACAGCACACGGGGCTAACTACGACTTCATGTGATTGTCGTCCGTAAGCAAAATATACCTGTTAAACTGTACCTTCGTAGCCCTACATCCTACGCAATTTTCACCTGGAAATGTGCGCGGAAATGCGTACCCATACACATGTTCAATGTTTGCTCGGATCATGCACATGCAACAAGCGGAGGCTTCAAGAGTCAACTCTTGTGAGACGTTTCATTGCAAGAACAAGAACATTATTATTATTATTTTATTATAATTCTAATATAAACGTTTACGTTTGGTACTTTATTTCAGTGCCAGCTTCGAACATGTTCACATATAGTGGGAGCAGTTCTAGCTCGGGCAAGCGTGTAGTACAGATATGTTTCTCATATGCGCCTTGCTGTCTTGTAGCATCCTCCCACTTATATTTTGCATTTATTTTTTGTAATGCACTTTTTGCCATGTTCGGATATCGCTGTTCTTTTTTTATAGATTCGCATGAAGATGGCGTATACCAAGTTCGTGATGCGTGCTCAGCGATTAACTCTGGTACGAATGATTTCTCAACTGGCTTTTCGTTTCACTTATTCCTTCTTATCTTTCTTATTTTCTTGAATTTCTTAAACGATGGATACTTAAGTATAAGATATGATTTTCGTGTAATTTTCTTCACCAGAATAATTCCAGCTTAAGCGGATACTTATGAGACGAGATCGGGAACCGATGAAGAGGAAAAAAGAATGCGAAAAAAAGAACGAAAGCACGAAACGAATGATAATAATTATTAACAATCAGAAATGTAATATAAATTTATGATTATGAGTTACAGGTAGCGTTAAGATGTCTGTTCGATTCTTGTGAATTTGTGAGGAATATTTATTGGAGTTGTTGAATTTTTCCAGCAAGAGCATGGCACTGGAATGAGGAATAGTGAAAAACATTTACAACGCATTATTGGTAAACACTCGTGGAGCACTGCACACGGCAGTGTAGGTTTCAAGATCCAGCAGGGAACATAACTATCGTCTTCGTAATTGTAGACATTGTAGAATGCGACACGACTAGAGCGTGATTGATGCTTCACTTAGTGTCTAGATTTCGATGTAAAGGTCCTGTTTGAGGCGACTGATTGTGTGGGTTTTAGGTAATGGATTTGATGTAGAAGTTTTAGTTCACCCATTGCAAATTCAGGCACTTTCATCGATCGGATAGAAACCTCTGCTGGGTAGAAGATTTCCCACATGGCACCAACTTGTTTTACCTTCTTTGAATGTAAATTCAGTTCATAGGAAATTTTAGCACAATAAGCAATAAAGTAAATCAAAGTGAAGTTAGCTTACCAAACTTGATGTTTAACTTTATTTTTCTCCGCATTCTAGTTTTTATATTAAAAGTAATCAGGCGGAAAAACAGCAGAGATAGCATAAATTCGGCCATACAAAAAGAGGTAGACAAAAATGATTTAATAGCGACCTTTAACCCAAATCACGTCCAACACTCTATTTCACACTTGATTACAAATCTCATTAGAAAAATTAAACCCAACCCAACAATTAATTAAGAAAGCTTAAAACTCAACTAACGCAGGAATTGAACCCAAGCAGAATGTGCAGGTTAAACAGGTACTCGGCTTTCACATATCAACATGAACCAAATTGAAAGTGACATTGACCGAAATGTGCTGATGATTTGTCAGACCCGAATTGTGAATTATCTTGACTTTAAGATCAGTACAGCACGCCGAAGTTATTCTGTTATACACATAGGCAGGTTTGTTGAACAACCACGGTAAGAACTTGACGATATCTTGGGAAAATTCTAGACGAGACTATGCATCACGCGATCTGTATCTATTTTCCCTATCAAAAGTACCTAAGGAAAGAACATTTTTCGAAAAGAAAGACATCTTATACTCAAATAGGATGAAATAAAAGATTTCATCAATATAATATATCTATGTACATATCCACTTTTTGAGCCTTTACTTTTCCAACCATGGACTTTCGTCGTCATTCATACACCACATACACACAATATACCCAGAAATATGTATATCGAGAGAGGTGATTGATTGTTGGATAAAATGAAACATTTTTGTCGTCATGTTATGCTGAGTTAAATCCGTCGTGTGTTGACTATCAGCTAACATATCTGAAAAGACATATCTCATGGAAATGTGGTGGAGACTAAACCGAAAAGGCTTTAGAAATCTCGTTTAATCTGAACTTGGTCCCGTGATGTACAATATAATGTACGTACGACGGCGATGACCTTTGGAAATAAAATCTTCTTTGGAGATTTCTCAGTAGGCATTTTTTATGCCTGTCTCAATTTTTCTGTATTCATTATCAGGAAAGAAATATCTGAAATTCATTCCCTGGTCAAGTTGATAAAGTTTTTGATAGAGAAGTTCTACGTTCTGCTTCTCTACAGAATGCACTGAATTTGATTTAGATTCCTTCTCACTTTGCTGAGATATGTAAGTGTGCATTCCAAAGTTTATGCCTACTTTATAAAATAGTTTTATTATTCGGAAACATTTGATAGTTAACATATAGAACATGATAGAACATATTTTAGATAGAACATGATAGAACATATTTTAGATATGAATCATAAAATCTGAATATATGCAATGTTTAATTTTATAATTTATGCAACACCAAGTGATGCTATGAACAATTAAGTCAAAATGAAGGCAGTACTAATTTTAGTCCATACAATTTTGGCGTCTTACTCATGCAAATATAAAGAACCACAGATTACAATTCAACATGTCCTCAGCCACAAAGCAGCAATTACGACTGCTATCAAATATATATATTATATTGCTTATCTAGCAAATGCTTCGGAAACGAATTGCATCTTTTCTTTAAATCGAATCGCATCTTTCCTGAAAATCGAGTCTTCACTAGTTTTCATCATATCACCATCTTTTAAGGTGCGGATATTAGAATGCAATTGAAAGCACATTTGTCATTGTGTACCTATACACTCTTCATTTCTAAATCAGGAAGGTCTATCCCAGATTTCAATGCTTGACCGAGTAATTTACCATCATTACCTGTCACTATTAGTTCTTGTGAAAACTGAGCAGAGAAGCTAACTCCTTAGGAGCCTTCTTAGTCAGAAGAAGGGAAGAAAACGTTTGAGTAATAATACATGAGCGTCGATAATAAAACCGAATAAAATCAGCTCGTGAACGTATGTGGGTATCTGCAAGTACCTATATATAGTATAACTTACACTTAAATAGACTTTTAACATTCATTTGATATGAAAACTACTTGAAGCACATTAAATTATTAATAGACGAGCGGATTTCGAGAGACTAAGACGGCAACGGACCCGCTTCTTATTTCAGTCTGAATGTATAAGATCTTGATTCCTCAAGTCACTTGATTTGCTGTTCACTTATTTACAAAGATAATTGAATTATAAATTAGATGAACTGATTTAAGTGAACATGCAAAAGGTGGAAACCGGCAATCCAAGTCAGCGAGAGTTGTTAATTGTTAATTTTCAGAATATGTAGACACATTACTTATGTATAAGGAAACACATATTGCAGAACTGTAAATGTTAAGGTTCTTCCATACATATTAATGTCATTATTTAGCACCAGTTTATAGTTATGACGATAATAAAGACATAAAACGGGTAGTGAAATGGAAAGAATTCTCTATTAGATTCGAATGGACGATGGCTGTTGTATCTAATAAATCTCTGAATACTAACATTAGGACTCGAACTCCAATGATAGCGGCAATAATCATAAAATCTCAATAAATCTGCTGGATATGCTTAACTTATTGAGGAATGCATACACTTAAGAAACTGACAAAACAGAAAATGATGACAGTTAATATAATCGGAAAATAACCGTACTTAAAATGAAACTGCATATTAAATTTTCAGTATAATGAAGTGAGTTGATAAGAAAATGCCACTTTTCCTGCTTTCCAGGCCAGTTTTTGAAAATTGGCATAATAACTTCCGTATCATGCTAGCTCATAAATTCTCTTAGAGTTAACAACACATTAAACGCCATACAAAAAATAGAAAGAAGGAAGAGACAATAAGGTAGATTCGATGGCTACCATGGGTGTTATGCTTCCATTTCTAAGTAACATTTTGATGGATGCAAATCAGGTTTGCCTTTTCATATTTTTTGTAGCCACCGATGTATACTAGAAAGAACTTGGCGGCATCCCTTCAGAGATATGAAACTTGAAAACAAAACCTGCGAAATCTTTATTTATATTTAATTAATTTGATTAATTTTAAAAATTTGTTGGTTTTTACTATCTATTAGTCTTCATATTTTCTCGATATCGCCGGATCTCGATTTTGAACAATTTATGCTTCCCACCGAATTAGAGTGTAAAAAACTTTTATAATTTTTCAATTGAACATCTTTTTAAAGCTACACTATTGAATACTGCTATTGTTTTTGATTTTGGTACTGATATTGATATCGGCAACATAGGCTAGCAGTGGGGCGGACTTAAAGAGGCCAATTTCAAAAGGATACATTACGATCTAAAGGGTGTACCTGCTGGTTTCATTCGAACCCGCGCATTCTAGGGCCATACTAGTTTTATGTCGGTACCGAATTCTCACTTCTTCTTTTCCTTCAGCCTTTGCCCTGTTCACATACGAGGGTCGACTCGTCGTGATCGGCCTCGCCATTTGGCCCTATCAAATACTTGATCTGATGCAATTTCGAGGCAATTAAATCCCCATCCAGCGTATCAAGCCACCGCTGTTTCGGCCGGCCTTTTGGTCGAATTCTTACATAGCCCTATAACCTTGGATATGCCTTCATAGGCGGCTGTAGAGTCAATGAAAAGATGATGCAACAGATGGGCATATTCGACTGACACAAAAAGAAAATCTAATCTGTTACTGATCTACCAAATATATTTGAGTCGTTTCGTCTATTCTCACGTGATTTATAAAAATTCCGTGCCTGAAATCTTGCGCATCTGAGCTTGCACCAGAATAGGTTGGCACCTTAAAACCAAACCGTAATGTTCGCTTAATTAAAAATTTCAAACATATTAAAGAAATAAATGGCTCGAAAATGCAAGTAGAGCCAAGCTTCCTCTCAGACGACGATCGACGGAAAAATCCACCACGCACCATTCTCCCCTAACACTTTCTTCCCCAAATGGAATGGATGCATAATTCAGTCGTCGTTTGGTAAGCTAATGCCTTACCTAACTATAGAACATGTTTCTTACTATATTACTGAGTTTAGGCCAGGAAATATCCAAAAAATAGTGAAAAGACTCTCAAAGAAGAAAGATCAATTACATGAATTCATGATAATTTACTCCTATGTATTGATCATTTGAATAATCAACAAAAACTCGATTGTAGAGAAATGAATTGGGTGGCTAGCTTCAGTGCTTTACAATTTAAAATCCACCGCTTACTTACGGCTAAGAAATAAAAGAAAAATTGTAACTACTCATTGACGGTATGACATAATGTTTTCGTATTCGAACCTTGACGATTAGGGATGGCTTTGAATTTGCTCTGCTGCTGGGGTTTATCACTGGTATGACATTGGTGCTCAGAGCTGGCGGCAACCTTGTCGGCCCAACCAACAGCAAGTGGCTAAGGAAAACCTCCATAGTGGTGACACGGAGAGACGCTCCCCACATTGACCGGCCATGATGCGATAGGCGAATACTCTAAAGGCCTAATTAGAGCGATTAGTATCATGGGAACCAAGATAGCCCCTGAATTCACATACTTCGAGAAAATTCCTGCTGTATGTGCGCTCAGCTCGGTTGTTGCTTTTGGCCTCCCCTTGGGAGCTTCATGAGGGTTGCGGTTCCGTTCAAGCGAACAGAGAACTTCAGGTCTCAGGTCTGTTGCATTTCAACACGGGAACCGCACTCATTAGTTGGGTAGAGCGTTAGATAGATCTTACATCCACCAGTGTGAATGCTGAGCCATGCGCACGTTATACACTGGTACTTTTGTAGCTTATCAGAGCGGTGCTCTGATTGTGGTCACAAAATCAATCCGTGTCTTAAGAAGGCCGTGGGATTAACTAACCGAGACAGGTACACACGTCAAACCATAGAGACGTAACTCGCATGATATTAAGTGCGATGGTTGTAAAAACAGTGCAGTCTTACAGAAATTAAAACAATGGCTAGAGGATAGAAAATAGCGATAAAAAGGAGCAGACGGTGTTCATAATCTAAACTTCAAAAAAGTGTGTCAGAAGAAATTTATTTAATTTTGTTTCTATAGTATTAAGATTTCTGTATGGAGAAGTTTGCAAGAATATTATGTAAACATTTTAGATGAATCGGAGCAAAATTAAGGAGGTACAGTGGTTTTAGCTACCACCCCTAATACATGGCTCAGCACGGACTCGCGATTCAAATGGCAAAAAACTGCAACTAATAATGCATCGGATTCGTCCAAACACACATAATGCTTTCCTATAAATATTTTCTATGCTATCAATATTATCTATGCAGATTTGAGCAAAGATGCCCTTCTGGAGCGATGCATCAAAGGCTTTTAACAGAATAGCAAAGAGAGAATCAACTCTGCCATCATTGAGATTGCAGCTCATGTGGCAGCCTAATGCCTTCAATGAGGGTTCCTTACGAACGGCCACGATGCGTCGAGCAGAGCCGAGAGCTGAAAACAGACTAACGAAGGCGGGGCTCACCGTGGATACAAGCAAGAAGATGCTTGCGTTATCATGAACGATAGTAATATCTCTTATGGACCTAGCATCGATGATTCAGTGTGAGTTCCTCATAACTCCAAAATTACTGCTCCGATCCCTTTGAAATTTTGAACTGTATTTCTATACATATTTACGAGGTAACACTCGAGAGTCCTTTTCAAATTTGTTAATAATTTTTATTTTGCAATAATTATTATTAATTAAAATTAGCCGACTTATTACACAAAAGTCCCGTTTTTCACTTCAAAATTAACCAACCAAAAAGTGAAAGCGATCATCGAATGAATGAACTTTATTTTTTTGATTTTAGATGATCCAGCACCGAGTTAATAGGGGCACCACAATTCTACTTTTTTTGGAAATGCTTCCAAATAATGGCTGCCATTGCTTATTTTTTTAATATTTCTTCAAGAAAATGCTACATTATATTCTTCGAATGCCATATCTTTATGTACTATTGGATTTAATAAATACATTTTGATTGTGTTGAAAAAAAATTCAGAAAGTTGTGCCTTTTTTACAAGAATTACCGGTACTCCCCCCTTAAAGTGGGCGCGCAACAAAAACAATCAGATATTTCCTGAGCTCTGAGGTAGAAAAGAGGATAGTGATCACAATGACTAAGTTTCATAAAGAAACAAGGAAACCAAAAGAGCTTGCAACATTGGTCGCAGAACTGTACTATTGATAACTAAATTTAATGGTAAGTTTTACCAATATGTAAAGTGGGAATATTTTTTTACTGAAATTGTTTTTATTTTCCTCGCATTTCCTTTTGTTTTTTAACTGATAAATCATAACTATATGAAACGGATAAATTATAATTTTTGATAAATTGTTGTCCCCTATTCTTCCTTTCGCCAAGCATCCTAGGCAATATCTACGAACAATCGGACCTACTTTTTCCGGTCCAGTCGGAGGAAATGTACTGGAAACGGAGAAGTTTTGTCATGTTTCTCTTAAACAAATTCTGTTTTAAGAAAAAAAAGCCATTATTTAAGCACTGCTTCGTTTGCCATTCCAGCAACTTGAACTCAGAGTCCTGTGTGATTTGCTTTCAACACCAATATGTGCAACTCTTCTCTTTAGTCACTCGTTTCACTCTCCTCAACATCCAAAATATAAGGTCCAGCTTCGGGAACTCTTTTTACGTTAAAACATTAACGATTCTTCATACCTTCTTGATATCACATTTTTCATTTTTTTTCATTTTTACTGCTCTATTATCTGTCTGTCTGCTTCACAACACGACAATCCATTAATAATCCTGTTTCTCCTGCTCTCAAATGTTATCCCTTCATCGTTCCAAATAAAAACCAATTTCAGTTTTCGTCCTTCTTCTGGTAGTCAATTTAAGAATATCGGACTTATCACTTAGTGAGGTCAACAACCATATTCTAGTATCAAAGTGGAAATATGGTAGCTCATGGATGATCGGAGTTGAAAATACAAACATAGAAAGAGGCGACTTTTCCTTTAAATCTATTACGAATGACATCATCGAAAAAAAAGGTAAGCATCCTTTTTGCATTACTCCGACTCTCATTCATAGCACATCGCAGAAACATCGTAAGGAACCTTTTTTGCTCATCCTCCAGTGAGGATAAAATAAATAAAGACTATCTATTTTTTATCTGTCGATCTTGATCATCACACGAAGTGCGCTGATGTCTACAGAGTATTTCCAGTGGTATGGGGATATAATTACCATTCTGAAAAATAGGATTGCATGTACAATTATTTTCTTCTTTTGCGTCACATTAAACTTAGATAATCTATAAATGTCCTATGAGTTCTGAGACATGTATTCCATATTACTATTTAACTTACTAAAAGGATAAGACTTAACGATTTTAAAAGCCACACCTTCCCTTGGCAATATAGGAAAATACCTCAGGTGATTTACCATTTATGAATCTGACCCTCTCATAATTGGCACATGGTCATTATTCATCATATCAACGAACCAGCCAGGTGACTATTAGTCTTCCCAGAACTTAAATCTAAATTAGTATCTGTGTTGCATTTTACAAGCTTTCCGTGGTCTGTCCATATGACTCAACGCCGCTTACCTCTCTGACATCATACCATTTATACATACATACTCGTAAGCATGAATATATACATATTTTCAAATGAACAATTTGTGATCCTGTTCACGGCCAATATGAGGTCGTTTCGATCGTCCAAATCGATCGATCGTGCACACTATCAAAGAATATATGCCGATGATCATTCAATCGATCAATGTTATTTTTCCGATCGAATGCAGTGCAATGTAATGCACAATTCTGCATGATGCATGCGGTACTACTATGGAATATTGACGAAGTATGAAAATCAACAAAAGCAAAAATAACAACAACTCCGGCACCAACAATTGCAACAATAACAATGAAGTTGATCATAATGATGATGAAGATGATGAGAATGTTGCATGGATCGATGCAGTCGTGATGATATTGCAAGTATCGCAGATCACTTGAGCCGATCTTAAAATGTAATTTGATAATTTAGAAAAGATTTTTCAGAAGAGTTAAAAGTGAACTCAAATTATAAAGAAACTTTCAATGTTATGCGAGATAAATGGATTCATGATGAATTCGCAAAGAAAGTGGATGATTGAGTACTTTGGTTTGCGTAACAATGCCAGTAATGGCTGTCTACGGTTCACTACACTATATTCCTGAATGCTTCCAAAATATTTCTAGAGATTTGTCAAAAAACCCCAAACTACTAGAGTAGTCATCTAATTTCACATTTCCATGTGCTTCATACAAGAAATATGTACAATTTAGTTGTAGTACAACATACTTTACAATGAACCATCCTAAAACAAAGAATTTAACTTAAGTTAGAAATTTAATTTAAGTTAGAAAAAACTATTTGATTAGCATCTAAGTTGTTATTCATATTTCTCCTCGCGTTAAGATCACATCCAAAGTTATTCTCGGTTGGCTTGGTCCGAGTGAAGTCAAGAAGTTCCCAAATCACCATATATTTCTATTTTAGTTCGACTTTTCATCATTTCCCATCAACTACGACATTTGTTCAAGATTTTACCGTAAAGCGGAAGTCATTGCCTTTGGTAGCTGGCCATCATTCGGAACCATAGAGCAGCAAGGTGAACAAAACTGTAACAGATTTTGGATATGAGACATGCGTTGGTCTGCGGATTACAGGGAACTTCAGTTGTAAACGTTCGATCTCCTGTTTGACGGACTCCGTGACAAAAATAAAGAGCAATAACGCGCGCACGGCGCGGTTTCGACACATCGGCCTCACAACCACCATTATACAAAATGGACCCTTTAATATGTGCAAGAAAGAAACAAAAAGAACTTAGAATCTCTAAAAAATACGTGATAGAAGTTACTTGGAAAATTAACATTATATTATTATTATGAAAGTTCTAGGTTTTGTTTGTTTCTTCCAAAAGCATATTTGAATGCTGAACTATCCCATTTGTTCGTAACCCGTAATGTATATGTTTATTTAGCACGGCAAACTGCTTGATATTAAGTATTTCGAGTTGCAGTAAATTTATACGGCACTGTATCAGTAATATCAAGATTTCGATCAAACTTGGGGGTATCATGACTCAAATTACAGTCTACATTACTACATACTTACTTATATAAGGGTAAACTTAAGAGGGGTTTCTAGTCAATTTCCCTAAAGGATAATAATATACTAATATTAACTTAATTTGGGAAGATATCGATATGGAAAGCCTTTTGAGGCCTGGACACCGTATAAAGGCAGCTTCATGTTTTTTCAGATTTTTCTGCTGGATAGTTTCTGAGAAATCCGTTGAAGAAATCGGCACTTTCCTCCCTCCGCACCCCCGCGTTCACAATAAATATCAAAGCTAAGACTGGCTTCGAAAAATACTAACCAAGGCCTTTTATTTTATACCCAACATGAGTGTATTCGGCGAAAAAACAAATTTGCACTCCCTTTTACATATATGTGTAAAAGTTTGACGGTTAAGTTACGAAATAGTTTTTCTACAGCCACTATACAAAATAAGAATAAACCCTAAGCGCTTATTGAGTTGATACCAATCGGTAGCGAATCGAATGGGTTTTCAGACAATATGCAAAGTGAAGTCTTATAAAAAAGATTACCAATCAAGGTGAAAAAGGATGGTTGTCTCTTTCCTTAAATCAAGATAACTCGCTGCGAATATTTTAATTCTTAAATGTTTTCTCCTTTAGAAAGCAAAGAGTTTAAATCCCGTCTGACGCCTCCAATTAACCAACATTTCGTGTAAAAAAAGATCGAACTCTCTGCCCCCTCTCTTTCTCTCTGCCTATCTGTCTGTCACACCCATTTTTCTCAGAAACGGCTGTCCCGATTCACACCAAATTTGGTGGAAAGATGGGAACTGTGACCCGAATATAGTCATGTGAGGTATCATATGAAATGTCTTCATTAGTACTTACAACTGGTCTTAGTTTGGATACTTAACGCAAATGGGGGAGGACGAGGGTTGAAAAATGACCATGTCTTTCCCTGACTCCTTTTCAGAACCTACTCAACTGAAAAGCCTGAAAGAAATCATTATAACTTGCTAGGTCCCGACATACTCTCCATACAGATATCTCTTCAAATAAAGTTAATAATAGTATAAAACTCCAATTTTTAGTAATTGACTGCAAAGGCCCCTAAAATTCATCCAAGTATCATGGTAATATAACCAATAATATAAGGCATGATTTTGCAACAGTTGTGCAAACCGCACTATATTATTATTATAAAATACTTTTATATAAGCAATACACAAAATCACTTCATACCCAAAGCGTCTAGCTTTTGGTTTCCCGACTTATTTTCAATACGATTTTCACCCACAGAGTCATTGTCAGTTGGTCAAAGTTTCTGAAACAACAACGCATAGCTGTTCAACATGTGCGTAGATGGTATAAATAATTCAATGAAGGTCACGAAGAAAAGCGGAGCGGAACGCCCGTAGTTTCAGATGACATTGCTGACAAGATCGAGAGCATAAGAGGATCCAACCACATGATCTTGACCGAGAAACTTACCTTTCACAAGTTCTTTACGCGACGGGTACCATGAATTCTCGCATAAAAAAAGCAAAAATGTGTCGAATGTGCCCATTAGTTTTTGCAACAATGTGCAAGAAGCAAAGAGGAGTTGTTGAATCCAATGGTTATGGCCGACGAAACGTGAGCATATCATTCCACCTCTGTAACTTAAAAATAATCACTCGAATGGCGGCATTTAACTTCGCCGAAGTTCAAACATACTCACTCTACTAGCGAAGTCAAATCAACTGTTTTTTGAGCTAGGAAAGGGCTGTTGTTAGCAAACTTTATTCCTTCTGAAACGCTTACAAGCTCAGAACCTATGACACACTAAGAAAACCCAGAAGAGTGATTCAAAGCCCACGGAGAGGAAGACTGTCCAAAAGCGTGATACGAGATGAGAACGCTACACCGCTCTGCCCAAATGCGGGAACTTCTGATGGATTTCGTGGTGGCCTAGCCCCAAGTGGTGACCACATATTCCCGAAAATGAAACAACACTTAGGCGAGATGCAACTAAATATTAAGTATATTGCCAAGGAAGATTGCTCAAAGCATTGGCGGCAAAAGTGATTGTATAGAAACACCAATTATGTGGATAAATAGCATAAGTTTCAAGTTTGAAAATAAAGGAAAATCCTAATAAAATAAATATTGCTACTTTTAAAACCATTTGGAACCTTACTCTACAAATGAGCCTCGTACATAGGAGACGCCAACATGCATCAAATTAGGTTGTTATATTTAGCGAGATGATTCGGTTTTTACAAAAATTCTATTTAAGAGAATGATTTTCTTATGAAGGAGGCAAGAATTTTTTTTTACCATTGACCGCGATCGAATCCATTCCGCCAGTCTTCAAAAATATCAGTTTCTAAACCGTTCCTTCAACTAAAATGAAACACAGTAGAATAAATAATCACAAAGGCCTTCACAGAAGTCTAAATGATAATCCTTACGAAGGTATTTGCGATTATTTTGAAAAGGGCTGCATAATTTTTTTAAATTGATGTGTTTGACCTAATTTCCCTATTTAAATGCATCATATTCTACCCATAGATGCACACCGTAGATGAATCACAACAAACCATCCAGGACAATCATCATATTTTTCTCTGGCCTTTTTTGTATTATATACGGAGATGCATTGGATGTGATGACGATTTTCCTTTACTATTGTTGTTGCTTTTGTATTTATCGAATCGCTATACATGGAATATATGCAAAAGTTCATACAAAGAGCATTAGGCAGAAAGAGGATAGATGGATGTTATGATTGGGATGTGTTGTGCAGTTCCGCAGTGCTACATCTAACAATTCCCTCTACAAAGATATGATTTTCGCCTGCAACCAACTAAATCATTCTGCAGCGTCTATCTCTCTAGCCAAAAACCGATCCATCCTCCAAAGTTCTTCTTGCTTTTTCTGCTAGTGTCGGTGGTGTTGCTGCCGTTGGTGCACTCCTCATCTTCTCATCTTTTGACGATGAAGGCCCGACCGTCGTCGTCATGTGCATCCAATTCATACTCAAGCTCCTCTTCACCATCACATCTCTGTTCATAGCAGCCAACATTCGTTGCTTTTGTGGCAGCTTCATATATGAAAGATTGCATCCATAGGAAATTCTAATTATATGTGCATACACATATGTATATATGGAGTGCGAAATGAATATTTACTCCACCCTTCCATCTCGTATGTGAATAGCAGGACGAAAAAGAAAACGGAATGTCGTATATTTATCCATACATATAGACATGGAGCGTTGTGTGGTAGCAACACCAAGTCTTGCATCCACTGGAGAGCTATTGGATTGAAACCATTTTCTTTTGCCCTTCATACTCATCAACATCATCATCCGCAATGACTACTATACTCCATGCCATAGAAATGGCTCTGATACATTCCCGAGCGCAATCTTCCTCTCAGCGAAAAGGTAGCACCATTTTTCCCTAGACAGGATGTATTACAAGAAGAGTTCAACCTTGACTATGATCTCTAAAAAAAGAGTAGCACTGATCGCCCGAATGATTTATCAGTATCAGTAGTGGGATGCATATTATCGAAATACCAGTTGTTATCGCTGACAGCCACCTACTTGTATAATTGTGAAAGCTGAGCTAAGAATGTACTTTTATAACATTTGATAAGATGTATAAATACGTTAGGGTCCTTTGGTAAGATATCTATAATTTATATGATAGACAAAAGGTCGGAGTCTTTCAATCTCCAATGATTCAAAAATGAAAATGATCTTTATTATTATTATGGAGGAAAAGTACCTATTAATATGCCTCTTACGTTCTTTTTACAGAACGACCTGTACCCATCTTCACACTTGCACATAGTCATATATAAACCCATCATAGAATGCACCAACGGCAGCATCACAATTTTAAAAAGCCAAGAGCTTCTCCACTGCCGCCATTGCAATTTCAAAATCCACCACACAATAATATAGACGAAACTATGATGCATACTCATTTGCACTTGGACGCAGAAAATATATGTATGTTTGGTGAATAAGATGTGTGATGTATGCCATGCCATACTATCGTCGAACGATATTCGAGGTTCCTCTCTATTTCTATCTATCCTAGAGGATGCAGTGTTCCGTCGTCGTACCGAATGATGCTTTTGAATAAGGTTCTTTATGGGAGCGATGGAGTTTTCGGAGAAAATTTATGATGGGTAAGGAAGCATCGCCTGATAGCATGAGAGAATTGAAAGGATATGATCTTTTTTGTGTTGTTATATAAGTTCGGTTGTTCACTGCTATTCATAGAATTGCCTTAAACCATAAAAGCATGAAGCTAATGGGATTTTTTATTCGGAAGTTGTAGTTGCAATTTATTACATGGTCATCAAAGAATACCATTTCAACGTGCAGTGGTTCTAGCAGGTACATAGAATTTGAATATGATGAATAACTTGAGTAACCACCGGTTGTTCCCAAATATTCAGTGTGTTCCAGATAACTAACCATCTAGAAACCATTATATTCCCACACTGTCAAGTAATGTTCTCTCACGCATGAATTCTTCTCAGATTTTCTTCATCAATAATTCCTAAAACCATAGGTGAGCCATCCCGAAACCCGCACGACCATAAACTGGCTGCCTTCATGAAGTGCTGCAAGGATAAGGCAATAGTTCAAAGTTCAGACTCCAAGAAGTGGTCACTAAACGCAAAAGGCACGTATCGCGTATTCGAAAAATCACATGGCGCCGCAATAGAACATAAAAACTTGATATTGAAGATCGTGTTTGAAAAAATCTCAAATTACTACATATGTTTCTTGCCTAATTGAAATACTGTACACTAGGAATTAGACACTCCAAGACCAGTTATCAATCAAACCAACTAACCTCGCTCTTTCCATTTTTTCCTTTAGTCATTTCTATAGTCGGAAAATTGATTGCTTCAAAAGCTCAAAAACCTTCGTCATTGTGTCATTATGACTGTTTGTTTAAATGTTCCTTTCAATTATATCTCCACACGAATTATTCATCGGATTGTAAACGTAACCCCGTGTAGATATGTGGCCGCAATCAACAAGCATATTAGTTTTTAACTGTATCTCCTTAGTTTTTCATCTTTGTTTCAGGTAGGTA
The DNA here is from genome assembly GCF_905115235.1 of Hermetia illucens. NCBI lineage: Eukaryota > Metazoa > Arthropoda > Insecta > Diptera > Stratiomyidae > Hermetia > Hermetia illucens. Next base: position 53,085,883 of record NC_051851.1, read on the forward strand.
TGTACAAAGCATGGAATTGGGAGTTAGTCAAATATTGCGTGCATACTTCTTTTTTGTGTTTCACTGTTTACAAGGTTTAGCGAGTTAAGCCTTTTACTTTCCTTTACAGGGCTTTATAATAAATAACTATTTTCCAGCTATCTGTCTAGAAAAAGTCCAGCATTGAAAAGATTAACCATTAAAGCCGAATGAAATGATAGTAAATAATTGACTAATAAGAATTCGTGCTCAAATCATTGGCAGTACGGTTCAAATCCGTTCATCGCCTGTTATAGATCACCAACTGAATGGAACGTACCGCAATCTATCCGAAAAGATACTGAGAAGCAACTATCCATTCTTTATTCTTTCCTAAGTTAAACTGAAGATCCTGTCAGATTTTTGGTAACAGGAAATTTGAGATATTTGTGTATACTTTTCCCTTCTTTTCCCAAATATTTCACTGCAATCATAGAAACTGTATTCGCATTACCAAAACCTAATCTCCACTACGACAAGATTGAAAAATATTTGTAAAAAAGCAATCATTTCAAATTGATCAACGTCTACTGATAAAGGCTAAAAATTAATTCCGAAAAGTATCTTTCAAGCAAATCAATTAATTACCCCGTCAACCAAGTGGACAAGATAAATCGCTCCAACCGATTCGAAACCCCTGGGCTTTTTGGACATATCGCACCAACTGCGAAATCACAAACCTCTCATACACCCAGACTGGACTGTATATTGTGTACGGTATACCTTTGGATGGATAACTTCAACCTGTGATCAGCCGATTTAGATTTTTCGGTCAGCAAAAAAAGATTCTTTCAGTTGTACAAAAAAAGCTTGAAAAAACTGGTCGTGCCTAAACATTCACTGCGCAGCGCAACCAAATTGGTATTTTTCTGATTTGTACTCGTAGTATAGTAGTGGAGAAAAAATCTCCATCATTTTTGGGACAAAGCAAAAAGCCTGAAACGTATAATCAAACGAAAATCAAAGGAAACCCAAAGCGAACCTCCAATCTGTATTAACTAACTTTGGCATATATCCCGTGGTTTTTGTCGAAATTTGCATATCGAGGCTTGATCGGATTCTTTTTCCACGTTGTGGCTTTGTATTTGCATCCAATATGTTTTTGTAAGTATTCAAAAATTTAAAGGCCAAATCTCGACGTGATATTCTATCGAAGGCTAAAAATCTTGTGGTGCTTACTTTAGTTAGCATCAAGACAGTATTATCTTGCATGTTTACTATCTCCTCTCCTTAAATTCTGAATTTAATTTGATCTTGAAAGAACCGTCTGAAAATGAATTGCTGGCAAAATATGGTAGGAGAACATCACCAGTTCGGAGACTAACCTTCTCGATCAAATCCTGACCGAAATTACATCACAGACTAAAGACAAATTCTTAGAAAAGACAACAATTCCCAGACATTTTTTCCCATACCTAGCCCAGTTGGTTAGAACATCGTGAATAATTGATACCAAATAAAACAAATGATCGTATATAACCAACTTTCCGTTTACTTTTGTTCTTCTAGGAAATAATGTGTTCTTCCTTGGTTTTTCGTAACTAATATTTAGAGTAGTAGATGGAAAACTTACCGGGACTACCTAGGAAGACTGAGGAATATAACCGCCTTGATGCATCAGCATTTCTAGCGTCTGCAGGCGATGACCATTCTCTTCGACACCATCGACCTGAAAATGTGAACGGATATGTTTTAGTTATTGTAGGAAAACGAAAAAAAAACATAAATTCAACTTTTCACAATAGCTATACCATTTAAATCGAGTTAAAAATGGACCAGAAAAAAAAACAGTTAGTGTTATCCATCCTTTGGCTTCACGGAGCTCAATTAAAGCTGCGATAGGCCATTTTGGCACCACAACCTCCGTGACAGATCGTGACAGTTAGAGAGTGGGTAAGAAGAGTAGAATCCAGCGGGCGTAATCCGTTGAAAATACTCAGTGTTCGCGAAATACTACAAAGGGCTTTGATGTCTAATGCCCGGACTGCACAGTATTGTACATTAAGGTTGAAAGAGTGGAGGTATAGGAGTACATTAAGGGTCTCCATTAAACTGCAAAACCCTGCTAGAACTGGCGCATAGAGCTCTTTGAATCAAATTGAGCTTGACTTGCTTAGTGCCTTCCACCACATAATATGATCCTACGTTAGGGTAGAACAAACGACAGCTACGTATATCCAAAGAACCATCCTCGACCTCACTTCCTTACGAAATCCTTTTTGCCTACGTCGACTACATCCTAAACACCACCCTAACCTCATTTCTTTACGAAAGTCCTTTTGCAGGCGTAGACGATACAGGACTTCTTAGCTCTTAGATAGATAATTAACTGTTCATTGAAGGAAAATACACAATCTGCTAATTTGCTAATTTAGCTGCGGGATCTTAAATTCAGATACCCTGTATTGATATTATGTAACATCAGCTCCATTTTTGTTGGTTGCGGCCCACAGGCACACCTTTCCCAGAATGCCCTCTTTAGTTTCACCTAGAGAAACATCTCTGATACCAATATCACCAAATTGTCGGCATACGTCACCATGTTAACCTGCCCCCCCCCCCCTTTCCAGTATCCGCAGAGTTTCATCCATCTCGATCCAGAGCACAGAAGGTATGACGCCACCCTCGGGGGTCCTTCTGCTCACAATTCGGATCAAGTGACAGCATCCCAACTCAGATTGGATTATCCCAGTTTGAATTTGGATAAGAGCCTTCTTGATGGCTTTCGTACTGATGTTTTTGAATGCTTCCTCTATATTCAGGAGCTAAGGTATGTTACATGCAGTGTAACGACTACGACTAGACTTTTGTCAAATCTTCTGAAAAGCCATTTTATTCTTAAGATATGCCATTGCAGACGGTATTCATGTGTTTCCAAGCACTGGAATATTTTGAATAGTAGCGTCCTAGTCAGCGGCATTCCTACAAACTATTATCGGAGGCTACGATTCGACATGAAGAGATTGTCAACCTGGCTACAACAATATAACGGTCTCATCTCATCTGGACATTGTCTACCAATGATTTGCGTAAGTAAGGGACGACGAATGGTTACCGAGCGTATAATTTTGCTTTCGTAGAGGTGGATCAAGGGCCAAATTTACCGCCCTCAAGCAACCGACCAAAATTATCTCCAATTGAGGATTCAATAGAAGTTTGAGGAGCTTCTGCAGGAAATGACCAACTACTTTATCGACTCCTAACGACGTCATATCGGGAGGTGCATTGGAGTCGACGAAAGAAATGTAAAAATTCATTTTAAAAGCTAAAGTAATTTGTGTCGTTCATATTTTTTTTAGATATTTGAGAGAATTTGTTTTATATTCGGAACAAAATAACATTCAATTAGAAATAAATGCACAGAACGGTATCGTCAAAATAAGTCATACCCGATAAATATGAGAACCTAAGCCAAGTCGAAAATATCACGTGGCCATCAAAGTCAACAAAAACACCTCACTCTGCTTTTATTTAGAAGGTGGTATTCTGCATCGTTAAATGAAGAAGTCTAGAATGGTGATCATATAAAGGAAATAAATTCAAGGATAGTAGCAGCTACAAATTGGTCATCTATGATGCAACAAGAGTGCAACATTTCCACCAGTAGTCACATCATTGCAATACAATAGAGAAAGACGAGTGAGTCGCGTTGACTAAGTTAGCCACTAAGTCTAAGAAAAAAGTTTCCAGAAGGTTGACACATTGCCGTAATATTACCTTCTAAACTTCATTGACGGCGCGATGGTTAAGGGAGTAGGATATCAGCCTTTCAATCTTGACATCAGCATTCTATGCGGGTTGATTGATTTTAGTCCAGGCTAGTAGGGTTCATTGCTGAGTGCGGCAAAATATCAGTGAAATGATAGGATTAGGCCGATGCTTGACATAATTTAGTATTGATCCTCAAAAAGAATTTTCCAGTGCACGAACAAAAACACACACAGAAGAATATTCTACCGCTGGGGACTCTTCAGTTTGTTGTTTCCTAACTTGGGGATAACTTCGGTAAAAAATGTCGACCTAATAAAAGTATGTAAACCGTTCCAGCAGCGCTTTACTTTTTTGTATACAATATGGTCACCAATTACCCCTTGGTGAGGTACAGTATATCAATCACACCTATACGCCGCCACTGAGGTTAGCTAAATTGCCCTTTAGCTCCTCCCACGATTTCCCGAGATCTCTGCGCTCCTTCTTTGCTGTTCTCCGCCAAGCGCCCTTGGGCGACCCACTCGTTGGCCGCCTTGGGAGAGTGGATTCCACTGCATAGCGTAGCCAGCAATGTAATTGTTGACCCTGCTTAATGCGTAGCCTGTCCGCAGCCACCTCCGCCTTCCGAGCACAATGCTTACGGGTGCCAGATCTGAGCGCCGGTGAAGTTTTTCGTTCGCAATAGTATCAGGCCAACGTACTCTGATGATATGACGCAGACAGGTGTTGACGGATGCTTGGAGCTTTTGAGTAACAGTGGAGTTCACTTTCCATGTGCGCACTCCTATATAGAAACACACATACACTAGCACAGAACAGTCTCAACTTGATCTTGTTGTTGAGATACCTACATTTGCAATTTTAGGCCACTCTATTTGATATTTTTTAAATTGTTTGGACCGATTCATTCCATATCTTTTATATTTATATTTCACTGCGTAGTTCCATATTTGCTTTTTGTTCATCATATCTTTCAATAATCACCGTCATTTTTTGTTCATATTTTAGGAGAGAAATTCTTTGGCATATAATTCAATAAGACAGCAGTTTATTTTTAATGAATTCTTCTTCTTCTTCAGCCTTTTTCCCGTTCGGCTCTATCGAATGCCTGATCTGGGTGCAACCTTGAGGCTTTTAAATCCCCATCCAGCATATCCAGCCACCGTTGTTTGCCTTTTGGTCGTTTACCATCGACTTCGATGTTCAGACCAATCTTTGCAAGTGAATTTGCGTGAGCATGAATTGCGTGACCGTACCATCAAAGACGTCTCTCGCAACTTTTCCACGATCGGTGCAACCCCATAACGATCGCGGGTATCCTCATTTCGGATGTGATCAAAACGTGTGACGCCACTAGTCCAACGCAACATCTTCGTCTCCATTACCGCAAGACGTTGTTCATTGTCTTTTATGGTTGACCAACACTCAGAACCATAGAGAGCGACAGGACAGGACAAAGAATACCAGTTGTGGAACGCGATTTCATCCAGGTTGCGTTAATGCGTGAAGCAATTTCATAACGCAGTTCTCCACTGGCTGATAGCGTTGACCCGAGGTATTTAAATCGCTCAGTTCTGGGCAGACCACTGCCGCTGACAGTGATTGTGCCTGTTTCATGGGGATCGGTCGTCAAAAATTCAGTTTTGTTTAGATTTAATCTGAGATCGTGTTGCATGAGGCGATCATTCCATTTTTGAACAAGTGGCTCGAGATCATCAGATGCTAGAAAAACATCATCTGCATAAAGCAGTAAGTAGGGCGCCGGACGTTGGATATCCCGTGTGACGGTGTCCATAACAAGAACAAAGAGGAGTGGTGAGAGGGCGCTTCCTTGATGAACACCAACAGAGACACGAAGCGGTTTTGATACACCCGCCATACTTCGAACTTTACTTTTCAGATCGTGGTAGAGCAATTGAACCCAGCACACGAACTCTTCTGGCACTAAGTGTTGTCGTAAAGCATATCAGATGGATTCGTGTGGCACACGGTCAAACGCTTTCTCTAGATCCAGAAATGCAATGTAAAGAGGATTCTGAGCACCAACTGATAACTGAAACGAAAAGTGCGGCTAATGATTTGTTGCCATTAATGATTGAAAATTAATATATCAAGTTGCTTAATTGCGATTAACGATTCACTTGAATTAATCGTTGGCCAATTAGCTTAGTCTAGTCTTTACTCACTATTAAGCCTTCCATCGTTAATCGCTGTTAGCCGAACCTGGTCCTGAAGCTATACATATTTCAATCACGTGTAAGATTGTTGTTTCCAGGGTCATTTCAATTGGACCAATTTATTAATGACATCTTTTCGAATTTTAACGCTGATGTGGCAAATATTCAGTAAAGTGGGGCCTATTCTGAAAAGTTGGCGTTTTTACTAGCTTCACAAGGTTTTTTATTCTGGAAAACTGCATCAAAAAGAGCTGGAAAACATCTCTCCATTAGACAAATATTACAGCAGTATCTTGTTATAATATTTTATAACATGTTCCCTTCGTCAGGGCTACAAGACCGACGATTTGGAAATATCTGTATATCAGAATTTGAATAAAAGTGCAAACGAATAGAAAAATAGAAAAAAAAACAATTACTTTAATTTGATCCCATGCTATTCGAATAAAAAGGCTTTGAATTCCGGCCGTGTTATTGCTTTCAAGGCTACTCGGAATCTGAAATATCTTTAAAACGGGCATTATCTGGTTTAAATTTTCGCCGTAACTATCATCCCTCTTGAACGAAAATGATCGAAAAGTCATTCGACTAACGGCCTAGTTAGATTCTTAGAATTACCTACTATCTTTCTTCTTAAACACCTATCTATACCTCTTTAGATTATCTGCGGCAATTCATCTCGAGAATAAGCAATGCCATAGTAAACTTAAATTGACTCGAAAAGTCAACAACCATAATATTCTATGCGATTTAATCTGAGAAATGATCCCTGGAATTGCTTTAAAATCGTTAAAGTTCGTTAAAACTTTTCACATTTACATCATACCTACTATAGCCGACCTGATACCACCACCGCCATCGCTATCACTGTTGTCCCTCCATTATCCAACCAACAATTTTCCGCAGGGAAAAAGAGAAGGAAACAAAGGTTCCTTTCGCTCCGTCACTAACTTTACTTTTCCATTCCGAAAATCGAGTCATTCTTTTAGTCGTCGTTGTTGTCATTGTCGTCCCTATAACGTTCCTGCCACCAATTGGCAGTGTTTCATGGGACACAAGTTAATATTTAATGCGCCATAAAGGTAATAAGAATTCATAAAAAATGCAATTTCATGTCATTGCTTTTGTGTTTCATCGTCCCGCGTATATGCATAAAAAATAAACGAGCATGAAAAGAAGGAGTCCTTTTCACGCCGCGATCCCTCACATGAACCTTCTTTCACTTGCTTTTCACTATTGCCGCGAACAATGCAGGGGCGTATATTGTTTTCGTTATTTTTGCAAGCCATGCCTTTTGAATGCTTGTCGTCAACTTCACCGCGCGGCGGAACGTCCCGTCCTGTATGTCCTTAGACTATCGTTTCTTGTGATTATTATTACTCTACCGTGTCTTCATGAATTAGTTTTTGCTAGGACCACATCCCGCCTTCATTGGCATTATTAACTGCGAAGTCGGGTTGGAATCCTTCCCGCCTCTGTCTTTTCGCTTAAAAAAGATGAGCCTATATGAGTTTCACGAAATCAATCTTTCAACTAGAGGTCAGAATATTTACAGTTTTTTAATAAGCAAAGATAGCAATGGATTATTAGTTAGAAAAAGCCCCAGCATCCTTCAGGGCAATATAGTAAATTAGGGTAGCATAAACTCTTCGAGTGCTAACCTATTGTCAATTCTTTGAGCAAATAGAAGGTGCTCAATAAAACTAAAAAATTATGAAAAATACAAACTTTATCCTGTACACGTAACCTCGTTTATTTGTTTGTGCGTTTGTCACAGTTGGCGCGGGAAGAGTACGAAAGTGAAAAGAGCTCACTGCTATCCAAACAAAGACATTTTGAGCTGAATCAGGATCGGAGTTTTGTCCTTCCTGTGTTCTATCTCTCTCCCCCATCTTCCTTTCCATACATTTTCCGTTGGTGTATCGCAAGCAATAACAATTCAAAATGGCATACGAAAAACAACATCAAGACAAAAGGACAAAATGGAAAATAAAGCGTCGAGTGAACAGAATGTAATTCCAACTCAGATATCAAAATTTATTGTTTTTCTACCTTTCCAGGATATCCTCTTGTGTTCTGTGCCGCTTCATCTTCTCTGTTGCCTTATTATATTTGGATCCGAATGTGCCCGTTGCTGACGTTGTCGACGAGCAAGCGGTTGAGCACTGTCCCTCACGTCGCCGTTCAACCGATATAACACTTATCCTATTCTGCCACTGGAGCCGCTTGCACCACACCGTCATACCTTTGGCAGAAAAATCTCTTTTTTGGACAAAAATAAAAGGATCTTTCGGTGTCCTAAATTTCAAGGAGACGTCGGAAAATGCTCTCCCCTACCCGGGATTATTTTCTCATAACGTTTATTTTTTTGCTTGCTTTATTATTTCCATCTGCCCTAAGCTTCCAATCTAAACTCCACCTTTGGGGCAGCCAGGACTAGTCCTGTGTCCTTGCCTTTGTTTTTCCCTTTCCTAGGAAAATTGTATGGACCAGCTTTAGTATATTGTGAATTATGTCATATAACTCCTTTTCATTTTTTTTTCGTTTTTGCTATTGTCATTATATTGTTTTCTGCTATATTATAAAGGAGGATGACATTACATTATATAATGCAGGGCTAAATACATTTTGATCTGCACAGAGGATTGGATTTTGAATTTGAATTTGAAGAAAAAGGAATGGGAAGCGCTTTCCCAAGTATTTTTTCTAGGAAGTTATAAAAGAATTGTTGTACTCTAGTTCCATGCTTCGTGAAATGAGCAAATTTGATGGAGATAAGGGAGGAGGACGTAAGTCACTTCATTTGAAACTTTAAAAAGGCAATTATAAGTTGGTCGTCACCGTAATTCTTGGATTCGTGAGCATGCTTGCTTTGCAATCATATTTCGAGTATTACAGCCTTATTTTGGAAGAAAGTTTCCATTTCTCTGAAGCTCGTGTGAATGGCAATAATTTCCTGTTAGAAACTAGGAAACAAGACAGGAAAGAATACTAAATCGCGGATTAAGTTGCTACAAAACGGTTACTTGGTTGAGTGAAAGTTATTTTAGGGAAACAATTCAGCATTTGGAGTAATTTTTCAGTAGACATTTCTCGTTTAGTCCTTAAAATACCACACATGCAACGTTTGTTTAAATACAAAAGATGGAATATTCTCAACTTGTGCCTTAGTTTTATGAAAACCTGCAAAACTGCTCCGCATCTACGTATTTTAAGTTTGACATGATCCTGAGCCAGAGAAATTGCATCACTTCTCAAAAAACATACCCAGTAAACACAGCATGTAAAAACTTTTTATCAAACAAATATTTGGTTTGTTGCTTTCAAGGAGTGGAGGGCACACGAATTCAATATTTTGTTTTTAATGCTATATTTCAATGTTGATATTGTTTTGCAAGGTGGAGGGTGAGTATCCTGTACAGAAATAATTTTCATGACTTTATTTTATTTCTAATTTCGTCAGTAGACGCAATTGACGCTATCCAAACTTCAAATATCTTGTCCTGGGCGTCTGGGCCTATGACATTGCTCCATCTAAGGTGTCTTCTTTTTCTACCACAGCAATTGCCCTTATTTGCGAGCTGGATCATCTCCACTCTTGCCGATTACGTAACCCGCTCGCCGACTATTTTAATCACAGCGTAATATTGTGTAGTGCTCATAAGTTTCATTGACTTTAGGATCGTACATCCACCAGTAGGGACCAAACATTTTTCGGAAGATATTTCGCAATTTTTTTTGATAAGAACCTAAGTCTCTGTGGAATACATGACGTATATTGTTTCTATATTTAATGCCAGGTTGCCAGCTCGATAAAACATACACGCCTTTTCATGACACCTTTCCAATGTGGGGAGCCAGGGCAGAAACGCTAACGCGACAGATAAGAAGGACCTAAGTTAGGTCGCTAGTGGAAAAATATTTCCTCTACCTTCGTTGAACCGTTCGGTTTGAGTGGTATGGATAACAGTACCGTAAATCATCGCTTAAACTGCTTGGAACGGAAAGGATGAACTTATGATTGTTTCTCAAGAAGCTCAAGAAGCTCTCTCATGGAGCTGCATTTCTAAAAGCGAAAATCAACTGCATCTACATCCATAGCTGCTTCGTCTCTCCTAATCATATTATAGCCTAATATCCGAGTCTTAACACTTTTCAGTCTGTGAACAGTGTAACGCTGTAGCTGCTTGGTGACAACCACTAGCCTGTGCTTAGTTAGACGTAGCGGTAGACAATATTGAAAACATGACAACACTTTGGAGGTCAGGGTTAGGCTCGATTAACGACATAACGCAATCCAGTGTATTCTAGTTAAACAGATGTTGGTGCGTTAATGAACGCCCACATTAAAAAAACAAGCCTTCTTCCTCCAAGTCGAAGATGAAGTAGTCGACAAAGGAAGACGTTTCCGCAGGAAGTCCTCGAAGAAGGTATGTTTCTGGTAATGTTACTAGAAAGTGGTAACTTTAGAGAAAGGACCATGTAGAAAGCCGAATAGCGGCCTCAACGCCTAACTAATATGTTTGCCGCAGCCATTCGGGAGGGCACTTTGTTTTGCATCAAGAAATCAAACTACTACTCGAAAACTGAGCCTCTAATATCGTCTTAACTGCGAGCAAGAAACCCTTTCAAAGAATAAAACGCAGTACAAAATAAAAAATTTTGTTTTATTACTGAGGCTCTTAAACGACTGGAATGAGCCATTTTCATATCGTCTTATCCATCTTTTTGGAAGTCTAGTACGTTGCGAAGAGTTTGATATAAATGTACGCGTTCATCAAGAAGACTGGTTGGGAAGAGTCAGATTAACTGAACAAGCTACATGTCCTCCATATTTAGTGTTCACTTCTTAGTGGAATATAGGGCAAAGAAAGCAAGGAATGAACAGTATCATAGATGTTATGTCATGGCTGACTAACAGGGAAACGTAATAATGCCTCAATAGCTACGAGCCTGATCCCTTTTAAGGACAGCTTCTCGTCTATTATATCAGCCTTAGTGGCCGTGGTGGATAGTCAGTGATCTCATTTGCTGTAGGTCACTACTATCTAGTAAAAGGGTGCTAATGAACGTATAACAGGTTCCATTTGGCAATACTTCTGCGAGCTCTGAAATTAGTCGCCTGGCGGCTGGCTAGTATAGATACTACCTCTGAAGAATTAACCTGACGACAGTTAATTCGGGAAAAAGCCTGTTACTTGAAACTCTCAACGATTAAGTTAAAAGGCGCGGTAGGGACATTATGACTACTTATAAATCAATATAACTCAACCACACACAGTAAACTAGATGCATTAAGTCATGATAAGCCCGTGTTTATCTGTGGATCTCTATAATAGTGGCCAAAGGTAGAGCACAGAGAAGCTACAGATTAACCACCCCAGCTTCAAAAAATCTCTTCCCTCTGTGTGCTGTTGGTACTATACCTTTGTCACCCTCGGACTACATAATGAAGAGAGAGGCGAGCCTTGTAACATGCTGACATTCTGGAATGCTTAGAAAGGTGGCTATCCCACAAAAGGATCAAAACAAAAGATGAAGGGGTAGGGCAGATAATAATTCAACACAGTATTTCAGACAAAAGTGTATGCGATGCGCAAATGTGACGGAGATAATCAATGAAGGAAAACCAGACGTGTAGAAATCCATATTCTCTCAGGCTTGAAACCGGTTGCACCTCAAGCTAGATCCAAATTGGAGTGGGAATGCCAACAAAGCTTTGAGACCCTGTCTAAAAACGAAGTAACTTTGAAGTTGGCTAGTGGCACATAAATGAAAAAGTAAATGCACTTGTAAGAAAGGGATACCAACTCCTATTTGTAGAACCGGAATCGAAGTGGTGGAAAACATAGGTGACTGGATAGTTAAACTGCTAGTCCACCGACGGAAACAGCAATAGGATACTGACACAAAAATTCCATGATGCAGGATGTACAGTCAATCAAAACGACCCCCATACGAGATCAAGTGTCATACGCCGATATTCGCAGAGTAACATCATTGTATTAGCTTCCAGGATAAATTACCAACGTAACTTTATACATTCCGAACGGCCAACGCCTAGATTCGCAAGTGTATTCAAAACTAGAGTACTGGCAATACTGAAGGTCTGTGGATGGCTGGGGCATGATCCCATCAGCAATATCGCCGTTAGTCACTCCTTCGTGGGGTATAGTGCGTTAACCACATCTACGCGTCATCGTTTTCGGTTACCTGAAATGCTCTTCAGCTGCCTCCACGACTAACCGAGACGCTCGCACTCCTCTTCTACTCTTCTGCGCCCAGTGCCATGTTGGGAGACTGAATTCTATTGCATAACGTAGCCACCAGTGCAATGGTCGCCCCTCCTTAATGTGTGGCCCATCCACTGCCACTTCCGCCTTCCAATCACGCCACGTACGAGTGCCAAGCCTGTACTTCGTTTGAGATAATGTTAAGCCAGGGCACTCCGACCAGGACAACATAAAGAACGTAATCGAAAACACTGAGAAATATCGGTGACAAGATGCAAACATGACGGACTCCGCTTGTACCTTAAAATCCACGGAGATTTTACTTCGGTGCAGCACATAACATTTTACGCGATCATATGCTGCTCTGATAATAACTATTAGTTTCTCCGCAATGCCTTTCCTGCATAGAGCACACCAAATAAACTCCCGCGCACTGTTCCAAATGATCCGTAGGGTGTTAGTGTGGTCAATGTAGGAGGATTCCGAACGGAAACCAGCCTCCTCTCTGTCAATCAAGAAAGTCTTTTATGCATTCTAGGATTATTTTAGCTATTATTTTTGCGACGGCAGGGAGCACATAGATACCCCTCTAATTGTCACACTCAAAACGGGTCCCTTCTTGGCATATTGACAATCAACCTCTTCTTCCACTCCCTGGGAAATGTTGTGGGTCCCCAAGATTTCCGCACGAATGGAAGCAGCAGATCAGCAGTAACTGCAGGTAAAGCGATAAATAATTCTGTGAAAAGACCGTCAAGCCCAACGGCTTTATTCCGTTTGTGTACATTGATGGGCGAAATGATTTCTCTTCTGCTTGGAGCACCAGTCGTATCTCCATTTTATGGTAACTTCCCATTTCATCCACAAGAGGAGGAACATCACCGGATCAGATAAAGTTATGAACCATGGTGAAGTGTTCTATCCGCCTCTCCAGTTGTCCATCATCGTGAACGAGAAGTCGACCGTTGATGTCCTTCACAGGACCATCGAAAGATTTGCGACCACATGCAAACTCTTTCGTGATGCAATATATATACTTCTGAGATCATTGCGTTCTGCGGGATCTTCCGCTTCCCTGATCAACGCAATAGTAAATTCTTTCTTGTCACGGCGTACACAACTGGACTTCCCGGAGTTCCACTTGACAAGGAAGTTTAACCAGAGCGCTTCCACCATCACTCGTACCGGTCAGTAGTGCCTTCAACCTCTTCCGTTCATTGATCCGCTTTCACGATTTTGCAGTCAACTAGACCTTACGAGCCCCCTTGGGGTCGTCGCCGACGAATTGTGTGGCACACGTAGAAAAAACATTTTAAAAGTGGCTTAATGCTCATCGATATTCTCAGGTGGGTTAGTCACTGTATCTGCCGTTCGATCAGCAAGATAATGGGAGAACACTGTCACCCCACTGCCATGCGACAGCTGGGACATATAAGCGGTCGATATTGAACTTAGGGGACCACAGGTCTCCAACCCTGCGGTAAGTGGCGGATGCAACACGCAAGCGAACGTGAGCAACTATCAGATGGTGATCCCTTTTTAGGCTGATGTCAGCGCCTCTTTTGATATGCACATCCAGAAGACAAATTCTAAATATACGATGGTCGATCTGATTGCTCACACTGCGTCGATCAGTTGAAACGCAATTGCTCTTGTGAGAGGCGCTGTGCTCGGACAACGTGCCACCAATGACGAGGCGACGGCAGTTGCAGAAATCCACGCACCTCCCACCATTACCGTTACGGTGGCCAAGACACGGTGTCCCCATCACATATTCGAGCAAGATGTTTTCAGATACCACCTTGGCATTCCGGCCACCCCTGAACTGCGTTTAATTGCTCGTAAAAAGCATCCTTCTCCACAACATCGAAAGTCTCCGTTGGTGAGCAGCATTATACAATTGTGATAAACTTCAACCTGGACCGAAATCTCGCAGTTAGAAATCTGTCTGAAACCGGCTCCCAGGTGAAAATAGCGCGCCTTGCGGTAGCCGTCAGAAGCAACTAGACCCCGGATTCCTGTTTGCTACCACTTAACTTTCCTCAGTATAAAAACACAACTCTCGAGAGTTCCATCATCTCACTCCGCTTAGGTTCACAATGTCCAACTTATATCGCTGGAATTCCCGTTGTTAGAGAAATGGAGCATTCTGAAGATACTTCCTACTATTCTCCAGGAACGTGCACACATTTCAGAAACCAATCATAGTCCGCTTTCACGCTTCGCTAGTAATAAATTTGCAAAATTTGCAGGTTGCTAGTTCACGAATTTTTATCGCTTTAGTTGCCTCTTACGACAAGTCGGAAATACTTTGAGTGCATTTTCGGATAGCTAAACTGTAACGAAGGCGTTGCAGTCAGTGTGGTATCCTTCAAACTGCTGAGATGTGCTGAACTATTTGGGTGACAGACGTAAAGCAGCCTCCTTTGTGTTCTCGATCATAATAACACGACCGGAATGAGGAGGCTGACAGAATACTTGGTGGCTGTAGTTTGCGTCCCGCTAGTGACGGTAAAGTGTAGAATGTAATCGTTCTCCTTGATGTTGACATGATGGGACTCATCACCTGCGCTGAATCAAAAAGATTCATTACAATAAAACGCGGTTTCGAAAGTGTTAGCTTTTGCGGGAAAGAGTTTTTACCTTCATAGTCTATTCACGAGAAGGATATTGATGAAACCATAACTAGCGTGTCCGGATAGCTGAGTGGTTAGATCATAAGGCTGTCGTACGGAAGGTCGCGGTTCAAATCTCGCTGGCGGCGGTGATTTAACGTCGGATACCAGTCGACTCAGCTGCGAATGTGTACCTGAGTCAAATCAGGGTAATAATCTCAGGCGAGCGTAATGCTGACCACATTGCCTCCTACAGTATACTGTAGTGTACCGTTACGGTCTTGAATGAAGTGCTCTAACACACTTCAAGGCCCTGATCCAATATGGATTGTTGTGCCAACGATTATTATTATTATTATTATAACTAGCGGACTGGCGATTTGCGGAGGACAGGCCTTTCAGGAAATAACTATCTATAATGGAACACCCAGGAGCGAGATTCATAAAGGCAAAAATTAAAGAATCCAAATAAACAGATGTTAACTTGCACCTAGTGCCACACTTATCGGATAAGAATAGATACCAAACGGGAGAGGATGTGGACTGAAAAATATAGCGCAGGATTACCACGATGGCGTTTGAGTGGAGTTGACGAAGAACGGAACTAACGTGAAGTGTTCTGATCAAAGAATTCAGGAATGTTGCAACCTCAAACAAACTAAACGAGGCACTGGAAGTAAACGTGAGTCCGAAGAGTTTGATCGGCTTGATTGCAGTGTCCTTCAAAGGTACAAAACGCAAGATGGACGATTTATACCTCCATTTTGGTCTAGTAGAAACCTCAGAATCAGTGCAGTCTACTATCGTAAACTGGTAAATGATTGGGTCACCCTAAAAAGACGTCAAGCAGAGCGAAGGAAGATGTGTAGGCTTGAGAAATTATGAAGGGAACTGAAGCAAATGGCCCGAAAGTAACACGAAAATGCCTGGATGTGGTTAGCGCAACTATCTTTTAGAAGACGAAAAAGATTCAACTAGTATCGGCTAAATATACTCCAGAAAATGTCGATCATAATAACCTAATCTGGTTTTTTAAAAAAAAAGTGCGAAATTAAATAGATCAATCATTTTCTGGAGACTACAACATTAAGTGAACTCTACAAAGAAACTGTATCAAACAAACCAAAAAAAAAAAAACAAAAAAAAACGCTAAACACGATTCCGGGTCTTAATCTTATGAGGAAAGGGGCACTCACAGACGGCACAAAATAGAGAAAATCCAAATTTAAGCAAAACTTGCAAACAATTCTCTCATTATCCATTTATCAGAATTAATCAATTTGATAGTGATAGTGATTCCCTCAACACCGCCCACTTTCTTGAGCTACGGGTGAGAGAACAACTGAGGACGGTACATCTACGGAGCTGTACTTAGATGAGGGTGGATTCGCACCGTCACTATTATGTGAGTTCTAGCTCTGACCCCGTGGATGGCAAAAATTAATTCAGAAATGACCTTCTGCCAATCACAGCACCCCGGGGTCATTACAAGTCCTAAGAAACGCTGATACTTAAACATGACCCACATTGGACGCCAAAAACTAAAAGCGCTTTATTGAAGAAAATGTTGGGATGTTATCTGTAAATGTTACGAAATGTTGGTTAATCAGACGACTCTCAGATTCTTTTAAATAAATCAAGTACTTTCCTTCCTCCAATCAATCCGCCCATGTTTCGAAAAGCAATAATTCTCGAATTCTCCAACACTAAATCTCCATATCCTCGTATTATGAAACTATGTGCTGTGGCCCAGCTTGGGTGACTGTTTCCAACCCAATCCAGGGATCAAAGCAATAAACCGCTTAGTGAAAATCATCGATTTTCCGACTGCACGCGTATACATCACATCCCAATGTCGATCATTCCGCGAATTTTTCCCATTTCCCTACTTAAAAATTTCCAACGCAATTATTGCTAATATCGCTATAAATCAAATTTCACGTCAGCACTTTCCCAATGCCTCATCTGACATCCAACGAGCAGGCTCCGTGCACCCGAAACTATCTTCCAGGCCAACTACAGCGAAAATTTGTGTATTTTCGCCAAAATATCGTGGAGCACGTGTTGTGCCGCAAGAGCTCGCCCATTCTCGATACCGTTCAAATTTTTATTTATGTGTGTTTACGACAGCGACAACGGACGGACGACCTTGCTTAATTTATTTGTAACGTGGTCGCGTTAATTTCCGCTGGGATTGGGACGCAACATGCCAAAACAAAGCGTGTTCGCTGCTTCTTCGCGACTCCACCCAGAAACAGCGCGCCATGGCCCCTTGCTCGGCCTGGAACAACCGCGAGACACGGCGAACAGCCTTTCTAGTGCCGGTGCTGCCAAAGAGTCTACTGGTGTTCGGAGCTGAAAACAAAAACCCGTCACGGAGCATTTCCCCTCGCCGGGATGACGTCACGGTGTAGCTTCGATGTGCTTGGAACGGATGTGCATGTGTTGGGCGACATTAAGCAGTCAACGCACTGAGTGGGTGCACACGGTTCTCCCTCATTCGAGCGTGCGATGCAGAAATACACCCTCAACGAGGCGAAGTTCAACAGACCAAAGATGTGCGCTCGGAATAACTGGAGCATGAGGCATTGAATCAGACTGGAAGCTTCCCTCGAACAGATGACGCGATGTGGCTGTGTGTGTGGCTTTGGGTGGCTTCGTACGCGCCCACGACACCACGAGCTGCTTGCGCTTTAGGAGGAGTAGTGGCTCTGGTTAGGGAGCTTTTGGGTGGCTCTGGCAGAACTTGGTCCGCGTGCTTGTGTGCGTGACCAAGTCGATTGCAAAAATGAAAATCATCAACGTCAAGAAGGAGGGTTTGATTTAAGACCCAACCTGCTGTGACGCTCGCCCCGGGCTCCCCGCCCGCTGGTGAGGCAGACGACAATGGAAACACCGCGCACCACCGAAAACCAACAACAATGTAAAAAACGCGCGGTCGTCGGTCTGCCTCCATGACACAACGTCACAGGCGTCGTGTTTCGTACAAATATTTCTCGTTTTCATTGACAAAGGCTGCACTTTGGCGTTGGGGTGCACGCGGGTGCGGGGTGGCCGTTCGGAGCGCGGGGCCCACGGATGGAATTCACTTTGCGGAGGAGGTAGCAGACTGCCCCACATGCACTTGTCGACGACCGCCGCTCCTGCTTGCATTGCAATTTTCCTTGGTGACGGCTGTATGACGGGAAAGTTTTGAACTTTAATGTTTTCGTTTCTCCCATTCTTATCGTTTTTCATTTTGCCAGCGAACGCGACTTTTTAGGTTATATGTGCAGGAAATTATTGCAACGCTGCACAATATGGCGGCGGTACACCAGATTGCAACCGAAAATTGCTCGGCTGGCGAGTCGCTCCGCAGCAGATTCCATATTTTCGGCTGTTAAACTTGCCGCCCAGCTCTAGATTATTAATCCAAATTAATCAAGTTTCGGAAGAAGTTATGTTGACCATCAAGTTCGGTTCCCCACAAGGCTAAATGGGAAGCAGTGAAAAAGTTGAGTTTTCAGCATTTTCTACGGAGCGAAACCATTAACCACGGCGGTGAGACATCGCGGCATCGAGAGACAACATGGTCACCGGCAACTTTGGTTGATTGAAAAAATGTTTCCATGTAAACCGGCGGCGACAGCCTCGTACTCTGCCCCATGCCACAACTCTCTGTTCCGATTACTAATTAGGGAATTAATCTACCTCCGGTTTATGGTCGCTGTTGCTGCGTCGACCATTGCGGATAAATTAGCATCAGCGAAAAATTATTGTTATGAGCGTCGCTGACTTGGTTCAGGTTCGATTGGCTTCAAGTCGCCCCAAGTTACGCGGCGGTTGGACTGGGAGCGGTGGCGACGGCCACAGTCCGGCGGAGATTGGTCTTCATTTGGTTTGGTACATTGGTCTCTCGCATGCGAAACATCACCGGCGGCCTACTGCCAGGAATGGTTTGTGATAAATTGGATATTTGATTCCCAACCTCCATTTGTGGGAATTTTAAGGATAAACGTTAAAATATTTTGAGATTAGGTGCACTAGGGGCAAAGCAGCAGTGATGCAATTCTTATTGTCGTCCTCGTCCCGAGAAGGGACTAGCGATATGAGAACTAAGGGATGTAGGATTATAAAATAAATGGATTATGCCAAAACTAATACGTTGGTGGATGGAACAGGCATGCATTATCTTTATTAGCTCAGCAGCTATCGAAATCAGTCGGAAAATCATCGTAGAAAATCTTCATATAATTTAAATATGAGTGCAAATTAACTGGTTCCCGAAGTAAGGGTTTTTGGCTAATGAAACTCCAACCAAAACAGCCAATATCCTTCTATCTTATTATTGTCATTTTAGAAGTAATATCCCGGGAAATTCGAAACCCTCGATTGAGGAAAGAAGATCCGCGGTAGATTGCTATTGCTATTTGAAATTTACTTTGGCATAGGTGCCCACGAGGTACTGCCTATGGTCTTTCCACTCCACCTCAGTATCTCATAGAATCTGGTGATACCCTTATTCAAAGAGAGCCTCAAGTTTTGACTCCTCCTGGAATGTAGGATGGCTTTTAACCTGTTTAATTTAGTGCGTTATTTTGTTCATTTTTACTTTGTTTAGTTAAACTAGCATTTTTTTGACTTTGGCATTTTTTGACGCTTTATGTGCACTTATTGCAAATGGCGCCCAACGTGGGGAACAACCTTCGTTAAGTTTCACGACAGCAAAAAGGGAAGTTTAAGGGAGAAGACGTCCTTAAGTTGATTAATTTAAAGCATTATTTGCCAAACCATTCCTTTATGTGTTTTTTTTACAGTTGGTATATACACTCACTGCAGAATTGTGAAGATAAGTAACAATACCACATGCAAAACTAACGCTTTTGAGTTCAATTAGAGAAGCAGGCAACCAAACTTTTGCACATCAAAAAAGAAAAAGAGGAAAAGGAGCTTAGGCCCCCATTTATCGAGAACAGCACTTATACTGATAATATTTTAAAGAATGGATGCACATTTAAGAAGCCGTATGATGAGAGTGCAATTGTTGCCTCACGTTGGTGCTCTAAGGTGGCGAGAAGGCAGACGGAGTAGCAACACTGTCGGCTTTGTTAACACCAAATTGGCCAAAAGGAAACCCACGAGATGGCACCGGAAAACACTATATTCACTATGGTTTGCTGCCAGTGACACAGTAGGCGGATGTCCTCAAGCTTTGCACATCGGCTAACAGCAGCACGCCATATGTCTATTGGTAAAATCGTCAAGTGCTAGATTAATGCACCATTCCGCTTTACATATTGGGCTCATTTAGTTCTGTGAACACAAATCAAGCACTGGTACGAACATGCTGGACCAATAGCGCCACTTAACCGACGGATGTATCAGGGTTCGAGGATGAAAGGTGAATTTTGACAAGCCTTGGATATCGCAGTGTGTAACCACCAACAAATGTGCGGTATCCTGGCACGCCACAACGACCTCCAACTTATTAGAAGGCGGTTCACCGGTTTACCGGAGACGGCATAAGCTACTGGAGCTTGGAGGGCGTTCCGAATTCAAAAGATCCTTGGAAGAATTGAACGGACGATTGCATCGGCTTAGGAGGAATTTTTAGCGAACGCATACCTCGGGGTTGAGCAGTGATCCAGGCATGCTTCGTATGTGCTCAGCGGTGAAGTTGGACTCCAGGTGGCTGTGGTGTTAAAAAAGTTAACCTGCTAGAGTTGCACCCCCGGTGAAGATCTCGAAATGGCGGACTTTTCGAGAAAACTTCAATCTGGCTTGTCAGAAAAACGCCGTTTCTTCGGAGGAGAAGTTTGGTCGAAGGGGTTAGGCATGCACTAGATACAAGGTCCCTGTTGCTTTACGTTGCTGAAGTTAATCCGAATGTTAGCAATTCGGCAAGATTAGGACCGGAATTCTTGATTCAATAATATTGTCTTCCTTCCAGGACAGAAATGTATTCTAACGTGCCTTGACTCAACACTCAAACACCTAAACACACCCGGGGTAAGCTACTCTAGTAGAGACGTGAAGTCTCGAGGCGGGTTGATATTACCGAAAATTTATTTTCCCAAGGGAGATAAGCTGCCTAACTGCTTAAGAAGAGGGAAGACAAAGGGGGATTGGCCCCGAGTTGATTCACTCACCCATGCAACGAGTGGCCCCGTCTTCCTTGCTTCTTCATGGAGGTCCGATGACATGGTGGGTCTGCGGTGGCCCACCCAAACCTGCCATTTCAAGTAAAATGTTCAGAGCCATAGACATGTGCGAGGGCTGGCGCTTCCCGGGGGAAATAAGAGGCAAAAGGCCTCAGCTCAAATCATGCTTATTTAATGATAACACTCTTGCAAAGGAGAACTTAACAAATGGAAACCATCTTTAAATAGTCTTACTTTTTGCACTCCTTAAAACTAAAAATTAATAATTGATAGAGGCCAGTGTATAGTTTATTTGTTCGATTTGGTTGCCGTGAGCTTTGTATTTGCCTTTTTGGCCTTTTTCCAAGTGTCATTCAGTGGAATTTGGCTGTATATTCGATACTTTCCAAAACGATTTACATAGAAGTGTTCTTTAAAAAAATCAACAACATATCAAACTCCAAACCGACGAAAACTCATTTCGTCCACAAACATTTCGAAAAATGATTTCTTAAATTAACTGTATTTCCACCTTTTATTTGCGACTCCCCTCGATACGAGCAAGAACTTTTCGAATTACTCCTACACGCCTCGCTTTACATCCTCTGTCCGATGACACAACTGCCGTTTGCGCGATTTCAACGTGCAGGGATCGTCAACTATATATTTAATCTCATTAAATCATCATCATCTCATCATTTATTGTATAAAATTTGACAAATGTCGGTCAATTCCACAATTTCCGCTTCCTACTTCCACTATGGTAGGTTTATTTCTAGTTGGCTAGTCGGCAAATAAAGCTGACCAAATTATTATGATCAAATTTACCATTTAACAAATTTCATCGTGGGTCGAAATGCAGGTCTTCGGTTATCGAGAAATGGTCGAGCAACCATCGAAACTTTCAACTGTAACCTTCAAATGCAACAAAGACTCCTAGATGGGCTGCACGTAGTAACGAAACTGCAAGAAAAAGATTCAACGATGCCTAACCTATCTCACACAGGAACCATTACCGCTAGTATGGACAGAATAGGAAACTACCTCACTACTTGCGAAAAACTTGTATTCCCAACATACGAGGCCCCTCATTATTGCATGAATATCTCTGGAAAAGCACGTTGGAGAATACCACAAATATTTTCAAATTGGATGGTACCCGACGGGAAAAAATATCTCTAGTCAGACAGATATTTGGTGTTCAAAATTGACGCGCATCAGGGCATCGCTGACCAATACAACAATTGTAGAAGTTGGACAATTAGATCAGGGGCTTGAAGTGTGTTAGAGCACTTGATTTAAGACCGTAACTATACTATAGTACACTGTAGGAGACAATGTGGTCAGCATTGGACTCGTCCGAGATTTTTACCATGATTTGACTCAGGTACTCATTTACAGCTGAATAGACTGGCATACAACATTCAATCACGATAAAAACCACTCCGCCACCAGTGAGGTTTGAACAGCAGTCTTCCATCTGACAGCCTATTACTCTAATCACTAAACCATCCGGACAAATGAATAAAATTATGTTGATTTTCGAATTTCGAATATGAGGTGCAGGGATACCTCCTCCCCACATTGACTGCATATAGCCGAGCAACTCCAGTTTATTCTATGCAGTAGTTTAAGGAACATTGTCCCGTGCCCAACCAGGGTTTTCATGTCCCACTTCTTAAGGGATAACCAAAATGCCACTCTAGCGGCCCCTGCATTCTCTGCATAATAATAAATTTCAAACCTTGCAAACCAGCCTTTTGCCTTTTCCTGAATGATCAACTTCCGGGGACGTATTTAGTATTTGGTTCTGTAACGCCGCCTCAATCAATTTAAAGAAGACAGGATTAATCATCCTTCCGTCCCAGAGAAAGCTAATTTCAGCGCCCAGAAAATTGTCCCCAATTTCTAGCCTAATCCAAATTGGCACTCATATTTTTTCAATTTTTCAGATTGCCTTCTCCGTCGGCGATTAAAGATTTCGAAAACGAACCTTCATATATATAAATAAGATTCCAACCTTATTTACTAAACTCAAAACTAAAAACTTCGATTGGAACCTTCTCGTGATTGTGCCGCGAAATGTTGCAACCGGACGAACTCAATGCCCTCCCTTCAAAATTGATGAGTTCGTTCGAAGTAAAATGACAGATTTTAGCTAAACTACACCTACAGCAAAATTATTGAAGGGATAGTCGTTCCTGCTTTCACACACGAACTACGCTAGGTATTCAACTCTTCCTTGCAAATAATTATTATTCTGCTGAATACAGGAAATATATAATTAAGCGTTTTAAAAAGACATTCATTTAGTTAAGTATCTCGATCATTTGTCTTGTAAAGATCAACAGGTTACTTTGGCGACTTGGGATTGGAAGACATAAGCGATCGGAACTTGTAGATGGTCGTTCTTAACTCATCGAATAGTATAAAGAGTTTCGAACGGGGCTAGGATACCGGCCAAACGGAAGTCGAAAGTGAAACGGATACCTGCTAGCAGAACTGAGTATACACAGGTACATGACGCCATTATGGTGTAGGACTTGATCGACCTAAAATGATCACAACTCTCAATAGAATGCTTGGAAAGATAAGCCCATATACAACCATAGCTTCGGTTGCCTTAAATAAAATACAAATCCCTATCTGCCTTCAACTTGGAAACCTTAACACTGTCACTAATAAGCTATCCGAATAGAATAAGAATTATCTTTACCTGAAAGAGAGTTTGTCCGTAACTTCTAATACAAATTTTATATTTATAGTAACTGTTTCATCATTTTTTGGTGATTGAAACTTTCTGTCATTTTGCAGAGTCACCCCGACATCATCAGAGATTTCAGAAAATAACATGAATATTTCATACTTTCTATATTTATGTTTTACCCTCTTTCATATCTGATTATCCCAAAGAAATAACATGGAAAATAAGCAGAAAAAAACTAAAATCTAAATAGCAAAAAACTGCATCGTAATTATTTTAAAAAGTTAGCTACATGGTCCACACGCTAATTTTCAAATTAAGCCCGCATAATTTATCTAGATCTATATAAATGATCTTATAGAAATCGTTGATTCGATAATTTTGTTCCAAGTTAAAATAGCCAAAAAATATGTTTTCTTTACAAAAACGCCAGACTGTAATTTGCAGTATGCAAAAAGGATGAGTACCAAAGCATGGCACATACGAAGAAAAGAGTATCAGGGAGGGTTAACAACGTGCCAGAAATGTTTTAGCTTTATCCAGCACTTTTTGAGAAATTCACAGTTCTGCTGCATTGTTTTATGTCACGTAGTTCTATGACGAAGCATCCTAATGCCGATTATCCCAAGGTAGCGGATTTCATTGCGTAGATAACAATGGGATTGTCGCGGCTCCTTGACGTGTGACCTATCTACTGCTACTTTCGCCTTCAAGGCAAGAGGTCTACCGGTAACAGTCCGCCGTCGGCAGTAACAACACTTCTTATACATACATGTATACTGTGCGACGGCCACGATATTGTGCCCAATAATGGAGACAGCAAAAGTGCGATCACCAGTCAGACTGAGAACCTTGATTTCGTAAGTATTTGTCTTCAGTTCACATCCAAAGCATTTAACCAAGGTCCATGATTCGGTAAAAGGACAATCAGACATCAGCAGCGTAGTCAATATGTTAGAGGAACGATGATATGATCCATTGAACTTTTCCATATCCTAATGCCAAAGAGATGTGAAGGAGGTCAACGGTAAGGTACAATGCGCCACTGAAAACGCTACCTGAAAGATTGCCAATGACTGTTCATCTACTATCATCTTAGCCAAATTTAAAACAAGTCGCAAAATCAAAAGCTGGACGCTTCAGGTATAAAAGGTAAAAATATTTGAATGGACATTTGTTCCATTTGGACCTAGCACGTGATGTATATGCATATAAAAAGTCACAATATTTACTTTAGCGTGATACTCACATTTAGAGTTCGAATTTGCAATGAACAACAACTTTAACCTACTATATGTTGACTTAATTAGTAATAATGCCCTTTTTCAACAAACTTGGTAGAATTATGCTTTATGTCATACCCTATATTACTGCATGATTCTGCGATGAGCTTAAGGGGAGCTTTACAGTTAACTTCTAAAAATTTTAGTGATATACTATTAATAACTTTATTTGAAAAAATATCGGTATGGACGACATTTCGGAGCATAGGCGTAGGACCGGGGCAACTTCATGATTTTTCGGCTGGTTGAGTTCTAAGAATGGGTCCATCAAAAAGATGCCCATTTTCCAGCCCCCGCCTCTCCCGTAAATGGCAGAACTGAGGCCAGCATAGGAAACTACTAATTTATACCTTTCATTCGATACTCGATATGACTATATTTTGTGGAACACAATTTTACATCCCCCTTTTGCATGTATGGAGACCCCCTTAAGTTCAACATAGAACGATGAGCATGTGCATCTGCGAACGTTCACAACTGCCGCTTCTGAGAAAAGTGCATGTGACAACAGACAGGTAGACGGAAAGACACAGACAATAAAATGATTTCAATAAGGTTTTATTTTACTCAAAACCTTAAAATATAGAAGAATCGACGACGGCAATCGTTTTCTGAATCTAAGCCTTACGAATAGGAGCACACCTCAAGCACTGCAGATATAAAAGTAGGCCATACTGCATGAGTAAATAAGCAAATTAACGAAAAGAGGAAAACATATTATAACATGTTGTCTTTATGGAGTTCTTACCGCTAAAATGAGAACAAACTGTGGATCCTAAATCTGATGATCTATGTAACATTCACCAGAAAGTCTAGAAGTAAATAGTAAGACCTAAATTAAATCCTCTCTCAGCTTCCGATGTGATAACTTTTTAGACCCCCAAGCTCACTCAGTTACAAATAAATTGCTGCATCTACCGTCTTTCCGGATTAGAAATTAATGAAATCAACAAATGCATTCCCGAAAAAAATTAGAAGCTCAAAGAAAAAAAATATGCGTCCTTATCTCAAAATTATTTCTCACTCTTGATCTTGAAAAATAAAAGGCTATCCCAAAATGAACTTGTCGTTCAACGCCATTGCGTCCTCTCATAGAGCATCGAATTAAGTCTACTTAGTGAAAATGAGATTATGGTACTTAATGAATACAAAAAGTACAGTTCAATGTTCATCACAATATTGGAGTTGCCAGGAGAAAACATACACACACAGATTACTCTCTGTACGTTTTTTCAACAAAGATCAGATTGGTGAGGTCATGAGACATTGTATTATTATTGGAACATGATTTATAGTACTCTCAACTATGTTCTGTTGCTTTTTTTCTCGTGACTTTCTCATCTCTCCTTGTGCACTTCTTGTCAATATTTTTTCCATATAACTTCGTAATTTTTTTTTATCTTCATCACGGGCTCTCCCGCTCTATCTACTGCCAAGTCTATAGGAAGGTATCCATAATCTATCCAGTACGTACATGCTATGTACGTTTGTAGTAACTCAGACTCTGTTCGCTATATAATTCTCTATCAGATAGAGGCTTATACGATTTAATCAATTCATCAAGAAAAAGGCGGCACAGCATTTTATTATTGGCGGCTTCGTGTACTTAACGTAATACCCCCGTCCATGATATTGTATAAGAAAAGAAATAATTTCACTTAACAAATTGTGGCATTAAAGATTCATAAATTATAATGTTGATGATACATAATGTGAGCAAACGATCGAACAGATCAAGTAAATGATCTTGCTTGCCGGCTGACTGAAGTTTGCTTAGATTTGATATGCAGTGCGGGCAAAAGGTTAGCCAAACGATGAATCTTGCTTACTTAGGACTTTGGAAATCTTAATCGATATTATGGTACCGGTATCAGTCGGAGATGGGCGATTTCAAAACGATAGGAACTATGAACATGTAATTTCGAGTGGGAGAACGGTGTGGTATGAAGGGAGGAGTCATCAATTCGCTTTGCAGCGAATTAGGTGAACAATAAATGTGAATATGATTGCATTTGAATGTAACTGCTAATGATTAGAAAATTTCCTTAAGATCAGCAGGTGGACGTCCTCGGATATGTATAAGATGCAATTTCTGCCTATTTGTTATTGTATATTTTCCATCCATTCGACTACGTATCAATGAATTTAAATAATTTGTTTCCTTTCTTTAGCCAAACAAGTTCAAATCCTCGCATCACTGTTAATTTGTTAACAGCTCCCTAGCCAGATTATTGCAAAAAATATCTTTCAACTTTTGTAACATTTCGGTGAATAATTTCAAGTATTTTTATTATTAATTACTAAATATTGATTGGAAAAACTATGCTGACTCCTAATAATAATCCATGCCAATTTATAAATCATCATTGAGTGATCTCCATCCAAACAACTCCTAGAATCCTTTCTCACATATCTAAATAACTAATATAATAACTCAAATGACTCTTTCATATTCTTTCTAATATTATCTAGATAGCGTGAAGTGAAAAACTAAAAATATTTATTTCCTTACTTAGCACGTGTTTAAAAAATATTCATTCTATTTGTCATTTCTACTTACATAAAAACATTTCAAAATAAGATAAACTTCATTTGATTTGAAATAGATATGTCGAATTGTAATAGATGCAACCAGTAATCATAAATAAAAAATATCAATGAGTTTGGATGCCTGAATTTGAATACGAAAAGATATTTCTGCATCTTTGGTTTCCAAAAATATAATAAATTGTCTGGAAATTAGCAAATTAAGTAGCTTGAAACATATGCCGAATCCCATAAATTTTCAGAGAATCCAAATAAATGATATTTTATAATCTTTTTCCCTGTGACTATAAGATTTGAAGTTGAATTCCAAGAGTAATTTGAACAAAATCATTAATCAGAACATATTCAGATTTACATGGAAGTTGAATTTTGAAACAATAGAAGAAGGAAAGGGATACGATACTTTACATTAGCTTGTAAAATTGTGCATGATTAAATATTTATTAAATAAATAAAAAAATATTTGTATTTGTGTAACGTCAATTCCGAACGCCCCTTGAGATTTTCCCACAAGAAAAGTTGTAACAGACACCACCAAGTGGAAATAAAAGGTTTTTTAGTTATTACTATAATTTTGAAGCTAGACGGACAATGCCGTTCGGACAATGCTATCCGTATAGCTCCAACATGAATAATTAAAAAATATTTTATTTTCATTTATCTCTTTCTGTTTTATGTTTTGTTGGTCAAAAAGGAGAGTTGAAAAAATTGCAATTTCATTGTAGACACTTTAGAAATCCTTCTATTTATACTCAAATTTAACAACCGTATTTCGAGAACCAGTTGTCATAGAGAAATACCCGAGTTTGAAGGATGTTTAAATGTTCTTTAAATGATGTTAGTAGTAAGTGAACATTCGAAGAACGAATTTCCCTTTGTTCAACTACTTTGGCTAGTAGGGTGGGTAACATTTAGGATTTGACATTTTTTTTCGTTTTCTCAAATACATCGGAAATACATTTTTATATCATAGCTGTCGGTATCACTGAATTCTCATTTCAAAAACATACGTTCTCCCTTTTAATTTAGCAGTAAGCATCAAATAGAAACAAATCTAGAATCTATTGCAGTGTCATCCGCCCTGCCGCCCTCAATGGTTCTGAGTGTTGACCGACTACAAAAGACAATGAATGACATCCTGCGGTAATGACTTAATCATATGCAAAATGAGGATATCCACGATCGGTATAAGGTTACCCCTGTCGTGGGCAAATTGTGAGAGTGGCACCTTCGATGGTATGGTGACGTAATTCGCGTTGACAAAAATTCACTTGCAAAGATTGGTATGAATATTGTATATCGAAAGAAGATCATATGGTGTTTGCCTATGGCCTCCTGTTCGATATGGGGAAAGGCGAGTCCTGATACTTTATTATCGAAGAGACTCTAGTATCTGGTCATTTTAAGTTAGGTTCGAAAGTAATCTAAATAATAAGATACAGTACGTAGAAGCATTCGACATTTATTCGCCCTGGAAGAACAAGAATTTCAGCCATAAAATTTTATACGAATTTCTAAAGCACATAGGTCGCCAAGCCTTTTAGTTGCATGTCGGCTAGGAATGGCTCCAAATGCTGTATTTTTTTTAGAATTTTCGCTCGTACTCATGGATGATATCCTCCATTTTTCGTTAAACCTGATCGATAATACATTGAACTGACACTTTCGAGTTTTAAGTTGATTGTGTTTAAAACACCTGCCTATGAGAACTCTATGCCATGGTTAGCAAAATGATAAAATAAACAATTTTGTTGAAATAACAGAATAGGGCATTCGCGAACTCTGCTCATATTCCCCAAATACATAATATAGCGTCACGCAGGCACTTGTGGACAGGCCTACACTAAGGACGCACACGTAGCTAAATTCTACAACAATCCCATCGTCATATTAGGCATTAGTAAATTAGGTCATCTAATAATTCCGGCTCTTGACTGCCACTAAAACCCAGGTTTGTCAAAAATTTCGCCTAATGCACGCCTAATGGATGCACGTAATAGTGTTGACACCACGATTAAGTCTTACCATGAATGAAACGATGCAGTCTTGGGGTCCAGATTTCTTGAAATCCTGCCCTCTGTTCGTTATAAATTCACTGTTCACTGTTTATAGTTTTGCTTTCTGGGTTTCCAAAAGTCGGACGCTTTTATATACCCCATCGTTTCTCCTTGTAAATTGATTAAGTGTTGCTAATATGCGTATTTAAGGTCATTAAATATTGACATCATAAATTTTTATTTTGACATTAGTTCATGAATATGATAAAAGGATTTTTATCTGATCTTTAGTAGTAGGTCCCCGAGATAATACCAGGCTCGGGCAAATTTCCCCCTTTCGCTCTCCCCCTTTTCCTTCTCGGCGGCCAGTATGTATTGTTTTTGCAAATAATAGCCTTTACGAAGTACAGTTTCCTGAGGTTGTTTCTCTATGGGGCTAGAATGGGAAAACTTAGATATTTTGCAATCTATCTATCTACCACCAACCTAAAAAGAGAAAGCTACTTTTCGATTAAATCAAGAATACTCATATTGAAGAAACGGCAATTAATCCTAAAAGACTTGACATTGGGGTAGATATATCTTATACAGGGTGCGGCAGCATAACTTCCTTTTTTAAAATGCGCGCCACTCAGTTAGTTGATGTCATAGCGGAGCGCTAGTGGTCCCGTTCAAGAGGGGATACTGTAAAGTTTTGTCCCGACACGGTTCAGTCGCTATCATGCGTTGGAATAGTGAGGAGCGTGCCTTTGCCGTTGAGGTTTACTTTTCAAGCGTGTGTTCGGTTATTGCAACACAGCGTGCATTTCGGAATCGCATTAATTTAGCCCCGTTGGCTCCCGTCCCAGACCGCAAATCAATTGTTACATGGGTCACTACATTCAGACAAACTGCAAGTGCGACAAAAGGAAGAACTGGAGTCCCTCGGCCCGTTAGATCACCTGAGAACATTGAAGCAGTGAGAGCGTCAATGTTGTGATCGCCACGGCGTTCTGCGCGCAAACACGCATCTGCCCTTGGACTATCCGATCGTTCTGTGAGAAGAATTCTTCGTGATGATCTTCATTTTCATCCCTATAAGATGGCGATAGTGCAGGAACTTTCAGAACGTGACTTCAATTCTCGCATGAACGCGTGTGAGCTTCTTCTCGATGTCGTTCCCGAGGGTACTATTGTTTTTTTCAAGCGATGAAGCCCATTTTCATTTGTGTGGGTTGTTAACCGACAAACATGCGCTACTGGGCTGACACCAACCCTCGAGAATTGCATCAAACGCCTTTGCATTCACCCAAAGTCACAGTGTGGTGTGCAATTTCCTCAGCTGGAATTATTGGTCCCTGGTTTTTTGAGGAAAACGAGGTTACAGTGACAGTGAATTCGGACCGGTATGTAAACATGCTATAGAATTTTTTTTTCCACGGCTAGAAAATTTGGATTTGGGGGACACTTGGTTCCAACAAGATGACGCAACAGCACACACTTCAAGAGCATCGATGGCTGTTTTGAGGGAACACTTTCCAGAGCGCCTTATCTCAATTAGAGGCGATTTGGAATGGCCGGCACGCTCTCCCGATCTGTCCCCTTGTGATTTTTTTCTATGGGGTTTTTTGAAATCCCGTGTTTATGTGAACCGCCCAAGAAGCCTACAAGATTTGAAGACCAACATCCAAGAAGAGATTGCCAACATAACACCTGCTATGCTAACAAGAGTCATGACAAACGCCAGAAATAAAAACTTTGGACATGTACCTACATTATAAAAAATAAATAAATATTTTCCGATGCATACAATAGTTTTTATTGAGTTTTGAAAAAAGGAAGTTATGCTGCCGCACCCTGTATTAAATATATGATCGAAAAATAAATCCAGCCTGTGAAATCTTGACGAAAGTGCGCCGCGCATCTTAATTGCTTAATTGTTTTCAACAAGAATCACATACAAAGCCATACTTGGGAACTGTGAGGATTATATCAAAAATTTTGGAAACCACCGAAGCATTTGTGAAACTTATAAACTGTTTCATCATCAAACCTCTATAAAGTCAGTAATCACTTTATGTTTTATTGAAAATAATGGAAAATGTTCTCATAACCCATTCCCTCTTATGAATTTTTTGAACCTTTTATATAAACATATTTAAAAGATCATTGACTCCATAATTCCCAACATAATTTACCATTACCTCCCCTGTCAAGGAACTCTGCAAGCGCCATTTACGTCTAACTGCATTAGATTATCCAAACAAATGCACTTAAGCAACTCCCCATACCCTAACTCCTGATCTAATTTTGTAGAAAAAAGCCCCAACAATATTTCCTACAAATCTACTCACATTTAGCAGTAGGCCCCATTTATTAGCTCCAATCAAATAGAAGTATTACCTGGGATTTTCGATAGCTTCCATAAAATCCAAATAGCCAACAGAAAGTGATAAAAATGACAATTTGATAAAACTGAAGATGATCGATGAGCTGCTTCAGGGCTACCGTTGAGTGGCTTTTGAATGGAATTTGAGCCATCTGCAATGCGTCCGATTGTCATAGCCAGGAACATAGAGGTGCGTTATGATGATGGGAAATGTGTACGGGCTGTGTTCTGAAACCTTTATTTCTTAGACAAACAAAAGATTCGGTTCAATGACGATGACGCCACTGTCACGAATAATAAGTAAATATTGGGCCAACGCAAGAGTATATGAGAACCGAGTGACATGCGTGCTGGAAGGGAAACACACAAAGAAATTAGTTTTCCTCGATTTCTTAGCAATATCTCCTGTGATGCTTAAAATCTCACTTCTGAGATGAATGTGTAGTATATGTTTTGGCAATCTAGCCTGATTTGACGCTACAAAGGCTTGGTTCTTCCTAAGAGCTTAAAATACATAGCATCAGCATCGCCTGCTTTGATAGAAATCATCTAAACGATGTTAATGCTTCATTTCCTGGGTGACAATGGATACCATCAACGTTGACACTTTCCGCGACACGTGTTGCACTTGAGTTCCATCGTACTAAATGAAATCTCATTCAAGCGTCCCGTAACATTCAACAACATGCATAATAGAGGAAACTGACAGTGTGCTCTTTTGTGTGCTTTGTGGAAATGTGTTCCTCTATTCCGGCGAGAAAATTGAGCGCCGTAGCAAATCGCTTTCTGCAACACCTTTTTTTGTTCAACCTGAAAAGAAAGCCACATCACCTTGTCGTCAGTGCGATGCTTTTCTTTCAATCAAAAAGGGTGAGTACCATTGTGGCTGCAAGCTATCCTGCAGCATTCTACTATGCACCGATAGCGGCGGATCAAGCGAAGTTGACTATGATTATCCGACCACCGAAACTCCCCCCAGAATTGCATTGCAAACAATGTGATTAAGGCCATCTAAAGAACCCTTTGCATGGACTCCTATGCATCCGATTTGAGGGTGGACTTTTTGTTCAGGATGTCGGAAACAGATCCGTTAGCTATTGATTTGACTGTTCGTGTGTTTGACGGTCACGTGACCCTCATAAATCACAGGATTAATGTTACGTGAAATGATGTGTGCGCGCATTGCGATATGAATGGAGAGCCAAGAAGGCATTGGGGATGGAAATGAAAATGAAGAATACATGGCAGGAGGGTAATTTTTGGTGTAAGTTGGGCATTTTTACAAAGCTTAAATGAGAGATGGTTTGATTTAGATAGGAAAAATAAGGATGCTGATGACCATAGTAATGGAAAATCGGCTATAAAGTTTTTAGAACGATTGGAATTGTTGAGGCCTTTTTTCTCTTTCAAGAATTTGATCCACATAGAATAAGGATAAAATGGAAGCAATCCGTCAATAAATGTTTGCCATCGTTAGAAACAACCAAGTGTGCGTATTCATATACTCGTATACGTATGCAGCATCCCATCAAGCGCAGTCCAAATGCGGGATATCATTATGGAGTCAAATAAAATGCACTTCTTTTGAACGACCATCATTGATTAGCTTCTTAACTACATAAATAACGCATCAAGTGCAATTGCAATTTCTTGAGTCGAATGGCTGACGCATGTAACCGAACCACCCCCATTGCCGCTCATCAATTATAACCATTCAAAAGGGAAACACATGGGGGTCATTGGCGATATTGAATCGTTTGCGATCACTACAACCTCGGCTATGCCTTCTGTATTATATACAGTCGTACGTAGCAGATGTGCGCGATGCCTTCCTTTCCTTTCTCAAAAAACACCACAGAGTACCAGGCTTATACAACAAAATCCAACAATAGAAATTGCAGCCGCGGCGTTCATCTTCTTGGTGGCGCGAGTTATCTTTTTTTTGCTTTATCGTATTTTTTTCTAGTTCTTTTACGTGCGATGGAAAAGGCATCATCCTCCACGAAACAAGATTCGAAACAAGATCCCAACATTGAAGAACCTCCAACATTTGAACTGGATGGGGAACCAAACTGTAGAGCGATGCCTGAAAAATTATAAATGAGGAAGCGATAATGGCCGATTACACAAAATGGAAAATTGTGTTCGTTCGTTGGGTATAGTTGATGTTGATGTTGTTGTTGATGATGATGATGACGACGACGACGATGATTCCAATTCAAAAATGGAAAAAGAAATGTTAACAGAAGAAGTGGAGATGTGAACCTCTTTGAAGATTTCCATGGATGCGGATGATCTTGTAATAGCAGCTCATCCCGCTTTGTGCCGTAATGCGTTAGGAATTCGAGAGAAAATCAAGTTCTTCAAGAAACTCCAGGTAAATACTTTACGTTTTAGGACGGTTTTTTTTTCCTATTTTTATCTGGAACTATTTTGAAATTTTCAAATTTCACTAGAACAACCAAAATCGTATTATATTTTTCATATATTCTGAAATTAATTCCACAGCTTCTTTTCCGGTAAAATAAATACTTCTACTGGAAGGATCAACCCGTTTGTGATCATTACTGAAGCAAGACTATAAGCGGATATCCTAGGGCACCCATTAGATGACGGTAACCTTCATAGCACGTCAAAAACGAGTGGCCAAATGGATAACCTGTAAAACCAACGGGAAATGAATTTCCATCTAGTGTGATAGTCAGGACAAATAGGCGGAAATTCTGAATCACATATATACTACGTCTGCCAACTTCGGTCTGGCGAAATTTGTGGTTGACTTCCAAACGGGTAATGTCGTTCATTCCCGTCCCCAAGAAGATGATGATTCAGCAGATCGTTTACCTTGAGTTTACACGCTAGTTGCCGAACTTACGCCCAGACTTAAGACCCTTCCTTCAACTATTGCATTTGGGATCGATTATTTAACAAGGTTATTAATTTGTTTAGCGTTGTTTAGCGAGCATTGTGGAGAGAGATTATACTTTATTCGGAAGTAATTTTGTTGATGCATAAGGTCGCACTATGCTCATATCCTTTTTCACAAAAGGGTTGATTGCTTGATGAGCGGTATCGGACAATAGTAATACAGATATATATAGTAAGAGCTAGAGAACAGCAACTATTTGCAGTATAGGAGGGGCTCATAGATAATGCAGATATTTGTAACGACCTAGGTAGTAAATGAGTGGCATCACTAAGTGCTGTTACACATCACAAACTCGATTTTTTAGCAGCAAGACCTCACAAGTGTATTGTATTTGCGACTACTTACGTATGAATTCGATAGGACATCGCAATGATGATATATAAAAGGTTAGAATATATTGACGAGCATGACTACTTCACAGAATTTAGGAATACTGTCAACTCGGTTACATCGCAAATGTTGGAGCACAGTTTAATATTCAAGCATGACATGATGGTAACAGCGTAAAAGTCGGATTTAAATGGAATAACCTTCCTTGCTTTGCAAAATACGAAAACATAACAACGAATGAATGAACTGTCTAGAAATAAGTCGATTCATATGCAAGCCGCGAGTAGCACTAGTTAAAAATCGTTTCCAGATGGCGGCACGAAAGTTCAGTAACGTAGGCTCTATGGATAAATAAAAGTGACCTGTACCAAACCCCTGCCGTATTCAATGTCACAAAATAAATTTTATATAACTTTTGACTTGAGCGACTAGTTTGTATTAATTTTAATGAACTATAAAGAGCTGAGGATAGCCGAAATGATCATCTCGTTGAATACTGCCAACCACCAAGGTAGAGCCAACCAGCAAATAACGATCAAAGTATAATAATTACAAATAGTCTACCGGAATGTTTGTTCTAGTATCCCAATCCCGCATAGTTCATTACAAGGGCTATCGAATCCCTTATGTTGGAAATAGCTAATTCCGACTCCAAATTTCACATTCGGTTAGCCGAATATGGTGATCACATCAGGCTTCTGACATATTTCCCGGCTAGGCTCCAAGAGCCATTTGCGTCTTATCTGGAGACGGCATCATAGTCGGGTCAACAGCAGGCCAATGGATCGCAAATTTAAAAATGGCGAATTTAAACTCGACGAGCGGATTTCGCCCAAAAAGGACTGTCACTTGCGTTTGATAGTACTGGAGGGATATAATGCTTGAAAGAAACTGGAAGTGCAACAAGAAGTTCTACATTGTCTAGTTGAACAATTCAGCCGAAGACGCCCAACCGACATGGTCAAACCATACTGCTTCACGTCAAAATTGTCAAATCCTCAATGCAATAACTCTGAAGTATCTGCCATACTCTCTAAACCTTGTGCCACCAGATTTCTATTATTTCAGCTATCTGGCAAATCAAATGAGGGGCTTTACTTTTGACAACGATGGGACGAAAAATGGAAGTAGTAGTAACGCGAAAACATTAATATTTTTGCTCATATAAAACTTTTTGAGAAACGCTGAAATACAAACTGATCAATGCAATTTATTTAAGTACGATTGCGCAGTAGCCGATCAGTTGTTGATTCACAATGACAGCGTAAATTGCGGACTAATGCATCGTGGTGGTGTAGGAAGATAAGGGCAAAAGGAAATAATGCTTGCGTTGAATAATGGTTGTCCACAGCATACAACTGTTTTCAGATGGTACAGAAAAATCAAAAGGAACAATTTCACCTTGAACAACGCTGAGACTGAAGGAAGGATTCGAACGCCCGTAGCAGAGGAAGCATTTTTACTCTGGGGTAAATACTTGGGGAAGACCAGTGAATGACATACTAGCAAGAAAAGGTAATCTTTCATCTCCATGTGCCAGCAGTTCATTCAATTCTGCGTGACCGTTTACAAATTAAGAAACTTTCTTTTCTCTGGGTTTAACATGTACCTTCCTCGTATGATTTTATGTTGAAAGATATTGAAAATATTTGATAAAATATCATGGCAAGTGATGAGATTTAGCTATACCATTGAATTGTGCCAACTACGGCTCAAAACAAAACTTAGGTCTTTGATGCTGAGGACATACTCGAAGCTGTACGAAAATTTCGATATACTAAAAAAAATAGTAGCTATATTTCTCAAATCGAGTGGAATAGTAGAGCATGTTGGTCACAAAAAAAAAACAGTCATAGCTAGGTGCTACACTGAACAGTGCCTGACCACCATGACAATGACCATGTCAAAGCCTGCACCAGAGCATACTAAAACGCTACTAGACTTGAGCTGCCTACCCTCATTAAACAGTACAGACCTTGCTATCTTCGACATTGCATTGTTCCCATATTTAAAAATGAAGCTGGCCTGACAATAGTTTCCTAGAAACAAGGAGCTTCCGTGAGCCTGGAATAACGAGTGTACTTCACTTGCGGATAAAAGGTAGGATTGGTTCAACAAAGCTATACTGTAAAACTTTCATAGTTCTCTATATACCATACCATAATTCTTTGGGTGCTCGTACCCATTTTGTGTATCCTTATTGCTGTTGTTATTTTATAAGGTGTCAGTATCCGACATATTCCTTTAGCAAGGACAATAGCTTATATATAGAACTTACAAATTTGACAACTGTGCGTTTTAGATACAAAAGAAAGAGCAGCACTCACCTGGAAGAAAGAAAAAAGTTGTTAACAAAGGTAATTTAGTTAAAGTTTGTATAGTTATGTAAAATCTAAAAATCGAAAAGGATTCATTCTAATTTAACTGTGTCTAGAAAGAGAGTCTTATACAAGCTTACGTTTTATTACTTCACTAATTATATAAACTTCACCAGTCAACATTGACTGAAACAGTGATAGCTGCTGCTGTACAGTGATTTCAAACACTCTCGACTTTATGCCGAGCCTGATTCAGACAATTCGACCCTGATACTGAATGCAGTTCAGATTAAAGAAGACACGAAAGGATTTCACAGGAAACCTATGCATGTCTATTTCTTTTTTAGTATTGAATGGAAATTATGAAGTTCTCATGCTGGCTATTTTCATAAAAAAAGGAATCAAATTCATCGAACCCGTAGCAATGAAGATACTAAGGAATCATGCTATTTATTTTACCAGAAGTTGGAAACTGTCATCAATTATCCTGAACGAATCATATGCAACAATCTGCCACAAACTTGCATTCGCCTCAGCTAAATCACTTTCCATATATTTATTCATCTATCAAATTCTCGTCTATGCCTCATTTCAAATCATCTGATAGTGTTTATGGTTTCATAAAAATTTCCCTTTCAATATGCCGCTGTCATTCTAATTTGAAAAAGTACACATCAGACCGAGTCAGTAAAAAACTCTGAGTATAACGATAATTCTTCCATCCCGCCTGGCCGGAAGGACAATAGAGGAGTGGATACGTATACCGGAACATACTCTCTGAAAGGCAGGCAGAAAGAGAGAGAACGAACAGGAACGCAATCAGGCAGCGTCAAAACAGCACTTAACCGCCAAACATAAAATCCAACCACCCAAAATAAATTCATTGGTCGTTAACCTTGACACTGTGTCTCTGATGTTATAGCGTCATAGCGGTTGGGATGGTGGTTTTTGTTTACTCTTCGGGTATGGAAGTGGTACAGTAATCCTTTTTTTTACTAATAACTGTTATTATTATTCCAGGGCATTTAGATTTGTCTCTAAGGGAGCCTCTGCATCCCTTCATAAAAATTGGACGTATATATATACAGTAGGATAGGCTTGTGATAGTTGCTCCCATGTGTGCGAGAGGAAGGCCTGTTTCCTGTAGCTTTTCCGATAACTAATACCACTAAAAGCTCCAGCCACATATTGGCATGCCCGGAAAACAACAACAGAAAAAGATGGCTGACATTTGCACGGAATTTAGTAACGAATAAAGCCCATCTAAGTCGTCATGGTGGTTTTATAAGCCTGTTGCTTCCACCGCTGTATAGGCTGGCTACTAGAGTTACTTTAGCACTAACAACAAACACACCGACATCATTTTTAGGGTCCTTTTATAGCCAACTATCCTCCACTCAGCGATAGTAGATGGCATTCAATACGGAAATCTTGAAAATTTTCATTCATTTTCATTTTGTATCGTAATGCGGGTAGAAACTACATACTGGAAGGCCTACGTTTAGCTAGAATTCGAAAAAGTTTCGTCATAAGGAATCTTGCCATTAGGATCGAGCGAGCATGTGAGCGGCACCATTAAGGCTCCACTTTTGCCTATATTAAAGTGAAATGTTATTACGCGTATATTTGTAGGCAAAGCTTGGTGTTGGTATGTGTAGGAGGGACAAAACAGTGGCGCAGACAAGAACAATATGAATCTACCTCCCCTTTTGGAAAATTTATGGCGGAAACGATTACACGGATGGATTTGCTTGTAAAAATATTAGAAATTGATGAAAAATTATGGCAGTAGATTGTGAAAAAGGAAATTTGGACCATGTGGGATATAGATGTGATTTTTTGGAAAATGTGGGTATGCTAGGTAAAGTCTGTTAGAAGTATCTGAGTTAATTAGCTTTTCGCCAAATACCAATTGTGGTGGTGAAAAATAAGAATGTTTTGGTTTAGATCTTTAAGTCTCTTGTAAGTTTTTGAAATTGCGCCTAACTGCAATTGTCCTAAAAATCCACTCGTTATTTTCCGGTTTTAATTAGAACTGGTTTGAAGGCAATATAAAGATGCATAGAAGCAATTTTTGACATGTTTTAATTACATTAAGAAACTGTTGTTTCTATCTGAGCGAACATCTCAAACAAAATATTGTGTTTGCGCCATTTTCATATTTTCTGTCATTTCCATCGCCCCTAGCAACTCCAATGTAATTATCAATCTGTACAGAAAAAAATACTTTTCGTACAATTTTAATTAAAATTATAATTTTCAATTAAACATAAATAACAAACAAAAATTCCCTCCCCAATAGCGACCACCATT
Organism: Hermetia illucens; assembly: GCF_905115235.1. Classification (NCBI taxonomy): domain Eukaryota; kingdom Metazoa; phylum Arthropoda; class Insecta; order Diptera; family Stratiomyidae; genus Hermetia; species Hermetia illucens. The sequence goes on from NC_051851.1 coordinate 53,125,545, forward strand.
CCTACTACTGCCGGCCGCCATGACGAAACAAAGTATAACATTCAACGCCGCTCAAACAAACACATAAACAGTCGTCCATATAACATTAAATTGTAATTAAAATTCCACAAATTGTATAAAAGAGTTGGTCGTTCGTCGCTTGGCTGGTCGCTAAAATGCGCTAAAATAGCAACACAACCAATGGCGGAAAAATCGCTGAGCAAAAATGAAAATTGCCACTGGAAAAGCGTAGAGTGTGGCATTGGTACTGTGCGGTTGTCGACCAAGCTAAACTAACAAAAACAACGATTATATAATGGCGGTCGATCTAGCGGTGTGGCTCGCATCACTATGAAGGATTTTCCTACTAAAAAGCGGCACAACCTCTTCCCTCTCTTGGCAGAGAAAAGCAAGAAAAAAATTGTTGAGAAAATCCCCAAAATGAAAATTCGGAATTAAATACAGAGAAAAAAAAGAATTGCACTCATTTTCCGCTAGGCTCTTCGAGAAAATAAGTTAAAAGCTCGTGAAAAATTCCAAGCATGGATGACGAACGGTACATAGCAGCGAGGTGGTGTGGAGACCGATTGTAGTGTAGTTGGGAAAGATAATGGGAGAAAATTAATTAAATTTTATAGTTGAAGGAGTTTTCATTATCCCCAAGGACTAATGTTAATTGAAAGTGAACACAGTAATAGCAGCGACGAATACGAAAGAAAGAAAAGTGTAATTCGGGAAATGCGAGTGTTGAGAGGTGGCGAGAATGGGCGGGGAAGCGAAATGCAATTTCTGTTTCGCATACGCATGCAGATGAAAATTGAGAATTTTTTTAATTAAATTTATCACAGCTTGCAGAAGTGATTGGTCTGTTAGAGTATAGTATGTTTTTAAAGAGGAGCCGTACGCACCGAATTCTTGGAAGCTAATTGTAAAATCAATGAAGATTTCCCTTGAATTTTCGCAGTGGCGAAGGACGAACAAAATGATTTCCCATTAAGCTATTTCGAATGTACCCCGCATAAAAACATGCCTAACAAAAACCAAGGGACAGGAAACGGATGCTATCAGCGTTCATATATAGTCGTACTGCTGTCACAGGTTAACCAATTATGAAACAATAATTTTTAACACACATTTTTAACAATGTAATGTATTAGATTTATCCACACGGAAAGTAGAATTCATTACTAGATGTTGCTGTAAATTTATGCAGGGCAATCCAAATCTGACAGGTTTCTTTTATTGTAGTGTCATTCAGCCCCTTTCAATCGACACAGGAGTATGTCATATGGCCGGGAAGAGTAAACGAGTATAATTTTTATTGCTTCGGAAAAGTTCACTTTTCTACTCGACAAATAGTTTCTCAAAGCCAGTTATTGCAGATAGAAGCTTATGTCCAGCATGTTCTTTGACATAAACGACAGATATAAAGAAAGATCTAACCAAACGTTAGAATCGAACTTTGCTGGAAGCGTTAAGCCAACCATCTCCGATACTGCAAGCCTGTCAGACACACCTGACCATCTCTCACACCATCTGAAAGCCTTTTGGACTGAAGGCACCATCCATGTGCTGGCAAACAGAACGGCACCATCCATTCAACTCTGACGATAAAAGCTGTTCAGGCGCAAATTTTAAGTTTTTTTTGTGTTTGAACATTCATTAAAAATGTTTACCAGCGATGAAAATGCGCATTAAATTATCGCACACTGCCTAAGCAGCCTATTCGGTAACAGTCGACAGGGCGCATTAACGCGTACTGACTTTACATTCGTTTTAGTCAATCACCGTCGGGCTGAACAGCCCAAAGTGACAGGCCAGGCGGATCCCACCCGCGTTCTGGCCATCGCTAAATTGTTCAGACGTAACTCGGCCTGATCGTGGATGGCGGCCTTTATAAGTCGGTGAAGTTGCATTTTCTAGATGTTTCAAGGCCATGGGGAAAATTAAGAAAGGAAGAAAGGCACATGGTCGTCGAAGTCATTTCATTATCCAATAACTACCTGAGATAAAAAATCAATTTATAGTTGTTCCAAACCAAGGATCAACGTGGTAAACAAAATTCAATGGAAAGATGGCTTTGCTGGATACCTGGAGGGATCAAAGGGGCATGGCATGGCGAAATGGCAGCTGCAAGTTTTTACTGACAACAGTTGTAACCGATCGTTGAAAGGACAATGCGGAAAACGGGCTAATACTGAAAATAGCCCGTATGTAAGATTCGGAAAGTTATTATCAGCAAAATAATCTCGAGGGAACATAATGCTGACCGAATTGCATCCTAGTGTAGCTGGTGTGAAACGAACACATTTAAAGGCCTTTCACTTTCACTTCGATCTACTCATATTTAATAATAATCGATTGCTCAACAATCCAAATTAGGCCTTGAAGTATGTTCACTTCTAGACCTTAAGGTTACACTAGGAGGCAATATAATCAGCATTGCGTTCAGCTATTATTATTCCTTGATTTGATTCAACTACTCATTCACGGCTGCTTCGAATGGTATTGGATTTCCAGCCACGATGTACATAGATCCCTCTGCCACCGGTGAAATTTGAACCAGAACCTTCCTTGCGACAATTTAGTGCTCTAACCACCAAGCAATCCGGTGTAAAACTTGGAAAAAATATAGGAGACGGTAGTAAAATTGCAGGTCTCAATATTCAGCGACATGAAAGCATTCAGGCAAGTATGCAGACCACAATCGACTTTACTTCAACTCAGATAAACACGGTAATTAGCAAAGGAAATAAGGTTTTCCTCCTCACGTATCTAGACGAGTATGCATGACTTACCGCGGTCAAGAGTTCGCAATTTTTCTTGCTAAGAACCCAAGTTTCCGAGGAATACATGAGGACTGACAAGATCATAGTCTTGTACAGTAAGAGCTTTGACCTTATGGTGAGACGTTTCGAGCGGAACAGTCTTTGTAAGCTGAAATAGGCTCTGTTGGCTGACAACAACCGTGCGCGGATTTCATCATCGTAGTTGTTATCGGTTGTGATTTTCGACCATAGATAGGAGAAATTGTCAACGGTCTCAAAGTTGTATTCTCCTATCCTTATTCTTCTTCGTGTTTGTGTTTGACCAGTGAGGTTTGATGTTGTTGGTTAATTCGTCGTCGGTGCTGACGTTGCCACCATATATTAGTGCAAATATTACTATTAATAACCAAATTACAGAAGGCCAGAATTATGCTTATCATCTGAACTTATTACATGATAGATTGGCAGCGTCACATTGGAAACGAGTCGTGAACCTAAAAATTGTTCTGGTTTTTAGCTTGCTACATTTTTAACTTTGGTGGTACGAAACAAAAATGTTTTCTTTCAAAGCGGTATCCGAATATCAATTTCGTCCATTTCATTATTGATTGCAACTGTTGCATTGTAACTGAATTGCAGCCACTTAATGCACGCTTATTCAGTTTACCCAACTGGCTTTTTTCGAATTCCCGCTATATTATAAGTCTGGCTTCGTTTTTCCCAATGTCTACACCGGCATCTTTTATTGCTTTGTTAGGCGTCACTACAACTTATTTGGCGGTCGTTTTTGACCAAGCCAGTATGCTTATCTCATCTACATATATCATTATCTGGGATGACTTGCTATATATACCAATTGCCAATAGATCTACTGGCATATTCCACTTCGATGCCTACTAATGTTAAGGCCAGTCAACCACTTTGCTTTGATCCGGAACCAAAAGAGCTTGCCAGCTGATTTTACAGCTCACCTAGGGGTTGAACTAATTCAGTGTCTTTCTAAAGGGTGAATAATACTTTCATATTATTTGAAGCTCATGAAAACTTTATGTAGTCTGACTTCATGCTAGAAACGTGTCCCCAGTATCTACTTTACTAAGAATGTCTGACCAATTGTTCGTTTTCGACGTTAAAATCTGCCAATGGGCCCGAATCTACTTACGATCCACATTTAGGGCATCATTGGCAAATGCCTGTTTGCGACTTATTGTATAACCACAAGCACGATGATTGCTAGGCCAAAAGTATTATCGAAACGTCAGGCCAATGGCGCGCTCTTATTTACCAACTATTCAGCATTTTCATTTCGATAGTTTTCTAATAAAAGCCAATGCAATCAAAATCGTCAGAGGTTATAAATCGATATCTAGTCAAAAGGGGTAGACGATTTCTATAAATTTGAACAAGAATAGACCAACTTAGGAGAATTTATGTAATTGAATGAAAAACACAAATTCGCAAAGGAAGAAATTTAATTAATTAAATTTGCGATCCAGAACTCACTTGATTACCATAAACTGCTAGCCGAAAAAGTGAGTGACGCGGATTTGCTCAGTTCTGCCTAATTAATTTCTACCTCCATACCAATAGTCCCTACACTACTCGAGCGGATCTAATAGGAATTCGATGTAAGGATATTTGTCGCTGTACCTATATACAATAAGTACGTACATAAAACACCTATGGAGCTACTTAATATAAGCCATTATATTAAAAAGCTCCAGCATGCCCATTAGAACTTAAATGAAATGAGTATTGAGAGGCCAATACGAAAAATATCCAACAAAAAATAGTGGAAAAAAGGAAAACGAAAACAAAAAAAAATCTCCATATATTCCATTCACACCAAACGACATAGAAGGCGGGAGGGGTAGTTCATCCACGTGTCTGCGCACGCCAAGGAAATTCTTCAAAAAAATTTCCACGCTATATTTATATCTAACTTTTATTGCCGTAGTGGTAGTTATGGTACTCGAAGAAAACAAGCGGGGCGAAAGGAGTGGTAAAGTCGCAGGAAGCTCGGAAAATTCTTTTCATGCTGTTATCGACAATGCGTGCTAACAAAATGCACTCGGAAAATGGGAAATCTAGTACTCTTTCTAAAAAAAATAACGAAATAAATGCAAACGTAAAAGCACTCCGCATACAATTTTAAAAATAACAAAAACCCGACAAATTCAATATTAAGCTTAATTCAATAAATTTCTGGTGTGAAATGAGCTCGTCGAAAAGAGATAGAATGGAGAGAAAATGGTTTTGCATGATTTTCCGATGTTTTTATTTTTCCCCCTATACTCCACTCACTACATATGTATATGTAGGAAATGGAAAAGCGCATCATTCAGTTTCATACTTTGATGGTGTTTCTATGTGTGAATGTGTGACAAGCCCACCGTGTAGTATCGTGTTGATTTCATTGTATTGGATAAGGATTTTTGAACGAAAAAGGTATAATTTATGGGCGGATATAATGTGCTTCTTCAATTTTATTTGTTTTTCTCGGGAAAATTTGTTAGGATTCGAGCTCTTGCATTCTGTCTCTTTCGTCCTTTCTGCTTTCAATCTGTTTTTCGTCAGTTCTTCTCTCTAGACTATTTTTCGTTTTCTTCTCTTCCTGAAAGAAAGTCCGTTTTTCTGTGTGAAAATTTTTCGATTGTATGGATACTGTCAGTTAAATCGCTGGTACAATAGGAAACCGGAGAAAGCAACCAAGCTTTTCCAATAGATGGTACGGTACGTGTAGAATACGTGGCTGTGTTGAATTCTTATGCAGTTCGCGAATTTTGGTTCATACTTCTCATACTTCCGCCGCTCGTGTTCTTACATCTTGGACTCGTCGTCCTTTCTTACGTACGCTTCCACCGCGTATTGTATAATGGAATGACTTCGAATGTGTAATGGTGATATGGTCTCGATTTGCCTCTTCTTATATTATGGTAATAGGGTTTTCTCGGTTTTCTCATGCGGCGTGGCGCGGCGGTTGGGACAGGGTCGGGTTTCCGTTTTCTCCAATCACTTTATTTGTTGGACACAACTGTGCCAAAAAGGATTCGTTTTGGTAGTTTTTTCTCTTGGAATTGGAAAAAGCTGATTGGTATACGTTTCGATATCAATGCTGTATGTTAGATATGATATAGTCTATATGAAAATCGCTCATTTTACCAGAGGAAAATAGACGAAAGGAGTCGTTTAAATTTGGGCATATATGACCGAATGGAATGGTTGTGGTTATTTCATTTAATATAAGTTTTGATATGATAAAGCACGAATGGTGGAAATTAAATAGCAATTGGGTATACATAAGAAACTAATCTTCTATCCGTTCCCGATTTGCATAATTTCACATCGTGCCAAACGATCGTACTTAAGAAATTTTAGAAAATGAAATACTTACAAAAAAGCAGTACAATGGTTTTTTTTTCAGGACGCAGTTCAACGTCCCTTGACAATATTATTATAAGAGCAACAAGTTTACTTTTGAGCAAAAAATGAATTACTTTGAAATTTCTTTTGTGCCATTAATTTGATAAGTTACTACAAATATTAGATTAGACTCTAGGCAAATATGAAATTAAGCTTATTTCATAGCAAGTAAAGATGAACACGCGGTTTTGCCAGTGTACAATGTCTTTTTAAAGTGCTTCCTGTTCACTCATTAGTGGGGTATAGGACATTCAGACCCAGAGCAGTAGCAGGACATCATCTTCTCTTGCTGTAAAGCTAAAGTTGGATACCGCTCCTTGGTGTCCCGAAATCTCTACGTTTACTAATTTTGGTCGACTGATTGCGTCCTCCAATCGCAAAAACCGAGCAGTATATAAACCGCCCTGTCAGTTCCCCGTGATATCTACTTCACCAATCAGGGAGGACGCTGGTCCTAAAATTTGCCTGAGGACTTTTTGCTGAAAAGGATTGATTCGCCATTCGGTCTGATTCATGTTGATCGTCAACTTGGTTCTCCTGTCTGCATTTTTCTTCCTCAAGATGCATGCAGGTTTGGAAATACGTTACCGCACCAAGAGGATGTAAACAAAATGCCTGGTTCGAATATGATATATTCTATTCTCTTCCTTTGGCCGCCGAGTGGCGGCAGTCATAAACAAATTTAAACTGACCAAAACGCTGTAACTCTCGCTCAAAAAAGATGGAACTGAATTTACCAAACCAGTCCATACCATTATAGCTGAGATATGGCTAAAAGAGCGACTACATGACGCCTGGCGATCTAGCATCCACATCATCATCCATCGGATCGTTTTTGAGCAGTGTTTGGAGTTCAGCTCTGCGCTTCACTTGTTCTTCATCGACTTCGAGAAAGTCTATTCGAAACGAATAATTATTATCCGAGTGATGTTGCAAAATGTCATCATACATATATCGAGGTAATATTTTTGAGGAATTTGAAGTTAAAAGCAAAGTCTGACAAGGTTGCATTTTCCAGCCAAAACTATTCCTTCTTGTTATCGGTGATAAGCCCCTGTTAATACCTGTTTCCGCCGCGCCACCGCAGTACTTAGTCCTTACACAATCTCAAGCGGAGAACTGGGTCGGCGTACGGGTATTTGTGGATATATTGATTAGAAGGCAGAAATGGCAGTACAGAGGGCACACATTAAGAAAGGGCGACGAGTCCATTGTTAGCTATGCTATGCAATGGTGTCTACCATCGCAGGAAGGAAGAAACACATGACCCAAAACAGTAGAGGAGTAGTACAGACTTTTCGAGAAGACCTGGAGAGCCGTGAAGCGGCGAAACGGCAACGAAGGTACGCAGAAATGGCTGATAAGCTGCCCCACATATGGAACAATTCCTAGAAACACAATGTTCACGTGTATCAACTGAACTTTTGCCAAGTTTAGAGCTAGTAGGGCCTCCAAAACTAATCCAGCTGATGAGAGAGATGGAATGATGGAAGCAAGCAAGGTGGCTCGTGGCCTGCAGATTGAGGTAGAATCAGAAAAAGGAAATGGAAAGGAAGTTAGACTTAAAAAAACATTAAAGACTAAAAGGTCTCTTTATACATTTTTTTTCAATGAGTAGTGGTAGTAGTAGAAATTTGTTTTCAGAGAGGTGATCGCAGCAGAGATAGAACCTCGCTTTTCATACCTTATGAAAATACAATTTGCGCTTTTCAGATTCAATCCTAAAATTGCGGCCCCCTCCTATCTATATGCATTGCAATTAAGTAATTTAGCAACTTTGAGGGGGAAAGGCAACTTTGATAGAAAATAAAACAATGAAAGCAGTTGAGGTAGCTCTCGACTTTTCGCTTAGTCTGTGTAGATGCCTGAATATTTAGCCATGTCACAAGTTAACTTCATAATACTTGCCTAGCTCACTCGATGGTCAGTGGACATTAATGACACACGAAACGGCGGTGGTAATTGAAGTCAGAATAATATAATCTAGAGATCATGACAAAACATAGCAAAGATTGAGGGGGTTCAATTTTTTTCAGACCATGGTTCATTAGAACAAATAGTGATAGGAAATTTATGGGCCGCTCAGATTTTTTTCAAGGAATCCCAGCTCCAACCGTATCCAGTGATAAAAATTTAGTATAAAATTTCGTAGCAAAATATTGAAAAAATTCTAATTTTGGGATAAAGAAATCCGAATTTGAAATGGAAAATTCTGAATTTGGTTGGGAAAGAAGCGAAATAGACTTGTAAAATTTGTATCTTCCATTTCACTAAACGTATTGTAGATTGTAATAGACGGAATAGTGAATCAGTGAACACAATTAACGTTTGACTACTTAATGATACATTATTATTCTAAACTCTTAAATTCCCCAATGGTGCCCGATTGTGGAACTTCAAATAGCTAAGAAAGTGAAATTTTTAATGGATTTACAATAGATACTGATGTCGACAAATCTTTTATTTTCCCGAATAGCTAACAATGAAGAATAATATTTTGTATCTAGGGTTTGGAATTAACTTTGCTGAATGCAGGAGAACACTGAAGAACACTGAAATAATCCTAGTAGAAAGTAGAGTAAAGTCTAGCAGTGGCTCAGAAATTCTATATACCGATGTAGTCAATAACACAGGTAAAAGATAGGTATACCAAGAGACGACATAGGAATAACTAGGGTGGTATAAAGTATATATTCGGAAAGGGGAAGACAAGAAACTCTGAGTAAGCCCGAATGCTATAGCCGCCTATATATGTGATCAAAGCTCCATCAAATTTAATATACAAATTAATACAAAGTATAGCATATACTGATTACATATCATTTGTACTTGCAACGTATGCCCATATAAGGACGACCGCTGTATACGTGCTTTAGAGATCCCTTGCGCATCGAATGTCCAACATTTAGATAAACTACAAAAAATACAACAATTAGTTTCGTTCAACAAAATAGCAGTTTGAGGTAACATTTAAAAAAAATAATGAAAACGGCAAAATCCTTACTTGAATTAACTTCAACTTCAAATTGTGCAGAAAAAATCAAGGAATTTTTACAAAATAACTTAATGAATTGCATAAGGTCTTCAAAACACAAAAAAAACGTAAACCGCTTACAACCTCTTTATGCATCCATACAAAAAAATTAAAAAGCGCATTGACACAATCATCGAACTCATTATGCGGTACTTTGGCTTTGTAATCCTTAAATTGCATGCGACATGTTAAATAAGGCTTCAAATCGCCATTTGAATAATCCGCTTTAGTCGCACACATAACCCTACGCCCTGCTGTTATTTTTTCAGTATACTCGATGTGTTCGAGTTGCTCTCGTTATTATTATGAGTTGCTATTGTTGTTGTTTATGGTGCTGCTGCTCCGAGTATCTTACACAGCACATATTTTGCCCCAAAACTAAAAGCACGCAACTTTAAAAGGATTATATATAACTACACACATGACCAACGCAGTTATGTTCTATGTGTACAATGTACGCTGGGAGTTGACTGTTTGTTTTTCAGTATGCACTTTTGCATCGAACTCGGTTAGTTCCCTTTGAAAAAATGCCACCACCTTTCAAAAAACAAGGTTTCGCATCGTATTGTCGTCATCGCATTAATACGCTTAACTGTGCACAAAATTGCGTGCATCAGAGTTAATTCAGCAGATCGGGTCCAAATTTTTTTTTGTTGACTGCGTGTTCATGATGTCGCTGTCCAATCTCGTGACCACTATTTTCACCTGACGACGATGATATGAGATGAGACGACGACGATAACGCACAATTAACAGAATTAAATTCTTTTTTCGGCAAAATGTTTTAAGGGTAAAAATTGCGTAAAGTCGGAAGAGAAAAAGCCGATCGCAGATGCTTTACCTCATGGAGAGAGAATGGGGCAGTCATGTGGATAATTTGCAGAGTTTACGATAGGGTTTGGAATGAAATCTTCAAGTCGTCTTCCTGAATTCCATGTCATCGACCTGGTGCAGTCCTCAGTTATTTGGACTCTGTTTATGGCAAACACCACAAAAAGAACTATAGATGCATTATTCTGTAGGTTTCATTCTAAGAAGTGAGCCAATTTTAACAAGATCTGATTGTCCACAACAGTGGTACAAATGTCCCCAAGAGGAGTCGTCTGCGCCGCGAAGCACAACTGAAATTGAAAATTCAATCCGCATAAAAACGTAATGGAAAAAATTGGCCATTAAAAGCTTTGTCATATTCATGAAAACCGTTCGCAACTATAAACATATTATCATTCGATACCATTTACACCATACTGCAGAGTTATCTAGGCCTAGCTCCAGATAGTCGCCACCGCATAAAAGCCAGCAACAACCGACAGCTGGAATGCACTATGGCTTTTTCGCCACCTCCGCTGCCACCTTTTTCGAATGTCCGTTTGGCCGGTCACATACACTCTCAATAGCACAATAATCATTTCAAGTACGCGCCAACGTTAGCACTTGAATACAATCATCGTACGCGCTACCACATCGCGTTATTAAAACAATTAACGTAAAACCTCAAAATGAAAATTGTCGTTTTAATATCGTTAAAATTGATTTCTATTCACATACTAAAGACTTTCGCGGCATAGTCGATGGTGCCGGCAATGAAGGCGAGGATATGCATCATGGTGTGAAGTTCACATTATTTGAGAAAGACATTTTCAGTTCTAACAAACGTTCTCGGAATGTAATTAATAAGCCATAGTAGTTACCATGAATTCCAGGTGGTTTTGTTGGTATTTTCAATTTTGTAGAGTATGTGAATGAATGCATTATCAGCTTTAACTCAGAAAGTTCTTGAATTCTTGCAAGCACAACCCGTTGCAGCAGCACTATTAAGTTCGCCGAATACCCTTCAGATATTAAAGATCCTTACAGTGTCATTTTTTTATAAATATATTCCGAAACTTGTAAGTTGGAAAGAGAACCTAAGTCAAGAAAAACGGGCTTAAATGACATTGAAAAATTCTAAATTCAAAATCTGCCCTCGACTCGAGACACTCTTGTCTAACTTTCCCAAAAAACGTTCTATCCTGTGGAAACCTTTAACAATTCTTTAATAATTTCACTCCAAACATAAATTTCTAATGTCCCAAATGAAGCAAAAATATGTGTCCCTGAATCCTCTCTGTACTATACGTGAGAAGCCCAGCTACCACCCGCTCGGGAGCATACCAGACGTGAATATAATAAGTATTGCTAGAAGCTATAGAAACGAGCACTATAATTCCCTTTTCGAGCATCGTAAAGAGAGATTCCTGTGAACCGTTTTATTTTCAGTTCTCAGCATTCCTCAAGTCATCCTCGTTCCACATGGAGGTAAATAGATTGTTGAAAGAGAAGGAGCATTACTTTCTGTCTATTCTATCCTGATTCTGATGTGATATGTGTCCACCAACATAAAAATCGTCTATCGTTGCTACACAAACAAAAACAACTTAATTCATCTTACTTCTTAGGATTCGATGATTTCAAGAGTCTGCGCTATACAGAAACCAATCGCATCAAAGCACCCCATTAACATCATAGTCGCAGTCGTCATCATCGTCGTTGACGTCGTCCTTGTCGTCTCCGGTGAACCCCCGGAAACCCCTCGTTTCAGCTTATTCTTCCACCCTTCCTTGTACCATATCCATCCCGAGTACCGGTTAGACACTTTTATGTTTCGCCCCAACTTATATGGTTACGTTTGTGTCTATATCGTCTCTCATGTCTCGAAAAACCCGCCACTTCCCTGTGAGGAAAGTGGCGATGGCTTTGAACCGAGGCGCGTTGAATTATCCTTCTAGTCCCAGACCTCCCAACGAGCTCTAAATGTGCTAAGAACAACATACATACACTATAGGTAAGAATGTGTATACGTTTCGGGAAATAAGCTTTCTCTGGCCTGGAAAATTGCAATAAGGAAGTAGAAAAGATTGTACCGGGAGCTTGCTGGGGGCCGGGGCAATGAAACGAAAACATGACTGAGAAGGAGAACTAAGTTTGAAGCATTCAGGATTAGACTGTTGACGGAGTTCATACAACTATGCGAAGGGAAGGGTATGGGCATGCATTCCGGGGGTGACTTTTGTGTTGTTTCATTCACTTTGCAAAAGCTTTTTCCAATTTCTGCTAGCTAGCATCGCATCTAGTTACCGCCTCCTATTTCATATCACTCTTTCTTCCAGTTATTTTTCCTGTTTTTCCCTCGTCTTATGCTTCATTTTGCTACTTTTTTCCATTCTGATTCCTAGCTAGGATTCTAGGAGTTTTCCCGACACTATACAAAACGAAGGAGCACTCTAAATGCTGCAGAGGCAACCACGCCATCACATATACGGAATGAGGAAACCCATATGCAATGTACCATAGCATTTTCTATGGAAAAAGCGGAAAGAAAAAAATCGACTCTAAATTGGAATTTACTTCTTCTTTTTCGTCGACATCGTCGTCGTACGGATACTTCCTCACTAATGGAAAATATTTTTGTGGGGTGGTAAGCTTGTACACATGGGGGTCGGGTCGAGTCAAATTTGGTTATAACGACAGAAAAGGATCGTGGCAGAGTGGGATCATTATTTTCATTATTCTGTTGAGTTAAATACTTAGCTTGATCTTCTTTACTTTTTTTTTGGCTTTAAAACCCTTGAGGGGTTTAAGCAGAATGGGATACTTTTTATGGGATATATGATATCGAGGATACAATATTCCCAGGACACTTTCAATAAAGGAACACGTTATGGTAGATGATCTAAATAAATTCACCTGATACATTTGAATTACGCAGCATGTACAAATATGATTTATCTTAATCAATAGCTCTTTTAAGCCAAAAAAGGAAACTGCTATTAATTTATTTATTCATCCCTGCTATCCGTGTCTAGTACATTCGAAAAATACTCGAGTCGTACATATTTTCCAAAGTGGTATGATTTCCCGACATAGCTAATATAAACACCAGTATTTCACTGGTGATAATCCTCTACATTATGAAGCGACAAAAGCACGTGAAACGAATCACAACAGTAAATATTTGCGACCATGTATTATTTGAAAATCCCCTCTAAAGTCAAATGACTATTATCAAGTTATCGAAATTAGGCAAACGGAAAAGAATGTCGTCGTGGAAATGAATGAAATAAAAATTCTTCAGAAGATTTATATCATGACACCTTGTTAATGATAAATCACCTATTGTATAATGTTAACAATATCGAATTAACAATTTGCTCGAAAGATAGAGATGTGTCAAAATTAATAGTAAAAATTCGGACAAGTCAAATGCTTCATTATGGTATAGAAAATTAAGCTGATATAATTTATTATATGTGAAACCCGTCATAGCACCCTGGACATGATTCCTTTGTTTTAAATAGCAGAAAACAATAGTCTGAATAGACAAACGTACATATGATTTCCAAGATATTGTCAAATTTTATTATTAGATTTAAACCATAAACATATGAGGCGGTTCAATCTGAAAATTATACGGAATTCAAAGTCACAGTTCTAACTGCATCTTGTGACCAATATTATTGTTTCTGATGACTTTCAAAAACTTTTCCACACTTCCTTTTCTGCTGGACGAGTGAATATTAAACTTCAAAAATTTTCTTTTTGGTTAGAGGAACATCAAAGAGCACTGAACTCGCATTCGCTTGATGTCGTACCGCATCTATTCAGTAGAAAATATCTTCTCATTTTTGGTGTTCGACTCCTCAGTTTTGGTATATACACTAGCGTTATTTTTTGAAGAAAGTGAAAAGCGTGGTTACCTTGCGCAGGGACAACCATCCAGGTGCTATCTTACCTTTGCCCTAGAAGCAACGTAACCACAAGTGGTCTTATGTTGGCTGCTTGCTGGTAATGATTGCAAAAGCGTGTCAGGGCTACCAGTTCAATTTGATGAAAATCCATTCTGTTTTCGAACTTATTATAAATGACCAGGCGAAGTTTGTTTAAGGCAGTTCTAAGTCCACATCCACTTGATGACCGAATGGATGAATTGTATGTCGGTTGAGAACCATTTAAATGGTATTTCTCGATAGATTTTACTGTCAAAGTTCTACTACTTTTCGGGTAATTGGCATAAAAATCAACCAGCGGAAAAACGTGAAACCTGAGGCAACCTGCGGTGTTTTAACAGCACATTAGGCATCTTCGTTTTAGATGATCCCGATATACAATGTAAGGTAGTTAGACAGTGTGTAAAATAATCTTTGAATGCCTGAAAGACTATCTCGAAGGCTTAATTAACAGAAAGTGGGATCATTTGCGTTCTAAATTTCTCGGTGCTGACCACGTCAACCCTCTAGGGATTCTTACAAAACAACGCGCAGAGCTTAGATTTCTGTTGTGCCTTCTTCTGATTGATTTCGAAAATGTTTTAAACAGGACAAACAGACTCTATGCTGGTGGAGAAATCAAAAACTATTACCAAACCCACATATAGCACAATACTATATGTGTCATATAGTATGCACTAAAAGCCAAATTTCCTGTCAGTGGTATGATCTTTTCTTATAGTCGGTGACAGGAGGCATATTGTATGCAGACAAGGGAGAGCATCAATGGACCATGATGCAGCTCTCTAAATATGTTGAGTGCACTGATCACGTTCGTTTGCTTGCTTTAAGTAAATAGCTCCAGAAAAGGAGAAGGGAATGTTTTTTCTTACAAATTATCCCATACTTATCACAAAATTGAGGGCATCGAGCCATTTATGCATCTAGGTAACGTTGTTTCTGTCGGTATCGGCAATCGACGCAATAAAAGTCTAAATTCTTTTGTGCTATTTAGTCCAAAATCCAAAAATGCAACTATCACAATACTAACAACTCAATATTAAAAGGATAAAAACTCCTTTGATATTTTGTTCAAAAGCTAAAAACACAGGTATCATAAATTAATCAAAACAAAATACAAATGAAGATTTTTACAACCAATTTTTTGCTTTTGATGCAATATGAGAGCAATCCAGGGAAAATGATCGATTTTTTTTCTAGGTTCCATGCCTTCATCAAATCCTGCCTATAGTCCAGCATAGATCGCTAAGGCTTGACAAAATCACACAGCAATTTCGATGGTTTTGATTCCCGTCCCGTGATTGCGCAATGTGTCAATTTCATCGGTAGTTATGTCGTACAGTGGATTTAGCTATCGCAGAATGACCAACCAGTCATCAGCAAACTACATGGTACCTAGGCATATTGCGGACAACCGATAACAACGGCTCATGCACAAATATAGAAGCGTACAGTAACCGTACAAAATCGGAATTCATATCAAATTCATTTCTAGATCTATTACGGTATACCTTTCGTTAAGACCTTCGCTTTTAGCGAAAAGAAACCTTTACCACCGATTTTTAGTCATTGTTATTTCTCATAAAATGTAATCTGCTAGATATATCCATGATCAGTTTGATTAGCATGGTATCAGGCAAATTGTTTCGATAAGATACGGAGCACGTTGTAAGGAATAGTTTTTTGACACTTTGTAAGCACTGCAAGGTAGTCTGATTCTCCTTGTGAGAAACAATCAAGAATGCGGTTGGTAATGATCACAGATTAATGCTGGACATACTTTCTTCTATGTTT
Organism: Hermetia illucens; assembly: GCF_905115235.1. Lineage (NCBI taxonomy): Eukaryota > Metazoa > Arthropoda > Insecta > Diptera > Stratiomyidae > Hermetia > Hermetia illucens. The sequence continues at coordinate 53,141,309 of NC_051851.1, forward strand.
TCCCTAATTTCCTTACCTTTGTTCCACGAAACAGTTCCAGAAACCCTGGGGTAACGCAAACAGTCAACTAGATGATTTCAGACCCTAGCTGACAGAACGACACAAGTGGAATCGGAAAATGATCTCCAAAGAGTTTTTGGAGCCCTGCAAACTCGAAGACGACTTGACGTAATTTGGAATGGCTCCGGAGGAGAAAATCATTCAAAAAAATGGTAAGACCAATGCAGAAACAAACAAGAGGCATGCTGTCAAAGGGAGTTTGCCTGTTCTAATACAATAGCAAACCTCATGCGGCTAACTCCATGAAGCAACTCTTGGCGCATTTGAATGGGACGTTTCGAATCACCTCCCGTATTGCCCTGATCTGGTGCCTTCAGATTCCCATGCAGGGAAGTGAACTCCTTAAGGTGCTTATTGATGGAGAACGGTTAACAATGGACGGGGAGGTAACGAAAGAACTGGCGAGAGTTTTTCCAGGGAAACATCAAAATTATAAGACCCCATGACCCGCACCGAAAGGCATCGCAACTATGTTCAAGAATAGTTTGCATATATAAAATAAATTCATATTTCTTTTTTGAATGTGCCTCGAAACTTTTTCTCTTAAATTTTAATTAAGCGTCTCACTGTGAGTGCAGGTCAGTGACTTGCAATTAAGTCTATAAAAATCATTCATTTGTTGATAAACATTGTCTGTTTTTGATCAAGCTGGCTCCACTGAATAATTGGAAAATTGACGATTACCAATAACTTCCTAAGTATTTTATGATAGTAAATTTCTTGGAAATGTTGCATATATGTACATTCAATAGCTAACACAAACTATTAGTGTGATGAAAATCATTTTCTTTAAAATAAGGGAGGAAACTGGGATTATTGTCACCCACTCCACAGCCCCTTTATAAAAGATATATTAAGAACCTTTTTTAAAAAAGAAAAAAAGTTGAAACAAACCGTTGGTGCAGTTATTTCCGACAGATGATGAATATTAATCGTCCTTCCGAAATGAGGAATAAGTTTAAGAATAGAGATTACCGTCATGCAACTCCTGAAATCGTGGATATTTTCTATGTTTTCCTAGAATCAATTGAGAATTTCTGGCCACCCGGATTGCCAATAACCCTAACAGGCGAGAACGAGCACAGAAGGACTTGGATAATTGCACTCATTTTACATCATTTATAAAACAGTTAATGCTCGTATATTATATGAGGGATCAAAAAAGTGGATGCTGAATCAATCCGTCTGAACCATCAGAAACTACTGCTAGTCCAATGGTGGGAAAATTTCGCCAATCGACGCAACCAACAGTTGGCTACAATCCTCAATTTCCTTGGTAATAAATTTTCAGATAGTGTCCTGTATTCTTAACTAATATCCAATAGATGCAAGCGGGCTTCCAATTCGTTTTTGAACTTTACACTGTACTCTATGATACAGCAGGCATATGCTCCAAGGCTTAATAAGGGTCATCAGACCAGAGTCTGTGTAGCTCGGTTATAAAATTTGCCAGTCAGTGGGAGTCGCGGTGTTGCGTTTCAACACGGGTGCCGCACTCCTTATTGCAGTAGAGATTGGGTAGGTCTTGCATCCACCAGTATGAATGCTATGCCATGCACTTAGAATAGACTGGTACCGTTGTCTCAGAGCGTCTCTGATTTTTCTTTTTTTTTAACCTTTGTCCCGTTCACAAGCGGGGTCGGCTCGTCATGATCGGTTGCGCCATTTTATTTTATCATAGACCTTCTCTGATAACATCTTACTTAACTTTTAAGAAGGTTTGTTTTTTATCTTTTACTGCCGAATTCAAATTATATAATGTAAGTGACAGCTTGCTTTTCTGACTTTTGTGTATTTAACTAGGAGTACTTCTTTTATATTTCATGAGCACTGAAAAGATCTTTTTATCATTTTTTTATTCACTGAGAATATTCAAATATATTTTCCTCTCGAAAAATTTTCAAAAAAGACTACTCAAAAACCAAGTTATCACTTTGACTTCTTTTAACCCCTTATGACAAAAAATCAACACAAATCAATTGCCCGCATGCTTGATTGTCTCATCCTCGTGCCACATCTCCCCATCACCATCAAATACCCTCAAATTATCTTCACTAAAATCAATTGTCGGCCAATCGAGTTGACAGGATGATTCACATCCCCAATTATTGTTTGCAGTAGAGTACAATGCACTGTGTGCATTCAGTGATTTGTCGGAAGCCTATCTAGTGTGCGCACACGACTAATTTACATTTTCATTCAATTTATTCGATCAGAAGAATCTGTAAATCGCAAGTTTCAAATATTCACTTGGCTCAATTGTCTATTTGATGCATTTGGATTTTATTAATATAATATAGTGACATTAGCGATCGGTGGCGGCTTTAAGTAGACCGACAACTATCTATAAGGTGGTAAAATTAGTGTACTTATCCAGTCAAAAATTCAAAAATACCCTTTACATTGGAAGGGTTGTGATGTGCTTCCATAATCATCAAAAGATAAACATTCAATTCAAAGATCGCGCGCTTTCACTTGATAGACCCCAACCAGCCACTTTACCCGATCTTAGTTAAGAATGCAGACCAATTCAATAGTCTGCAAAAGTCATTTAGTTCAGTTTGATTGAAATCACAGACAGAATCTGTTACTGTATCACCCCAGCGAAAATTCTATTATACAAGTGAGAAAATACGCTATAAGCATTAGAGGAAGCTGCAATGATGCTCAAATAAAAATCTCTACGGCAAGCAACCGTATTCGAGGTCTGCCGATGATGGGTCCATTGGTGTGTAACAAACAAGCCTCCATAGGCATTTTCTTCTGTAAATAAAATACAGGGTAGAAATAATAAGCATTCCAAATCTATATCCAAATTCGGGTGGCTGACTCACGAACACTGTACAGATTATATAGACACGGGCCCGTCATAACCGCGTCATCGGCGTCATATTTGCTGCGGCTGCACCCACGCCTCACTCATATTTAAAAGAATGTTTGTTCTAAATTTGGAAAATGTCGACAACTGCGACAACAACAAATACTGAAATACTCCTTGCGACAGAGGAGTGAACTTTTTTTTGAAAACATCTACCGGAAGATGTGGTGTATCTACGGCAAAGAACTTCTGTGATAATTAATTAGTCACTCAAGAGAGATGCGCAAGGCCTGTACTTTCCTACATTTGATGCGTGTAATACCACCATCAGTATCTTAATTTTATGTAAAATTGTAAGGCTGAAATTCGACGTGGAGTATTTGCATTGTGCAAAAGTTCTGGAATGACGACGGTGTCATCATAAATCACTTTTACTGAATTTGCAAAACATCGGATAGTATCTTAACCAAAATACTGCAGACTATCTACTTAAATTGGGATCATAAAGGATATCCCTGTTTAATCGGGCTTGCTTCTAATAAGCGGGTCGAATCGATAATACAAACTTATTCTGGTCCAAAAAGTATTCGAAAGTTTAACTTTCTAGCGAAATCTGATGTATTAGTTTTCGCCGGCAAGGAACCCGCAACTAATTCAAACATAATGACGACACCGAGGGAGAACCAGAAAGTGTACTTTTCTACCATCCAACAGTAGGCTATCAATCATTCTGGTCGACAATCAGCTGATTTCATGAGGCAACCAGAGAACCTTGAGTCACATATGGGCTTCAGGGTGGTGGCGTCCTATAAATGTATACCATATTCTACACATGGTATTTACAGTAGTATTATGCCTTCCATTTGTGACGAAATCATTCAACGATCCCTTTCAATGGGGCTATTATTATTGACAGAATGCTGAGCGGATACAGTCCTTCGCGTGAATATTGATACTTTATTCACAATAGACTAAAGGTCAGTTAACCAAATCGAATTCATCGACATAATAATGCATCTATCCATTATGTATGATATAATGTGACAAAGTGCTAGTTTATGGATGTCCTGTAAGTAACATAATCTTATGCCATATTCGAGCCTAAGCATTAAGGATTTACAGCGAAACAATTGAGTTGATCTTCTAAAATATCAACCAGGCGAAAGCTATTTGATTATTCCATAAAATGTCCATGGACTTCTTAACAAACACGAAATTATAAGCACATATATAGAATGCACTTTTTTCATGGGCCAATCGGAGTACTCAGTTAATTTGCTTGATTCGTCCAGATTACATTCAAGTACTATTTGGCAGCATATGAATACTGCCACCACATACTATAACCCTTACATCGCCCACTATGGGCTAATTAAACAAAATGCCTTCTCCACTTAAAAACTACAACATTTATCAATAAGACCACATAGAAATGTTTTCAATAAATAGACTGGGGCCCGGATGATTAGACAAAAAGAGGGTGGAGGAAATTTAACATATCTGTCAGAACTAATGGCTGCCCGATGATAGATTTTTCAAACAGTAAGACCCAGATTTCAATTTCTCAATAGTTAATAAAGTTCTTGGTTCTTACTTCTTTTCGTAATCATTTATTGTCACCCAAAGGGCGGGAAAGTATGTGTAGTAAGATTGCGTTGTATGCATGAAAACCTTGGGGCAAAAGATATATTGCCCAGGTATGTAGAATTCAAAGATCTCTTTTAATGTTTTTTAATGATCACCACCTCGGTTAGCTTTTGCAAGCGTTTGCTCACTTTATGGAAATGGGCTAGTTTTGAAAACGAAACACACGCAACGTCCTGACCCCAAATACGGATATTAGGGATAAAAATTAAATGTTGCCAATAATGCATGAATGTTTGAAAGTGATTCAAAAATGTCAAAGGGATTGGATAATTTCTAGGTTCAACAATTTAAGAAACACAAAAAAAGGAGTATGCAAAAGGACTAGTGAATATTAAATCCACAACCGTGAAGTTAAAGCAAAGAATTCGATAACTCGAAAGGGAGGTTCCTAGTCGCAGTTTTGAGCATTGGCCTTGTTTTTGGGTTGAAACCTGGTTGAGTCATGACTTCACTTGTACTTACTTCGCTACCATAAACTCATCAGTTCGACAACATTAAGTGGGATGGTAATAAAGCTGAAGAAGAATGAAGTGGGGAAATATAGTAATAAATAAAATAATAAGTTCGGATACCCTAAACTTCACAAGAAAGTGAAATGTTACCTGAGCAGCGTAGAGAAAACAGAAATACTATGGTTACAGAGAATACGGAGAAAATAAGAGCGTTACAAAAAACAGGCCATCTGAAGAAGCTGTTTTATTTTATCAACTACGATTATTAGCTATATTTCTGCAAAACCCAACCGACAATTTTTAGGGGTTGCGGAAGCTCACATTAACGAGGATGTAAGTGGAACTCGTGCATCGAACAAATATAGCCTTACTATACTTAGCTTAGTCAGACATTGCCTGAAAACAAGAAAACTTGACGACGCTACAATTGTACTACTGTTTTGGCATACAGAATGTGAATACTGTCATCACTCTATTCAAAATAGTTTTGCATACCCCAGGACATAGGGAACGAGGGCGAATTAAGATTGGCGCTGTGTACAGATATTGCTCTGTCACTATTTCCCATCTTATTCAGAACTGCAAGAACCACTTCTCGCAAGGCATTACAAAAGACAGTGGCACAAACAAATCAAGATGGACGATAAAAAATAAATTAGTGTTTTACTAATTTAAGGTGATGTACGACCAATTCTACTTAACATCGACATAATGTAGCTACTAGATTTCACAGCGAAATAGAGAACAAATGGTTCCCGGAACACAGTACAGGTAGTAATTCAATAAAATTCAATAAATTTTCTTCTGTCTTATATTGAAACACTCCGGACTCAGTGATGATAAAACGTACGTAGCTCTCATTTAGACACTAAAATTCTACTTCTTCTACTTAAGTATAACACAATTTTTGCATTATACGTTCCTCCTACCCACAACCCAATTCAGACAATCACTATCAGTAATACCTTTTTGAGTGACACTGGATACCATTGCGTAATCACTCGCTTCCACTCGGATCAGTGAAATTTGGTGAATGTATTTGGTGATTTAGAGTATTTTCATAGTGAATAATGAAAGAACACCAATCCACAGGAACGTAGGTATACCAAGTATGGTGAACTCGTAAATGACCAGATCAATTACAAAGCTGACAAAGGAAAAGGAACAAAACTGGAACTAGACAAAATTCAATAGTAAAATTTGCTGGTGACAATATATGGTTACCATAAACATCAATAATCAATTTGTATATTTAGGAAGCATGGTTCCTACCGACGATAGCACCAAACTAGTTGTTGCCGACGCATTAACAGAGATAGATCCGCTTGCGTTGCCCTGTCTTAAATCTGGAAATGCAGGTATCTCAACAACATCAAGTTGAGGCTATTCTGTGCGAGTATTCTTTCAGTATTACTATATGTGATTAGCACATGGAAAGTGAACTCCACCGTTACCCAAAAGCTACAAGCTTTCGTCAATACCTGTCTGCGTTGTATCATCGAAGTGTGCTGATCTGGCAATATCTCCAACGAAGAACTTGGTCAGCACCCAAGCCTGTCACTCGTACGCACTGTAATCGGGAGGCGGAAGTGGCAGTGGATAGGTCACACATTAAGGAGGAGCGACAATTGCTCGCTATGACATGCAACGGAATCCACTCTCCCAAGATGGTCAGTGACAATATACTTTTAAGCAGAAGTAAATTTAAGAGGAGTAATATTAAAAATACACCAGTCAAAAATAGACCCTTTGTAAATGTACGAGCACAATAAAACAGTCAACGCAGTCTTCAGCGATAAATTTGTGAACCCTCATGTTCCTCAGTTTCGAACAATTATATCATATTTGCTAATCTAATTTATGTAGTTGTTGATTAAAAAGTTTTATATTGAAGGCAATGAAAGTCTCGACTAGAAGCAAGCTCCTGAAATTTCTGACAGGCTATCAAGGAAATTAGTTACCCGTAGTGGAGCCAGGATCAACTAGGAGCATCTAGAGCACCAATTCAGACACCCACCAACGTTTGTGAAAAAATACATAGCAAGTGGAAGAAGGTGCATATTTGAAAGATATCAATATCTTAATGTACCACATATTTTCACACCGCTTCGATTTCAATAAAACAATTAATAAAACTCTCTTCCCCCCAAATTATATGTTTTTTAAAGCACTACATAAGCACCTTTGAATTTCAGTTACGACTACACGACTGACTACGAGGACTACGGTGCAGGTTAAAAAAACTGTCCATGCCTACCGCTCACTGTAGCACTGACTGATCAATTGCCTCTAGTATAGTCCAAACACGGTTAAATGAGCCACTTTTTCCCGCCTTAGGATATCCAGAAAATGCAACACGCAACGAACTGAAAGTCGTCCTCTAAATGCTGGAGGAATAACCTGCCATTCCCAGGCAACTCAATCCTACATAAAGGCATACCAGAGGCCTATCCTTACCCGTCCTCTTCAGAGAGAAAACAAACGAATTTCCTTGTTCTACTATGGATCATAACAGTTACGAACAGGAATGCGAGCAAAAACACTGTTGTGGCCTAAAAGGCCCATGACCGAATTTCTAGATAAAAATATTGTTTTGTTCTTCAAGTAAAACTCGCTGTTTTCACGATTTTTCCACACCCTATGCCGATCACTGATGTCCATTACCGTAAAGTGCTGTATATTGTTTTTCTTAGTAGGCCATTCTCAGAACCATAGAGGACGAACGAGACTGCAGATGAGTATTGCGATGTGAGGTGTCTATTTGTAGAACAGACTGATGGGTCAAAAGTTTCATAACGCACGCGGACACTTAAATTGCTCAGTTCTTGGCAGGTCATTATCACTTAAAGTAATAGTGCCTACTTCATTGAGATCGTGTGTCAAAAACTCTGCTTTATTCAGTTTCATCCCACTTGGGCGATGGATATTCTCGTGATAGTCTTGCTGACAAGAACAAGGAGAAATGAAGCGAAGACATTTCTATTGTGAAAACCAACAGACACAAGGATCAATATATGTACCAAATAACTGTTACACTTCGAAATTTTCTTTCCGAAGAGACTTTAACCCAGCACACGAGCTCCCATGGTACTAAGTATTGTGGCCGTGGATACTAGATGGGTTATACTTTAAAAGCATCTACTGCCAGAAGAATTAGAGTGAGAACTCATAAACCCAATAGCTCGTCTCATATGATACAGAAATATTATCCACAATAGTTAACTTTCCGGGCAATCACTTGGTCCGACCGACGTGGCTTTATGGTTTTCCTATTGTGCACTTTATATTTTTCCTATTATTTTGCTTTCCAATCTACCCGTTACAACTATAACGGTTCTGTTTTTAGGCTTTCTAGGACTTTCACATTGCAAGCTCAGAAGTTGCATAAGAGCCCTACCTATATTCTCGAATTATCTAGCAAAGTAACGTGTAATTATACGTCAAAGTAGTACACTTCTATGGAGGTGGACTTTGCTGCGGGCAGACCTGTCATGGGGGGGTCATCAATATTCTCCACTTTTAGAATAGGAGGCTTAACTTTATCCTGTTTGGTGACAGAAGTCAATTCCAATTAACTCTTTTATTTTATATTTCATCGATTTTTCGCCCTCAACTCTTGCAGAACTGTCTCCAGCGAAGTACTTTTTTATGCTAGGTTCTTAGGCTTTCATCTCCAATTGTTATATTTTATTAATTTGGCGCTTTTTCATTTGATTGTGTGACACATTTCCTTTGCAAAACATGAACTATTTCCATTCTTTTTTGTGGCAGCTTTTGAAATTAAATTTAGATCTTTAGATCGCAGAATTTAACAAAGGGCATGAATATATGCCCTTTTAGAGCAACTATGTGACCCAATATTCTTTTAGTGGTCAACCAAATCTCCTTCTGCAGTTTCCGTTATTGTTTCATGAGCTACCACGCCCCTAAAAGACATATGGAGTTTTAGCTTATTGACTCGATTTCTGTTATAAGGCGATGCATTTCTTTTTGCACGCTTTTCGAAAATATGTAAGTTTGAGCTAATTCCAGGACCCCTTCAGTAACCCTAGATCGAATACTGAACTGATGCATTCAAGCTAAAGAGAAATAAATCCCTCCCTTAAATTCTTCTAAAACCACAGTGCTTATCAATCTAAATGATTAATATTGCTACCCCAATTAACATGCTTAGGTACGGTCCGAAGCATCTCATCGTGACTTACATAAATCAATTAAAAACTCCGGGTTCTTCCTATTCACTGTTTAACTTCAATGCCTTACAGGCTACAAGGCAAAATTCAGTACTTCCAATGAAGAAAAAACTCAATGAACTAATTCGAAATTATTGATGAGACAAGTCAACCTTGAACTGTTTCATGATGGCGATGTGACGATGATGATGATGTTGATGACATGACATAGACACATCGGAAAAGAAGGGTAGGCAGTATGGGAAAAAAGTGAGCATAACTTTCAACCGGATTGTCAAAACGAGTGACAATATTTCTAATGGGGCCTTGCCGCCGATTGTTTGACAGTTTTGACAGACTATTATTTAAGGCACTTAACCGCGATGGGATCAATGAATGGATCGAAATGCGCATATGTCAACATTACATCCCATACATCCATGCCACCACAGACAAGCCTTTATACCATATCTAGGCAAAAATTAGCGGCATCTATGGAGCATTCTCATACGAAAAGAAAAACAAAAATTTCATGAATGAAAGTGAATGTGCGACAAACATACAAACAAACAAGCACACGCGAATGAAGCAAAAAAGCTTGCAGCAGTGATAAATTAATTTTTTGACTTATGGACACATTTTTGACGAAGCAGACTACATTATTATATACGAGAGTTTCGTAGCTGCCTGTAACTTTTGTATATATACAATATGAAATATGATGTATTATGTTTCGTTAGATGTGTCTCTATGTCTCGTACGAACACATGTTAGGAATGTTATTATGGCCAGTGAGTTTGTGTAGCATGTAGCCGGGCCACGATGGAGTTGGTCAGTGACCCATATTTCAAAATAGATTGACAGGTTCTATGCGGGATTCCGGAGGATGATAAGCAAGTTTGTATATTTTTAAATGGGATATGATGTGGGAACTTTTCGGAAGGATATTAACAAGGTCAGGGTAGTTGAATAGAAATTTAATTCACCCAAATTAATTTACGGCTTAAAGCAGGCGATCCTCATTTAGGAGGTAATTATGCAAATTTGAATGAATATGTGAATTTGAAATTCCGCCTAAAGGGCAATCTCGAATAAGTGTCTCAAAATGAATTATTATAACTTGGGGCGTTCAACATGTGGCGGATTTTTAGAGGACGGAAAAGTAATTTTCAATATTTCCTAACTAAGAATCATCTGTTGAACTAATTGCCTTTAACACTCAAAGGATATTTACACTCACCGCAGCGATCAATATCTCCCATGTACCACAAGGTTCCGATCATGTACCAGTGCAATTTCCACGCTTACATTAACGAATGTGTACCTTGCCGCGAAAGAGTTCATCTCGGCTACAAACCAAGAATCCAAGGGGTATTGTTTTTCATGTGGCATACAAACAATCTATATGCTAATTATTTTAAGGTGGACTTGGAGTATTGACTTTACTGTCTTCCACCAAATCATGTCTCCAATCAGCTACGGTATCATATCTTCGCAAAGAAGGCGTAAGCTACTGGCGTTGCGTTGCCAATACTCGCAAGCGCTCAAGGTGTCAGACGAACTTTTACCAGAAGTCGTTAACGCGATTCGTTACACAGGTCTTTTATTTCTTCCAAGAGGTGTAAAGTAAAAGGAAAATCATTGTTATTATTATTTAGTGCCTCCGACTGTGAGATGAAATCAGATTGGATTCGGTGTGATGTTTTGTGGTATAGGGTGGAGAAATACATTTTCAGTTGAAATAGATATACGGCTTCTGTTTTGCAATATAAATGTTCATGTTGAAATTAGTAACATAAATCAGAAATTCCTGACTATCTTATATTAAAACACTGGAAGGTTTCATACTTGGAATTTTTGTACTATTGATGGCACCCTTCATAGTGTTTTACATCTTCAGATAGAGATCCTAAAAGTTCTAATTCGATATTTATAAATATTTCGCCAAAATCCCTGTCTTTAATATTTTAGATTGTATTTCGAACACTATAAATAGAAGTTTCAGAGAAAAGATACAAGTGATAAAGTTGTGCTTTTAATTATATTGTATTTGTCTGGTAACATAAGAATGAAGTTAACTATAACTCGCAAATTGCAGACATTAATCGTTCGAAGAGCTCCCATCGAAATCATCCAGTTGTCAATCAATCAAATCCAATTTTTAACGCCATTTGATACTAGCATACAACCAAATAATTTTTCGATTAAAACGTGCCTAATTAGAGATCATCTGCTTATCACTAGACAGTAGACATGTATGTATTATATAACTACATATTGCAATTTTAGCACATTCAGGCAAAGGGACGATAATAATATTATGCTTACACAATTTCCTGGCTTTAAGCGTTCGCAGATCTTGGTAGGTGCGCATATTAAGTACGGTTTCACAATTCAAATATTATGCCAACAACAAACTTTTAAGGTGGTGTTAATTAAGAACATAAGAACAAAAAGAATAGGTTTTTTTGGCTGACACAAATTGTATAATATCTTATCAGGTATGAGAAGTTTATCATTATCTCTTTAGGTTAATCACTTTGCGTAAGAATAGTAATTTTTAACATAACGACGTTATCATGGAAATCACATGAATAGTTGTTGTAATAGTTTGATATGGTTTTCCGATATCAAAATATGTGATAGACATAAATTAGATAAGTTGAGAGGGATTTGCAAGTAATGCTTTATAGCCATAGGCAGGAGCAACAACAGTTAATAGAATCGGGGGATCAAGTAAATCTAGTGATTTTCACTGTTTTAAAAGTAGGTAAATATAACAATTTGTCTTAATGCCTACCGGTTATTTACGATCTGCCCCCTATTGAGACTTTATGCTATTTGGGGTTGATACCAGAGAGTTCCACATGGAGGTACGCAATCTTACAACTGGCATCCACTGATGTGAGTGTTAAGCGTGACCTTAGTATTCACTTGTACTTTAAGGTGAGGTGGCTGATTTCTTCCCGTCCTTTTCTAGTTATTGTGTAAAGGAACTAGAGTCCTCTTCCTTTTCTGTGTTCTATTGTCGACTTGTTTCCCAGTTTCTGCATTCAGAAATTTCCTATTTAAGCACCACTGAACATGATCCTGGGAAATAACTTTGATGAATAATGTGTACCAAAAATAGAATTCCACGATTCGCTTTTCTTGATCATAAATGTTTTTAGGCAACTCTGAATGAAGTTTTGTGTAACTATGAAAAATACTCAGGCTGGAATTCATAAAAAGCCTAGAAAACTGAGATTCTGACGGAGATTTGGAGATTTTAATTTAACATATTGCACTTCTAATGATATTCGCGCCTAGTACAGATGCTTGACCATATACCCTAAACAGGTTTTCCAAAACTTCAGCTCTCTGCAGGTCTCCCCGCAAATCCTCCACTCCTCCTCCACTGTTTTACGCCATGTGTTTTTAGGCCGCCCTACAATGGAGTTGTCATCTTTTCCTAACGAGCGACCAATATACTGCCACTTTGACTTTCTATTTAACACATGTGCCGACGCTTCAGGTATACATCGACGTAGCACTTCTTTCGAGATAGTGTCGAATCGATGACGGAGACAGGTGCTCATGAAGGCTTGCACCCTTCGAGTAACAATCACTTCCATGTGCTGCTCCCTTATAACATCACGGACAGAAATTTCGCGCGCAAAGCCTCAACTTGCTTTTAGTGTTGAGTATTTACATTTCCAGATTTTAAACAAAGTAGCGAAGAGGATCCTGGACGGATAATGCGGTAGGTAACATCAAGCTCGTTGCCGCTATCAACAGAAAAAATACTACCAAGATGGAAGAGTGTTATGATCCGTCAGATTGACAACCTTATTGTTGCTGGGGTTTATTTTCAGTGCAACTCTGCTTAGCTCTTTCTTCACATCCAGAACCATTTGTCTAGGTTCCATGCTTCAGTGGAGAGAAAAAAGCGTAACCGAGGTGTTTCAAAATTTTATTTGAGCTCTCCGAACAATGCAGCAATCCGAAATCACCAATAACAAAACCGAATAGTATCGGTTCCTCCGGCGTAGAGCATTCCAAATATAATCCCCATTCACGCTATCGGATCCCTTACTGAAATCAATCAAGAGCAAATAAAGCAGAGATCTAAACTCAGCAGACTGCTCCAAAATACTCCGGCAACTGTTCATTTGGCCATGCTCTTTATTGACCAAGCGCTTTCGAGGTGTTCTTTAATGCGCTATAGGAAAATATTAACTATAGTCTTTGTAACGGAAGAGAGCATGTAAATTCCTCTTCGGTTGCCTCACTCAAGCCGGAATGGAATGGAATTGGAATCTTTTTCCACTCACTAGAAGCGATCTCAGATTTTTCATGCATAAGTAGAGCTGTAAGGAAGACTTCAGCAGAAAGATCGGGAAGCCCAGCAGCGCTGCCTTGCTTGGTTACATTGATAGCAGGGATAATTTCACATTTGGTTGGAGGAACAGTTCGTGTCCGGATAGCTGCGTGGTTAGAGAGCAAGGCTGTCATATGGAATATCGCGGTTCGAATCTCATTGGTGGCAGTGAGATTTGAATCGTGATTTGACGTCGGATACCAGTCGACTCAGTTATGAATAAGTACCTGAGTCAAAACAGGATAATAATCTCGGGCGAGTGCAATGCTGAGTAGTCTACCGTTACGGTCTTGAATGAAGTGGTTTAACACACTTCAAGGCCCTGATCCAATATGGATTGCTGCGCCAACGATTATTATTATTCTTAACAGTTTGTGTCGTTACAGAGACTAATCATTTCATCAACAGAAGTAAGTTCACCAGATGTTATACGACTTAGAGCCGCTGTGAAATATTTGGTCCACCTCTTATATTACTTGTCATCGGGGATGCGGCATCGAACATTACCGTCCATGACCACTGACAGATTTGTGACCAGCTGGGGGTTCTTACGTAGCGTGATATGCAATAGTGAACCGACGACAGTTTCCGCCTTGTTAATCAGTACAATAACCAATGCCTCTTTGCTATGACGGCACTTTCCGGGTTAAACCTGGAAACGATATATGTATAATCAAAATGCTAACGTTTAACCTGTTTTACACATGAAATTAGACAACCGTATGTAAAAACACCTCATAGTAAACTAAACTAAGCTATCTGATGAATCCTTTCAAAAGTGTGACTGTTGCATCCTTTTTTCACTCCCAGTTATGAGCTGCTAACAGAAAAGGCAGACACTTCACGGGTTTTTCGGTGAAATATTGCAGTTCAAGGACTACCTTGGGAAGTATAACTACAATTTTATAAAGATTAGAGGGTATATATAATAACTACTGCCTCTTGCTTTACTGAAGTAGCGACTAGTGGCGTGACAAGTTTTGATCACATCCAAAATCAGAATATCCGCGATCGTTATGGGGTTGCACCGATCGTGGAAAAATTGAAAGAGAGGCGTCTTCGATGGTTTGGTCACGCAATTCGTGCTAACGAGAATTCACTTGCCAAGATTGGTCTGAACATCGAAGTCGATGGTAAACGATCAAAAGGCAGGCCGAAACAATGGTGGCTTAATACGCTGGATGGGGATTTAAAAGCCTGGAGATTGCACCCAGATCAGATCAGGCATTCGATAAAGCCAAATGGCGAAACCGATCATGACGAGCCGGCCCCGCTTGTGAACGGGACAAAGGCTGAAGAAAAAGAAGAAAGTTGAGAAGACCTCGCAAATTTCTTCGTCAATCTGTTGTACTTGAAAAGCATTCAAAAAAAGCATGTTTCACTGCCCACAAAGGATTCCCACCATCTTAGGAATGTTTTTTGTTTGCTGCCACATGCATATAGTTATTTGCCTGCTCTTCTCTTCCTACCATATTAGATCCTTTTGATACCCCTTACAGTCATTCATAAGCAGTAGTAAAATTGATGCGATTGATGCGAAATTTGGTGAGAAAGTGGAAATTGTCAACGTATACGCACGAGATGAGTTACATCCTTCTACTTAGAATTTAAAGGGGGGCCTATATATGCAAAACGGGGCGGTAACCTTTTTTTTCACCATGTATAGTCATGTGATGTATGTATCAAATTAAATTATTAGTACTTTCCGATTAGTACTTTCCGAAACTGGTCTTAGTTTTGACATCTGTTGGTAAAGTGTGGAGTGCGGGGAGCCGAAAATTATAATTTTTTTGGACCCATTCTCAGAAACTACCAGATCGAAAAATCTAAAAATAAATAAGAAGCTGCCGCTCTACGGTGTCCAGGCGTCAAAATACCCTCCATGCCGATATGTCCTCAAATTAAATTATTAATATATTATAATAATATTAATTATTAATATAAATATATATTTCGGGAGAATAAAAATTTTCAAGAATTAAAAAATTAAGTTAATAACAATACAACATAATATTCTCGGGAACCTGATTAGAAACCCCCTTAAGTTTATCATAAAGTCATAATAGTCATATAATAATGTAGAATATATTATGGAGCATGATATCCAAAAGTTACCTCAAAATCGCACTATTACTGACAAAGTCACAGTAGTTCAAAATTATCCCTTCCATGTAAATGTATTGCAACTCAAAATATGCCATAAATGTCAATATCAGAATAAAGTGAGTAGTTTGACATGAAATACACAAAACCTTTCATACCTGAAGCGTCAGACTTCCGTTTCCCGATTTGTTTTATTTTGTTTATAACTTCTTATTCTGATCTTTTTTTTTGAGAGTTGATCACTGGAGGAGGAACAATTGTTCGTTTATGATTTGAATGAACAGGGCTAAGTACGTTTTGAAACGAAGTGAAATTTCGACTAGATTTTCGCAACAAACGAATTTAAAGGCTAAAATTCTGATCATTGTGGGGAAGTTGATTATTAGAGGAAATTTTCTTTGAGCTGGGCCTGGGCTGGGTTAAATACGAAGGAAAGGTACACTAACTAAAATTAATAGTTCTACTAATGTCACACGTAAAAATTAAAAGCAAAAATAATCGAGGATATAAGTCCTGCTGTGTACCCTTTGTTTTTTAAATAATATGTGTTGTGAATCTACTGGCAATCAGGCTGCGGCAGAATTTATGTATAACTGGATTTGGTCAACTAACCGCTTTAGGTTAACCCCCCCCCCCCCCCTTTCAAATTTTGGGATCGTTTCGATCTATTTCGACGTGAAGTCTTTTGATTTGTGGATTGTAACGTCCATGCTGGAACAGATCACAAACTTTACAGGCTTAAAACACTTGTAAGGATCTAAAGTATCAAGGACCCACTTTTTGAATTGATTAACAAACCGAAAAAGAAATAGTTGTCAATTGGTACTTCAGTTGAATTGCGCTTACCTGCTGGCGCAAATGAACAATCAAAAATAGCTAATTTTGCGGATGTTTATACAGCTCTACATTGGTAACTGACTTTGATGATCTTTTCACCATTTTTCAGCCTCCTTTTCATAAAAAGAATATATAAACTTTCGGAGTGGGTTTTCTAAGAAAATCTACCACAAGTGTCGATAAAACCCCTATATAATAAGTATTATCCCACTTACATTATTTGTACAAAATAGTATCAGGGTAAAATGCCTGAATAATTTTTTCATGAAGATTGTGAGTTATTTACTTGTGCATATTTGAGCATACTTGTTTAAATATATCTAAGCTAGTAGAAATCTTAATGACATACATATATATATAGCGTAATGCTGACCACATTGCCCCCTATGGGGTACTCTAATCCTATAGTGTACCGTTATGCCTGTGTGCTCTATCACACTTCATGGCCCTGATCAATTTGGATTGTTGCGCTAACGATTATTATTATTATACATTTTATACTCAAATACTGCCGATTATGTCATACTTGTGAAATAAATGTAAAAGACAGTCCTCAGTTTGTCAGCAATCAAAAAGTCGTCTATACCCAGGGTGAGCTGATGTTATGCTAAAAGTACACATTAAGAATTATGGTCAATGCATATCATATTTAAAAATAAGCAATCTTTCTCCATTAAATTTCGCATCGCCTTCATATTTATAAATCACGGGATCAAAGTGACTTCCACATACCGCCCATCCTCTAAACCTTACTTCAAAATCGTCCTGTCTACCCAATAATAAGGCGGTAACGATCACGTACTGTTTCAGTAGCCAAAGCAGCTACTCTTCCCTAAAATGATTGAAAATGATGGGTCATCAAACTCGCGCGACCCATCAATCCATTTTGAGTCAATCAACAATCAATCGTTTGATCCGATCAAGTCGACATTGCAATCGATCCAAATCGAACACAGCCTCCCTTGCACAGCTGTGAATCTGCCCTTTATCATTCTCTTGACAATAACCGACCAAAATCCCGACCCGGTCGGACACACTCTTTAATTGCTAGTGCTTGATCGTGATGATCACTACAATGATGATGATGAAAATTGATGGACGAAATGGACTTTTCGATACGTTGCATCTGGTAATTAATTTTCAACAGCCATCAGATAAAACTGCAAACCGTCGACAGGGATGGTCAACCATATAATTTTGAAATCGTCGTTTATCCCAAATCTTACTGTTTGAATCGATACGTGATCATAACACCCCCAGATAATAAGGATTTAACCTAAAACTTTGCACCACTGTTGGAGTTTTGATACTACCTTTTGCGAAAAATCTAATAAATCATAATTCCTTCTGAAACAGATTTTAAAATGTTTGTTTTGCAAAATTCAATAGCATTAAAAAGGTGAAAAAGGTCTGATGGTACTGAGGACACGGGAAGGTTTTTATCAGTTGCTCCGATCGAAATATGATCCCTAATGGTAAAAAAAGTCAAAATTTTGGGTAACTTGTGTGGCAGAAAACAGAAGGCAGGTCTTTTGAAACCAAAAATTAAAATAGATTTCTGAAAAACTTAATATGAAAAAAGAACTAAAACAGGAAACATTCCATAGAATGAAGGATACCATCAACGCCGATCGAGAAAGGTCTAAAAATTTCAGAAATTTATTCATGAAAAAAATGATAATTTTTTGGGTCCCCCGATGAGGTTAACATATTGAGTTGTATGTTCTCATATGTTCGGAGGATGAAAATATATCTAAATGATTCGAAGGTTAGATCATTTGGTAAAATTGATTATAACTTGCAGCGTCTTTTCAATTTTCATCTCAGAGCATATTTTTTGATTAGATAAACTCCAAAATTAGGCTTTATGATATATTCATATTTGAGAAATATATAAATTAGGATGGAAAAGATTGCTATTTGTTTAATTAACCCAAATTGAGGAGGCTCTGGTTAGACATAATTTCTTCGAAATAGAGTCAAAACTATTAGCGTATTTCAAAATTAAATAAGCTGTCACTACATATTAATGCGCCTGTCGATTCCTTAGTGAAATTTCAGTAAAAATATTCAGGAAGTCGACAACTCTTGGGACATAAGCGGCACAAAAAATCATCCCTTTTTCCTGCTACAGGCAACATCTCACAAGTATAGACCCCAGCCTTACTTTTCTCTCCATTAATATAATAAATTTATAAATAATTCATGTAACTAAAACACGAAAAAACAATTTGCCTCGAAATTTCACTCGCCTTCTGGAATACAGACCTACATTACGATATCGTTCTGCGAAAATGCCGGTATATTAGTGGAGAAACCGTGAGGGCACACGTTCTATGGGACGCGTCCCAGCATTTACCGCTACAAGTCAAGTAGTATCCCCAAAACAACTTAGAGAACAAATGAGTTTTCCTTTTTCTAAGGGGAGAGGAGGAAAGTCAAGTAAGGTGCACTTCTTCTGTTAGAAGTCTTGTGTTTTTTTTTTCTCATTCACTTCCTTACAGTCTACTATAGGGAATGTAGCTAGGTAGGAGGGAAAACCGTGTTCAACCCTAAACCACCCACGCATTTAAGGGATGGTTTTATCAATTTACTTCGATTATCGAGTTACGACGAATTACCTTTTCGTGCAACCTTACGGTTGAAAAGTAGCGGAGAAGTCGCGATGGAATAGGGATACGATGGCTTGAAAAGTTCTTATCGGTGTTTTGCCGGTTTGAGGCGATTGAGGTGGGAAGATTTGAGGGGTTAAGTGAAACTGAATTATACCATTCAAAAAGATTTTCTTTTCTCTCAATACTTGATGGAGGATGGCGGTGCTAGGTTGAAATCTACTACCCTTTTCACTTATGACGGCATCCCTTATCGGAAATTTGTATCGATAGCGTTATGGATGTATCTTAACACGACACACTACTGGAATAATCATTGCAAAATTTCAGATTGGCATGTAGATATCTATTGCTTTGCGGAAAATTCGATTTGCGAACGGGATATGAGGGAAAATTTGTATAGGAACTAATATTGAATTATCTAAAAAGGAAGATGTAATTGGGGTTATAGTAATCATTCGGAAGCTTATTCCATTTTGATTGAGTTCATATGTTGTAGAGAGTTATAATTCATATCCTGAGGTAGATTTGAGAAAATTTTGCTGTTTATTCTGCGAAGGAGTAACATTCTCAAGAGATTGTATCTTACAACATTTGATGTATAAGCATTGGTAAATATACATAAAACGAGCATGGACTTTTCCGTCGTCTGCTACTAATTATAACAGACTTTTACTCACCGGGCAGTTTACTTCCTACGAAACCAATTAAAGGAGCACACTTACCATCTGAAAAGATAAAAGATAAGCAATTACATATAAAATCTAATCAATTAATATTAAAAAGCAAATTTAGTATTACTTAAAAAATATATAATGGCTACTATATTTTGTGCCAACAAAACAGCTGTTCCCAAGCTACTTTCATCGAAATATAAAGTCAAGCTTCAGCAAGTCTTTACGAAAACAAAGAAATCAACACATAAAACTTGTTTCCATCTACCTGAGATGCGATCATTTCGCGATGATCATGACAAAAATTGAATTGAAACTCGGTTTGAAATGTTTAGTTGTTTTGTTTGTTTTCTGTGTATCTTTTTAAATTTGTCTGCCTCCTTTATTTGTTCCAAACATATTTTTCCTTTTTGATTCAGAATGGGAATAAAACAGGTTCCACCGAAGGGAATCTTCTATAAAATACTTATGTGTATGTTGGTATACACATTTCTCATTTTATCACACCTTGGCATTCGGTGGACTACGTCAGAATCGCATCAAATATATCAATGTTAAGGGTTAAGGCGACAAAATTGAATATTTAAGTATTCGGACACTGATGACAAAAAAATATGAACACCAGAATTGTCCTGAGTCCATATTACACAATTTTATGTTTGGTTTAATAAATCTGGCTCTAGTTTTGTTCTTCTAAATCAATAAAAGAAATTTTTTCAATTTGCTCCTGAAGCGGGGCATAATCCTATTGAATGGGCTTCTCTGCTGAACATCGAAACTATGTAAGATGAAAGTGAATTAAAAAGACTTCAAGTTTATTCGTACTTTTACTCAGCAACATCACTGTCACACTTTACCATAATTTAAAATCATGTTCTCCAAAGATAGATATCACCAATATCTTCAATTTAAATCTTTTCGCCTCACCTTGTTCGTCGAATAAATACAACTTTCCTGGGTGCATGCAGACTAAGGAGCGAGTGAGAGTTGACAAATTATTGATCACGTCACACAGGAAAATTGTATTTGCCCAAATGCCAACACGCCGAAGATTTTTGCATTGAACAATATAATTTTCCCGCATATGGTTAGTAGGAATGCTTTAGCCTGTCACTGACGACAATCAACTTTTTGATATTTTTATTGACGAATGAACCCCTCACAGTAAACTGGTACTAACGATGACAGCCCAATACAATTCTGTATGACTTTTTTACGGAAAGTTAAATAATAAACCTTTCATAAATTAAAAATACATGGAATTGTTGGAATTAACTCCAGAAAGACTTTGTAAGTGAGGGAAAAAAACGCTATGATCTTCAGAGAAAGAAAAAGAAAATTCCATGCGCCAGCCGAAAAGCAGGTCTTTTGTACTTTGTGCTTATATGACTTTCAGAAAAGATATTTAAATCCGATAAACGCATTCTTGTGATCTTGTACTTGTTTTTGTGGGGCTTTTTCTTTCTCCTTAGCCCTTTCATATATTCAACCTTTTGGAATATTTTCGACAAAGATTTGTTTTATTTTTATTTGAAATTGGACGATCAATGGTTTTGGTGTGTCAAGACGTGAACTACAGGGGACAAGATACAGTTGCACAGAAATTTTGAAGAAAACGAAACTTGATACTTTTAATGGATTTGTGAGCTAAGAAGTGAAATCTTTGAAATGCTCAAGGGAATTGGGCTTTTTTCTTTCCCTTTGATTCGATTGATCAAGACTTAATCATCATGCCTTTATTCCTCATTTCAGGGTTCAACTTCTCAGGCGGAAGATATTTTGGGGAGATATGTCTATAGACATCAAAACTGGCGACCTTTAGATTGATTTTACTTTTTACCACCGTCACTGGCAAGGAAACTAATCTATTAAACTATTTATCTGATCAATAATAAAATAAAATTTTCTACTGAATATTGGCAACAAGATTAAAATGGTCAGCATTGAAATTTCTAATTATACAATTTTTAAAAAGCGTTCCTTCCTTCCTTTCCTTCAAACAAAAACCTTATTTGGTTTTGTTTAACATTGAATCAAAATTTAATATAATTAAAAAGGGACTAACAGAAATTTTTTTAGGTATAATAAATAATATGTATTTTCAGCTACAATAATGTAATAGGTCTCCCGTTCATTCCTTTGTGGAATCTCTTTGCTTTAATTAGTTTTTTTAGTTTTTTCCCCAATTTATAACTTCAGCGAGACTGCTTCAATTTCACTATCATCACACCTAAAGGTATGCAATTGATAAACTCACAAGTGAGACAAGCACAAAGACAAATAGGTTTTCAAATATACAACTGGGGTTTTGCCAGTAACAAAAATTCATCTTACTTCCTTTCAATGATAATCCTCATAAGCCAGAACAAACATCATGAACGTGTGACTCAAGAAGAAGTAGGAAACCTCGCGCCTTTTCGAATGCCTTAATGACGTGTGGCCGCTCCGTCAGTTTCTAGGTATAAATCCTTTCTGAGAAGGATTTATGGAAGTTTTTGGTTACTTTTGATTCTTCGTTACTTATCTCCTGCAGATATTCCCCTTATCTATGCATCTGCATTTCTTATATAAAGTTGTTTCAGTATGTATTTGTTCCATTTGTACCCACCACGTGGTGTATATGCATATAGATGCGCCTTAGCGTGATACTGACATTCAAAATCTTACAATTTGCATTGAAGTAACAACTTTGACCTATTAGAACTTTGCTAATGATAGTGCGATTTCCACTAAACTTGGTAGAAACGAATAGACAGAAAAGAAAAGAAGACAACTCATAATTCAAGAGCTGATTTCTGATTCTAAAGGATAAAAGGATAAGAGTGTAGTCAAAGCCTATTTAAGAGATATAAGTTAGTTGCTTCACAATACATTTTGCGAGTATGGCCGCGCTTGAAAGTCTTGAAATTTGTATTAATTGACTCTCCAATTGGCAAGAGAGTTTGCTCTATTATGGCAGAGACATGCAGTAAGACCATGGAATTGGAACCGAATAGTGGAGAATGGTCTTGCGTTCCTCCATAATGTGGTTTCATCGGAGGTACTATTAGTTCAAATTAAACGCAGAAGCACATATGACATCACAAATAAACTGCTATCATGTATATTTGATTCGTTGAAGGCTTGTTTATATTCGCTATGAACTGTGCTTCAACTTCAGCCAATGATTCGCAAACTTTAATTTTCTCTTGATAGCATTTTTTTAGAAATCAAAACTTCATGGTACAATGATAGCACCGAACTTTTCCTTGAATTAATAAAATTTCTAAGAAATGCATGCTGATGTTTGGTGAGTTTCACTTCAGTTATCAAAGAAAGCACTTCGTCACTCTCGGTTTCACAATCATTTTTGGTGAAATATCGACTTTCCCAATTGCGTTAATCTTTTTCGCTTAGAATATTCACTGCAATCCACAAAACGCTTAAGTGGTCCACCAGTTCGACACTGATCATAAGATTGGTCAGTTGTTGATGCCGTCTGCGACGTGGTTGCATATTTAGATAAAATTACAACTTCCGCAACATTCAACCAATGTGAATAGTTGCTTTTCACATCTTCTCTTAACCTACGATAGTTTTTCCAAAACTCAGCAAACTTTTTGGTTGTGTTTTGACGCGCGAATCTATATCAGTACTGTTCATGGTTTGTATTAGGAGGTAGTTAACCGAAATCTCTAAATCTGGCAACCCCGCTGTATGCGTGGGCGTTCACAGTTCGCACCTTCCGGCCAAATTTGATGTCAATCGGTACAACAGCTTCTTAGAAAATTTCGTATGGCAGATACACAGACAGACAGGAAACCGATTTTAATAAAACTTTGTTTTAAAAAGGTATTGGCTCGGATATTGAACGTGGATGATCTGACAAACAACATTCGCAGAAAATCTTTATTATTTCTAGTAGACGCAGTTGAGGCAATGAAGTAATTGAGCACACCATTTAGTAAAAGAATTATAGAAAAAGCACACCGAATCATAGACTACCCAACGAAAGGGCTGGTTCGAGAAAATATACAGTGATGTAATGGACGGGAAAAAGTAACTAAACTAAACTCGAACCAGAAAAGTAAATTTCCCCGGTGCAGCCAGTTATATTAAAACGCTTCAGACGAAACCAAGAAATATATAGGATTACAGAACAGTTTCTTGACTTTGTGTTTTTGTACAAAATTTAAATTAAAAGAAGAACGTTTTAAAATGTGATTCCATTGGATTTTGTTTAAAACGGAAATGATAAAAGTGTGCTATCCTCAATTTTCCAGGGCCCTAAATTCGCTGTCTGAATCTTTGGAATAAATCTTTCAGATCCTCTGTCAAAATTGCGTCTCATTCATTCTGTATTCGTTCAGTCATTTGGTGCCTATTTTAGGATCAGGGTTTTTTTCCGCGATTGCTCCTTCCACCAACTACCATGATTTTTCGATGAATTACCCACTTGTGAGATCGGTCGTTCTAACTGTCCCGTTCGGTCAATCAGGCACCGCTTTATTCTTAAATAGGACCCGACGACGGGCGCTATCATCAACGAAACTTGCACGATTATCGCCTTGATTAGATTAATCGAATGTACCATTGTTCAGTTTCCCTCAATCCATTGGTCAACGTCAGCATACTTATGTTAAAGCTTTTAAAGAAAGTTAACGATTAATTCCCTCAATGGAAATTGAAGAGCTCCTTTCCACGCACGCTTCATTTTCTTTTAAAACCCTATCCATAATCTTTTTCTGCCGAAATCCAACCCATGTTGACTTGTCTTGAAAATGGTTAATTTTCATTTGTTAACGGGTTAATTTCATTTGTTAACGGGTTAATTTCATTTGTTAACATAAATAGTTAACTTTATTTGATAAATAATTAATTTCATTTGCTAAATAATTGATTTTACTTATCAAAACGTTAATTTAATTTCGCGAATAGTGAATTTGTCTTGCATATGTTATATACAAGACCGAGCACAAATGAGATCCAATTAAGGATTAAACTGAACTCAGACCCCAACTATATAGGACAAAGCCGCCAAGCAAACAAAATAAACGACGTGCGAATAAAGTTTGCAAAATGTGGACACTCTCGTATGGTCCTTTGCACAAGACCCTTTGATTTGTGTAGCTTCTGCTCTTCCCCAAAATTTCCAAAAAAAAAACTCTGATAAGAGGAAAGGAAAAGTAGGAACCCCAAAGGTTGTACCTCATTATAAGTTGAGGCCAAAGGAAGTGTCAAGCGAAGATGGATTTTCTCCCACTTCGATCGTATATTCTAGGTTCGGCTTCATACGCAGTCATCATAATCGTTTAAATTTTTCTCATATTTCCGGTCTGGCCGTCAAGAATTTTATCTCCGTTTTAGATAAATTCAGGGTTTTTAAAGCCCATCACGGTGCAGATTTAAATAGCCAGGGCACCAGCCACATGCCTTTTTAAAGCTATGAACATATGAGAGGCTGAAGTGGCTTGACAGCGTGAAGCAAAAGGAAAATGAAAGGATTCCCAGACGAATTATAACGGAAGAAGTTCAGAACAATCCACGCGATGGGAGAACTTCATTGCCGTAGATATCAAATCGGTATTGAGGCTCTTCAGTTGGAGGACACAGGGGCTAGATCGAGACAATTGGAAATAGCGTATACAGGTTAGAGTTCGGTAAAAATCATGTCCAATTTCTGGTTTAAATTCATCCAGTTACTACCACTCAACATATGATAACTGAAGTATGGTTTCCGCAAATCAAGATCAAGTTTTTCTTTATTGTCTTTCAAGACCACATTGCAATTTTAGGAGTTTTATTTACTGTTTATTTCTATTATTACTACTACTATTACTATTAACATTTTTTGTCAATTGCATGGTATTAAATATAAAATTAAGTATCTCCCTTTGTTTCTTTGTTACTTCAGCTACGAAACTCGTTATAAATGACGTTTCTTTCTTAAATTCCTCTTCGATAAAATATAAATATCGGGGACTATAGCGACTGGATTCCGGTTTACCTTTTGTTGAATAGTTACCTAACGTCATAACAAAAATAACCTCTTCCACTCACCCACAAATACGTTTCCCTTAGAATTGGGACCGTAAGTATAGCATAAATTCAGCCGTAATTAAAATATGACACTCTTAATAACAATTAAGAAATTTTCCCCAAACAAAGTTAAGAAGGCATATATAAGGCTCTCTTCCATTCGTTGGACCCAAATCAAATGTTTAGTATACAATAAAAATTATAAAAAAATGCCCCGAATTAGCGAAAGCCTTGTCTTTTCTTTATGCCACTCATTATTATATTCTCTTGTCGGCTAAACTTCCCCCAATATAGCTGCCGTGCTGCCACCAACCTGTCCCTCTCTGTGGACGAGCATTAACAGGAAAAAGAAAAACACTAATTACATAAATAATTAACACTTAACCCTCAAGAATACTTCCGAAAATTACTTTTTAACCAACTAATGAGGTCGAAGTAGGGCTGAAACACTTCTCAATCTACTTCTATCTGGGAGTACGCATGGAAGATATTTCTCTTCTAAGGTCCCTTAAGATATGGACGTTTCTTGATAGGATAAGAAACCACGAAACGAAATTTTCCTTTACTGGGAGTATAGATACATGCTGGCATGTACATAACTCCGAGCAACAGGATGAAGTTTTCAAGGGGAAAAGTAAATATTATTTTTTTTGTGCTGCATATATTTTTTTTCGGAGAAAGTTCCATATTAGTTGAAAAAGTGTATCCATGGTCTGACCAATATAACTTTTCCGGCAGCATCTACATGCGAAGAAAAACTTCTTGCTGGGGAATAACATGAGGCATAAGGGTCACAAATGTGTAACATGGCTAAAGAATACTTCTCCCGGGATTATACCAGAGTTTATACCCCCATCTTTATACATAGTATTAAATCCTCCGGTATCCTTCTCAGTTGCGGTTCAAGCTTGTTACCGCTACAATTCGTGCCCATACTCTATTCCATGATGTGTATGACGACCGTGGCGCACTCATATGTATAGATATCCCTACGTTGCCGAGTTTTTGATGGTAGTGGCAGCGGCTCTTGCTGAAATAGGAGTGTTGGTACCGGTTTTGGTCCTTGATAAAAACAAACGACTGACATTTATTTTTATTATTTCTGAAGTAGAATCGTCCTCTTCCTGGCGCTTACTAGAGACCTAGTTAGCTAGCTCTTGAAGAGGATATTCATTTTGTTGTTGTTTAAGCTGCTGGTTGCCCATCGTTAGCAGAAAATTTTGTGAACTTATACGCCTAGTAAATACTGGAATCTGGGAAAGTTATTACAAACAAAATGCTAAAATCCCCTGCCTGCGTTCTTTCTGAGCAAGTTGGGTTCACTCATCTTCTATAACTTTTAGATTTCCACCTGTACTTATGCTGGTTAGGTCGCGTAACAATTGGTGAGGGCGTATTTTTTGAAGGCCCCGCAAGACTCGACTAGAAATGTTGTACTCTAGTTAAAACGGAGGAAGCGTATTTTATTTTGAAAAATGTGTTCATTTACTTCCACTTACTTTTCATGAAAAATAATTAAAAACATGGGTTCCTACAAAGCTGGGAACTTCTAAAGGGAAGCAGGAAGGAATTAACATCAAAGTGTCAATAGAAACAGTCTTTATCGAGTACCGTTCGGGTTATTGACAAGGAAAATATGGAGTATGTAGGACTTTAGCACCAATCTATTTTTCGAATGCTACTACTTCAAATTAATTCTGCTCTTTTCACACAGAGTTTCGAGATTAAATCTTTTGCCTAGTTAATTACCTAAACATTTCATTATCCTAGAAAAAATTACAAAAACATATATTACCAGCATAGCGTGAACTTTTCTCCATATGGCCATCATCAAATTTTCTGTTGGAATTCCAAGCGAAAATGAATATGAAAACATTTAATGAGTTATGTTCTGAATTCACCTAATATTCTAATAGTAATTAGACAGTTGTTGGAATGCCCACCAATTTTTCTATGGCTCTAAGAGACCCGTATGTCATTCATTTCTATTCGCTATACATATGTGCCAGAAACAAAGCAGCCAGAGCTACGAAAATTAAATGTATTTAATCGACAACGTAGCTAAGATGTGTGTTGTGTGTACTCTACAATTAAAAATTGATTTACTAATTAATTCAGGGAGAATATGATAGAGGACTATGTCTCGGTACGTGTACGCATTCAACAATGGTGCTTTGTTGCCAACTTATTTACTGGGTGCGACTGCGTTGGCTGTGCTGTGTAATTTTCTAATAGAAATTGTACCTGATGTAAATTATGAATAGAAATTGGCCCGAAGGAGATGCGAATGAATGGGCATAATAGTTGATTGAAGTAAAAAGGAGTTTCAAATATGTTTTTTATGAGGTATTGATAGAAAAATCAGCCAATATTGGTTGTAGTCCAGATACTTTTAAGGTACGGTGTTCTCTCCTAAAGCCTTCACCCTTAATTTCATCACTCAGAGTCCAGGACGTTTCAATCGTTCGTACCAAATTATAGATGGTTTGCCTTATCAATAAAATTCAACTATGCATCTTGTAAATTGAGTATAATCGAAAAGGGCAGTGAAATGGTCCCATTCCAAAGATAGACGACGACAAGTGGATCATCTTTCAGCGATTCGTTCGGAACAGTTATTCCTGCAAGAACGCTATGGGGGATTAGACTCTTGGAGAGGAGTGGACTTCGATACTATATGGATATGTAAAGCGCATTTTATACCAAATTAGAGTTACCATCATCCATTGAGTAGTGTCTTAGATTGATTTAAGGAGCGTCGTTAGAGTCTTGTTTTTACAATCAGAGAGATTGCGCGGGCCCTATTAGCAATACGCTATTTGTTGTCCACTAGCTTATGGATTGCCTCCTTTAGTGAGTGCTTTCAGGTCACTAGAGAAGTGAAACGAACGGAGGCGAAGCAGCGGGAAGTTGTGTGTATCTTATTATCCACTTGTCAGACAATGACACTTGCTATGCAGATACTACTAGATGCAAATTCTTAGGAAAAGTACTTATCAAATCATTGCTAGTGTGTGACTGGTTTTTAAATGCTAAAATTGTCATAATAAGTCCTGAAAACAGCGCAATACCTAGCGTTTCTTGTTCGCTCCTTAGCGGCTTCTTTGTAAAATTTTCGTTTCATTATCATCACACTGACAATATGCTATGGAAGTGGCAAAATTACAGCTGCGAGGCAAACACAAGACAAGCACAAACATTCATGACGGCTGGTATTCAAATCCAGCGCAACGAGAATGAAAGACTGACGTTCTACCTCCTCAATCATCACGCCGTCGCATACTTTGATGGGAGGAATATATCAATGGCTTCTGAACAATCAACATTGCAAAGTTGGACGATACACTGAGGATAACGGTATGTATAAAATAGGGATTACTTATAGCAGTGATATTACCATATTCGTGATCGTTTGATTAGTAAGCAATACTTTTTGTTTCGAAACCATTTTGCATAAAAGACGTCGTAATAACGTATTGCTGCTAATTGGTTGATCGTCTCATAAGATATTCTATTTTTTTATTATTTATTTATTTATCTATTTATTTATTTTTTATTTAGTTATCCAATCACCACCCCTCCCCCTCCAAATCAGCCCTTAAATGGCGCCCAACATGCAGTTTCCAAACAATAGGCTATACTGAAAATAGGCTCACAATAGTAGGGTGAAAACTGACTCTTAACTACATTTCCAGACTGTCATATAGAGATGAAAATGTGTCTTTAAAGGCTTGGCCCTAAAAGGTTCCCCTTTAAAACAGAAGCTTCACCCAAATCTCTACAGCCTTACCAGGCTAGTTTTCGATGAAGAAAATGTCACATACTATGATATATATCTTTTCCTCACCTATAAAATTGAGTTTCCTATCCTTTCTTTAGTACCACAACCCAAATTCTAATTTTTGCTATTGTTGTATTTCAGCTTGAAGTGCTGAGCCCGCAAAAAATTGCAGAAGACTACGTAAATATTCTGTGTACTCTCACACATTATCTCCAGATTTTCCCATTTGAATTTTATGATCTTTACTTTTTTATATTATGATCTAATTTAATTTTGGAACAACTGATTTTTGCACTAACTTCTCTTTAATTTTTGCATACCTTTCTTTTTATATTGATATAAGGAACAACCAGATGAATTCACCCCCATTTATAAGACGATCAAAGTTACCAACGTCATTGAGTTGTTAAAATATTCAGTGAGCCTTGTCATTCTATTATCTACTGCCTTGCACTTCCCAAATATGTGGAAATTATTAAAAAATATCGAAATTCCAGTTCACCTGTAAATGTGCATCGTGAGCCCGGTTCCCGTTACGTCGCATACCGTGTAAAAGTTAACCTTAAGCCAAAAAGTAGACAAACATCGGTGCGAAGTAAAGAAAATACACCCAGCATAGTGGTCCACATTGAATTAGATTCATAAATGCCACTTCGGTACGCGTCCGTTGAATTGGGTATAGACAAATAGTCAATACGGCTTATTTATAAGACTATGCTGCAGTAAGAACTAAAGTCGGATGGCTATACATACTGCCGTGAGTTCGCTAATTGGGCACTGGGAAGTTTCTCCGGAAATTCAGATTCTGGCCAAAAAATTATCTTTTTGAACGATACCGATTTTCTAGCTCAGCGACCAAAACAAATAAAATTGCAATTATATAACAATGACAATCGACAATTGGTCGACCTCGAGGCATCCACAAAGATTGACAATTTGTTTCCATTTTTGTTTTTTCGAAATAGGGTGGAAGGCGCTGTCATCGTCAATAGTCCTCGGTATATAACGACGTGAACCAACTTTCTGTGGCCAAAGTTTGACAATAATTACTGATGAGCTGTGGTTACACACAGACTGCGCTACGTGCCACAATTGTGAAGGACAAATTAGCGGTTAGGTCACCTCGCGGCGAATGTTCGACAATTGGCGCCTAGGTGCGGGGTTTGATATCCGTCGCGTATTTTCTCTGGGGTGATTTTAAGTCATTACCCTCAAGGCCAACATTCAAAACGTTTTTACCAAAATAATGCCATACATCTAGGACAGAGTTATCAAAAATTGGGCCAACCGCTTGAAGCGCAGGATGGTAGGAAAACTCTGAAAGCGTTGGGCAGGTTTCGTCGTCGTGGATAGCGCAACATTGCTTGGATTTCGAAATTTGAGGATGCGAAACACAGAATCGGGATGGTTGGAGGTAGGACGAAGACCAAAGTGGGTTGTAAAGCCTCGACGAAAACGACGACTCTTTTTCTTTTTCTTAAGTCTTTGCCCCGTTCACAAACGGAGTCGGCTCGTCGTGATCATTTACCCAATTTTGTTCTGTCATCTACCTGGATCCTGATGCAACAACCATTTAAAATAGTTCCCCTATGTAAAATATTAATAAATACTGCTTCCGGTGATTGTATTACTGACATTTTTTTAATTTAATCCTTAATACTTCATGTGTCATGCCTTTACATATACCCTCCTTGTGATTAAGTCAATTCCAGTCCCTAGCAGTGCAAATTCGATGAACGCACAAACTCATTACTAGCACTGGGGAATGGATCTAACATAATCATGGAAAAACAAACTACCTCTTTGTTCAACTCTTTACAATACATAGATACTGACTGTCATAAAGAGTATCTGATCGATTTTGGATAAGACAATTCTCGGAATGCTCTAGATGCGGTCATACCCCAGCCAACTAAGAGAACGTGAATTGTACTATCGAAAAGATAAATTTGGTTTGGATGTCACATACGCTTGCTGAAGCTTGATTCGCCACCCATCGATAATAAAAAGATCTGCTAATTTTTTCAAAACGTTTGTTTATAAGGGAACCATTGTAACTATTACGATTGAAGCGTTTTGAAAATCTTTTAGGTTGGGCATATTTAATGGGTTCTGATAAATTACCTATGTAGTAATTGGAGTCTCATGAGACTGTTTTTCCAAAAAATGGGAAACTGTATCAACTAGTCTTTCTGAATGAAGAATTTTGGCAATTTAATTTAACCGTTAGAAACTCACGGCAGTATATTTGTAAATGTATTTAACCAATTTTTAACATAATTTGCAGTCCCCTCTATAAATTATGTTAAAAATAACGACAGGATAATGATTAATCGATAGTAGAAGTTAAATTGAACTAGCGACAACAGCCTAAATTGTATAAATTCCTAGGACAAAACCCTTTGTGGCAAACACATTCTTTCTGGAAGTGCTGCTAACTACAATCATTAGTTATAAAGCTTAAAACTAAGAACTCCAATTTTTAATTGCCACTCTGTACTATCTTTTAAGCAGACCCAAACATTTGTGACCGAGCAAGGATTCGATCCGGAGCATACGATCGGGATAGCAAAGCTGTACCGCAGTCTCTTTGACCACTGCCTTAGCCCCTCACTCCGTATTCAATTATATTTACAATAATCTTTCGTATATCAGCACGAAAAACTGTGCGATTGGGCATCAAATGCAATTATTCTGCGTTACGGATTTTATCAAGTTCGTAAACCTTTTGAAACAAATACAATTACAGATGTAACACAGCATGAACAGACATTTAGTTACAAATCTAGCCCCTTTTCGTGTTAAGCTCGACTTTAGTTAAAACCAGAAATGAATATTATTTAAAATTGCTTTGCTTTGAAGACAATAAGTGCAGTTGTAAGCCAAACTTCAAAGTGCAGCGAACTAGATACCCCCAGAAAACGTGCCCCATTAACTTTTACCTATCTACTGCAGCCTCATTTTTTAATGGAACTTCTGATTTGCGATATTATCTTCTCACAATTTAAGAAACACAAACGTGATTTTCCTCATTACTTGATCAGAATTGATGTAGTTATTCATTAAGTTTGGCATAATTGGGTGGAATATCATCAAAGCAATTTAAATAAATGAATCTCCTAGTGTCTACGTTAATTAGCCACCAGTGCTTTTAGTAATTCTATTCCGTATTACAAAACTTATGAATAAAATATTTATTTAGTATATAATTTATCCTTTCCCAAGCTCCACAAGGTGCTTCAAATAAATATTGCTCTCTCATTTATACAATAGATTTATTTGTAGTAATTCGTTTTGCGTACAATAACATTTCATTGATAAAAATAAAACTAGGTAGCTTGCTCCTACTACAATATATTTTAATAGTTAGTAAATACGTATTTCGAAAGCTACTTACTTTCTTCCTCAGTACTTAAGCTACCTAAGTACTGAGGAAGAAAGTAAGTAGCTTTCGAAATACGTATTTACTAACTATTAAAATATATTGTAGTAGGAGCAAGCTACCTAGTTTTATTTTTATTTAGAAGAACTACAAGCATCGGAACGATAACTATTTTAACATTTCATTGGTTCTGTTCAGTATACACTTTATATTTTCAGCCCTAGTCCTAGCTCTAGCACTTCCTTCATTATATTTAATTTGTTTTTAATTCATCGACCCACCAGCCCAAAACAATGAAGCATGGTGCAAATACACAACATTTACATTTTAATTGCTATGGCGTGCAAGAACTAAATAAATGCAAGTTTTCCTATCTTCTTGGCGAGCGGCAATAGTGATGATGGACAATCGTGTTTTCACCAATTCCTCGAAAGTGCAGAGTGAAGGAATGAAATTTCCTTTTTGGAAGCGACCGACGAATGAATGGGTCACGGATTACAGCAACAATCAAGCGTGCGAAACATCGCTTTCTGAAGGGAGTTTTCTTAATTTTAATTTATTTTCGAAAATTAAAATGAAATGCAATCCGGCTGAGTATTCTGAGGCGATATGCCTCGAGAACGAACCAATCCAAGAGTCACAATGGAAGCAAACTTTCTACGAATAGTTTGTCGAGTTAGAGTAATGAAGGTAGTACACGAAATGATGGTAATCGGACGTATAGAGTTTGATAGTCCCGAAGAAGCTAGATGGCAAAGTGATATATATAGTATGCATACAACTCTTGTGGAAAAATAAGCTATTTTTATGATGGGGAAATTGGTAGACAGAGCAGTGGGGCCCACTCAAATAAAGGAAAGATATTCCCCAACAAAAGTAATGTCAACTTTCAAGATTTCTCTGAGCCCAAGCTGGTACCGACTGTCAAGCCATAATTCTTCCAAAACTTCAAAATGTATGTTTCTATCGAAGTGTAGAAATTTTTAAACAGTAAGTGTAAATATCATGCATATGTACGTATGTACATATAGGAATATATGTGAGTACAAATGTACCTTTCGAAATGGGACGAGGTGTGCTACCACCTTTGAACCTTTACTGGCGTGCATACAATCATCTGATGGATATTTCCGTAAAATCCAACAATTCAGATAATATCTTTTTTCCTTGCTCTTGTGTATTGCAAAAGAGAAAAAAAGCTTAAAATGGTAAAAAAGTCATGCATGGTCTAAAATGTTTTCATTGAAGGAAATTACTCGCTGATTAGTCAGTCACCGTCGTGATTTATCTATGAATCGAAATCGAATGAATCCGTTTCGTAAAGCGTTCCGTATCGATTCACGCTAGTAATGGAGTGAGGTGTACAATCAATTTTTATCAGATTCACCAATCATTTACCAATTAGCATTTCAATGAGATCTCCAATTCGATTTCGAGTGTGCAACGAACGAATGTGTGAGCAAAATACCAATGAGATGCTTTTTTCCTTTCTTCGCCAGAATAAAAAAGATAAATCTAATCAGAAAAACAGCAAAAGTAATTTTGCCCAAATAGTGAGAAGATAAAAAAGCGCGAAGCGAAGGAATCAGAAAAGACCGAGCACAGTGATATTCACGAATAATTAACAAAAATAAAATCGAATTCGAAAGAACTCTGGCATAACTGACGTAAAAATGTGAGCATGGGGAATAACAAGACGACAAGACAATATTTTCTTGCTGAGGTTTTTAAAATATCTCGAGGTGTAAATTATTGTTGTTCGTCTTGATGTGTGCTCTCATCAGTTCATCACGCAGAATACGAGGACGATCCCGATGTCAATGCATTCCCCAATGCCCATAGTCCAAATAGCGCATACCTCTGTGCACCACAGCATCATCATCATCATCACCAGCATCATCGCAAAATGAACACTGACTGCATCAACTCGATTTCATCGCAACCAAACAAACCTGCTGCCAAAATTCAGCAAGTTTTTGGCCACAAAGGAAAATTTTTCGATTAAAGAGTCCACCACAGGCGGAATGCATCGCACCGATGTTAATTAGTCGTTTGCCGTGAAAAAAAATGACGGCGGTCCCAATGGATGGATGGACGGGATGGTTTTTAATTGTTTCATTACAAGTGCTGCTGAAATGAAGTGCATTTTGAGTGCGACTATTGCATTCTTTTGCACACCGCTGCCACCGCCGTTGTATCGGTTATCCCCGTCAAGTTTCCAAGGCAACGTGCCGCAGCATATCAGCCATCATCCACAATTCGGAACATGTGCACAATAAGCTAGGCCGTACGGGCAAACCATTAATTAATCAAGAATTGGCAGTTCATTAAAATTAGATGAGGGGCAATGAATTAAATTCCCCATGTCCCTTTTACGAATTTTGGTTTTCGGACTAAGCATATGATCCAAGCGGATTGCAATGAAGAGATGGAAAGCAAATAATGGCGCTTGATTTAGATAATGATTTTTGATTTGGGTTTCATTTTACTGAAAAAAATTATTTCCAGTTGTGTTCAGTGTTTTGATTCTTACGTGGGAACTTTGACAATTATTTGAAGTGTCAGTTACTGGACTTTACCAAATTCTATATTTGGCACCATAGAAAGGAGAAAATCCTTAAAAACTCAGCTTTGATAATAGTGAAGCTTTTGGGTATTCGAGGGATTTTTAAGCGAAGGAATAAGCTATTGGTTTAGTTTAGGATGAACTAGTCTACCTAAGATCAAGTATGCACTCTGTAATTATGTCAAAACAATGTAGAATACCTACCGCTTAATAACCTCTGGTCATCCCCATCAAGTCATGGACTGAAAACAACAAAGCCCAAAAAATTCCGACGCTGAAATATTATTCAAAAAGTTGCCATTTATAAATAAAAGCATATCAAAAAGACATGTAAAAATTACTATTAATTTTCCAATTCAACGTTGGCCTATCAAAATCGAGTTGCCATATACAGAGTTGTAAATGTTAAAATTAAGGGAACTAACTAATTCACATCTATAGACCGCAGAATTTTTCAGCAGTCAATAGAAAATTCCGAATTAAAATTAAAAATTAGTTTCAATAGTGCAACATCTGATAATGTTAAAAACTAGAAGACTATTAACATTGAACGGTTGGAATAGTGGATATGCAGGTCCACCGACAACAAAGCGGAGCACCACAGACGTGATCATTGACATGTTGTTATCCCTTTCTTGGCCAGTTCAGCGAGAAACAATATTATATGCAATTCTGCTTCTAGCCTCCTCAAACAAGTCTTATTGAAATGACGATTATTTTGTGACTTTCTTATGCAAGAATCTGACAGACTTCGGATTGAAATATATTTTAAAGTTTGGATCCTTTAAGGGACATCATCGGTTGAGTATCTTTGCAGAATAAGTACCTATTGCACCTATTGACTTTTTACTGCCCTAATTCAACAACCAGCTGCATGCAAAAATAGTAATAAAGGCTTTTCATTTGCGCCCCACCCAGTTATGAAAAAGAAAAAAAGTTTATATCCTTGGTTAAAAGGAGTAGGTTTCTTGGAATAGAAATACCCATTACTCTGTGTGTGATCGAAGCAGTGATTTTTTCCAAATTCAGTTTACCTTGGTTTGACGTCCACGAAAATAAACACTTCCTTGTCAGGCTTCAGATAATCAAGTTTTCAATGATTATCGGCAGACTGTTCACTATGGGACTGATTACGTTCAGTGTCATAATTTCCTATACAGTGGTAGATAAAGCAATAGCTACCATAAGACTTCACAAATTGATAACCTCCCCGTTTGAATTTTGTAGTTGTGAAAGGTGTGAGAATACAGTATGAACAAGATTATATCCTAACTTTTCATGGCAATATTGAATCGCGGTCGAAAGATTCCAGGTTTCTTTGTAGCTTTGGTTTATCATTACCGAATAAATGTTCTGCTTCTTGTTCCTGAAGGTTCCTCCCGATCCAACTCCTGCTCTAGAAAATAGGGCAGGTGGAGGTGAAACGCTGTTATAACCGCCTTAACTTTCGGCAGGTACCTAATATGTATCATTGTAAGCAAAAACTTGCTAGGTAGTTTCAGGACTAGGCCAGCTGAAGCAAAGCTAATTTCTTCCTTTAGAGATTGAGGCAGTCCTGAGTATGCCATCAAATTGATAACGAATCAGACCAACTGAAAAAAAAGATTTCTCTTAGTGTTTTTGAG
The DNA here is from genome assembly GCF_905115235.1 of Hermetia illucens. Lineage (NCBI taxonomy): Eukaryota > Metazoa > Arthropoda > Insecta > Diptera > Stratiomyidae > Hermetia > Hermetia illucens. Next base: position 53,178,416 of record NC_051851.1, read on the forward strand.
TCAAAAAGCCTCCTGTTTAATTTTCAAAAAATCGAGAGCTTACAATTTTATGTCGGGCAAAGGCAGCTCATCAGACGCTGCCTCACCTCTGCCCGGAAAGCAGCGTAATGGAAATGGTTACCAGGTGTTATGTGCCTCTGCATATAAGCATATAAAGTCGGAATACCTGGGAAACTGCCATCCACTTGATGGCAGATGGGAACAATTGAAAACAAACATTTCTCTACTGTTTCTGATTTTTGGGCACGTCATTAAGACGGACTCAGGATTACCTCAATCCTTAAATTAAAAATTTAGACAACCGTTTTTAAATAAAATCAGTGTAACGTAGATTTCTCTGAGTAGCATACGACTTGGTTTTCTTACCTTCTGATAGTAATGTTTCAGTAGGCCCTGGAACGTTAGTCAAATTGAACAATTTTCAAGAAGTGTTTCGAAAATGCAATAAATACTTTTTTAATCGAATTTCAATGAATTTCAATGATTCTATGATTTTTCTAGAATTATTGTAAAAGGAGAAGCACGTGCGCCAAAAAGGCGTATATTAGTCCACTGCCCTTAACCGAATAAAACAACTGCCGAACTATTTATCAGATCAATACATAGCTTGAGTATAGGTTATTTGTTATAGCTTAATGCAAGTCTAAAGAAAGGAACTGCCTGGAACTTGCCTCATAACATTTATTTCATCAAAGCGCATTACAATATTACGATAGGCTATAAGAGCGGCATAATAGCGCTTCTTGCTATCCGATTGTCATGCATGTATCGCCGCCGCGAGAAACATGAAAACACTTAATAACCAATCGGAAATTATAGTTCGCCCTGAATGCACCAAGGGGTCAAAACATTGCAAGAATGAAGAAAATAATGAGGAACGATCGTTGAATCACCATTAGAGGAATTGCTGGTTCGTGTCAACCAATTTCGACAAAATTTTGGGCATGAGATGTGTACCAGCAAAATTTGTTCTGAAATTGCATAATTTCGATTAGAAGGTATTGAATAACATCAGTGACGATCCTGATTTACTCAAAAGCGTCCTAACTAGTGGAGAATCGTAGGTATATGGTCAAGATATCGAAAATAAAGCCCAATCGTCCAAATGGAAGTCCCCAGAAGAGCCAAAATCGGAAAAGGCACGTCAAGTTCAATCAAATCTCAAGGTTAGGTTACCTGTTTCCTCCGATTATTATGGCGTTCTGCATCATTAGTTCTTACCACAAGGCTCTTAAAGAGTGTTACCTTGAAGTTATGGGCCTTTTAAGGCAAGCAGAATTAAAAAAACACCCGGAATTATGGAAAAACAGTTTATAGATTTTGCGTCACTATAACGCACCTGGTCACAAATTGCTCATTGTGAGTAATTTTTGGATGAGAAACAACACGCAACTTTTTCCTGTTCCCAAAACTGGAGAACCCCATGAAAGGGCAGAGATTTCCAACGACTGAATATATAAGGTCTGCATCACTGGAAGAGCTCAATGCTATACCAATAAGTGCTTAATAGAAGTGCTTCGAGGATTTAAAAAGCATTGGAACAAGGGTATTATATCTGAGGGCATAACTTTCAAGCGGAAAATTTCCAGGTATATTTTTTGATAAAAATATGAAGTCACCTTGCTTTTCAATCGCACCACATACTGTTCCCTAATTGAACCCACAAAATCTTCGGATACTTACATTTTTTATAGGATAAACAGAGAAAAAAGTCTGAGTTAGGTGGACAAACTAGGCTACTGTCGCCAATCGCAAAACTGAGTGGTGATTCCCGTAAATGCAGTCCATCACGTCGTAAAAGGTATAAAAAAACGACTAAATTGGAATTAAAGTAGAATGACCCAGAATGCGGATGCGGAACCTGACAACGGAGCCTCATTTGCAATTTACAGAGAAGTCTGTTCAAAGCGCTACGTCAATTGAGGAAGATGTCACGACATACCCGGGCGGTTTCACTTCAGAGAAGAATATTCTAGATAGCGCAGCTTTCTAGTCGCGCGGCCAGAACAAAACCGTTTATCTTTACAAAGAACCAGGAAAGCAGCCTGCCTTTATGAAAGAGCATGTATGCAAATTCTAGACTTTTCATATTCAATTCGGTGGTCTGGCAAAAGTAAATACAATCTGTTTGGATTTAATGGAAAGTAGAATGTCTACAGGTATGCCAATGCGGAGTTTTAAACTAACAACACATAAGCAACTGTCGAGCATGGTGGCTTCATTCAGTTAACTTGGGGTTTCAAAGCGACCAGAATGAATATATTGGTATCTATTAACTAGTATATATATGAAAAGGGAGGCAAAATATATGGTATGTTTTGCGTTAGTTTGTTACAAAACGCCACCTTACGCACACAACAACCGTTTATCTTCCAGCAAGACAATGGCCCTAAGTACACTTCCTTTCCGGGACGATAATGGTTATTGAATAATGTCCGTTGGTAACTCAATGTTATATGCCTCCTCAATCGGTAAACCTTGACCTGGTTGAACATCATTTGCTCGAACTTTAGGTCCACAAACGACACATCTCCTCAAAAAATGATTTCTGGCTTTGTGGGAAGTTGGGAGCGAAATTTGCCTCGATGTGATACCTTTCCAATCGGACGCATCGTTATTTTACAGCCGTAATAATATACAACATTAAAATCTCTTCATTTTTCTGTTGCGTCAATACTTTCGTTGCACTTAGTTGCGTCCATCTTCATTGCGTTCCTTGTATGGTCTGCATCACGTGGTAATAAATGTTTCGGTGCTTTCATTGTATCGTCTTATACGAGTTTAGATGTGCGTTCCTCAACCTTCCCTATCCTAGAATAATTTTTAGCAGTGTACGAACAACATTGATGGTCACATTACTCAATACATGACATAAAATACAACAACAATAGGGATGACAATCTTTTCTTTTTGCTTGAACCTAAATACACTGATATAAAAATACCTTTTAGCACCTTTTTGTTACACTTGACACCATAATTTTTCCGCTGCCGACAACACTGTACGTCATACTACTCACTTTACCGTGATGCCGACATTTTACTTTCAAGTAGCAATCATTTCAAGCGGAGGAGGCGAATTTGGTCTCTTATATTTTTGTTAATAATAGTAGGTGCTCCACCAAACTTGTCAAAATAATCGTCCATATCATGGCTTCCAATAGATTTAGAAAATATGGTAATATACATTAATTAATTTTATTTGAACAGATATCGAAATGGGGAGTATTTTGAAGTCTAAGTATCATATATAGGTACTCAATACATTATCTTCAGACTTTTTTGGTGAGCTGCTCCTTAGAATAGATGCTTGAAATGAGTACCCACTGTATAAACCTCTCATTCTTCCCCATTACCACTGTTTGTCAAAATTAAGAAGAACTAACCGAGACTATGTACGATCCTAATTAGTTCATTCATTGTTTCTTCTTATCTATAGATTTTCTGTATTAAAAAGCTCTTTCTTTGTCTTTTTCCTAACAGTCAATTCGATAATGTCCTGACTTACTGTACAAAACGATCAGGTATAATTCATTAATGGTACAAGTAAACACAAAACTAAGCTGGAATGCATTGCAATGAAGCATAATTTGCTATATAGAAATATATCTGAAAATTCTAGAACCCCATGTTTATGGGTTTCCGATGAAGAGTTGAGATTCTTAATAGTAAAATTTTAATTCAGAAATATCAAATTTCGCACAGGCTTCAAGCAGAATTTGCATTAACCTTGCAATCGTTCAGAGGCCGATAATTCCACAGCTTCTAATGCTAATGTTAAAGATATTGGATATCTTCACAGCATTTTTATGATTAGGTACATGCATTCCATAATGCATCTGTCCATATCAGGTTCGGTACAGGTATATAATACACATTCGATAAAAGTACTAGGCAATAAAAGTGAATAATGGCAGGTATTCAAGATTGCCGCCAAACACTGTACAGTAGAACTAAGCGAGCAAGAGCCATATTGAAAAGTGGAATTATTGTAATGAATACGTATCCAATAGCAGCGCGAAAACCATACACTAATTCCTTCTTTTCACGGAATGTTGCGCATATGATTATAAGTCGAAACACAATGCAATGTTAATAAACTACACATGGTTGATACATATTAATAATGGAAGATTAAAAAATTTATGGTTTGTAGAATACTTTATTATGGGGGCGGTGGAAATAGTTTGTTTTTGTTACTCTCTTCCTTCCTTTTTTGATTTTTAATGAAATTTTAATCAACCAATTATTCCCACAATATATCATTTAGGTGTTTACATTATAGACTTCAATGAAATGTGAGGGGCCCACATTTTGTAAGTTTTGGAGAAACAAATAAATTAAAGATAGACATGTTATTACCCTTCTTTATGACGACTATGTGAAAACTATCTGATGTATACTAGTATCGTTGGTAAAGAGGAGGATCGTAGATTTCCATTCAGAAAATTAACAACATTTTCCAAAACTTTTAACGATGACCCACAGTAATCATTATGACGTAAAATTTGAAATTCTTGCATTACAATCCTCTCATACATACCACTTTATAAGGTTCTCAACCGTAGATCAGAAAGGATACATGAGGTTTTTCAAAACGTGATTTATCAAACTTCCATTAATTGAAATCCTAGTCGCACTTTGACTGGCTTTCAGTCTTTAAAGAAGTTCCGACGGCATATTCAGCTTGCATAAAACCATATAGGAAAACTGCCATTCAGCAGAATTTACTGCCCAATTAAAATGCAGTGATAATGAGCAGAGTCGCGCTTGCAACATTAAAACTAAATAGTGGTCATGTGTGAAAAGAACTCTGACTGCTCTTAGAGTTCTATGATTTCACGGAGATAGAAGGAAAGGGAATCCATAAATATTAACGACATTGTAGCATTAATCAGAGGATTGCAAGTTGGGATCACGACACGGAAGAGTCGTAGGGTGCACTTATAACTCTAAATGGATTAAATTAATTATTAATTTTACATTAAAAATTGAAATCAAATCAGCACTTTCATTTGTGAAAGGAAATTAGTTCATACATATCTTTGCTCTGAAGAAAATGAAACGCATGAGAAAGTAAAAAAGAAACTGAGAACCTTCCCATCTATAGTAAACTCCGCGGGGTGTGGGGTATTTCGAAAATTAAGTGATTATTTTATTTATTCTTAAGTTTTTCTCTTAGGCTTACTCAACATACATATACAATGTATATTTTCAATCGAGCTATCACTGTGAAAAGTTTAATTACCCCTGCCTGACGAACTAAATTCTACAACCAGCAACAATATTTATAAGTAATGTCCTCTACTAGCAAATTAATTATTAACAAACCAGAAGACACCTTTCTTGACCACTGCAACTACTATGTACCGCATTGCTGCGATGACCTCCTCACTATTTTCTCTACCTTGTCCACTATTAATAGTTGGTTGGTCGCGTTGTTGAGAAATTTTTCTACATAACTGAACCCAGTATAGAATATTTTATAAAGAATATTATCTTGTGCATACGAACATATGGTAATTCTGTTATGCACTTTAATAGACAAGGCTTTGGAATGATTTGTATTATTGTCCGTACCGTGAGCCTTTTGAATTTTTGCTTTTAACACACAAGTGACGGATAAATGAATGTATAGTAAGTGATCACATCAGGTTTAATCGATCGGGTGTGCATTTAGCGCACCTTTGGAGTGATCTAATGCCCATAGTCATACCGCAAAGGTTAAATATTATACTGATTTCCATTAGGTTGGTTTTATGATACAAAAAGGAGAAAAAAATCTCTGTTTTCATGATTTAATAAATAAGAAGTCAGCCTTTTATTTTATTCGATGGTAACAGGAAATAACTAGATAAGTGGATCTTCACTCGAATTGAGTTAAATTTACGCTTTGTAAGTCAAATTTCGAATCCCAGACTGGCTAATTATCAACAAACTTAAGGGGGCCATTGACCATTTTGTTTTTTTGTTTTCAATTATTTTCTTTTATTTGAGAATAGAGTGATCCGGAGTCTCACATCTGACGAATCTTCCTTCCAGTGTATAGACCACTCTTATTTGAGCAACTATCCAACCCCTCAGAAACTTTGCTGCAAATGGATATCGATTTTGTTGGCTCCAAGTATATTAATACAGAAACTCAGCAAGGGTACTTGATCGAAACATCGTCGGTTTAGACATTGGCTGGTCTGAGCTTAGACAACAACTTTTTTCGTTTGAGGATCTTTTGATCTTTTATTAACACATTGCTAGCGAACGCCTTATATGCTATAGCGTTGAAAGTCTCTTCTTAGACGCTAGCCCTGTATATGCTACGGCACATTCCTAAGCACTTTCTTTGGATAGAGAACGCACAGTAGGCGTGTGTGTATTTTTGCACTTACAAAGAAGGTCACTACTTCATTACTGCGAAAATGTACGAAAAGTACAGCATAGTGAACACCGAGACAAAAGAATTCCATTATCGTGTTGGTGAGGGAAGCAAACGCTGTCGCAAGGATTTTGTTTCCGAATACGGATTCTTCTTCCTAAAAAAATGCAGCCGTTCGATTGACTGGTGAAAGACGTTTACAGTTCCTCATCCGCCACAGTCGCGTAAAATTCATTGATATTTCACCTCTTGTGGATGGTATGCGAGCCACCGCAACATATGGATCACTCACCTATATAGAATGCGTGTGTAGTTAATATGCCTAAGCGGAATAAAACCCCCGGGCTTGGCGGTCTTCTTGCAGAACCGTTCCTTATAGGTAATCCTGAACTGTTACTTCCATTTGCTCGTCAAACTTGAAAATTGCCCAAAACCGTTACGGGCTCCTACTGTTTTTCATCAGCGTGTGCAATATTTCATTAAGCTCTTGCCACATGGACGCATTCATTGTAAAGGAGTAATGTAGTATGGCATACACATATATTGCTGATTCAGTTCCATTTTTTTCAGACTAGTTTTTCATTTAATATTTCATCCAAAATATAATTAAGCTGGCAAAGAACAACTGCAAGAATGAATGTTTAGTAAGTTGCCAGTATTCGTTAGTACGCGTGACTTAAATAGTTTCTAGTAAGCATGATACTAATAACCCATTTTCATTGAATATGAATTTTGTTCTACTTCCGTTAATGACCGTTCTTTGCAGATCGAGGATTCGTGTTTGAAGACCATCAGATGTCTGCTTTTATCATTCTTAGAGTGGTGGGTAAATTTGTCTGTTTTGGGGTTTTATTTAGTGTTAAAAATAGCTCCCCTCTCCTCTACTTGGAAAAGCTAAAAGCTGTGTTTTATTCGGTTAATAAAAACTTCAGTTAAGAATGTCAAAATCAAATTTTAGATATGGTCAGTATACGCATGTAGCTTCATTACTATTAAATGGTTTAATTCTACTAATATAATCCTAGCCATGGATAAAAGGTATGCGGTGCAAAGGTATAGACTATTCAAGCCGAGAGAGTAGAGAGAATTTTGTAACCCTGGAACTACTAAGTGCAAAACGTAGGAGAAATGAACAGAACAATATCGTTGAAGTAAAGGAAGTAGAAACAAATGTCTAAATTTGCTCCATTAAATTTGGTTGTAGATTGGGAAATATATTTTAAGATTAAGGTTTGCTTTCATATTTGCATATAAATTGGATTTAAGGAACTGGTTGTTCTCTATTTTTTTTTGTGTATATTTTCTCTATTCGACCGAAGCGAAAGTGGTAGCTTTTTTATGGGGGCTTAAAGTTTATTTTCATTTCGGACTTACCAATATTTCGGAGACTAGTTGTTTGTTTTTCCACACAAGTTTTTCTATTTCACATGGAAAGATTTTTCCTCGTAACTAGTAGTGAGTTTATTAAATGCCAAATAGAGAGCGAAGGTACCAAAGATGGTTTACCAATAGTTGGTGCACTTCAGTAGTAAAAAAATTAAAACAGTCAATATATTCCAGATTCTTTAATGCCTGTTATAATCACATTTTGAAATTTGTGTTCACTATTTCGCTGTACTTTCGCAAGGTAATTCCAGAGAACGTAGATATGGATTCTTTATTTTCATCCACTATCCCTGTCAATATAATATCAATGAGGTTACTCTAAAGTGGGATACGGGGTTTGTTTACAAATCCGGTACCCGCAGAAAAATAGAACTCAAAGTGGCATTCCGTTGTTAGCTAGAGAAAGGGATCATTGGTATAAAAAACAATGCCATCGAAAGAATATATCAAAATCTTCAAGTCAAATATGACCCATCTGCCCATTATTTGACGGTTAATAGACTGTGCGTACAATCTGTCAGGTTTAAACTGACTGACTCTAGACAGTCAAGACCGTTGGTCATAACAGTCAGGCTGCCATCCACATTTACCCAGCAATCAGAAATCCATGGAAAATGCGATATGACCAAAATCAAATTGAAATCTCACAAAGTGGACAAGACACGATTTTTCAATTAGTTGTACACTTTTTTGAATATCATTTTCACCGCAACACTCGCATACGTTGCATCGGAATGCAGCGATTGCTAATGCATTAGCGATTAAAATAAAATGTGTACATTCTCATAGATATATTTTTTCGGTTTCTGTTCTGCTTTTAATTGAATTTGTTGAAATAATTGAGTATTGTATCCACACATGAATATGCCCGGTACACGATAGATATTCAGTGGGAAGTAATAGTACACATCATCTGTGGGGTGGGTTTTCGCATTTGTTACTCACGTAAATGGTAGCTGGTTTTAAAAAGCATTTCATGTTTTTGTGCCCCCGAATGAATAACGTAACCGTAATGGGTATGATGTGAACTCGAGTGACAATCCAAAATTCAAAAGTTGTGTAATAGACAATTAAATGGTTTTTCATTTTGATGTGATATGTACAGATATGAAAAGGTAGTGCTAAAGCAAACAAGTTGTTTCAAATTAATGTTTTCATTTCCAATTTGAATATTATTATTTATAGTCTGTAATAAATTGAAAATCAATGGAAAATTTATGTTTTTTAAATATTTATGACATGCAATCATGTTTTCCACCCATTTGTTATAAATTGTACGGTAAGTGCACCTTTTTATTGGCGGCAATGTGTACCTAAACGGCGGAATCGAAATGTCATTTAGGATTGAGTCAATTACTGTTCCAAACCATACGTAATTTACCAAATATAGGAAACAAATGCTTGAAAAATTTACACCGAAATCATAAGGACAAATAAACAGTTTGACTTGTTCTTCCATTGAGGGACGCTACTATCAAGCTTGTTTTAAAGCTGTTCCTCCTGTCCATTTGCGAATCAGTTAGCCATATTGATAAGTTTGATTCATTCAGCTGGGGTTCAGTAACTTCTCAAAACCAATGTTCCTAGAAGACATTTCCATAAAACTTGGAAATCATAGGCTCACACTGTGAACAACATGTTATTGGCGTATAACTTTGTTTTTTTATAGAGTTCGACTGAGCAGCTTGAAAGCAAAAGCATTCAGGCTAAGTATATAAATTTCCTGATAAAGCGAAAAAGCAACTAAAGTACATTCATATGTTTTCAGTAAAAATAAATGATAATAATCCTTTGAACTATATTGCATTCGTCGTCTGCAAGTTGTCTCCCACAGACTCATTTCATTTGGAATTTTTCCTTTTTCCACAAGAAATTGCTTTGATTTTTTTGCAATCTCCTCTTAATTTAAAATATCAGAAGACGTAGGACACATTTTTCCCTTTTTCTGTTTATCTTAATTTTAAAATATCAAGAAACAAGACAAAAACAAGTTGCCGGTTCATTCAAAACCTGTGTATATGCCAATCAGATTTTCTTCAGTGGCCCGTAAATTTGTGAAACCGCATTACGATACGAACGTGAACATTCCAACACACGAACGGATTGACTTGAAAAATCGAGTTCGACTAATTTACTTGTTAATAAATAACTATCTTGAACGATATGAAAGGTATCGTTTCTTTTTTTCATATAAGCTTGCCGGGAAGCAGGCCGCAAATTAAAGATGCGAACTCTTCTTTGTACCGGTGATGTTAAACTTTAAAGAACAAACTCATGTAGGATGGATTCACCGACAACAAATCGCTAAAAGATAGGAGAAACTGGAACTGCGATGGTCTTCTGAGCGCGCACCTCTTGCGGACATAGAAAGGGATTGTTCCGCCAGGTTGCAGATCAACTCCAATCTACAGTTTCAGTTCATTTTTATTCAATTAGCATCAAATCCTATCGCGTTTTCGTCTCCGTCGTCTGTATAATGTATCGCCCTTTAATAATATGCAAAATTTATCCCAACAACAGATTGAAACGCTACGCTGCAGCAATGTTTAAATTTAGTGTGCTTATTCCGCATGGCGCGGGTTAATTACGTTAGGTTTATGCATGGATGCAAAAGGTCTGGTCACTTTACCTCATTATCGCCATTTTCTCTCCTGCACAAGTTGAATAACTTTTCGTTTAAATTGAATTAACCCTGAAACTTGGGGCGTAACAGTTGGCAATTCTACATATTTAAGATTATTTACAGGCAGCTATGTAATATACATACATACAGTCACTTCCAGATAGGCTTTCAAGGAAATTATGTAACAACCTGCCGCTTCGTGGGATCAGAGAAAGCTAATAACTTAATGTAAAAGGGAGGAGTATGTGTAAAGTTGTCCACCCCATAAAGTGTATACTTCTGTTTTAAAAACACAAACATATATTCTTGGAATTCTAGCATGCGTTACAGGGTTAACCCATGTTTAGAGTGTTATTTCTCTTTCTTTATTTCAAATAAGAAACCACGACATCTCGGGCTTTTATCTCCTGCAGCGATCTATTCCAAAACAAGAATTCCTAGAGATTTATTTTTGGTAAAGTATCTAAATGCGTTTTTATCTAACCCATCAATCCGTGAACTCATAATAGGGAAGATCTTGATTTTGTTTTATCTTTCTTAAAACGCCATTACCCTGGTCAGATATTCAGTTCTAAGCATTTGTGCGCGTAGAATGGATTCAACAGTTCTCAGTATTTTTTTGCAGTTCAAGTAATTATCATAATAATCTGCATTCTCTGAACCCTCATTTTGGTTGTTTATGAAAATCCGGCTTTCCCTAAAATACGCGAGCCCACATTTCCCATCGTATCCGCCTGGTAATCTACCTTTGAATTACAATTCAGAAATGCAAGAAAATGCAACAAACATTAAACTGCGTTACATCCATTTCAGTATCAAATTGAGTTGTTCACGTCGTTCATCTGTAAGTGATTTGTACTGTGGACAAATATCAGACAACTTAATACACCATTCGATCGTAAAATCATAAAATAAAGATCTAATGTTAATCCACACACAGACATGATACTATCGGATCGATAGGTGGTAATTCTATTGGACATATATCGAAGCTATAAAAAAATCATAAAATCAAAATCCCTTACCGAATAGAGAAGTGAATCAGGGAGAACACGTTCACTAGACCAGAAAAACGTAGAAAAACAAGCGATTCTGCCATGCAACGAAAATATGAATGAAGCATGTCACCAGAGAGAGAATCGAAAGTTGCATGTTGCTTTTTTTGCTATTGCACATTTTATTGATGCAAATTGAAGCTGTTCGGAAAGAAAAGTACGAAGAAGATTATCATGCGGTTGTGTAACATTGCGGTCGGGCGTTGTCAGTTGTAATTAACACGAGAGAATTCCATGAGTTAATATTTTCAACACCTGACTTCTTTTGTTGCTCGCATACGTACGTATGTTCGGTGCTGTTGTAAGAGCATCAAAGTGAAGCTACAGCTCAGATAGTTAGTAACTTACTGGGCTAAGTACCAATGTCAAGTGCTGAATCAAAGAAGTTTATGCATCAACAGCTTGACATTTGAACACGATACGCAGAAGACATCCTTTGATACCAGAAAAATTATGCCTGGCAGGAGTAAAACTCAAGTAGAGCAGCAAGCCTTTCAAAAGTCGCAATAATAAGAATCCATTGAAACCAACGTGAACTTCAGTCATGGCCCTGTAAATTGCGGGATGATCATATGATCAAGTGAGTTGACTACTAACTGCCAGTAACTCTGAGGACGAAGCTACACTTCAATCCATAAGAGTGACCAATGTTGACCATTCCAGTCTGCCCCATCTAACCGTAGCTTCTGTCGATATGATCTTCTCTTCCTATTCACAGCCCGTTTTGGAAAATTATTCACACGCTTATCACTTCGTGACCTCATACTTCATTATACGAGAATTCACGTGTCTGAAGACTAACAATTGATATCATATTGAAATTTCATCGGGATCTGACGGAAAACATAAAATGGGGATAAAAATAAGCGGCTCCATCCAGTTCAGGAAGTGGAACACTCCACTAGCCTGAATTATATCTTCATCTGTTACTGTCCTTTAGGTCTCAGCTGATCACGGGAGGCACCCTACCTGTCCTATCCTGCCTAATTGAGGTGTTCTTTCATGGAATTCTTAACAGAATTAAGGGAAACGGAGGAAGAAAAAGTCCCTTAAATCAAATAATGAATTTTCTTGCCCAGGGTTATTTGGCAGCTGATTACGTATTTCAGAATATAAAAGCAAATCTTAAAATACAAAATTGGTCTTAAATAATTCATAAAAATTACATACATACATTACGTCGAGCATGTGGTGGCTTCTTTCTTTGTTTTGCTAGAATACCATCACTCAATCTTCGGTGAAGCTACTCATTCTATTCTGCAACAGATCGCGAGGAATGCGATTAATTTCTTCAGTGAGAGCCCCCGTCAACCAGTTAAGAGTTCTTAGTTTTTCCGGAAACACCCATTCTTTGAGAGAGAGAGAGCAAGTTCAACGTAACATTTGATTCATGGTAAGTCGTACTATGTTCCGTTTCTAGAGTCTGTTTAGTTTAGGGTCTAAGGAAAAATATATCAAGTCAGCATGGCGACATAGATGTTAACGTCGGTGGAAACATTGTCACCGTTTTTCATTGCTTCTTCCAAAAGGTAGAACGCGATAACTACACCCTACTCAATAGCACACCAGAGAGATCTGTTCCTAGGCGGCAGAGAAGATAATCGAAGAAACGATGCTTCTCCGTGACCAGTAAGAGAAGCCAACTCAGATTATTTTTATCGTTATATTTCTCTCGGAAAGTATCCCCCACCTCCTTTCTATAATACCCACCTATCTTCCACCTTCTTTCGCAACATATTAGTATATAATATGCTACTATACTCTTCAATCCAGTTTCGGAATCTTGGGGTAGAGTCACAGAATCTACTAGATTAAACAACTTTAAGAAAGATTAGCGCTTTCCCCTTACTTTCTCACATTTCGGAGATCAAAGTACGATCTGATCTGATAAGCGAAAGTCTCGTCAAAAGATTCAGAGTTAAATTTCAGAGGGACCGAGGAGCACCACGTATTCTCATCTCCTAGTCTACTGAAGAATCTTTGACGGAAACTTATCCTTAACGATATTGCATCATCAGTTCTTGAGACCTTTGAGCAGAATTTCTAGTTGAATTTCGCTCCAGAATAGGTCACAATAGGCGAAAATGGTAGTTTATTTATAACAGCTAATATGATTCATCATTCATCATTCATGAGCGCAATGCTGACCACATTGCCTCCTAGTGTACCGTTACGGTCTTGAATGAAGTACTCTAACACACTTCAAGGCCCTGATCCAACATGGATTGTTGCGCCAACGATTATTATTATTATAATATGATTCATTTTGTTCTACACAATAAGCTTGTAAAAATTTAATCCAAATCTGACACATCTGACGGCATACGAACATTTTTGATTCCATACTTCCTTTTAAATATTGTAGTTTGACGGACCAGCTTGGTCTATGGCCTCCAAAATAGTTTGTCAACAGTCTTCTCACTTAGTGCCAGAAGAACTCGTGCGCTGAGTTCAATTGCTCTACCACGATCCAAAAAGTAAAGTTCGAAGTGTGGCGGGTGTATCAAAACCGTTTGGTGTCTCTGTTGGTGTTCATCAAGGAAGTGCCCTCTTACCACTCCTCTTTGTTCTTGTTATGGACACTGTCACACGGGACATCCAACGTTTCGCGCCCTATACACCGCTTTATGCAGATGATGTTTTCCTAGCATCTGATAGCAAAAATTATCTGGAGCACCTTGTCCAAAAATGGAATGATCGCCTCATGCAACACGGACTCAAATTGAATTTGAATAAAAGTTAGTTTTTGACGACCGATCTCCATGAAACAGGCACAATCATAGTCAGCAGCAGTGACCTGCCCAGAACCAAGCGATTAAAATATCTCGTGTTAACGTTATCAGTCAATGGAGCGCGTCATGAAATAGCTTCATGCATTAACGCAACCTGGATGAAGTAGCGTTCCATAAGTGGTGTTCTTTGTGATCGACGCATCAACGAACATCTCAAATCTAGAATTTATCGCAATGTCGTCCATTCTGTCGCCCTCTATGGTTCTGAATGTTGACCAACTATAAAAGACAATCCACGGCGTCTTGCGGTAATGGAGACGCAGATGTTGCGAGTAGTATGACACGTTTTTAACACATCCGAAATGAGGATATCCGCGACCGATATGGGGTTGCACTGATCGTGGAAAAATTGCGAGAGAGGCGTCTTCGATGGTATGGTCACGCAATTCGCGCTAACGAGAATTCATTTGCCAAGATTGGTCTGAACATCGAAGTTGATGGTAAACGATCAAAAGGCAGACCGAAACAACGGTGGCTTGATACGCTGGATGGGGATCGCACCCAGATCAGGCATTCGATAGAGCCATTTCGCGAAACCGATCACGGCGAGCCAACCCCGCTTGTGAACGGGACAAAGGCTGAAGAAAAAGAAGAAGAGTCTTCTCAGTTCAATTACAACATCCTTCAGATAACCTTCTCTTCTTTAGCCCTTTTCCAGTTTGAAAGGGAAGGGGAGTCTCGACTTACTATGTAGTGTTTCATAATTTCAATTTCGGTTGGTCATTGAACAATTTCTAATCGACTTGCATGTTCAAACCTATCTTAGCCAGCTAGCTCTCGTCTCTCATCTGATCCCTTCAACAAGGGATCTGATGTTTAGGTCAAATAAATTCTCTCCTGTGTGATCCTTTTGTAGGCCGATTACTTCGCCGAAGCTAAGCGCTATTTCCTTACTAATCCTATAATTCGGGGTAAAGTACAATGTTCAAAAACATCTATAGCCTTTTGTAATTTACGTGGAATTATTCACGTTTTTCTTTGTTTCTTGACTTCATTGTAAGGAAGACTCTAAGAGTAGTACAGACAGTAAGAGAGAAAAATTTTCTTTATTTAATTAGCCTTGCTATTTTAACTTTTCTGTTTTTCCAATTTTTCAATAAAGAAAATAACAAATGTAGTCTATGCCGTCCCTCAACTGTAAAGTTTGAGAGTTAATTGAAGATAATTGATTGAGGTTGGCCATGGCATAAGCATAGCTTTCTCTTTGCGGTAAACGAATTGAAAAGGATGAACCATGAAAGGAAAATATGTTTTAATTTTTTCTCCAAATTTAAAAATGTTCCAACAGCTTCATTTACCCCCTCAAAAATCAAAAACCAAAACAACAAAAAAAATTGGAGGTCGATCTATGGTTAGAATCGATCGATGGTTAGAATACCATATATTTAGTGCTGTCTATTGGGAGAATCTGAATGCTGGACAGCCAGACACACAGCAACTAAAAACGGGGGCAACTCCAACCGGCCATACCATAAGCAGGATGAGCCTTACAAAAAGCTTCACAACAAGGGAGACTGAATGTAGAAGAATGGTGAAGTGACGGCAGTCTTTGACACTGTGGTTTCACTGATGGGCCTAAATTGACAAACTGGGAAGCACAGTAATTGGCGCATGACCTCTCAATGGAATTTAAAAGCTTCTATAGGCAACCAAGCGTCTAATATTATAGTCTTCTACTTCGTCGTCTGAAAATGACGCACTGAATTGAACGTCAAGTGTAATTTTCTCCCAATTTTTTATTGCAATCAACCAGCCAGGTAACAAGGGCTGGCTTCCTGCACCATATCGATCGAAGAGTTACTCCAGTTACCTCGCAAAAATATATGCCGAACTGGGGCCTTAACTACGGGATATTGGCCTGGAGATCATAACGCTAAATGGGTTTATCTCACAATACGTCGGGCCGCATTTATGAGAGAGAAGGAGAAACGCTTGAAGGATTTATTTACAAATCTCCGGCTGTAGCAAGAGCTAAGATGGGCATCCTTGGACTATGTAACTAGCAATAAGATCTCATAACTACTAGCTTACCTCAACGGTATCTATTAAATGTGAAAGTCAGAACCAAGGAGGTGTTCCTTAGAGATTTCGAGCCAGAATATCACAAACGAAGGTCTGATGAGGTTGGAGTTTCTGCATTAGAATAAGCTTTTTATAGGGCGGTCTCTTAAACGAAACAAGAGAGATACATATATGTATAAGGAATATAATATGGTTATTAAAACTGGTCTGAGCCGAGCCAACAATTCTATTTTTGTTTAGGAAATGAGTGCTGATTGCACGACCTACTTGATGGCGCTCCACACTAATTTTGAGGAGCTACTGGCACCTTCCGTGTACTGCAAGTACCACTTTTTTGAGGGAATATCCACTTTTAGCAAGTGTTTTCAGACGGTCTTGTTCAACAAGCCAATTTGTATATATGATATAAGCAAGGCGCCTTGCAAAATTTAATCCAGTCGCGAAGGTATTTGTCGCTTGTGGAAAAAAACCTCTACTGATTGCCATTGTCACTAAAAAATATATTGCAATGCAAATAATAATTGAAAAAATCTGAATCCAAAGTCTAAGGTTGAAGTTGAAGAATCTTCAATCTACTCACATGCACGTAATCACATTAGTGTGAAACTGTTTCACTTACCTAGAAAGAAGAGAGGAGGTTATTAAAATGATTACTAAAACTATAATAAAGGTTGATAATTGCTTTGAATTATTCTAAATACTAAAGAAAAACTATTAAAGAAGACAACAAGCGTCAAATGATTATAATATTCCGCTATAGTTTATGTTGGAAAATGCAGCTAACTTGAAGTTTAGTGTTTGGTAAGTTTTTCCAATAATAATGTATATTTTAATACCTGCTGTTGAAAAAAACACAGTCTCAAAGACTCCCGAAATCCTCATCTATTAGTTTTATAACTCAGATTTTTTTCACTTAAAACATGCACAAAGACTTGACCTTCAAATACAAACTTGGCACTACCCTCATTCCTATAAACTTAAAATGATTATTGCACCTTAATATTCCATTCAAATTTCAATTAGGTTTTTCCTCTCACCATGTAGACCTACATTTATGTATATCACCGTTGTCATTTACAGCGCACCGCCAATATCATTTCGACCACAACAAAAGCCAAATACTGCTCCAAAGGAACATAATACTTTTGTAAAGTGGCCATTAGGAAATCTCTTACAGCATCCCCAACAAGACATTCTTACCATCTTTACCGCCATCTAGATCCTTGAAAAGTTTCTTTTCGGGGAGGATGAATATCTCAAGGGATCTTTATCCTGACAAAGAAAACATGCAGATATACAGACTGATAGACATGAAAGTACAACAGATTCGGGGGAGTGAAGATACGACAACAAAAGATTGGCATCTTTTTCAGAAGAGAAATATCCTGCACCACGTACATATACATTCGTATCTACAATACATGGGGTGGAAAAAAGCGCAACAATCAAAACATCCACTCTCTGCTCTGTGTTCACAACGAAAAGCAGAGAGTGTATACAAAATCTATAAAACCCAAATATTCTTTCCTGTTACAGGGGGTTACTTCCTCGAGTACACCAATTTGGGAATAGTCTGTGTCTGGTCGTTTCTTTCCCGGTTCCGTCAAAACATCGTCAATACCGTCTCAAGCCAGTCATAAAGTTTCGTCAAAGTGCCATTCCAAGTAGTAGCGACCAGAATCGTATCATAATAACAATAATAATATGGGCAAGCCATAAGGAAATGACAACGCGAAACACAGAAAAAATATTAAGGAAAGGCATAAGCTATGAGGATCGTAAAAATTACGAAATTGTAATGACGGAATCGGGAGAGATGGGGATAGGTCAACATTACGGGGGAAATTGTTTTGAAAAAAATCTGATGTGATAGCATTTTTATAGGTGAATCATGACAAGTCTTTGGAAGCGTTGATGTTTCGGGGGCTTGGTGGTAACATCGAATTGTAGCTAGTGGCACTCTTGATATGAATATATTTGTAAGTGTCAGAGGCAGCCACGACAGCACTATTTTTTGTGAGAAATTAAACAGCCTAGGGGCCTTCACAGAAGTAATAAAGAGAATCGATATATCACTCGCCCCTATTAATAAATTCTGAATCGAAAACCAGAAGTATGTTGATGTGGTTTCTCCAAAGTTTACAGAGTGCAGTATTGTTGAAATTACAGCTGCAGGTATGCCTCAGATACTCATAATTTCAATATTTATAACCATCAGAATGACATTTCTTGCATCCATCTGACATTCAATAAACAATATGATCATGTCGAGGTACTACTGTTGCGTTCGCTGCTACATCTATCGATCTTCATCCAACGCTTAAATAGATTGCCAACAAACAATAATAACGGATATATGCAATTTTAATAGGGATCATGAAATTGTCAATATGTCTTTGCGGCATACATCTGCACGTCTTCTTGGCTATGCTGATATTGGTATCAGAGTCCGCATGATCATCATCACCACGATCACGATCGCAGATCACTGCCACGATCACATCTCCGACTTGACAATCTGAGGTGATAAATTTTAACGATTTGTTACTGAGTATCTGAAGATTTGTTGCTACAAAAGGTGTTACAGTGGACTTAACCGCATCAATACTGTTTTTTCGTGAATGATCTTCTCTTCACGAGTTGGTTTATGGTCGGCATAATATCGAAAGCCAACAGTTAACTTAGCATTGTATGATTACACTCCCATTTTCTTATGCGGAAAAACTGTGCGTCTATTTAAACCGATGATGACTTCTGGTTCCGTGCGATCATTTAGTGCAGGATGACGCAAAAACGAAATATCTTCTGAGTGATATGTATTGGTTTAGTTAACCCTTGTAGACTAGGTAGATTCGAAGGTACATCGTTCCATATCTCTTCAATAAATGCTTGCCGGTTCAGTAAAATTCTAGTTCTCTGCCACAGTAGGTTCACATATTTCTATATAGTTTTCAGTCATGTTTTTTTTTTTTGAGATGAATTTTGGCTTCACTAAATAAAATTAATTGAAAACGCTTTGGGTAATTTAGAAGGGAAATTTCTTGTATTTAAAGTCGTCATTTGAATTTGATACAAAGGAGCTTTTTATGAGAAATTAAGGGCAGTTCAGGAGAGAATTTCTGAAAATGATTGTGTAATCCCCGAAGGGAAACATTGATTGTCATAAGGTTAGTTGTTTCAACCGACCGGTAATGAACACCTAATCAGACCAAACCGATAGATATTAGTAGCATCTCTACATACATATGTGAAATGCACGATTTACCGCTTTGACGACTGTATTATCTTTCAGCAGTGGAATACTAAGTATTTCACAGTGTGGATGACATATATGTATATATTTTGAAAAGATATGGATGAACATTGGGGCCGCGATCAAAAAAGACCTTTATCTTCGACACTAATCATCTGCTTAAGCGATTGAACGTAAAAATAGAACAGACAACAGAGAACAGACGAATGCAAAAGCTAACACATCTAAGGGAGATTGCTTGGACCTAATGTGCCAAAATAATACTGCGGAATCCCCCTTAATAACATAGCACTGTCACAGCTAAATCTACCGTTGCTTCAATCAAAGAAGCAAATACTGTTGTAAATAAGATTAACTTTGGCAGAGTACATCACGAGAGAGCTTGCAGATGGTCATAAAGGTTACAATGAGCCGTCCAAATCTATTAATGATAGACTTCCATTTAACATTGATGAGTCAGTAGAAGGCAGAAGAAACATTTTATCATAGCACATTTTGTAATCGTATCAATTTCGGTTAAGTCCCACACCATGTAGAATACATTATTACCGCAACTTGCAGGTATGCACTACTACTCTTATCAAAAATGGAGCGAAACGCTTCTAAATGGAGTAGAACCTTCGGATTTTACGTTCGTTCTGCCTCTTAGAGTGGTATTTCAAAAAAACTGCTACATGTATCTATTTTAAAGACAGGAAAATTAAGCTAATTCCAGGGAACGGACGGAGATCATAATTGTCAAAAATCTCACGAAGGGAGTTGATAATGACTATTGTGAGTGGGAGTGACCAGAATCACCATCCTGGTTGACGATGCTCACGGAAAGTATCTCCATAACATATGTATGATGTACAGATGTACCTGAAGCAAGAGAAGTATCGGATGCGGATGCAGTATTCTGTCCCAATGCGAGCTTTAGCTCTCTCGCTCGTATTTTGTCTTTCCTGTTTACTTTGATTTGCAGTTTCACAATAGGCACGGACTTTCAGATCCATCGTGAGGATAGTCCAAATGCACAAGGTCTTATAGACACTTAATTTTTTTGCTGATGTGAGGGGGACTAAAAAGCCCAAGGAACACGGCCCATCTTCCTAAGGCTGACTAGCATAGAAGCATGAATGCAGTTATCTATAAGACAGTTCAGTGTACCCACTATCACTTTGGTACCATTTTAGATTTTGCAATAACTTTGCCCTTGTAAGTGGTTGATCATAGTCAATTCGCATGGCCGCTCTGGTGATCCCCAACTACAATATTTATTAAGAATTGGTCCTGGCTTTAATAATTAGAGATGTATATTAATGTTCCATAAAATCCATAATTAAAATAAAGGGGAAGTGATTTCTCACTCTGGATTACAAAATTTCATCCAACGAAACATTGCGAAACACCAAACTGAATTTAGATCCTCACTGTTTTTCATTGACTTCGAGAAAGCTATCGAATGCGTCAACAGAAATTGTATGTTCCGTTCAGGAGTATCATCACGAGGAAACTAATAATTAGTTCCAAAGCGATATGCCCATGAATAATAACGTTAAATGGCATGCATGGGAGCTCCCCTGAAACCCAGTGCAAAATGATCCCACCAGTTGTATGTAAAGGAATTTATACACCATATGCTCCCGCCAAATTTCTTGACAATAGTTTCAGCCGTTTCCAAGTAAATCGGGTGTAACAGACAGAGAGACGGACAGACAGACATTGAATCAATTCTAATAGGGTTTCGCTCCATATAAAACTTTAAAAGCAAGGTTGGTTATCGTAAGGTTCCCATCTACACTGATGGACAGAATATTGCAAGCATCGAAAAATTTTGTACATAACATTGTTATAAGTGACAGTGGCACCAAACTTGGTGCCAATAGAATAACGGAGCGAAATCTACCTTTGCTAATTTATCGTGATTCTAGAATTGCAGTCTCCTTAGAATTTATATCAAAATGAGACAATCTTTTTATAATGCTTCAACTGTACCGCCACTGTAACTAGAAGATCATCAGGATATTTTATCCTGTAGTAATCTCGAGCGAAAAGCTAAGTCAGACCACCAAAGAATTGTTCATTAGAAAGTTAATGCCAAAGTTTATAGTTCGCACACTGCATCGCTGGCTATACCAAGTATCGAACCTATTATCGATGTCTCTTATTAAACAGCCTTTCCTATTGATACTGACTATAACTTTCTTAATGATTGGAGGATTTGGGCTAAACTCTAATATTATTCCAAAAAGGCACCAAAAGTCTTAATCGGTCTTCCGGGTTATTCTCTATTTTACACAAACAGATATCGAAATGGCATTCATCCTGAGATAAAATTTCAATCAAGAGCATCATCCCTTTTGTGTTAGATTGTTTCTTAGAATGGAGCTTATCACGCCTGCAACCTGTGCGTCCATAACTCACATATAACTCCCTTCTTTAAAAATTAATTTCAAAATTCATTAAATCTTCTCCCTTCCCCCCTTTGATTCTGCTGAACTGTCTCCGAAAAATGGAAACGATAGGCAGCCAAAGGGACAGATAGTGAATAGATTTCAATGGAGTTTTATTTTGGACATTCAAAGTATATTTATTTCAGTCACAAAAATGGGTCTACTTCGAGACGGATGCATCACAGCCTTATCGGGCTTTAGTCCTACGAAATTCGAATAACCTATCCTAGCCCTAGGGTGCACTTCTGCCGTTCATTCTCTACATTATCTTATAAAAGACTCTACAAAGACTCACGCTGTTTGTACCAATATTGGGAGATATGTTTCGGAATAACCAAACTTCACAAGAAACTTTTTTGAAACCCGAGGTAGCGCCTTCTATTTCAGATTGCTCAAGTTACGTTTGAGGGATCCTTACTATGTTTGCGGTCCTAACAGATAAGTTTATTCTCTAAGGACAATCTCCACTATTTTGTGCACTCCTGGAAACTGGCTGTGACAAATTACATAATATGAGAGACGAGGAGGCTAACTAGTAAAGTTTTAGGGAATTATGGTCCGTATAAGATAAAAACTTGGAAGAATGAACCAATTATCAGTTCACCTAGCCCCTAAACCCAGCAACCACCGTAGCCTGTTATAGAAATTTAGCTCTTGTTCATCTGGTTATGTTCAATAAAAATTCATCAAGTGACGTGTTTGGACTGCCGCTAATCCATTCTCTGTGTTTTTGTAAGTAATTTGTGAGGGTTAGTGTACCGTTTTGCCTTCTGGTTGCATAGCCTCCCTGCAGAGATGAAGATCGGTTATGTAACTCCTTTCGTACATTACTTGTATAACTCCAGTAAAACTTTAACACACTGATTAGGGTTAACTGTCGAGCCACCCATCTTATTCTACTCCGTTGCCATTGTGGATCACATAACAGGGCGGTAACAATGTATTTTCCACAATATACCATCATTATATGTGGAAAACAACATATTATAAAATTGTGAAGTTAATGAGACGGTAATTTTGTGTTTTGTGTTGTCGCGATCGATCCACAGTCGTTCGATCGTTAGGAGATTCGATTTACAAAACCATAAGGAAATTGACTTCACTTGTCACTCTGGTATGCCAAAATGTCGTTACCTTGCCAGTTGATTTTAGTTTTTCATTCTATCTAAACTTTACAAGATTGCAGTGCCATGTGCGAAAGTAAAGCAGCTTGAAGTGTATTGCTATTGATTGGATATATCGTACGCTTACGGAAATGGAAGAGAGAAAATTACTTGCTAGGCTACGCGCTGTAAAATATTTCCTTAAAGAGAAATTTAATGCTATTGCGGCGATTTCAGTTTTGGATGCAATTGTGGCCTGTATGTATGAGGAGAAAAAGTGTAGAAGATTATACAGAAGAAGCAGTGGAAGAGGATCGGCTGACAACTACCATGGTTTAGTGAATTAACGTCAACTATTCAGTGTGGTAGCGAATAATGTCTTCCTTGCTATACCTATGTACACGTGAATACCATGAATTGTTGTCGATCGGCCTACGGGAAATTCGCAGCTTACGGATTTAGTATCTGTCACCAGAAAATTGTGAACAAATTGCATTAGAGGCGAGTGTGACTGAATTTAGTTGATATATGATAATTCGAACATATGTTCCAAGCCCCCAAATAGTTTATTGTTTTAATTAAAGTCATGTGAAGTGAGTTATTTGCATCTTATTATGTAGATTCGCGTAATTTGCCGACAAATTCGAAGTGATTTATCGCAGTATTAGCAATGCTAAATTCATTAATGACTTGAAATTCACTTGGTTTCTATTCCAATTTAAAAACACAGTTTGACCATATAAATTCATCACTTTATTTCCACCGTTTCTTCAACTCATTTCAAGTATATCTAGATGCATGCAACAATTACAATATTGACAAGAAATTATTAATAAAATCTCCCACGTTGGGCGCCAAATATGAATAATTTTGACTCGTTTAGATTGTACAATCTGAACGATCTAACATGAAGAGATTCAATGTTAGTTTCATCTCTGTGGCAGGACATACTTAGGATGTTTAATGTCATAATAATCCAGTGAAGAGAGAGCAATCGAAAATTGATTTTGAGATCTATACTGATGGGAAAAATTTTTCAATCTTACCTCCTTAAGTGCCATCATTCAAGTAAGTTTCAGGAAAAACCTTCTGTACTGTGCTTCCTCAAAATTATTATCAAAAGGAGAGTCTCCAGTCATTTATACAGTATTTTTTTATTGATTCCAATTTGAAAAGATGTGAAAAGTTTGCCGGGGGCTCACTTGAATCCTTTAGATTTCAAAGGTTGAGAGAAATCAGAGGTGGACATATTGAGGCTACATAGAAGGAAAGAATGAAAAACTCAAAAGCACACCACAAGACATAACCATAAGCAAACAACCAACTAAACCAACAATAACACAACATGCTGTTCATCGCTGACAGAAAAACTTGTAGAATTTCTGGTTTTATAATTCGTCAACACATGCTGCCCATTGTTTTGATTTTGCGCGGCTGTTTGATCGATCGGCTTTTTTTCAAATTTATGTACAGCTACAGATATATTTATCACAGTCGATGTACTCGGTGCATGCACCTCAGGCTTACCTGGTGGATACATAAGTAAATAGATTTATATGTATGATTCGTTTTCGGGGTTTCAGGTTCGTATCTACAGATTTTTAATACGGTTAATGTCATTGTAAATTTTGATGACTTTTTTTGTTACGCTGTTAGCCGTCACGATTACAGATCGTGTGGTTTTAGTCGGACTGAAAAATCATTCTTATGTGTGCGGTTTTTCTCAAGAGATGGTTTTGGATGTGTTTTGATTTGAAATTCGAACATTGAGATGCACTATTTTGAATTTGTTGTGCGGAATAATAAGCATAATATGCGGGTAGCCCACAATCTATCAATTATAATCTTGTACGGTTCATGTAATTTGGGAGGCCAAATTAGGGAAAATAGGATACATTTTTGTCAGAGTCGGAAAACATTCAGATACAATCACAGTTTCTCTGGTATTGCGAAATTGCGAGGCAAATACTAAACATAACCGGACCAAGTCGGTACTAATATTTCAGGGCGACAGTAGCAGTAAATCAATAGGCTAGAGGGAATTAAGCGGCATCAAGTAATTGTGTTTAAATTTCGCGAAATTCCTAGCATGATATTATAAAGACCATACTCGACCCTGCAGCTCGTTTCGAAACATGGCATTCCCAAGGCATTGCCTCCAGTCCCCCCGGTTCAATGAACGCGTACGTCACTTCCTTATACCTAACAATGAAGCGCTGTCAGTGGCGATAGTTCCCTCATATTTACGCTTCCCAGCCAGTTCGACAAAACAAATTTTCCATCTGAATGTCCCTTTGAATATTCTTGAACCTCCCATTCGTCAAACTTGACCAGCCCATTGAGGGGTTTACCAATTTCTCAAAAGTCTAAGTCAAACTGATATTTTCACATTCGGAACATAACACTAGTCTGACGATTGTTGTTGACTTTATGGTGGTGAAAACCAAATAATATGATTTATTTCCACGATGTATACTCCGTCTTACTTCATGTGCCCTTCAAAAACTTGGTCTCCAAAGTTATGAACGTTATGTGTATCAATTGTGATATTTTGTCTAGCTCGCATCTATTTTATAGTTTTGATTATGATCTTTGTTTTTTGTTCATTGATCTGTAATCCTGGATTTCATTGACATTGATGACCGAGCGCGGTAAAACATTGATGTCATCCGCATACCCTACCGTTTGCGTTACGACTTAATGACCAAGGGTCAAGTTAAATAACATTGGGGGCTGGCCAGTACTCCCGCTTGAGACCGTTTCGTTTTAAAAATGGATCGTTCGGACCATTTCGAGTTCACACCTGCCAAGTTGAGTTCGAACTGCTTGCTTTTAACGAAGTAGTTTTGCTAGATTGCTAATCTATGTTATCGTGTACTCATTTGAAATCGATGAATATTTGTTAGACGTCAATTCTGAACTCCTAGTAAACCTTCAGCATTTGTTTCACGGTTAAGAGCTGATCTAATAGTGGGCGTTCACCTCCGACGACTTTTTTCAGCATAGCGGCTTCAGCACGTCAACTTGTCACCTTCTTCGGATAGATTACGCTTTTATGCCAATCCACCAGGGTTTCGTCCTCATTCGCTGAATAAGTATGTAGATGGGATTTTTTAACGCAAATGGGTCTTTTAACTGTAATTCCCCGAGCTTTGCTTCGTTTTAGGCCCTTTTCGCTCTATCAATCTCGTAGGGAACCAACTACAGTGTCAGAGTCACCGGCTAGTATTTGACCGGAAAGGTTGAGGAGATCGGAGGTCTATATTTCGTTTAAATTTTCTTCTCCGCTGATAATGTTTGCCACCTTTACGCCACGTCTAAATACGAATATGATTTTGACCTAGTTGCCCCGCTGCCTTTTTCACTAGTAACACTATTTATGATCAAGTAATCGATTCCAGAATGTCGGCTGCAAAAGAATTTTGCAGAGAGAACAGATCCTTGTGGGATACCAGCTGGGACCGATATATGCTTAGAAGTGTTGGTGTTGAACTTTCGCTCAGGATTACCGACTGGTAAAGTAAAATACATTTAGAAATTAAGGATAGAAATCAGTTGGGAAATACATAAGTCCATATTAATATACGAAATCAAATTCTTTCTTCAAATCAAGGAGACAAACAATTGTGAGCGTCTACTGGTTAAAGACAAGAAAAACGTCAGTTTTCGGAATTAAAAGGGCAAGTTGAATTGAATAACCGGATCGGTTGTTGAAATGCAATTCTAGATTATGTTGCTTAAATAGTATTTTAATCCCAAACAATCAGTAATTTGATGGCCCTCCCGAAGATCTTGGCGTGGGTTGAAGGAATGCAAATTGGGCTGCAACTATCAACGCTTTATTTGGGCCAATTTTCTGTTCATGGAGAAATGGATATTCAACAGAGTAGGTTTATTGGATAAGAGAGAAATGGGTTTATTAGAAGCAGCATCCAGTCTGCCTTTTGGTCTTACTTTTGACTGTACGACCGTTTTTACCTTGAAAAACTTCGTATGTAGGAGGGGCCAGTGAGGATATATGCGAAGGAAGACATTAACAGCTTGGTTTTATAATCTAGGGCAACGAAATATCGGAACGACAGATCACGTTACGCAAACATAATTTCCCAAATTGGAGTCATTTGTAAAGCCTACGCTTACTACCTTGCCTTCGAAAGAGAGAGTAGAATTTAAAAGCTATATATTTGGAAAAGATAGTGGTAGAGTTTTAATTACTAAATATGGCCAACTATAGAAAACAACAAACCGCATCTTACAGTAATGGAAACGAAGATGTTAGTTCAGACTAGTGGCCTGTCACGCCTTGACCACATTCGAAATAAGGATATCCGTGATCGACATGAGGTTACACCGATCGTGGATAAATTGCGACAGAGGCATCTTCGATGATATGGTCACGTAATTCGCGCTAACGAGAATTCATTCGCTAAAATTAGTCTGCATATCGAAGTCGATGGGAAGCGCCAATAAGGCCGGCTGGTGTCTTGATACGCTAGATTGGGCTTTGAAAGTCTTGCGATTGCCTCCAGATCAAGCTTTTGATAAAACAAAATGCAGCAGCCGATCACGACGAGCCGACCCCGTTTGTGAACGGGACCAAGGCCGAAGAAAAAGAAGATGTATGTTAAATGCGAGGTCAACTTCAATACGGGTATAAGGAAGGATCCTTATATTTCCGCCCCAGTACTCGGCAAACAAAGGAATTAACGCCCGAATGTTTCCTTAATTTATAGGATGCAATAGTTGAGATAATCTACGAAAATAATAACATTTCTGCAGTCGCCAATTTGCACTATTAGATACCATTTTCCAATCCCGAATCAAAAATGAACCAACAAAAACCTTTCAATTGTTATGTGCTTTCAAATTCTGAATGTTTCTAATGGCTTCATCTTTTTCATATCGCTACCAAACGGAACTACCAAACTCGAAACCAATCGCTTCACAAATAATGCATTACGCATTGCAATTGTCACAAAAACCAGAGACAAAATATATGACCGCAATTTAAATTAACATTTAGAAACAACATTTTTCTTACATTTTTTCTGTTTCTACTTCAGCCATTTACAATTCAATTAGCCTCAAGTACCACTTCGCATTTTGTTGTCTTGTACAATTATTAGGTTAGTTAATCCGTCGACATTGTTGTTGTTTCAGAATAGTTTTGAGACACAAACGGAAAGAGGGGGTGAGAAGAAATCCCAACAAATTATCGTAAGAAGCAAAACTTTCCTATAAAACTGAAAAATTTCTGCTTTCCTAGCATACATACTAGACTAGCTCCAGTAGCTTCATTTGAGCAATTTTAGCTCCAACATATGCCTTGCATAAATAACTCACTTTGCATACCACTTAAAACAATTTAAATTATCTGAACCTCAGTACGTTTTGTAATGCATTTCAGTATTTATTTCTGCCTTTTCTTTGCTTTTTTCAGTTGACTTTTTTTCTTTTTGCTCGTATGTTATTAAACAGAGGGAACTGCAAGTACTTTTTACTTACTGTTAGACTGACTAGCGGGAAATACAGAAGATCAGCCTGTGTAATTGGTGCTGCTAACAACCCATCATCCATCTGAGTGTTCTCCTTCTGAGTTTAGTTCATTTGGAATCTATCTTGATTTTTACGCTTTTCTTCGGAAAGAAAACTTTATTCATATGGAAGATATTGTGGAGAGAAATAAAGATGCCCGGCGTAACGAGTACGGCGTACATGAAGGACTGTTTGAGTTAGTTTCAATTCACTAGATATAGCTGTAAAAATTACAGCCGGAGTGAAAAAGTTGAAATGTGTAGCTATTCTGTTATAGAAAATGTGGTGACCTTCTGGTTAATATCTAGCTACGGGAGACATCCAAAGAATCATTTGAAAAGACTTCCTAAATTAATGGCAAACAATGGATTACTATTATTAAAGATAACATTTGAAGCTCTAGCACCAGGACAACAAAAGTGGTTTGTTAAGTTTGCAGGATAATATTCACCATCAGAAGAGTGTGTCTTAATCGTAATGTTGTTACCCTGGTTTCATATTTTAACCAAGTGGTTCGTGCTGGCAGCCTTTAAATTTCATGAATTGTCTTAATACAATTAATCCCAAAGAATTATATAAAGATTCCATCCAAAAAAAAAACCAAATAATTTGAATTTTTAAAGTAGATCTGACATAAAGATTCTGTTGATTTACTATATAAGAAAGTTTCAACAGCTTTACGTTAGATACTTGCATACTAGCGCAAAGGGAAATTTTTTTCCTTCCATTCATTTGGCAATCAATATTCTTTGTAAAGACTCCAAGTCTAGACACTCCATTAAGTCATGTATTGGAACCGTTTTGTGTGCTTAATGGAATGATATTGCACACAATAATTTCTACTTATTTATAAAAACATGTTGTCGACAGAATTGCTAGCAAAATTAAATAATAGAAAACGAAATTGCCACTTAGAAAAACTGATAATTCTTTCCAGACTTCATTCCATAAATGGTTCTTAAGAAATAAATAAAATAATAGGCATTAACAGACAAGATGCGAGATTCACTATGTTCGATTGTAGAGATGGGACAAATACAAAAATAGGTCGTGGTCAGATGATTTAATCAAAAACGCTATTTTTAGATGCCTTCGGAAATTTTAAATATGAGCTGTAATATACACGTGAGTTGGGGATGCATAAAAGAAAGATGAGAAGAAGAGGAGTACGGCTTAATAATTGTAACTCCAACGGTTGATTTCGCAGAAAGTTTCGCCTACGGAGTGTCACTGTATGCAGTGCCATTTTGAAAGAGGAGATTATTGAAGCTCACGAACCTAAGCTCCGTTATCCGACGCAATCGACTCAGAGTTCGAAAACACACGAAAGACTCTCATCACAATTATTCAACTACCACATCCGCCAGAACTATTCAACTTGTTTCAACATTTCGGGCTTGAAATCTAGCCCTTATATAAAGCTAAAAGTAGTACGACGGTATTTGCCTAGTCCGATGTGTTCTTTGGTTTGTCTAGGCCAATATGAGAACTATTCAGTTTTTTCAGACCTTACCCTTCCACACATATACAAATTTAAATGGTCAACGTAAATATGAGGAATCACCTCATATCAAGCCTGTTGTTCCTTCAGCCCATCTCCTGATAAACAATTGAACTGTTTGTTTACAATCTATCGGTGACGAAAATCCCGGAAGCTTCAACATCCATTGCGTCAGGCTAGGGTGGAAGTCAGCCATTCGACCGAAGCATTATCCGCCACTAAATCGATAGCTGCGGTCCCAACAATACCTCGATATTTACCTACCTTCCCTACTAGACATTTTCCCAGTGATACACGAGATTGAAAAATCATACATAGTACGTAATATGACTAATTAAATTTTGAAATAAAAGCTTCAAAAAATATGCAAATAAGTGATAAGTAAGCAAGAAGTAAAAAAGTCATAGGTTTCATGCAGTGACTACGTAAGTCGCTACGACCGGTTTATTCCGTTTGATTTGAATGTACGGCAACAACACCACAGAATAAGGAAGACGCAGCGGAGCTTCTCTGAGAAGTCTGGGCGATCGAGGGATCAATGAATCGAATATTTGCTGAACTTCTTTCAAGACAATTGTAAGGGAAATGTCATCTCACCAGAACAAAATTTCTATTATACAGAAATTACGTTTGCCAAAACAATGACCCCCATGAAACAGGCATTATCACTGGCAATGGCAATGATTTGCGTAGAACTGAGCAAGTTAAATATCTCGGGTCAATGGTATCAACCAATGGCGAACGGCTTTATAAAATTGGTTCTCGCCTTAACGCAATCTGAATGAAGTGGCAGTCCACAGTTGGCACTCCTCGCGAACGACGTCGATGTCTCAAATCTGAAATTCATCGCAATGTCGTCCGTCCGGTCGCCCTCTGTTTCTAGTGGTGTGACACGCCTTGATCACATTACAAATTAACATATCGGCGATCGATATGGGGGTTGCAGTGATTGTGCAAAAATTGCGAGAGAAGCATCTTCAATGGTATGGTCGCGTAATTCGCTCTCGTTAGCGCCAAGATTGGTGTGAACATCGAAGTCGATGGCAAGCGATCAAAATAGTGGTTTGATACGCTGGTTGGTGATTTAAAGACCTCATGACAACATACAAATCAACCCTTTGATAAAATAAAATTACGTGACCGATCACGACGAGCCAATCCTGCTTGTGAATGGGACAAAGGCTAAAGAAGAAGAAGAATGATATGGAAGTTAGCGGAGAGAAGGCAGTTTGTCAGAACGAACAGATTGTAACGGCCTTATTGATCAAAAATCGATCATAGCAAAGGACTGAAAAGACGTCTTACTAAATTAATAATAGTTATTACTTTGCACAAAGTGCAAGGATCAGTACTACTATGGATAAGCCTTTTCTATTTCCAAAATTGATCAACCTCACATTTTAAAATGTGCCACGTATATAACCGGCTAGCAGTTTTCATAACTCAAAATTGAAAGCAGAAATAGGACATGATATATCGAAAACTGTACACTACCTGCACAGCAGTTAAGCTGTCTAATGTCACCATTAAACCCACCATGTAACCTGTCACTCACGTCTAAATAGTTCACTGTCAATCTGGCCGCCTACTGGACTGAAAGGACCATTCACCTCCGCCGGATAACACCATCTGATCAACTTTGGCCGTAAATGGCGTTGAGACACAAATCAGAGATATTTTTTTGTTTGAGCATTTATAAAAATATGTTCACCAGCATTGAAGCTCCGCATAAAATTTCCGTAATCGGCTAAACGGCTTGTGTACTACGACCGATGACAGGGCACATCAACGCAAGCAGGTACCAGTTTTGGTTATCTGATCTCCAGTTGGCCAGGAACAGTTCAAACTGACAGGCCAGCCGCACCTCACCGACGTTCCGCCACCGAGTCACTGCGGTCAGTTCAGAAGTAATTGACAGGACAAACTGATCGTGACTGACGGCTTTAAGGCGTAGGATAAATGAGGTGATTCGATAGCGACAAAACCAGCAAGCTGCGATTAAACATAATCCACATTTTGTAGTATGCCAGGAGATATAAGTTCATCATAATAAAGTATAACCGGCGAGATATCAGGAAAATGGAACCTGAAGAGGATAAATTCAGGACACGACGGGCATGGTTATGTATGGGGCAGCCTTAAAAGTATCATTCCCTTTCAACGTGATGAAACTATCACAGCAGACTCTTCATGAAGTCTTTCCATTATTTTTGTTATTATTTCATTTCTTCTGCTCATTATTTTTGGGATTTTTTCTTTTCCCTTTCCCTTAAGGCGAGTGTAAAGCCCAAAGCAGCGAGAAAATCATAAAGACGCAAATAAAAATCTCTAATGCAATCAGAAATCAAACCCGTGGTACGACATCTAGAGGCTTGCGTTCAACCAACTCGATAACAGTTCCATCAAATTTGGATTTGAAAAAGAGGCAATCAAAGCCAGACCGAAACTGAAAATTGATATAACTACCATTCTCAGGTTTACAGGTTATCACGCTGTTTTCATCAATATTAATGGGCAGAATATCGCTGGCTTTATTTCACATACCTAAGTAGCGAACTGATGTCACTCAACGCATTACGAGCATGTTTTGTCCAAAATCTGGAAATGCAGCTATCTCAAGATCAGTATCTAATTAATACTTTTCCGAGTCAACGCTCTTTCTGGAAATAGCACATCAAGTCATATTCACGTCATACCATCGGGGTATTCCGGCCTGAATCAATCCTTAAACAAATTGGAATAAAGGAAGCTGGACTCTTTGGGTATCAGAGTTTTGTGTTCATGTTCATCTTCCCTATTCATGTTTCTCGATTCGCGTATATCTTCATTTCACAATACTCCTTGATGTACATATGTATTTCCAAACGCCAACTCCACCGATCATATGAGGTCGCTTTATATGATGATGACGCCATACACTTCTTAGAATGCGATAAAACCATGCGAAATACATAAATTTGACCTTCTGTAACTTTGTCAATAATAGTTGCAGTTTTGTTTCTAAAATTGTGCACTATGCAAATACTTATAATCGCCCCAAATTTTGTACCTTTGTGATCAATTGAAGGGATGTTTTCGTGTAGATTTCTAAAATATGGGAATATACAACTATTAATTTTATTTTAGCAAATATGGGAATGGAATGTATTTTGAAGCCTAGATTTTATATGCGAATACAGACTTTTTGATTTTTCGGGTAATTTGAAGCACATTGATGATGATGCGTAGGTGTGGCTAATGGGCTATGCCTCACATTGGGCTTTATGGCAACCATATAGGAACATTCTCGGAGGGAGGGGAATATTCAGCACAACTATATATATTTAATGCAAGTTGGGACACTTATACTACATACTGATTCACTCAGAAAACCATCCTTTTTTGTTTCCACTTCGCATGATTGCTTTTTCAAAGGATTCGGTTAAAAAGACATCAACAGTTCTTATCTGAATGAAGGAGCGTTGAGGCGATCCTGGTAGGAATATATCTTTTCGCTCTATGCTACAGGCCCTTATTTGTCCGAGATAATTTTCAGTATGCTCGGAAGTAAATAACATGCATGTGTACAGCGTCAAATGCGCAGCATGCCATGATTTCATCTGAATTTTGGAAATATATCAATAAAAGTCCATTTCATTTCTAGTCTATAATCGCAGCTTTTTCCAAAATAACAACAAATTCCATAATTAGTTTTTGCGTTGCACTTTGCTAATTTTCGAGCCAAAGTGCATTACTCATCACCATCAGCATCAACAACGCCGACATCTCTAACAAACCCCAGCATTTTTGCAATTCCACAATCCACTTGCATATATAAAGTCGAACAACAAAGCCGATATTTGTAGTATGCATATTTCAAACTAGCCCACATCTTACTTCCTGCATGCATAGCATGTTTGCCGGTCCATTTCACTAACAGCGCGCCTAATCTCTTGCAAAAGTGGCTTGAAACAAAACAAAACAAAAATATAATTTGGTAAACAAACACCAAAATATCAGTCAGTCAGTCAGTGACCTATGATGGCTTTATGTGAGGCCAATCTTGGCAGGCTACAAACAACATTCATAACAATATTTTATGACGTCTTAAAGAGATGAAGCAGCATCGTACATGACTGCGGCAAATGCATGACTTAATAACAACAATAATCAACGAAAAAAAGGAAAATTCCAAAAAGTTGCCTGTCTAGAGAACAGAATGGGAAATGAATAAAATAAATTTTTCCTGACAAAGCCTGGCTGGTTCTGTAGACTTCACTCTGGTGCTAACATTTTATCAAATCTCTTGTCGTTTGTAGTGACTACCATTCGATGGACATTAACCGGACAGTAATTATTAATTCGCCGACAAATGAATTTAAAACGCTTTTTGATTTATGATATGAAATTATTTAACATCATTTGTGGTACAGGGCTGATGGTAACCATTTAAATATCGATACCTATTCAGTTTACTATCAAAACAATTATTCTGAAGCGTTCCTTGCAGACTTAAAAATGATTACCTCCCCGGCACTAAACTTTCAAGTATAATGAACTACTATGGCCGACAATGCCATGGATATCATTTCTTGATATGTCACCTGAAAATTCAATTCGTGATAATGCTCTTCTCTTCGATGAAGCGTTACTAGTTTTAGGTTACTGTTCTATGAAACCAACAGGAATCTTTGCTACATTTATTCAAGCAGGACTAACAGGTATTGTAAACAATTTCATAAATTTCTTCAAAAGTCCTAAATCTGAATGCAAGAGGTCTTAATAAGTTTATTCTAAGCTTCTCGGCTTCAATTGAAGGGTTGTAATTACGAGACAGTCAAACATAATTCAAACTACACCGAAATATGCGCGTATATTTAAACGGTTTCTTGTCGGTGCAAGTAAAGTAACAATAAAGAAAGTAACAGACAAAGGGAGCTGAATATATTTTTCGTACATATGAATTTATTCATTCAAATCGTGAGCATAGAACAAACATTTTAAACTTTTTCTGTTCACTTTCATTTTGTCTCCACGAAATCACGAATAGAAATAAAGTGGAGCAAACCAAAAAATAAAACAAATGGTGATTTTCATTGTTCAATGTGTGTTCACACCTCTATTCAGAGACTTCCGAAATCTATATTCATGCAACGTTTGGAATTACACTTGGAATGGGCACTAAATTAACACTTTGGTTCATATTGATGCAACGAATAATAAATATTTAGATGCGTATATAATAAATTTTTGTATATGTATTAATAAAATAGCAAAATATCGGCTACAGTTTTCAATACTGAATCAACCCTGTAACTTGCTCCACTATGAACTACTTATTTTAGATTTCCATTTTATAAGACAACTAGTCATCAAGCCCGTAACATCGAATATTAACAATAGGGTCATCAAAGAGCAAGTCTTCCCAATAAATCAATTTTTATTAATAATAATTAAATTCCTTTCTAGCAGACAGAAAAATCCCAATCCGCCACAAAAAAGAAAAAAACAAACAACACTACACAAAAACTTCCCGCAAAGTAAGTAATAATTTATCTATGAAAGAAAAAAAAAACACCAAAACAATCTCATCGCGCGGATTTATATTAATCATGGATCATGTATTAGGTCAAAAATACAAGAATGTCCACAACAACTGATTACATACGATGCTTCTCGCTCCAATCTCCAATGGCGAACGAAATGCGATTCGAAGACTCTTGATCAAAATCCAGAAACAAGATCATCATGGAGGGAGCGGCGGTCAAGCGAATATTTTTCGCATATAAATTATAAAAGATTAATTGTTATTAGACTTTAATTGAGAGATAATTTGCGCGGATCGTGTTATGCCCACGATCATGTTCTTAGTCATAAATAAATTACATTCAAGAATATGAGACATTCATATAACAAACCATTCGGTTCACCAATTTTATTTATCATTTGGGTCTCTGTGTGACTAGACTTGAAATAAATTAAAAATAACAGTCAATATAAGGGAGAAAAAATGAAGAATTATTGAAGCGAGCTTGTACATATAAAAAATTATCAATTCGTGAATGATCTACATTAAATGGCTCATCTCATGTAATAAAAAAACCAAAGAGCGTTCAAGGAGGAAAAATACGATTGGTCATATCAAAATTATCAACTAATGAGCGGTATTAATAATAATTGTTATTATTGTAATTATCAATATTAACCACTGCCAACCGTGTGAAAGGTCGTCTTCATATTCCTATCACATATTTCGTTGAAACTAATTTTTATTATTTCTCAGCCACGTCTCGATCAGCAGTCCCGTCGCAAAGGAGATAATTGTAATTCTAGACGCGATCAAATTAGTAATAAAAATTTCAAACATAAACGTTCATATATGAATGCATTATTAATGTCCACTATTTATTTCTTATTTTGTCTCCAAAGTGATTTTACTTTTTTACCTTGAGTTATGAGACGATTTGAAAAGCCTTTAAAGGGGTACTTATGTATAAATGAGTTGAAGAGTTTATTGTTGACTTTAAGGTGGCCGATACTTGGAGATAGTCGCATAAAATTAAAACAGTTGAGTTAAATCTGCCAATGTTTCGGATTTCACATGTAAATCGTTCACTGTGTAAATAAGTTGATAGAGAATATTAGCATCTTGTACATCAGACCCTACCTGAATGAAGAAATAAAAAGTGGCTTTTTCGAAAAAATTTGAATAAACAACTAGAAAATGGATCCCCTTAAAACCTATTTCATACATTACTTTCATATTTTACGAGTGCATCGTCTCTACTACAAATGAAAGGTATTTGATCGTAAAAATTGATCGGGATAATAATAAAAAATCACGACTCTTTGATTCTGTCTAATGACATTTTATTGGCTTGAATATTTTATTTAAAAAGAGGATTTTATAATCTTTTTATTGATCAGAACATTCTTTGACTGACCCAAATGATCCATTACGGAACAGTGTTCAATATTTGCTTATAATAATTTCTGGGTAATTGAATTTTTCATGTTCACAGGGTTCGACAGGTTATATAAGGTTGCCAGACAATTCAAAGCTTTTAGAAAATTTCAAAAACAATTCCCTCAAGACAATAAAAACAAAATCGAATTCATTTATATTTATTACCTATCGGTTGCCAGCTAATATGGGTGCAGATTCATTCTGGATAGAACGAGATACGCTGGATAAAGGAATATTTTTCGGAAAAGTAATAAAAAATTTGTATATTCAAAGTCATAAAAAAAACAATGTTGACGAGATTCTCCAATAATGTTATTATTACTGGAATTTTGACTGTTAGTGTGTTACTGGGAGAACCTGAATTTCATGTAATCTTAAGCTTTCTATTTTCTGAGCTTTAATTTTTATGACTTCTTTTGGTTTGACAGGGGTGTTAAAAATCACTTATATCCATAATTCTCAACAAACAGGTAATGTGTGGAGTATCCAGCCATTTTATGGATTTTATTATAGGTATTATCAATTTTTTATTGCGATATATATAGTTTTTATGACAAACGAGCGTGTGGGATCCCGAATTTACTAAGTGTATTTTTATGAATTTAATGGTAATACTTGTAATAAAAATACAGTTAAAATGCAAAAGCTGCTTTCTATTTTATTTTCGATAGATAGTTTCTTATGTTTAATTAAATAAACTTATGGAAATTTGTCCGGTAAAAATGTGATTGTATTTCCAATTTAGGTAGTTAAATAGGACAAATAAAGTTGACATATAGTATGTTGAATATGCCCACCCAAAAGATTGGAATTGTTCAGTTACACACCTCTTATAGTGTCTAATTATCGAGGGGAAAAGTTCGTCGGGAACCTAATTCTAGCTGCTTGGATACACAAGCAAGGTTTGAAAATTGTTAGCAATGTTTTTGTTACCCTTATTTCAGCCATATGAAATAAAATATTATACCACCTTGTTTTTTTAGATATTTTGAGAGGTTTTTATAGAAAACGTGCTTCATAAAAGGATCTTCCTTTCGGTCGGGAGTTTTCAGCGTTCATGAAACCAGGATTTTCGATATCTCTCCGCGGTTTGGGAAAGGGTGAGGTGTAGCTCCAGTCTCCAACTCCCCTTGTTAATTGAGGCCATAATAATAAGCTCATTAATGATATGCGTTTAGCCCCATTTGCTGACGCTATTTTTTAACAGAGCGTTACCGACGCATATTTCTAACGGAGTTAGAGAAAAAAACCACGAGTGGGGTTAGCAAATCGAAATTTACTACAAAGATATCAAAATACCTTTCCCTCTTTAGGCGACATAACTTAAGAGCGAATTAAGAGAGGTGACCGCCGCGGTTTGTTCAGAAGGTTGAAGAGAAGGACCTTTCCATTTCTTCCACCTTATCTTAACTATTTCTTCCAGCAATGGTCTGAACCCCATCGCTGCCCGGGGGTTGGGGTGCTTGACGGTTCATAATTTGAAAGTCCTTCAATGGGGTAAAAAAGGGAGACTTTCCTCTCCCTTCCACATATTTTTGCGATTAACTTCCCCTCCCCCATCGGCTAGGGTTGAAAACTTCAACATGATTGTATGCAAAAAATTCGCAGATATTAGTTTTTAAGCGTGAGCAATCGCCGGAAATTTTTATCACGTCTGTAGAGTGGGAGGGGGGTTCGCTTCGAATTCCACATGTTAACAACAAATTATGATTCTCCTGTTGACTGTTTCGAAGAATAAAATAACGGACGTGGTTTCATTTGTTAGAAGAAAAAATATTACTTTACTTCTCGCAAATACAAACATTTCGGGAACAACTTATTCTATTCATCAGTGCTGGACCATACTATGCATTGCCACTAGGAAATCTAGCATTCAAAATTCCATGATATCTTTATACGGAACATCTATGAGGATCCTAATTCAATAGCAAACAGTAGTTTCCTCTGACAACTAGATTTTTCAATTCATGTTTTTAGTAAAGGAAATGAATTGAAATGTGAAATCAAGAAAATGACAGATTTAATGAACGAATCATTCAACTTTTTCGGAATAAATTTTAGCTAAACATTTACCTGAAACTGGGAAACTAAAACGTTGGTCAAGCTTACCTGAAATTATAAAAAGAAAATTGGTTAGATATGTTAAAAAAGCAATAGTGATATTTTTCGGCTAAATTTAGTTCACCTTTTCTAAATATTTAATTATATGAACACTCATTGTAATGGAAATTCCGAATTTTCCAAAGAGTGGATAAGGAGAAAAACGAAGAATTCAATATTGAGATAAATTTGGAGATATCGAGTTCAAGTCCAAAATAGATAATTGAAATGCAGACGTTCTACCGACTCAGCCATGTTGTCTATTACGTGAGGATTATGTGCTGTGATCTGTTTTTATTGGGAAGCATCGTTTTGAAGGTGAAGCAAGGAAATTTTACTCCCCTACTTGGCTACAGGTGACGGCAGATTCTCATAAACGCCGATGAAGGATAGCTCTCGAGTTTACATTACGTTCGAAGAGGTTCTCATTTCCAAATCGCAGTCTGATATTACCAAAAAAAATACAGCAATATCATTCAAAGATTCATTTCATTTAGTGCTCGTCAAAAATTTGGTGAACCTTCGGACAGTTAATCGGAGTTAATTTTAGGCAAAGATAGGTTGCTATGATATCTGTATGTTATGAAATTGTTACTTCAGTAGCAACATCCGAGTTGGATTCTGAAAACAGATCACCTAGGCCGCCATTATGAACTATTCAAGAAGCTAGATCATCTGTTACCTTACGATCCATAAGTTGATAATTTTTATGGTGTTCTTGTTTTATAGAACTTCTCAAACATGAGGGACTGTCTGCTGAACTGCTAATTGAAATGCCTGCTCTTGCTTAAAGTCACCACCATATAAACTTTAAATTTTGTTTAGGAATTGAGGGAATGCTAAGTCCGTCACCCACTTGAAGGCGGACCGTACAGAAAGGAAGCAACTTACTTCCACGGTTATGGTCCACGGACTTGCGGTTTTGTCCAAAGCAAATGTAGCTCATCAGACACTGCCTCACCTCTGCCCTGGGAACAGCGTGACCGAAGTGGCTAGAAGGTGATATTTGGTTTCTTATATAAATTCAAAAATATGACATGTGTATGAATTATATTCAAGGCAAAACCGCCAAATAAAGATTTAAGAACAAAAAACAAGAACAGCATTTTGTTTGAGTCCTAAGTCTGCCACCTACTTGATGGTGTTTTATCCTGAATATAATTCATACATTTTTGAATTGTCCTGTATAAAAGTTCATCATCGAAAAGGTTAGAATGGCATCTGAAGCAAATTGGCAGAAACCCAAAAAAAGATATTAGCAACAATCGTAGAAGACATACAGTAGAGGACAAGCAGGGAGCATTGGCCGAAAGTGAAAGTAGCTGGCTTAACATATCGGCGGATATGATACGATTGGTTTGATGTTGAATACCAGGATATATTAAACAAAAAATATCAAGCGTACTGACAATATCAATAAAGGAATATTAAAATGAAGTGGGAACGTGATCAAAACCTGCAATGATTAGCGGGCTGGTCAAGCAGATACTTGCAAAATGTTTGAACGTGAGCATTGATGCGCACCGCAGATTTTAAGTTGGCGTAAAACAGTGAACGTATCATTCAAGAATTGCTGCACTTTGGCATCAAACAAAATTGGTCCGCCTAGCAAAAAGGGAAAAGAGTAGCAACAATATAACAAACCAGAATAACAAACCAGTCGACTAATGCCTTTAGCACAAAAGTCAACATCAAGCAAGGAGATGTGTCCGCTCGACTATTGTCAAGCCTAACACTTGAGTACGTAATAAGTAAGACACCTGTTAATGCGAACAATGCTTTAGTTTTCCAATTTATACTAACTGCAACCCACGTAAGCGATATAAATAGCCTGTCATGTTCGCTCAAACCCACTAAAGGAGATCCGCAAAACCCATAATTCAAAAAGAATAAAACAGAGATAATAACATGAATGAGAAAAATATCCCTAATTGGCGAATATGATATAGAAAATGTTTACGAATTTATGTACTCGTATATGAAGGATAGCACTGAATCTGGAAGCCGGCGGCATAGGCGTCTCCAAGTCTTTAAATTATCAATAAGATTTGTGCTATGTTACGAATATGAGACATATACCTTAACTGAAGCATCTTTGAATGTACTGAATGCTTTCGAAAAGCATGTCCTTAGCAAAACTATTGCATAATGTCAAATAAATCATGGAAAAGATGAAACCATCAGCTAAGTTAACTATTCGACTAGTTTTCACGATCATAAGGCTGCTGAAGTCACAATAGTTAGATCACATAAAACGCATGGTCGAAGATCGAAAAGTTAAGGAACGAAGGTAGTGCTGGAATTATAAACCGCGATCGATGGACTGATATGAGAACGTATTAGACTAAACGGCGAACCGAGAAGTATGTAGATTCACCATTTTCTGCCGGAACCAGGATAACTTCAAGGAAAAGTTGATCTTTCCTTTTGATTACAAAGCGTACTAAAAATTATATTCAATTAAGTATGAAGAGTTTGGAAGATATCCTTCTATAAACTTACACACAAAAGAATCCCACATGCCTTACTATGCAGCATGTTTTCTTTGTCTTTAGAAAAGTGCATTTCATTTGGAAATAGTCTACTCCGGTAATACAAATATAATCTAATCATTAAATCGTACATTTTCCGTTTGTAAAAAGCAGAACACAAATCATGCAATCTCATTCCCTACTTCACTAACAATGGCAACGTTAACCTGATTCTTCCCATTCAAATTAACATATCTTTCCCGAATATCTTACTTCCCACGTGCGCATACATATTGAACCGTCTCCAGGATCACTCCATCACTCCCTTCCGTATATTGCATAAAATTGCAAAATTGCCAATAACTTGTCGAAACATCTTTTCACATAAACTCC
Organism: Hermetia illucens; assembly: GCF_905115235.1. NCBI lineage: Eukaryota > Metazoa > Arthropoda > Insecta > Diptera > Stratiomyidae > Hermetia > Hermetia illucens. Next base: position 53,220,403 of record NC_051851.1, read on the forward strand.
ATATTTTCTATAATAAAATTTCTTTCGCCATATTAGTCAGGGTCGTCAAATAATTCAAGGCGGTACACAGGCAGAGGAGCGAAGCCTAGTTGTACACTACCGACAACTGATACTTTTCGGGTGTTTTGAAGTCCCAACGCAACGTTATATTGAGGTGGAAAATAAATTCATATAAAATGTTTCATTTTTGTTTAGTGATGTTGCTTCGGTCTTTCCACCACTTTACTCTCACCCTAAATTGGTTGCGTGTTAAATTTTTTGGGGAAGGCACGATGCGTATACCACATGTGAATATGAGATGATATCTACGATGATGAAGGAAAGAAGAGAATTTAACACTTACTATATTCATGGTTGAGTTTTTTCTACTCTATGCATAGGTAAGAGTACCAGAAAATCCCTTAGCTTTCAGCTGCCTATCATCGTTGTAATTCAATACAGACCAGGCATAGGCAAAGGCATCTCGTCATTCCCTATCGATATTTGTATGCATGATTTTCCTTTTGGGGTGAAATCCGTCCGTTTCTTGAATGTGTATTATGTGGAGTACCCTTATCGAAATAGCTTGTACCGTCACATTATAGTTTTCCTGGGCGCAGAAAAATTAGGCGAGATTCAAAAAGGAACTTTGTCATTGGTAGCAAATGTTAGCGGAAACACGGGTCTGCTGAAAATACCTTGCCTTTCCACGAAATTACCATATGAACTGCATGGGGTAACTCGAAAAGGAATGCTTAAGATTTTTAATTGGAGTCACTATGAGCTTGCTATTCTTAAAACTTCCTGGCAAAAAGGCTCAATTTAAAGCATATTATTGTTTCTTAAGGCGCAATAAGCTACTTTCTATCAAAAAGTTCGGAACTAGTTATATATATGCACGTTTACCCTCAGAAAGGGATATAACAATAAAAAATCTTACTTCGAAATCTCTCTCTTTGACTAGGAGTTGCTGTCTCAAACAATTGTGGTTACAACGATAAAAACTGTTCTTGATAAAAATGATAATTCCCCTTACAAGAAAAGGAATATGACTCGTAGCTTACCCATAGATACAATCATTTATTTTTCGGGTGCAGCTTGAAATACACAATCTTGAATGAGCGTCTTCAACTCAGACGACTTGTCCTGCGAAATCGTAAAAAAGGAGTCGAATTTAAAATTTTTCTAGTTCGATTCACATCATTGGGAGCACTAATCAGTAGTTTTCATCACTAACTTTTAATTCGACATTTTCCATTTGATAGAGAAAGAACAAGGGGAGTTTGGGTGATTACAAAAGGATGTGGTCGCCAATAAAGTAAAGTATGTATTCTGTTTTTGAAAAACAAGCATCAGCTAAGAAGATGACTAAAATTGCTGAAATAATACCAGCAAAGTGGACTTCCACAGGAGTTTCTATCGATAATATCGTAGTATCTTGGCTTTCATTGCCCCAACCAATTAATATAAATGGCAGTAGTTTTATATTCAGGCTGTTTTTTCTAATCTTTCAAGATAGTAATTGGTACCTTTTCTAATGGCATAGAAACTAAAGCAAATCAATACTTCCCCATGTGAAAACCCACATGCAATTATTATATCACGTGACCCGATAATTACTGACAAAATTAAACCTGAATAAAAATTCATACATTACCTACATTTGTCCAAAAAACAATTTCTTTAGGTCATTATCCAGGACACCCTCCAAGAAAAATTTGATGACTGTCATGTAACAGATAGAACTGTGCACTTATCCTCCCATATAACCTGATGATGATGATACTCGTAAAACATTCAGGTGTTGATGTAACATAATTTGGCTATCGCCTGTCACCCTAATATCTCTAAGTTGGTAATGAAAATGTGGGTGTTTTCTCATCCTGATTGCTAGTAAAATATTCGTAGTTTATAGTTTTTTGGACACCTTCAGTTTTTTTCACCTTCAGGGCGAGCATATTACATTTAGGGCATTTTTTCCGGTAGTAGTTCGCTGGTCTATTATTAGGAACGGAAATTTGTAAGGGTGCGCCCGAACTAGTCGTAGGTAAAGCTATAGTCATCATAAGTCGTCAAACACTAATCAAGAAACCTTAAATCGAAGCTCTAGACGGACCAACAAAAAACGAAATGTAAAAAGGAACGTGGCAAGAAATTATAAGATAGTAATTTGGGTGTTTACTCTCGTACAGAATTTGATCGTTAGGGTGGTCACTGGCTTTTTATAGTATAATTACACGGGGTAGAGTTGGAATTTACCCTCAGCTTTTGAGATTACAGAGTTTATCTATGTATGTGCACACATTTGCGTCCAGCTAAGTACGAAATAATAACGGACTGGATAACAGAATTAAGCACAACTACCTGAAAATTATATTTAGCTGTTTCAAGAAAAATCTAACTAAATGAAAAATAAATTAGTCCATGCATTGTACATTGAAGGAATTAGAGGCACTATCTCTATTTTTCCAAAATGTTGGAACTCTTGAAAGATTTCTATCACAATTTCCGGTTAAATTACCAAACCAAACCCCCATTTCTCCACAAAAAAAAGATAAATGAATCGCACTCAGTAAATAATCTATCTCTTCAATCTAATCTATTCGCCACTATGCCCTAATTCACGCCACATACCGCAACCACGAAAAACAATAAAAACACCGAATTTCAAAAGATCAATCAGTAATTGTTTTTCGCCAGGTTTTGTTGTTTATCGGATGTGTGGAATTTTTATAGCTCTCTTAACGACCTCACCGTATCTATTAGACTAGATATTTTACTTACAGCACATGGGAACATCATACCATGTGTGTGCAATTCGAAAGTTCCTATCTTTTCAGCCTGAAAAAGATAGTTACCAACAACGCGAGCTTCTGTAATAATACATGTGTCTAACTGCATAGTCCCTTGTGTATCTAATGGATACACTATCAAATGACACTATCGAAATAAGAGTAAAAGTGCAATAAAAACTACCCACAAATTAAGTATGCCACCGACTACTAGAAAGATCTAATAAAATAGCACCGCAATGCAAAGATTGGAGAAGAGAATAAAATTTGTATCTTTCACTCGTATGTGAATGTGTATCTTTTTCAGGGATCGACAATCCCTCTCTGTGTAATGTTGTTGACTATGGCTTCGATTTTATTGCACTTTAATAGGTTTACAATTTCCCGGTCATTTTATTATTAACAAACGTGCGAAGCTAACTTGCTGGTCTGACAGAATGATGTGAGAGGGCATAAAATGAGGTGATAGGCAATGTAGAAGCATTTTCAGTCTTTTTTTCTTAGTTGTGATTTTGGTTTTTGGGTGTTTATCATAAAAAAATTATATTACCGACTTGCTTTCAAGTTTATGATGCATTCAAAGGCTTATGTGGTTTTGAACTAAAGAACACAGGAAGAATAAAATCACATTAGATTAGCTTTTGTGAAGATCAAACCAATTGAATAAGGATGAGGCGGGTTAGAATAGGTAGGTAAAATCTATAGTGCCTGAACTTCTTGAATTCATGCGGAGTTTTCAACCACAATTTCTATTGAAGGTTTCTACAGCAATCAATTTGAACAGATCTAGAACCGCGTATGCATTTTTCTTATTTAGCGTTTGATGATAGGCTACCTAACGCAACAATTTAGAGGGTATACCAATTTTTGAGCCACATCGTCATATTTCTAGTACGCTATAGGGCATTGTGAAAGTAAACCTTTCATTCCATAGACATACTAGCCATTGGAGATTCCTGAGGGACTTTTGGATTGCTCCGGGGTTCAGGCGTGTGAGAATTCGTTTTCTTCCATTTTTAAGGTTTTGTGTGAAACACAACCATATTAGAATCGATTCAATGTTTGTCTGTTTCTATTGTCATGAAATTTGATGAAAAAATGTAGCATATGAGTCAACGAATGGAATCATTTTCCACTGGGTTTAAAAGGGACTGCCTATACATGCAAACGGGCGGCTGTGTTTTTTCACAGACTAGGAAGGGCTTAATACTTTTCGAAACTGATCTTATTTCTGATGCCAGTTGAAAAACAGGGGAGTAAGGACTCGAAGAGTGTAACAGGTTTTGTGTTTCTTCATAGGCGCAATCAATCAAAACTTTTGGATCAATACAAATGTGCATGATTTGGTAGCCAATTTACCATCTAGCATCCTTAATTACCGAGTTTAGCAATTGTCTAAAAACTTCCTGCTCGTTTATTCCATTATTTTCGTCGCGTCGTCAGAATTTCCGAAGTTAACAGTGGCTGCTCTGGAACTAAATCAATATCAAGGATGTTCCTAATTGTATATCTGTCTTTTGTCCCGAATTTTTGCTCGTTTTGAATTCCCATAACAATGTTAACCTTCGACAAGATTAGAGAACGATCTTCGAGGGAAAAACATAAAAGTGCCCCTTCTTTTGCATGTATTGAATCCCCCTCCATAATTCCACGTGGAACGATGGAACTTACTGTATGTGCAGGTGTTCACAGTTCCCACCTTGCCACAATCTGGTGTGATAGACAGACAGACGGGCAGATGGACAGACGAACAGACTGACAGTGAACCGACTTTAGTAAAGTGTTGTTTTACACGAAACCTTAAAAAATAGGAGATAATCGTACTTGCTCAATGCTTAGAAATATTGTTTGCTTCCCACCTCTCCTTCAACAGCAAAAGGTATACATAACTTAAAATGAAACAGGTTACCAACATCATGGAGAAGCAAGCGCGCAATGAAATACATCTACACTGGATAGCAATTGTTCAAAATATTCATACGCCTAAATATCGTATAATATAACAATAATAATAACAATATTCGATGAAGACAAAAGATCACTCTCAAAAGAGATACATTCCATTACACCTTACCCATCCTTATTTTCACTTCGAAATTACATATAGAGAGCAACCTAACAATTTTTGTTTTCACGGACGATACCGCAATTCTGGGTATGCGATGCAGTCCTCAATACGCAAAATTTGACAGCGGGAGAATCAAAGATGACAACATCCATTACATACAACGTTCACACTTATGGGCGCTAATTTGTCGCTTTAGATAGAATCAATATTCCGCAGGGCAAAAATGAAATCTCGGAATGCACTCCAATGTGCAGTTGATGTAAAAAAACGCATGTGAAGGCGTAGAAATTGTAAATGCAGAGCAAAATAAGAGGTGTGTATTGAATTCAAACCAAAATAAGAACATACTTCAAAAACCGATAATAAAGTGCTAAGCCTAGTTCTGACGACTTTTTCATCATCTCGGTTGGATACAAAGTGAGAAATGTTTACTCAGCCACAATTTTAGAATTGGGATTAAGGAATTATAAACAGAAATATTCTTGTAATCCTAGTTGTCACATTATGAAAGGTTAATCGGTAGAAATGAAATGAAATATAGACATCTCCATTCGATCATAAAACCATTACCTCTCCCATTAGCTGTTTCCTCTCCTGTCCTACTTTTCTTCTTTCCCACCATCATCTGTAATCACTGAATCAATTGGAGACACGTAGAGTTCATCATCACGTCCGTTCACATTTAAATCATTTTTCCAATTCAAGAAACTTTCGATATCTTCCCAACAATAAAATAAGTTTCCTTCAATAGACTTCAATATAGTCACAAATCTTATGCTCTTTTTGTATTCTGCCGCCATTCAAACGCAGTTCCACGGGAAATATTACTTCACTGCAGAGGACTACATCGCTCCCGTACTTTTGGTTCTATCAGATTTTCCTGCTACATATTTATAGGGAACAAGATTCCGAGGCAAAAGAATTTGTATCAACAATAGTCACTCAATATTGGTTAGATATTTTATAGTATCTATAGTAGTCTACATGGGCATCTGCGGAGGAGCAGGAACATGTATGTATAAGTTGGTATAATTCTGAAAGGTTCCACCACTACTGCTATACGTTTTCTATATCAAAAAATGTGCCGGAGTTCGAAACTGGAAAGATGGAAACCACTTCAAGTGGAATGGAAAGGAAAAATGAAAATTGCAATAAGGGAATGTCAGGCTGATTTTCTACGGGTTATCAAACACAACAGGAATGTTCACTTAAATTTTATTCGTCTTTTTTTTCTTCCGGAAGAAGTCGTAAGGGAAAATATTTGTGCGCTTGCAGAAAGTGCAGATTATAAATTTGGCCAGAGAAGATGGAATATGAGCAATAGAGTAGCAAATAAAAGATTTCTGTGAAAAGATCGGTATAAATCGCTGAGTAAACTAAAACTCAAAATTGAACCATGAGCGCCTAATAAATAATCTCTTGATAGCAGCTTCCAGTCTGAAGTACCCTAGTTTTAGTAAACTCCACAAATTAGCTTCCAAAATTATCTTGATGGCTTCGGACAATAACTTTTAAATAACCTCCCCACCTCTAAGGATAAATCTTCTTCTGATTTCACGCTGAACGAACACTTTCTCGGAAAATTTTAAAAGTCTTCATAATAACATTGCTGGAACAAAAAGTTTTTCTATTCGACTACTCCACAGTGCGGCTAAGGAGGTAGTTCATGCTGAATAAGAGGAATGCCGTATCAAAAGTATGGAAACTCCCGCAACATACAATTCTCTCCCTGGGGTTTCGGTAAAGGAGCGTAAAATACGATAAAGTCCGCTACCGAAAAGTGTTAAACCATGACGTACTTCATCTCCGTACATCACACAAAAATGGTAGCAAACAATTCCCTAATCATTTAACTCACACCATAGCATCTTAAGAGCAGCAATCTTAATGCTTGAAGGAACAGCATCTATTCACACATAGGGGTTGGGGAGGTGCACAGCTCAAGACGAATGGTTTGCCACTCCCTAAGAAATCTTGAGAAGTGCTACAAAGTTCGGGGATGAATTCTTCGCAGAAACGCGGCGGAAAAGCTTTGGTAAACAGTTTTAATAGGCAACCCCTATAATTTAACTCTACCGAGATCGTAGATTTTTCGCCCACACACTATTGCTTCTCTATCTCTCTAGACCTCATTCGAGTTGGAGTTGAAGGTTTTGTAAACCATCCATCCGAAACGAGTAGCGAAAATGAACATTCTTGAGATAAAGTTTTCTCAGCTCCTCCTTCGTCGGTTCGTTGTCGTTGTTTGAATATTTGGCATAACACCGAAACGATATGAATTTTTCGCCGGGTTGAATGATTACATTGAGCCCTGCTGAAAGTACTTGCAAAGTCTGCCGCACTCAAGGAATCATAATATTGGATTAGTCCAACTAGAATTTTCTATCAGCATTTCGACACTGTATTATGTTCGGAAATTTATTCATTATTCGGCATCATTCGCTTGTGGTTGTGAAATGGGGTTTTACGAAGGGTTTCGCTGTGGCAATGGAAAACTGGCTGAAAATCGTTACGGTTTTCAATTAAAATCTTGATATGGGAAATATTCGGGGTGATCCTATGCGGAAAGTTTAGGGAATTTTCGAATATTTTCGGTATTCAGAGCACATTTTAAATTCAAAATAATATCGTTGAATAGTTTGAAAATAGTTTCAATACGAAAGTAGGAGAAATATCAGGAAAAGTTATTGGCCTGAAGAATACAAAACCTTTGCACTTCATACGAAACAAACCTTTGCTCAGTCTCTTTCACATTCTTCGTTGGTTGGCAACTCAATTTGGCGCATCAAGCAGCAATATTGTTACTACGGTCACCGTTACACTATCATTCCCAATATTCATTCAACTCGTGGTATAGCGGGTAGAGCCATTATCCTGTTGTACTACAGCAACCTATTTAATGGAATAAATTAAGCCATATAGGAAATTAAAGTAGGGCACACAGACAGCCAAAAGAGGACTTTAGTAACCGAAAAGTTTGTGCTCCGTGGCGCCTGTCGCCTCCAGGAGATCTGCCCAAAGCTTATGTATTCCTATATAGTTGTAGTGACTTCATTACATCCCCATTCCCCCAAATCGTGCCATCGTTCGTAGCACCGTCGATTTTATCTTTAATCTTTGACACTAATGTGGACAAATTGTGTGGTTCTCGGCCACGTCAGAAATTAATAGCCAAGTAAGTCCTAATGTTCTCTCGAAGTCTCATTAAATATACCCTCATATGACGATGGGCTACCGCCAAATACACTTATTCCATTACTTCCACCTTTTACCTGTGCGTTTAGCTACCTCATCATCATAGTTCCACGTTCTTCTACTGACGCAGCATAGACTCTTGGGTGGACTTTAGCTGTTAATTTAGTAAGTGCGTTACCAACTTTCAATATCAGATCTTTTATCAATGCTAATGGATTGGAAGGAAGCACCAGGATAAAAAAAACCGTCGACTCTTTCATATTGTTGTTGGTAGTGGCGTTGTTCTTATTTTACTATTACTCCCAGTGTTTCTGCGTGGACTACGATGAAATGCAAGTTCTTTTCTTTCCTTTTTTGACGAATAATGACTTGTCATATTACTGTTGATAATCTCTTGTAGGTGTGCTCTCTAGGGGTTTGTTTTATTCATCAGTTTCGTGAAACATGAAATGTTGAGTGGTATTTTTGGGTATTTTTTGACTAGGTTGTGTAACGTTTATTCTTAGGGAGTTGTTGACCCATTACTTACAGATGACTTTCGATTTACTCCACTGAGAATCGATAAAATATTAAGTGCAAAATAAAGTTAAAAATATTTAGAATGAAAACTTGAAGCAATTATATTCGATATTAATGTATGAATAACGAAAAAGAAGTATTCGAATTTGATTGCATAATGGGCACAATGAAGAATATCAATAACTCCCATCGTATTGCAGCGGTTTTCAATATTCTATGAAAAAAGTGAATCCTATTGAACTGAAATAAACATGTTCCAAAATATTCTTCAAATTTCAGAGAAAATCTTAGAAATTTTCAGGAAAACTGAGAAGTTTCGAACCATTTTCAAATATCAGGTTTCAGACTCAGATGCATGTTTTTATATTTAGAATTAATTTTAATAAGCCTAATATTGCCTAGAATAAAGTAACCATTTCTTTCTCTTAAAAAAATGGAATCACGCCATGTTCATATCTTCTGTCTTTTGAGCGCAGGAATAGAATATAGCAAAAACCGCCAGAAATGGTAATCTGATAGCACTGGCATGCTATGAGTCAGAGGTATGTATATGCTACCAAGTACACAGAATACGACAGTAGGGAACTTTGGAACATTGAATGCGTTCCACTTGGTTTAGGAGATAACCGAACCTCAGGCTTCGATGTAGAACTATCTTATTCCAAACGGTTGGAACTGTTTTGCCCACGATGTAAAAACCTTTCCTTCCTCCTTGAAAGGTAATACAGATCCCAGCACGTAAGTGTCGATTGGTATCCACGATGCAGCGTAAAACCTGGGAAACGCCCGCTGAACCAAGAATGACAGATATATGGTACTATTAAATCCCGTCTCCACCTCCGCAAGGTACTTTCTTAATAAAATGCTCCAGACGGGAAAAATGAAGGCGCGTTTCGATTGAAAACAGGACGAACTGTACCAACTGCTCCTCCAGGTTCGGAGTCAGATAGGGCTGACAACCCTGCATGGAAAATTGCATTCCAATTAGACGGATTCTACAATGACGGACCCGGCAATGAAAACGGATAAACGTCTTGTACAGCTCCTGAGCAACTAGCAGATACTCTGTCACAATATCAAGCTGATATGAAAGTATTACCAGAGATGCGCCGGACAGAAGCCGATTTCCTGAAGAAGAGTCACCATTTGGCCATTATAATATGGCCATCAAGGAAACAGAGTAGATTCCCCAGTCAGCCAAAATATGAGAAGTGCTGTAATCGACTTTCTGACAAAAAATAAGTGAACACACAAAAAATTTCAAAATAAAAGTGTCATCAACATTCTCGCCCCAACAGAAGAGACTGCAGAGTCAAGGGAAGAAATCATTCAATACGTAGTGGAACAAACCATCGAAGTTTGCTTGATATCAAAACGATACTTGGAGGCTTTAACAGCCAAGTGGAAACGGAGTCGACAAGCGATACGGCGGCAACACAAAAATGGTCGTTGGAAGAACCTGATTTGTTCAGGAAGAGGTCTACAAATGTTATAAAAAATCCTCCTCCTCTTCAGCTTGACTTAGAAGTTTCAATTTTACTTGCTGGGAACACAAGGCTCCAAGGAATACATAAGAGCTGACAAGATAATTCTCTTGTGGAATAGGAGGTTTGACCCTATAGTGAGGCGTTTCGAGCAGAACACATTTTGGAAGTTGAAATAGGCTCTTTTGGCTGTCAACAACTGTGTGCGGATTTTGTATTCATAGCTGTTATCGCTTTTGATTTGCGACCACTACTACTATATATGCCTAGATGATATCGATGTATCAGAGCCTTGAAAGTGCCCGTCTTGTTCGGGTTAGTAATAGGGAGCGAACTCAATGAGTCGATTTCCGATTTCTTATGGTCACTTTCGGTATAATGCATAACCCCACCAGCTCCGATTTATTCAATTAGTATTCTATGATTTACATGGTTTCTTCCACGGAATGCTTGTAAATTTGCTTACTTCGTAAAAGCACATCAGAAAATGCTTGGGGAACTGGATACCTTTCAACTTTTTTAAAAGCTCGTTCGATTTTTTTCATGCAGTGATCCTCCTAATAAATCGCCAAAAGCTATTGCCGATTTCTGAGAGATATCATACAGCCGAGATTAGGCTGATCATTCAGTTTTACAATTAGTGGACCCTTAAAACCCACATTTGAAATTCTGGTTTATAAGGACGACTGGAAACGGAGTTTTGAGACACTTCCTGACACGATCCCTTGCTGAGTAAATAAGCCAGCATAGTTATCTATTATAGGTTACTGTTGGGTCGCCGTCACCAAATAGTACAATATCCATGGTGGCGTTCCGCTTTGAATCCTTCAATTCCTTGGTCGAATTAGATAAAAATAGCGATGCATTTCTAATAATTCAAGTGACCTCATGCCGAATTTCACCGATTTATTCAAAATCCTGAATGGTCTAGATCCAAAAAAATTTGATATACCACGATATCACAATATACACACACACTGGTCAAAGATGGTAACTTGATCATTATCAAAAAAAAAGGTAATTTCTAGCCTGCTGATTATGACACTTCAAGCTTTTAGGAGAGGAGTGTTTAGATCACGATGTCCACTGCCATTCTAGATGCAATTATACGAACGGTTTTTAATTGGATTTGATGAAACAATCCTCGTTGCCCCCATAATTGGATTCCGTAGTTTAAAATGGGATTAAAAAGCGGTTATTTTTCGACTAATGGTATTTATCTACTAGTGTGGTATAGCATGTCAACCATATCTACGCATCATCTCCCCCCGCCGGCATTCCACCTCTACTGTTTTGCCCAAAGTGCCTTTGGGGCGACCTAATCGTTGTAGCCAGCAATGGAATCGTCGCCTCTCCTTAATGTGTGACCTATCCACTGCCACTTTCACCTTCCGATTGCATCGTCCACAGGTGGCAGGACATTGATTAGCCAGTAATTATTATCATCTTTAAATTTAATTTGGGGTTTTTGTTAGCTCCGATATCCTTTTTCAAATAAAACATCAATCGAGGTGAAGCTCGAAATATCACACATTAAAGCTATGTATGATACTGATTCCATTTATGGAAATAGGTGGGCATGTTTTCTGATTTAAGATAAATATAACATAATAGCTTGAATTCAATTTTCCATATCGCTAGCCATTGCTCATGTCAAGTTTAGATAAAATTCTAAAGACCTGGAGGCAGCCTCATGGTCACTGGATGATATAATAACCGTGATGTCGCCCGCGCATGTAGATATAAGAAGGTTATTGTCAAATGGGCAATCGGAAGCATATATACAGCAATGGTCCTAGAACGCTCCCTTTGGGAACACCAGCTTTCAAAAGATGATTTCTGAATGTGAAGGCTTTTTAAGGTTTTGTGTAAACACAAAACCTTATTAAAATCGGTTTACCGTCTGTCTGTCTGTCTGTCTGTCCGTCTGTCTGTCTGTCTGTCTGTCTGTCTGTCTGTCTGTCCGTCACACTCATTTTTCTCGGAAACGGTTACAGCGATTAACACCAAATTTGGCAGAAAGGTGGGAACTGTGAACGCTCACGCATACAGTGAGTTACATCCTTTTACGTTGAATTTAAGGGGGGTCCCCATACATGCAAGAGGGGGGTGTAAATTTTTTTTTCATCAAATATACTCATGTGGGGTATCAAATTAAAGGTCTCGGTTAGTACTTTTCGAAGCCGGTCTTAGTTTTGACATTTGCTAGAAAGGTTGGGAGTGCGGGGGGTTGAAAGTGACCATTCCTTTAAGGGGGCCATTCTCAGAAACTACCCAATCGAAAAATCTGAAAAAAATCAGGAGGCTGCCACTATATGGTGCCTGAGCTCCGAAATACCTTCCATACTGATATCTGCACAAATAAAGTTAATAATAGTATATTACCATAATTTTTAGTAATTGGCTGTAAAACCCCCCTTAAGTTCATGTTAACAACATAAAATTTCGCAATAATATAGAGTATAGCATAGAGCATGATCTCACCAAGTTTGGTCGAAATACCGCTATTACTAGCAAAGTTATAATACGTCAAAGTTGTCACTTCCTTGTAAATTCAAGACTATGAATGTCAATGTCATCCGAAAGTGGATATTCTCAGATAATATATGCATATATTACGTGCTACGTACAAAGAAATACACAAAACCTTTCGTACCTGAAGCGTCCAGCTTCCGGTTTCCCGACTTGTTTTCTATTAAGATTCTAGATATTATACAAACTCTCCGATATAAGTTTTCTAGTCCCGTGCAATAGCAAAGTCGGGAAAAATGGCACGCTTTTCTTGAGGAACTTATTCTGTTATGCCATGCTTTTCTCAGAAGCCGAATTGTTGGTGAAGGATTATTTTATGATTTGCTGGGAGAGAATCTTTCGTGCCAGTAATTTATCAAACGCCTTTGATAGGATGACGTAGCAGAAGTATTGGACGGTATGATAAGACTTGTATCAAATCCTTTTCAGGTCTGGATGCAGGAAAAGTTTCGGAAATTTCCAGGCCCTGATGAAACCAAATTTCATTGCGTTTTAAGTTTCCTTTAAATATTTCAGTCCCATTTTCCATGAGTTTTATCGTCATCAATGACGCAACGACCGCTATTCGATCTAGACCTTGCTTAGTAAGAAAATCCAGACATTCCGACTTTGCGCGGAGGTTTACCAATTCGATATCCCTAGATGGTGCCTGGCGTCCAGATTCACGCTCTGAAGTAGGATCTGCTACGTCTTCTTTTTCTACCATAGATATTGCACTTACAGATAGATTTACTAATGAAAATTTCATTACAGAACCACATTTTGATTAGCAATTATCCTGAGTTCACTATCCACTTAATATGACCGGAATAATTGGCAAGGGACTTTGTTCCGCTATTGTTATTCCACAGAGATCTCTTTTTTGGGCTAGCATCGAACTTTGATGGCGCAATGGTTGACGGGGAGCATAAACCTTATACCGTTGGTGTGAGCTTATTACTTGAACATCATTAAGTGTGATGACAATGAAATTCAGGCATAGTCTGACTGTGTGGCTGCCCTATAGTCCACTAAGGGCTGAACAGGAAGTACTAATAAGATTATTAACTAGTTTCTAGGCATTATCAGTAGACCAACAAAATATATATAGTCAATCATGGCTAACCTCCTTCTCTCGTTTGCATACTTCAGATATTGAATGTCAGACTGAATCGTGGAGGACTTAATTCGTATTTGGAATATAAGGTTACAGATCCATTGTAATTTATAAGCGACTGCATACCAGCTCCGTACACAGGACAGTTTAACATCAGGATCCTTAGGTATCAATCAATTACGAAAATCGATACTGAAACTGACTTATTTGAAATTAAAGCCAAGAATTATGAAGTACTTTTCATAGACTTTTATATATACTGTATATACATATTTATCAGATGTAGAAAATCAAACTTTCTCTCACATCTATCATACAATCCTTTGACAAATAATTTTCATAGTCAGTAATAAGATAGAATATATAGTATAAGAAGCGCTAGCTCTCCAAACTGTCCAGTCATCAAAATATCCTAAGTTGAATGGCAAGCATGTGGCCTGGATCGCATCTAACCTAAGATTCGCAAAGGAAAGTTGCTCAAGCTAAGATGCGAATCATATTCTCTGCAATATAACTATCATATAAAAGCATTTGCCGACATAGCCTTCGCCTTAACTAACCACTAAGGTTTCTTCAAGAAAAAAATTAAAAAAAAAAAGATTCTCAAGCACTTTGAACAAGTTAAAGTCACGACGATTGAATGGCAAAACTCCGAGGGCTCCATAAAGAAAAGACACCCAGCAGCCACGCGGCCTGCGATTGGAACTGAAGTTTTCTGAATCTTTTCATGAAATAAACGAAAAATAGATAGTATATTAAATCCATCTATGAAGAAGACTTCTCAAGAGCCTGAGTTGGCAAAATGATTATTGCAATTCTGTGACGCTGCTACGGTTCTTTTGAATCAAAATGCGCCGCGATAGAATTTAAAAGCAAGTAGAGCATCTTACAATATCTATCGTCAACTTTGATATAATTGGCATCTGATTTCATGAAGATTCGTTGCTATGGCGTTTTAGATAGCAAGCATTGAATTAAATATGAGTTAATAGTTGATTTTATTCATGACGAGAGGAAAATCGTGGCGGGGCCGGTTTAGGAATGCAAAATATTAATTCGGCCTTTATGTAAATGTGTTATACATAACTCTTTAATTGCAGTTGGCAACTGGAACATAAAAGTATAATGGTTGAATTAATTTATTTTTTGCTTTATTTAACTGAAATCCAGCGTGGCTGGGAAACCCCCCATACAATGCCTCATTACCAAAATACACAACACCAAACAGTGAAATCTCGGTGACTACTTGTTTTAACCAGAACACGAATCAATGACGGTATAATATGAAAAACCCCTTACTCTCTGACTGATTATCGTCAATGAAAAATTTATATCCACAACGATAAGCTCCTGATTCTACCCACCCAAGGCTTCATAACATAGTCGAGAGGCCACGGAGGCGATGAGACAGTGGTTTGAACGCCATTACCATTCAAAAGCGACAGCCTCAAGCTGTTTTTGTTTTGATTTTCGCCTGAAATGCAAATATATCTATTGGGACTGAATACACAAGGATCCCGGTGTTCCTGCTTTTGTCAGGACAAAGAGGATTTCCCTAAATACTCCCGGCGGGATATGTTCTCATACTTACAAGCGTCCATTCGTACGAAGCGTACCATTGCCGAATATACGAATATGGAATGCAAGACCCATGTGCCGGATGATAGGAAAGGGTACTAGTGAGAGGCACAAAGGAATATTGTATGTGCGCAACTGGGCATGTAAGACAGAAAGCCAATAAGTAAACCAGGGTGAATGATACTAAGCTAGGGAAGGACGTGGAAAAAGGTTGATGCGAACAAATAGGCCGGGGACAAACTACTCCTCGTCTCGTCGACCCATCTGACGACAACAACGAGACGGCTTTAAATTCAAAACAGATTGCATGGATTTGATGCGATTATAAAACTTCAATTGCTTGTTTAGTGGCATTTTCTGTTTATTTTCATTCCAAGCGTCTCTGTGTGACAATTACGATCCAGTTATTTTTTGGGAGACATGCATGGTCACAGGCAAAGGAAAATCCGCAAGGATACTTCAAAAGTCCTCAATGAGTCCTCGAATGAATGCGCTTAAATGGCAGATGCGTTCATGCGATTAAAGTGATGTTTAGTTTCTCCATTTAATCCGAAATAAACTTGTTGGCAATCACATAAAAATATTATATGTATCTTGTCTGTTCTTTCTGTCATTTGTTGGATTGGTTGTTTATATAATTACATTATGTGTCCCTCTTCAAGGTAAAATGTCTGTCTACAATCCAAACTGCCGCGTATTGAGAAACCACAGCCCTGAGGGCTTGTTTTTACTACGTTATCCCAGTTTTTACTACCTCATATGGGATGTTATGAAATAAATGTCCATTATTGGATAATCATAGGGTATTATGGCGAGTGACGATAGTTTTTATAGGCGTAATGTATTAATTTAGTTGACGGAATGATTGGTGTAATGGAAGAAAGCAGCTTTGTTTTCGGTCATTTGCGGTTTTTGTAGAGTCCCGAGGAGATTAACTTCGATCATTTGCTTTAGAATACCTTTTTCGGCTAGACTAGTCAATTTTCGGTATATCCACCATTATGGAAACTATTACTTCATAATGATGGTAACAACGGTGGATTTCAGTTTAAATTGATTGAAAAGGCGAAGCTGGTAAGCATTTAGGATAATGTAAAACTGTGAAATACAGTTTGCAAATGTTAATAGAATTGAATACGGTAAAATTTCTATTTAGAAATCAACCAGAATCCTCATTGGTTTTTCTGAACTTATCGTCAAGTGCTGGTCTGTTGTCAGAAAAGCTGTTTCTAACAGCCGTGGCCGGAGTTTTCTTTGAACCCTTTGATATAACCGATTACCTCATTTTCAGCGATATACAAAATAACAGTCACTCTAAATATCCTAGATAACCTTCTAGGATAAAACACTTAGGGGAGGGTAGGGTAAGATGGTGTACCGAACGTTCTATAATTTCTTTGATTATTGTGAAGTGGTTGATCTACTATCAAGCCACGAGAAGCGTCCGGGCTCAAAACCAGACGAGGGGACAGCCGCTATTATAAGTGTCACCTGAATGGTAGTTGCTACGGAAACATTCGGAATAGGGGCAGAAATAGAATCTGTCTCAACCTCAAGGGATGGTAACAGTTTTGTCAGTACGGCGCGAGGTTTATTTGCATTGCTAGTAGCTTCAGTGATATCCAGCAGATACTAAGATTGACGCCACAATAGCGACACAGCCGACGCAGATTCACTGATTGCGTCTGTTTGTGCGATATTCGACATTGTAAGTTCGGATGACGTTATAATAGTAGCAGGTTCGTTATTTAATGCTCTAGTTACTGTGGTTAGCGGTTAAGTGCGGGGAATATTGGTCACCAAGATAGGGGCAAAGTCGCTTTTCGAGAAGACCGTTGGATCTTAATGACAAATTCCGCATTGTCTTGAGTCATAGACAGCTGTATGGTAAATGTTCTTACGAATGCATTGCAGCAACCATGCCGGGATTACTCCGAAACCAGGTAGTAATTTGCCAATCATTATAATCAACGGTCTCATGAAAACAATATCAGCGGCCTGAAGACGTTGAGTAGAATGCGGCGGAAAAATAAATAAATAATAATAACCACCCGAAAAACAATTGTTCAATCATCCAACCTGAATCACTTTTAACCCCCATGTTCCAGGGGCTGTGCTGAGCATCAACTGAGGGTCCATCATTGTTCTGGCACTGGCACTGAAGTACATCTTTACTGTAATAGTTGCAATTGAAAATTTTTTTGAGCACAATAAGAGGAGTGCTCAATAACAAGTTACTTGCTATTGTTATTCGTTGCTAGTTTTCAGTCTTTACAATTATTTGTGTGGAAAGTTGATATCCCAAGTATCCCAAGCTACCTCAAGATGGTTGTCTACCGAACTGACGTACTTCTGCTTGTAGGGATTATTTGCTGGCTTCAACAGCTCCTACGATTAGTATATCAATCGTACGATATCTACATTACCAGCATACGCTACTAACTGTGGCGATTTCGCTGTTATTATACATAGTTTCCTATTCGTTTTTATAAACAGAGTGTTTCTAATAACTCATTCTAGCCCCAAGTAAAGTTTTGTGGCAAGATAACCTCCTTGCATTAGTTCTATTTTTGAGCGATATTACTCATCGGATGCTAGGGGATTCACAATTCCCAGCTTTTCACCAACTTTCATAACAATAGGTGTAACTATTTCTGAAAAAATAGTTGACAGACAGATGGACGGAACGCCAGTATCAGATGCAAGCAACAAAGCAGCAATTCGGGCCTCCGGAAACGGAACCATCGAAAAGACTATCAATGGATTCACACAAACTAAGGTAGTTGGTATCAACATATACAGTGGAATCCCGATAATTGTGCATCTATTATTCGTCTTTCCGGCAAATTCGTACAAATTTGTCCGTCCTCAGAATAATTTGGCAAAAAATGTAACAGGCTGCATATTACTCGAAGCATTCTCACGTCTGAATGAGGTCCTGGCAAACACCGGTAGAGCCAATACTTTTCGGAGACGAAATATGAGCTCAGTAATAAACCCTACATTTGTTACCGACACACTATCCATATATTCATTGATCAGTACGGTGACGGAAATTGCGGAGGCAGCAATGGAGGCCAATAAATCCTGCGCGGTAATTACTCTCGATGTGAAGAATGCTTTCAATTTTGCAAACTGGTGTAACATAATCGAGGATTTAGCTAAATAAGGCACTCCTAAATACCTGGTGCGCATCGTTATAGAGTTTCTCCGGGAGAAGTTAATGTGTTACGATTCAGATGATCGACCAAAACACATTGAACAATCTGCAGGGTTCCACAAGGATCGGTCCTCGGTTCTAGTCTCTGGTTAATAATGTGCAATGGAATTCTGAGGTTACTACTCCCCAACAAAGTGACCGTTGTCGGTTTCGCAGATGATATCGGGGCGACCATCGTGGAACAAGACATCAAGGAGATCGGGATTTTGACAAAGGAGGCAATTTGGGAAATGAGATCTCGATTAGAAGGCGCTGGTCTGGCGATTGCGGAGCATAAAACGGCGGTAGCTCCCAGCTCTTTGAAGTTTACCAACGAAAGCATTCTGAGTAACCACATTATTGGCAAAAATGCTACCGATAATAGGTGGGCCAAGGCAAGCTGTCGGCTACTTATCTCCAGAGTTGATAGCTCGATTTTGCTTTGTGCAGCTCCTAGGCTTCAGGAATGGAACACAAAGCAAATAGGGAAAAGATTGCACGTCCGTATCGATTAGGGGCATTGCAGATATCGTGCAGTTACACTTACGGAACAGTATGAGTAATAGTGGGCATGGCCCCGATCGACATCTTGGCGAACGAAGATCGACGTTTCTACAGCCCAACATACGCGATCAGCGAATCCTACACATATAGTCGACAGGTAGCACGAACTGAAGCAATACTGGAGTGTTAGCAAAGATGGGTGATTCTTTAGAAGGACGGTGGACTTACAGAATTATCCCAGCTGTCGCAAAGTGGATTAAACGAGGTTATGGAGGGGTTACCTATGACCTAATCCAGTTCCTAATCGAACTCGAAGGATATTCCGTATATCTTCATCGTTTTGGGCCTGAAAATTCTGTGTATTAACCGACATGGAGTGGGACTCAAGGGGATGTGGAACACGTTGTCTCCGCACAAAGGGCGAAGGTAATAATTGTCGCCGGAACGTAGTTGCCACCCGAAAAAATCGTGGACCACATGTTAATCTCTGAAACATCTTGGAGGGCGGTGCAAAAACTAATGAAGGTGAACCACAATTCGCTAGAGAAAGAGAAATTTCAGAGGAAGATTATAAGTGCCAATATGGGCCGCGGAACTGATCCCTCTCCGCGTTGTAATATCGAAATGGCAGTCGCGCGGAATATGTGAAGGAGTAGGAGGTGGTCTCGATGAGTTAAGTCTCACCTAAGCAAACGGCAGGAACCTTTAAACCTTTCCAACTTATAAAGTCAACGAAGCCTTCAAATTGGTGAAGTATGTGGGGCAAATTGTGGAACAAAATCAGCATTTGCTGTGTTAGGCTAAAAAAACTTATTTAACCCACATATTAGCGGGGGAAATTTCCAGTCGAATAACTTATACGATGGAAAAGAAGACATATATTATAGTTGTAAAGGATCGAGATTTTCGACAGGATTAGTCCATTACCCGATTTCTGATATTCATGGATCTTTTAAACCACATTTTATTCAATACTTGATCAGATGTTGCTTAATATCTTCAATCTCTTTGACTTCAACAGTAAATCCAAATAAACTAACTGCAATATTATATTATTTATATGTATTTGAATTATACGATGTAACAAACATAGCGACTTACCTGGATCTGATGTATCTAACACAGGTGCCTGTTGTGATAGAGGTCCCGGTGTACTACCAGCGCCCGGCGATCGTGCATCGTCATTCATAGCACCACCGTATGATAACGACGAACTAGGAGGCCGCTAAAAATAGAAAACAAACGTTGGGAAATTATTAACGGTCTTAATCCAAGAATACTCCTTAATTACTAAGGAAGTACACTATTCTCAACTACGTCATATACACAGTGTCTAAATATACCTAGTCTTGTTGAGTTTACCTACTAACTAAATTCTAATAAGTCTCGTACTAATTAAAAACCAATTTGTCCATGGACATGTGTATGAACATAGCGGCAGAAGTATATAAACTCATCGTTCGTCTATAAATAACAAGCTAATTTTAATTAGAATTCACGTATTTCACGTATGGATCAAAAATAAATTAATGTACGGACATACACTTAATTCCGTGGAAAAGTATCGTGTCGTCAAGCTGAAAATTAGGTAGCCATAAAACTACCTACTCTTACCTTCATCTTCCTGCAAAACACTTCATTCACATTATGGAGTAGTCCATGGGAAATTTTCAAGAAGTTTTTGTACAGATTTGCGGTATCTTAGTTTTGCGAAGTTTTAACCCGTTCGGACTCTCATGTAAATTTTTGGGTATGAGGCTTCGACAATTTTAAAGAAAATTGGTGTAAAGCTTTGAGCTTTCCTCAGAAGAAACTCATCCTACCTCTAAAATCTATCATAACTTAATTTAAAACTAAACCCTTAGCCGAATGTTTTTTTTGTTACTTTGCTACTCCAAACGGCTACCTAGGAACAAACAATTCAATAGTTAATTAACTATAGATGAGTAGGTAAATCGAAAATGGCTAATCCAGCATGGGAGATCCTAGTCTATGGTGAAGACGTGGTAGCATGTAATGACGAGGACATTGTAAAAATAATAATTCCATTTCTAATTTAAATAAACAGCGGCAGTGGCAGCCATCTAACGACAGCCAAACACAATCTACACTTCATCAACTAAATCATGTAATTTTGCGTTATAATTATGCAGACAACGTTCGATTGAAATTTTTCGTCGTTGTCGCTGCACTTTCTGTATTTTTTTAAATTATTATTATTCTTGTTCCACTCCTAGACATCATATACTTCACTATTCAGGTTCACTTGCTATGTATATTGCTGAAATTAAAATAACATTCCACTACATTCATTTTTCCCGCGCAATGATGAAATTATTTTTAGAATATTATGTTTAATCTTTTCTGTAGTTTGTGATATTCTCGTGAATGTATATTTTGTATTTAATGTCTATAGTCATATGATTTGCAAAGTTGTAGCTCCGGCAGCAGACATTTAGAATATCAATCAGGAGTTGGGACGGGGCATGTAGGTACGAATGGCCAAGCAAATGGGCAAGGGAACTTATGAACTGAACTCGTAGAGAATAATCGAAAGTAAATGTCCCGTCTAATTGCTCGTGAAATATTTTAAATAATGCAAATTGCATTCGAAGATACTTGAATGTCTATGGGAAAACTCAGAAAATGGGAGACAATTTGGATTTTGAGTTTGTTATTAATTTGTATACTAGAATACGGTGGTGACGAGAACTTGGCATGTGAATCTGAAAGGCCGGAGGAAGTGGATGCAAGGAATGCAACAACAGCTGGCGAGTAATGGTTAAAATTTATGTAGACAAGAGTGTTTATTTTCATGTGCTCATTTCTCTGAAACCTCGACTCATTCTTCCGCATTTAAAAGACGCGACACCGGACTTATCTCCACATAAAATTATAATTCTTCCAAAATATGATACACAACCCTGAACACTTCACCTCCATTCATATCAGAATTCAGAAAAAAAAAACTTGCATAAACGTAACTATATATTTCAGTGATCTAAAAGTCACTACATCACCCCGTTTTATGGAACAGAACATTTCCCCAAAATGGTTCATCTACGCTAATGACAATAATTTGAAAAGTATCCCACAAATGAGTCAATCAGTGCCTTCCACACGACCTCATTGCAATAATCTGGCATCGATACTCCAACTTCTGAGGTACAATTGATTCATATGACATTGCAAATTTTCTGCGAAAAATGTTGCCCTTATATAATATAAATATAAAATGGACTTTCGAATCTACTATACGTGCAGACGGCGGAGGATCTAAGTAATAATTTGAAACATTTTATAAGGATCCTATATGCGGTAATTAAATTGGCAATACACGAAGGTAACTTAACAAAACCCAGCATTATGATTTACATTTTAGGATTATTCGTATAAAAACTATGCAAATACTCCTCCAGACAGGTTGACAGACGGTCAGACTTTGTCGCGATTAGAATAAAGTTACTGTATTAACTAAAAAAATCCCTTAGAAAATTGACAAAAGTCGGAACGAAAAAACGTCATATGCATATATAACGATATCTCTTTAATGATATTCCCATCAGTTTTAATCTGTTGTGCAAACTCAAATAAAAGATAGATTGTCTTGAATTAAATTTCAATAATGTTCGCATTCAATCATTGAAAATGCATTACCCGGCCATACACTTGATTCAATGCAACGCACAATGCAAAATCTCAAATTTATTTACATAAGCAAAACACAGGCAGACGACCGATGATCGTCTTATTTTCATTTTGCGTGTCATGAATTTTATTATTTTTTAATGAATTTGTAGCGACATTTTGATATTTTATTGACTGGCATTTCTTTTTTATACTTTTCATGTATATATTCTCAAGTTCGTCTGTGCGACTATGAATGCAACGTATAAAATGTATGGATTTAGATTTGAGATGTTAGACAAGACAGTCAGCTAGTGAGACCAAAGGCTTATTGTTTTGTATTTACCACTTGTTATTCACCTTCCAGTGGTTGTTGCTGCACTTTAGAGATCATTCACGTTATATGTGCATTAATATAACTACTATGTTCTTAATTTTTGCAGAATTAAATGAATGATCTAATTTGTCCCTTGAGTCGTATCAACAAACTTTTCTCCTGTTCCAATTATCGAAAACGCTGACTTGGATTTTCTCTCTCTATTCTTCCTTCGTTCTCCTTCAGAGTCTTTGTTTAGATGTCCTTTTTCTCTTCTCAATTGACATTATATCTCCATGATTTCCTTTGTTCTATTATAAATGCCTAGCAACGCCTCTTCCAACTCGAATCTACAATTTTAAAATTTACTTTCTTTTTGTCGCTCGGTTTAAAGATTTAATTTTTAAGAAATTGACAGGTTTCAGATTAAAGTATTTATTAACTCTTTAGTTCATGTTCTGCTGTGCATTGTTAGCTCTGTGAACAATTAGATGGGCGATAGGTAATTATGATCGACAGTTGCAGTAGGACTTTAGCCACAATTGGTTGATTGCTGCTATCGACGATTTGCATTAGGAGGATCCGGAAGAGAATATTCAACGATCAAGATATGAAATTTTGCTTTTCAAGCAAATCACTATGAAACTAACACTCAATACAAATTATTTATCTAAGAAACTTAATGACTTCTTGTTGTTGTTTTACTTGCTTATTGACCATTTGCGATGTTCTCTTAAAATTCAATACATGGAATCTGTTTCGACGCAGAAAATAAGAGTCGAACTATATCTCACTCCTATTTCTACTCAATGATACGCAAGACTCACAAAACAATATTGTCAGTCTGCCGGCCCAACTTTCAGATATGAATTCATGATCGAAAAAAGAGCCCAAAAATACGGGATTGAATTGGCTAAAATGAAATGAAGCCGCATCTATAACGAAACAGAGAGCAAATTATTCTGAAATTGCTGAAATTACTGCCATGTGGAGAGGATTTCAAAACCAAGCTTTTGTTCCATGCATGGAAGGCGCAATGCCTAAAATATCAAAGAAGGAATTCTCCTCAAAGAGGAAAGGTGCATCATTATCATTATCAGACTTGAGGATGTTGAGCAGACACTTGATAACCTCAAAAATAGACGAGGATTGCAGAACTAGTTTGAAATCTGTTTCGGAACTCAAAGCGATGAATATATTGTACCTAGTGATTGTGTGAAATGACGAATGCCTTAGCAGAAAAGGATTCATTTTGACATGCCTGGATTGAAACTCGCAATTGTAGCCTCAATAGCACGAGCACATCCTGCCATTAAAAACTGCTCCCATAAGAAAAATAACTAAGCCTACATGCTGCTGAGAGTATCGGCAGATGATTCGTCTCCATCTTGTAACGAAGTATGTAAAATCAAATGTTACCCAAAATCACTTACAGGCTAATGCTGTGAACGCCTCCGCCCGTATGGTACTTCTCAAAGAACGCCTAATGTTTTGTCACCATTAGCATGGTGGTGCAAGTTCAGATGTAACATACCTGATTAACATTGATTTGGCTCTGAACCTAAACGCAAGACCTAGCGCCAACTGCATGCCCTAACTACTTTCAGAAGGAATCATAATGATTACGTAACAGAATATTGATAATGGTTTTGAGTGGAGACCCAATTATAAATATAAACGGTCTTCAAAATATCGAAACTACAAATAACGGCCAACGAAATTTCATAACGAGAAACATCCCGAGGTCACTGAGTCAAACTCGAAAAGGAGTGTCAATGAATACGAAACTCAAACGCTGCTGAATGTGAATTCGTCACGGGATGAATCAATCCAGAAATTTACGAAGCAAATTTTGAAATTGGTCGTGCTTTTGGAGAACACAAAAAGACGTTTCATTCGTCAATTGATAGGGGATGCAAATGAGATCTTTAGAGATCCAACAATTCGAAAAATAACTTCTCGCACATTTCTCCGGAATTGAATACCTCCGAGGTGAAAAGGAAGCACACTTCGAATAACCACTTCACTCTGAAATGTAAGCAGGAAGTGACATAGAAGACTAGAACGGAGAATACCATTAGGCAAATAAACGTCAGAACCCAGAAATAGTCAAGACACGAATGAAGAAGAAAAGCAAAAAACCGAGGCGCGATACTATTCTGAAATAAAGGAACTCAGGGCAAAATGCTTGCATGCCCGAAGAACCGTTCGGCGATTAACAGGAAGAGTAGACTTTCAAGAATAGCTCATGGTGTTTAAACAAATTAGGCAAATCCGAGTGATGATGTCTAAACTAAAGGAGAAGAAGACACTGCAGGTACTCTGTTTAACAATGCTGAAATCAATAGTAAAGACAATGTTCTTCCAAAGAGCAACTAATTCTGAGATCGTGCTAGGTCCAAGATTCTTCAGAGGACTCGATGTTAAGGCATTGATTGCCTGCTCTCTGGCTTGGATCACTGTCCCTGGTAACTAATCTAATACGATCAAAATTAATTATATTATTACCTATGTGTATCAGTGCGGATTATGATTTTTTTAAGCGGCATTATGAGGTAGATTAATTCCTTGAATGAGACTTCCTGATCTTTCGAAAAAGTCGAAAAAAGCAGCTAGAAGTCCTTTCAAAATCGGAGTCTTATTATAGGGGATCATAAAGCCACTCTAAATTCAAATGAGCAAATAAAATGTATTTAAAAAACGCTCAATTGTTATGCGACATATTAGAATACATTGCAGCATGTACTCGTGGGCAAGAAGTGCTAGTCTTGTGATGAATAATAACTCTCTCGCCGTATAACGCAAAGATTCCCATATCCCAGAGACTCCATATAAGGTACATAAGAGGACCACTTCACATGAAGTTTTGATTTGTCTTAAGCGGTAACGTTTTACAACAACGAGTACCTTTAACGAGTTTACAACTGTGAGGAGAATGGTAATCAATAGGCAATCTAAAGTAGCTAGAATACGCAGATATGAAACACACTTAAAATATTTATGGAAAAATCCAGGCACGTCATTGATTGGTCGTGGGTTTCCTGAGAACATACAGACTCATTCCGAATGGCAAAATATTTTTTTGCTTTCGTTCGTGGTTAACTTGAGTTGAATACCGAGAGGAAACAAAGAAACCAAATTAAGACCTGAAATTTCTCTTTAATTGTCATGTAAATTAACAAAATCGGCCTCTCCTCTATCATTACCCATTTTGCCAATGTCAGAAAAAACATTTCCTCAATTCACTCTAAATCCCGAGATGCAATGTATTTTTCCTTTCCATATCGGTTCCAATTAAGCGTGCACGTGCTGTCCATCAATATATAGCATTTCAAAAAGATAGTAATTATCACATACTGCAAACTCAGTGCTTTTAATTGCTGATTTTAATTATAGGCTCGAGTTTTCCTCTATTGAATCCAAGATGTTGAGAGGGCCTATGTGTATGTCAACGCAATCAAATACGTATGTGCCAGTACAATATATTCGAGACATGGTTGCCTTGTCTATTGACTTCACTTGGGGGCTGCAGAAGTCTTCTTTCAGTTAGACCACTTTTCCAACGCTATTATTAAGTGTAGCGCATTCATTCGTGTGCCCATTGAGGCGTCTAAGGTCGAATTTATTGTAGAATTATAGACACTTTCAGTAAACGACGCAGTATGGTCATGAGCGGGAGTTTAAGTCGTTTCTGAAAAAATGAAAATCATGCTCCTCAGTGAACAAAAAATCATTCTGTGCATACGGTCTGATAGACTGGAGTGAATATGATGTAAAAAAAACTCCTAAGAACCTTGGACACTGCGTCTAGGTTAAAATGTTCGTCGCAATGGTTAACACTCATGTGACGGCTTTCGAATATGATCCATAACAACCTGGTTTGAATGCTTTGACTGCAGTTGTCAGCTATGTGAGCTCGCCAAATACTTTAACAAGGATCATGTTCGTTAAATTAACTACAAACATTTTCCACGACGTTGTGAAAGTCTCAAGCACAGCAAATTGGGCGAAGGTTTTTAAATATTTGAATGGCAAATCAGTTCTTAAATGGTTAAACTCTTAATACTGCTACTATCTACCAACTTCTCCCTAGCTTGCCCCGATTACAGAAAACTTTGCTATCGTTTGAATGCATCAAAAGATAACTTATTTTCTATACATTTTCTGGCAATAGCTATAACAGCAGCACTAACTAACAATTCAGGAAAAAGTGACTCGACGAAAGAACACGAGGACGCCTATGAAATTCCCAACTTTGAATAGGACCATGACTTGCCACTTTATTTTCTTCTCACAAAAAAAAATCGTTATTATTACAATTACAGTAACTATATGTATGCGTATAAGTGACTAGAACGTCGTTATACGTACTGTACATTTTTTATCGAAATAGATGAATCTACTTCGATATTAGATATAAGCAAGTGGAAAAAATTTCGATTTTTAAGACCTTTTCTTTGACGTTCGTAGTTTTTCTTCTCTGAATGATATCGAAAATTCTAAAGGAATGTGTTATTCACCCCTACGCTAAGTGGCATTTTGAAATGGTTGGGTTGGCTTTTCTATGGTATACAAGAAGTCGTCTTGACGAATTTTTTGCATGAAATTCCAAGGGCTTGGTATGTCCTTAAATTCTGAAACTTGAGAAAGAAAAAACAATTTAGGGCAGTTGGATGAGCAAGGCGTTCGAGGTATTGCAGCTTCCCACCCTCTGAAGTAAAAATTACAAGTCATCTTACAGCATGTAATTCTAATCTTCTTTTTCTTCAGCCTTTGTCCCGTTCACAAGCGGGGTCGGCTCGTCGTGATCGGTTTCGCCATTTGGCTCTATCGGATGCCTGATCTGGGTGCAATCTCGAGGCTTTCAAATCCCCATCCAGCGTATCAAGCCACCGTTGCTTAGGTCTGCCTTTTTGGTCGTTTACCATCGACTTCGATGTTCAGACCAATCTTTGCAAGTGAATTCTCGTTTGCACGAATTGCGTGACCATACCATCGAAGACGCCTCTCTCGCAACTTTTCCACGATCGGTGCAACCCCATAACGATCGCGGATATCCTCATTTCGGATGTGATCTAAACGTGTGACGCCACTAGTCCAACGTAGCATCTTCGTCTCCATTACCGCAAGACGCCGTTCATTGTCTTTTATGGTCGGCCAACACTCAGAACCATAGAGAGCGACTGGACGGACGACATTGTGGTAAATTTTAGATTTGAGACGTTCGTTCATACGTCGATCACAAAGGACACCAGTTGTGGAACGCCACTTCATCCAGGTTGCGTTAATGCGTGAAGCAATTTCATAACGCAGCTCTCCATTGGCTGATAGCGTTGACCCGAGGTATTTAAATCGCTCAGTTCTGGGCAGATCACTGCCGCTGACAGTGATTGTGCCTGTTTCATGGGGATCGGTCGTCAAAAATTCAGTTTTGTTTAAATTCAATCTGAGACCGTGTTGCATGAGGCGATCATTCCATTTTTGAACAAGTTGCTCGAGATCATTTTTGCTATCAGATGCTAGGAAAACATCATCTGCGTAAAGCAGAGTGTAGGGCGCTGGACGTTGGATATCCCGTGTGACGGTGTCCATAACAAGGACACAGAGGAGTGGTGAGAGGGTACTTCGTTGATGAACTCCAACAGAGACACGAAGCGGTTTTGATACACCCGCCATACTTCGAACTTTACTTTTCGGATCGTGGTAGAGCAATTGAACCCAGCGCACGAGTTCTTCTGGCACGAAGTGTTGTCGTAAAGCATACCAGATGAGTTCGTGTGGTACACGATCAAACGCTTTCTCTAGATCCAGAAAGGCAATGTAAAGAGGGCGATGCTTCTCACGGTGTTTCTCCATGAGTAACCGCGCAGCGTGTAATTCTAATCATGATATATTTTCAAAGCAAGCAGTAACCACTGGGTTGTTAGGTTTTGAAAACATGAGAGGCAACGATTGATCTAAAAAAACTACCAAATAACATTCTATTTTTCAAAAATAAATGAGAGAAAAGTTAATGTAGATTGAATCGTTTTGAAATTAGTCAAATGAACTAATTATGTTTAAAGTATGTTATGCAAAGATTTTTATATCTTATTGTTTAGGATAATGACGGATCCTAAGTCCACATCCACTTGATATTGGACCGGACGAAATGGAGAGCAACTTAGTCTGACGTTTTTTATTCCACGGACCCTTCGTTTGGGGCATAGCACGGCGGTTTAACTTAGATATGATTCGCAGCCTTGTCACGTTGTTCCCACGGCAGAGGTGAGGCAGCATCTGCTGAGTTGCTTCTGCCCTGGACGATATCGTTAGCCCCTATTGTTTATATATTATATCTATTTCCCTAAAACCATTTTCCATTTGTTGATATAGGGTTACTTGTTTGATTCAAACAGAAGGGCTCATAGTTTTCTCACAGAGCTTAATGAAAACACATTCTGCTCTCCCACTTCTACGACTTATCCAATTGAGAAAGGACGAATTTCTCATCGCCACAATAACAGAAAGAGAAACTTAATACTACTGAATAAATCGCGTTAAAAACGGGAGTATACACTATAAATTTCAAACGTTTATTTCACGCACACATTCCGCACAACAATCATCAAAAAACCCCTAATCAAAATGAAAATCGTTTTTCGTCTGACATATTTATTTGTTTGTTTGTTTGCTGTTAAGTTTCGCACTCTTGAATTACACACTAAAGTAGAGGTAGAAAGGGAGTCTACTGGTTAAGTAAGCCAGCAAGCAGGAAAGTCGACGGGAGACTGTTGCCAGATTGTCCATCTGAATTACAAACTATTGGTTGACTGCTCAAATCAAATAACCAAACTATGTAGTATGAAATCAATATAGATTTGTTTACTGTATCTACCTACGAACACGTGAATGAGCTGCTTTACGAGACATCATGGGTGAATATAAACTAGAAGAGGTTCTCATGGAGTTCGGGAGAAAAATCCAGAATTGCGAATCACAAATTGCACTTCCTGTAAAAGTTTAATCAAAAGCCATTGGAAAATGATGCTATCCCCGATGCGTGAAATAATGGAATCCGCTGAATAACATCTTCTTTCCCACACGGCTCCCAACATTTGCTATGCCTAAAATCCTCGCAATTGCTATTCCTACTAAATACGACATGCTCCCTTCAATTGCCACGGAAACCATAATCACGTTTGTTATCTTGACTATTATGCCTCGCCTCATTCCAACAAATATACAATAACCATAATCGTCCGTGTTAAGTACAAACATCAACAATAAACACAACAAGCTCCTTGATCGATTGGAAATCAGGAACGGTAAATATTTTATACGCACGATGACTTCACCCTATGTTCAATATTTACTAAAAGATTTAATCCATCTCAACCGCAATAGTAGTTCCTTTCTCGGCCGTCAGTCAAATGGAATTCACCAATTCACATAATGTTTCCTTCACATCAAATATTCATTGATTTCGTCGTGGCGATCCCTCAATTGCACAAAGGTTTACCGTCAACCAAGCCTGGGACTTTAAAATCAGGGTGCAAAACCGTTGTGCTTTCTCATGATTTCAAATAATCCGCTGAAAATTTTCTTTGTACTGTTACAAGCATTCATCTTGTAAAAATCATCATGATGAACAATTGAGAACGAGCAACGTTTATTTATTCCGTAAGGGATGATTTGCAGGTAATTGAAAATTCAAAAAGGACTTTTTGTCATTTCATATGCATATGGTGACAATTTAGCGGAAATTATTCTCTCCCCACGTATCCCCAACTCACTTCACTATGACGGCTGTTATGCCATTGGTTCAAATTGAAAACGACTTATAATTACTTTTCAACAATTAACTTTCTCGTCATTAAATTATATCATATGTTATGTGTACCATGTGTGTGCCATTTAGAGCAAAATAGACCAAACCAACCCCCATAATTCCATCGTCATATATACATATGAGACTCAAAGCTTCAGCTCCGCCCTCACCCCAGCAACGAAACACTACACCCTCAAGCTTGAATCCGATATGAACCAAGCGGCTTAAGAGAAAGGGTTGCTTGCACAACCCTTTTCGCTCGCATTTTGAATTTCATTAAAAATCCAAAACTTCAATATTTTGCTTGTGTGTCGACGAAGGGTATGAAATTGTGATGGATTTCCCAAGTAATAGTCGACATGCTATTAAAAAACATACAGAGAGGGAGCATGGAGAAAAAAAGCATGCAGAAAATAGGGATGATTTGGAGTACAGGGTGGGAGAAGGGGGGTTCAAAGTTAATTTGATAATTACATACTGCCGGCAGTTTATATACCGACATGCGGAATATTTTAGTATACCACGGCTGCTACCATGTTGGGAACTTTGTCGAGTGTAGAGGATTGCTGTTTTTCATTCTTACTCACCCTCTTAAATTGCTTTTAAAGAGATTATTTAGGTAAGGTGTCTGATTTTGGCAGATTTTGATTTTTTTCTTTCTACTTGAAGGAGGGTTCAAATTAAGCTCTGCAGTTTCGAGGGAGAGAAAGGAAAATATGAAGCATAAGGTTTTAATTGGCTCAGTATTTTAAGAAGCTGAGAATAATGATTCATTTTCAACGCTATATAAAATGCAGGGGCTGCAGTAGAATTACTCTGAGTTTAGAGATATCTTTGAGATCGTAAATTCGAATTAAAGCCACCAGTTAGTAACTTAATCGAATAATATAGGAACCTCTACTTTAAAACTGATTCATATAACTTCGTTAAGCAAACTATCCTCCATCGTTTGGAAATCAATGTTTCTGTTTGGTTTGCTCCTGGTATCCACGGCTCCTAAATGTCTGACATACTGAAGACAGGAGCAAGAAATAGCCTAAAATGATTTACTCATAGGTTCGATTGTTTAGGACACAATGGGCGAAAAAATCTCCGTAGAACACTTGGTTCAAACTTTACAACCCCCCTTATCTGGTATACGTTCGAGTACAAACACTGTGAAGTACCTATCATAAATAAGATTAGCACCTTTGCTAGAGAATTCCATCTCCACTACCACACGATGACCACTGGGTATTCAATTATTGAAAAAGCAGACGGAAGAGGATAGGGCCTATAGTTTTCCTAAATGGTAAAATCTACGAGACCAACCCCTCTACTTGGGGGTTATAATAGACACTGCCGCCTTATCTGGGTGTCGCAGTTCTTATACATAATACACTCAAGCGGCTTCTAGTAGACTTCAGAGCAATCATTTGAACGAATATGTTTAATCGACATCAATAAGGAATTCCTTAACGTTTGGCATATCAACTGACATGCTCCCATAGAAAGGAAAGGTGATGAAGACGACTTCTATGCTCGATTAAATCATAGTTTTTCGGCCTACCCTCCAATAATATCAACATTTGAATGGTGATGAAGTGTGTTATAAATAATTTCACGAATGCATAACGGAGAAGAGAGGCACAGCCTAAATGACAAAATGGAGACGACAACTGCCAAAGACCTATTGGCTTCTGAAACTCCTTCGGATATCTGAAGCAGAGAAAGCGAAATGGATGGTTGGATAAAGAATATTAGGTAGTCATCACCGAGCAAAACTAAGGCTACTGTTTGCAATTAAAAGGCAAACAATATCCAGAAAAGGCAAATGTCAAGACTGAAGCGGTACACTAACAAATTCGGCAGACGAAACAAACCCTGCTACGACACAAACTGAACCGTTTGTTATTCCGAAGATTGCAAAGCGAAGTATAGATGATTGAAAGAATTTCTGATGACGCGGGAAATTATTATATTGCCATTGTGCCCAATTTCGAAAATTATAG
Organism: Hermetia illucens; assembly: GCF_905115235.1. NCBI lineage: Eukaryota > Metazoa > Arthropoda > Insecta > Diptera > Stratiomyidae > Hermetia > Hermetia illucens. The sequence goes on from NC_051851.1 coordinate 53,253,093, forward strand.
AGGAAGCTCACTTAAAAAAATAAGGAACGATGGCTGAAAGAGTTTGTCAACATCACCGGGGAATATTATTTCAATTCCAGACATGCAAACTTCTTGCTTATTTCTATCAAGCCCACAATAGCTTCAATCGTAACGCACTTTACAGAATAACGCCTGAAGCAGGAGATTCCGAAGAAAATAATAGCTGCAAAATGTCACATGAACTGCCTTGAGTGGAGGACATGAACGTGTACAATGGATTCAAACACCTCAACTACGCTGAACAAGCCGAGAGCTAAATAGATAACAGAAACGTGAAAGACTACCCCCACATTGCGGAGCAACACAATTGGTGAACAGAGAACTATCATAGATAGACCAGAAACTCGTCTCACTAAGAACGGCAATGAATATTAGGAAATTCAGTAAGGAACGATAGCTCTTATTAGGCTCTTTGCGTGGCTTTAACCATTATGAAGCCTTCTACAAGATTCCAGGACGTCCCATGTCCAATTATCTATGAACTCTAACGCAAGTACTGAAGATCAATCGAAGCATCTGAACAGAGCATTTTTCGAAAACTATACGGAGCAATCTAGATGTTGAAGCGTGTTAGAATACTTTATTCAGGAGCGTAGGTAATATACAATATAGGAGGCTGTGTGGTCAGCATTTCGCTCGCCCGTGATTATTACATTGATATGACTCAGATACTCATTCAGAGCTGAGTCGACTGGTATCCGATATCCAGTCACGATATCTATCATCTGCATTGCCTTCAATCAAATTCCGTAAACTACAATGAGATCGTCATACAAAGCGAATGGAACAGATCTTAAACCCTGAGGCGATCTGTCAGAGGGAGAGTTCATCGAGAGAACGAAAGCCCCCAAAAAAGATAGAAGAACGAAATCGATGGAAATATCAAATCGTTTCTGTGGTTTACAAACTGGAGGCCGTCGTTATGCGCGATATTAAGGCTCCATAATACGCCATCTTTGCAGTTATGAATACACTTAATGGAATGTCCCATATCTTTCGTTTTCAAAAGGCAATTTACTCACTACACGATGAGGAAGCTTACCGTATCTGAATATTTAAAAAGGGTACCTTGAATTTCCTAAAATAAACCTCTCAGCAACAAGAAGCAATAATTTTTTAGCGGGAATAACCAATGTAAGTCTCGACGTCGAACAAATCGTCAATGAAAATTTACTTGGCAGTTCAAATGCTCAGAAAGACATACTCATAAATAAATTTGTGAGATAGGTTACCAGAATAGACTAAAGATATTTTTATGAGTAGAATGCATTCTTTTTATCGAATCCAACAAAAATCTATCAATTGGTCCGGTCCTGCATCAAGTTGATGCGGACTTAGGACCCCCTTCATTCTCAAAACGAATCATTCTCAAAACGAAAAATCTATCACCCAAAATTCTTCAAATGTTGAACGGAGCTTAGTAGTGAAAAATGTATATAAGTTAGCAAGTTTGATAATTTTCTACGAAAGATACGTCTCAGCCTGCCGCAACGTAACGTGCGAAAAGCGAAAAATTCTAACATACTCTCACGAAAAACAGTAGTTTTCAAGCTACACTAAATTGATCGTATTGTCTTCGAAAAAATATTGCCATAGCATTAAAAATAGACCAATAGGAAAATATTGGGAAATAATGAGCACTGTATAGTTTTGTGTCATTAGGGGCTGACTAGATACTCCAGAAGATAATCAAGTTCAGTGTCGTTGAACAAAAGAAAACGAAGACTGGAACGCAAGGTACTCAAAGTAAGAAAGGCTGTGTCTTGCTATAAATAAAACTGATATACAGTATTTTATTTCATCGATTTTTGTATAATATTTCCATCTCTAGTAGGAAATATCTTTCTAGTCGATTTATTAATCATACAAAGATTCGTACCAAACTTTCCATTTATATGGAAAGCTTCGTAGATCGCATATGAGATAATGGATGACTTAATCGAATATATCAGAAAGAGGCATGATTCCGTAAATGTTCATTATTATCGACCTCATTCAAAAAGACTTCGGAATACTTTTATTCTCGACCTATGAATAGTTTATGCAAAATTGTCACCATCGCTTTTCTTGAATCATCTTCAGGTAGATGGTTTCCCACATTCTACACAATGTTGTGCTTACTTCTGTAATACTATTACTACTCTTCCATTTGAAGCCCAATACTAGCAAAGTCAGTGATAAGAGATATCCACCTCTTCAAAAGTAACTGCCAACTGAGCCTAAGATACTCCATAAAAAAATTTAAGAAAGCTTCCGAAAAAATGAACTTAACTCTTTTTATACTTAGTTTCATATTACTGTATAGCTATTTCAGATTTGAGATGGTGCTATTCCAATTAAAAATCCAACTATACAGAATGAATTGCGGAAACACATTCCATGAATATAAAATCTTCTCCCCTCCCATAGGGTCATGCATTTATTTAGCATACCCATTTCAGTCGTCTAAAATCTAAAAAGTTAATGACTTTAAAGATCCTAATGTGACATAAAGTGTTATCTAGGCCACATATATAAACCACCAATTAACTTGGTAAACTAGATTTTATTTCGTTTTCCTCACTTCCCGAATTTTGAAAATGCTGAAGAAAATAAGCAAATAAAAAATGGAATACCTTTTCCTCTTCATTTCACTGAATGGATTTTATTTTATTCAAGCTATAACTAGATACTATACAGATAAGCAGCGAAAAGGAGACATGGTTAGATGACACCTTTTAAAGCTATAAAAAGAATGCACTGCCTTGGACGAACTAGTCCATAATGCAGATAAGTAAACAATATACTGTTAGGGGAGCACCACCACACCTGGATATGTTTAATTAATTATATTCGAAGGAAGGCAGATTTTAAGGAATAAACAGTTGTATTAGAAAGAATTGTGTGGCAAGTATTCCCAGGGACTGATTGTGGAGAACCATTTGAAAGTAAGGAATGAAAACACCACTTCAAAATTATTGGAACTGGAATTCCCAGGGTCCCATATTTATAATGGAAATTCGCATGTCCAAAAATGTGTATCAGTCTGTTTATTAAAAGATTTGTTCAGCGGATTGTAAAGCCCTTCATCCTACTCCATAAATCAAAAATATTCCAACTCTCCAAACATCTAACCACTTCACTCTACTCAGTCGGTTTAAATCAAAAGCTGCTGTAAAAATGAAATTATGTGAAGTACGTGTTAAATAATTTCTTATGGGCAAGTTTTAATAGGCACCTTCAAAATGTCACATCCATATACCAGATACCAGAGTCTAAAAACTGTAATATATAAAATATCACCATAGACTTCACAATCTTTATCCTTTATCACAAATCTTGAGGGGATAAACTAAGGCCGACCTCTTTTAGTTGATTGCCAGTAAACTTTTAACGAATTCACTATTTTCACGACCGCATCCTTGTCTTTTGTTTTTATTGCACTTAAATGTGCTCTTAATCATTTTATAGTCACTTTAGTTATGTTTTTATGGGCTCCATGTTTCACTAAGTTCTGGTCATTATATGTTTCTAGTTGATTACGATACTGGCGCGAGCTAAGGATAATCAACGTTAGATACGAATGTGCATACGTGTGTGTACGGAACTAATTTGGGATGATTGAAGAAGAGAAATAAGGAGCGGTAATTTTTTTGTTACCTTATTTCTAAGGAAATTTTTGAGAGGAGTTAGTTGCTCTAGATAACTACAGATTATATAAAATGACGTGTTTAAAGGAATTTCTTTTGCCATAAATGTCCATTACAGTTGTACATTACTGCGCTTAATTTATTAGGAGGGAATCTATTTTGGAATTAATAGAACTATTTTTTTAGTTCACCCTCATGAAAAGCTGAACACATCTGCATGGACTAAAAGGAAAAAATAGACCTAACGTGAAAATCTAAGATTCTTGTATTATTTTCATGATAGTGTAGTATCGTTGGTTTGGCATTCGAGAATATCTTAATTGTCAAAGTGAAGGTTTTTCTGCCAAAGATAGCAGGCAGTATCTTTTTAAAAAACCATTACTTTTACATTACGCGCATACACATGTATCTGAATATCTAATAGAATATTTAATGATACATTTACGTCACATGCGAATCATGCTCCATTTACATAATTCACAGACTTTTTTAAATCAAAATTGACAGCTAACCTACAAAGTGAAAAAAGAAAACATTTCAAATAAGTTTATCTATCCATCAAAGATACAGTATTGCTGTCCAATATAGATGAAGTGCACATATCTAGAACAAGAAAATAGTACTAATAATTTATAACATTTTCACATATTCACCGTAGCAGTTGCATCTCACATACAAATAATATTGTATTTCTACAGAGAGACGACAAAATACAGTTTAGCTTAAGTTAAGTGTTTGCGTGTCTACATCCATGCAAGCAAACCGTATGAATTGGTTAGCGTCAAGTTAAGTCAATACGATGTATGTGCCGCAAAACGATATATACATTTATATAAAATTCAGGAGTTAAAAATGCTACACAAGTAAAAGTATTGCTAGTTGATTCCCCCATCCATTTAGAATTGCCTCCTGCGAAACTTTTGAGAGCGTTTCAAACACCACAGTCCTCCACGAAAACATGATAAATATTTAATGCTGTTAAACGCAGAAAACAATCATCTATTTCCCATACTCCTTCTCAGGATGTTTTTCGTCCTACCCATGACAAATCCTTCGCTTTTGAAATTTAAGCAAGGAAGAGCAGGGGAAATTACTGGATTATGGAACAAAAGAGTTTGAGAATGGAGAGGTATGCCAATGGCAATTTGATAGAAAATTGGTTTTTCATTTAATGAAAACCAAACGAGGTCACAAAAGCGAACAACAGTGACACCAAGAAAATGAAATTGATCTAGCACCATCGCTTCGGTCGCTAATGACATAATTTTTGAAGTATTTTCAAAAGTTTTCCCATTTTAAAATTGCATTGCTAAAATACGGGTGAAACGGCAATAATTCAAAATTCGTATGATTTCTCCCTTCCGAGAGCTATCAATTTAGCAAGTTTTTCACTTTAAATCTCTCAAAAATACTAGATACTCCGCTACTCAAAAAACGTAATACAGCCTACACTGCTCGAAATACAAAAATTTGCCATACCCTCATCTGAATTGCACCCCATATACAAAGAAGAGGAAAAATACACAGGAATTTTTCTCTCTAAGATAAATATTAAAAGAATTCCCAAGCAGAAAATTTCTTCCACCGAAAGACGAAACTGTAGCACAAAAAAAAACCTTAAGGGATTTCAATTGAACCGAATGTTTAGCGGGGGACTAAAGCCTGCTTATATTTCTAGTCACTCACTAGTTATCGTAAATGGCGGCAATACTCTGGTGGTTGCTCTAAACGTGTACTTCCACTGCTGATGCCACTGCTGCTGGACCCGTTCCTTTGCCGTCCTTTTTCTCAGACTTTCCACTTAGAACTTTCCCGTTTATCACATAAATAATTGAGAAAAGAAATTGTTTCTTGATCATTTGAGGATACCCATCAGGGGATAAATTTTCAACTTCAACTTTGGGAGGGTCGTGTCGTTGTAGGAAATTGTATTCCGATACAGGTTGTTTGTGCCTAGTCGGTTTTCTGTGTTTGGAATATGAATTATTTATCATAATCCTTATTATTTTATGTGATCCGGATGGAGAAGTTGCAAAAATGGCCTAATTAGATATACCTGCGTAGAGGGATAATGGACAGCATTTTCGAGATATACAATTTGTTTGAATTTATTGCAGGATGTATTGAATTATGAAATTAATAATAAGAATATCGAAAGGGACAGTCTGACTATTGTTTGGAATACATTATAGATAGAGAATAATTGGAGGAAGTTATGTTTCTTGTTAAAGCTTCTCGCTCAGTTGAGAATTCAGAAGACATTTGGCCCGACTCTAGTGGGCTGTTAGAAAGGGTTCGCCTGATACAATATGTGGCTTAATTTATTGATGATTTGTGGAGAGCAATTTTCCGCAAATTCAATTATCGCAAAGGAATGAAATTTATTTAGAGCTTATTTTTTTAGTGCTGGGTCTCCGATGGCGAAATTTTCGTTAAATGTGTAAAATCCGAGCCCATCTTTTCGCTAAGGTATTGAAACTAAATTACCAAATACTTGAAAAACCTATGCGCATATAAATATATGGATTTATGTCCTGGCATAACAGCTCTAGGTTGTAGCTGCAAGCAAATCGGGGAGCCTATTGTTATAATTATAATGACTTTTATCAGCGCCTCTAGAAGATATTCTTCGTCAAAAAAAAAAATTTGAATGGTCATTTAAATATTAAAATGGATGCCTCCTCCATCATTCCACAAAATTTGATATTTCCTTGATGGTCTTGGGTACAACGGTCCAATATATGAGAAGCGTTCTAAAATGGAAACAACAAATATATGAAAAGAGCACTACACCTGCAATCGCGAGAGAACTTAGCAATTGGAGATCCTGAGCCTACAGTCTCGAAACTTTTCAGAATATCCAATTTCTCATCAAAAATTCCACAATTTACAACTCGAGCTGTAGAATATGCGGTCATCAGGAGGAAACGATTCAATATATAACATTTTCCTGCATGATATTAATTAGTCCTGTGTAGACATTCGCCATGATTATGATTAACAATTTCCTCTGTTTAAGTACCACAAGTATACCTCGCAGGCAATTTTAGGGAATGGTGGTGTATAATTCCTCTGAGACTATAATCAAACCAGGTCTGATCTACTTTTACTATTCAGGGAGAACCATGATTCATAATCGACGCCAATGCCTCTGGACAATCAATAAGAAATAGACAGAAGTTTTTCGTTGTCTAGTCGCACGAGACCCACATAAAACACTGGAAATATTCAATGTGAAGCCGAGTCTGCATATTGAGATGCAAAACGCAATCGTCATTAAGCTTTTGATAAAATCTCCATCTCCATTTTGAATTTGTAGTGCTTTCTAGTTTAGAACTAAAACACCATTACCTAAAGTTCTTTTGACAGACGAAAAAGATTTTTAAAAGCCTCCTATACTGGGACACCGTACGTTGATTTGGTTGCTGGTTTGCTCTAGTGCATGGCGCCTCGGTGAGTTTGTTTGAAAATGCAGGAATTTTGGGCTTTCGAGATTTTTTTAGTAGATAAGCAGGTTCGCTTTTGAGAGGAATCCAAATTTCACAAATTCGAAGATGTTGAATGATGATGGAGCCAACTGTTTAACACTCGCTAGGGTATTCCTGAAATCAATAAAGCTCATTAGACAGCAAATATGACATAAATGGGAGTAAACCTTGATAAGACAACGCTTCTCCTTATTCGTTTCGCAGCGTAAGACTATCATTTGTTTGACGATCTACGATGAACGAACCCGCATATTGGAAGATCTGTCATGTTATTATGACTTATTTGGGGGAGATACTCCCATTGTAGCCCAACCTTTTTGGTGATGGTTTTAGTAGCTAGTTTGATTTGCTTGTAAAATTTTAAACATGCTGTTTTGAACTTAGAACCTCAATAACTCATCCCAAAAATAGCGATCATTGTCAACCTCCATGATGGCATTAACGTCTGAAGGGTAATTTTAAGACGTATCCTCTTCTTGTGACAAAAATTAAATTTTTGGAGACGTTTTTAGGCTTATTTATACAATATACGCATGATTACTAGAAACACATACGTGAAGCATTGCATGTCAAGTACAAAAATATGACACCGCTTTTGGTTTTGGATGATGTGCTTTAGTTCTCCCAGGACATTCCAAGAAGTAAAAGTAGTTCTAAAAAAAAGTAGGTATCATCCGACAAAGCATTGTATGGCTGGTATTTAAAGCGGTTTTCAGCTTCCCCTTTTGACTTCCCTGATGCAGCTATAGGAACATCAGGAGCATATTGGAATATCTTCGTCTATTATTTAATTTGGTGTAATGAAGTTGTGTACACATTGAAGAGTTGGAACCAACATAGTTGCCATTCTGTCATTTTGTAATGATATTGCCATTCGGAAGCAAAGATGTAAAAAATGAGCCACTAAATCACTAATCACAAAAGGCTACTTAATGGCTTAGGTCCAATACAATTTTTAGGAGCAGAAACAATTGTAGTCCAGTTTGTTGAGTTATTCACAAAAGTGGACCGCCGAAAGGCAATGAAAACGAAGTCCATTCAAAAATTTCTAATAGGAAGTAAAAAAACAGGACAGCAAAAGGGAAGGAATACACAATAGGAGCAGAAGCTTTTGGCTGACATCCGAACAAGTATTTTACTCAAAAATTTAAACGTACAGTACAGTCTTTGCTCTGACTGACAAAAGGTCAAGATAGGAATCAATATTCGCAAAGAACTAACAACAGCCGATTTATTGGAAATTGTGACATAACGACAAATCATAGGCCTACAGAAGTGCCTGCCGACCCGCGCTGGTGCAATACTTTGTCAACCTAGAACCAAAGGAATACCTGATACATTCCACAAATTTTGTAAGAAGATGTGTATCGCAAATTGCAACCAGAATGCCAGTACAGGCATTAGATGGGTCCCTAGAACCAGAAGACCGCACATATAGATTGCATCTACTATCAACAGACGTTGAACAAAGGATACCTGTTTGGCAGTTAGCTTTGTATTAGGGTGGGATGAGGTTTGCATATAACCAATTGAAATCACAAACACCCAGAATGAATGTTCAATATAAGAGAAGAGTTAGTTAAGGTCTGGCTCCTACACCTCGTTATCCTCATTAGAATTTCATTTAGTCATGAATCTTTGTACTTGCCAGAGGGAAGAAATCGAAGGAAAATCAACCAGCCATAGAAAAGTCAAAAATAGAGAGGCTTATATTGTAGTGTAATGCTATTTAACTTCTTTTAGGTAAATATCGAGAAGGAATTTCAAGTCCTAGACTTCATATAGGGAGCTGTTTATATTTTTTCCGAATTTTTCAGTTGAATTGCTTCAGAAAATGAGTACTATCTCACTTTAAATCTTATTTCCCTTTTTCGCGACCGATAGAAAAACTAGCATTGGTTTCATAAAGTACTAATCAAGATTTTTGATTTTACTGCACCGCAAATACAACCTGCCGCGAAAAATGCCGCATTCGATTTTTTTTTCAAATTTGGCGTTCCCTTTAACGAGGAGTGTCGGAAGATTGTTGTGACAAATTCATAAATATTTTAGGGATTCCCCAAGTTGTCCTCTTGTACTTGACATGTGTTTGAAAGCTCAGTTGATGGGAACGTTTTGCGGAGTAAGCGAGTTTCACAAAGATTGATAAAATTATACCCAAAAGGAAGTAGTTGTTGTTAAGTCAAAAAGGCGCTGTCTTTGCATTAATAATCATAATAATAATAATAATTGTTGGTGCAACAATCCATATTGGATCAGGGCCTTGAAGTGTGTTAGAGCACTTCATTCAAGACCGTAGTGGTACATTACAGCACACTGTAGGAGGCAATGTGTTCAGCCTCGCGCTCGCCCGGGATTATTACCCTGATTTGACTCAGCTGAGTCAACTGAGGTCGGACATCCATTTTTCCACATGAAACTATTAAAAATAAAAGAAAATACAGTATAGCCTTTTGTCGTTAGGTATATATTCGAGACAAAAAAGTGTTCACGTCTCCTGAACAGCAAGTACTGTAAGGAAAGTTTCGTTCCGTGCTAGAAGAACGATGTACAAAACCTTAAAAGCGTAATCGCTGTTTCCCTTTTTTCAAACGAAAAGTAATGGGACATTGATAAGAGATACTGTTTGCAATGAAACTTCTCCGGATAAAAGTATGCTAATTGTGCCAAAGTCTATGCATGATTGCACTTTCTCTGACGCATTAGAAAGTTCTTCGCTTTTGTTATAAATATATACGTGCAGTTACTATCTTTGTCAAGTAATCATGACATTTCCACAAAAGCAAGTCACTTTGGTTAAATTAGTCCAGAGTAGCATTTGATTATGTAGTAACTTGTTGCAAAAAATGTTATCAAAACGTTGGACTGGCAAACATATCCAGGCATACGTTTTTCATTAAAATTAAGATACACCAGAAGTATCTAACTTATCATGCACACACGGGATCCTACATAAGTTTAATTTCGATCTACCAGAATGTATTATACATCATATCTCTCAGCTACCACAGACTTCTGAAATTCGCCGTACATTGCAGAGCTTAGTTCGAAATTAATTGTTTAAATTTTCTCTTGAGTATAAAACCTTAAGCCCCTGAGAATTTTCACTGCTGTTTAATGCTCTGATTACGCTTATCAATTTTGTACTGGTGACTACTAATTTTGATTGACTTCCATTTGATTCTTGAGTGCGTGCATAGGCTCAAATCGATGAGTTGTGATGACTCAGTAGTTTGAGATAGTAGAGATGGAAGATAAACACAAAATCAGTTTTTTTGTCAGTTCAGGAAGCATTAAATAGTTAGCTGCATTGATCTCTGCGCCCCGAGATTATGTCACACATTTATCTGAACTCAAAGGTTTAATATTGCATCTAAAGGCTGCCTACCCCCAAGCTCAACAGAAAAATGATTTAGCTGACTCGACGAAAAGCTATTTCAAACTTAAATGAACAAATTGTTTCATTCGAACTTAAAAAAATAGAAAAATATCTGCATACTTTTCATCTACATGAGAATTGACGAAAACATTCCTTTACCTTTATCTATTCTGTGCACATTCAGATACACTACAAAAGAAATACTCATAAGTGAATTTGTAAGTGGTAGCAAAATCCTGTCAAGCCAAGGTTGTAAAAATGTCCAATATGAAATTTATGCACTGAAACAAATTGACTTCTACAGTTTCAAATCGCTTTTTAGCGAAAAACGGTGTGAGACTTTTAAACTCCATATTTAAATTAGATGCAGGCAGTAGGTAAGAGGGCAGCTAATAGGTAGACAAGACAGTCAGGCTCTTAGGCTCTAATCGTGGCCTGGACAGTAGGTAAGACTACAACTGATATGATCTGCATGGTATACTAATGCATGCATATCTGCACATATGTGTTATCCTTCATTTCTGCAAGGCCGCCAAAGGCAAATCTTAATTATTTTCTTCAGAGATGCCTCACTGAGTAACGACACGGAGAAATTTCAAGTGTTTAAGTTTAAGGAGATATTGAACAATTTGGCTTGTGAATTTCTCAAGATATTTTACAGAGGGAAGCATGGTTCAGAAGATATGAAATTGAAGATGAATACAGTCGTTTAACTAATTTGTAAGATAGGGAAAGGGCAAGACTGTTTAATTTGCATGTTCAGATATAATTTAGGTATTCACTAAGCATCAGGTACAGCATGACCCTTAGTATTACATTCGCATTTTCCAAGGATACTTAAACCCGTCAGCTCATAGCTCCACTCTTGGGAGGCCAAGCAATTCCATTTTGGCTTTTAGCAACAACGACCTTTATTAGCCTTCTGTCTGCTACTTAAGGGCTCATCACTTCACGCCACAGAATGCAGTACACGTATTTCATCTTCCCATTTCATATTTTTCCATCGTGGGTCATTTGCATGTTGGCTTAATTTGATTTTCGTTTATTACACACGCTTAAACCACGACGCTTAGTCGAAAGTGTTATATGTATATTAAAAGTCTTTAACCCGCAACGTCGTAAAATTTCACTATCATCATCATCATCTTAGACATCAGGATGTTTGCAACCGACACTTTTCCATTTACTTTATGGTAAGGTTTTAAGTCTTCCGCTCAATTGTTTTTACTTTTCCACACTTGAATGCATAAATCCGGATTATGGTCATTTTCTGATAATTTCCAATGTATGACAACCAGAAGAAAGAGCACCCCTATTATTGAAGAGGGGTCACGTATGGCGTACGACACTGCAATTAGATTTCAAATTATATTGTGACTTCCATGGGTTGTATATAATTTTCAAAAATGAACCATTCCTAATTTGATACATATTTCTGCATGGAAACCCTTTTGAAGAGCGCGGGTATGTTTTCTGGCCATCATCCAACATGATGGAGATGATTAGGCAGCGTTAAATTCCCACTGATTCAAGCCGATTCCCGAGGGGGTGGAATGGGTCGATTCTAATCACTATAATCGGAGAGCGGCAAGCACTCAAAGAAAAAAAAAGAAAAATCAGAAGGTTTCTGGCCCTTCCATGCAAACAAAGGTAAACGTTGCAGCGTTACATGGGGTTGTACGTGGCACGCTTCTGTCACCTATGATTTTGTTCTCGGTCCCGCCTTGAAAATTTAACCTTAGGTAGCTGAGCGTATATGATGTAGGGAGTCCCGATTATCGCCTATTGCGAATGTATGTCGATAAACGAAAGTAGATGTTTATTCGCCAAATCGAAATGAAATCGGAACTGAATTCATCCTTGTAGAAATCCATCTAGGATTAAATATCATTTATTTGAGAAGAAATAACATCACTTTAACTCCCATCAATGCAAACACCCTCCACGTCAGCATCTAAAGTTACCAAACCTGTCAGAACGTGTGCTAGACAAACAATCTAATTGTAGAGCTTATGCAGTATCCCATGAGAAACCTGAGCAATTTTCCAACATGTTTAATACATTGTCAAATCAATTCAAGGGGCCGAACAGACGATTGTACTTTGTTCCTCCATAGCTCTTAGCCCTAAAGCCACCTTTCTTGCAATTACATTTCCGGCAACACTTCGAAATATGATTCTGCAGGAATAACCGAAAACATCACAGTCGAGCGAACAAAGTTCTTTTTGAAAAGTATAGACGATGAAAGTGAAAGGGGATGGATCGAAATTGGCATTGTCAATGTTCAACTACAGCGGCAAACTGTGGATGCCAATTAGAATAGCTGTTGGAAATGAGGGGGTAGCATCATCCAAAGCAAGGACGAATTTCTATAGAACCGAGACTTTGTATTATAACCACAAAAGGCAACGATGACGATGCATATGAAATAATAACAAAAGGCCATCTACCGTGGAAAATTTGCTGGATGTAACAGGAAATGAATTGTGTTTTTGGGGGTAAGAATTCAATAGACGAACTGTTTATTGTTAGGAAACATGCCCCCGCATATTTGTAACGGAAAACTTTTTGGTAATTGCTGATGCTTACAGGAACTTGCATGGAAGAAATTTCAAGCTTGACAAAAAATTCAAAATTCATGTGGTTTAATCGATGCAGTAGCAGTGCGTACTTTGAAACAAAAGCTTTTGTTCGTATCTAATGATTAAGAATTTGGAAGTCATAGAACTCATTTTGAACGATTTTCGGTACTCCAAGGAAGGAATAATAAGCAAAAATGCTCAGCGCAACCCCTTTTAGGCGAGCTTGCTATCGAGAGTACCTCTGAAAAGTCATACAAAAAATTAAACAATAAACCTTACCCAATAATAACTTAACGAGCTTTTTTGTCACCCAAATTCACAGAAAAAAAATTGGATTGCATTCCAGCGTATACAATGTTATTGCAAGTTGAATTTTAATGCTCTGCTTACGAAAGTTATCAAGTTATCTTGCCATTATCTTCCAGCACACGAAACTTTTGACCCCCAATATAAAAACATTTTTTTCTTCATGATTATTAAACGTGCATAAATGTTTATACCGTATGTACTTTGATATTAATAATAACTGTAGCCTGGTTTTTGTTATCTTTACAACATACCTACCATACACTTCACAAATTAAGAGTGTAAAGAAGCTAAAGAAAACAAAAAAGACTAAAAATAAACATGCAAACAACAACAAAAAATACAAAACGAAAAGATAATTTTGCTACCGATATCGATTCAACATCGATTTTAAAAACTTCAAATTTAGACCCGTCTATATTTTATGGGGCGTAATAATAATTTCCAGTAAGCATGTAAAGTGTGAAGTAAGCAAGCAACCAAGTCAAATCGAATGAATTAGGTAGTTAAAAAAAATGTGCGATAAAGCAAATCTCATCATCAGGTAATTATCTGATATGAGTTTTTTTGGGGGCTTTGGTCAAGGAGCCACGGAAATTTAGTGTGCACTTGTTGATTTTATGACGCAAATATAATTTCGGTTTTATGACATTTATAATAGAGGCATTTTCTATAGTCGTAATTTCGGTAGTAAGAACAATATAAGCATCACAGCACCTTCGAGACGGTTTAGCTTTCTCAGGAAGCATTAAAACAAGATAAGGATCGAGTTTCGTTTCATAGGTAACGTCTAGTCACTGGGGCTTCTTGGCAGATCATGGCTAATTGAATCGTAATTAGTGCGATAAGCATGTGCAGATTTTGCTACAGGAACATTGGCACCTAGTAACAATTCATTTCACTTTGGGAAAATGTAGTGATCATGAAGTTTTGGGGGACCACCCGAAGTTAACTTTGTTCAACAATTTGAACCCTTTCACCACAGCAAGTTTCTACGATAGTGACGAATGGTACTGAACACGCGGCCAGAAAATGCCATACCAGCCTCACAGGGCTCCTGAAAATAACCTTTTATGGCTTTTTTTTTTGGACTGTGGATAGAATGGCACATAGTTTCTCAACATTTTCTTCCAAACCAGAGTCTATACATGTTTAGTCTATAACTCCAGGAACCTAAAGGTTTACCGACTTATTATCACATTTCCTATCCTATCCTGTACAGTTTCAAGTCCTTTCTATGAAAATAATAATCGATGTTGCAAACTTTACTTTGAACCTAGGTCAGAGCACTTCGAGACCGAGCTCACGGTTGTTACCCTGACTTGACTTTGGTACCTATAAAAAACTAAGTTGACTGAAATCCAATATTCAGCTCCCGATATAAACCCTCTGCTACCAGCAAGGCTTGAACCGCAATTTCAGTAGTAAAGCTTTACCATTTTTGTGTTTATCTGGAGCTTCTGTACCTCATATCCGATTGCATTACCGGAAAATTTGAAAAATAACTTGGAAAGTCGTATCGTCTCCCATTTGCCTACTCACAGCGTATCATTGTTAAAAAATAGTATGAACTTCGCCATGTAATTTTAATAACGTGCTCGTTCCAAGTACAAATATAAGAGAAATACTATCAGTACTATGCTCAGTACAGTAACAACAAAATGCTGAGATTGCAAGAAACTTTGTATTATGGTTTCAAGAGCTTCCGTGGTGCCAATAAACAAGTTGGGCGATTTGATGAACGACTGACAAGGCTCAAAATCACCTCAGCGGACCATGCCATTTATTTCTTTACAACCTATTCGTCACAAACAAGTCGACCGAAAAAGACAACTTCTAGCAACACACATTTATACACCTGAGGAACTATATCGCCGTTGCGGGTCTCCTATAAGGTCAAGTCGGCGATGTGATAGACCCCATTAGAGCCATGGGGGTAAAAGCTTCGATATAAGCAATTATGGTGGGAAGCATATCGTCAATTTTTCGGACACTGATGGCCTTGTGCTTGTCAATACGTAGTTAATTAAATGCTTATCTACCTACAATCTATAAGGCATCCTAGATGAATTTGCGCTCCAAACTGGTGGCTTTTGCGATCAACGCATCAACGAGCGTCTGGAATCCAAAATCAGTCGAGGGACCGTTCAGCTTATCGTCCTCCGACGGCCAGAAACAGAAGATGCTACCTTGCAGTAATGTCCACAATTGGCATAGGGTTGCACCCATCAAGAAGAAATTGCGAGATCCTCATGGATAACACGCTATGATCATGTCCGATATTTGCAGTTGATCTGGGGCTGCAAGCATCGGGGAGAAATTGCAAGAGTGGCGTCATCAACGATGTGTCATATAGTTTATACTGAAGAGAACCCTCTAAATAACGCCAACGAACATAGTGATGATTTGATACCGTAGATGACTTGAAAGATAGATGGGAATTTTTGACTCCACTCTGACAAAGTCTGTGTTCGAACAAAGCAGCGAATTCGATCAAGATAGCCAGACCCCGCCACTGAACGGAAAAATAGCGAAAGAAGAAGAGATATGAAAAGGGTATGAGTATTTCAAACCAACAAGTAACAGCAGGAATTATGTATACCATATTCCATATTAGCTTTTTCGACGCCATGCGTACTGTCTTTTCTGTTTTGAGAAATGCTCTAATACTCACACGCTGCCCCCTGCTCGATATTCCCTAAACTTTAATAAAAATTAATCCTACCAAATTTGATATACGCGTACAGTGCTCGCTTTAATGGAAACATCTTACTAGGCAAACCAGCATATAGCACTATATTTTCTTCATCAAATAGCTAAATGGTTGAAAAATTAGCACTAGGACTGTTAAAATAAACGCTCATAATCTAAATATTATAACATAGTTGAACAATGCATTCCAATATAGGCTCAAAAGCTATCTTCAGTAAGCGAAGAGAAATCTGCATTCAGGGTGACCAGACTTCGCTTTCATCATTAATCAATATCACTTTTGATAGCTGGGTTGACTGTCTTGCTCTATTTCGCCAGCTCGCCACGATAGAGTAGAAAGATCTTGAGATGGTCTGAGTGTAATTATGCGGTGTTTTCAACGATTAATTATCTGAGGACTTGTTAGCACTGATGAAGGGAGCAAGTGGTTCCCGAAATATCGGAATAAATATCTACACCAACGAAAAAGAAACAACAAGTTTTTTATTATTTCAGATTGAGATGGTTGCATCTCCTGTCAAGCCATCGCTATTTCAGTCAGACCTTTGACTTGAATCTTCAGGCCCATCTTAGCTAGACTACAAGATATAATAGGCTACTGGTCGTTCCAATTTCTAGCAATTTCTAGTACGTAACGGATCCTGAACTCGGAAATTTGCGACTGCAATTGAAGAACATAAAGGAGATGATTACTCCAATCTACAAAATTATTTTTCTGCCTCCCAATTTTGGATTTTTAGTAAGATTGTGCTTCATTTCATCTCACTTAATGCTGTACAAGTAATAAACTCACAGCAATGAGACAAGCACAAAGCCGAACCCAAACAGCCATGACGACTGGGATTTAGAGGCAGAGTAACGAGATAGAGACGCAAGCGCTTCCCTCAGTTATCTGACGACTTGCGGTTTCATCCAGGGCAGAGCCAACTCATCGGACGCTGCCTCTGTCCTGGGAGCAGCATGATTGAAGTGGTTAGTGGGTGTTGTTTACCCCCTTATATATAATTCATAAGCCCACCTATAAGTTCAGACTTAAGTCGGCCGAAGCTGATCTATTTTTTTTAAGAATATGAGGGCATCCTGAATTCGCCACTCATGGAAAACAACACCCAATAACCGCTTCGGTCACGCTGGTCCCAGGGCAGAAGCAGATGCAGCATCTGATGCGTTGCCTCTGCCTTGGATAAAACCGTCAGTCGACTATTTTTAAATTTTGGGGTTCTAGCCCAGAATGGAGGGGACCGTGGAACTGAAAAGGAGAAATCAAGTTGATTGCGAATTCAGGACTCCCTTCTATTCTTAAAAAAATTAGCACTTCGTTAGATTGTAACGGTACACTAGGAAGCAATATGGTTAGCATTGTGTCGGCATGTAATTATTACCCTGATCCACTCAGGTGCTCATTCAAAGCTGAATCGACCGGTATCCGATATCCAATGACAGCTCAAATCATCCTGACATCGATGAGATTTTGACTCCGGCGTTCCTGTGAGACAATCTAAATCATTGTCAGACGCTTTAACTGCGACTCTGACAATGATTTAGCTGGATTGATATCTCTAAAAGGCTCCCTCTAAAGCGTATTGCATTTCTCTTCCACTTAGGATAGCATATCCAGCTATAAACTTTTCGCCTTTCTTCGTAATATTGCGTTTGATATTGTATCAAATTATGCAAAAAATGCCTGACAATACCGCGAGTCTGGCCGAAAATAGCCATATCTATAGCTACATAAAAGAGATGAAGCCCAAATTCAAAGATGTTTCGCCCACAGTTACTACCGCTGACGCTAAAGAGTCTATCTTTTCTATTTCACGGGAAGAATAAAAATAAGGTAGGTAAGGGTCACGGGAAGAAATAGAATAAGGTAGATCTCAATTCTCTCTTAGCTTCTTTAGTAAGAATTCCAAGTAAAGAAAAAAGATAGCTCTCAGTTCCCTAATATAAACTTCTCGAGTTTCCTTGATATTAGAAAGGGCCCCGTAGAACTAGAGGTGAAATGTGAAAATAATGGACTGGAAAATGTTTGCAATAGCTAGACAGAATCTAACTAAAATTTCTGAGAGAGATTCCATGGGAAAACCCTTGACTAGAAATCAGTGAAGATTCCTCAGTTAATCCGAGTCTAGCTTTCCCTTCGTTGACCAAAATGGCAATGAGGTTTTCTTACTCAATATGAGAGTATTTTGAGTAGCTATAGTCATAGTGTTCTGTTCAAACTTAACCCGACAGAACTCTGGCTTCTTACAGATTTTGCTCATTCACTACAAGAGTATTTTTCTGCCTAGAACTTGGCGAGAAAAAGATAGAGAAAAAAACTGTTATTGTAGCGTTGCAATCAATTTATCGATGTAATACTTTCAACGGCTTTGAGGAAAGCATTTTCGAGATATCGATATCTTTGTCTATGAATTCTAAAAAAAAATTGCTCTCAATTTTCCTTTCTGCTGTTATCTCTCCCAGCTTTGTTTTTGGCATATAATCATTTCCAATAAAGCCAACAACGTACAAATAGCTTCTCAAAATAGTCTGTGTGAGATTTCAACTGGTCATAACTATTTATCTTAACTAGTCATTAAAATTCGGATTCGCTCTACACTTCCTTTTTATTGTTATCTTTTATTACACCTCCATTTCCATAAAACTCCCTAATTAACGTTAAACTTGGAAAATCCCCCGAAAATAAGCAGGAATACTTGAAAAATGAAATTTCACACCATTCACAATACCAGAAAATCACAAAACCAACCCCAAATGATACATAAATATCCTTTTGACTTACTCCCACTTACCCCCGTTCTTTATCATCCTAAATGTTTCGAACTCAATTCCTTATGCTATCCATGTTCGTTGTGTTGCTCACTTAACTCATTAGAATTCTGTTCTGATTCGATTTTCATAAGTACTAAAATTGGACCGTTCTTGTTCCCATCCTCTTTATGAAATCAACCAGCATCGCAACCAGTCAGGGCTCTTCATATTCCAATATCAAATCAGAAATTCATTTATCTGAAGGGTGTGAGTAGCATTTAGCTAGTGGAGAATACCCTTTGCGGCTCCGTATTTGAGATAAATGAACGCCAAGCAAAGATGGATAAATTTACGGGGTGCGAATTATATAATTTGAAGATGGAAGAATGAGTGGAGGAAATATCAAAAAAGATTACCTCTTCATAACGCAAGGTCTGACACCCAACATTCAAGATCTAATTGCAGAATAATCAAATAAAACCAGAAAATGCCATTCCCCAGAATGAAAAACAGCATCGTGTGTTGGATTGAGTGATTCAATCGTAGGGGAAACTGTCCGAAGTGAAGTGAGAGTCCATTTGAAGTTAATTGGGAAGCTTAAACATACATTATATATAATATAAAACTGTACCAGAAAAAAACTTTCAAATTCTGGTAATATGAAAATGTATCTTCTGGAAAAATATAAAGAATATTTAATTAAAAAAAAATGATCTTGAATCACAAAACCGATTCTAGGTCCGTTCGTCGGCCAGTTTCCCTTAAAAATTGCAAAGACGAGTTATGCCAACTATGACTGATTTTTATCGTTGAAATCCAAAAACCAACCCCTGTTCTGAAGCCAACCTAGGCGTTTCTCTCAGCACAGGGATGAATCCCAGGCGGACAAACGCGAAGCTGCCACAACCACCAGAGAAGGGATGGGTACCAAGTGACGGTGGATGTTAATCAAATCTCCTGATGTACGTGGCATAAAGCTAAAAGCCCGGAAACACAAAAGATTCCCGAGGGTTGTAAAGAGAATCGTAAACGTTCATTGGTTGCGTTCGTCGAGTGGCGATGGTGTCGCTGGAACGAAGCAAAATGTTTTTCGCATCGGTGGTGGATTTGGCTTAAAATCAACGATATGACGATATGACGACGACAACGACGACGACGAGCGATTGCTATCAGTACCCGATCCCCAGGTTTTGTTGTGCGTGGAATAGAAAATGTTGTATGTTGTGCTGCGCCCGATAAAATCGCATGACAGGCCAAAGTCATCAGTCAAATTACTATCTCATGCCTCATTCGTGTTATCCAACATTTTGTTATTGTTAGAGGGTTGTGTCTGAATGTTATTCGTATATTGTTCAACAGTACCAATGTATAATCCTCTCTCCGTGGAGACACCAACAGCCTAACAGGTACATGAATTGTTCGCTGTAAGTTGTAAGCTATATGCAAACTCCTACTCGAATTCCTTTCAAAACAAGAGTAGGGAAGACCTCAAGGTGGATTTTCTTGCTGTTATCAAGATAGAATTCACACCAAACCCATTACAGTGTTTATCAGAAAGGTGCGAGCACTGAGGGTTTGAATTTGATATTAATGTCAAGCGACTAGAGTCGTGAGTGGTGGACAACTTGTCTATTCATATACCCATGCAATCCATGCTTATTTTATTTTAAAATTAAAGTGAAATTAACACTAAAAACACACCGACCTGAGTGATCCTAAGAATTAGTTACTCTAGTGTAATCACACTGAATGTGTATATCAAGATGAAACCACGCCATGGATACTTTGCTGAAAGGTGTGAAGGTCTCATCGAGTGCGATAAAAAAAGCCACCTATGATACTCAGTACGAGTTACATATATTTAGAAACAGACCGAAATACAAACCAATCTGCAAAGGCAACATTAATCGCATAATTAATTTGATGCATGTATGCAAAGTATTTCGTGTTACATGTCATACAGGCGACTTATCTGATCGTTGTCGTTTCGTCGCATAGTCTTTTGGGGCCATCCAGCAAATAAACTCCAAGTGGAAAAAAATCATGAATCAAATGCAAAAATCACATCCTCGCATTGAATATCTCCTTTGGTGCCGAGCAAGAGGTAAGAAAGATCTCAACTGGTAGATCTGTGTCGTCAAGCGTTCAAAATCACATGTCCTGATGCCGTGGCGATATCATTACAAGATCCTTGCGCAACGGAAAGTCACTATGGAAAGGAACCCCTCAAAATAAAACACAGTTGTTACCACCACCTCGAAGTGCTCTTTTTACAATTCTTGAGGTTGACTTGAGATTTAAACATGGAGGTGGTTCGCATTGCACACTTAACATGTTTTCGGTTCATTGGTGGCGAAACCGTATGTCGCTGGTGCTTGTGCTATATACGCCACATACACAAGATGACGACGATCTTAATCAATCTTCCTGCAAATGACTTCTGAAAATAGATTTGGAATGCACATACATCTGTATACACAGAGATGGATTTCATGGGAAAATAATGTTTTGCTAGCTAGAAAATATGGTGATATTTTTGTGGAAGCTAACCCGGGGTATTATTCACATTAAACGGAGGATATTCGGGAACCCGCAAATTAGAAATGTGAAAGATAAAATTGATCATCGAAAAAGGGTCACCATTAGTAAAAGTGGTCATAACTAGTGCCTCTTTTGCTCGAGAGACTCCTGAAATTCCATTGTATATTTTCAAGCAAATTGAAATCCGGCCCTGTCTCCACTTTCCCTAATACCCCGTATACGAATCGAGAATATCAACCAATTTATCGTTTTAGCAGCTTAAGCTTCAACGCGCTCACTCGCTCATTCCCGTTTTATCTGAAAATATTCCTCCATTCATCCCAATATGTTCTGCATCATTTTAACACCCCGAACCTAAATCCGTTTCATGTTGACCAGTTGTTGCTGTCAATCAACATCCCAGCCGCGTCTTGAGACAATTTCGATCGATTAATTTTCTTGTCACTCAAGATATTGAATCTTCCTCACCGTACCCGCGTTGAGAAAAGCCAAGCCATTTCCTTTAGCAGTTAGCGACTGTAGTGTACATTTCACTTTTCATTTCTCATTCACCACTAGAATAATTGATCTGGCTGAGGCCGGAAAAAGAAAGCAGAAATGGAGGGGGAGTGGATCTATGCATATGCACAGCAAAAGTAAGAGTGCACATATAGAATTTCAGTTCTCAAAAATCCATCTCTCTTCTGGCTTATCCTATCAATTGATCCCGGAGCATGGTCTACGTCAGCTGCTATTTGGTTTAATTTGCCACGATTTATATTTATCCCCCCTCGCCCACTTAAGATGAATAAAACTGAGCAATAGCAAAATTATACGAAAATTAAATTCTTTGGCATTCTAGTCCTTTTCTGTAGAAGATCTGAAAATATTGGTCAGAACCGGATATCCTTGTTGATATACCGGCTCATGAATCTTAGGAAAACCTAAGGATCTCCTCGGTATATTTGTGTTTTCAAAAATACGCCAAAAATAGTACGAGTAAAACAATAGCTCTTGATTAATGGAACATTGTCAAATATTATAATGGGTATCTCGACTTGGGGGTCGAAAGATCTACAGATTATAATTAATTATCGATTTTACCGTTTATCGCATACTTAGAACTGGTGAATAAATCTTCTAACTTCATCTGATTGATCGCGGAACGCCATGTTAAAAATATTATTTGCGTCTTGCACCTGGAACTTTATCAGGTTTTAATTAATTTGTCGATATCTAATGACCGTAGTGCCTCAGCAGTGGGAAATTTGACAATAATATTATTTAAAGTAGAGAATGGGTAGATGAGGAAATCTATAAGGACATTATTTCGCCAACTAATTGGATCCAAGCGAAGTTATGCGGCGAGAGTAGTTTTTATCTCACAAGAATATATATAGGAAATCTCATGACCAGACAGAAAGAGTGTCAAATCATTGAATAGGCAGATGAAACAGATGTCGCAGGTGATAACACTTCAAACTATGAAATTGAAGATGTGGTGGTAATGGTTGAGTGAATCATTCAAGTTACAAGTTTGGAAAATGAAAGAACATCCATTCCGAAGAAAGTAAAGGATGTGGAAAGAGGGAATCATGTTCTTCACCAAGAGGAAATATGAAAGCGAGTGAACTTCAAGAGTGAATATGGAAGTGTGGAAGAAGGTAGCCCCCAACAACAAGACAGGCAAGGGAAGATACCACAGAAGGTGACCAGCATCTTTAAACAAGACGCGAAAGCATATACAAACATTCTTCGAAAGGTAGTTCTTTAGTTAGTTCTTGACACTGGAGAAAAAATCAACTAGATTGGTAGATCTCAGTGTATTTCGTACAGGAACTTAACAAGATAAAGGATATAACCACGGACAAGTTCTCAGGTCAAATAAGGAAATCGCCAAGGCAAAGACGGAGGTCAACAACGAATGCTGATTAGACCGCAACGAAGCAGTACTGGAAAGAGGATTCGCACTCATCGCAACAGTAAGCGATAAAAGCCGTACGTAAGACCTATGGCGGACATAAATTTCAAACGAATCGCGAGGAGGGAAGAAAAATAAGCTCGATTATTTGTTAACTTAGGGAACGCATAGCACTTACGAGCGTGTGATAGATCCAAGTTGAGCAGAAAATGCGGGACTGATGACCATAGCAGCAAGGGGTGAGGGGACTGTGGAACTAGGAGACACCCGGAATACAGGGGAGATCACGATGCAAATCGGTACAAATTAGAAAAATATCTACGCAGCTATAATAAAAATACCATGTTGCAGCTACGGAGGTGGTACCTGGGTAAGGCAGTAAGAAGATCGTGTTATAGGCATGTGGAAAAATATCTTCAATGGAAAGCATGTCGCGTCTTCTTGAAGCTTTCGTGCAACTGAACGTGTTAGGAAAGCAAAGGGAAGGGAAGAGAAGGACTCTTAAATGCATGAATGCAAATTGTCAAATCTTTTGGCATTTTACTGAAAATATCTATAATGGTCACTAAGCAATGTGCATACAAAAGTGAGTTAGAGGATAAAAAACGTGCTTAAATTGAGTCCAGGGGTTTTCTAATTGGACGATCAAGGCTTTTGAGAAGACAGAGCTGTTCAACTTAATCGGTGGAATATGGAGTAAGTAAGGCACTCCAGTTAGTAGCAAAAAAAATAACTTTCCAATCAGCATGCTCCCATGCGAGGCAACTTTTCCAGCGATGCAAAGAATGGCCCAGTACTGTCAAAAGAAAGATCAGATAGAAGGTCCTGGGAAATGACTTGAAAGGAAAGAGAACACACAATCATTTTGAGCAGTTACGTGGAAAGATCGCCATAAAACCCTAAGCTATAGTGGCGTAATAGTAAGGTGCAAGGGCAAAGATCACCATGGAAATGATATTGGTTTCTTCCCAAAAAAATAATAGACATCCTTTATGCGGTAGTTGCAGGAAATATGTAGCAGCATCGATGGTGAGTGACAAGATTGTAGGCTTGAATGGCATTCGCAACAAAGCTGGTAGCAAAAACTAAACTGAAACTTTTTGCTACAATTTTCGAAGTGTCCCGGAACGAAGGTGTATTCTCCATCCAATGGAAAAAGCAGAATTTCTGTTTCTGAAGTTTAAACTCAGAACCATAT
Source organism: Hermetia illucens (assembly GCF_905115235.1). Classification (NCBI taxonomy): domain Eukaryota; kingdom Metazoa; phylum Arthropoda; class Insecta; order Diptera; family Stratiomyidae; genus Hermetia; species Hermetia illucens. Next base: position 53,277,600 of record NC_051851.1, read on the forward strand.
TTGTCTGTGGGAAAATGTTGATAGTGCTTAGGAATGCAGTAACGTGATTACGAGCGTGACAAGCTGTGCAGCAGTTTTGGCAAGTAATATGCCATGAAATAGGTGTCCCTGGGTACTTTGCGTGGCTGGGTGGTAATTACTTTGTAGAGAGGATTTTCTGGTATGAGACGGATAATAGACGCAGAAAGTATATTATCACAGCAGTAATATCACTATGCTCGATGTTAACTCCCTTACAGTGGAGTATAATGTATAATCAAGACCTCTCCGTCCCAAAACAGGCACCTATTATAGATTATAAATAATTTGGGCCTAGTTGTTACTCCCAAATATCTTAAGAAAGTGCACCTAAAGGAAACTAACGGCGAAGTCCTGGCTGGAAATAGGTGGTTTGAATTTGGAAGAAAGGTCACCATCAAAGTGGAAGTTAGAGGTCATCTGGAAGCCGGCTGTTAAATATCTAGACATGACAACGCTGAATTGTCATTGAAAGGATATCTAAAATATGCCTGGTAGCTAATGCTATTAAAGCACCTGACGAATGGCGATGTGTTGGAACACAGCCAAAAATTAAGTATATCTGGGCAGATGCACTGACAAATTTCGAGAAGCGAAAAAAGCAAAATTCAATTCACTGCCTGATTTGTGGTGCTGGTGGTTTACAGCGTCATTAGGAGGGAGCAGATTGGCCGACCCGTCGCCAACAGGCACACTTATGTGACACGAATGAGGACATGCACTCTCTCCTCGAGGGTTTGATGGATGCACAAATTTACTCCTAATATTGGGGATATATCAAGCGGAGTCATAGGAAAACAAGCCTTGCAAAATGCTCCATAGGGTGCAAAGGCTCTTAAATATAGAATGGATGATGGACTTGGAACACCAGCTGCTCCTTTACTCAGATTCGAGGCTAGGGAGTGTAGTTGGGGTGGTACTCAAGCCAGAGGAATACTGGTTTCTAGTTTGCTCAGCGATTTTAGAAATTCAGGAAAAAATCTTGAAAAATCAAAGCGCAAGAAAGCCCAAAGGCCAAGAATCATAAAGGCCTAATAGGCAATAGATACTTGAATAATAGTCCCTTTGGGCAGGGTCAAAAACGGACAGATGACTTTTAATAGGTTAGGTATTCGAACTGAAGTGGATTACCGCTCCGCGCAACAAATGAGACCGATTTGGTCGATATATTTGTATTTTCAAAAACATAACACTCATATCTCCTTGGGTAAAAATTGGTAAAATCAAGGTGCTTGGTCAAAGGAAGATTGTGGCATACAATAGGTATTTTAACTTTAAAACTGTACGGAGATCTGCAGGTTATAATAAATTTTCGACCTAGGCTCCGTTGAATTCCACTTTATTGCTTACTTACACCCGGCGAATAAATACCAATTTCATTTAATTGATCATCAGGCGCTAAGTGAAAAATATAATTTACTTTTCGCATCCAAAACCTTATCAGAAGTTAATTAATTTGCTTCGATCAAATTACGCACACCTTACTGGCTCCACACCCAAAATATCAAGTGCAAACATGGAACGGAAGTGGATTCTTGTACATTTCAAATTAGATGATAATTTCAAAATAAATAGTTTAGGAATTTTAGCTAACAAAAATGTTTGTTTCTGCTCTGATTCAGTTTTCTGGCCACTAACGCACTGATTATTCAATATTTTGACTTTCATTCTAATAAAAGACTAATTACTGCTGATAACGATTTATCAAAGATAAGCCATAAAAACAATTTGGGCATAGATTGGGTATAAGGTTTGAATCGTGCCAAGTTCACTGTTTCATAATTGAATTAAATTGGTAGAGTTGTGTTAATAGAAATTTGTTTACATATTTGAAATCAAGGGTGAAAGAAGTGTTAGCTTAATGAAATTATTTATTGCACATTCTTGGAGCTTATCGAGAAACTAACTAACATTGATGTCCGTTGTGTCCAGTAACTGGACGAAAAAATAATTCCAAATTTCTTTCGAATGATTTCGACATCGAAGTGGATAGAACATGGATTCAACTGAATAAGCGACCAAAAGGCCGGCCGAAACAACGGTGGCTTGATACGCTGGGTGGGGATTTGAAAACCTCGCGATTGCATCTAGATCATGAATTTGATTTGAACCAAATGGCAAAATCGATCACGATAAGCTAACCCCGCTTGGGAACGGGAAGAAGGCTGAAAAAAAAGAAGAAAGAAGTTGGATTCAATTGAATCCTGAGTAAGGAAGGCTTGAAACGATCCTTCTAATTTGCGTTGCACCTGCTTCTATTTCCTTATTGTTACTATATCCACACCCAGTCTCAACCACCAGACTCACAGCATTCAGCCCACACAAAATAAATATTCTTAGAAATAGGATTATACATTCTTGTGAAAGGGATAATGCCTTGAAAAGGACAATATACCATAAAATAGAAGGAAAAATCAATCAGAGTCTCCCACTCCCATTACTCCTTTGCAGCATTCCTCCGCACAATCTATCCCCTGAGAAAAAAATAACAATCATGTGCGTGTATGTGGTATTTAAATACGTACCGACCTAAGGCGATTTAAAGGGTTTAAAGGGACGCGTATAAAGAGTTTCGGGTTAAAATGTACGAAACAAAACCCTCGTTCCTTACGTACTTTCTGCATTCCTTTCTCAAGGCTCAGACAGATGGATTTGTTTGTGTAGGTTCTAATATGTACTTGCAATGTGGTTTCCTTTCAGGAAAAAGGAATAAGAGAAAGGAATGAGAAAAGAATGAAAATTAATAATAACGCCCCCGAGGCCACATTCACTCGGCATTGCGGTTGACTAGAAATTCTAGGATTGGTATGAGGGTGTGATAGCTCTTATTGTACACAAAAAGGTTTCTAATTATAAGAAACTGTACTGTTCATAACTGAATTGCTGCTGAATGAAGCGATTTCGCGTTGGAATGAAATGCAATTAAATAATTTAAAGGACTTTACTCCAAAGACGGTTTTGATATTGTAAAGCACACAAGGATTTTCCCGAAAATTTTCTCTTTTAGCAGTTACGAATGAAAATAAATTATTTTGTAAAAGGAAGCACTTTTTCCAGTTTCTACACTCCTTTCATGGCAAACTGTATACAATCCTCACTATTAATCCTCCTTCCTTCCCCACTTACCCAGCAGCGACTAGAGAATATAACAAAAAACTACCCAGCAAGACACCATTGTTGGTCTCATTAAGCATGTGGCGTAAAAAAGTGTATCAAGGATTGCTCATATTGTAGGCCACAAAAATACCTTCCCATAAGTCGGATAAGACCTAGTTTTCACTCATATAATTCCCCATAGTATGTGTCGTTACAAGGCGAATTTAATGAATTCAACGACTCATTATTATGGTTCACTACCATGCTGAGCCCTTTTTTACCCTGGACGAATATGCCCTATTTGATCCGATTAAGTTAAGTCACAGCTGGAAATCGGAATGCGTTTTGGGATTTGCGCATTTTGCGCCACAACTCAATTAGATCGATTGGAAATTGTATACTTCGAATTGCCCTCGTTACAAAGTATCCATTTATGAGTTGAAATTATGCGAGCCGCATTTCAAGAACTTCGGCATTATCATTTTTAATAAAGATGAACTATGTACGAGTGCTTTGAAAGGTTTCTTCTTTTGTGTTACTATTGAAGGGATCAAACTGTAGCTTTATACTACGGGAGAGAGCATATTTGCACTGCGGACTGCAAATTTTATATTCCATCATATATTCAAATTTATGCAATCTAATTACAGTTGTAATTCAATCTTTATGATGCTTCAGATTTTGCATATTTATGCAAAATTCCTCCGTTAGATTCAAACGTAAAAGCGATGGCTTCTTATTTCGTGTTTCGGTTGTTAGGAATTAGAATATTTGCTGCATAATTAAATGGAGTTTTCTTCATAACTAATTTATTTTCTGGCCGATTTCTCATCAAACTCAGATTGATAACCAGCGACTGTAACAGGGTACATATTTTACGTGGCTTGTGCCTTTTAGAATTTCAAATCATCTTTTTTTTCAGTAGAAAAGCAAATGCATAACTGTAAATTTCTCAGATAAATTGTCTCCTATCGATTTTGTTATCACTAGATTTTTTCTTTTTGGAGTGATGATTCAATGATTCTTCCCTTTTCTGCTGCAATCTAATCTATTCAAGTAAAGCGTTGTCATGCTCAAAATGCCAAATTACATTGTTGTCTGGTAGTTGTAACTCCTAGTCTAGGAATCTAGAAACCCTAGAAATAAGGCTTCTTCAATTTTTTAATATCAAAGCACAGATTAATATTGACAAAACCAAGGTTCCCACGGCGCCGACAATTTGTGCAACTAGGTGGTGTGGTTTCGGACTACGATATTAACATCGTCCCCTATTTCGGTAAAATTATAGAAATAAATACCAACATAAATTTGAAGCTATCACTCTCTTTCAGTGACACACCTAACAGCTAGGAGTCCCTGATCAATACCAATTCTCACAACCCTCACGGGCTTCTCTGCCTATCGAAAATTTCGAACTAAGAACTATGTTGACATAAGTGCTGGATACGTGCGAAAGTGTATTGGAAACTGGAGTTTATTTCGGAGTGAATTCTTGACAATATTTGAAACCAAATTATCACAAAAAAGACCTCCTTAGAAATATCAGCGTATAGACGAAGTATAAATAGCCCTGCAACATCTAACAATCTAAGTCACTGAGGCTCCTAATAAGCTGCGCAAAAAGGGTAGGCAACAGCATTCTCTGCATCAACTAACGCAAAAAATTTGGAGAAATGACGTCACACACAACACAGGAGGAAAACAGGAGTAACAGTGCTGCTTCCTAAACGTCAGGAGAAAACGTTGAGAGGCATGGAACCCTTGTCGATTTCCAGCAAGCATATGATAATATTAGTAGAAATTTGGAATATCACCGAACCTTACCTTGCTAAAGCCAAAGTGACGAAAACAGAGAACCAAATGAAAGTTCAAAACGGAGTCGAAAATAAAAGTACAGAATAGGAGAAAGAATGACTAACGGTTGCATCGAGGGCAGAGGCAACTCATCAGATGTTCCATTTGTTTCTAGTCTCTAATGTATATACACACCTACATAAATTATATCACAATATTCACTTTAGCGTGATACTGACGTCCAAAGTTTTAGAATTGCACTGAAGCGATAACTTTGACCTATTATGAGTTTGTTAATAATAATGCGATTTCCACGAGCAATTTCCCCAAAAATGGAATGATCCCCTGATGCAACACGGTCTCAGGTTGAATCTAAACAAAACTGAATTTTTGACGACCGATTCCCATGAAACAGACACAATCACTGTCAGCGGCAGTGATCTGCGCTATCAACCAATTGAGAACTGCGTTATGAAATTGCTGCACGCACTAACGCAACCTGGATGAAGTGGGGTTCGACAACTGGTATTCTTTGTGATCGACGTATCAACGAACGTCTCAAATCTAAGAGGAAGAAAGCTAATTCCTAAAAATTATTGTTATGTACTATCATTTATTTGAACAGATATCGGTATGGAGAATATTTCGAAAATTTCCCGGATGAGTAAGTTGTGGGAATGGGTCTGTGAAAAAATGACCATTTTTCAATCTCGCCCTCCCCCTTCTGCATTAAACGTTAGAACTGAAATATGAAAAGTATTATCCGAGATCTTTTATTTTATATTACACTCCCTTTCGCATGTATAGAGGCCCGGTTTGAGTTCCATATAGAACGAGTAATTTATTGCATGCGTGGGCGTTCACAGTTCCCACCAAATTTTGTGTCAATTGGTATACCGGTTTCTGAGAAAACTACGTATGACATACTGGCAAGTAGACAGACAGATAATAAACCGATTTTAATAAGGTTTTGTTTTACACAGAACCTTGAAATAGACTACGCGGATTTCCTATACCCTACAATGGAATGAACAGGTAAGTAATCTGTTCATGCTCCAAAGTTGCTGTTGAGGCTAGCTTTTTAAGGGTCGTTGTTGTGATCCAAACGGAGAAATGTGTCCTGTTGCGAATTCTAACAGAGTTACCGTGTTTTCTTGGCATGATTTTAGGTTCAGATAAGTTTCGATTCTGATTGCAGCATTACGGAACTGCCAATAATCACTGAGCGCATAACAATCCAATTTCGATCTCTCTATTCGCTTAGCACATAGACAATTCAGGCTAGAAATAAGGCTAAGTTAGTCGATCAATTAAAGAAAGACACCAAATCATAAGCGCCGTTGCCAGAGACTGTGGGCAAATTGACGTATCCTAGCATTTGCACACCCGATAATTTGTAATCCCGAAAATTCGTACCAAACTGTCAGTCCCGTGATCATATGAATTATTGGGATTCTCCTGTACTTATATTAGGGATGGTTGTGTCTTTTGTAACGTACTTTATGATGTTGTGAACGGCTTGATTTTATGAGGAACATACGACTTGAATTTGCAATTTAATTGAAGATATGGATCCAGTCCTTCCCGATATCGTACCCTGGGTTTGTTTTTGTGCTGATCCTGTGGTTTACCCCACACAGTATTTAGTGATAATAAAGAAATTGAAATACAGCCCATTGGAAATGAATTGAGAGTATATAACAATAAGATAGAAAAGGTTATACTGGTGGTCCTTGCTCCACAAAGGAATAAATAGAAAACATTCCATTAAGCACCATTTTCCATCACTTATACACTGGTACCCTTCTGAAGTTTTTGACAATCGACTAATTATCGGTGCGACAAAAATATGATTGACAATCAAGAATCGCCGATGATCGAACTTCTAGAAAAACTCAAATGTGCTGATAAAAATAAAATCAAATAAAAATTTAAATTTCAGGATGAAGACGTAGCCTCCTTAATAGAAATATATAATTCAGAAATTATAAATAAAATGCCCACTGCCCATCAGCAATCAACAGCAATATTCTACAAATTAAAAGTCCTATTTCTCAGGGTTGTATTACTTTGACCATTGGAAATGGTCAGTATCGTTCTTCCGACAGAGTCTATGAGGAGCATGTACTGGATATAAAGTAGAGCATAGAAAAGAGGGTGAAGCGAAATTAGTCCCTGGAGGTTTGTAAACTCAAATTTATATATTAATGCCAAGTCATCAACTGTTCATTTAGGGTCACTTACGTTCGCCGTTAGGGAAGATAGAAGACTCAATATATCCAAATTCTCGTATATGTGTTGTATACATTAGTGTATGCACGCATATTCCAAATGAAATCCTAGATTTTCAATGAAATGTCTTGGAAAGTATCTGTCTTAAATCGAAGCTAACTCATCGAGCCAAATATGCATAGTAAACGGCTTCCAAGGCGAGTCAACAACTTGACTCCACAATGAACTGCTTCAATTTATTCACCCGCATAAAACCTGCTCTCTGCCACCAATAAAATCATCACAACCCTTTACTTCCAATATTACATGTTTTTGGGAATAGATGTGTAGATCGAAGAAAAAAAGCCGGGAAATGAATTGTGTACTTAGTAATTCATTTTAGAGAATATTTTTCCTTAATTTCTTTATCGATCAGTGGTGGTCAGCGGTCCTGCCGGGCTTGCAGCATGGTCTTTCACAGCCTTCCGGCTACTTCGAATACAGTCATGTCAGTCCATTCCATACGACCACTTTAGGGCCCCTAATTAAATCGTTTCAACAATAATTGTGATATAATCAATAAGACATTGAACACACACTGTGAAAGCGTGCCAGGCTCTACACCAGCAGTCGACAAATAGAAGCAGTTGTTGCGCTGCAATTTCAAACGAATTCATTTGATGTCAACGTTTTCGATAACTTTTTATCCAAGGGGTGGTTGTAAGTGAAAGTGTGACAAAATTCTGTAATTAGAACATTTCCATACTTCGAATGAATAATAATGTAACCCAGGAAAAGCCATGGGCGCATTATAATTGTTATTCCTAAAACATACACTATGCTTAAAACGGAGTTTGGAAGAGGAGAATTATCAATTAAGGGTGCAAGGCTTTATTATGGGCGAAATAGGAAAACAGCTTAGAGTAGAAACTTATCCCAAAGGTGGCCATAATTACGTATCTGAAGTCTATTGGCTGGTAAACTATTGTTTGAAAAATGTTGCACTTCAGCCCAGTTTACTTATTCCTTAAGAAAGACTATTAAATTGTCCCTATACCCCGTAAGTAAACTATAGATGTAGGTTTTAAAACTAGAATTTATTAGACGATTTTCATAGATTTTCTTATCCAACAAATAGGATAAAACCAACATAAAATATGGTGCACAGAAAAGAGAAACCAGCCGGTCAAACTGCCTCGAATCGGTAGGAGTGGTAATACAACAGAAAACCTCGTACCAACTGATTTTACAATGAAATGCTATTGAGCACTGGATGGATACTACCAGAAATCATAATACCTACAACTGTTGGTGGTTTTTCTTGTTGTTGTTGTTGTTATTATTGTTAACAGAAAACCAGATCCACAACCTCGTTCGATCTATAGTATCCACGGCAAATACGAATCCGGGCCACATGACGGATTTTATGAACAGAAAATCACATCATAATGTTTTAATTATCTCTGGTACTTACGTATGTACATTTATGAAAGAGGCATTTGTCTCGGTATGTGATCTGTCATAAGTTTTCTTTCAAGTGGACAACCAAGTCCAGCCAACAAGGCAGACAGAGCAAGGGATCCAAGAATGGAATGTCGAGCAGCACGATTGTATGCACCATATCTATACGTTTTTTTCCCGGAGCTTAGAGTTACCTTTTTCAATCATAATTTGCCTCCTTTGAAGACTTCATGCATGGAATGGGAATATGTTACAGGTATGACGCAGTGGGCATTGAATAGGTGTGGGATTTTAAACCCCTTGGGTCTTACTAGTTTGGGCCGAAAATTCAGATGGCAGTTACGAAAAGTCTTCTCAACATTGAATGATAACTGAATCAATTTCACTGTAGAATTCTTATGAAGATATAATTGGCTTAGTTATTAACATGCATAACTGGAAAAGCGCATTATTCTTGAAAAAGGCCTTCTTGACACAATTGAAAACATTTGTTTCCTTTGAAAAACCGACAAAATTCGCATTTGGGTCAATTGGTATTTATTCGAAACTTTTTGAGCCTCATGAGCACCACAAGGAAGCAAATCGGAAAGCGAAAAATAATATCCTTAATTTTCACCAGAGTGTGTTAATGTCACAAAATTATTTAGCTCGGAACCGACAAAGACCTGCAAAGTAGAGTAGTGTGCTCTTCGAAATAAGCAGGATCGCCTAAGCAAAGTTGTCCTTAGTCCATGCTTTTTTAAAACAAGTTAAGCAATTCCCGCCCTAATGCTCTATAATAATTCAATCAGCTGCGCCATAGACGGTTTCGCTTGGCTTATGATTTGACTCTAAAATGTACAACTACCACTGGACGACGGGGCCCCAGAAAGACCGTTCACTTCAAATAGAAGAATTTCAGTGATACAGCCTGGACATTTTGGGGAAAGGCGATGGACAATTTTTGACAGGATCCTTTCTTTTTCCGGCATTGTGCTTCAACGACTTTTAGCTATCATGTCAATATACAACTTGGTTTTTTGGAATCTATTTATCCTCTTGGGCAATGATAGCGAGTGAGCCCAAAATGTCCGTTGATGCGAATAATAACATGTAAAAACTCGTACCGCACCGCAAAAAAAATTATAAGCAGTCGTGAGACTTCCGAAAGTCTGACGAAAGGCGGTAGCTATCGGCATTTCGTTCACAACGCAACAGTTTGAGAGGTGGAATGAGTATTTCTCCACGGCTTTCAACTGTATTCGGTGAACTGAATGGTAAATCACCGTTATATGAATAAATGCACTACCCCTCCAAGCAAACAAGCAAAGAGCTGTGCTTTCCGGTCCTCCCGAGGAAGTCTTCCTTGCAACTCCCCCTTCAGTAACTGCCTCGAATTAATCTAGAGCGTATCAAAGAACACCACGGAAGCTTGATGAATAGACAGCTGGCTGGTCCTTGTGCATCATTTTGAAACAGTATGCGGAATTCAGACCGCCGTTTCACCTGCTCTTCATCAAGTTAGTCAACAAATAGTGTATCTTGATTGTCCTACGCAGGCGAAGCACTCTGAAGATACTAATGCTATTATCAGAACGACGTATGATGGCAAGGAGTACCATGTGCTGCATCGAAATAAAATTTCAGAAAAATTCGAGGTCCAAAGCGGAGTCCGCCATGGCAGTGTTCTGTCACCGATACTATTCCTTTTCGTTGTTGGTGACGTCCTCCATACTGCCTTGCCGGGAGGACGTGGAGGATTTCAATGGACCATAGCAGCTCAAACACTCTAATCATCCTCATGACATCTACTTGATCTCTCATCGTGTTATAGACTTTGAACAAATAGTTTTTGAAAAAGAGGAAACAATGGTGAAGACTGGACAACGCATTCTCCCTAACTGCATTAATGGGCAGAACATCAAAAGCATCTAACAACTTGTATCCCTTCTGTTAGTGGTGCTACCGAGCCAGATGTTATTTGGGGTATTAATAGCTTTGTCTAAAAATACAGATACTTCAACACTAATATTAAATTGAGGCTCTTACAAGCCAACGATTTCTCACTGCTGCTATATTAGAAATCTTCAAGCTTCAAGCCAAGTATATAATTTCAACCCACCTTTTTGGCCTTTTGGTTATACCTACCAAAAATTGTGGCGAACATATAAAGACCTTTGAAGAGATTTTTACACTGCCAGGGAATGCATTTCTTAATGTGCTGCGATGTAAGCAGCTCCTTCATTTGAAAAGGTGCTATTATTCGTATCAAGACTATGTAGTACGAAGGAGGAGCAAATCAAGTGGCAAAACGGCACGGAATGTCATTGTGTGTCTTCGACCCATGTGATTAATGTATTAGTGTGTCGATGACGTTTCGACGGTTTTCTTGTGCGTTTTCCCCATGCCATGTGATGAACAACAATACCAGACCATATGCGCGGAATTTGTCTCCAGCAATTACAATCGCAGTCGAAGATGCGCAATTATTTTCCTGCCTACCAAATTTCGAAGAATACGCTGGGAGTTCAATTTTCTCTATACAATCTTCTTGGTAACACCTCATTATTGCCCTTATTTAACGAGGGTCGTCTAGTATGTAACGTGCTTGAAAATTTAATAATCCCCGGGTACATAAAAGAACCAGGTACACTAAAATTTCATACTAGAAACTTGATTTTGAAAAATAAAATGAAATGGAGTTTTGTTTGAATGCCAACTGGCAACAACATGATTTAAAAATAAATTTGCATTTTTCAGAAGAATTTTCTTATAAGACAGGGTTAAGCATTGTATTATGCACAGTTTTCGATAAACATCAATTTGGTGATTGCCAAAAATAAGAATCAAACCCCAAATTATACAATATGTATGCAAATGAATGGGATATAACATCAGCTTATTGGTTTCTTATCGCTCCCACATGTTCGCCGCCGAAAGATACTCCCACAGAATAACTGCAAATCCACGAATAAGAACAAGAATATCGTCATTTCTGCTTGCAAGAACAAAACAAAAATATTCATTGCTCTTGCCATCACTCAACCTAGCCCAAATTCTCTTACTTTCACTTGATATATTTCACTTTAATTAAAATTTCCTGCTTCTCTCCCCAGTCTCAATTTGCAAACCCCCAAGACAAAGGCTTGTCTTTTCTGTCGTTCCTCTATATACCCGCTTTCCGCGACACTTTGACTGGTAGGAGTTGTTGTAAATCCCATTAACGCAAACGTTAATTACACTTTTAAAAACATATAGACATAACTTTGAAATTACCATAACAAAAAAATAACTGGTAAAAGAATAGCTCCGCTAAGTTGAAAGCATCCTGCCTCAGTTCAAACTTGGCGTGGAAAAGTAAGTGCCAGGAGTGAATGGATGCCAGGGTAATTTTCCGAGGGGGTGCGTCTGTTATTGTTATTATGGAAGGTGTAATATTGCTACTCCGAAAACTAAACATATCCGGATTAAGGGTTGACGTAAAAGTTGTTCATCCTTTGTTTTCTGGGTGTATTTGTGTGCTTAAGAACTCTTGATTGAAAGATTGAAGTGTGTCATGATGTTGAAGGGTGGGATGAATAAAGGTACAGTTTTTGTCATAAAATTTTCAACATATTGTGGACTTTCCTTCTATATATGATGGAGAAAAAACTGCGAATAAATATCAGAGAAATCATACTGACAAAAGAAAACAAATTATGTGGAATGCAGGCCGTCCAGTAGTTGATTTAGATTCCCAACTTGGTGTTTCCTTCAACATACCTTTTCCTACGTACTGTAAACCCCGCAAGGGAAAACAAAAAAAAAGACCTTCAAAACTCTTCATTCTATTTTAATCCACCCTTTTCTTGAAACACTCCAATTACCCAGTCAAAATGCGGCTTTTTTTCAAGAACCAATAAAATGAAGTGTGAAGCCAGACATGCTTCAATATTGAATCTTGTTGAAAGTCAAAAGCACTTAGTGCGTTACGTAATATGTTTGTTTTTGTCATGTTGCCAATTTTCCTTTATTCTTTGGAGAGAGGGTTGCTTTCTCTTATATAATAACAATGAATCCCTACTCGCCTCGTTCGTCTTCTTTTCTCGTTTCTTGTGTGCACTAAGTGCGTGGTAGCGCATTAAAAGTAATGCCAATTCGTTGTAACCACCCCCAATTTCTTTCTCTTACATCGCTAATAAATGAAATATGATGCGAAAACATTCCCCTAACCGCCTTTCTATGGGATTAGAAGGGCATAAAGTAAGAAAAGCAGAGTTCGTCCCACCGCTGGCTGAAGAGATTATCGGAAAGCATCGTGTGCCCTCACGTTTGAAATGAACGAATCTGCGTGCATTCTTTTTATCATTATTGTTATTACTGGTAAGTGTCTGATCTCCTCTTCCTCTTTAATTTTGGGTGAATCTTATTTTAGCTCGCGGAAAATAGGTGTGTATAGTAATTCGAGGGTTCTCTCGAAAGAGGTCAGCTCATTAGAAATATCAATTTACACGTTCAAGTGTCAAAATACAGATACTTTTCGCCGATAAGACAAGATAAAGCCATAATTCCTAGTAGAGAAAAAGGATGCCTTTAACTTTTTGAAATAATATCCGTTTCACAAATCCTGAAAAAAGAAAACTGTATAAACTCTCCATCCTCCTCACATAATTGGCCACGAAATTCACAAGTCATGCATTCACACGCAAACCGGGTTGACTCAGCGCAGCAGCCGCGAAAACCAAATTGACGCCAATTACCAGCCATCCACCCTCTAATCCATAAACTCTTGGGAATATTTGGAATTACAGGATGGCATGAAAACCCCCTAACCAAAGGCATGATAATACTTCTTGAAATGCTATACATTATTTTCCTTTTCAACATTGAGGGATTACACATGGTGGGGGATACTGCCCGTTGTCTTCATAGTTCTATGAATATACATATGTATGCACATACATCGATGGTACACAAGATGTTGTGCAATATTAGAGGAAATAAAGACTCTATCAAAAATAAGAAAAATAGACAGAAAAAATAGATCTGAACGGTTATTGAAACGTATACCATGCTACGAAACGAATGGACCGTTCTGCTTATTTTTCCCAGAAATTTTCTCCCGATCTGCGCCTGTAACTTGGTATTCAATTGATACAAACTAAAGGAATCTAGTCCTATAAGGGAAGATCCCACTTGGTGGGTTTTTGGAATGATTTATGACATAGATTCCTTCGCACACACTTATATATGTAAGTCGTTCCGGTTTTTTTCTCTTACTACATGAGGTCCTTTTCTTTTTCCTTATTGGGCAAGGACGACGAGGTTTATTGTTTTGATTTCGATGAGATTTATTACTTTATACGATTGCTTCTAAGCTATTCTTCTGGGAATCGAAAGGAAAAGGATAAAAGATGATAGCAAGAAATTGTGACAGAACTCTTAGGGCTTTTTTGGGTATTTACAGATCCTGGGAATTAGCTATTTTCCGATTGCATGGTTTTCAAGTCTTAAGATTTAAGCTTCCGAGTTGATAGATTTCATAGGAATATTTTCAGGATGTTAGCGTAAGAAGAATTTAAGTAAGCGTGAATAAACATGCCTTCCTGAGCGGATTCATTTACCATTCCATTCTTGTTATTTTGCATCGATTAATAAGTCTTTTCGATTCCTTTTTACTTATTTTGCGGGATTGTAAAGAAGTTATATCCTGTATATACCCTTCAAAATTAAGGGTATATTTCCTTGAATGCAATGAGTATTTGGATGCATATTGTGGTAGACCACCCAAGAATTACAAAATTTAGTTTAACTATCTCGCTTTAAATCGACTTTTAACATTCTTCATCGTCCTAATAGGCAGACACCGATAAGGAATACTTTTTAAAAATCGTTGTTAGAAAATTCTAGGGGAAAGCTTATTTGGAATATTTACCTACCATTAACAGAAAGCTACAGAGCTCACGATCACAATTTTGATCGTTTTTCTTTAAAAATCGCCTTCTCGGCATGATGTAGGAGGGAAGATAAAAAAGTGATGCCAGTCTTAGTATAATAAGAATAGTCAGTAATTTTGAAACCAAAAAGCACAGCGGTCTCTCTAATTTTCAATGGTAAGAATAATTGGCCGATTTGAGTTGAATTAAACTTCATCAATTTCTGCTTCCACCAAATGACAGCACGGTAACCAAAGGGTACAGGGCTGTTACCGTATGCTAGATAAAACACCTTCTACGTGAGGATCGCGTAAATTCTTTTACTGTTTTATCTTAGGATGAAAAGCCCTTCTACCGTATCCTATATACATGACACTCCATGTGGAGGTCACAGGTTCCTCCCGCGGTTGAAACTGACCCTCACTTTCGGAAAACTCTTTATGGAATTTGCAATGAAGCTTCGCATTGGATTGAAACAATGGGAATAACTGTGTAAACCAATAACGTACTATGCGATAGGATCCTGCCATAACAGGCGTCTGAATAAACACTGAACAAACAACGACATAAAATACTCATGCCAGGAAGCTAGGAAACTAAATGAACTTGCGACAAAGTTTACACCATGGGATCGCGCTCAGTGTTGAAAACTGAGAAAAAATTGATCTATAAAGAGGCGCGAAGGAAGGTACGGACGGGGTAGTGGAAAACATACTTCATAATCATTTGGGGGACAACCGAATAATACCTAAATTATAAATGATTTTGACACTAACGAAGAAAAAGCAGAGGCACATCGAGGGAAAACAACGCCTGCAAAATTTAAACTAATTTAATCTAATCGATTATGAATAGGGACCAAACTATAGTCAAACGATCTGTTTGCTTCCGACAACTGAACCTTGCCTCATTCGTCAAAAAAGCTGACCAACACCAAAATGGCACTATTCATCATTATAATGTCTCCTAAATGTGCCATAGTGCGGGAACTATACCTTCGTACTACTATCAATTCCTAAAAATGTTTCATCTCACTTCAGAACTTCCTGAGAAGCCTATATTCCTCCTCTGCTGTTTTAAACCACGTGTTAGCAATAGAATTGTAACTCGGACAAAACAAGAACCTGCCTTCTAAAAAAGCTGCGAAAGACGTCTGGGGCGAATAGGCTGGTAGAGTCCCTAGAAGAAAACTGGCCCTTCATTGAGGAAGACTTGTCCCAGAAGACAAAACAGCAATTAAGATCGTGTCAGAATAATTGTTTGATATACAGATAGGTGAAACGGAAATGAGAAGTTTGATGACAAACGCCAGGATGCATTAAATAAAAGGAATACAAGGTACAGACGATATCAATACGGGAATATCAAGCGGAGAAATTATGGAAACTTGCGGATAACTTTCCGACTAGCAGCAAATTAACTAAACGAAAAGGGAGAATATAACGTCGACCAATTCAATACAATAAATACAACTGCTTCAAAGTCAATTACACAAAGCAAGTATCTGATCCATATATCCAATTTCTAATCAAATGCGACATTTAGTTGTTCAATTGAGTCTTAGGTTAATTTGTAGGATTAGAGCACAACAATGGAAATCGAAGTCCCGACGAAGGGAAACTTTGCGGCTCAAATAGCTTGTGGTCATCCGAGAAACTTTCAGTTTAATAGCCGCGCTTAAAAATACTTCAATTGAATTCGTTGCTTCCTCTAGCAATCATTGAGGACTTAAGCTGTTTGCCTAGAAAAGCCTATTTTCTAGTGGATTATCCGCTTGATTGCAGTGTTTGCACCTGAGATTAATACCACGCGTTTGATTTCCGAAAGAAACAAGCTCTCCTTCAGATGAAACCTTATAAAGTTCCCTACAAAAATACCGCAAAGGACTTCAGCAGATCAAATAAAAAAACGGTGGCATATTGAGAAGGTAAAGTACTATCGCTCGGATAAAGTTACTCAAAAGGATTTTATTGAGTATCCGGTAAGCAGATATGCATGCAGATTAAATCGAATTGGCTGATGTTTTTGCACGTGGTTGTGTACTTTATCTGAGTCTTAATTCCATTGAGTGTGATAATTGTCGAAAGTTAGTGAGAAAGTACATATAAATAACAAAGAGTAGCTTTTGGAACCAGGGCAAGCCTGAAAATTATACCCATATTGCGTATATTTAAGTATTGTAAGCATCTATCGGGAATTCATTATTCAACCAGAGACGTTTTTTAATGTTTATATAAAACTGAAATAAAATAAAAAGAAACTAAGCTTGCATCACAAAAACTCGAATCCAAATCAAAATAGCTACCTCTACTTGAATCCACTTCTCAAGACAATACATTAACGGAGAGAGCGATACAGCGTTTGATTGAAACTGAGGACCTTTCTCCTCTATCTTTGGTCCCGGAAAAAAATTTCCGAAAAATCGTTTCACAGCAGGAGATTTTTCTTAAAATCATGCGTACACAGACATCGCATCCGATGATAGTCTGTCTGCTCGTATGGAGGCCCCATAGGGTCCATATACAGCCCAAAAGAACTCCAGGCGTAATTCCACTCTCCGCTGGTTGACTCAAAATTCTGTTCAATCTTCGTACGTATGGTTGTGATTGTTGTTAGTGGCTTTGCTTTTGGTTCTACTGTTGCAGTCGTTGCCTATAGTGCCTTCAGATCTTTTTGTTGTTGCTGTTACCGCTGGTATTGATGTTGCAGCATCCATCCACGAGAATTGAAGATAGAATTTCTTGTCGCGCTAAGGCATTTTTGGTGGATTTCTGATTTTTAAAGATTTTGTTTTTTTTTTAGAATCTTGACTTTTAGTTCTCATCTCTTATGTTATTTTTTCTGTTTTGGTTTCTCGTTTTATTTTTGTTGTCACCGGATTGACTTCTCGTTTTGCCTGCGATCTTATTTTCGGTGTCGCATTAAAAGATCGACTTTAAAAGATGAATCTTTTCCCAAATTTTGGGGAAACGGACAGAAAAAGAATTTGTCCATTTGGGATTTTGTGCCGTAAAAAGTATCTGAAAAAATGGTTAACCCTAATCTAAAAATCCTGCAATCTCCACGATTCAGACATTTTGTAAATACAATACAATCTTTAACGATATTTATATTTTCACAATTTCCATGAAATGAATTAAAAGCGAATTTTATATTTCTAATTTACTATACACATGTACCTTTGCGTATTACAATTTAATGAAACTGACACCTAACAGACAGTGAATCATCCTTTGACCATAATAATAACATAAAATACGAATCAAATCCGCTAATATATTGATTGAATTTCAAGCTCTGCCAAACTTTTGGCAAATTTCTTAAAGAATAAGGGAAACATGGAAATATCAACCACGAAAGCCACAAGAAAAAAGTAAGAGTGTTAAATTTCATAATGTAGACAGTATTGACCCCAACACATTTCAGAATAAATCGACAGGTGGTTGAAGTAGACGACATTTGGAGGTATATGATCGGAGAGGAAAATCCTTTTTGGTAGAGTGACTGTCCGGAAATTATCAAGCAGCCTTTTTATAAAATCTGAATTGGACGATCTGCCATCTACAGTTGCGGTTAATTGTCATGCCCAATGCTTCTACGTCGTAGTTTCTAATTTGTCGATCATTCTTTTGCGCATCAGACGGAAAGTAATACTCGATTAAAATTATCATTGTTGTTCCATGCTGTATGACTGCCCTTTGAAAAGTTCACAAGTGCCAAACTCTTAATACGACTGCGTTAACTGGAATTTTGCCAGATTTTCAAAACCAAATCAGGTCCATGGTAAATTTAAATTAAAGTAGAACTTCAACAATGTTGATATACGTGAGATCGGTTAGATTTAATTGTAATAACTCAAAGCATTTTAACAGAATTCGCTAAATTCGTCTGAAGAAACTACAGTTGGGGAAATAATTTCCTTGTTGCTTGTAGCTTGCATCTTCAAAAAGGCAGACGTAGATCAAAACGCTAGACAACTTTTAGTGATATCGAATTTGTAGACCTCGGCACCTACACAAATCAGCTTTTTGATCGTTTTAACATAACCTTGAAAAGTGGATATCTTATATAATTCTTTTAAAACTCAACAGCAAATGTAAGAGGGCTTAATTGTTCACTGTAGATACGGATGTCGAAAATATCACCTTCTGAACTCAAATATTCATCGTAGTTCTGTCCCTGTGTCTCAACTCTTCGGTGGGGGATCGCAATTTCTCATAATTTCTTATGGCACCGTATGCACCATCCAATGATCTCATTTTAAGAAGAGCAATAGTTATATTTTTAGCAGATTTAAAACTAATCCAGAAGTCCTGCTAGGAATAATATTGGTGCTAAATATACTGCAAATATTTAGAACAGTCGATCATCTCTCTAATCAACAACAATGCAATTTTGGAACCACTTTTATACTAAATCAACTAGATTATCAACAGAAACTCCTATTTGGGACATAGTGCCCCAGCCAGATCCAAATATTCCTGGAAATGTGATTCATCTCTACCAAATTTTTTCAAGAAGTCTACATTTCTTTCAATTGTTCCAGGCACGTGGCAATGAACCCGTCGATCATCGTGGGATGGTAGTTTCATTGCATGGTACGAACCGAAATGGAATTATAGTCCTTTCCTAAGGTGTAACCTATTCACTGCCACTGCCTTTCATCTGCACATTCACGGATATCTGGCCCACGCCCCGACGAAACTCTTGACGACACAGCTTAAGTAAGTGTTGAAGGAAGCTTGGAACCTTCGAGTACTAGGAGCCGTCAACTTCTACATCTTACTCCCATATAGAAGCACGGAGCAACCGCTTAAGTTTCTGTTGAGCTAGTTGCATTTTTAGACAAAGCAGGGAAGGTAGGTTCAGCGTTGTTAATACGTGAAGCGAGCAACATCAAGCCCAGTACCGCTGCTGGCAGTTAAAACGCTACATAGAGATAGAAATTGTTTTCGGCTTTAATGTTTTGCTCATTAATGCAAATGGGAAGAGTGCGATGGCAAATCACATTGAGAACTCCATTTAGCCAAGGTTAGTAACTCACTCATCCATTGAACCGCACCACGTCCTTTAGCCAAGGCAGCATAAAGTACCTCACAGATAAAGAGAACAAAAAATATCGGTAACAAGATGCAACCCCACCCGACTGCGTTTTGAACTTCAAATTCCTCTCAGATTTTACCTCGATTGAGCATGTCTTATCCTGTGGTGTGTTGTTCGGATGATATTTATTAGCTTCAGATGTCCTTCTACGTAGAGTATTCCAAATACACTCTTTGTTCACGCTGTCAAAAACTTTCTCGACATGAATGAAAAGGAGTGAAGCTTAGATCGAAGGATTTTAATAAGATCTGTACAGAAGGATCCAGCACATAATTTCCAGTATTATGAGTTACACTACGATATATCCTTGGACGAACTAAAAAGGGGGCGGGAGTCGATTTATTTTAAGGCCTAAGTCATTAAGATTTTTTTTACAACCAATATTAAAATTGCGGCTTCTTGAAAAAGTACTAATGAAGGCCTCTCATTTGATATCCCACAAGAGCACATTTGGAGAGAAAAATGTTGCACTCCGTCTTTGTATCCACGGAGAGCCTCCGTAAGCTGCACCCAAAATCATGGTACTAAATGTGTGCGACAGATTTCACAATTTTTCTATGGATAATTAATTTCATTCCAGTCGATATTGTTTACGCAATTTGATAATAATTAAGATTTCTCCATCAAAATTCCAGGCTTATTTGAGTTATGAGATAAGCAAGCAGGTTAACCAGTCAAAAAATACAGCTGCGAAAAAATATCTATTTGGCAACATACAAGCTTTTTTGACTCAATTTCTAGCCTAGTTTGGTTGTCATAAGCTTATCATGAATATGAGTTGAATCGTCGAGCTTAAAATTCGCAGTATTCTCTCTTCATACGTACGAAGTGGCACTATTTCATCGAGCATCATGGTGCAATTGCTACCGCATAAAAGCCGCCAGCACCTTTATCTGGTATTGCCAATTTTACCTGTCCTGCCTTTCAAAATTATCTCCCTCAAAATTCAAATAAGAAACAGCACAGGCTGAGAATATAGAAAACTTGCTGTCATTTAAAATAACTGAAAATACTGCAGAGTAGAGAGCTGAAAGCAGCGTCATTACTAAGTGCCCACGTTACGTTGTCGTTGTCTTGGCTCCATTTCGTACCGCACTTTGCGCGCTCCTTCAAAAACTCATGAGGTGGTGATAAATTTTGCATTCAACGACACTAATGTCGGTACTATGTCAGAAGGTTAAATTGCAACAAGCATTTACACTTACCAATACCTAGCCACATATAAACTTACACATGTATACGGTCATATTATATGGCTTGGAACGGAACGCGACATTGATAGTCTCACGTTGCTAATCGTGCGATGCGACAACGCGACAAAATCAAAATCGCAATATCGGGTCGTGTTCAGTGTACACCCCGCATCGCGTAGGCACATCATTTCAAGGATGAATGCAATAATGATGTTGGTTACAGTGACGTGCATGTGAACACAACAACTGACGCCACTGCAGAGCAATCTCAACGTGAATCGTGATATGGCGCGCAAATTTGAAAGTCATCACTGTGGTGCATTCGGGCTCTTGCCTCCATCAAAATCATTTTCTCGCCAGGCAAAAGTGCACTTTCTTGGCAACTTGACAATAATTTCAATATACACCATTGCATTGGGACTAAAATGCAGCATTTATTTGTATCAGAAGACAACGTGCAGAGACTGGATAGCGTCTGATTGCATTACAGTGCTTGCTAGAAAACAAGCTCCAAAACGGGCACGAAATTGAATGCAGGTAACCCCCTTTTACATGAGCCATTACACAAAAAAAAATAAAGCCAAAAAACAAAGGTTTTTAACAAGCTTTTTGTCTGGACCAGATACACATTCTCTCATTGTGACCGCAGGACGCTCAAGAAAGTATCTTTGTTATACTGCGCAACAACCTCTGTCTAGACCAATGTGCGCTTTAGCTGAGAAGGAAGCACAGAAGTCCAAAACTCCCTACTTTGAGCAGATTGCTTTGTTCAACTAAAGAGCCAATTTGCCGACAGTTTTTCTCCTGAAGGCATCACATGGATCTGTCAACATAAGAAACTAAAACAGTGGAAACACCAGGAAGAAACAAACTCCTCCAGTATTCCAATGGGTAAAGGTCCTCAGATTGGTTTGCCACAGAATAACGCACATATCACATCACAAAAAAATAGTTTGGAATGATGCATTATACATCCCTGCCACGTATACCCCTCTGGGCCGGTTTGCCAAGTCTAGTGAAAGTTTTCAGTGGATCGTTTACCTTTGGAAAATATCTTTCAATAAAAATGAGCTCTTTGGGAACTGACTAAAGCTCCAGAGAATTTAATATATTCATTCCCCATCAACCAAAATCTGCTTAGCGAAAAGTAAAACCACCATCTTACCACAACATAACCTCACGTCAAATTGCTAATTGCAACTAAATTATTCACGATAATTGCCGAAAGAGAAATTTGCCTGAACTAATGTTGTCATCCATTTGAAAATAGATTCAAATGCAACCACACTCTGGATACGTTAATGCATTAATACGGAACACAGTTCGATGCGGTTCATCCCTTATATCTGGTGACATTCGAACGATTCAGCCGAGATGTTTATAGAGTGATGCTAAGTGAAAGATTTTTGAGTTGTAAGAAACTCGCGTTGCTCTGATTCCTTGCACGCTGCAGAGCTAACGTAAAAATAGAATAAGAGTATTGCATTTTTGCCCCGGGTATTTTTAGATAAGGCAAAAGATATGATATTATATTCGGGGAATGTATATGTGTAAATCTAAGTAAGCCATATATCGATTTGTCGCCACAAAATAAAGGAATCGTTTTCAAAACGTAAAGCTTCCTAAGTACTCAATAAATTTCTAACTCCTCGTAGTTGCTTCGGTGATAATCATGACATGAAAACTCCCTTTCGGGAAATCCAGATATTGCTGCCTATTCCTCTCTAACGCACCATTCTAATAGGACAATTACCAGAATCTACTACTAACAAGGACTAGGAGCCTCTCAAGGCTGGACGTCAATCAATAATGCTTTCCAATGCATCTCTTGGTCCTAATTAATCCCAATATTTTTTCCGATGCTTAGCACAATTATCCCAGAGCGTATGCTTCGCCTAAATTCCTGAAGGGCTGTAATGAATACAATTTACATGCGCCTCCGACGCCAATAGTTGATAACGACAGGCGACATTCATCCAAGAGATCGATCTCAGTAATAGGTCATGAAGCTCGAATAGTGTTAAATTTCAAGGATAATTTATCAAAAACGCTCATTTTCTTTATAAATGTTTCAAATTACATACACACTTCACCTTCGCCCCTTGTGTCACGTTGAAAAGGCCACATTACTTACGATAATATCACCATGCTTTGCAAGCATATCCTCTGGAGTTAAATTGTACGCCATGCCGCCAATGTTATCCGTATTGCCAGTTCATATAGAATTTCTCAAATTACTTGAGACCGGGCAGGACAAAAAGTAAGAAGAAGGCTCAAGGGAAGCATATCAATTGATTGTGTGTACTCACATTTGATATTGTCATCGACTACAGTGACAACGGGCACACAATTGGCTCCACTCTAATGGAATCCGGTATAGATATGCATTTAGGTCGTGCTTGACTACCAAGGACAGTTACCCAAGGCCGCTGGTCTTGTCATAATGGCTAGCCGATATCCTTCTCCATATCGATTGAGTTGCATTCCATCTTTTTTTCGGTCGTTCGTAATCTGATCCTGATCCTTCAGCCGTATACGATCTCTCCTTACCCGTTGACGGAGGAGTCTACATCAAAATTGCTAACTCTGCGATGGAAGTAAGGTTTTCAATACTGAATAAAGGAAAATGGAATATTATATGTAACCTCAGTTCAGGGCAACCCATACAACTCATGGCACGCGTTGAAATTATTATGTGACGGTCGCAAGTTTCATTTTCCTACAATGAATTTTTCTGGGAACCGCCGTTAATCGCCACCAAATAAAGAGGATGGAAGTAAAGTTAATGAAAAGAACGAGAAAATTGCATGACTATCGTGAACATGTTATGCTTTCATTCATTTGATTCTTATGTATTTCCATGAGTCACAAAATAAGCATCTTGAAACTTTAGTTAAAGAGAAGTGATACGTCAGGTTCCTTTTGTCTAACATTTTTGAATCAAATCAAATCAAGATGAATGCAATAAGAGCAGACATTTTATTAATCCTAGAACTCCAATTAACATTAGTCAAAAAGTGACTGATTTATTATGTAAAAATCAAACGTATTCCCATCACATTACCTGTTCAAGGCAATGAGGGAAGAAATCGAGACTTTTATCCTCATTCAGGCACAAAAACTCAAAGCTAGTGAGGTGGAATCCGGTAATAAGTACATCATCACATACATTGGTATTTGCGGCTAATTCGTACATATTTGCTGGTCCCAGAGTTAAATTTCTTTCTTTTTCATTCCTGATAATCCGTCAGTTCCTCGACGATGCGAATTATCGGGGCTCAATTGTATACAAATGTTAGGAAGCATTAAACTTAATTCGTCAATGCCAGTTAATGATCCTGTATGATTGCATTATCCATTCACAGAAAAGTCATTGGAGACTAAGAGTCATAACTTTGTGCTCGACCAAAGGAAAGTAAATTTCAGGGTTCAATAAATGCGGAGGAGCCGACGGATGACTTGAGGTGTCGCTCACGATTTCAACGTACAATCAAAGTTTCACGTCGGCAAGATTCGTTGAGACGACAGTTCAATGATTCGAAATCCAACGCCGCTTTTGATTTTCTGCATTTAATTAAAACGTACCACCTCAAAGAAACCCCCCCCCCCCCTTACGGTTTCCAAAACTAACCCAATAAATAAATTGAAATAAATTGAAATCTAAATGTTGAAAGTGAGAAGCGCAGCCAAACTACGAATCACCTGAACTGTCAACAAACTGTCACCACTGTCTCGTCCCCGCTAAAGTTCAATTTTCTTAACTTTTTTGTAAGTGATTTATCGAACGAACGCTGTTCTACATTGCGTGCAACGAGCTTCATTTGACAATTTGGACGAGCCGTCCGTCACTTACATTTTTTGTATCCTAAGCTCAAAAAGGCCAGGAAGGAAAGGATCAAATGGGACAGTACTGGATACACAAATATAAAACAATTTTCTGAATAACCTACTCAGAAGAAGGTCTAGTCCAATAATGAAGACATATGGACTTTTATTAGTGCTAGCTGTCGAAATATTCCTGATTCTGATTACCACTTCTTCTCAATATAGAAAGCAATTTGAATCCAGTAGATCATCCTTTGCAACTTTCTCCTTCTCCTTGCTCCAAAAGGATATAAATCCTTACTAAATACAAAAATTTGCGGCATTGGTTGATGCTTCTAAAAAAGCGAATCCGTTGACTTATTCACAACATACAATCGATTATGCATACATCACATACCACGATCACGTGATTATAGTCCACGGTAGATACATCTGATTAGATAAGCATAGAACATTCCAGCGTATAGCCGACTTTTTTTGAATGTACGACGAGAAAATGCATGAAAATATTTACAATGGAATCTTAACATGTGTCTATAGATAGCAGGTCAATTTGGGATGTCGATTAATTTTCTAAAAAGAAAACTAACAAAAAATAATTATGAAGGTTGTGAAACTTCTGCAGTAATTTACTTTATCCTCTCTAAAAAATAAGTGAAACTAACGGTTCTAGTTTTCTCCTCCCATATCATATGATTTGCAATGAATATGATTTATCTCCGACAAATGTAAGGGATTGTGCAGACATCTTTTCATCCAAACTTTGAAGATCGTCCATAATAATCATTTCTGCTCACATAACTGGCGACCAATGGAAAATATGGTTTGATCAGCAAAGCCTTGTTAGTTAGCAACATGTATAACAGTAAGAAATGCACCATACGTGGCCTATTATATTTCTTAAGAACTAATTCCCAACTTCCATACGATAAATAGCGTGGATAACTAAAACACCAGATTTTCGTTTATAATATAGAACTACAATATTATATTTTCCATAATATTTTTGTTTTTCACTTTCATTATCAGGTTTTTTTGTTTCAACTTGTTTTAACAAGCAGAAAACAAAAAATTTAATTACGTATATCAAGTTTCATTCAATTTTCTTTTTGTTGTGTTTTAATTTTTTCACGTTTCTTCTTTTCCGTTTTTGTTTTTGCATGGCTTTTTTCACAATTATTTATTTGTATATAAACACTAAATGTTAAAAATTCTTTTCTTTTCTTGTTTCCTTTATCTTTCTCATTTATACAATAACGAAGCAACAAATTTACTACTAAAAAATAGATAATAATATAATATAAAAAACCAATCAAATAAAACAAAACTCAATTGAAATAGATAAATCTAATAGTAATAAAAAATCGACAATATCTATTATCGTAAATAATTATGTAAAAAAAATAGTTAAAAAAGTTTGATAAAATTTACACGGAAAAAATCTGTGCAAATCACAATATTATGTATCATCAAATTCGAATATTCTTTACCGAAATTTAAATTGTTACGTGGAAAATTCATGAATAATAGATTTCTTCTATTGTAGTATGGAAAAAATATTAAAGAAATCAGCGCGATTCTAATTAAGTTAATTTTTAGAATTTTTCACATTTTTTGTTCTTTCCTTGTATAGAAATCAAAACAATGCCCATATAGCTTTACAATTAAAGCAGAATGTTTATTCTTTCGCTTTCTTATTTTTGTATCCAAGTCAAATTTTAAAATATTTTCCTATAAAAAATAACGACATTTGTTCTGAAAAGACAAACGTCGATGTAGCAACAAGTAAAGAGTGGGGGAAAAGATGGAAGTTTATTTGAATGCATATGAATGGAAATCCTATGATTTTTTTTAATCTCAGTTCAAAACATTTCTAGATATATTGAGTATAACAATTGTGCTGATTTCTCTTATTTGGGGAAATTATTAGTTCGTTTCGTATACGTTTAGTTTGAACTTAAGTTATTTTCTTCAATAATTTGTTCTATCTTTCTTTATCTGGCGAGAAGTGGTTAATTATAAAATTTATTCTAATCATTTAAATCTGAAATTTGAATTTTTTTTCGCGTATTTTGGTGAAAAACCAAACTATTATTCGTATAATTTTTCACAGTATTTAGACTTTAATTTACAAGGGAAAAATTAAATTTTTTTCTGTATACCGACCGGAGCTCCTTATTTTTAAATAATTTGCTTAACTTTTATTTACTCTCATTATTATTTTAATTACGTATTTTCAGTTTCAGTTAGAATTTATTTAAATTATTGATTTTAAATTTATTTACACTTTACAAGAAATGAATGATTTAATTTATTGTTTATATTTCATCATCATTATTTTTATTATTATTCAAGAACGTCTATAAAAATATGTTTTATCTTGTGAAAGCAAATCTTTGTTCAAGATTTGGTTTCCAATTTTATATTTCTTCTTGTTTTAATTTTGGCAAGACATTTTTAAAATTAATATTTCGAAAAAGTATAGCGCGAAAGAGGAAAAGCTACTTATGAAAGTAAAATCAACGGAAAAGTAGCTCTTCAAAAGTATAAAACTCTAGAAATTTAATATTGAATTCATTTTTATGAACCGTAACAGAACACAGGCACTAAAATTAAAAATATGCAGTGGAATAGTTACGTAAAATGGAAAATTTAAATACTAAAATCTTTATTGTGTATTATTATCGTATACCTTCATTTATTTTTAAGGGAGATTAATTTTAATTTGAAAAAGTTTCTTTTATCATACAAACATGTAACGAATCGAATAAAACGTTAAGCACAAAACGGATCCTTAAAAACTTAAATAACTGAAAAATATGTGTATATAAAATATTTTCGCTTTTCAATAGAAACTTTTAAGAACCATTTGTGCACTTTTCAAATTAAATATTTTATTTTATTTTCTATAATTTACGTATATAGAATTATTATAATCATATTACGATCAGTCATAAATTTTACGTATATCGTTTGCTTTTGTTCTTTGTTATGGTTTACAGTTTTTATTAAATAATTTGTTTTTGTAGTTTTATTTTTTTTTATAATTAAAAGTTTAAAGAGATTAGGGGGATCATTTGCCATTATTTGCCTAGCATTTTAGCAATAAGGTATGCTTAGTGGATTTTTATAAGTTAATGCCTAGTCATATACCCAGCTAGAATTCAAAACGAAACATAATACATATATTAAACTTGTCTATGTATTGAAGTTTTCGTTTATCAATGAATCACTCTTATAACATTTAACACAGTAGTGAGAGCAACTTGAGAAATCTGGGAACTTGGGCGAAATCATATATCAGACGGGGCTACCTGTCAGGATACAGGATAGGGTTTTCGATTACCTTTAAATTCACAAATAGACAGAAAAGCTTGTTCATTGTGTTGTAATAGTATTTTTTGTCTTGTTTCCTTCAACATAATCTGAAGATAGTGGAATGCAAGGAAGCAGGACAAATTTGGAAGAGATCAGAGCTTTTTGTGTAATCATAAATTTATATGTACATAAAACATGTAAAGGATGATTAAATCGTGATGCTTTGAATCCTATATTTTCCGAGAACTCAATTTTGGATAACGGAGGATAATAATTGAACTACTTTAAAACACTGCACTTAGTTTGAACCTGAAACTTGGAAAATGGCAAAAAACTAATTTTTAAGATAACAACCAAAACCTCTCTGGTAGCTCTCGAAACCGAATAACTTCTTCAAGTCAATGGCTCAATGTTATGACAATGAATTCCTTTTAAACTATGCACAAGGGAAAAAGTAGCTAACTGTTCCAGCCCAGGTAAAAAACAAGTACATTGCAAGTTTATTAAAGGATCATAGTTAAGATCATTTGTTATCTACGAAGCCTGAATTATATATATTTATTCTGAAGAGTTTCACGTATATTTAAGGGGAGCTAGAATTCAATTATTTCATAATTATATGTATATATATAGTGGGTTTACTTTTACACTTGATTTATTTAATTTCTAAATACATTTATACATGCAAAAATACGAAAATATTCAACAATTTGACTAAAATTTTTTCTCAAAAAATATAAGAATAAAATATATTTTGTTCATGTCTGAAATAGAAATTGCATTGTTATTTCTATTTTGTGAATAGTATTTATCTTAAGAATATTTTTAAAAAAGTTGAAGTCAAATTGGTGCATACTTTCGGATTTTGGATTGGCGAGCTATATGGGCCTCTTGCAAAAACGAAGTTCTTTTTATTTTTCTCACTTTTTCTTTTCTTTTTTAATGATCTTTCATTTTGGAATCATATGTTCGTGGTGTTTTTAGAGTAGAATTGATATCTTCTTTCTTTAAAGCAATTTTTATACCACGATCTTTCTTATTGGCAATTGTTAATTCAGAAAACCTTTTATTTTTCCGTATATTTGTGTTTTCATCTTAAATTTAAATTTACATTTCAATCAAATGCCAGTTTGCATTCTATTTCGGATCTCTTTAAATTTTACTTTATAAAAACGAATTCATTTACTATGCTTTGATATGAGCGTTAAGACAAAAGGTTAAATTTGCTTAGATAACAAAAGGAGCAAATTACAAAACGAAAAAAAAAGTTACTAAACTTTTTCAAGATTGAAAAAATTAGCTTAAATTTAATTTCGTTGTAAATAAGATTGGATAAAAACGAACTGCAAACAAATGAAAATTAAAATTACAATAGCAACCATTGTGGCACGTATATGGTTTTTTTGGTTTCTTAGTTAAGATACTGCTATTTTTGGGTTCATGCAAAAACAAATCTGTTTTTCGGATAACCCAAAATATGAATTGTTACTTATTGTGGGACAACGCACCAGTATTTTGACCAGATTCCAAATGATTCCAATACGTGTAACAATGGTTATGACACATGGTTATATTGTGTGGCCATCATTATTTCGATTCGTTTTTATTTGTTTAAAGTTTTCCACTTTTGTTCTAGTTTGATTTTTTCCGTTTTATTTGGCTCGTTTACAGTTTTCGATTTTGACTTCTTCTCGGTTTCATTGCATTTTTAAGATTTTATCAATTCTTTATTTGTTTATTTTTAATCCCAGGGCATTGTGAGCACCCGCTTCGTTTTTGCAAGAAGGTCGTAATCGTACTACGAACATGGGTGCACCACCGCATTGTAGCTCGCCAATATAGGACCATGTGCTCCCGCGAAGGGGGTACTCACAACGTCTGGTGTACTAGCTCCATCGGTGTGCGATGTTGAATCAGCATTACTTCGCCCCTCACCATTTGCTGAACTATTTAATTCTGGTGGTTTGGTGGTGTCCCGTTCGTCAATCACTAAATCTATTGGCATTTTACCCTTTAAACATGATATATATCGATGACAGAAATTATCGCATAATTCATGAACCTGAAATTGAAAAGAGAAGGAAAAATGATAATGGAGAATATTTCATATCAGCCTAGAATTTTTTATAAATTTTATACAAAAACATCCCAACAGTAATAAAATCGGATTTTTTCAAATCAGCATTATTCTTTTTGCAAAAAATAAACGGGAAATTTTAAATGTGATTACAAAATTTCGAAGAATTCGGCGAAGGCTAGACCACCACCATCTTTAAATAAAAGTCGCTCTGCTGATACATCCAGTATTATTGCACTAATGATTAATGATCATGAAGCCCCAACAAATCCTTTTTTAATGACAGAGAAACAAGAAGGTACTGGATTCCAACAAAGAATAACTCATTCGTTCTGGATTGCGATTCCATATTTAATAAACAGAACAAAAATGATGAGATTTTCGCAAATTAAAAAAATCAAATCGAATTAACAAAGTATAAAAAAGAAATTCCAAATGCATTGGAGCCAAGAAGGGAATTAAAAAAATGTGTATTGAATTCCATACATTAGCTATATGTAGATCTAGAGTAATATATTAAATATGCCTCATTCCTTGACAGATTTTTTTTTGAGTCGGATTAGGAAAATGCATTTAAAGTCGTAGGTGGAGAAAGTGGCAATGTATAAAAAGTGTATACGACGTCTGCATTGATTTTAAGATGAAATGGATAAAAACGAATAATTATGGATGGAATGAAGATAGATTTGAGCAAGATCGTTTTATCTGGAGGGTTTTTGTGATACAAAAGTAACACAAAACTGATCATGCAAATAACATGCAAAATTTGGAGTTAAAAAGTGTGCTAGTATACCCCAATTTATATGACAATTTACTGTTACCCATATCCCCAACATGTTTGACAATTTTGTGCGACCACCACGCATTCACCTATCATGTGAATCCCGATTAGTTTCCCGGTAATTTCACGTCTGTTGACAGTGCCTAATCAACCTATCTAAAATGTGAATACATTGTTGTGCTGACTGAGTAATCAACTGGAACAACTCAAGAACAAAAAAAAAATCACCATTTATAGAACTCGGTAGCTACTGTTCACCTTGCCTTCCTTCAACTTCAGAAAGACAGCACCTAGCTCCATTGTAGAATTGCGTATATCTGCTTATTCATAAAGAATCGGCAGAATATGAAATAATGTATTTTAAAAAGTAGGCAATGGAATGCATTCTTATGATCATTCGTCTTTATCAGACTTTTCAATAACACAACTGGTAAAGAACCTTGAATAGCGCATCGGCTGATTGATTTCTATCAGTTTCAGATATGCCAGGATTGCGCTCAATTGAATGTTGGAAAGGGGAATTCAACATCACCACTGTGTAATTTATATGAGGAATATCAACAGGAACAAAGTGAAAACCAACGGGATTACTGTGGTGACAAGCTCCATGAGCTTGAAAGCAAAATAAGTGAATTATTTTATGAAAAGGAAGGTGAAATCAGATTAAATCTAGAAATTCCTTAAGAGTTTAAGGAAATTCCAATCTAAGGCTGATATTTACTTGACGATGCACGTGTTCTGAAAACTGAAAGATGAACCAAAACTAGTGTAAGCTTCGAATACAGTCTAATCAAAGATCTCCAAGAAAGGTGGCAACATATAGTCAGTCACAAGTGCCAAGAATGGACTTAGGAAACTAGGGAAGTAGAGAACGACCTGGGATATGAATGAAAAAGGGACTAAGTTAGATATTTAATTGACTTAACCATATTTTGTAGTGGACTCCCTAATTAATATTGGGGCAGAACAGAGCCGACGGTTTGGCCAAATTTGACGCTAAAGTTCTATGCAGTGAAATATTCTTTTAGGATTGCAATTCTTAATGAAAGCTTTATCCTATATATAAGTACCTCCTCCTTGTAACATACAACAATTAACATCAAATCAGTTAACCAATTCTTCGGTCCCTTTTACAATACAT
Source organism: Hermetia illucens (assembly GCF_905115235.1). Classification (NCBI taxonomy): domain Eukaryota; kingdom Metazoa; phylum Arthropoda; class Insecta; order Diptera; family Stratiomyidae; genus Hermetia; species Hermetia illucens. Next base: position 53,309,512 of record NC_051851.1, read on the forward strand.
CACCCTAGTATTTTATAAAGAAATGCATGTCCATGTTTATGATTCATATCGCGGCAAAACAGTTGCGTTGTAGTATATTTGTGGAAAAGATGAAGAGATGAAACGACATATGTGGACAGCATATTCAGCTAAATGGAAAATTGTTGAATATTTTTGCATTGTCGATTCAGAGAGCATACCTACTTCAGAGCAAAACGGATTTGTAGCAATGTACTTATAGCATCAGCACACAACAGTCTGAGCTCCATAAAACGAGCAACAGAACGATGCACAACATTCAAAGGAAACTTGTTATGCACGACATAAAACTGAAAGAAAATTTGTCGAGTATATTTGTCGCGCGAATAAGCGCGTGTGTGTAAAATTCTCATATAAGTTCGATTTTTCTCATTACTTTTCCCAATGAATATGTACATTTATCGTCTCGAAGAAACAGACAGCAAAAAAGACAAAATAACAGAAATATTTAAGCATAAATATTCTCAAAACATCATAAGGGAGGAGTTCTATGCTGCGACGAGTTATTTGAATTGAAAAACATCTCAAGAAACAGCACGTATTGACCAAATAAACAGACAAAAGATAAGTCACATACTATAAATGTCAGACATGAACATGAGGTAACATTTTGCTACTGTCGGTCAATTTTTTGACAGCTCAACATGAACAATTCAATCCAAATGTGACGATAATGTCTTATTAAAATCTTCACGCGACTTTTTCACCATAAAAAAATAAATAAATAGAATGAACAACGAAAAACAGAAAAATGCAACAGGCAGACGACATTCATGAGTAGCATCATGTCGCCTTCGTTTAATATGTACGCACGTTTCTGAACCTCGCAGTTAGCGCTTAAATTGCAGGAAAATTTATGAGTCTGGTTTTGTGGTGCATTTCAAACATTAAAACATTATAATGTATAGAAAGCGCTCAGAAGGAATAACAAGAAAGCTTAAAGTAACAATGAGCAAGTGTAATGCAGGGTGTTTGGAAAGGAAGGATGCAACTTGCATGAATTTAGTAATGTAACCAAGATAATCATGTTGCTGTGGAAATATCTAATATTTCGAGTCATAATAGAATATTTAACCACCACTTTTTTGTGCTCACCCACCTAAATCATCATCGTCATCAAAAATACTACAACCGGTTTCTGGTTTAGGATGGAACTACGAACATACCGATTTTGTGCCAATGTCCACTAATCCGACATCACTAGGAGCTGTCTGGCGTTTTGGCCTACACCATCGTTTCGTCTCAGGCAGGGTCCATAACATCTTCTTCTACCATAGACTTTTCGGGCTGAATTATTTGCCCTCATACCCCGCCGCTGATCATAGTTCGCTTGTTCCCCGAAAAAATACTACATAGAAACTGGCAAGGTTATTGACTTGTAGAATAGGATTGTCGACCTTATGGTGAGACGTTTCAAAGAAAGTAGTTTTTGAAATATTGGATATTATTGTTTTTGTTTTTGGCGCTGACGGTGCCACCATGTACTCAGGGTGTCTTCATTAATGTGAAGCCCAAGTTCTCGCGCCGCCTACTTAAGCTGAATGAAAACAATTCTTACATTTCGGTTGTACTTCCCATTATATCGATATCGTTAGCATAAGCCAACATTTGGGCAAACTCAAAAAGGATAATCCCTGTGGCATTCGCTTATGTGTCGCGGTTCACTTTCTCTATGGCCATTTTAAAAAGAATACACGATAGAACATCTCTTTGTCTAACGCCATTGTTTAAGGTGAAAGGTGTCAAGAATTATATTGCTAGTTTAGTCAGTCTTATTGATTCGGTCAGGGTACCGAATTTTCTTAAGGCTGTACCCTGACTACCATATACCCTATGAATGAAAAGATGGTGTAACTGTTGGACAAGAGTGAATCCTCTTTGGTATGAACCTATGGCATTCGAATTTGCCTATCCTAGCCATTCAATGGAAAATATTCTATAAATGGTACTTAGAAAGCGATGTCTCTATAATTCTGCACTTGATGATATTTCCTTTTTTATGTATCGGACAGAAAACCCATCGTTGAAATTGATTCGCCATTCCAAATCTTGAGCATCACCCAATAAACTGGTTGCCTTCATATTTCAGTTCGACTGTAATTCCACCAGCCCCCAGAGACCTATGGACCTATACATCTCTGTGTAGTTTTCTCGAGTTCACAGACTTATTTGAATCCATATCTATACTGTACATAGGCGTCAGTATTAATCGAAAATCGGAATTCTGAAGCAATAAATGTCGAAAAGAGTTGAAACGAGTTCAAGGTAAGGCAAATCCGAAAAGCAGGGAGGTATTGTCTAAGTTGACACATCTACTTACTGAAATAGAAGTCCTGAATAAATTACCGAGAAATTGAAATCCAAAAAAAAAACTAAAGGTTTCATCGCAGGGAGAAGAGCACTCTTCAGATACTACCTCATCTTTGCCCTGGAGCAGCGTAACGACAAGCGACTGCAAATAGTATTTGCTCCGATGGTATTCATTTATAAACACAAAGTATAAATAATAATCAGCCATAAAGCATAGTTTCAGCTGACCTAGACCTAGACAAGTATTTTATTTGAGGATATGATTCGGCTTTTAGTGACACTACTGTGTAGAGTAGAGAAAATATTGTGGCTAAAGAGTTTTCCCTGTTTTGCGAAAAAGCCGGGAACTAGTTTTGAATTTAAAAGAGAGTATTTGCCTAAATGCCAATGGTGCCTGAAAATTAATATGTACTCCCCATCAATTGGAGCATGCTTGAACATGTTGTTGGGTCCTTTTCGAACTATTAGAAATATTTCGCATAACGTGCTCCAAGTCAAGCAATTTTTATCTCCCTTATGATCATCTCTCACTGACATTAAGCATTCGCTTCCTTTAAAACCATTTCGGTTTTCAGCTTTCACATACTTCCGTTTTGTTACAATGAAAATTCTCGAGAATACTTTGGATCAAAATTTAATGCACACCCTTTGGATGTAGCACAGTACATCCGCAAATAAGTACAACCTCATCCAATTCTGCATACAAAACTGTTTTTCGTATAATTGGGCTCCAAGCCATCATTAATTTTCTTCCTTCTTGCATTTATTTTTTAATGTATCTTTCTAATTTTCTTTTTTCTATAATTATATGCTATCTTACCCTTGCCTCCTATGCGCGTAATTTCTTAATTATTCATGAGAATCCCATGTACTATACTAATCTACTCGTCATAGAAAAGTTACAAGTTTTGTTCGTTAACTAAGCTCCTTGTAACACAGTTATGTGCATATATGCATATCTATGCGGCTCAAGATAGAATGCAGCTTGGCACAAAATTAAGTGTTTGCATTTGTGTGATTTCTAATAGACACCAGCTATTAGTCAAATGGACGTAAAACATGAAGTTGCATTCCGCAACAATTGCATATTTGCCCATGTAGTATCCCAGCAAACTCATTCCAAAGGGTGAGGAGTGTGCAGTTATATATGCACTAATGCTATGAGATGCAATGTGGCTTTAATTGTTTTGATATGAAAACATGTTATTTTTAGCTAAGCATGACCTTGTGTAATAATAGTTTTGGTGTATGGCGTTGATTCGGTTGTAAGTTATTTTAGAAACAATTTTTTTATTTAAATATAAGACATGGATTTAAAATTTGTAGCAATTGATTAATTATACTATGACCGGATTCTGACTAACATGGCCGTGATTCTGTCAGTTAACTAATAGAGTCAAAGCTTATTTGTTCTATCTCGTTGCTGACAGGTGAAATCATATACGCCAGGATACAAATTGAAAGTAAATAATTTCCATCAGAGTTGCTTATCTGGTTAAATGTGATAATTACATTTTCTTTTGCATGACATCACTTTTGACACTTTTAGCTCACAACAGCTTCAGGATCAGCTTGTTAACATAACTGTAAAAGACATGTCCCCCAAGCAATTACCTCTAGATATTCAATAAGTGACAAATGTCCTGCATAAGCCTTCATTCTTATCTCTGAATACAGCCGCTGAGTGTATGCTTTAAAATATGATTATATTCAAGCCAAAGATAAGAATTATCACTATTTTACGTCTGACTGCAGATATTCCAAGTGACATCTTCCCAACTCTTCCAGCTGCAACCGCGTAATGAGTATTTCATTTATTGTGTATGCCATCATCCAATTTAACCCTCTCAAAAGATCATTTCACTGGCACGCAAAATATATCTGCAATTGGTAATCTATATATTTGTGATACCCTGATGAGTGGTCACCTTTATCTGTTCACTGTGAGAGTTCCTGTCCTCGATAATTAACTGATCATTGTGATAATTATGATGATCTTGATCCAAACCAACTCTGCGAAAATACCATTACTATTATAGAATTCGTTTCCAGTGCATGGGATCGTGTCATTAAAATATCCTTAAGTTAATTTCATTCAGCCTGCTTTGCAGTTTTTTTTACAGTCAATGGATGTATAGTTACTGGCAATAATTCGCAGTGGCGTCGATTGTCTCATTTCAACCGATAATGAAGGATGATCTCGTCATTATCCCCCTTTTCATTGGTTTCCTTTTTTTATTGTGTAAACTTCCGTTCAGCAGACACAATTTGTTTCTATTTAAATGGGTAATCAGCTCGTCATAAATTTTTGATAGTGTTCGACCTGAGAGTGTTACATGTCATTATCGGCAGCATTCGAGTTGTACATTGGAAGTCAGGGAAGCTGAATATGATAATAAATTGGCTAATAAGGTTAACGAATTTTATTTTTCCTTACGTTCAGGAAGCAAGTGCAAAAATACTGCTCTGCCTTTCTCACTATAAGAAATTTGGTTGATAAATTAACTTATCTTGAACAAAATTATTATTTTAGTATTTAATATCGCGGGAATTACATTTGCAAATAATCATTTAAATCAGACAGAATAATGGAAATATTAAAGTAGAAACAAATGTACTCTAATCTTTAATGTTCGTATTTCATCAAAAATTGAATTACTTTTTAAGTATCTAGTCTATTGTTTCCATTGTTCACGGCTTAACATTTCCGAATAATTTGCATTATAATTTTGCACAAGTTAGTTTCGATTTCGGAGACAACATCTTAGAAATGAAAAAAAAAGATAATTCTTGAAACCACATTAGCCGTTCAACAGCCAGTGCATTAATACTCAAAATTTTCATTTGACTTATTTCATTATTTTGATTTTTTCCAATATTTTTACACTTGTTTGTGTATTATCTTCCTAAATTCATCAGTGCCCGAGGAAGATGTCTGGGAGCGAAAATGAAAAATTCAATATTTTAAATGAGACAAACAAGTCCTTAATGAATTTTAAAATGTTTAAAAAGAAAATATTGAGAAATGTAGAACAAAGGGTAATAAAAAAAGCGGATTAATCAAAAATTGATCTACATATTTAAGTCATTTCATTTCTAAATTTTTTTTCTATTCTTTTTATTTCTGTCGATAGGAGCAGTATCTAAGTTCTTTTATTAAAAAAAACTGGTCTGTATAATGAAAAATTCCCCAAACGAAATAGAAAAAGCAACTTGTATGTTAATTGAGGAAATGATGAAACGAAAGAAAGAGCAAAATTCATTAATTTATGCCAAGAATAAGATATTATCTGAAAGAGGTTTAAAGTAAAATCTTTTTCTATTTTTCCCCTCAATTCAGATAACATTTGAAGAGAATATTTAATTATGATTAAAATTTAGTTCTGACTAAAAATAGATTGAAAAGCTATATTCATCTGCTGCATAAAAAAATTGATGATTTTCGTCGGATTAGCCGCAACTACTTGATGGCCAATGTGATGATGAATAAATGCGTTCGTTATCCCCCGTATGGAACCTATAATTTGCACGTTTGAGTGATAACGCAATTATGATCTGATTAAAACAAGTTCAAACAGAACAGAATTTGCATACACATACGTATATATAATACTAGCAGCTGCTTATGTTGTTTCGCCCAGAAAGATGCCAATTAAAGTGAATTCTGATAATTTACTCACTAGAGTAAATGAGGATATTTTGAATAAAACACCAAATTTTAATTCGGAAATGAAAACGTGTCAGATTAGAAGATCAATGAAGTTCCATCAAAGCTTTACAGCTGTGCTCCACAGTAAGTTTAGGAACCATGTTTGAATCCGAAAAATGTTTTCTTATATTCTGTTTCTAACTGATGAAACTGAAGAGCGAAAGTATGACTTTTAAGTTGCAGCTGGCAGGAGCTAGACACATACGAGAGCAGCAACTAATAACAACTACAAAAGTATCTGCACTTTCATGCCACCGGGCTCCAAGATTATACAATCACAGATTGATTGAATGATATTTTAATTTTTCGCAGGAGATTATGATCCATTACTTTCTCAGGACTATCTGCAAAATCTGATACACAATAAAAGGCTACGTTCACTAAATGGCAAAACCATATCAAACAACCCTGATATATAATTGAAGCCTGAATACTCGAACATCACTGGTAGTAAGGAGACGACAGACTGGTTCTCTAAGAGTCTGACTCTATAATGGTGGGACTAGGGCCACCATTTGGCATCATGCCATCCTGAAACAGCTGATGTGAAAATGACGGGAGCACAAAGTGAACCTTCACCAGATTCTAGCGGCTCTCAAAGAAGCATGCAATAATATGCCAGATATTTATTATACGAAATAATCACACGGTTGAAATTACCGTGGAAACAAATGCGAATATCAAACAACGTGGCCAACACTTTGTAATGACAAAATAGGAATGGCGATAGCTTAAAGTCCATCCAGAGTGGCCAGAGACGAGCAAAAGGGGAGATCTATTCCAAAAACCTAAAAAGAGGACGAAATTAACCGTGAAAGTCCGCCGGCAAATACTTAAGATTCTGTGCTAGCCAGACTCGGGAATGTGGGGGGTCCCTTAAGCAGTTCGATCCCTCATGTTCCATTATAGGATTTACGACGGGTCGCATCCTCGATCGCTATTTCCCCTGCCTCCGATGTGTTGTGCGAGATTCTCTCCCTACCTTGGTATCCTTTCTATTGGAGGATGCCCCTGTGTAATAGTTTTACGGGTGGTTCACGGTCAATTTCGCTCCTTTTTATTTTCTTCAGATAGCTCCCTCCTCTTGGCCGTCTGTGGTCCCTTAAGATGGTCCTTTGACACCGACAATCCATTTTGCCATTCCAAATGGCGCCCAACATGGGGTCCAACGTTTCCTAGATTTATGACCCACAATTTCCGAAGTTGTTGTTACTTGAATCAATACAATACAGCATAATCCGGCTCTCAACTTCCTTTTGATGTGTCCTACAGAGACACAATAGTTTCTCAACATTGTTTCCGGTTTAGCTTCCACGCCTTTTTCCACAGAAGTTTTCGTAAGGGCCGAGCTACAGCCTTTCAGAAAAATGATCAGTAGATTTTTTAACACGTTATAAAAGATAAACCAAATATGCCTGGTTAGATATCAATCAAAATATGTAGATTTCAATGTACTAACGTTTCCAACCGACGAAACTTCCAAACCATTTGCAAGTAGTCTAGAAAATCTATGTTAATTTTGTCCTTGATTCATAAACTATTTTCCTGCCGGTGACAAATTAAAATGAGCTAATTAGACTACTCACGCTAGGTTTGGACCAACATAATTATCCATACTTTGACCCATTTCCAGCAAGACTTATTTGGTCAACTTTAACTTTTACAGCGTGCTAAAAAATCTGCTGATCATTTTTCTGAAAGGCTATAACCCAGGGTTAAGCCTCAATTTTCCTTCCTCCTTGTGCAGTAGAGTTTCCTGTCTTATCCTCGGTAGTATACCACAAGAGCTGATTATTTCTTGTGATTGCCCTCTAGACGTCTCTGGATCTCTTCGTTTCAATAATTGAATTTCAATAGTTGAATCTCTGATGGAATACTAAGACAGTCAACTAAGTGCTGTGCCATTCCGACCTCAATGATTCATCCTCACTTTGTTCTCTGATTTCAAATGAAGAAGATTGAATTCTCGCGATTCCTTCTGTTGTTTTTGGTTAACTAATACTCTACGACCGGGAGCAACTCGATTGGTGTTTCCTCGTTAATAAGCACTGGGAGTGGGAGTTTTTCTGCGCAAATGTTGCAACAAAATTTCGAGATTGGGATGACACTTTGAGCCATCCATGAACTTCACGGTCAATTTAGCCATCTTCCTAAATTTTTGGGATAACTTTCCCCTCTTGGTCGCCTCCAGTCACTTAGGAGAAGAGAATAGTTTTCAGTCTGCCTCTGGAGCACGTTATCCAATATTCCTGTACAGGTACAAATGAGGCAAATAAAAAAGCACCAATTAGGCAGAATCTAACCTTTGAGACTATAATATGAGAAACGCTAGTAACTTTATATATCCTCATACCTTCTCGACGCCAACAAAAATGGGAAATTAAGGAGGAAACTAGAGCACATTTCCGGAAATCGGCATATTTGGCTTCCATAATCTCTTATAAGGAACATAGTGGGTCAGCTACATCTAAGCGCGGTTGTTGTCGGTTCCTGGTAGTGCACTTCAACTCCCGCCGCGATTTCCCGAAAAGCTATCGAGCTGTAACCGGTTGTCAGGTCCATTCTTTATGAACCTCCTTCCCCGCTAGTGTTTGGATGGGGAGGTTTTAATACGCAAAACTTGTGTTAAATTGCGTATAGGCGATTGAAGCATCCCAAACACAACCAACCTTCAGTAAGTGGCTAGTTAGGGGACGATGAAGTATGGTCGAACTGAGAACATCTAAGGGCATGCAGTGACAACTAAAGGAGTCCAGCTGCGTGCTTACCAAAGACATTCAACATTTTTGAACAAAAAACATTGTTGGAAGTTTTGGACCCATAAGAGAAGGCACGGTATTAAAAAGAAGAGCATTGATCTAAGTTACATGCATACTATTTATAATTTGCCAAAATTGCCGAAGGTATAGACCCCAGTAGAGTTCCACGAAAGATCTTAAGGAGTGTAAGTGACAGTGAAGGGACTCTGTCCGAATAGCTAACATAATAGATGCTCGTACTGAATTTTCCCTGTTTCACTATGCTGACAAAATAAAGTGGTTAATTTTCTCTATTCTAATTTAATTCGTTTGCCGCTTGAAGGGATTAAGGATGGGCGCATGTCATAAAATTGAACCTAATAGTGGTATTGAGCAAGAGGTAGAGATTAGCTAAAACCTTGCAAATTTCTTTGAGTCAGGACTAAGAGATCAGACAAATTTCATATTTCAAAATATATAGTAGATCTCTGGTGTCAAGTAATTAAACCAACTTATCTTGACGTGCTCCAAAAAATACAATATCTGATCAATTTCAAGCAATTTCAACATTTAGTAATTACATTTTTATTGAAAATCGATGAAAAAGATGTTTTGCTAATCCACTGAAATGAATACGGAATATGTGACACTTTAAGGTTGTTTCCATTCAATTCTCACCGAGATGCATTTTATGCAGTAAGTCACTTCTAAACGATCAACAGCAAGAATAAATGAACACGCTAACACTAACCCAAAGGTAACCAATAAGGCATCAGGTTAGCTGTACATACGAATCACTTTTTCCCTAACTGTGGTATTTTCTCTAGATCCATCCACACGATTCCTGCATTCCCATTGCTGCCTGAAGGGGCGCGATGGATGGCATTCCGCCTGGTCAGATTCTTATCACCCCGAATTCAGGTATGCCAGGTTTGAATCTTTATTTTCATTTCAATCATGTTGGAGGATCTTCGTTTTTTTATTCGTGCTGCTTTTCCATTTTTATCTTGGGTTTGTTGATTGTTGACTGTGAGTGCACAACATCAACTACATTCAGTTGGTGTTGTTGAAGTGGTTTTTAGAGTTTTTTTTCGCCCTAGTCTTATTTTGCCTTGTTGTTTTTATTTAAAAGTGGGATCTTAAGTTGGAATGATGACGATCATCATCACGATGATGATGATGATTGTTCATGACGATCAAGTCGCACTCGCGAACTTGGGCAAGAGAAAATTAACCAGTCAAGTGTGTGACACACATCTTTATAATGTACACAGCTCAAACAGGCTCAGGCACTGCATGCACCTTCTTTCTTCATAATGCCTTTGTGCATGCTCTTTTGCTTGCATTCATTCAAACTGCATCATTTTGCTTTGATCAGTTTGTCATTCATTTGTCTTTAACCTTCTCCATTCCGCATGACCATCTGGACTAGTCCAAAGACAGGGTGCGGCAAATTGAACTGTTCAATTATATTGAAGCATTTAATAAGGCAATTTTCTTAGATTATTTTAATTTCTACGAGGACAAGGAAAATGTGACAACCGAAAAATGTAATGTTGCTTCCGCGATCCTCATTAACTGTGTAGCGTGTTGGGGGTGCATTTTGAAATCTAAAATACCGTTCATGATCGGCACAGTCGACGTATGCTTAAAGTGGCATTTCAACCATTCACTCGTTACTCAATCCCATCGAATATCCTAAATAATATAATGGCCACCATTCCACCCTGTATGATCTTATCAAAAAAAAACGTACGGTTGCGGATCATTTGCGATTATTGTCGATCGCGGTGTGATGTGGACGCGCTTCAATGCGCAGCCATTTTGAATTTCATTTTTTTCCCTCTTAAATGCGAGCACGGGCTCATCATAACACTTGAACTTTATTTGCAAAGTATTTACTGATAAATTGCGTATAGCGACAAGTCAAGTATGTATACAACCTGAAGAGTTAAGTTTAAAGACAGAATTTCTTAACTCGAACTACATATCTACATACGCTATTTTGTGGACGGTGGGAGAATTTGAGCAACCTCAGAAAGTTCTCAAATGATATTCACACCAGGCATGATTAGGCACTCTTCTTCTCAACAGAATAGCCCTTCAGAGTTCAAAAATACTTCATACGGGTTGTTGTATCTTTCGGCACTGGCATTGTAGTGTCTACTCGCCTTTAGGTACTGTGATACTCCAGTATACTATTCGCTTTTACTCTTAATTTATGCAAAATTGTTTGCACATTAACAACATTATCAGAGTGAGTAAACAAGTAATTGCGGTATAACTGGAGCCAGACTACTTCATCGTGTACTTGAGCTGTGTTGCTTCAAGTGTATTATTTGCCCTCTCCATGTTGAAAAGCTATTCAGTTCATGTTATTTCTGAAAACGGCGGTTCGATGTGAGATTGATGAGAGCCTTAAGGGGATACTGGATGAAATTCTGAGGTATCAACGAAACGCAGTTTATAACTGGGAGACATTTTCCCAAACGCCATGAGAAAAGTTAGGGCCATGAGTGCACACCCCACGTTGGGCGCAATTTGAAAGAAGAGTGCATGAATTTCGTTATTTATACATATTTTGGATATTGCTTGGTGATTTCTGTACATTTGCATCTGAATATTTTACAGAAGGATACCTAAGTAATCTAATTTCAAAAAGAGTCGAAATGTAATTCAAAGTAACAACTATCGCACGCATTTTAGAAAAGCTGCTCTGTGAACATGCTCCGGTATAATAGTGCGAGTATATGTAAATTTTATCTAAAAGCCGCCTCAGTTAGTCTTTTTCGAAGCCTAAGCACCCAACTGTTGCTCTCTCATATTCTGATTAGCTCATATCAATTCCTTGCACTCTACTTATCATCCACGTTGGAACGCACTTAACCGAGAACCCAGTGCATTACCTCTATTCCTAAGTGGTCTCAAGCAGTGAATTCCATTTCTAAAGACCTATCTATGTATCTTTTCACCTAAAATATGCGTGCATTATACACCAATGTTAAATATATGCCTCTTTGATAGCGCACAAAACTTTTTACGAAGATCCTACTAACTTAAGAGGATGAAGATGATGTTTGAGTTTGCCAATTACCAACGACAAAAATAAATGTTTAATAAAGTAAAATGATGTGGAAATGTGGAAGACAAGAAAATGGAAGAAGAGAAATTCATTTGGAACCAGAAATGTTTAAGTACTCCCGTAACTATCTTCCGTACGATGGAGGAATTGGAAAGGCTTAAGTACTTTTATAGCTATCCTCGGTGCGATGTAAAACAAAGCAGCAGCAAAGCTGAGATAAAGTTAATTAAGATTGCAGAATGATTGGTAAATGTCACTTTGACTCAGTATCTTTTCTTCTAATTGGCGCTTATTAGCTAGGCGCAGATAATATTGAAAACAGTTTATGGAAAGGGAATATCTACGCTATTTATTTTGCCCCTGATCAGCATGATACATTACGAAGGCAAATGAGAAGCTAATTAAAATATGCTGATAATGCTACGTCAACATTGTTGCTTCATCAGCTTAAAGGACGAGTACTCTAAAGATGTAAGAACTACATCTTTTCACGAACTTCATTTCTTCATTCTTTCTTGACGCATTTTCTTGAAATACAGATAAAATACCCCTAACAAAGCATCTGAAATAACTTTAATCAATTCATTCCGCCAAATATTATATTTAAATCGCCTCCACGACAGAAAATATTCATATAAAATCTTCTCTGTTATCACTTTTTATCTATTTCATTATAAATTGCCTGCTCACATTTGAATTTTCATGACTTTTCTGACAAGATGATTTTCCAGATAATTTCCAACCGTCTCCCTGTGCCGTTCATCGTCACCCAACCGTAAATGGGACTATATAATGGTGGCCATTTTTGGATGATAATTATTTAATATACCTCCTCCGCAAAGAGCAAGAGCACTTCGAAAAAATCGAATAAACAAAGGAATCACAAAAAAAGAACTGAAAAACAAGGGAGTAAGTAAGTAGGCATTGTCTTCCAAAAAATGCATTTTTTCTTCATTGTTGAAATACACGAATGAAAAATTTGTCAAAAAAAGAGCGAGCACTTCAAGTTTATGTAAAACGAACCAAGATACTGTGAAATCTTCTTCTGGATAGCAAAGACAACAGCAACAAGGGAATTCTTGATAATCAAGACACCTTGACGCATTTACCGAGTAATTTTTTTCCTATTTCTTTGGATTGGAGGTTGTGAATGAACTCAGCCAACCATGATGTTAAACTTGGTGTGGGCTTTCTTCTTGTGACCAACCTCTGCCTACACCCCAGAACCAAATTGACGGTTTTTGATGATAATTTTAGGTTTTGCTTTTTGGAAAAAGTAAATATGTAGATAGGTCGACGGGATGTTGATGGGTGGGCGAATTTGAACTTCAATGGTTCAATTGAAAGGAATCCAAGAACGTTCTGATATTGTGGATACAAAAGAATGCCCAATATTTCAAAGATATATATATGAATTTTTCTTTTATCGATATTCCGCGATTCCGACTGTTTCAGTAGGAAGTTTTACTGCCACCAAATAGATTCTTCTTATATAAAACAGAACCAAATAAAAACTCCAGATAAAATTAATTGTATAATTTCATTCGTATACAAAGCAACACTTACCACACTTTCACAATGAAGCACTCAAATATAGTAGCATCCCCGTAGAGATATTATGAGAACGCTCAATTGTATCGAATCTCATCGTACTCATACGAAAAATAGGTAAATTATTCGTACTCGTTCTACTACACTCCATACAATGAACATCAGATAACTACAATCTATTTTATTTTTCTTTTTTTTTTGTGATATTGTGGGAGTTAATTTTCGATTCATCGGCAACAATCTTACGTGCACAGAGGAAATAAGTAAAGAAAAAAAGAAATTCACATGAATTGTTTTTCTTCATTTAATTGTGTGAAAATTTTCTGTTAATTTGGACAAAGTTTGATAGAGGGTTCTTCATATGGATGCGACCAAAACAAAAGAAAAGATCTACATAATGGTATCAGCATGGAATGTTAGGGTTCTTTAAAATTAACAAATGTTGGATACGGAGTATCTACAAGAACAAAAGCAATAGCTTCCATTTTCTGCGCGTGATAGACTATATAAAAGTAGAGAATAGATACGAATGCAGGGTCTATTAATTTCGTACAGAAGAAACTACAAAGGACAATCACTCGAGATAGATCTTGTCATTTTCATAAATAACGCGAATACCAAAACGGAGAAGCTTTAAATTGAAAAAATCTGAGGGTATTCAAACTAATTTTAGTCAGCATCAACTCGGATGACATGTTATGGTACACCTTCAATGGTACTTTTCTAGTTCGATGCATTACTAGCCGTGGAAACCTTCGTTTGCTATGGCTATGGCACTTGTATTCATAAAAGAAAGATGAAAAATTTACCCACCTAGCACAAAAAGCCGTAGATTTCAGATTCAAGAAAACCATAGATGTGTAACTTCAAAAGACACCAGTTATCGAGCGCTATTTCAATCAGAATTCCTCCGATTCGAAAAGCAATAACATTGGCCGAGGAAATACAAAATGCCAAGTTCTGAGAATTCCAGTATCACTGATAGTCATTGTGCAAGTGCTATCAGGGTCGGTCAGAAACATAATTCTCCTCGGATTAATTCGTATAAGGTGACAAGTAGTAGTTGAAATATTTCCACTGCTTCCTTTCTTCAGTATCGGAATCTCCTCAATAACACAATTCACGCACGGCTCAATGCTCGGAAAGCAAATCACCGTCTTTGTCATTGAAGCAACAGAAAAGCTCGCTATCCAGGGCGCATAAGTGCAAGTTTTTTAGTAGCCAATACAAACCTTGCTCCATGTCATGAGCGTCCTCTTTAAAATGAGCTTGAGGGGCAACAGGAACAGTTCTCTATGCTGCATTCTTAAGCAATCTGCCCTGTGTTTCCTTATCATATGTAATGACTTGGGATGTGTGCCATACTTAGGACGCCAAAAAGTTGTATAGAGTTGTGGGATTTGGTGATGATCAAGGACCATCCTAAACAAGAAAAAAAACCCTAAAATAGAATTGAACGTGAAGGTCCACCAGCAACAACAGCAGGTACAACTGATCCCTGGAAGTTTCCTCTCGATCACAGCACTCGTGCCTCGATTCCTGAATCTGACTAGAACAGAGATCGACAGACGCGTGTTGACGGGGCACTTCAGTGGATCTGCAGTATTGGCAGTTTCTAGGTTTTTGGGATAGGTCTGCCCTCTTGATCGACTTCTTCTAACTCGGTATTTGCCCATCGCCCAATGCCACAAGTCATTAAGTAAGGCATTTGTGATAAAGACATTTCGCAGGGCGTTTCATCCCACAGATAAATATCATCATTGATGAAACGCTTGCCGTGTTTAGAGATACGCATGTCGCTTTGTGAACCATATTTTTGAAAAACTACTATTTATGGCTGACACAGCCAGAAAATTAGTAATGCCTTGTGAAGCAAAAAGTAGATTAGAATACGAAATTAGACAATTGGTGCCAAATATTACTTTCCCTAAATTAATAAAAATCACGACATAAAATCATGTTTCCATTCATGTTAATTAACTCATCAAAAAATACAAAGTACAGGAAAATAGTATCTGTGTGTTCACACTAAATAAAAATTAGTAAGCGTGCCTTCCAGAGCACTTAAATCGCCTCTCCGCTGTCTCTAGATATGCAAATTCTAAGTTCTAGTAATTGAGGCTATTTGTTACAAACTATTAAACTCGATTCCGCTTCTTTTGTTTGGGCACAGAAAGGAAGTAAAAAAAAACACAAAAGAAGCATCTTAAACAGTTACAACTCGCTTCGAATACTTGAATTTCACAGTATATTTAAGGCCAATTTTTCATTCCTGTCAGTCCACATACAATTTAAATTTATTCATTTTTAGCATACGAATTTCTCACTTACTGCACTTCAAGAGGAGACAATAACCTGCCTAAATGATTTTATGACCGTGTCTCTCTCTAAGAGAACACCCAAGAAAAAAAGCCAACACACTACAATTTTCTAGCTTGAGATCACTAATTACCATTATTAAACAGTTAAAAAGTACTCAAAAATGCATGGAAATAAGTAAACTATCATACTCTACGTATAACCGAAGGTTCATGCTAAGAGGGGTGCTTTGATTTGAATAAAACAAATAAAATTAAAACACCAGAAAGAAGCAAGTGAATGAAACACTAAAATTAGAAAATAAAACAGCTAAAATAAGCGAAGCACAAAGTCCTCCAAGAAGACTAAGAAAAAAGACAGTTTTACTCTTTTTTTTTCAAAAGTAAGCTACTCAAATTTCGAAACAATAATAAAGGCAAGAGTAAAACAAACACTGGTACATAAATAATTTATGCTGATCATTTGAAGTCTTCTGCGTGAAGAATTTTTATGTGGGCTTGCAAAATACCATAAAACAGGTGAATGTTTCAAAAACGGTTCAGCAACAAAAAAAAATACAATTGTTACAAATTCAATCAAAAATTAGGATAAGAACCCACTTAACCCAACTTAGGTTGGATACAAAGTTTTTATAGACAGAGCCACTCGAAATTGGTACTCTTAAGTTGGCTAATGTGTAAGCATAGACGGCGATGACATCCTCGAAGGTTAATGGAAGCTTTATTGCAGGTTATATGGTTGCAAGAAAAGTGTTAAAGTGTTGATTTTGTGATAGTTTTTATTAAGTTACTCGACGAGGTGTGTAAGTAATATTAAAATAAATTAACATATTTCTGACATTTCGGATCGGTTAGTCACTACTCTGAGAATATACTGATATAGATATTCCTAATTATCATTGATAAACATTTATCAAAATCTCCATTTGTTTAATTGCACTGCTATTTCCGCATCATTTCTATCTTATTTCATGTAATTGGCGAAATTTACTTCGAAACGAACTGAGAATGATCCTTGACTTTCCAGTCATTACTTTTTCTTTCAAATGTAGAGTTTCTGTTGCACCAGAACATATGAATGCATTGTTCCTACAAACGTATTGCATGTCTGGCCATGGTTCTCTCCATCCACACGCCAATCATTTTATTAAATGTATTACAACCGCGACACTCGGTAATTATTTCATTAAAATGTGATTTAGCCCGTCAACTGCACAGACTACGAGGAATATTGATAATTTACGACGGGATTTTGGAATAATTTCTGTGAAGATACAACACGTTATATATATGTTGTGAAATATTCATATAGAGTCTAATTTGATAAACAATATACTCACGGGAGAGATATGGAAAGCAAAGTAGGTAAGGTTCTATGCTGCATAAGCCCTGCATTCGAAATTTGGATAACTGAATAGTTACATTACGAAGATGATTTTATATTAACATGGGGTATAAGATGGATAGAAAGTATGTAGAAGGAGTATCAACATATTTCAATACATAATAATTTGGCAACCTTATCAAAACTTACGAAAGCAATGATTCATATCGGAGCGTACATTTCTATGCTCATGCAAGAATATACAAAGGTCATCGTCGTAGCACTATAATAATGATAACTATAATATCTTCTCTGCTCATACAAATAAATTGAAGTCTTTCTGTAACTTAATACTCTTTTGCGTAGGTGGCTGAAACGACATCGACATAACAATACAGGGACCCACCTCAATAAAACTCGTCTCCACGTAAATCAGCAGTTTAAAAAAGTCAAGGAAAACTTATATCGGATCTGCATCTCAATGTGTCCATTCACCAAGAGGAAAAAATATTGAATGTTAACCATATCACACAAATAAGCAGAGGGACAACCCGAATGTGATATTCCCAAAATACCAATTTTGGTCAGTTCAGGATTCGGTTGTTGTCCACCAACCAAAAAAAACTTCCAAATAGTCTCGAAAAAAAGACTGAATGTAAGCAACGAAACTGAATCTTATTTTGTTCTTTTTTTTTTCTTTTCAAAAGACCCTCCATCCGGAATCTCTAAGAAAAATTTATACATACGATCGACGAATGAAAAAATATTTTAACCAAATGCCATTATGTACGGATTAACGTCGCTATGATGGCTATAAGTTGTTTGTTCCAAAAAGAAGTAGATAAAAGCAAGAAAAAAAACAATATAACGAAGAAATTTTAAACACCTACAAGATTTACCGGCTCACTAGAATGAAGAATATAACGTCGCTCGTTCTACAAAAAAAAATCTATACTCTAAGTGCTTTTTTCGAAATTTCTTGCCTAGAAGGCGGAAACAAAAAAGATGAAATATTCAAAACCGTGAATCGCTCAAGGTAAAAAAAAACTTTTTTAAATGGAGAAATATTCTAAGAATCTATAATCTGAATGAATATTATAAGTTGATCCTAAATGAGACTTTGCGCCTGCGATAATTACAACCAAATAGTTTGGAATCTTTTGACTGGGTTGGATTTTTCTGAAAGATAAAGATTTTTTTCGCAATCCAGAGGAACTGAACCTAGTACCAATATTTTATAGTCACTAAGCCACTATTAAGCATTTATAATATCGACAAAGTAATTGAAATTCCATGTTACTTTTCATAATCCCAAAGTTATCATAGTGAAGGTGGTGGTCACTGGGCTCTCCCTACTTTACTGTTAGCAGTATCGAGCCACTACCCGAATATTTTTTGCAATTAAGATTTTAAATCCACACTCGACACAGTTCTTATCGAGTATAAAAAGATTCACGTCACTACACAATTTTCAATATGCACAAAAAAAGATACTCACTTTTTCTAATTCTAACAGGTGAAATCGAAGTACTTGTATTGCTTGCACCATCTGCAAAAGAAAATGAAAACAGTTTTTATAGCAATGCCTGAATACGATATTTGGATGTTTTTATTGACATCTCGCATGCACAACTATTTTATGTACGTATAATATGTGTACACTTTTCTTAAACTGAAGGATTTAAAATGATTTTCCGTAAAAAAGTCACATAGCAACTTGTATCTCATTGTTGCTTCTTACTTTTTTCCACAAAGTTAAAACTCGGCTGAAGAGTTCAAGAAAAAAACTGATTATGATTAATGATGAGAGTTTTACATTTTTGGGGGCATCGTTCATATATGGTTCGTTCATCAGGTATATCCGGTGCTCGCTAAGACCATATAGAAAAGAATATTGTGTTGTTATTCTTTTCAAGCGTACAAAATGTTGGCTGGCTGCTGCCGGTACACCCTAAGTAGATTATACATCTAAAGTGAAAAAAACCCCGGTCCGCCACATTCTTTTTCAGTTGATATTTTTGCGCACACGAGTTGAATCGGATTATGATCAAGCGACTCCTCTCTTAAAACGAAAATCGTCAAAAGCCGAAACGAAACAGATAGATACAGTTCAAAAAACAACTAAACAACCAGCCAACTACGATAAATGAAGAACAAAAACAGAAAAAAAACATTGTAAAGAAATTGAATTTTCAAATCCTTTATGTCTTGCCGCGTCGTCCTTGCATTTGACTTTCAGTAGGTTCACCACGTTTGACTCAATTCTGAGGTTGATTCGATTCAGTGATTTAAGTTAAGCGAGAAGAGATACGAAGCAGAACAAAATAGAAAAAAATTATGATGCTAGTGATCAGTTAAAGTAAAAACAGAATGAAAAAGAGTAAAAAGCAGCGGCAAAATAAAAATATTTGAAATGGAAACTCGATTTGATATTTTTTAATTCAGAATTTCGAAATGGGATGGATTTATTAAAATACAGACGTTCCTATAGATTATTCCGGAATAATATTTTCAGATTTTGATGTCATATGTATAATTTTTGGGGTCTTTTTTCGCGGCCAGGGAGCAAACTGTCTAATAATTCTGAATTAAAAGATTCAGTTGAGGATCGCTGATCTTAGTTTTGTTAATATACAATAACAGCTGTAGAACTTTTAGTACAAACCGCCTGCAGCCAGGTGCATCAAAATTTATGTTAAATATATTTTGAACATCAACATGACAGACATTGGTTGTGCGGAATTTATCCGAGTTCCTTTTAAAATTGATTATACTTTAACGGTGGTGGGAATGAACTTCACGAACTGGGGTTAGAGTTATAAATGCTCTTGACTAGTTTAGATGATACCAATATCACAATTTTTGTACATATGTCAATCGAGTTAGTATGAACTTTCCCTTGAACTCTTCCGAAACGCGCTCATGACATTTCAGTCGTTTAGGATGTACGAGGAGTAATAGAAAGATAGATATTATTAAAAGGGGTGATATGTTTTCTATGCAAAGGCTGTCGGCTCCAAACTTTACCTATCATCATCAATAATATATCTTAGATCCCAGATCATAATTCCCCATTTAATTAGACCCAAACAAACATCGACCATATCCAAACCAACAAATTTCTCATGTTTTTGTCATTCTTTTGCTCCTTTCATATTATTTCCCTAAAAATATCCGATTAGAATGGATCTATAGGAGGACGATCGAACCAAAATGAGAAAAAAAAATTTACGAAACTCCAATCTCATCATTATCATCATCAACAATACCAGCAACCAGATATCTTCCATCGAAGTTGAAATGACTTCGAATTAGATACGGTTTGTACTGTCCAATGCTGTATCAGCGGCTGATGCTCCTTTAACATTTTTAATGAGGTTGATATTAAACCATGGTGATGATGATGGTCCTCTTTAGACCAAAGAGGCAAGAGAAAACGAAAGGAAAATTAATTTTTTTCCTGTGCTTGCTTATGTTCCCGTTGACCCTTTTTCTGGATGGAAGAGTTTTAACATTTTTTTCTTTCTTTTCGTTTCGGTTTTTCTATTTTTTTTTTATATAAATTATGTGATCAGTATTTCTTGTTTCTTCTTGGGAGCATGATGAGAAATAGGTTCAGACTCGAATTCGATATCGACTAATGAGTTTTTCTTAAATGTTGATGATAATTTGTAAACTTCGACCCAAGATTCAAACTGAATAGATATGGTTCAGACCATGGAGCCAGTCTTGTATGTTCTCCACATATTTTGTACGCGTTTAATATTTTGTCCATCCAAGGCATTTTATACTTAGACGGAGGGTAATAGACTTCTAGAAACCGTGCGGTCTTTACAGATGCTAGGAACGTTCATAACTTTTGAATATTTTTTCGGACCCATACAAAAAAAAAAGAATAGAAAATCGAAACTTATTATAGAAGTTATATCATATTAACTTACATTATTCCGTCCATAGACAAAGAAAGCTAACTCAGTAAGCCGAAGTGATACCCATAACTCTGAACATCGAGAAATTCTCCATTTCTCGACCATGCATTTCTATTGCCTCCAACCCGGAATCAGTCACCTAATGCAACCTTAACTTAAAGTTGTGAGAAATGGAAATTTCTACATAACGAAACAGGCTAAAATACCTAACGAATCCCAGGTCAATATAAAATAAAATTTCATTAAAAAAGGGAGCTTGGCTTCTTCAGTTTCAAGTTACCCTTCCGGTGGTACGACAAGGCTCTGTTATTTGGGGAATTTTTTCTCGCTACTCATGGGATACCTGACAAAAGAACTCACCACATCACAAAGCTCATAGGTCATGGATGCTTTCAACTCCACCAATAATATAAGATTAATCGATGGTGCAACAATTTTGTTTGAATCTAGGCCTTGAAGGGTCCTAGACACACACAGATCGATGAACTGGCAAACCGACAATGCAAGAAAACACAATTGGTCTTCCAACAGCAATTTCTTCTATCCAACACCAACTTCACCAACAAATGCTGAGAAATACTTAACAAAGAGAACAAAGGCCTCCGTGCGATTACAAACGCATCTTACGATCGACATTTGGTGATAGTTTCTATCACAAATCACAAAATTCAGAGCCAGCTAACACTAGCACAAGATTTGTCAAAGGAAGATATTTTTCTTCCAAAAGGAGTAGACATAATAGGGGTAAACTATTCATACTCGCCTGCAACGCCAACGCTCAACTCATCATATGCAGTAGCAACCATGTCAACGAAAAAGTAAGTTAATTTTGCATTTTCTTACTCATATTTAGAAAAATGTATTACGCCGCACCATCCCAAGCCATTTAAGCATTGAAAGACGTACCCATTCTAATGTAATAAGCCAGACGTCCCTGACAGATCAATCATGGTTGACTTAGAAACTGAAAATAACTATTTTCAAAAAGGACGACTGACGGTTTCGTTCAGCACAGAGCCAACCCATCATGATGGTCCTCTTATCAGAAGCTACCTTATCTCTGGCCTGGGAGCAGACTGCCCAAAAGTGGCTACGGGTGATAATCGCTCCTTTGTAATAATATATAATCGCAAACACGATGTGGATACGAATTATATCCAAGTGCAAACCGCCTTATGCTCAGACTTAAGCTAGGTGGAAGTGAAATTTTTGACTAAGCATTAAAAGAATTCTAAATTCGCACCTACTTCTGATGCCGAACCACACCAATTTCCTCAGCAAATGCGTTTTAGTGAAACAGAGAATTGACCAAAAGAAGTAATTATAAAAACCTCTGAAATAAACCAAAATATACGGTTGACCTATGCTATGCTATGATATGACTGCAAGGACTTCACTGGGCTGGTTATCTGCAGCGTATGGATGACGCAATAATATCCAAGAGAATATTCAAAGGGAAAACTGATGAAGGGAGACCAGTCGGAAAACTGGAAAAGAAGATAGAAAGTCGGCGTCCACGGTGGAATACTATTAAGGGTAACAAATTGAGGAACGTGGTCACTGGTCCGAGTGTGTGGGAGGTAACTGATAAAGGAAGTCAAGATCCGAAATCGACTGTACCGCTACGAAGGAGGAAGCAAAATTTGCTGGTCAAAGATGCGGGTAGAGCCCTGACGAAGTGTAATGAATACATGATGGCTTAAATATCCTTTTGCGAACATAGGAAACCATCAAGTCAAATTTCAATCTGCTTTAACCAACCGAGGAAATCTGCATGAACCACACCACAAGATTTGGACCGCTGATTACACTGCATTCATTTAAGAAGGCACATATTTGTTTGTTCTTTTCGAGGATCCCTCCCATACTTTCTTAGATATCCGATCTAATATATCTAAAGTAGCTGAAAACATACTCTCCTTCATGTTCCTATGAAATTAAAAAAAAAACTTTTGAGCGATATATAAAGCCTGGAATGCAGTCATGGACCGTATAATCTCAAAGGAGTGTGCTTGAATCGCATTAACACTACTCACATATGTCAAATTTGCCCAGGAACAAGACGTTATGACCTGCAATTTATAGATGAGGCTACTAAATTTAAATAAACATTTCCCTAAAAAGAGATTAAAAACACAAAAATGTTCGTTTGCAGTCACTTCTAATTGTCATGTCTCCGTAAAAACAGTAATAATTATTACTGAAATCCAATACATGTACATAGCATTCCGTTTGATTGCTTCGCCAATACATTATTCACATTTTATTTGCCCTTTTACGCACTATGCCTTGTTCATTAGTGCGAAAAAGTAATACACTTTGCTTTTGCTTGATAGCTAGCTTAGCTGGCTGCTAATATTTTGCTACAATACTAACTCATATATGTTAGCTAGAATCCTCTAATGTTTCCGTAATATTGCAAAGAAGCGTAACGTGTTGCAAACCATAAAACTTGCAACAATAATAAATGCATCGTAATACAACACAATCTTTATACTATGGAAGCATTTTATGATGTCTTGTGCCACCAAAGTGGACGTGAACGGAGCGCATTACACACTTAAAATTGTCACACATATTAACCTCGGTAGTATAATGGGGGAAAATCTATGATGCATGCTTCGCATATTTTACAAATGAGTGGGACCCTCCACGTGGATTTTGAGGAAACAACAAGATTCAGGAAAAAATGCTTAACATGAATGAAAGATGTGAAGCGAACAACAAGTGCAATGAAGTAAGAATGAAAGAATATTCCTTTTCCTTGGGAGACAAGAATTGAAACTTAAGGCTTAATAATGCATGAATAGTAGCGAAAACTAGCTTACCAACATTGTGACGACAGAGTGTGATGAGAAGATTAAACGAGCGGGTATCATTTGGAAGTATTAAAAATTAAAATAAAAATATTCTTCTCTCTCAGTCATTGAGGCTTAAAATTCAAATTTAAATTACCCGAGAAAAATACTACATTATCAATTTTCCTTGGGCGTTTAATTTACAATGTTTCGATATGGGACCTACTCCATTCTCGCTTAATTAACAACAGTCAAGAAAGACACCTCAATATAGCCCCTAGTTGTTAGTTTGATCTGCTTCGAAATTTTAGAGCTTCTGGGCTGATAAGCCTCGCATCAGTTAATCTGAAACAGACCCAAAACAGCACCTTACTTCGTAGAAGATAGATAGTTAGATACTTTCGACCCGGGGTAAAAACCACCACGTATTTCATATCTAAACTAGGTTTTATTGCTATCTGAGCTATCAAATAAAGCGACCGAAATTCAATAAATGTTCACATCATTCAAACGAGAAAAATTCCTTAAAATTACTTTCCTGTTGAAATATTACCATAATAAAATCTTTATGATAATGATGACTATATAAAAATGATGTATCAAACATATGGAAATCGCATTGCATTCAGTGTATTTTTCATCTCATTAAGCAAAACTTTGGTGGAAACATTTTTATAGTACAATCCAGCAGTTTTTCTTCTGAACATTTCTTATTCTGATCTGAATATACATATGTATCTTTGTACGTTGGCGTCTACTACAATGGCTAGCTGGGCTGACTAGATGGTCTGCTGGATGGGGCTACCAAACAAACTATTGTCGGCGTTGTTATACGCTTGTTGCTGATGGTTTGGTTCACTTTAGTAGTAGTACCGTAGAGTTGTTCATTTTGTGGATCTGGAATAATGACCATAAATCATAATGTGTGAACTCATGAGACATTTAAATGCTGGTGGTGTTGTTTAGCATTTTGTCGTATATACTTTTTTGTGGTGCGCTCTGATATATTCTTTTGCACTACCACGATTTTAACTTTTATGGGTTGTTATGAATGTTTTCGATTTTTATTTCCTCATTTTAACATTTTTTATTCTCTGTCGTTTGATATTAAAATGCATGTTCGTAAATGAGCGATTTAAAAATGTTGTAATGATTGTGAAATGTTTCATTTGATTTTTCGGAGAGGAAAGGGGGAGCAAAATAAAAAATGGATCTACGAGTATAATGTGTACGTTCACACAGAGTGCAAATTTTCCTCGGTCCCAGACTAAACTATACTGTGAATACACTACTGTGTCGCTTGGTTGCCGTTGATGATAATAATTTAAAACCGCATTTATAATTTTTTGGTGAATTATTCATAGTGTTAAACGGGCTGTCATAAGTCAATCGTTGACATTGTTCTGTATCTTTGCGGCCATCACTGTTGTGATTTGGATTAACAATAACTTTTTGAAACAGTTACATACAAAGATTTTATTGTGAACAAGATAGTTGAAAATGATTGATAGGAGTCACTGTGCCATGATGAGATTTTGGGGCAACAGTTAGTCTCGGCAAATGTATTCCCAGTTTTAATGGTCACGCTACGGTTCGATGAGCACAATTTACTTTTATTAGGAGAAGTCATACAAAAAATAGATGGTTTGCTGTTTGTTTGAAAACTTCACCTGAAACAGAGTTCAAACCGCGTTTAATCTAGTCTCAAGGATGAGCAAAACTAATCAAGACATGCAATAAGAAGTTTTATCTCAAAAGTCTGGTCATCTTCGAAATTTTAGGAACATATTTCCTCTAGGTTTTCCTCTGCAAAAATTAAAGTTTGATGAAGCCAACTGATACCTAATCTCTCATCACCACCCAACACTATGCCCTACTATCGATATTCTATTTGGCAACCAGTAACGTCGCCTATACCGAATAAATTTTAAGCCAGGTCAAGAAACCTGGGTCAAAATGAAAATATTTCAAGCGAACCATTCAAATGAAATTTGGCAATCAGTTCTACTTCTTATATCTTTTCTATTTAGACGCCAGAATTCACACATCATTCTACTTTCTTCGTCAAGAAGATTTCAAGTCAAATCACTATGCCATCAAATAAAATTGTTTTGTGTCTCCCACCATTTGTTCTCATTTTTGTATCAAAATACTTTGCTGATCGCATTAAATTTGGGCTAACTATTTGAACTCGCCGCGCAAAAAGATCTGAATGTAATGATGCGGAAAAAATTAGATGAATTGAAACTTGGCACGTTCGAATGTGATGGGATTTCGTGATGTTGATGAAAATCGTCAAAAATTTCACATCTTCATTCTGCAAATGTAGTTGACATGAGAATTAGAGAAAACGGATTTAATCGGCGCCGATACCGCAAAAATTCGTCACGGGGTATATAATATAAATCCAGATTAGTTTAATGTTCAAAAATAAACCAGGAAGAACATTTGATTCGGCACAACAAAAAAATAATACCAACGAACGTACGTACGGTCTTGAATGAAGTGCTCTAACACACTTCAAGGCCCTGATCCAACATGGATTGTTGCGCCAACGATTATTATTATTATTAACGAACGTATTTGGAAGATGAGTGCATGTTATCAAATAAGTTTAACTCGGATGTAACGATACCTAGATGTTACATGGAAGAAATTTACTTGATCATATTTGCACAAAATTCATTAGAACCTTTGCCCATATTTTCATTCCATATCGACATAAAAACTTTCTGTAGCCATTCTATGGAAAACTTCAAATCGGTTTCGAAAACTGGGCCAAATCAAAAGCTGTTTAATTGAATCTTTTCCTACTGTTGTGTCGGTTTTTCAAGTAAGTTACATATATTATTCGCTACAGATCTTCCCAACCTGTTTTGAAAAAGGAGGGAAGAGTCTGAATGGCCATGTAACACCTAATCATCTCAGCGTAGCGGAATGCAAGTTTTTCCTGGGAATAATCATCAAAATTCTGAAAAGGATTTCCGTATTTAATGTGATAATTGGAGGGATTTTGATTACTTCCCGCCTCAAAAAACATGCTAACTAAAATTTTTCTGGAATACATCAGGGAACATCTCCAAAGCTGACCAAAAGAGATGAGAATTTCCGCTATGGAACCTCCTGCTTGATCACATCAATACCTTCTAATCCATTTCACCTGCTCTTTATCAAATTCGGGACAATTTTCCATAGTACCAACCAGAAACGAACTAAAGACTATTATAAAAAACCACATATAATGAGGTAAAATATTAAGTGCTGTATCAGGTAGGAATCACGGAGGAATTTTAAGTTCAAAACGAAGTTCGACTGCCATCTTTCTTCAAACACTTGGATTACACTGATGACATTTGTATGCTCTATCACCAATAATAGACTTTGGCCAAATGGGTCTACGTTTGGAGCAACAGGTAAACGGACTAACAATAAAACGGCGGTTTTTTGTCTGACAGGACATCACACTCTTCCTATCCGCTTTACTGGATAGAACATTGAAAGCGCCAATCTGCTGTTGCTGGTCATGATACCTTTGAAGTCGATATAACTCAAGGTATTAACAATGCTAGAAATTGGCCGCCACTGCTACTCGAAAGCTCAAAACCGCTGTCTACACCTTTCTCCGTCGTGTTATCCGGGTACTCCAGACACAATCTCGAACGGTGCCGGTAAATAAGGTGATCAGAAAGCGGAAATGGCAATGGATATGTCACCCATTTGAAAGGAAGGCAGCTCCATTGCTATTTATACCATGCAATGAAATCCCAGAGTCAAGAAGAGCAGATCACGTGGCAAAGCAAAGTTGAAGAGGAGTGCATGCTTGGGGAGGGAGAGGGGAATAGGGGTAAGAGTTGAACCGCATTTTGACGAACAGGTAGCAATGCACTGCAGAAAAATATTCTTTTTTAATTTAGCCTGAGAAATTTTGTTGGAAAATTTATTTTTCCTTGCAAAGTTTGGCATTTTTAGTGACTCCGCATGGATTTTAAAGACAGGTTAAAAGGGTTACATAATACTGCCAGAACAAATCCTAGAAATGTGCAATTTATGATAAATCATCTTTAACGTTGATTAAATTATTTTTATCGGAAATACAATATTTTATTCAAACAGGATGAATATCAAATTAGAAAAAAATATTTACTGAGAAGGAAATACGAAGACTCACAGCAGAAACGCCAATATAAACAGATTGAAATAAATTGCTACCATTAAGTTTTGCTTTTCCACCAATGGGGTGATTAAGTTGAACCAACATTCATTATGGTAATCAGCCGTCCGTTCTGCTATTAAAAAGTAATAGAATTGATGATTACCAATACACGCTCTCTCCTTATGAATGTTATTGAAATTCAATTCAACTAAAAAAATACTAACTTTTATCTATAAACAGTCTATTTATCAGATGCATGGTTTCTTTGAAGTGTGTTAGAGCACTTCATTCAAGACCGTAACGGTACACTACAGTACACTTTAAGGTTCTGATCCAATATGGATTGTTGCGCCAACGTATTATTATTATTATTATGGTTTCTTTGACGGCGCGATGGTTGACGGGGTAGAGTGTCAGTCTCCAATCTCGCTGCTCGGGGTTCGAATCCCAGTCGTCATGGGTGTCTGTGTTCGTCTTGTATTTGTTTCGTTGCGGTCAGCTTATCACTTGCATACTGTTAAGTGAGATCATAGTGAACCTGAAGCACATTCTGACTGTGTGGATGCCCTATACTTCACCAAGGAATGAGGACGAATCACTATGGTTTCTGTGCTGCCTGACAATTTACAAACTTATGTTTGCACATATAACTTGGATTATACAGACATCAAATCATATTTCCTAAATATATAACAAGGGTTAATTTAAAGTAGGATCAGGATTTACCTATCAAATTTTTAGCTCCCCAATGAAGGAATTACGTATATTTTTTTGTTATAATATATATAATTATTTAATAGAGACCCGCAAATAATTTTATAAATGTGTCATATATATTTTAAAATGACGAAAGTGCAATGCTTACTGTAGCTCATGGCGTATACGCGCAGCCGTGGATTTAGTATTAAAAAAAATCAAATAATTTAACAATCGTTACAAGAAAAGAAATACTTACAAGTGAATCTACTTCGGGATCCGCCGTATAATAGGGTTTTTGTGATCGTATCTGTAAAAAAAAAACAATTATATCGTTAGTTGTGTCGTTGATAAAAGCCTATTAAAAGAACAATAATATAAATGCAGTTTTCAGGAAATATTATATCAAAATATTATCAACATAAAAAATTTGAGACTGAAAAAAGGAAGTATACCCAAAACAATAATAAATGATGTACTCAAGATGATATTTCTTTCACAATAATTAAGACTCGAAAAATATGAAAGACCGTTGAACCTGAAGATGAGCATCCAAGACTAAAATGCTAATTTCAACTATCTTTGTATTTATATCATCATTATGATCCGAAGTTTTGCACCTAATAATAAAAAAATCACAACTTGGTTATTCTCATACTGCTTTCTTATTAGCTAATTTCATTCCCTAAGTGATTTGAGCCAACGATCTTCAAATGAATTTCGATTGCAAACACACTTTTTCTGGCTTTATTACTACACCATTACTCATCACCTTCTCAATTCTGCTCAAGTGATTTAAATTACAACAACCATGCAATATATACAATGAATTATAGCTATTGTAACAAACATGTATCTATTTTTCTCCAAAACATCTCACATTATGAGTTTGCATGTGAATATTTCATTAATCCTTCCCAAGAAACTACTAATTGAAAACCGTACTATTAAAAACGGAAAGCCAGACATTAACTTCAGGTATATTCTAATATTTTTTTATTAACACATCATTATACGAATTTTTGAAAGATTCAAAGGCATGAAAAGGTTGGGATCACTTTTAACTTTTTATTGGAATTAACATTTATATTCAGAATTATAAGAAGGAATTAAATTTGGAGATACGAAACTTTTCAGATACGAGGGATTAACACCCACTAGATGCTAAAAGTTCTTTTGCGGATTCCGATTTATTTTCACGGTTGTACTGGTTGTACCAGAAGGAATGAGTAAATGGTATGAAAATAACAAGGGTTGCCAAAATTTCACCCAATTTGATTTGGATTTTTTGAATAAGTTTATAATATTTAATTTTTAATTGAAAAAAAATTAATAGTAACAATAATCGACAGTGCAATGGTCCGATTGTGTACGGAAATGTGTAATTGTTTCACACGCGTAATATCACAATCCATGGTTCAAAATAAATTATTGTTTGTGAAATATTTTGATCTTTAATACGGACGATCTAAAATCCTGCACCAAATCGTCAAAAAAAAAATGATGTAACGGAAGAAACATATTCATTCCTCTGAACGTTAATTATCGCACAACCGATTAGAAAGGATATAACTCATTTGATAACAATCAGAAGCCCAGAATGTTTGTTTTCACGAGCAGATGTAGGAAGACTTAATATTGTGGCGAAAATCACTTTAAAAATTCAGTTTTGAAACTGTAAATTCGTCCTAATAATCAACAAGGATTGTCTTGTTAGTTTAATTACAATACTAGATCGCAGATGACTCAACTTCTGCAAGAATTTTTGATCAAGTGGGAAGGGGGATACATGCATTTGATATCATAACGAACACGTTGTTACACATGTATGGGCGAAATCCCATCCTGAATATTTTGCTTTAATTTTCAAGGGCTTGGTAGCAAATAGTTGCAGGCCTAGGGACTTTGAGTTTAATAAACGTGCCCTTATCGATCCCGCGTTTCGACTTCGAATCGTACTTGCGTTATGAATGTTTGTGTTCTCCTTTCTGTTTCTTATTTATCAGTGACACATCATTGAATGTAATAAGACCGAAACTGAAGCACAGAAGAAACTCCATATGCTCCACAAAGGAGTGAACAGAAAACATATCTATACATTTCTTCCTTCAGATTCTTTCAATGCGAACAAAATAAGAATTATTTTAAATATATAGGCAGCATTTAAAATCAGCAATCTCAAAAATTATTTTTTCCGTGAAATAAATTCAGAATTTCTTCGAAGTTCAGCATGAAATTACATAGACAAAACATTAATAAATTTGTTCAAGGAAAAATTGACAAAAATAAAATGTAGACAAGAATTTTACATTTTTCGCCCAAAATATTCATACAAGTGCATTTTAAAATAAATAACTCACCAAGATAAATTTACAATTGTTGATTTTAAAGCAAATTCCTATCTCTATAATACCAAAACGTATTAAGTGAACCAAAATCCAAACTGTCTCCCACACAGCCCCATAATACCTATCACGAGAAATTCTTGGTTTCAGAAATCTTTTTCCCATCTCGGTTTTTTAGGTAGAATTCAAGATATTCAAGAAATTCTGTGATTTGTAAAAATCAAGTCAAAATTCTCACTTGTCTCGACTATATGCGATTTTTTTAGTTGTTTTCAGATTCTTGTTTTCTGTATGCTACATTTTTGCGTATTATTTTTCAGCGCGTCACTACGGCTTATTATTATTAATTCTCTAGAAGATTTTATAGCATTACGAAAAATTAATGTCGGAATTGACTAGGATACGAATTAGAAAGAAAGAAACTGAACCGTTTCAATAATTTTAAAATTTGGATATGTCCATGCGTTTAATTTTAATTTTGAAGCTCCAAATTGGTTTGATTTGCTCTTGTCTAGCGAAACACTTCGAATATACATTGAAATATAAGACAATCTAGTAGGAACTAATATTTGCAGTTTGCTTCAACTTTGATTCTTTTGTTTTTTACTTTTTTCTACTTTCAGTATACTTTTAATATCTTCACATTTCCGCTTTCCATTATTTCACATGGAATTTAAAAGCGACATTACTTTCTTGAATACATGTCGAGCAATATCAACAAATGAAAAAAAAATAATTTTATTTGTACCCTTAGCTTAAAAAACATCTCCTTACAACTTAGATTGTATGCACATACGTTCAGATACAATCTAGTCGGTAGTGTCACCTCAGCACTCAAACTACATATATTCAAATCACGTCAATTTGTTAACAAAATACATTCTTCTATCGAAGAAAAACAAAATCAACAATCTCAATCTGAAAACTTACGAGTTGTAATTCTGACCGATCTCTTCAGATATACAGAAAATGCAATGCATGCATCAAAGGTATAGAAAATAACATCATCATAACTAACCATTGTAACATGTTTTGAACACCATGTCCACCTACACCAGTCTGATGGTATTCAGTCCTTCTCTTCACCTTATACTTTTATTGTTTAGTGCAATTTGACGTGCCTAGATTCACAGAATATCATATACACATGTCATTGATATACAAGTGTTTTCATGTCTCGGGAATAACAGATGACGATATAAAGAATAAAAATCTTTTGTATTTTTTATGAATTTTTTGTGTCAAGCTTTTTGTCTCCTGCTGAGCGATTCAAAGCTATCAAATTGTCAAGAAAGACCCTTCATAGAGCTCGGAGTGTAGCAACCACCCCCGAAAAACTGCTGCACCTTTTCTTTGTCGAATGCTTGTGATTTATTGAGTTTTAAATATTTATACATGGTGATAAATTTAAAAATAGAATGCAGTGTATTTCTAGTTTTCGCCAGAAATCTTGGATCCTCGGATGTTCATTATTTTTCCTGGTAAATTTGAAACTACTTCCCAGGAATATTGAAAACAAAGCCAACTTTGGATCTTTTGGTTTTCTTATAATGTTATCGAAAGGTATTAATTCCTACGCAAATTAAATAATGACTACATCCTCATTAAAGCTTACAAAAAATACTCAAAAAGATCTAAATTTAAGAAGTGTTTATTTTAGGTTCCTCCAGTTAGCTATAATGAAACAACGTTTGCTTCAAACTTCCATGTAATAAACTAAGGATCCTAGCTGATTCTACACCACAGCTTTTGGTTCATTTACAAAGTGCAATTTTGAGGACATCCCTTGTCGGACTATAAATTATTCAACAAAATGCGAGGCAGACACATTAAAAATCCCGCCCTGAACGTGCTGAACTTCGGTTTTTTGTCTTCATCAACGAAATCCATTCATATATTCTCTACTTGGTTGCATTTTTTTAAAAAAAAGGCTTTAATTCCATACGCACCCAACACCCACATCACGTTTCCAAATGCACTATTCGCACAGAGAAATGGAGGAGCCGTCGTTTGCAGTAAAATCGAAGAGACACCAAACTGACTCATTCAGTAGGAAAATTGATAAAAATAACAGGACCTGTAAGCTGACTAGCAGTTGTAGATTCATTAGATAGTGAGAAAAAATGCATTTTCGTTGATCTGAAATTAAATGTGTACATTATGGAGCTAGGATTCAAGAATATGTTGGGAAAGCAATGTCCGGATAGGTAACGTATCAGTGAACACAAGGACAGTTTTAAAGTAGATGCAGGGAAATCATCAACTGCAGTGAAATAGTCTCGAATCCGCTAAATAAATGCCACAGAAAAGCTTGAATCTAATCAGAAAACACGAAGATAAAATCCGAACGAAGAAAGATATTAATGGGACTCAATTTCGTTTATCGCATCGTTGATTTGGTCGTTTACGGTAAACACTGTGAAGCCATTAGATGGGCACCGAACTAATCGCATTCCCATTTAAAAGAATATTTTTTTCTCTCTGATCTTAGATTGTTGGTCCTCAAACGAATAGCATCAGGTACGGACCTGATCCATATGGTGCTTTTTCACTTTCTGGGGCTGTGTAACTAGCCGTCGTTGGAAAGTGCCAGCTCTATCGTACCTAATAGACGGATGTATGAATCCGATCATCGACAATAGATGCTGAGATTATATTGACTCCTACAAATGTGTCATTAAAAAAACATATTTTGACGGAATTTATGGTGCATTCTTCTAGCGAATTCGTTTCGTCGAAAAATTCAATACGACTTGACATTTCCAGGATAACTTGATCATTGAATCTCGCTTATCCGTTATAAACAACAGTTCAATACGCTGGAATATTTTCGTCAACCAGTGTTGACTGAGACTAATCTGGTGAATTACGGATAGACCCACAGTCGAAAAAATGGCCGCTACAGCCACCGCCGACGACCTGCTAAATCGAAACTTTATGAAACATAGTTGGTACAACGTTTTGAAGTTATGGTCGAGCCCCATCCATCCATGCCTTCTTCTTCCACATTATCATTATGTTGTGGTTTTGACATGATGATTGATGCTGCCAATACCAAACGCGTGCTTTTGGCTAATGCATACGATGCCCGCTTCAAGAAAATGGAAACTCCATCCAAAGACGGGGGAACAGAACAAAAAATTTAAAACTGTTGAGAAAAAAATTACTAAAAATCTAGAAACCATGCTGTTCATGCGCAAGCTCCGCTTTGAAACCAGGAATTGGTATTGCTTCCACTACTTGTTGTAAGTAGAATTCGCATATTGGACCTAGACTAGACCACTACGTGGTACGGTACATACAATTCCCAGCATCCAATAATAATAATGATGATGATGATGAGATGACCACGACGCTGTCTATCTTCTAAATCGAATTTCACTTGTTTTTTCCCTTCAATTGAGCGACTTTGTGTGAAACCATTTAGACCAAGACGTGTAATTAGGTGGTGCTTTACTTCTTGCACGCTTGATGAAAATTTAGAGTAAAGATTCAGCGGGAATTTTAGGAAAAAATATCATACAGTTTCACATGTTGGATAATGTGCGGTTTTGGGGGCCAACAAATTTAGTTTAAGAGATGAAATCCCAGTGCTTGTGGTGTTGGGTTTATTGTTTAAAAGTTGAGATGTTGTGTCGATTTGAATGACGGAATAGATGGGCAGCATCACCTAGCCACTGGGAAAATTATTAGAAAATTTGCTGGTTCATTTAATGGTAACAAACTGTGAAATACTGCACTAATGAGAGGTATTCGCGGTTTGAGGAATTTGGAATTTGATGTTTTTAGTGGATATATTTTAAGATTTCATTTTGAAACGATTTCGATTGGACATATTGTGATTTGATAAGTCATTTTTGACGTGTTTAACGTCAACTGAAATTAGGGTGATTTTTTATCATTTCAGGCTTCCTTTGTCTAATAGGTACCCGTACAAATCTACCTTCTGGCTAAAAAAGCCCCTCCTGATGCATTAACAACCACTCGAAAATTGATTCTACAAATCAGTAAGGTCGAATGAGCCCTGACACCCCCACATCACAGTGCCCTAGTGAATAGAAATATCAGCCATTATTAACCAGTCAAATTTAATTCCTTATTTTGGATGAATGGAAAGAAGAAGAAGGATTCTCTGAACGAAAAATTTTAAGGGTACTTTTAGATACTTTCTGATACCATAACCCGGAAGGATGTAGACGGCATAATCAGTAGCTTTGCCTTTAGTCCATGAAAACTGGTTCACCGTGAATCCACGTCTAACTCAGAAAGAGCGTGTACCATCCTCAGCTCTAAGGATAAACATAATTAGTAGAGAGGAAAGGATTAGAATAAGAGAGGAGTGAAACTTGCTGTGCAATCAGACAAGCAGAAGATCAGATTCTAAGCAGATAGTGAAGTTATCGTAGTGTTGCTAGGAATTATGTTTCATATCAGTTATATCAATAGAGGTATACAAGAACTATGCAGTATAAATACACGATATTAAGACGGACTCATGCCTGAATTTATCCAAAAAGCAAGCATAAGTAAACAGAAGTTCCATTATGACGCTTTCACGGCAGGTACAACTCTTAAGCCTAGTAGCAATTTTTAATTCTAAGGAAGAGAGAAAATAGGTCTTTATGGAAATGCCAAGGTGCATTTTTAAGATAATTATACTGTATATCCAAATACTATAATAGAAAAAAGATGGAGTAACCATTACAAGACTAAATTTCTATTATATTTTCCAATAAATGCTGTTCAGAGGGTAACAAAAGGACGACTCGAACCAGCATTTCTTCAAGATATCATTGCTTGAATTGGCTACAGCATATTAATCTGAAGACCTCGATTTTCGCGAGCCAAATTAATAATAATAATATTTAAATGCCCAGAACCCTACCCCTACCAAAATGACCTTTTTTACAACCCGATGAGAAAGCATTCACAAGAAGAGTCGATTGGGTTGCGGAAACAACAGGAGTTGTATAACGCTATGGGCCCTTAGGAACACAGTGAGAAAATCGTGGAACTCTGGAAAGTGAATTTTAGACTATGGGTTATCCACCTTCAGTATTTCGTTCAGAAACAAACACGAACTTCGACTGAAACCCAAGCGAGACTAGAAATGAAAGCAGTGATGGAACGGTCAAGCAGTTCCTCGGAACTAGCGAGTACCGAGGCGAATATTCCAGCGATACATTGTATCCACAAACTAGGAGCGATAGACCTACAGACAACGATAAGCGTCTAACGTTCCTTTTTGAAAAGAACACTCTAGCTCGGCTCATCTAAAAACTTTGGATTTGTCAACGAATATATCCGCATGCGCATATCCCTCGGAGTTTTTTGGATAATACCGCCTCAATTCATAGACAAAATGGAAGCAATTTGTACGTAAGATAAAGCGGAAGCTTTAAAAACCTATGAAACCATCTAATTTAACCAATGTTTGGATAAATTCACCTTACAAACGAACTCTATTGAAAATATGTAGTCTAGATTAAAGCGAATGTCTTTTGGGGGAAAAAGGAAATCCAAGAATTAGACAGCAGCTAATTTGATGTCGTGTATAAAATAAGTAATGGGTGAGGCCGTTGAAGCCCCCTGGGTCATGAATGCTTGTGTTTATCTTTGTGCTTGTCCCGCTTCGACAAACTCACTACAGGAAACATAATTTGCTAAAAAATGTTAATTTAAACTTTGTCAAACTCGCGATTGTAACAAATCTAGCTGTCCAAGAAATAGAACTACGGGGGTTGTTACTTTTGAAGTACATATACGACATTACTCAAAATCTACTGTATCGTATTGATATTTTGCATAGTACTTCTTCACATAATTTACCAGGTATCTCTGGGAGCCTTCTTGCCTTTTAATTATTATTAATTTTATATTTTTTTAAATTACCAGACTTTTTTCCAGTTTTTCGCTTCCAAGAGTCAAGAAAATTTGAAAAATCGACAAAACATTCTACCAGGATTGCCCTGAGAAATATCTCGTTTAATAAATGTATCTTGGTTTTTTTTGTTTCAGATGATTCTGTTGCAAGATATACACCACAAAACAACTATTTCCCGAGGTGCCTCCGATGTCACTTATTCAATTTTCGCTTCAGGAAAACTCAATATTTGTGTGACGGATAGGGTAAACCATAGGCTCTAATACAGACTGCAGCTTTTAATCCAGCGCAAGGTCTGCCCTACCAACTAACTAGCCTTCTGTTAATATCAAATCCCAGACATTCCTTCGGAGCCAAATTTGCATCTTTTTGCCTTGTGATCTAGAGAAGTTCTGTTGGATGGTCTACACACAATTTACACTGATTTGTTGAGAAACACAATACCTTACTTAATGAGACGCATTTTCAATCCTTTGTCGTAAAAGTATTTACGTCAGTGGGAATTGTCCCAATTCATGCCATTTGATGCGCTGAACGGACTCGTTTTCCATGCGCAAAATGACTTTGAACTGGTGATAACTACCGAGAGTTGTATATCAGTGAAAGCGGGTTTGATCACTTTCAGAATCCAAAGGACCAGTCAGATCATTGATGATCGCGTGCCCAATCAATATATGCACATAATTGCATTATCACCTAGACAGAATCGTGATTGATTCCAGGTTACCGCGATGAGGGAAAAATACCACCACTTTCTGTACCACATGTTCAACTATTATACCCAAACAATATTACTTATCTACTAGTGTTTATGACTATACTAGCTAGCTCTCTGCAAAACCTTAGATATCGATCAAAATTACACTCTCTAGTGAAGAAGAAGACACTATTGATTGTTAAGGGATTATTTCTTATGAAAGTTATACACTCCTTCTAAGAATTTGGGAATTTCGTTAATTAAACTAGTTTCCCATCCTCAAACATACAAATTTTATTTTTTAGTGTATTACTACTTCCTTGGAACCGATTAAAAAATATTAAAATTAGGGTAGGTATGATAAGAAGACAGAACGCTTCTGCTCATTTACTTATACTAAAACAAGAAATATAAGCAGAAATCTTTGATAATTGAAAGCTACCGTACAATATACATTTTAAAGGTCCATTTCAGCCAGACATATGGTTTATTTGTCTACATAATAAAATCAGGAGCCAACCTATATTGCCTGTTCAGATTAAAAATTTTCCCTGACATAAAACGAAGCAATCTAAAGAAACTTATACAAGATGCATTACCCACTGTACAAAACAGATAATAATACTTTCACCAGATATCCAAAATTACATCAGTACTTTTTATCTTATCAGTGATACAATCATTATATTTACCTAATAAAATAAAACAGTAATAAACGGAAAGAATACGATAAAAAAACTAGAATCAACATCAACAGCTAAAAGCAATGCTACCAGAAAATCGTTGATACCAAATTCAATGAATGCATTTTACTGTCTCCCCAAAAGTTGTCTATCTGATCATAGTATTGATATCAAAATTTCTACGTATCACATAACCATATGGAAAGCGCCTCTAATCCATTAACAAATTTCGGATCTATGGAAGGCTGTAAGTAGTGAGCCAAGCGATTTGCAGTTCAGAACGTATCACAAGAAGAAAAAATCCATTTATATCAAAAATGCGGTGCACACATATGTGTGTGTTTGTTTTAGAATCATGCGAATGCACCTATGCACATGCCACACAAAAACTCGTCAAATTTGACTCCTTTCTCTCGTACTTTTGTATCATACATATGCACACATAATGCGTGACTGCACAGGGTGGCGTTGATTACACCTCTTGGGTGACGAAGAAAAACCAAAAGAAAATAACATTCTGAATATCAATATTTATACTAGTGTTTGTATGTTGATTGCACCTCGTTGATGTCAGCTACCTATTTCATATCAGATACAGAAATCTCAATGTCAATAAAAATCACTTACGAGAGTGTTGTTCTCTAGTTTTTTGTTGTTGAAGGAAAGTAGTCTCGTTTTTATGTCTCCAAACAGGAAAATGATATTAAGAACACTTTCACTAGTTGGTATTACAGTTTCAGGGAGGTTTCATTCAAATAATTTTCAATTGCGGGAACTTTTAGAATGTATCAAGAGGCAGAACAGAGCTACGATATTTGGTGCTTTAGAGGAGCGTAATATAGCTCTAGCATAATGAAACAGAATTACAATAAAATATAGTAACATTGAGAAAAGTCATATATGTATCTTCACCTCAGTAATTAATTGTGAAAAGTTGTCTAGTACCAAGAGCATAACTCAGAAGATGCTACAATTTCGTAGTAATGCATTTAGCGCGATAGCAATCAGGCGACAGAGGATCTATGTACATAATGAAATGTAAACAATTCATGGAATGCGAATTATATCAGCAAGAAACATTTTTACCCCAGTCAAAATTAATCTAATCTACTGGGGGTAAGCCAGATTTTGATTAGAATTCGGATTTTGATTAAGATCCTCTGTCCATTTTCAGAGGTAAAATCATTTCGTAGATGTACCTAATGTTGGTTTTCCCCCAAATAACTAAGTCAAAAAACCACATTTGGAAATACCTTCCCCGCAGCAAGCATACCTCCGATTTGGGGGCTCACATTCATAATTGCTCTGAAAACACTACTGTTCAAATACCTCATTTAACCGCCGACTATGCCTTATCTAACACACAGCCAAGAAAGATATTTTTACAAACCAAAACAAATTTTTCCAACCACAAATGAGCTACACACATACACGAATACAAATACTCCAGTTATTCTTTCCATTCTGGCTCTCTGATATGAATTCAGATTTCTTCCTGTCATGTGTTTACAAGAAAGGATGACGAATCGACTGAGCTCCACTCATGACTTTTCACCATGATATTATCCTCAAACCTCAAGCAAATATTTATATGTCGTCACCATGGTTTTATGAATTTTTCCCAATAGCTAGATTTATCTTATGCTCCCGTCCTTCTCCACTCTGTTAGAAACTCACATGTAAAAATGTATTAAAAAAACTGAGTGAAAACCAAACCCGCGTCGCTTCGAATTGGTATGCTACTCTGGGGCACATATGAATGCGAGATACATTCTAAATACAAACTCAAAAATAGTTCAAATATTAAAGTAAGTATGTTTGTCTTTTCCCATCTTCTAATTCTTTTTGATTGATATAAAATTGAGAACTAGAAGCCAGATAGTACACTAGTGAAACTTATATGAATCTAGAAGCACGAATAGCTATTTGTCAATCTGCAGGGGCTATAAATTGACATGATTTGTGTGCGGACATATACTTGTAGCTCAACTCTTAAGCTCCCATTCAGTACGGTGGGATAGGTCAAGTTTTGCACAGGGTGATAAATTGCTTTTTTGACAACATTACACAAAGATATAATTTATAATTTTATGAATGGGTGAATGGGAATGAAATCGGTAGCTACGCGAAAAGACGGTGGTTTTCATGGAATGTTTTTTAAAGAATATAAAAAAGTAAATTAATTGCATTATAAGCAGAGCGAATTTTCACATGATCAAATATTCATTAGGTTTTCATTGTTGTCATTAGTTTTATTGTAGACAGTAAGAATGTCCAAATGAAAAAATCAAACTTGTATGCGGTTGCAGGTGGGCATGCCTAATGTCGGGATTTGTAACCACATGGGACTCCTTAAATTGTATTTTGTTTAATAAATTTGGGACCTCCTACCTGGTATGAACAAACTAACTTTTATCTACTATGGAATAAATAGAGGAACACAAGGAACAAGGTACGAAGGTCACTAAGTCGTAGCTATCAACTAGTCAGAAGCAACTATGGATTCCGTTCGTTATCCGACGGTGTGAGTCGCCTGAATAAAAAAAAAATTAAAATATTAATCAAGAGCAAGTAATGTAGGGTGTAAGGATGTAGGTAGGGATTGTCTAATTGATCAATTCTCCTTCCTTTTGGGTCATTCTCGCGAGCAGTGTTTCTCTCGTCCATTAGCAACATTTTCATAGGAAAATTATTGTGCCTTAAGGAGATAATCGAACGGCTTATGCTGCACCTTCAAGAGATGACTCCCAGAGGCACAGAACAACTGTAAATGAGTGAAGTTTAGGAGAATTCTTCATTCTTCAGTTAAAATCGAAGATCGAAGAATACTTCGGCAGCTTGATCGACAGAGACCGAGCTGATATCCACTCTGGATCCTCCTGAACTCATGTCATCAACACTTTCGATTATTTCGGAACAGTGTGCGGTGTTCAAATCTGTTCGCATCACCTGATCTGAAGCGATTTCTAAAAGGAGGTTTCTATAGCGTCATCTGGAATATGCAGTGCTGGAGGGGCAGGTACTATCATAGTGATGTATAATAGCGCAAAGAGTTACTTCCTGCATGGACAATCTTAGAGGAATTATTCTGGCGCTGAGGCTATTCGTTCTTGTTGTCTGTGACTTCTCTATTCTACCTTGTCCGTGGAACTTGCACTTGACTACAATGCACAACCACATCTTTTCTCAAACACATGGACTTCGCTGATGACATCTGCTTGCTCTCTGACTCATGGACCTTGAGCAAATGGCTCTGGATTTAGAGAAGGAGGCAAGTAGAATCGGAGCTAAGAAAAATACCAACCAAACCAGGATTTTCAATCCAACTAGTCATCGCACCCTTCCTATTTATATTAAGAGATAGACCATCGAGGGTGTCCATCAATTTGCTTATCTTGGTAGCATTGTTTCAGTGACGATCACACCGAGCTTGTGGTTACCAGACACGTATAAGATCCAGAAATGTAGATACCCTTACACCAACATCAACCTGCGGTTATTCCATACTAAGGTTCTCTTTTTGCTGTTACATAGGAGCATTACATAGAAACTGATCGCCTATTTACTCCCAGGCTCCAAGCCTTCATTCAAGCCTGTCCCCGCTGTATCATGCTTGCACTCTGGCCTGATCGAAAAGCTGTGTTGCAATACAGCACTAAAAGGCGGAAATGATAGTCAACAAGTCATACTTTGAGGCTCTATTGATGCCTATGTCATGCAGTCGACTGTCCCAGAGTGGCCGACTGCAGGATCGCCTTAGAAATACTTGGCACTTAACAGTCGAGAAGAAGTGAATGTAGGTTTCTCAGGAAAAATGGAGAGAGCTGAGACACATTTCGGTGAATGCGCAACGATGTCCCGCAAGTATAGTGGACATACTATGCATGCATAGTGGACATAATGTGCAACAGATTCTCTGATAAGACCAGGATAACCTACAATTTCCTTCTACCCGATACATATAGCCTTCAAAGAGCCATCAAAATTGTAATTCGGAAGTATTTACAGGAATAATGAGAAAACATCTAAAGATACCTGATGATGGACGAAATTGCGAGTTCCATCAGTAACAATAAGAAAACAGTTCCATTATTTATAGTTTTATGATTAAAGCTGGTGACCTTCGCGGCTTTTACAAAGCGCAAGGGTATGGTGATTGATACTGTTGCTCAACCGGCAGCCATCAAAGATTTGACAACAAAAGCGTGTGTGTCGGGAACTTCTGATACAAAACAGGTAAAAAATCTACATATGTCTCTCAAAATAATTGTTAAAACAAAACTAACACCAGAAAA
The DNA here is from genome assembly GCF_905115235.1 of Hermetia illucens. Lineage (NCBI taxonomy): Eukaryota > Metazoa > Arthropoda > Insecta > Diptera > Stratiomyidae > Hermetia > Hermetia illucens. The sequence goes on from NC_051851.1 coordinate 53,352,042, forward strand.
GTCTCTCACATGCATTTCCTGCATGCCATAAATCATATTGTTCAGAAACAACTGATCGGCTTAACTAGAAAATTTAATTAAACATATTCACCTTTGCATGTCTTTTCTTTGTAAGAAAATGAATTGTCCTTTTTTTCCTTCTGCATTAAAAAGAAAGGAAACAAATCTTTTTTCTTTCATGATATGACAAAGTGCATTCTGCCCGCAGTATTGCATTTTCGCCTCAATTCTTTCTCTAAAAAGAAATCCTGCTGCGTTTTAGATTGTATTGTATTTGCCTTTTTCAGTTCACATACATATCTTTATGTACCTGAGCAAGTTTTGAAATGGCAAGGATTTTTCTTTTCATTTCCCCTCTATGAGTAGGTTCTGGTAACATACTACGCATTTGAACCCTGCAGGCAATGTGTACATGCATAGAAAAAATTGGCCGTTGTTCATTTTGTCGTCATTGAAACGCGTGTAAACTTCATACGAAAACTCGATTTCCAATTTTCAGCCGATTGTATTAAGTGTGTACCAGCTTATTGTATGTAAAAAGGATATAGCATAATTCGAAAAAGAAAAAGGGTCTTGGTATGGAATAAGGAAAAAAGGAGGAAGGGCTTCGAAACGTCTCGTTTGGCAAGGGATCATTTCAGGAGCGTAAGAAGTACAATGAAAATATACCACGACTGCACTGAATCTACGTATGCTCCTCATAGCAAACGAGCATTGAAGAATAGAGTTAAAAAAAAGTTCTTTTCTGTTGGAAAGGGGGTCGTGTTTCATTTTTTCCTTCGGTTTTGATTTTCTAGATTTGTAGTTATAAGTCTTGTTGCTTGATTCTTTAAGGAAATTCCGTCCTCGGGTCTTGTTTGAAAATAATAATAATAAAAAAATGGTTTCGGACCTAATTTCATTGATTAAAATAGTCAATCGGATTTCGTATATTGGAAAATCAAAAGAAAATGTCGGTTATTCAGAAGATTTAAGGCTGTATCTTTATATTAACTACCATCAAACGTTTCGTTTTGCTGCTTCCGATGAAACAACCTAGCTATTGATGCTTGAGCTACCGAATAGGGAAGGGGCCAGAACTATTATCCTAATGCTGAAATTCATAATTCGTAAGTCAAGTGGAAGTGACATGACAGTCGTGATCACCATCGAGAGGTACCGTTGACATAAACTCGTACATGATGCACAAATCATCAACCAAAAATACGTGCCATTATCGCCGGTTCCGGACCAAATACTTCCGTCATCCGAGAACTTACACCTTTTCCCGACAGTTTTGCACCATGTTGCTCCAAGGAGACCCATTCGTCGGTTATGTGAGCTAATAAGTTGCATTGCATAGCATACTCCTCAATAAGTTGCCGTCCTTTCTCAATGTATGACCTATCCACTGCCACTTCGACCTTCTGATCAGTCTCAACGGTGATGAAGTTCTTCGTTGAAAGTTTGCAGCTTTCTAAAAACACTGGTGATCACCTTCCATGTGCTACTACCGTGCGGTAGTACATAAAGGACGATGGGCCGGAACACAGGATATTGCTGTTGGGATAGTTGCATTTCCAGATTTTGAGCAAAATAGCGAAGGCGGATTTGATGTTATTAACGCGTCAGGTGACATCGAATTCGATACCATTCCACGCCTTCAATTCTGCCCATTAATGAAATTAAGAAGAATACGGAGGACGAATCCGTCAGATGGCATTTTCCTTCAGTCCAACTCTGTTTGCAACACAGATCAAATCCATGGCCATCCAACAAACGGATATTACCTATACAATCGATATGTTTGAGGATCGATGACATATTCCATTGAGCCGACAATGCCCTCCAGACAAAGTAGGATACAGGGCGTCACCGATAACTAGAAGAAATGATAAAAGCAAGAGAATTCAAACTTGATGGATTTCATTTTGGACTTCCAATGCATCCTCGATGCAGCAAGAGCCAAATGACCCTCCAACGGCGTGCTACTCGTACCTTACAGAACCATTGTAAAATGTGCATCTATTTGGAGGCTTTTTCATGACGTCTGTATACAGTAATGAAACCGTCATGATATACGGAGCTTCAGCTTCTCTGACCAAGGCGACGGTAATTTTTTTTTGTCGCAACGCACGTTACACTGCACTTTTCGAGTTTTGTCACGACAAAAGAGTTCTCAGCTCCACCCGTCGTCCTTTTGGCACGTGGCCGATAACTTCACCCCCACTGGAGATATACACACCGTTGATAGAGGCTTAGCAAACAACTCTGTCGTTCACGCAGCAAAGAAATTTTTCTCCTTTCTGGGGGCAGCCCAATCGCGGAAATGTCACGCCCAACTAACTGGTCTGCAACCTAGCTTGCTGTGAGGCATACAGCCACGTGTTGTTGGCCCTTCAGTGGAACTGAACTTGGGTACTGGCGGACCTTGGCCATTAACTTAAACCATTTTGTCTGGTTATTCTTATAGCTTGTGACCAGTGTCAATCCCGAGGTTCATTTAATAGTATGAGATGGTCTCCAACTATTGTAGTCATAAGAGTTTTTTCTTGCTTTCATATGAGCTATATGTGCTATATCACAAAACCTTTTCAATGCTTCGACAGATCAAATTGATTCTTAGCTTCCACAAAACCTACTATATTTAGTTTACAAGTTTATTCTGCAAAATATGATTAACAGAACTTCAATTACGTCTACATCAGGCCTAAGCCGAGCTACTCCAAATACAAGTTTTTTTCATATTTATGATGCACACATGGAGAAATAGTGGTCTCATCTACGGAGAAACATGGAAACCACAATAAACTCGACGATTGGGAGCGTGCGCCAAATTTTTTCAAGTTTGTTTGCATTGCGTGCAACATCATAACAATATATGTTTACATTCTATGCTACAGCTCCAACATTTTTAAGATTTTGTATACATTTTTTACTGACGGATTGAAAGTGGTCTACGAATGTTTCGAAAGTGATCATAAAATTTCAGAAGATTCAAAATTTAGCATAGTGTTCTTTTTTTCAAAAGGAGATTCCTTCCTCTTTTGTAGATCGAAAATGGAAGGCAGCCCGTGACATTAGTTTATGTGGCGCCGTTTTTAAACAATAGTTCACTAAGGGAAATATCTTGCAGAGAATGTGTTTACATTTTGGAGTTCCTCAAATCGAACTGAAGTCAGGCATTTATGATTATCCGAATGATTTGGGAAGTTCGCATACATTTTGTAAATACTGTTTGCTACTATTTTTGAAAATAAGTATCTGAAGAGTTCGATTTGATAAATAAACTTTAAACTTTGGCAAATATAAATACATTCATTGATGCCAGACGTCTGAAAGAACACGAAGAACTGTAGACCGACTATGAAAAAAATTCAATTCCAGAAAAAGCCCACAATCTGACTGCATCATCGACGCTTCAATTTCTGAAATTGAATAAACACTTTCCGCTGGAAATAAATCAACACTGTGGAAAAGGATCTATCATGATCATGTCATTTCACACTATTGCTATTAGTCCAAGATGGTATAAACATTTTCCAATTCGAAAATACAAATGCTGTCGAAACCTGGAGAAAGAAACTGAAGGAAGGGAAATCCATTTCATTTAATTTTTTCAGCTTCATTTTCATCATCTTTCCCTGTGCTAGATTCAAATGATTCCCAAATGTACTGTAGAAAAACGTCAGTCACATATACACAAACAAGTAAGTGCGTATACATATATGTATATTTCGATATTAGTGTAAATACGAACATAGATACAACGCTCTCCAAGCGTAAATATTATAAATAGTATAGGCAGATGGAAATTTGAAGATTTCTTGAAGGAATACTGCGTGGCGTGTATCACAGTGAAGGATGTGAGAATTTTTAAAAGTGAAAAAGCGACGGAAATTTGAAATATTGAACTTCTCGTTTTGTATAAACAAAGTATGTGTGAGACGGTGCTATTCTCAGACGAAAATCGTCGACCGAAAATGTTGCTTAGACTATCTATCAAGAAATGCTAGAACTGTTAGAAAAGAAGAGCGTATTTTAGAAAATTGAAGAAGTCTGACTAATGACCAGAAACAGAAACCGAAGCGTCTGCACAATTCAGGAGTAAGATGGGAGAACAGACTTTATTAACACCAATAAATTTACAAATTTGAAATGGGCATCTAAAAATCCTTCGCTCAGAATGAAAAACTAAAATAATATTGGACGAGCCAATCATGGTTTATAGGTTTCGCTCCCATATAAATGCATAGGTCAAAGAACACATCCAACATGAGAATTACAAGTCTCCTATTTACACAGGATAAATCGTACTGGTGATTATTTTCTATATTATGCCACACGCTTCTTTTAAAAAACTTTACACTCTTCCCTAGTCATGTGATTATTTTTTCAAGACAAAACAATATATCCCAAACAGATGGACGCAAGACACACTGATCCAGACTTGTCACTCTGTGTGCATCTGAAACAAGACCCGATCAACAGAGATGAGCCCTCATTATCCGGTGGATAAAGCATGGACAAAAATATGAAAACCGATCATATTACTCCCAAAAGGGACGCAAATGATTATGAGTACTAGGACCAGAGATACCAAGTCTATATTTTTCGAATATTTCAAATGAAAACCAAGCAACACATTTCATTCCTTGCACTCTGAACGAAGGGGCCCAAAATATGCTTCCAGCAACAACACAATGAGCAGTATGTTGTGCGCGCAGTACGTTGGAACGGAGAGGCACCAATGGAAAAAAAATAACACAAAAATGCAGCTATAAGATGAATCCTCTGAATATTTTCAAAATTCGTTAGGGATTTTATAGGGTGACGAGCTAGATAGACGACAAACTATGAAACCCGGCGAACCGTTCATCTTTCTTTCTTTCTTTCTCTTAGCGGAGCTCCTATACTGACTTTTCAACAAGGTTTATTTGTCTACGTAAATATTTTTTCTACATTTATTCATTCTTCAGCTCGGCTTCCATCCAGATGTGACAAATGTGACAGAAGTTATTTTTTAATTGAACGCGACCCTCAAGATATGAAGGAATAAATATATATTTCAATATATCGTAGATGCATCTGAGCACGGTGATCTCCACTTTTGGGTGCGATCACATTTCTCGACAAAAAAAAACCAGGCTAACAAAATTACCAGAAAAAAAAATGTCTTGGGGCTTGTTTTCGTGGACCAAGCTGACACAAGCTTCTTGTTGATGATGATGCTCGAGAACGTACAGAACCACAAAACAACAACAACAACAGGAAGAAATAAGGAAATTTATTTCATTAAAAAATGATCTTCACCACCAAAAACAAGCGACAAGATTAACTAATTCCACACACAGTCTTCAGTGTCTGTTAAGAGACTTACGGTGACAAGTTTCGAAATTTATGATCATTTTTAAAATGCATTGCTCTTTCACCCGTCGTGATTCGGAATCTTCTCATTTTTTTGGAGATCCTCTCGGCTTTGTCGAGTCTACTAAGTAATTTTTTGATGCTTAAATAGATGTATCACTCATTATAAATGCATTTCTCTAGTCAAGAGATATGAAAGCTGCACAGATAATCCATTTTATCATATTTGTAGTCGAAAGATGGATGTGCAATGCATTTACTCATGTGGTTGTTAGAAGTTCAGCGAAGTAAAGATTTGAATAGAACCAATAAGACAGAAGATGGCGGACTTTATCGCATAAATTCAATAAATTTGTAAGACATCGTCTGATATTGCCAGTAAGTTATTAGTGATATTTTTAATCGGTTGAATTGAATAGAGGGTGTTTGATATGGTATCTGTAATTCAATTCTTCGAAACTGGAAAAGATGACTACGAAACGTCTGCACCATATTGGGGAATAAAGTAAATTCGAGACAATTTATGCGATCATGTCGATAAACGATAAAAACGATAAAAGCATAGATGAAAAAACGTAATTTGCATAAACATTCTTAGCGTATAAAAATGAAAATTGGCAGTAGACAGTCAACTAATGCACTAATGAGTTATTGTAAAGCTTGTATAAAGCCAGACAATTCATATTTTGAATCGAAATTTACGCTTTTGTCTTCTAGATAATGGATTTCTGTAAATTTAGACACTGACGTAATCTAATACCCTGCGGGTTGTCTTTTACAATAGCGTGATTTGCTTCATTGTTTTAGTTATATTATTTCAAACAATTTGATTCGCTACTAATAGCAAAACAAAATTATTAAAAAAAGATACAACATTTTTTATAGTGGGAAAGGCTTACTCTTTGTTATCTTATTTGGTGAAATGTCAAAACAAAAAACCGGAGAGTTGTCTCGTCGCGCTGATGTCTAACATACTGAATAGGAAGGAAAAGGCAACCAATCTATACAAGTCCGAAATCGGAACGTCGACGTTTCATATATGAAAAGTTTTGTGAGCCTTTATGTAAAAACGCTTGGTCTAGATGATTCTAATTTTACAAAGCAAATCACACAGATCATTTGAGAGCTATTTCTTTGTTGTTAGTGATAGGATTTCTACCAAACTTTCCAATACGGTGCTCCATATTACAGTCTCCGTTGCTGACAAATTCAGCACATCTATAGAGAATTTGAAGAGAGTTTCCAGCAAATTCACAAAATATAATAATTTGCGTAGATATGGAGGATATTTTGAGACCAAAATATCATATGAGAGCTTCGAAACGATTTTTTTAACTAACCCCCGCTCCGCCACTTTGCAAATGATCGCGAAAAGTACTAACCGAGAAGTTTCATTTAATACTCCGCAGTTCATATGAACAAATTAACACTTCCCCTTTCGCATATATGATAACGTCCGGTCCCCTCCTTAAACTTGAGGGAGAACGTTGTCATTTCCACTGCATACATGAAGGTTCATATTTCTGAGCTTTCAACCACATTCCGTGTCGGTAGTTACACCCTTAACGAGAAAAGCATGTGCGACAAACAGGAGGTGCATACAATTCAGACTTGTCATCAATCAAGAATGAACGATCAGCGCCGATCGTCAACTCAGATTTGCTTCGGGATGTTACTAACACTCTTTTTCCACACGTTTGAGCGAGGCAAACCTACCTACTGTTTAGGTATATATCAACCACATTCCCACCATAGCCACGAAAGGAAAGTCCCAGGCTTAGACAGTATTCTAGCGTCAATACAGTAACAAATTGGTTCATTAAAACATTTAGAGCATGCCTGGAAGAAAGGAGTTTCCCGCAAAGCGGAAGCAGCAAAATCTGATTCCAAGCCAAAAAGCCTCTGGGCATATGCTACTAAATGGCATATACTACTAAATGGCATATGAAATAGGTTTATGCTTACCACAAAGAATAAGGGTAGACTCCAAATAGGCATTTCATAGTCGGATTTACTGACAATACCATTGGTAATGATAACGATAATCACAGACATCACAATGGAGTCGATTTTAAGATCTTGCCCGGTGACTACTCTTGACGTGAAGAATGCCTATAATTCTACGAGATGGAGCAAAATATTGAAGTTTAAGCCAGATTAGGCATTCCCATTTCCATCCCCGTTATAGAATTCTTCCTGAAGAAACTATTGTGTCATGATTCGGACGATGGAGCTAAAACGTATCGGAAAACCAATGGGATTCCAGCTCTCCAAAGGCTGTTAGCTCGATCTTAACCTACGAAGCTACGGTCTGGGTCTTTGCATTGGAGAAAAAATCTTGGAAGAATTAGATCCCCATATAATTTAAATGCGTAAAGAATATCGAATGCCTACCGCACAATAAAGGACGAAGCAAAATGTACAATAGAACGCATGGTCTAAAACGACTTCTTGGCGAAGTAGGGTCTATGGCCCAACACATGCAGGCGGCAAAGATCCATACCTATTATTAGCAATTAGCATAGACAGAATCTATTCTAGACTGGCAAAAGAGATGAAACAATTCCTTAGAGTGAATTATGATGTTTCAAAAGGGATTAAACCTGTATCACTTCAAACATGGCGGGTTATCATATTGCCCGGCATATGAAACGACTGGGGAGGGTGTGGAGCATCATTCGGACAGGGCGGGGTTATAAACTGTCGTTGGAACACCATTGTCACCTGTGAATACCGTGCAGTACATATTAGCTTCTTAGATTTGAATGCCGTGGAGAAGTCCATAAAGGCAGTCCGCAATGCGCTGAGAATAAACTGGCATCAAAGGAAGGTTATTATTAACAGCACGAGGCACAGCTAGCAACTGACTTTGCTCCATCACGTAAAACCGTAAATACAGATAAGCAAAAAAAATTCCAACTTTGGCGGTTAGCAGAAACCAACGATAGATTCTGAACCTTTCAGCATTCTAACTAAAAAATAAAGAAAGACAGAGAGACATACAATAAACCAATTTTAAGGATATTTTTGTTTATACAGACGCTTAAAGATCCTTCCACGCTTGGAAATTAGCAAAAGCGACCTATCATATGAGTAAAACTTGACGTTCAGTATCAAAGAAGATAGTAGCTAAGCACAAATGAAGGGAAGCAGCTCCCGAAATATGTACGTATACGCATAGTAAAAAATTGCAAGGAAAGGAGAAGCTACTTGTTTTACTATAAAAAAAATTTCCAAGAATCAGAAACGATATCTACTTTTGATGTCCAATTCAATCAAAAATTCGTTGAACTATAGACAATCCTCGAGGAATATATAAGTAGCACCACCGTAGTATCTGCATTATTCAAAAAGATCCCTAAAGATTTCCAAACTGAAGGAAACGATAATGGAGGTGCAAAGATTGGCAAAATCAGGTTCCAATCAGCACAACTGAAAGTGAAAACCAAATGTTCATTTGACATTATCTCAAAACTTAATGTCCGAAACAGAAATCTATCTGTAAATCAATTTGAGCTGCATCCTCCGGTTACACGCATTCAAAAGAATTTATCGAGGCGGCTTTGTTAGATATTCGACAACAAACATCGCGACCAGTAATAACTTATCTCGAAAATTTGTCAAATAGCTTTGAATTAAGCAATCTGTACTTTTTATTGGAACAATAATTACACCGGACAGAAAAAGGGAAACAAAAAATAATAATAAATCATGAAACCTCAAGGAAATTCGTCATAAATTTTAAATAATCTGCAGACGATAATTATGTGGGAAAGCTCTAATTTTCAAAGTCAAAAAAATAATAATTCTATGTGCACAAGCCTTCTGTCACGAGTGGTCCCACCGCATCTCATACCTTCTTCGCGTAAATAAATTTGAAAATTTATTAACCGAGAATTTTCTGAATGAAATCTCATCACATGCATTTTCTCTCCCGTGAATAGTTTCTAGTGGGGGGAAAATCTATGTGTTTAGAACCGGCACATAGCAAATGTTAAATTGATTACAGAATTACAGAAGTGAAAGAAATGTATCTTGCGCATTGTACTCGGCAGTGTTGCACAGGCGTTATAGTGCATAATTCGCAGCATGCTATTTTGTGGTTGTTGTTAGATATCTCTCCTATAAGTGTGCGTATTGCGCTCTGATGTGACAAAATTAATGAGACGTCACAAAGACGATCCATTCAAATTCAACCAACCGCAATGATGCCGCTGCAGGCAGACCAAGCCAAGCCAGGGCAGGCATACGAAATATTCAAATATTCATTCATTTGGTTGGAGGTATGTATTATATTGGTGTTGTCGCCATCATTGTTGTTCCTCCACTCTACATCATCATTGTGATATTCATTTTATGCGCTCGGTAATATTTTCATTCAGCTTAGTTCTGAACGAAAACCACCACTCGTCGATGGGGCTGCAAAAGCAGGAGTCAAAAACAAAAGGGCGAAAAAAATGGCTCACATAATACATCATAGCGACACTGTCATAACCAAAGCAGCATGAAATGCATCAAATCACATATCTCATTAGTGATACAACATTGAATAACAGTAAGTTTATTTGATGCATGCGACAGTGGCTTAGAAAAGTTTTAGTGCGGATGGAAGACGTCCCAACAGGGAGCAGGTTGCTTTTCATTTGAGTGATCTACTACCCTGTTTTCCCCATGAATCAACAATACTGAAAATTTCATTCAGCTGATCCAGTTGAGTCATATACCTAGCACTTTGTGTCGCAATAGTATAAAATGCAGCCAAAGTTTATTTCGATCACGCTGATGTCCCAATGTAATGTGACGTACGTTCGCATTGGCAATCGCATGGAAACTTCAACATTCCGTGACCTACACACCAAACACAGAAACCAAAAAAAGAAAGGAAAACATAATCTCTCCAAGGAGAGACATGCAAAACAGTTAGTGCACTATATACACATTCTACAGAAGGAAGGCCCAAAATATGGAACGATACCGATCCCGATGATCTGCAGTAATACTGCTGCACCTCATTAATCTTCACTGCGCCACATGATCGTGATTACAATCGCGATCTTGCCAACAGTAACTGAAAAAACCAAAGATCTATATCTGATCTTTAATGTTTTCATATGCAGATCACACCCTAGCGAATGGGCATTCCATGCGAAACTTTCCTTGACTTTCATGCATAATTTCCCCCAAAACTCGCATATGCTCCACCAAGATCGCAATCACTTTTTGTAATCACGATCATCTCGAGTCAAATGTTGGACATTCTCGTGATGAGTTGAACAGCCTCTGTCCTGGTTTTATTGTGGCCGCCTTGCGCTGATAGTGTATTTTAAGAATGATTTAGGACCCCCGCAGAAAATAAAATGTTCTTTTGACATACTTTTTACCATCGGAATCTAGTTTGCTCTCCGCCGAAGGAAGGGAGCAAGGGTATTAAGACTACACTAGAAAGTATACGTAAAATTAGATTTAATTTCACCCGAGATAATATCTATGGAATCTGAAGAGCATATCTATTCAATAAGAAGGCATACGCAGAGGCTTTTCACCCAGAGAACACACTATGAAGTCTACCTCGTTGAATACTTTTTGGCACAAATTACGCGCTTCATATCAAATATCTCACAATCAGAGCACAACTTAGGTTTTGCAAACTGGGCATACACATGTACGTAGATGAATGTGCTAAATGTATATATGTACGCATTCATATGGTAAGGATTGATGTGGTGTTGCTGCTGATGACGATCGGCATGATGATGATCATCATCACCACGGTGATCACGACGCTTCAAACGTTAGTTAGGGCTGTGATGCATGGTCAAATTAAGGGAAACCCGAAACTTTTCCCCGCCAACCAAGAGGAATGATATGTGGTGTTACTTCGGGGTTTGCCAAAGTCCCTGATGGATAACAAACGAAACAAGATCAAGACCCGTAGACGTCTGCCGTCAATTGATATAATCAACAACAAGATCATAAAATGCGAATGACAAACTGTATACATTCATACTTTGGTCCATAAAAACTGCATGTGGCAAATTTCTTGGGTTTTTGGATAGGCATCAAAATATTGTATATATATTTCTTGATATCATCCATACAAAATGAAGAGGGAGTTCTTGATGAGGAAGATGACGAGGATGGTTGTCCATATGGTCGTGATTTATACCCAGTCCAGTAGGATGTTAATAAAAATAGAAGTGAGTTCAGTGAGTTGTGGTGCAAGCTATTTCAATGATTCGAGTAATGTATTCCATCAGCGATGAATGGAACTTATTATTTTCGTAAATTGGTTTCTTTCGAAGGAATTAAGTGAGATTGGTTCTTGTCTCTTTTGTCTCATGTCTATTAATTTACACTTGGAATATCCGTTTGAAGAAGACAGAACGATGCGAGAAATTCATGCGCAGGATGCATACACCAACTATATCTTTCTTGACAATTCTCCTCCTCAATAGGGATGTGAATGAGATTGTGTTCGCGGAAAGTAAATTTTTACTTTCAAACTACATATTCCATTACACACCACTTCAGTTCCTCCTTCTATTTTCACGTTCAATGGATTTGAAAGGTGTCGTGCAAATCACTAATCCTTCCTGGAAACTCGCTTTGTTTAGGATTTATAAAGATAATATTTTCAAATAGAATTTTCACTATCTCAAAACTACAAATAACCAGGTACCAAAGATTTACAAGGATATGCATTCCTTTTTGCTACCCAACATACTAATGTGAGAGCGCAACTAAGGAAAAAGGACAATATTCCCTGAAAGCGCCAGGTAGTCATGCCTTCATGCTGGGCTATCACTCTGACGTGGTAATTCAAATTTACAAACATTACCGGCAATAAAAAAATTAACCTGTATACGACTACACGACACCCCTTCAAACGATTAACCACTACTGACTTTCGACTTGAAAACATTCACCACGTTACAATATGCCTGGATGTGGAAGTCCTTGAGGATAGTGGTATAGCTTTACGCTCGGAATTGCATGCAATGAAATTCCTTCCTTTTTGCCCCATTAGAGTGAGGTCACCAGGAAAAATTGACTCGGTCATAAACACCATGCTTGCACAAACCATACAAATAAGCCATAAAATTGATGCAGGTATCCTGGTTTTATAATCGCCATTTGTGCGAATTGTTGTAAAACCAAGGTTACTTTTCGTTTTGTTTAATGTCAAGTAACGCCTCCAAGCGAAGCCTCCAGTGAATGATGCCAGCAGCTCTAGGAATGTCAACCTATAACCCTTCACGTTATTTAGCTCTGGTATTGGATTCGATTCATTGCATTTTTATGGTTGAAATAACGCTTTTGTGCTGACAATTTCGGGGTTTCTTTACGATTTTCCTAGAGAAAATTCCACCTTGGCCAGGTCTGATTTGCTACAGTTATAAATATATACGAATGTATATACACACATGCAGTTGACAATATTTTCCAGAGAAAGGTGAGCTAAGAAATTGCCAATGATGGAATTGAAGACAGAACCCACGAAGAAAGAAGTACGACACTAAAAATGTGCCCTAAAAAGAACCCTTGCCCCTGCCAGTATCTTTGTTTGAGGAGGATCCTGTTCGGCGCTTCATGACTGAGTAAATTAAGCGCGGATAAACAAAAAAAACGGAAATTTTGATTCTATTTGATTGTAGTTGCCCCACCCACCTTGTAATGGTGGTTTTACGTTTCAATTTGGCATAAAACAAAAATAAATAAAAATGTTCTAATGTCTTCTTATAAACATGTTGCATGATGGGGAATGCGGAAAACAGCTCACCATATTTACTGGAGAAGTTAAAGGAAGTAAATTTTTTAGGGGGTAGTATTGTGTTTGTATATTGAAGTCGGTGGTATTTGAGTGAAAGGTTGGCCGTTCTATTGGCAAGGAATTGCTTTGGGGTGAAATTCAAATAAAAATTAATGTGTTTGTTAGCGAGCGTTTAGTTCCGTACCAGTTGGTGGAAAAGGTGGAGAGTTGCGTGAACGACCTGAAAGGTTTTAGCAACGAAGGTTAAGTATATCGTGGAGGGTATAAAAATACTTTCTCATAGAAAAGATGAGAGGAGTATTGCATAGTCTGATTTGTATGACAATGAGTAATTTTTGGAGCGGAGTAGTTTGCGAATAAATTTACTCTTGGGGGTTATAAGACGAGATGCATCGGTCTTTACAGACCCGTTAGAGAAAGAGGAATTGCCCCCGAGCCTGGGATTAACTGGAACAAATTTTTGAGCGGACCTGAATCGTTTTCTCCCCGGATCTGATTTTTCTTCTCTATGACCCTGCTTCCATGGTATTCATTTCGCGCCGACGAATACCAAAGTTTTTACAGCAAACAAAATTACCGAATAAATGAAAATAACTTATGCCAGCTAAAGTTTAGAATTGAGAAATGGAGGTAAGCTCTCTACCGACTTCCATCTGCCTTAAAGTTTCATCATCATTCTTTTTCAATACCTTCAATACCTATTGACCTTCTCATTTTTGTAAAACCCAGTAAAAATGATCTCTGCGAACCTCCACGTTGACTCCTAACCAGTCTGCTAATACCTTTGGTTCACTTTAGTTTTGGTGGTGATACATATTGTTTGTTTCGTTTTACCTATGTGCTCTAGACTCTGATGATAAAAGCTGATCGTCAACCGTCAATGTTCCCTGTATTTAATAATCTCAATTATTGTTTCAGGGTAACCAGAGTTTAGACCTTTATTGTGAGCGGATGTAGGCATGCACCACTTCTGTAAGCGTTCCTAACATCCACAGAAACTCCATTTATCAACCGCATCGAGATTGAATAAGCAAACAAGCGAATACAACTAGCCTGTCTGAAAGCTGGAGAACTCCAATCCAACCCACTGACTCGCGCTCGATGGCAAAATAAATGCAATTCGACAGGATGTTTAAATTATCGTCTAATTCGGTGTTTACCGACTTTCATGAAAATTGCGAAACACATATTTGGCAGGTGCATTTACCATATTGTTGAAGCTACCGTCAAACAAACCGAATTTGTCAAGAACTGAGATATTACTGGCAAGGATGGAGAGCTATGAAGGCGAAAATATTAGTTCGAAACTGTCGAATAATACGCTGTGATTGTGTCTGAAATGAGGACATTCCCATAACAAACTGAATATCCCAATTGATGCGAAATGACTCAAAGGGCAACCAAGAAAACAATACCCTGAGATGTTAGACGAGGGAAATATCAAACTCAATCCAGACAAACGGGCCGCCTACTAAACAGGATAAAAGCTGAAGAAGTAGAAGAGAATTTTTACACCATATCCTGAATAAATAATTCTTGACTACCATTTAAAACAGGACCGTCAAAGTTCTCATCAATCAATCATTTATCAGAGGCAAATCTGTAGAGGACAAAAAAGCTTTCCGCGAACAGGTAGATCGTGCTAACGTTATTCATACTGAGTTGAAAAAGTAACAAAATTTAGGGCTGAACGTAAAAAAAGTTCCACTTCAAAGAAATGAATAGCAATTTGACTTAAGCAATTTAACAAAGCAATCAACAGCTATTAATGAAATGACCTTTTCCAGGCACGTCCTCTAGGCCAAGCCATATATTCTACCACTTTATCTTTTAGCACTTATTATATCTTCAGCCTTCTCTCAGGTATTCTTATTCCCTCTTCGAAAATTACACCCAAAATTATCAAACACAAAGAGCAAAGATTTACTCCAACATGAATTGTGACAACACGCAACAATGAAATTCCACGTACTCGTACATATTCACGTTGCTTCTTCAGCTTGATTTCATTTTCATAAGAAAAAGGCGTCAGAAGCAGAAAAAAAGATAATATAACGTGGCTATTGATACTAAGTACAAGTAATAAGACATTTAACGTTTTGTTTTGGTGTGCTAATCATTCCCCTCTCCTTTTGAAGGTTGAAAAAATTAACTTGAAGAAAAATGTCGGTGTAAAAATTATAGGCCCTTATTAAGTGGCTTCAGATACCCCATTATTATAGATTGTAAGGTGTGCATTGGTAATTTCAGGTATTTTATACAATCGAGGGATGAACGAATTAACAGAAAAAAGGCAAGGCCTGGGTATACTTCTCCATGTTAGTTTATATGAATTTATGAAGTGTTGGATTAACTACAAACTAATGACGACTGTGAGAAAATGGATACAAATATGACAAACTAGAGTGACTCACCTGTTTACTGAACATTGCTATATCCTCATTAAATGATTCTGACGAACATACATCACCACCTTGCACACCAGGTTCCCGTGGCGTACATGTGGCTAATTCACATTTTTCAAATATAAGCGCCAATAGTGGAAAAAGTGGATGCCTGAAAGAAGAAATGAAAAGGAAAATTATTAGATATTTCGGAGATATTATTATTATATATAAAATTTTACAATGAACAAAAGTGTTGATTTTCCAAAAAATAGTTTTTTTAGCAAAGATTATTCGGACACATATTGAAGGTTAAATCAATCGATAGAAGAACCGAAGTAGTGAGCACAATTGCCACCGCAAACCTAGGAGTTCTTCCCATTAGAAATTATGTACTTTTAACAAAAATATACACAATTTTCCAGCTAGCAGTAGTCTAATTTATTTACATAGCTACTTGCTTCATAAAAATATCTAATATAGACGCAAATACGAATATAAACCGTGGTGCAGACATTAAACGCAAATTTAAATGTTTGCGTTTATTACGCGCGGCGCTGCACTGTATGGACGCAGCATGCTTTGCTCCCGTGGAATTCCTGTAGCCTCTCTAGCCAGACTAACTTCACAGGGTGCCATAAATATGAGAGATGCTGACTGGCTCCATTCTTCAAATATAACCTAACTCAGTCTTCTTCAACAACACTACTTACTCATTTTTTTGGAATAATAAATAATTAAAAAGAGTAAAAGTGTTGCCAGTCGTAAATTCTCTAAGTACTCCTTAGACCAAGATAACGATGATGATGATGCTGTTTTACTCCGAGACGACTTTTTAAGTACCCATTTCGAATTATTCGAATAGTTTTTTTTACCTCCGTTTCCCCATTCTCTGTTCGTTATTCACCATCTATGTCGTTTTTCTAGTGCGTGTGGTTCCAAGATGAATTTAGAAATAGTACCAAGTTTGTATCTATATTGGAAGCTGATCGACGGAATCATCATCATCTCGTCCCCAGTGTGGCCTATTTTCAAATATTTAACGACACACACGCACCAAGTGCAAGAAGACTGAAAATATTATGGGGACTTGTATAGTACGGTTGAATGGATATGGTTGCTTGCGGAGGACCACCAAAAGGGATAATTAGTTAGTTCGTAAAAATTATGCTGCAAAGTTGTAAAAAGAGCCATTGAAAAGAATGTCGGAAGGAGTGAATGATAATTAAAAATCGTTGTTGGCTGGTGGTTACACAGATAAATCTTAAAATAGCACGTGCTATCATAAAATTTAATTTGGAGAAAAACATAAAATTTTTTTTATTGAATTGGAGTGGTTACTCTCCAGTGGGTGATCTATCAAGAAATGGGGGTGCTGTGGATAAACAATTTAAGCCAATCATTTGCAAAGTTGAATTTATAAATTTAAAGCTGATATGGAAGTGGTCACATACAAGATTATAGCTCGAGTCTAAAATTGTTTTCCAATCCAAGACCCGAGCTATAATCTTATATGTGAAACCGAGCACGTCAAAGTTTACGATAACCGAGCTAGATGGCAATATCCTGATTTTTTTTCAAAACGCATGCACTCCATTCTTAACATACAATCATTGACTAGGCCGTCCTTAGGAAAAGGGGCATACAACGTAGAATTTGGATGCTCCTCAAACAGTCACATGGGGAAATCGGAGTCTATAAGTAATCAATATGGAGATGTGGAAATAGCTTTCCGTTTCATATGCAGCTGCCCGGGATTATCCTGAGACTTAAATGAAGATACCTGAAAAAGGTTTTCTTCAGCACAGAATCTGCGGACTTTCTGTTTTTAGAAGGCGTTATTTGATTAAAAAAAGCCACATTTACCAAAGGGAGGAGGCCGGTGAAAAGGTGATTCTGGGGGTAATAAAATGGGCCCACCAAAAAAACATGATTGCTTAGAGCGCCCCTCCACTGTCTCACTCTACCTAAACAAGTAACAGACTAACTACCGCAAAGGGTTTTAGTTGGTGAAAAACTGACCAGCAATTAGATTTTGAACGATCGTACGAGTTAATTTACTCATAAACCAGTACCCCTTGTTCACTACGATATTCAACCATATCCAACCAAAGGCATTTTTCCTGTCATGAGAATATGCTTCAGATTAACAAATTCTGCTGCAAATGCCAGTGATCGTCGATTTAACCGGGAGCGCACTTGATAGGGCTGATTGAAAGATCGATAAAGCACTATTACAATTGTCATTTTTCAATGAGTTAAAAAGAACAATTACTTGCATAGTGTACGACGAAGCCCCGTTTTCTGGGTTTATTTTGATAAAACCATTCCTCCCCACCCTCCTTTCTTAGTTTATCAAAAGCTTATCGGTTCAGATTTTTGGACACGAATTAAAGTAGATGAACTCACGTTGAATGAACTGTTCATAAACCACAAACTTAGTTTCTGCTATGGTAAGGTAAACCTTTCCACTTAAATTCAGGAAACACATAGGAATAAGATATAATACAAGCTTCCTTTATTTCTTCTTCTAGGGTGCTATAAGCAAATGCTGGTCTTTGTAAATCGTTTCCCGGTCGAACGATCGCTTCCTTCGATTTCGAAAACCAAATAGTGTGCCACTCGCCTTGTTAATCGAGCTTTCCCATTTCTTTCGAGATTTTCCTTACAAATGAGTAGTTGCATCGAAATTTGCCTATTGCCCACCCGCTCTACATGGTCTGCCTCCTAGAACTTCAAAATGTTTATATGGATAGGTGGCTTTCACATCGACCATCCACCCTCACACGATCTCAATTGTTCAAACGCACTGGCTGCCTGCTTTCTAATACAAGTTATCATCCTCACTGGTAGACTTCAATAATGGGCTAATTAGCATCTTATAGCATGTTAGCTTTGGTAATACGAAATAACCCATCTTGATAGGAAGCAGAAACCACTTCTTAAATTCGTCCATTTCATTATTATCGTTATAATACTGAATATAAATATAGCAAGCTACCCACTTGCTCCAAGATGAATAGTTCAATGTCACGTTTTCGCTAATTGGTGTCTTTTGTTCTGATTTTTTTTCCAATCAAGGGTAAAATCTTATGAAGCATATTTATCTCGTCCGCATGCGCAGGGCGATATTTGGACAGTAATATTACGTTGAATTCTACGGATGTCTTTCGGATAACATTCTTCAGTGCGCTATTGAATAATTTTGGGTGTAGGAAAAAGGTTTGTTACAGTCCGCAAATTTGAAACATCTTTTTAGTGAAATCCACAGCATCACTTGACTGCTTATTGTCATTCTGATCTGCTTAACTAGATTGTTTGGGGCTCCAAATTTAGCGGATATTTTAAAAAATTTCACATCAGTCTATACCGTCATTAACGAGCAAAACATCGAAAATGAACGAAACTTTCACTCGAAGACTTCAAGGCCATGATAACACGTGGCTATGCCGTGTCATCGGAGAACTCTGACTCGATATAATCTCAAAAGAAGAACTAGGTTAACGTATGGTATGGATAGATATGGATAAGTCACACTGAAGAAAGGATGAAAATTCCATTGCTGGCTATGCGATGGAATGGAACCCACTATCCCAAAGTGGCTGACAAGCAGCCCATCCTAGAAATAAGTGACGCAGAACAGTAGTGGAGGAGTGAAAAAAGCTGGAGCGAACTTAAGAACATTGTAACAAAACCGATAACAATGGCGCGCGGATGTAGTTGACGCGCTATGATCCATTTAGGAAACAGTGACAACCATATAAAAAAATACAATAATTAAATCAAAAATAAAAACATTTCTATACTGAAATAGGACAGAAGTGACAAAATTGATCTTTTGATTTTTGCATTTTTCGAAGTCAAAACAGCACAATGTCTTCTTGCTGTTAGAGGATGATCATACACATCTGACCTTTTCTGACCTATTTCAGTAATTATAATCACGTACTAAAATAAATCAATCGTAATCACGTACCAAGATAAATTTCAAAGTGACACTGAATTCGGGATAGCTCTATTAATAAGCTCACTGCAAGGCTAATCAACTTCAGACTGTATCATCAAAACCACCATAACAAATCACTTTAAAGTTGTGCAATTTTCAATTAAATCAGATAAAGCATTAAAACTTCGCATTCCAAATCATCTCAGCAGTTCACGACTGCACTCCTTTCACTCAACGTCCCTAAAAGGCACTTCCCTGCCATCTCCCCATATTTGTACCTAGTTCTATCGTTTCTATTACGTTCTATCACTTCATGAAATCTTTGGAAAAATTATGCAAAAGATCCAGTTCTAAGATAAAAACCAGGAACTTCCCATCAAGTCAGAAGTGACTGCACGTCCTCCACCCACCACCATTATCATCAGCATTGGAACCATAAAGTTGGGCTAGCTGTAACTAGAAACAACATGCCAACCATTTCATAGCTTCAGCCACTCAGCGAAAAATTTAAATATTTTTGTCATTAAATTTTCAACCACGTCAACATATCTACGGCTCGCGAACCCATAAAAAATGGACAATTCTAAGCTGGTTTCGCCTTGTGGATTTCACGCTGAAAAATTTCAGTCAAGTGTAAAACAAAGCTCATCTATTGTCCTATTAAAGTCAATTTTTTCTGCTTTTATTTCATTCATTCACAAGCTTTTCAATTATTGCACTTAATTGTGTGATCGTTCTGAACAGAATTCAACCCTAATTTAACATGTAGATAGATTTAATTATTTAATTGTGTGGTTGAATTGATTTTTTCAGTTAGTTCAAAACAGTGGGACGTACGTCAAACTGATGGTTATCAAACTGATAGTATTACTTTTACGTTGTCTCACCGAAGCTTCGTATGAAGAAACGGATGAAAATAGGCCTAATAAAATTGCCTAGTTAAAGTAACAATAAAATTTAAATATTCTCACCCATAACAAAACTTCTGACATAAATGCGAATCAAGTCGCCGATTAATTACATCCGGACTAGCATTTTTGAATGTAAAATAGGCAAATAGGTTTCTGTGGATGTCTCGTAAAAGCGAAACATTCAAACAAATTCTTATTTGGAAGTTTATGGGTGAATTAAATAAAATGACAATTATTTAACGACATCTTGTTGAATAGTTTTGATGTCGATGTTGACCAGGAATCACAACAGGAAAGCCAAAAAAAAAAATCCGGAAAAAGCTAGTGAACATCAAAGAATGCATCAACCTTGTTATGTGTATTAAAACCCGGTGAACACTGTTTTTTTGAAGAAAAACCGCGTGACCCACGCTCCTCACTATAAGTTCATACCAGCGATGGTGGTACTCAAAGTCACCAAATCTGAGTTGAAATGAACCGAAGAAAAGTGACGACAAATGGTTAGGTGGGCGGCTGTGTTATAAGTGTTAACATTTTACTTCGATTAGGATTTGTGACACTTTTTTTCTTTCCAGCTCTGTTCTGAGTTAAAACTAGTATTTTGAATATTTAAGTACTGGAAAGGAGAAATTTCTAATGGCTTGTTGTGTTTCCCCTGCAATAATTTGAGAAGTTCGGAAAATTGGTTTCAGGTTCTTAGAGTACTAGGCGCTGCCAATTCAACACAAGGCTCCTCGTAATGTAGGAGACACACCTCTTTCCAAGAACCGGGCAGACTTAATCATAGTCAATTTAGTGAAATGTTAAACAATCTCTTCAATTATAAAAAAACTTTGGATCTAAAACGCTAATGAGTCAATCATCTCGTAAACAATCGCTTTTCAAAAGACACAACTCTATGTAAGACCGCCCATTAAACAAGGAACTATATCCCTTTCAGATCTTTTTGTGGATAACGATTGTGCCGTTATTGCAAATTATTTTACCCGTTGACCAAGCCACAAGAAGTCAAACCTTAAACCATAAGTTTTTTTCTGAGACGTAGTCACGATGGTGGAAATATATCATGTATGCCACCTATAAACTTTTTAAGTACATGTACTTAGAGAAGCATATGCTATGGTCAGTGATTTGACATGATTGTTCGGCTATTTTGCATAATAGAATTACTGGACATAGACTGAATGCATAAAAGGTTTACAAAATGAACTTTTCTAGATAATTAATTTAATTTTCACGAAAGATTTTTGAAATATATAGTAAAAGTGATCAAAGCATTCAGAAAAGTTTAAAAATTGTCGCGAGAATGAAACCCTCGTGTTAATCTCTGAAGTCTTTCAGGTTTTAAGTACCTGAAGACGACCATTCTTGTCATACGGTACCTTTGGGAAAAGCCGGCTACATCTCGACCATAACAGTATTTTCATTGCTGGAAACTACCTTCAATCAGCTTCCCATCAAATGCAACAATATATCTCAAATCTATGTCGTTGTACCAGTATTCCACCAGCTCAATATGTTGTTAAAACTTTTCATTGGTAAAATAGCCTGCGAATCAAAATATCCTTGACATTGTCGGCCCATGTCCATTTGAATGTTAATGCTGATTATGGTCGAATGTAAAAGCATCTTTTTATGGGCGCGGTTTATCCGTTAAAGATGCATAAAAAACTTTTATGTCATTCTCTAAAGGAACATGGTCAATCAGCGTTTACTTAGCGGCGGTTAAGTTCTGAGTAAATGCATCTTTTATGAAGGTGACATCTCTATTGAACACAAAGAAATATCCGTGAATGTGGGAGTAAAAATATTATGAGCATATTCTGGGAATGCCGGCAGAAAGGAAAGGTTCATACAACTCAGTGAAGAAACAACTCAAATCTAATAAGTTGCTCGGGTATCTACACACAACATTTTTTATTGTATCTGAATGTACATACTTTGATACTACAAACACGATCATCAAAGACTCCCTTGATGCGCGAAAAGTTACATAAAACTAACAACTAGATATCCGCTAGCCAGTTTAAAGACCCAGCTTTTTTTCTTAACAAAACTTTAACAAAGACAAGAAAAAAGAACAGGAAAATCAAAGCATTTTCACACATTTTCCTAATCGCCAGCTAAAAAGAAATATTCCGAAATCCCCTCTAACGCAGGCAAAACAAAAAGAATTGTGGAACAAGCTGGAAGACAATATTATTGGATCTTTCTTGGTTTTGTTTCCTTGGCTGATTTTTTTTCGGATTTGAAAATGTGGGAAAAAATTGGTTAATTTTCAATTGCCCATTTCCGATACGTATCCACTTGTCAACAGCCTTTTGTGTTTTACACTTCAAATAAACAGCACACGAGGTGGCAGGGGTCAGACTAATGAATGAATTTTCCGAATGGTTTAGAAATTTCAATATTCGGGGCAAAGTTTGGGTATTTTCAGCGGCAAAAGAAAATCAAATCACTTGTTTATTGTTCTCCAGTTTTTTCCAGTGTTTTTTCTTGTTGGTGCTAATCGTTTTGTGGTAATTAGATTTGTTTGATGAGCTAAAGCTTTGTAGTGAGAACGTTTATTTCTTTTGGGAATGTAATGCAATTTTTATACGATTGCGTTGATGCTTAGGCATAATTAAGATCTTCAATTATAACGATATATTTGAATAGGTAAAGAAGGTTAAGGAACTACGTACACCAGTAAATCCCATAATTATACTCCAGAAAAGCGGTGGGAAACGGAAAAACAAATAAACTTATGTACATATTATGGAATTCATTACAGAATAAATCTCTACACGAGCCAATTTTTACTAAATGTTAGTGCCGCCCCCACATCTGATATTGCACCCAAAATATAGGAAACAGAAGAGAAGCTTCAGGGAAAATCACATTGTGACGCTTTTCATTACTAAAAATTGTCAAACCAAATTTAGCAAAGCTATGCGCACAATACTCCCACCTGTAGTGGTGTCCACAAAGCTGTGATATCAAAGAGCAAAAAAAATGTTGTCATTCTCTACAGGAGCATGGATGACCTAGTTTTACTGGCAAATCGATTCCAAAATACACGAAAAAAATTTCATTTTTTTCGAAAGCAACTGGTGCACGTATACATTTTTCCAGTTTTTCCCTTAACAGAATAATAATCCATTTTTGGGTAATTATTGCAACTAATGAGAGGATACCACAAAATGTAGAAATCGGGTTCATCAAACTCCGCTTTGTAATGATCATGTCACTTCAGGCTATTTAAAAAAGAAATCCGAATAGACTTTTATCAACGACTATAAAAGAGCTTTATGTCAGAGCAGAATTTGAAGTAAGGAGCCCACTAGGCAGGTCGCCCGTCTAAGTGCAATAGTCACGTTAACTACATAGCTGGAGAACATGGACGAGGATTTTTATTATTTTGTTCGGTTGCGCTACAGATCGACGTCCCCAAAAGTCTCACGATTTGTGCCACTCTGCGTCATTTGGGTAAAAATAAGTGTGTCCATCTCTTCCTTATGGTCTTAAAACCAAAATGTACCAAAAACCGAACATTTCCTAAGTAGACTGTCAACAAAAATACACAAAAAGCATAAAGGAGTGGTCGGCTCTGCAATATGATAGAAAGAAGAGGATTTTTTTGTTTAGGAATTGAATCGTATTTTCAATTGATAACCTCGGTTACCAAGACTCGGTGCTTGAGGGACAGGATCTCTGAGAATAATTATAATGGCAGAAGAATTTGAGAAAAGAACTTTTCGAATCATCTCTTTCTAGTTAAAATATCTCTAAGTGACTCAGCGTTATTTCTCCCTAAAATATATGAATCAAAAATATAAGCACAATGCATATATGGATAACGCATTGCCATTTTATGGGAGGCTTCACAATACTTTTTTTATTTAAAAAAAAAATCTACAGAGGTGCTGTTGAATGTATGACCTTTTATCCACAGCATTTCGGTCCAAGCCAGAACTTGTTGCAAACATGCATTTTGAATTTTTTGTATCACCTTAATTGCAGAATATGTGAGAAAATGAGAAACTACTCAAAAGAGAAAACCTGAAAAATTACTCTTCATTGGTTGACACTCGAAAATTAAATGGAAATGACATATAATGGATGCAATGGAACATTATTGGGCGATTACCTCCATATTAAGAAGAATACTCAGCACCCCGGGGTTCTTCCTCCTCTCAAATAAAGTAAATGAGTAAAACTTCACATTGAACGAAAAGAAACGTAATTTAAGCACAGCCAAAAAGGACGCTCCTTAGAGTCTCAACGAATTGAACCTTCCAAAGTGTAGGAGCAGGGCTTCTATTGTATTTTGATCTTCTTTTTACTTCTTTTTTCAGATTTTTTTCTTTCTCTTCATTATATTTTCAATGGACTTTTTAAGCTTCATTACCATCATGCTCCATGCTGTACTAGTGAAAAGTAAAGCAAGCAGAAACATGAACACAAACATCCAGGACATGAATAAAAGTAAAGGCTGGTTTTCAGCCTTAAATTTCCAGTAACGGGGGACGCAAGGGGTATAAATTCTTTGATGACAGTTTTAAAGACAATTCACAGCAAACATGTTTGCAAAAGTGATGGATGAAGCAAAGTTTTCTTGTTATGGGACGTGGCGGACAATGTTCTCATGGAGAAGAAATTGACCTTTTCTGATGACCAATGCCAAGCACAACAGGTTAGTCTGATAACAGTACGCCTCTGCCATGATGATCATGGCAAGATTCAGGAGGTTATTCTACATAACGCCACCAGCAAACAACCAAACCTGTCTTTGCTCCAATGTTGGATTTGATAAATGTTGTGGTCCTTTCAAACGGATCTATGACAGCGTCACGGCAGGATTAGAGATATTATAATGAACATATATTTCTTCTTCTTCTTTAGCCTTTGTCCCGTTCAGAAGCGGAGCCGGTTCAACAATGAGCATTTCTTTCATAGGAGAATAAAGCCAGAAATTGGTGGAGCTGGTGAAACAAACGCAAGCAGATATGAAGTCTAGTCTGGAATATATGGTCTGATATCTCGAGGCGGTTTTTGCCTTAAATTGGAAAAATAATCCAATAGAATGGTTGCAAACTTCTTAACTCGAAGCTCATAACTATTGCATACACGAAGGATCGAGAAAATCCAAATAAAGTAGGGCAGAATTAACTTCTTAACTGAAGACTCTTGTTATCGGAGAAGGAGCAAGCTGTGGCAGTGAACAACTGAACAGGAAATACATTTGCGTAAAGCACTTGGAAATGCGTTCATACAAAACCATTTCGAGCGATCCATTGGTATGATCTGCTGGTCCTTTTATACAGAATAGCCAGCAATGAAAATCATGTTGACTTCATATTTCTAGAAAATTTATTCCAGCTTTTTCATTCTATAGCAAATATCATATCATTCGTGGACTTGTTAGTCGACAGACGTAAAGTCCCTAAAGACTCGGAGTGCTCTTTAAAAAGATAATGAAACTAAATACAGAAAACTGACATTCTTCGCATAGCACGAGTTTACGCCGATATAAATTTTATAACGAATTTTTGGGACTCATCGGAGGCAGTTGCTTTTTTAATAACAAGCTAACTTCTGCTCATTTCTTTAAAATATAGTATATGACATGCGCATAAAAGATTTTTTCAATTGAGATTTATTATTGAAATATAAAGAAAATTTGTACTAACTTCGGGGATAATGAATATGATGATTCTCTTAAGACTGACCAACCGTTCCATTGCTCATATTTAGTAACCTTACAACTGGAATGTAGGCTAACACATAGCTTCTTTCAAAGTAAAGAAATGGTACTTTGGAACCATTCTTCATGTAATTCTTCGTAGTTCGAACCATATTGTCGTAATCGGAACTGTGTCCTAATTCTAACCTTAAGACTCAAGAATTAACATAATAACGCCGAGAGAAAATGCTAAAGAAGGAAACAACTGGTTCCAGAAATACGGTATTTGTTTAAAAAATCACTTTATGGCGAGAAAAGTAAAAATCTTCTTTAATTTCATAGCCTAAGAACGTATTCATTCTTGCTTCTGCGCACCTGAGCACGAGCAAGAAGATTGCTACCAAAGCTACGATCATTCTACCTTATAACAACGTAGGGAGTCGCAATTTTCAAGGACTCTATTTCAAGTCATAGCCACTGTTCATCTGGCAGAAAACTTTGATTTTTATTTTCAAACCTGTCTGAATTTTTATTGTGGCTAAACTTCAAATCAATACCACTTCTACAAGATTCCACGAAATTGCAAATAATTCAACGTAGTACGCTGGTTAATTTTTATAGAAAATAATCCATCTGCGGACAAATACTAAGGGAATGAATTACTTAGGTAGAATGATATCCCGGGAATCTTTGAGAAGCCTCAAATTTAGCATAGGTTATTCAAAGAATGCTTCATATATTAACTAGTACGGAGCTCTTAAAACTATAAAATTGACGTCGCATACTATGGTTGATGGCATTGTCAACGAAAGGTTTTGATGAATAAATGTTTTTATAAATATTGAGCCCTGGGAAGCAAAACCAGATTATAAGGGCTACTGATATACATACATTCTATGAAGAATTATCGTATCTGATAATTGTTGTTATTACAAATATGGTTAACTGCAGATTTCCTTCCAGAAAATTAATCTTTAACCTGAGGGATATGCGCTCGAATATCCAACTATAGAAATTAAAGTACAGTAACGAAGAACCGGTGCATTGGAATGAATACAACACACAAAAATATTTAATCGTTGTTGCCCATATTACATAAAATCCTATGGAAAATCATGCATAAATGCTTGTTTCTTTCATAAACCAGTTCTTGATCTTCTTCCTCGGCATGCAGCTTTTATATATAAACTATAGACAACGTCGTATATTCAGACACTACAATCGTTGTCCCAACTACCATAATGGCAGCAGAAATTAGCATAAATTAACCGAAAAAACGATGATACACTCTCTTTCCATACTGGTCGTCTCTTCTGCAGATATTCAGAAAATGGAATAAGGCTTCAGGGTAGAATTATGGAAGTATGTGGGAATACCGTCAGCCGCCATGATTTCAGGAGGCAGTCTATCAAAAATGTCGAATGTATAGAGAAATTTTTAAGATGAATAGTAAGATGGTTTTCTTTTGGGCCTATTAAACCAATTCGTAAAATATCTTGTTGTAAAGTAGGCTTTATTAGGTAGGTGTCAAAAATGCCCATATAATTCGGAGTTTTCAAAATTACTATCTATTTTTAGCATTTTGATTAATTGATTAGTCAGTTGTGATAAAATAGCCAAGAGAATCTCACTGATTTATGTTTGTTTTCATAATCTAAATTTAAATGTCTGAAATTTCTATTTATTAACTTATTTAAATCAAAATAAAATTAATGAGAAAATTAGATTTCTAGTAAATTGATAAATTAAAGAAAACTAAACGTTGTGAATACAAACATTATTTAGATATAGATATTTCATCATTCGTATTTGAATGAATGCAGAAAAAAGAATCTAAATTTAAAAAGCCAGGCTTTAGTTTTGGCTTGAGCTTTCGAATAGAACGAAATCAAAAACTATTTTAAGTACTAGATTCATTGGCCTTTTAGTCATTACCTATTCTGACTACACTGAGGCATACCAAACAGAAAACACCAAAGCATAAACGAAATTACTAATATAATTTGACCATTCCAAGTCGACCTAGCCATCTATCCTAATTAGTACCCCAAAAACGTCGAACACATCGGCGTCAATTTGAAAGAATTGAGATCTAATCAGTGACACAACTCGAAGAGGCAAGAATATGAATTATATATTTTGTTTCCAAAAATATATATTCCGTGTTTCCCTAGCCTAACTTCTACATGCCGACTACGGACAACTATGAGTGCCATGAGTATGATGTGCGGTTCATAAAAGTTTTGGACTTTTTGAATATTAACGATGTCGGTATTCTTGGCGTTGATCACGTCCAAATCATTACCATATAAATGTGACGATCTGAAATGTCACCGATACCATGATGATCATCATGAGGATGATTATCATCACAGCAGTGATGATCATGATGTTGATAATGATAATAATGATGACGAGGACGACCACGGTGATGATATTTCACCGGATTATTCCATCCAGTAACACACCCTTACCGTTTTTTACAACGGCAGTACAGAAAAACCCAGGCATTTACATACTATTTAATATGTAACAACCAAACTAATCAGAAGGCATGATCAAAATAGATATTCGAGTAAAGAACCAAATACAAATAGTAAACTAGAAGAAAATCTAACTGATTGACTGAATTGGTTCGTATGTAAGAATTTGTGTGCATACTTTATTTCCATATCAACACCGCTACACTGATGGTAGGCAAATCCCTCTTGCGTGGTAGACGAAAATGAGAATACACCATAAATTCCAAAGAAATCATTTGTCTGCTGACCAGTCATCCTAAAGATAAAAATCTAATAAGATGATCTCTGACATATCGATCAGGCATGATTTATGGATTTCCAACTTGTTTTTTATAGTCGATCTATTAAATACTTGAGAAGAGAGAAAAAGCCACCATAGATATTTAACGATCGTGATTCTGATCTCGGGCTAGATGAGAGGAAAAGAGACGAAAATGGAATAAAAAAATAAAACATGCTAGTTGATGGAAGAATGTTTCAGCATGACGCTATGTTCTATAGCATTACTGTAGACAATTTTTTCTAGTCACCATGGAAAATTCGCGTTAACGATCTCAAACGGTTCCTAGATGACATAAGCGTAGATGGGATATTAATTCTGAATACAGTTGCTTAGAAGAGGGTGGTTGGAAATTTTTCAAGCAGTAAAAAGTCATTCCAAGACTAAGTTTTATGGAAAGGATAAATTTCAGACTTGACGGAAATTAATAAAACTATGAAAGGATGGAAACTTGACCCTCAACTATACAGAAGCCCAAAGTTAAAATGCATATGTTAAATATGTACAACTACATCTGCAATTAGTTTTTAAAGATCGCTCCATGCAGTACCTAAGATTATTGGTAAAGTAAGCCAAATCACCGACTATTTCTTTCCGCGTCCATTCAAAGTTCTTTGTGATGTAAACTGATGTAAACTGGGCATAATTTTGAATACCTTTTATCTACTTTCTTTAATAACATGCTTTGATTTCGCGAACAAAAGGAGGAAATTTGTGAAAGAAACTGAGTAGAATAACAAAATAATGATATTTCTTTGTCTTAGAAAATGTACAAAGAAATATAAACAACAACTTTTAATTGCAAGACAAGCCATAACAAACTTTTCTGGGATACAATTATATATACAATCAACAAAGTATAGCATCCAAAAAACTGCTGTTGTCGAAAAATTATGTCGCACTTTTTCAAAACTCTAATCGTCAGGTTTTTGGCTGACTCCTCTCAGAACGCGTGCTGCCGATTTATGGAATGAAAAAAATACAATGTTCACCATACTACCTACCGTTAATCAAAAGAATCGTGCAAAAATTTCCTCAAAAATTACATTAAATTTTCTGTTAAATTCCACCACGAAAACCTTAAACATTTATCTTTTTAAGTGCAACAATAACAGCTAGCAATCCATCACTATACGAGTACTGAGTGAGCGCAAGCTTGCTTCTTGTACCACTCAGCAAACCAACAAATTATTCAGAGAAAACCTCAGTTTGAACACAACATAATTTTTCATCTGTGTCCACTTTTACTTAGTACCAAGTAATGTAAATATAGACAATACCTACTTAATTCAGAAGATGTGGAAAGAAAAGGAGTTTAATTCTAAGTAACAATTTATTTCATTAATTAAAGATTCATTGTTTGAGACCCATCCACCCGTCCTCCTGAATTGTTGTACGAGTAGTTGGGCAATTTGAAATCACGAAACAAAAATAAAAATGGATATTTTCACAAAGATGGAATGAAGGTGGCATATTAAGAATGTAAATTATGTAATTATCAAAAGTTAACACCTTCACGCTGAACTAATTATAGAGGATTTTAATGGGAATAAGCTAGACCTCTCCGTTGAAGTATTGAGCAAAGACATATGCAATGTTTCATTAGTGACACGACTATAAAATGGAGACGATAAAAATTCCAAGCAAAGAAACCCCAAAAGCACCTGATGTAAGGACAAACTGGCGACCTGGCTGTAACGATACCAGCTCTCAGTGAATGACTAGGCATACTTCAGGCAATGCTGACCTAGAACTCCACTCCAATAAACAAGTTGATTTGAATTTTTAAGGAAGACCAACGAACATTTGTCAATTTCAAAAGATCTGCATATTGTCAGCCGGGCGATAACAGTCGAACCATGAAGATCATGATCACGTTACAGACAAATTAATTTCATTTAAGTTCGGTAAAAAATACATTGGCCTGCCTCTTACATTCTCTACGTATGCTCATCGAAGAAGAACAGCAACTGTTATTGTTAGTGCACTCGAATGCGTATAACCAGAAAACTCTTTTTCCCAAAGCCAATTCGTCCGATACTTGTTAATCGTTGATCTTCTCCTTGTGTTTTTTGCCGGTGTGCACTAGGAAGGGTCATTTGAAATTCTAATTGAGGAGAGCCACCGGGCAGCATGGACAGTTTAATTGTTTCGTTAGAGAACCTATGCCTAACTGCACTATTAGAATGGTATTATTTGAGATGAAAAAGCTACATGAATGTCCAGCGTTGCTTGTAGGAGAAAGAGGTTCGCATTTCCAAATGATGACTTGTCCGGTTGATGCTGATCGCGATTGCCAGGAATGATCGACAAAACGACTATTCAATTTGTTAACTGTAACACATTAAAATTTGTTAGGTTGAGAAGAACAGACTCATGAACTTGCTTTGGTTTCAATTCATAGTAGCCCAAGGATTCCTTTGGGAAGATAAATTCCCTGGACTAGAATAAAAAACAGTTTAGGATATGGGCACAAATAACATCAGCGATGCTAAATGTAAATTACCACAACTAGCTTTCTGGCAACTTTGGTAGGACTGAGAAATATATACTTTATATTTTATATTAAGGCAAATAAAATTATTTCTTTTAGCTCCTATAGGAGAAGAGCTTACCAAGCAGCTATATACAATTAAAACGGATGAATATAATTTCATACTAGATCGCGTTGTCCCAGTGCGATGTGAGCATGTCAGACATCAATCATACACCATCGACACGATCTGCATAAACGTACCTTAACCGAAGAACCTGTCTGATCATCAAAAGACAAAGACAAGATGATCACATATAGAAATATATGCACATATGAAACTATGTAGAAACGAGCCTATATATCGGTGAATGGATATATGTAGGAAAGTGAACCTCCGAACGCAAAATTAATGTTAGTTAGATGGTAATTGCTTCAGATATGCAAAACACGAGTCTTTCGTCTTTGCAAGCGCAAAGTGCCTCATATTGTTGTTGTAATTGTCTGGTCTGGTATCCGGTTCTCTAAAGTCTACTACCGGTTGTGCATATTTCTCATCGTAGATTACATACATTTGGCTCGTACAATTTGCAGATAGGTAACATGAACGAAACCCTGAGGGGTTTCTTGAGACCGTATTTCCATTTCTATTGATTATATTCTACATAAAATGCACAACATACCACTCCTGAACCTACACGAAGCATGCTCAATGCACATCCAAATATACACTTAACTTGTATAGTGTATAGATCATACTGAGAGAACCTTCAAACAATAGAAAAGATACTACACATTGAACAGATGTTCTCATGTTCACGCAGCGATTGGTTCCGCCATTTGTTCCGCAAAATTATTTTAAAGGTGTAAGGGACAAGGTATTGCCAATCTATTGCTCTTATTGGGAATAGTTCATCGGTCAGTGCTCAGTCAGGGACAATTACGAAATTAACATTTGGATTGGTCGTTGCACACGGCAAAGGTTAAAAGGGACCAGAAGGATCAACACCACCTTTTAATTCGAACGAGGCTTCTGTATTTAAATGAAATTATAAGTGAACATTTCAATATCACAAACATTCAATTATCCTTGAAAAATCCAAAAATTCCTCATGTAGCCCTTATAAAGGCAATATCATGACTACATCTAAAACGCTCCAACATAGTCATCATAGAATAGATACGAACGCAACCGATCATGCGGTAGAAGGAAGAAGGTAAAAAGGAAGAATAAAATTCTAGAGACTTTATAGGGTCACGGAGCATTTCTCACATTATTACCAAAATTGGTAGGTGGTAACCTACTTAAAAGAGTCCACAATGTATACGAAAATACGAATTTATATAAAACTCTATAACATCTTGGGCACCTTTTTACTACGGTGCGAACAACTTAAATATGGTCATTTTCCTTAGTGCGGTTAGCCGGGACTATGATTATCTTGAAACGTGCAACGCTCTCCCTCTACTCGTAACTTCATAATGATTTATTGCTATTATAGGGAATACGAAGTAGGCAGTTCATTTAGCCTTTATACAAAGTAAGATTTTAGTACCGGTGTGCGGTCTTCTTTAATTTCACACGGAAGATCATGCTGTAAGGTGTAAGAATGAACTTAACGTCAGGTTCCTGAGACGAAGAAATTTTGGTTTTGGAGTCAATCTTACATTTGAATATTTGCGATAGCTCATTGGAATATTTTGGCCAAACTACTTCGATCATAAAGAGAAGGTATCAAGTCATGATTGAAAATTTTTGATAATACACCTTGAAATTTCAAAGATATCAAAGCATTTCAGGATACTTCATGATCATATCATATACCATAGATAATTCATTAAAAATCATACAAACTTACTCATATATAGCATCCTTATCACGTTTATGTACTTCTGGTATTGCTCCCATTAAATGATTAGCAACCGGTGATACATGACTAGGTGTACCATGACCCGAATGATATCCATGCATGCCAACTGTTGCAGCTGCCGCTGCATGACTCATGTGTGGTGAATGATGTGGTGGTAGGCCTTGTAATCCAGGCGGCCTATGTCCAGCATGTGGATCGTACATAGCTGCTGCTGCTGCTCCCGAGTCCATATAGCCGTGCAGGCCATCGTCATACTAAAAAGATACAAGAACAAGGTAAAAATTAGACCTGGAACTGACCATATGTGTAAAATGTAAAGAGAAAATTAAAAATTACAAATTTAAGGTTTTCAAATTGTTATTTTCCAAACACACGCATTCAAATTTAACAAGGAAAACTCATCCCAAGAGAAATTATGCAATAATATGAAAATATAATTAATTCTTAAACTAGTCATTAAAAAAGTTCGTAAATAGAAGAAAGGCCAATTAAAAGAACAACTCAAGAGGAAAATTATCCGCCTTGTTGAACAAATTGTAATTTAATGGGTGGCACCTTTAAGTTGTGGAAGGCGGCTGCCCCTCTTTGTCGTTGCTTATGTAAGGTGGTTATAATAATCAGTGAGAAGATAGGTGATATTAAAATGATCACCTTCAGAAAAAAAATAAGGCTATAATTTAATTCCAGCCGTAGTTTGATGTCGAGATTCTGAGGCGAAGATGATTATAGTCAATTCATTATCGCAAGATCGAGAAAAGTTAAAAGGACATAAAAAAATTGGCGTCAAAATTAAATTACCAAGCATACAGAAGCATCAACATGTTTACTTTATTTCCCATTAAAACACATTAGACTTTCCCTTCATTGAAATTAATTCAATTCGATTAATTGGAATTATCCTATCCTTGAATTTCTCATTTTTTGGTAACGGCACCGAAGCAAATATGTGGTGAATCACATCTTAAATTAATGGTTTATTTATCATTTTTCTAAATTCTGATTCATTTCAACTGATCAAGGAAATATACGTGCATTTCCCCCTCCCCTCTACCAGTATCACTTACAGAAACCAGAAAGAAGCTAGGTGATACGGAGGATTTCGTAGGCTTTTTATACAAGAAGCTTTGGATGCGCGTCTATTTCATTTGTACGTAGCTACAAATCCAACCATCTGCTATTTTTCATTTAGAGTACAGTGTTATGTCTTTAGAATATGAGACGATTCATTTTAATGTGATATTGGCATTTTGTGATGTATTTTGTTGCAGTAATTTACTCCTGCAACTTTGTTAATAATATCATGATTTGCACCAAAAATTCCAGCATTGGTCTCCATATTACTACTTTTATTGCTAAAAAATTGTGAACTGACTAGGAGGGTTCGACACTGAATTGCCAAAATATGTATATTATATTAAGATACTTTTACTAAGGACATGATCTTGTTGTTTTCATTTTTCGATTAGGTCCTCTCTGCTATTAGGAAAATCGTGCTGGCTCATGACGCTTTTCATAGATCAAGAGATCATAAATTACAAAAAATACACTTCCAATAGCACTTCCGCGATGCGGAATGAACATTTCATTAATTTTGGCCCATAATGCCAAAGACACGAAGAAGTGCTGTCGAAGAAATTTTCCTGACTTCAATAGACCGCCCTATTAGTCGGAGATCAATTCTATGGGCTAAAGCGTGTAATAAATTTTGATGGCAAGGATTTGCACTAAACATCATAAATTTTATAGTCGCTGAAGCAATACATCAGTCTCATTTCTATAACAAATCTTTGAGATCTTTTCATCCTCAACCAGGCCCGTGTGCACAAGGGGAATCTGGCGTTTTCAAGTTGCCCCCCCCCCCTCCCCCCTCCTTCGCATTGGGGCCGTTTGAATGACGATTTTATAAGATTCAAAATTGCGTTATTATGTTGATGGCACATATTACTCGATGCCTTGAACATTCTTTTCATTAACCTATTTAAAGAAATGACGAATTGGCGGCGCGATGATCGAGTTAGTTGCAGGTCAGCCACTTGATTTTGTTACCCTAAGTTCGAATCTCTGTTCGTCATAGATGTTTTCGTCCGTATTTGTGTTGTCCCGCTACTGTAAGTTTGTCATTTGCATAGCGTTAATTATGGTGACGATAAACCTGTACAATTGCACTGACAACCAAAATGGGAAAGAAATAACAATATGAAAAAAGGGACGACGATGAGATATCAGGGTGAAAACTTTGGTGCTGTTCTTACCAGGAGGTTTTTTATAACTTTCTCTCGTTCTCTCTCTAAGCCCAACCACCATGATTGGAAAAAATTAAATAAAACGGGGATCTTAGATCCATACATTGCTTAACTATGAAAGATTTACTATCATCGCTGGAGGAGTGAAGTTAAAGCATGTAACCAGATAAAAGTAATTTGAAGAGAATGTGACGGTAATAATTTCTTTTACGAAATAGCAGAGGAAATAAATGAAGGAAGAATACCTGAACACCCCATAAATTCCTTCTCAAAATGCATGCTAGTGAAATCTTGGCAAGATTTATTGAACTGGAAAATCAGCAAAAAATAATCCTATTTATAAAAAGGAGTCACAAAGGTCAAATTCCCAACGACGGGATGGTTGAGGGGGTAGAGTGTGAGCTTCTCAATCTCGCTGTTCTGGGTTTGTATCGCAGTCGTTATGAGTGTCTGTGTTCGTCTTGTGTTTATCTCGCTAGTGTGAGCTTACCACTTGCCAGCCGTTAAGTGTAATGATAGTGAAACTGAAGCGCAATCTGACTGTATAGATGGTTTATACTCCAACAAAGCAAATTGTTAAGAAAAGGAGGCACTGAAAATGCATGGTAGATCTTCTCATTCACAAACTAGAACACCCTGATGCAGAATCCAAATTTAAGGAGAACATTGTTTGAAAATGATGAAATTTTTAGTACTACGCATACTCTTAGAATCTACAAGGGTGTTATCAACGAGATAATGAAGGAATTTTAAATGATGTTATATATGAGGACATAAAAACATCCTCCGGAGGTAAGATTTGGAAACAACTAAAAACCTAACCTTAAATTGTTTATAGATTCGGACATAGCTTGATTCTGCAGGCGAAAGGCTACATTATATTATCCTCAGAATTCGGTCAGCTTGACTGAATCAAATTGGACATACTACTTCGAACGGAATTTGCCCTGTTTTCTATCGACTTGGATATTAGGGCCAACTCTAACCAACGAGTTACCATTAACACAGATGAAATGATCATGGCATCGAAGTTCTTCCTTTAAAATTCTTAATGATAGACTGATGTCATATCTGATGGGCTCTTTCTCTACTCGGGGCTAAGCTTAAGAAATTAAGTGCTGATCAAACGGAACATCTCCGTTTTTATAGTCGAAAGATTCATACGCAAGTATAGAAAGTGGGAGGACAAACTATATTATGATAGATTTTGAAAAAGAATGCTAACTGCAAAGCACCACTAAAAACAATTTGCACTGAT
Organism: Hermetia illucens; assembly: GCF_905115235.1. NCBI lineage: Eukaryota > Metazoa > Arthropoda > Insecta > Diptera > Stratiomyidae > Hermetia > Hermetia illucens. The sequence continues at coordinate 53,388,712 of NC_051851.1, forward strand.
AGGTGAAATTATTTCATGGCACCAATCTCCACAGACAGAAAGCAGCGATCCTGGCATTACGAATGATATTATGCAAAAGATAAATAAATGCACGTCCTGCAAAGGAAAATCTAATTTGAATTGAATACTGTTCATCTGGGCATTGATCAAAACCAAATGGTTACAGTATTCAAGTTCATCCAAAGATCAATGCTTTTGGGTTATATCTGACCTAAAACAACATCCTTTCTACATAAAACCTATTGCATATAAAAATATTCCAATTCTAGCATTCGCAAAAACCATATCAACGTCTGACTTTTCTGGCTAAGGACAATTAATACCTCCTTGACCCAGTTTTATCCGAAAGGTTAATAGAAGCGGATTCAACTGTCAAATTCTACATCTAGAATGTCAAACTGTTACGAAAAAGCATCGTTTTGATGGTTTTCCAATTGAATACTTGCATATGATAAGACGCAATCTGATAGGTGCTTCCGCTATTCAAATCAGCTCACAAATTCATACTCAAAACCATGCCCCCAATTTCTAACGTTATCCACCCATGAGTCCAATGCTCAAAAGCCCCAACAAAATTCAACTAACTCCTAATAAAATCGAAATTGAAATTTCTGGTAGGCCAAGTCTGAGGCCTCTTGATTAAATTCAAGTCAACCTACTGAGGGAGTAGACAAAACGCATGCTGTGTTACAAATCGAAGTAAAACTCATCTTAATTTTATAAGTGTTCGCTTGTCCGAATTTCAAATAGATCATTCAATTTTGTAAATAGAGACAGCAGGTCGAGGGGGAGAGTTACAAGTCTTCAATGAGATCTGGGAATAGAAGTGACATAGACCGATTCAAATATAAAGTTGTCACAAACGAACAATCGAAAAGGAAAGTTAACTGTTTTAATTTCACTTTTTGTCCCCGGAAAAATACAGACGAATAAACTTGAAACTAGGTCTCCCGATCGTCCAACGACCTCTAACAAACATACATATGTACATATCAATGTTGATCTGAATCTTCGATTATATTGCGATATCTTAATTTTGCAGAAATGAGGTTTTTAGCTTGAGTAACACAGATTATAACAAGGTAATCGCTCATTTGCATTTTAAGGAAGTTTACCAACAATTTAGTTGTTTCAGCGGCTTGCAAAGGCGTAACATTGATGTATGCTACCATTAATCCTAATTTACAGTGTTTATTGCCAAATTTGTGTGCCGTAAGTGGGAAAACAATCGAAATTTTCGGAATAAAGGCTTTTGGGATTCTGTTTGTTAGTTCAATTGAATTAACTTGAGTGGTGAAGCGTGGTTACTTACCAGCAACTTCGAATGGGAAGGTACAATGTCGATACTATTGTCTAAGTTCTACACAGTCTAAATATAACGTCCATCTACATATAACATGTATCTATTTTACTCAACACCGGCCGCGCTGACAGCTCTCACGATCTATTATTCCCGATAATGTCACATACTCATGAATAAGTAATTTGCGTTGGTGAAGTTGTGTATGTTCTCAGTAGATCACATACTGTTCATTCACTACTATAAGTTAGTCGTTAGACACATAGACATTACACAGGACAGGTTTATGCGTAAGCAAAATATAAAAGATTTTTTTTTATCGTTTCAAATGCAAATGAATCCCGCCAACGTCTCAGGTGGTGTTAAAGCATTTGACAGCGCATAGAAATTTAGATTTGTTGGTTTTTCGGAAGACTTATTGTGAGTATACCTACATAAGTTTGATTTGTTGGGGACCTGTCCGATCAATTCGACCTTGGTTATGCATGCTAAAATATTAAGTCGGTAGAGATGAAGGAGTAAAGATTATATTCAAGCAGGTAGAAATTTTGTGGGTACGATACCATAGTAATGGGGTCCTTGAAAACATCTTATGATTTCTAATTTGTTGGGTACCTGCTATCGCAAAGGCAAGGAAATACACATGATTGAAACATAAGTCGATTTGTTGTGTCTACATTATTGGTTAACGTATTATTACATTTGTTGGTATAGAAAGTGTGAAGTATCTGCAGACTATCGCCTGCATATGCATAATTCCACCATGTACCATGCACGAGGCTTTGACTGAAACCAGCTAATAAGATTGCTGAAGCCTAAATTCTACCAAAGGTTCATTCAATAGAAGGATAGCTTTCTATGTTCCCGAATATGTTCTTGCTACACCACGAAGAGAAATAAAACTGACATAAAAGGTTTTTTTTTCACTGTTTCCTTTCAAATCGCGAAGGGTTTTTCTACCCAAACATTTCTAGTTTCTGACATGGCTAAGTAACGGAAACATTCTCTTATTCCAGCTGATTTTATTTTCAAGACAAATACGAATAGATCAATTCAGAAAAGCTATTATTTTAAATTATGACGAGGACTGAATTCTAATGAGCCAGAAAGCTCCTAATTTTTTACCTTTTCAGCTTGCCTTGTGACGACTTTCGATTTTTAATTTTGCTCAAATGGGAGATTTCGCAGGGGTGCCTTTTTGATGAGCTGTGCGATTTAAAAAATAAATTATAGTCGGCAACATTTAAAAGCAATGACCGTAATCATGGAGTCACGCAACAAAAACATAAAAGTTTAGTCGCAACACACGCGGGCTGATTTGAATCTAGAAAAGGAAAATTTGTCGTAAAATTGATCTTATGCAGCTCAGAATGTAAACCAACATTGAATAGTTATTAATAAATTTTATTCTATCGTTAAACAATTGTTAAAACCACTAATTAGTAGTCGGTATTTGTTTTTCGTGAAGATATAAATAGATGATAAAAAAAACTACGGCAAATATACTGCCAACCACCCACTTAAATAGATGCAAAGGTGGAGATTAAAATCACATAATTCTATACGGATGGAAATGAGTCTACAAGTCACGTTCTCCTATAGTTCAATGAAATTAGGATTAGGATTTGGTTTTTGATGCGTTTGCAAATTACAAGGATACCACATATCAGTCAAAAGGCAACATTTCTGGGCCTTTCACTTCCAACACAAAACGTCCACAACAAGCACCATTAGCATATCTGAAGAAAAGTCCCTCTCAACATTCCTATCTGTAAAGTGCAATTCCATTATCCATTATCATTGACTGATGATGAATTTTCAAAATATAATGCCATTCGCCATTTGTGTTCTCGCCGGCCTGCCTGTTTTCTACTTACCCTGCCCAACTTACCCACATATGTATGCACAAGAAATAACGAAACTATTTGAGAATTCAATTTTTGTGAGAAAGGAAAGGAGACAGATATTCTATGTATTCCCCATCAAGTTCCAAGAACAATTCAGAAAAATATTCTTGTCTTCAAGGAAAAATTGAAACGTCCATTAGAAATCACTAGGCCGTGGAAGATATATGACCTTTCCTTGTATTACACTAAAGTATGCTGAGAGTAATGTAAATAGATAGGAATATACCCGATATATAGTGTGGAGAGGAAGAAAACGACATTGGGGTGAGAAAGAGTGAACGCAAAATTTTTCAAAAGAAAACAAGAAAAATTGTCGTAGTTTTGTTGCTATGCTTTACAGGCTACAATCTCTTTGTTGTTGCTACTGATACATATACTACTTGTGCTATTAGTTCAGTTTTCCTTCCAGGCATTTATTGCGCGACCCTATCAATCCCTTTTTGGAATATACGTAGATACGCAAACATACAGGCGTAGGAACGAATATACACAGTGAACGGTGCAAAGCAGATAACGAAATTGTCGTCTACTGCTTCCTTGGTGTACACTATCTCTGCCTTGAGTTCGCTTGGTAAAGTATCTTTAAGTGCACGGTAATACCATATAAAAAGAGTAAATTTGAAATAACGCTGAGACCGAGTAGGAGACAAAGTATTCGGAGTACAATACCTACCCTCTAATGGTGGTCGGCAGTCGATCGCTTGTCTCATGGAATACGAAACCCAACACTTTAAAAAGTCGAACATAGATATCCGTAAAACTGTACACAATGTGCAATATTGTCGTCTTAATGAACCTTTAACGGAACGTGAAGACCGGGATATGTACACGTTACTATAGGCAGAAGGTTGCCTTCAGATGGCTATTATAATAGAATAGATACTCAGTACGAAAAAGTTGCAAGATATTGTTTTATACACCTTTTAGTGAAAAAAATTCCATGCAATTGTTTATGTTCTTAGGAGGAGAGAATATTTTAAGTAATAATCTATAACCTTCCAACGATTCACTACATCTGTACAAAGCACCAACTAGATTCTGGCAATGTCGTTTAGCAGTCATAAACAAGAATTTACCAGACTATGGAACCCAGAGCTGCAATCCAAAACGTTATTTTATTGAAGCCAGTCTGAGAGCAGCATCCGATCGATACAGCCCCATGAAGTCAAATTATTCTTACAAATTGGATTGCTCATCAAAACATTTTTTTTTGGGTACGGCATTACTTTCATGAAGAAAAGTCTAGTGACTCTATTTGATGAAGTCCTGCCTAGTGGTGCCAGTGAATCTTTGGACAAAGCACCAGTAACCATTTTCCGGTACTAAGCATCGTTCAAAATATGCGAAAATGCTTTAAAGGTGCAGTTGATTAGCTTTCTTTTCCAAAAAAATATAATTTTATAGAACCTTGATTTACTTTCCCTGCAATATTTTATTCCAAAATTTAATAGCAAAAATCTGTATGGGTCTGTTCTAGACCCATAAAAGCTCAAGCTGTTATGTGTGCAACGTATTGCGGCATTGACAATTGGATTGGTACGAATATTTATGGTTGACTATTATGTCACCGTGATATTTGTGTGATATTTGGAAAGACGAAAAAAAGGACCTTGGAAGAGACTGTGATAAAAACGGAGAAGGACAGGTTAGGCGCTGTCGGACCCAAACAGTCAAAGTCCCCGATATTTTCAGCTTGTAGGATAGCTTTGGCCACAAGGATATTTATTTAGAACATTAACCAAATTATGGATCATTACAACTGTTATATCTTTTAACATAGATTTTGCAAGTCTTATTCAAAATTTTCCAAATTAATTTCAGAAATTTTCGAACTAACTTTCTTAACTCAATTTCGGAATTTCCGATTTCAAATTCAGATTTTTCCATTTTCAATTCAAAGTTTTAAAATGTCTTACGAAAGAGTTTGATACAAAATTTTTACCAATAGATAAGGATGGAACTGGGTTCTTTGAAGTCTGAGCAGCTCATCAATCTTTTATCGTTATTTATTGTTATGGTATTCAGCCTGGGAAAAAATGTAATCCTCCTCTGCTGTTTTTTTTGCATGAACTCTAGATATAAATTCGTATCCTTGTGACTGAAATTAATTTCGGCTTTCCTGAGAAGAGTTCTCAAGTATTAAGCAATTTAAATTATGGGGTTGCTATTACTTACACTTACCCATCCATTCGACCGTTATATTCTTAGACTAGTTCATTAAAGCAAATAATGATAGAAAACATTTCCAGCTTCATCCTTATCCAGAGGTAAAAAGTTGGTATAAAACTTTATAGTAAAATATTGAAAAAATTCATAATTGGAAATGGAAAAGTCTGAATTTGAAATAGAAAATTCCGAAATTGACTTGGGAAAGTCTCTAGGTTGGAAATTCCTGAAATTTGTTTGGAAAATCCTGAATTGGTTTGGAAAATTCTGAATTTCGCATGCAGAACCTATATATTGAAAAAGAAAATGCCCAACCGAACCACTTAAGAAATTGTAAAAATGTGTGTGCACTTTTGAAAAAAGCTAGTAATTAAACTAAACTCAAAGCCCTCATAGGTTGCTAAGTGGTTTTTCAGGTATCCACTCATATGGTCATCAGAAAAAGTAAATTCACTATTTGATAATTCAAACAGATATTGTGAGAAAACTACCTTGGAGTTGGCGGCGCTGAAACTCCCTACGAGAGGGAAGATTACAGAGGAAGTGTGGAGTCGAAGGGTGTTAACGTCGAAGAACATCATCTCCAGTACGATCCTACATTGGCTGTCGACGTGGTTGAGAAAGCAGCTGGAATATTAGTTCCGAAAAATGGTGGTAGTATTCACGAACTGCCAGAGACAAGCTATGCCAGTTTTAAATAGAGATCAAAAAACGATGATAAAGCGGAAGGAGCGATCATTCGAGAAGTTCAGAACAGCAAAAAGAAGCCATCGGAGAGACTCAAAAACGGCAGAAGGAAACTGAAATTTAAATCAGGATACCAGTCAGGATATCAGTGGTAAAAGGGTAGACGAAATCAACAAAGCAGCAGGAAGACATCGAAAGGGAAATTTAAAGGCAACATGAGAGAAACGGAAGACGACAAAAAAGGCAATAGTGTCTTATAAGAATACCTTAGGTTTTTGCAGGGTAGACGTGATAACAACAGCATATACACCATATGAAACAGAGAAGGGATGATGCAGAATAATCAGCTTTAGAAAGATTGACAATATGCCAAACAAATCAGGAAACATAGATATCATTAGAGCAATCAGCTTAGTAACCTGCGAATCAAATAAGTACAATTTTAGATGCTTTGTATTTTGAAGTTGGAAAGACTTTGTGTACGAGCCACCATTAAAAGACAGATCCAAATGAAAATTCTAAACAAAGTGTACTAGTTGAGCAATTAGCCCTTATCATAAGAGAAGAGCGCCAAAATGCAAGGATATACATATATTGACGGAGAAGCTCGGAACAAAAAATGGGTCGGGGATAATTCCTTAATATCACTATAAAGTATATTCTTTCTTGATCAAGGATCTGATTGTATATATGTTTTCAAATCAGGAAAGCAGCTCCCATCTTAGCTATCACTAGATGCAGCAGATGTTAACGAAAATGCTGGTCCAAATCCGTGAGTAAATCAAATCGTTCTTTCTTTTTTTATAACTTTTTTTCCAGATTTCTGCTGATATCTCTTAAATCATATAATCGTATTGAAATAAAACAGCAGCTGTCACTTTGGTGAATGGAAAAAAAATATTAAAGGATCTTTGTCCTTCGGACAGTAGAAATTACACAACAAGTAGAAAATTCAAAATTAAAACGGCTTCAAATCTAGAAAAAATACATTGAATTAGTTTACGAGAAGCCCTAGCCAATGACGAAAGTCATGATTTTTACATCCGTAAGGACTAAATAACGCCAAGTGTACCAGAGTCTTCGCATGGGCATCTCAACAAGTTCGCTATCTATGTACATAGTACGCGCACAGTTTGTCATTTCAGTGTAGGGTTAATCAACCTTCGAGTCAAGGCGATTTGCATTTACCCAGAGGCGGAGTGAGTGTACGACCATACATTTATTCCATAATTTACCTGAACCACGTGCAGAAGAAATGAATGTACACTAAATACGCACATATATACATACATGTCGAGCAAAGGTATTATAGAAGCAAACACCTTTTCCTGGTACGTAATGTTATGTCATTGTATCATCCGCCATGATACCTTTGAACCTTTACAAATCTATATTACTACACCATTAAATTCAGAGATAGGGGAACTCCGACCGCCTTTCGCGTAGTCATATAATATATCATACGACCATGCAAGCGATACATAAAGGTGCACTCTATCCTGGTCGTATTCAAAACAGGCAAACTATTTTCGGGGCATTATTTCGCGGAGTTGTAAAAATGCGTTCGGAGCCAAAATGGTTGGAAATATCCTTTCGGTTCGCACAAAAAACTGTGTTCCTAAGCCTAACTCGACTCTGCACAAAAGTGCGCCTTCATCGAAATATGTTGTTTAGTGAACGAAAAAACATATCAACACACTCAGTACACATAAAAGTACGTGGAGAGAAAACAAAATTTGATTGATGATCATGCATCTATTTACTCTCCGCACTGACTGCTATATCTTCAGTTCTGTGTATGTTAGATTTCACACAATTTGCTGGATATTTTTTCGGGCCCTCTAGTAAATGTGTAATATGGACGACGACATTACATGACAACAAAACTCTACCTCCATGGATATGCGTAGCTATATGCAACATATGAGGGTATATGGCAAATATGTATATAGTTTCAAAATTGGGAATAATATTTAGGCCGCAATGTCTGCCATCGGAGCGCCGCCGCCGTCACCGTCGCCGCCATTCTTGCACCGCTCCGAGGCAAACAAACCCACCACCACCACCACCAGTGCTAGGAACTCCAAATGAAATGTATGTGAATCAGGGGAAAGAAAAAAATTGTTGGTGCTGCCCTTTTACAACACAATATTCGCCAGTCATTTTGGCTGACTGGCTGCCTGGCTAGCCCTCTACAGACACGAGCAGCTATGATAGCATGGACTATAGAAAATAGGTGGTTTTTCAATTCAATTCAGGGTTCAGTTCAGCAGTTTAGTTCCCAGTTTTCTGTATATATACCTTCCCAAAAAGGAAGCAAACGTTCAGGAATAGCATAGTCATGTAGCTGAAGGCTGCTACTAGAGCGTAGCAATTATATTCGACATATATTTTTGGCTGCCACTAGAGATATGGAAGATATGCCTTGCTAACGTACATAACACAATGAACACCGTAGTCATATTGTGTATGTATGAATGTACTACATTAAATACCCGGCCTTTATAGTAGTTGCCAGGCTGCCCTTGGTCTGCATGCTTTTGACAGTTTCAAAACAAAAGTTAGGGCTAAATTTATCCACCCATTCATTCAGCGTTGTTGTGCTCGCTCGTACTCCATGGTGTACTATCCAATGCCACCCGTGAAGTCTTTGAAGGCTTTCGTTTTCATGTTCGACGTTTTTTCGGTCTATCCATTTCTTTTTGGTTATTGAGGGTGCATACAAACACTTTAAATACTCTCGCTTGTTGGATATTCCGTTTTTTACCTAAAAACTGCTGCCCTCTTTTCGTCCTTATGCCGAGAATAATGTCGATTTGCTGACAAAGCAATAATTATACACGGTTCCACAAAGGTATAACGGGCTTCCATTTGTTGCTTGATTGTATCGAATGTCCTTATTTTAGATGACCCAGAAATGATAACAACTTTGACAATTTCAAGCTTGCTCATTGAGATAAACTTCAAGGAATGGTGCAAAGAGCGAGCTTAGGGAAATTTTGCGAATCATTATCCCAAAAATATCTTGGTGATCAGGCATCGTAAAGTATGGTTCGAAGTGTCATAAGTCTCATACCCTCTAGCCATTGAAATTTACCACTATCAGAAGAGTCTAATTCGACTAAACCGCGGGAGAGAGCATGAACTTGAACTGAAAGTGAGACTACTAAAATAAAACCGGAACACGGAAGGTTTCGTTACCTCGTGAGCAGAATGGCAAAAACGTGATAAATTTAATAGGAATCAATTAAGTTGCACGCTTTCCTTTTTTCTTTTTTTGAGAAGTTGGAGCCGGTATCATACCCGCTGTGTACATCCACATGCACCACTAATATACGCAGTTCAAAATCCCCAGCAATTTTTCCGAAAATGTCCTACGATGAATGGTGGTGAATCGCAAAATAACAGTTGTCTGCACTGACACAGCCATTGATTTTATATCCTATTTTCAGAAGGCTGTTTTTTTCTGTCCATTTTTTGCCATTTCACAGTGCAAGAATTTTCCATTTCAGTCAGTATGCACATTTGGGAGTTCTACAATATGTATTTCGTCACACATACAAACAACACATTTGGTAGGGTGTGCATTGTGCATGAATGCATCAAGCATGCATGCATGCACAAAGCAATTGCTGATGCTTTTATATGGACGTACACTCATATTCAGTTACAGCTAGACGTGTAGAAAATGGATACAATATTCTAACTATCTGATTCTATTCGGGTGGTTTAGCGCTAGAGCAATTTTCAACCCCTTTTATTATACTGGCACAACATAGAAGTTTGGAGATTGAGCAGAATAAAAAAACAATTTTTTTTTAATGAATTTTCGTTCGGTGATTTTGTTATTTACGACCCATGGAGTTGTTTCTTTTTTGAAGTCCTGAAAGTTAGAATGAGCAGGTTTTGAATGAAACCCAGGAGAGGAAACTTCAAAAAAGACTATTTCATTTCGAAGGTATGTCACACTATTATCGCATTTTGCTGCTGTAACATTTTTGTTGGGTTTTTGTATTGTTCATTCACATAAACTTAGTTTGAAATTCTAGGTGAAAATAAAAGTGGAATCGTGCTGTTCGGCATGTGTTAAATTTCAAATTTATTCTGCTTGACACTCCTGCAACGTAGTGGGTGTTTGTGGTTTTGGATAGATTAGCTATTCTCAACTCATTTGCATTTCATTGGAATATTGTCTCGTGTTTTTTTTTTGGCATTTCTAAGATCTACACCAATTAATACTCGAGTCTTTTATTCTGAAATACATTTACTGCAATTCTCGATACAACAGTATATGAAGAAATACGAAAAAACTCTGGTCAAATCAATATTAAAAACTAATTGGAGTTAAACTTTCATAGTCTTGGCTCTACGCTCCTCCGCCTGACAGAAAAGAGCGGACTCGAAAAACCAAAATTACACTATAAAAAGCAAGCAAGCAAATCTGAACATAATCTCCTTGCAGATATCTTTATTGACATTATTATTCAGTATGAAAAACACCCTTTAATTTATCTATTCTCCAAATAGAAGGAAGAAACCTGAAAAAGCTTAATATGGAGTCTTCATACATTAAGACTGGTATACACTAAGAGCTGTGTTCGCAGGCGGCTTATTGTAATGTAGCTTTTAAGCAACAAATTTTGAGTGTGTGATCTCTTTTCATATGCAACAAAAAACAGATCAGAATCATTTGACAATTGTTTTTTCTTAACTTTCGCCATTGCTATTCAATTTCTGAATCGTCCCAAATCACTGTGAATCAGAGACTACAAGCGTCGTTGTCAACAAGCAAATGAGCTCGCAGAGACCCCAATGCAGTTATCTAATGACCCAATGTAATGCTACAAATACGCAACCCGCAGTATTATGGACTTTCGATACGTCTTTTGTGCTCTATAAAGGAATACACACCATAAAATGATCAAGGAAGCATATAGCTACATTAACGGTAGGAGAGCTCCGGTAATAGCGATCATTTAACTATGAAATATTTCACCCAGATCAACCGCTTTTGAAAATAGTACTTCAAGAACCAATCCATATTGTCAGGATTCTTCTTCTTATCCAGTGGACTGAAACAAATCGAGAAGATTCAAGTCACAAGTGGCCCACTCCCGATAGAAGGATTTTATGTGACACTAGACACCGCATTGGAGTTATAATCCGAGTAACAAAACAGAAAAGCTGACCAAATAAAAGATCTTTTAAAATGGCATGACGCATTTTGATTCCAGCCAACCAAGCAGTTGATTCTACTACTTCAATAATATTGACTAGTAGGCAACCCGAAATTGTCACTAAATTGTGAAACTCTACTCTGAACTGTACTCTTCAACTTTAAATAGATTTACTAAGTACTACTGACAATTTTAGCAGAATTAGGGAAATTTTATTCATTTTAGAGCCTTTAAAAAATAATCATAGGTAATATTTGGAATGGGTTAAAACCAGTACGTTAAGTATTTATGTACTTACATCTGACTCATGAAGGAAGTGCTATTCCTCCTTGAACTTACCGTCCACGGCCACGGCCACGGCCATGCTAAAAAATTTTTCAGCGGTTTACAACAAAACTGATCATGACTTCATACGCCGTGGTTTATGGTTAAATCTAAAGAATGCAGAGTTTTTGACGACCAACTTTCAGTGACATTGATCTAACCAGAACTTAGGATTTATAAAGTGATACTCTTTTGCGACATCCAAATTCGCCCTATCGCTTCATATGCCTGCGAATGATGATCAACCACCAAAGACGCCAGCTTGTGGTTATAGAAACGGCGTTATAGCGTTGGATTAGTGGCATAACTCGCTACGATCATGTCCGAAATGAGGAGGAGGAAGCGATCATGAACATCCAAGTCGATGGGAAACAACCTAAAAACCACCGGTAACAACATGGTCCTGAATAACGGCTTAAAAACCTCTCTACTCCACCTGAACCAATATTAAGGAGTTTCGAACCCTATCCAGGCAAACCAACCCTCCACGGAATAAAACAAAAACTAAAGAAAAAGAACAAGTTTGAAAGTAAGAAACATAGAATTCTCTTGAAAATCATGAATGTTGTATACATGCCCGACGAAACAAGCTGTATTTTATTCTAGCGTCAGCCAAACCTACTACCAAACGCTGGTATAAATATGATATCTAGGGTACGGCTAGTAATTCACCTTCATACTAAGTGCATCGCATGCAAGGAATGAATTCCAAACCTGCGATTCGCTTGCCCTTCAACGAAACCCGAAGGCTTTCTCTGTAGGTTTCAACGCACGTACTAGCTGTGTAAGTAATAGCCTTGAAATATTGGAAAATGTTATAACTGCTATCGTCCAATAGTTGGTACCACACGAGAGAGGGTAACATTTTTCGAAAGAATTCTGAGGCGAAAAAGTGGATATACCTGGACTAAGTCAAAGCAAATGTCAATTGGAGATGCAACTTTCTTTGCTTACAAAAAAAAGACAGACAAAGGGGAAAAATTGCTGCTTAATCTGGATTCCCCAAAGGATTCGTTAAACGATAGCACAAATCAAATAATTGAAAATGGATCTTATTTTTAATCAAATTACCTAAAATGCTCTGAGAAGGAGCTATCTCCAATAAGAGAGTCGAATTGATCGCTTCTTATTACTTACACAGAAACAAGTTTTGAAAATAATTGTCACCAGAGTCAGGGACACGATGATTGTCTCGATGTATCTAGACAATTGATAAATGACCTAACGGTCCTGAATGCGCCGACACAACGGACGTCGATAATGTTTGAGAAGTATGGAAGACAAAAGAATGTTGAAAGATGTCCTGAAAGTGGTCGTAAAATCCAATAAACTAATCACAGAGGTGATGAGATTAGAGTAAAGTCGAATAGGACCAAACGGAACAACCATAGCGATGTGAAACAGACTCAAGCAATAATACCCCATTAGAGAGCAATGCCAGGCCGTAGAATAAAAGCTACACTGATTTAGACCGTAACCCTCTTCGAAAATCAATACTTAACCGTGGTCTCACAGCAAACTAATCGGAGGAGGAATGACGTCTTTCTAATAGTTCCGCCTCCATCCTCTATTGATTAAAATCCTCTATGGTCTAGATCTGACAGCAAATGTCAAACCCACCTCTTTATGTTTTTTGGAAAGTTGAAATTGTAAAACACAAGGAAATTTTCCTTTTTGGTTTTTGTTGTGAGAATCAAGAATAAATCATCCACTATTTATTGCAACAAAAAGGTGAAACCGAAAACTTTAATTTTAGTTTTTATTTTACTGGAGATATTGATAGAACAACAAATGGATGGCCGAGTTTGTCAGTCTCTTCCTTGGTATCTATGGATTTCACATTTGAACAGATGTCCACTTTCATCTTCCTCTTCAGCTGTTATCTTGTTCGGTTGCGAGGTCCCCTCCTCTAGATCGAATTCGGCGCTATAGGCAAAGGAATCAAAAGGCACACAAATTACCACCTACTATATGCAACCATTTTTGCTTCGATAGACCTTTGGATCTTTTTCTATTGAGCTAAATTGTCAATGTTAGCTAGCAAGTTCTCGTCAGAGCGAATTATGTGAGCATACTATCGAACACTTCGCGCAATTTTTCCATGATGCGTGCAACCCCATATTGATCGCGGATATCCTCAACTTGGAGGTGATCACAACCTGTTACGATACTGATCCAACGCTTATCTTCGTCTCCATTATAGGGGGACTTTATTCCCTACCTTTGTAAGGCCCACCATCCACCTTCAATTCGGCCTGTCGGTTACATCATAAGAGCCCGCAATGCACCCGCCCACCGATTTAACTAAATCTACCATCCACGTACCGACAAGCCGCAACATCATTAGTTCAACTCTGGATGCGAAGGGACTTAAGACGAAAATTTGAGATATTTTTGTTTTCCGAACAAATTTTCATTCGATCGCCGGCCGCTTGAAGAATCCAAATTGACAGGCCAGAGCCTCCTATCGACGTAACGGCCACCGGGCTATACGCACTGACAAGCCGAATGGTACGGCTTTAGCTGGCTAATAGTTAGAACCGCAGAAGGTCTCGGGCTAACGACACTGCGTTCATGCGTCGAACGGAAAGGATGCGAGTTATAGGGCGTCACCTCATTCATGTTGCACTGATTCGTTAAACAGTTTCATGGCACAGTTCACCATTGTCTGAGAGCATTGATCAGGGGCAATTAAACCGCTCAGTTCTCGGCAATGACAGTGATAGTGACTGTTTCATTAAGATCGGTCGTTAAAAACTCTGTTTTGTTCATATTAAATTGCAAACCCTGCTGAATAAGGGATCATTTCACTTTTTGACAAGTTGCAAGGGAGCTTGTTTAGAATCAGAAAACTGTCTACAGATCTCGTAGAAGAGTAAGTGCAAATAGCAGTATGTTCTCCTTTACAAAAGTTATGATATCCTATGTAATCGGTTCATAGAGCACTACTTCGCTCTTGTTCAGCTGTGAGCAATCGTTAGTGCTCTCTCTCATTTCTCTGAGGCCAGTTTTGAGCAATGCCTTGACAGTTGAATGATTTTGACCACGGGAATCGAAACTCGCAATTCTTCTTCCAAGCTGAGCAGCAGGAAAGGATATCCTAGGTCCTAATAACAACATTTACGTGCATGATATAAACAACGTTCATTCATAATGAAAGTATTTTTCCCATAATTTCCAGTATACTAAATACACGCCATTGCAATTCATCATATCCCCCACTTCAATATCTTTTCTTTTCCATTAAATTTTTTGAACTGCATATATTTTTTCTCCAACAGTTTTATGTATTATTAAAATACCGATAAAATTCTAACGTAAATTTTGAAATTATCTAAAGAAATATCAAATTACTTCTTGCGTCCAAATCAATGGGAACACACAGTAAATTTCCTAGAAAAATTCTTGATATCTCCAGTTCGATTACGGGTCCATCATCATTATATTTCTAGTCCCACATATAAAATATATACACAATAAAATTATACAGATGAAGCTTTAAAATCAAAATTTTGACCAATTTATGTACGTCAATTATTGTATTATAAAATGAGATACTTTTTGGCTAATATTTTTATCAAGGAAAGAAAAATGTGCTACTCCTAATTTACATAGATTTTTTTTTTTGAATCTGTCAACAACGAGCACTTTCAAAAATATTTTATTTGATTTTATGATTGCGTTTCCGTGGACACTAAATATGGAAAATAGATAATATATTTAGAGAAGAGGAAAAGGATTCTCGGAAGTAGAATAGATGGAGGGCAAATTTACTATTGAATTTAAAATTTGTAATTTATGCATAGAGAATAATTCTGATTGTATAGAAAGCTGTCTGGGTGATCAAGAAAATAGCTTGGTCGTCTTTTTTAGAAGTGCGGCTACATAATTGAAGATTTCGAACAGAAGCTTAGAAATACAAAATGATGGTTAGTCGCCGTTTGGCGGGAATGACGTGGTTTTCATATGGAATCAAGTATGTACAAATAAAGTTGTTGAACTCTGTTTTCATCATAAAAATTGAAACGAAGTTCAGCGTAAATCAATTTAAAAAATATTATATTTGGCTAAAAGTTTCTATCATAGCATTTCGACAAAAATAGTATTTCAGGAACCAATTGTCCCTTTCTGAAACAGGATAGCCATTTTTGATATTATAGGTTCTGGATAAATGCAAATGTTGTTATAATTTCAGAGAAGCTATTTCGCATGTCTATTTTAATCTTCGATTTTAATCTAGATCCTCCAAAAATGACAGAACGCGAAACCTTGAAACAATCCATACTTGTCGGTCATCAAGTTTTAGACTCTCTATATAAAAAGGCTCCCATTGCAAAACTAAACGTGACTTTGAAGCTGCTGAAAGGTATATAAGCTCTAACTTATATTCAACTACATATGAATATCTAAGAAATAAATGGGCGGCGTAAAACTACCTTATCTAGAATCTTTATAGTTGGCAAAAAGTTTCTCCTTTGAGTTAACTTACAATTCCCATGACATTTCCTGGTTTGTATGTTTCGGAACACTTGCTTGGGATACAAAAAAGCACACCAAGCCGCCATACTATCTCACCTAATCCATCTAAGCAGAAATTTGCATGAAAACTAATATGTAGATATATGTTAAGGCGAAAATAGAAAAAGTCTATAATATTCGTTCCATACCTCACACATGTATGTATATATAGGTATATATTACGAAATTTGCCTCTTATCGCAGATACTACGTAAGTTTAGCAGACTTACGTATGTAAACTCATAAGAAAAGGTAGTCAGTCATACACCCAACAATCATAACTTATAAATATGTACTCCCCGAAAAAATATTTTCCACTTTAGCTCTCCGTCGCCCTCTCTATATTCCAATATCTTTTTCTAAGTTTCATTTTTTTCTGTATTCTAGGCAAGGTTACCTCAAAACCATCTAAAACTGACTATACAAGTTTTCGGTCGTATCTTATGCGCCATACTTAATGGTAAAATAACATGTACACCCAATAGTAAAAATAAAGAAAGCAAAAACAACAACTTCAAGAAGAACATCAACAACAACACCAGCAAAAAGACGACATAAAACGACAGCGACATGGACGATGCCGATCTACAATATCCAAAAATGTTGTTTTTTGCCAGGCCCGTCAGAAAATTGCTAAGAAACACGAAGGTGGCAATGGTACAATACACAATAACATATTATATATACTTATACTATTTTTTTACTATCAAGCGCGTTTGTATTATGCCGGTACAACAATTTAGATTGAGGAGTGTTGGTGAAAATATGGATAGATACTTTCATCATAGACTGTAAACGAGCGGATGAATATTGATGAAGTGTTGCCGACGGCAAATGTGTCCAAGCAGAATTAATGATTTATGATTTTTTTCTGGTCTGAAAATCTAATGGAATTGAAGCTACGCTGCAGTATTATTTAATAGTTAGTGATTTTGATTTAAAGTGATAATTGAAATAATTGAAGGTCTTCCTGGATGGGGTGTACTAGCAGATGAATTTCGTACATGAAAGATACTTCCGACGGTATTGTACGGTAGTTACTTCTGATACCATATTATTTCACGGCCTTCGCGATATTAGCACTTAACTCTCTTTCTAATTAAGAACAGAAAAGTGTTCATTAGAAGTGCCAAGTGTAGATATGTAGAAGTCCCCATTCCGTACCGAATTTTTTCGGATAAAATGCTTAGTAGGGTTAACTAGGTTGATAGGCTTTTAGTCCGATCCTATAACGAATTTTTCCAACCTCGCAACATATCCAGAACATGCTTCAAGGAATAGAACATAAGAAAGTAAATCTTGAATTATCGATAAGAATAAATTAGTTTCAAAACAAAAAATTAGTTTATCGGAGCAGAGAAGATACTAACCTCAAACATTTACTATTACAATACCGAAGCTCTGTAGAAAAAACGAATATAATTAACCTTAGGCGCCAGAAATATATTGTTCCGGTCTATTGCCGTTATTCAGTGTTATCTTTCATGTGCAAATAGCTTCAATTCCCTACGCAAGTGCACAGAAAGAAAACGAGTAGAAAAATGCATTCAAATATAATTTATATTTTTAGAACAACTATAAAATATGAAGCTCAAACAATTCGAATTGCGGCTACTGTTAGGCACTTTTATAATATGCCAGATTATAGCAAAAACAAAAAAGCCTTAAGACCGAGACGAAGAACGTATCTACGTAACGAATGTCATAAAATTTTCTTTAATAGCTCTACAAAATTGCAGCTACTAGATTGGTACGTATGCATATACGTAAGACTAAATATACGTAAAATAAAGACGTCGTAGCCTTACAAAGTTTCATATAGACGTCGAAGAAGATATGTAAGTAATACGTACGTAGATAGATTCACACATGTTAAGATTCATCTACTGCGTATTCCTAGTACATATTCGTACTATCGCCCGCAGAGAGAAGGAGAGGCCTCCCAGCATGATGCAGTCAGTACTAGGGTCTACGAACATTTTTACATAATATACATACTTATCTTCCACTGTTGAAAAGACAATATGGATGATTACATTCCATCTACTTACTATACACAGGTGTATTATATTTATGAGATAAAAGATACTTTTGCGACGATGATGGGAGGTTGGTTTGAGTCATTTATAAAATGGTATTTTATATTTTGTATCTCTTTTGAAGACCAAAAGGCAAACCTGTCTTCCTGGAGCACAATCGGACAGAAGCTTTTACAATAATTACGGTAAACCTGGAATATAACATCCTATACACAGCCTATCTACATGTGTACACGTGAATATATATGCATATAAAATATTTATACTTAACAAAGATTCAGCACAAGATATTTCTTAGCTCAGAAGATAATCGCTGTTGAACATTGTAGATGCCTGCCTACATATTGAGGCTGAAGAAAAGCTGTTCGGTGTTTGCTAATTAAACAACAACCAGTTAGGCACAAAAGTAGTAACTGCAGGAAGAAAAAACTCAAAAAAAAAGAATAGCAAACAATCATGCAAAAAAAAATTATTGAAATTAACTTAAATAACGACTGAATAGAGAATTTTCTGTAAACACAGAAGTTAATCTTGTGCGAATCATTTATTGTTCGTCGTTTACTGATTATTGTGGCTTATGAATAGAACAAGGCACAATAATGAGATATACAAAGATAAAGTGACGCATAGTGACTTCTGGGTACGAGATTTATGCAAATGTTGATTTTTCGTACGAAGTATAAATATACGTGTATTCTGATGAAATAAGATTAGTAGTTTGGATTTACTACTTCTTTGAAAATATTTATCACAGCTGCAGTGCTTGGTACTCGGCACCATTATGATAATAATAAATAATCGAAGGTGCAATAACCCAATTTCAACCTAAGCCCTGATGCATGCCTCATGACTTCATTTTAAGAACCTCACGGATGTGATATGTCAAAGGCTTTGATGCACAGCAAAATCGACTCACATGGGAGATTTAGTGTACGATACAAGCCCCTCTGTCACCACTGACATTTGGACTTCGACTTTCCATTTCAAAACTCAGCATCCTAAAAGCTAAGCCATCCAGTTATACTCCACCTTTATTATTCCAACAGAACGAATTAAATTCCAAATTCATCGTAAAAAACAATGATCCTAAGTTAAAGATACAATGACAATCCGGATAGGTAGAGGTGGGCAGCAAAAAAATCCATCAGCGATGAAGCGAAATAGCAGACTGACATGCTCAGCAAATATTTTGACAAAAGCAACAAGCTTTGGTCCCTCAAAAGAGGGGCTGAAGCACGTTTGCAGGAACCGAAAGCGATGGCGTATAAGTGTAGTTAATGTGCTCCGTTTAGGGGACAATAATATCAAAAGAATATATGGATAACGGGAAGCCAAAAGCTTCCTCAGAATTTAAACTGTTTGGTTCATTTCATCTTTTGCCACGAAATTTTATATTTTCTCTGCATCTACTATTGTATTCCGCATCTGAAAGAAGAGGAAAATTAGGATGGAAACCAATAATCAGTTTTTTAGCGATCGCATGAATCAATGTGTCCAAGCTTCCTAGACTGGTGGCATTCATAATAAAACTTAAAAACCGATAAATCTTGTGGCTACTCCTTATGGTATTCACTATAATTCCCTCCTGTTATCCTTAAGTACACGGAAACTATCGACTCCTACAAATATATACCTTTCTCTGGATTCCCGGTCATAAGAACGTAGGAATTAGCGGGCTGACAGACTGACCAGGCCTTTGATGGGCACAGTTTGTCTGCCGCTGACGACTGTTAAGGGTGCAATTTGCTCGTACTACTGCGCAATCGCGGATCCCAAATAGCGAAGGCTCACCCATACCAAACCAAGTAGGTTGTGGCCTGCCTACAACAAAACCCGTTCGTGACAGCTCTTGTGTCAAACGCGTGCAAATTCATACAAGATTACGGCGGTCTGTACCGGGTAAGTGCCCCTATAATTCGCATTGCCGAAGCTCCGGAGAAGGGGGAGAGGCCTGACGCCACTTCTTTTGCGATTTCCCAGCTCTAGGTAGAGCCAGGCTATGGACTTTAGGTAAAACATTTTTGAGGACCTCCGAGAGATCTCAAGCTGCAGAGTGGAAGAGCTGCTTTCCTTTGTGAATGCTATAGGCTGGCTATGATGGTCTGAGCCGACCGGATCCTGCCCCCATGCTCTTATTAGAGTAGTCATGGTCTCAGGGGTACCACTGCGCTAATTGGGCTCCTCGGAGTGACCAGTGATGCCTACCTACCTACAAACTCATAGACACTTTTTGTTTAATTTGTGACATAGCCTAGTTTACTTTCAGGCCGACTTCTTCCACCTCTGGGTGTTTTTTGGTAGTCACCTTTGATCGTACTGGAATATTTATACCATTCGAACAGCCCTGCCATTTAGGTCTACTGGCATTTTTGGTATATTTTGTTCTCGTGATATTAGTTGTTGTAGTGTTTGTGCCAATCCATCGCCTTGCTTTAACCCGGAATACACTGCAACACCATGTCAACATGTTGTAGATTGGAGTTGACGAAAGTAAGTCCGGCCGCTTATATTCTGAAGCCTAGAATTACGGTTTTCTCTACCTAGTTATTCGAAAACGAGATAGTCTTCGCATCCGTCGATATGAATATTAAGCATACACTTCAGGTAAGCTAGGAAATTCAGTTTAAGGAGCTAGCAATAAAGTGGACTTAATTTCAGAAAATGTGATCTAGCTACTGCCACTCTCTCTTTCTAATCAACGAGTCCACCAGAATCCATTCGAGATTGTTCTAGGAAGACTGTCCCAGTAACACGTTGTCAGATGTTGAGAAGAACTTAAGGCTTTCGAATAACATTGATAACCACGTCCCTTATGCTGTTCGAATATCCGCACAGAAAGGACAATGACATGAAACATCCACGACTTGATGTGAGTGTTCGGCGAATCGCATTCTGAAATTTTCGGTTGAAAAGCGAAGGTCGATTTACCGTTGTTAATGCATAGAGTATAGTGGAGATCGGTGCAACTGTTACTTTTGTGATACTGAGCGTTCAGTTTTTTGCTTCTACCAGTCCGAATCATCCCAATTTTACCATAATTCTATTAAACGTAAAAAAATTGATTTGATAGGCTAACATCAGGCAAGTCAGGGTTGAATCTCAGGATTATTGCAACTAGTTGCAAATTATCTAAAAGAACATTAAATCGAGTCTTGTGAAGCTGATATGAACATCATTTTTATCAATATTTTTTTATCATTTGTTCACTGTGTAGTAATGAATCCTTTTGGGTATTCATTAACAAAACTAATTTGAACTGATGGAGAAAGCCAGGATATTCCCAGGAAAGTTTGTCGGTCTTTCACTAAGCAAACTTCAAATGTATCAAAAGGCTGGCAAAGGATTTCACTGTATTATTTGAGTATTTTTTTAATTTGATATGAAGTCCCGAAGTAATCATTCTTCTCGAAGTAGGATGCAACGATGGAGATTCGAACTAGTGTGGAACGCATCAAATGCCTCGAGGTTATGAAGGTGAAGGATATAGAGCAGGATCTGTTGGATCACTCTATTCACATGCAAATGATGCTCGCGATCGAAAAAAGCGCTTTCGATGGAATAACCGGGCCATTTTCGCTGATGATAACTCACTAACCAAGCCATTGCGATGGTCGAGATAGTTCAGCACAAGCTTCGCGATCTCGGTGCCTTATAGTCTTATCATGTTTCGTTATGGATGTTGGTGTTCACCTTTGTGATGGTCCCTTGTTGTAGGTTTATCACTCGGACAGCATTCAATGTGATGAGAATGAAATTAAAAGGTTATCTAATTGGAAGCTAAGCAAACATACAAGGTTGGCCTGGATATATAAGTCGATGGAAAACTACCCAGAGGAGAACCAAAACAGTGATAGCTTCGCTCGTTAAAGGCGGTGAATTTGGTAACCACCATCAACCGGAACAAAGAATAATTTGAAGAAGAAAAGATCCGGAAAGGATACTTACAATGTAGTATAATTAAATCCGGAAACTAGATATTATTGGCCAAGTTGATTCCTTCTACAATTTCATGGCGATATCTTAAAATTAAATGCAAAAACACTAATTTTTGCCGATGCTTTGGATGTACACATTTCTAATTTTGATATATTGGTCATTCTTCAAGGTTACCATCAAAATACCGGGAATTCATTCATATAAATTATCTATTCTGACGTCCCTATTGATTCGGTTAATGAATTCCAAATTAAGTTAAAACAACTACTACGATCGTATCATACGCAATCGCACTGAAACAGATATCTTTAACCAGAGTACCAGAATCAACTCGAAACAATGAGTTCAGTAATTTTAACATAAAAATATACGTGTTATGGCTACCGTTTTGACATCTGTAGACTTACGAATTAATTATACTTTGATAAGATTATGATAAGATCATCAACAGATGAAATTTTTTTTACCTGCCATTATCTAACACGCTGGCCTATTTGAAATAGATTTCATTTGAAAATCAATGACATAAATACATAGTTGACAACAGTGAAACACATTATAAACGGTAGCTTATCATGTTCTCTACCATCAAAAAATTTGATTCCCTTCACTACAAGTATATTGGAGTAAATTTTTGGAGGACAAAAAACTTGTTCAATTACAAGTCATTGTACTATCAAATCTTGTTATCAATATTATATTGAGATAAGAAAAATGCAAAATTTGAGGAGAGTCTTTAAAGGTCTTAATTTGCAACAATGTTATCTATAATTGATTAATTTCTTGGGAAAATTATGAAAAGTGGGAAAATGCATTCAATTAAATTGTACAGAATGTCGGCGCTCGTGAAGTTGAGAACTCATGACAGTTTGCTTTCATGAATCTAAGAGCAATATATTTTTTATATGACGAAAAATTGCGATATCAGTAGTAAAAATGGAAGCATGTATTCGAATTCAAGGTGAACATGAAGGTAGCTTAGCTGTTTTGCAAGTTCTTTCCCCACGCTTTTATGCTACACGTTTCCTGATTTTATATCAGTTGAGCATACAATATACTGAGATACATGTATTTACATTCACTCAATAAAAATGTATTCGCGTATTATCATTGTTCGACATCCATAAGTGCATTAAGAAAACATATTTTATTTAGATTACAAGTTATCATTAATGTAATTATTATTATATAGTTTACTCTTTAGTGTTTGCCAAAACCCTCCTGAGTGTGTTAGCACATTATTTTTCCATTTAGAATATTACTATATTTATTAAGTGCGTCATGAAAAGATTTGTAAAGATAATGATAAAAAGAATAACGAAAAGTTAAAGAAAAAACAGTTGTATGTTGGCAATGAATTGAAATATATGGAAAACTTTTACTAACATTGATAAAAACTTTATTATTCTAAAAATTAGAGAATAAGAGCATATTCTGGTTATTTCGTCACAAAAGCTACTGTATCTTTCTGCCTTCTATTGTTACTTTCTGTGAAACATTTTACAATTATGCCCTGTGAAAATTTATGATGAAGGAAATGGTAAGCCGTACCTATTCCAGTGATTTCATAATTTATTTTGTTTTGGTGATTTTTTAATCCCCGATAAGAGCAAATTTTGAAACGCTATACATTTGTCTCTAGGTGCATTACTTATGTTTCAAACAACCTCACTAACCGTTGCCATAACACTGTTATTTATATTTCAAATCAAACTAATAAAAGTTTAACATTTAAAATACTCGTGACTACTTTCGGCTCAATTCTTGTTTTTAGATTACTTTCAAAACATATTGAACTTTGGCTGATTGTAATTGACAGCTGCATATGTATAATAAACTGGTCGGAATTATCTATTTTTAAAGCAATTTTCATCTAAGGATTACGTTAACGCCTAATGTCAGGAAAGCTATTTAGCAGAACTGAAACTTCAAAATATCGTCAGGGTTTATTCAATTATGAACTGACCCAGGGTTGTCTAAACTAAATCAAGAAATTTACTGATAAAGGCAGCTCATATGTTCAATATTTATATTGATGGATTTGGAATTGTAATTGTATTTTAAAAAAAGAATCTGAGCCCTAACACCGATCCGATTACCTACTGGTTAAGCTCTCTATTCATACTGGAATGGAGCCGGATTATAATTCTCAGAATATTAGAATATATTCTGACTTAGGTCAATTAGTGGTAGAAAATCAAGAGTTTTTATAGAATTTAGAAATACTGCCATAGATTTACTAAAAAAAGAAGGAAGTAACATTGCGTTACTCATCGTGTGATTCAGAGTCATCTTCATCTATTCTAACCTAGAGTCACGATGTAATCATCTAAGCGTATTTGTCATATTTTCGTGATCGCGATCATAATTGTTTCGCTACCCTCAAAAAATTATAGTCTTAAAGCCACGCTTTAATATGAATACCAGCGCCATGAGTAAAAATCTAATTTATTTACTATACAATCAATCAGTGTCCAGTGAATCGATGAGGAATATCATTGCTATGAAAAAAATCACGGTGATATCTGATATAAGGCTAACTTGTCAAATTGTTAATCTCTTTTTAACATATTTATACGAATGTATTGAGCAATATGACTCTCCCTCAGATAAATTCCAGTTTCAAAACTTGGAAATGTACATTGTTGACGTCTAACAAAATTGTACTTGAATGGATTTAATTTTAGCTTATGGATTTCCATCAACCTACAAAAAAAATCGTAAATTTTTCGTTTAAGAGATTGTTCGTCGTCACATTGAACCACTTTTGTTTTTGCTATTTCTTCAAGATCTCCTTTAAAGCTCACATAAGTATGTTGTATTGTGTAAAAATTTTTTGAAAGTGTCTATTGAAGAAAAAACTAAAATAAAATAAACAAAATGGCTCGCGTACAACTATGAGTCAATGATACTGAACGATCTATCATTCACTTTCATGAGACATTTATACGACGACTTGGTGCTTTTTGACTACATAAGCCTGGCGTGCTATTTATTGCGGTTACTGTATTAAAGTTTGTATGGAGGTATATATACAATTGTTGATCATTATATGAAAAACTAATCATTTCTGTCATGTTATGTGACTGTTTATTTATTAGTAATTTTATTAGAGATTAAAACTAGGTAATAAAGGGAGTTAACCGTCAGCTTTTGGATTTTTTCAAAAGATGGATGGGATATTGAGGTGTGCTGTATGTTTTTTACAGTGATGATATCGTGGGACTAGTATCTCTTTGCTGACAAATTTCAAACGATATGACCCAGTAAACTAGATTGATTTTGAATAATTGCTTTTTTGAATTTCGCCTAATCCTTCATTAGATTGTGAGGTAATGCTTTAAAATAATTTCTAAAAATTATTGATGAGAAATTTTGGAATTTATATGAGGACGAAACGGAAATGTTAATTTGTGAGGTATTGGAATAAGAAAATATCTTAACCATTATTGTGTATCCACGATGTTACCAACGAACAAAATAATGAAATTAGTAATTCGAAACCTTGCACTAAAGAAGGAAACAAGTTGTTCCCGAAATATTGGAATATGCGTCAATAAAAAATTTTACTAGCGACGGAAACGGCGTCTCTAAATTAATTTCTTGAAATATCTTTAGCTTCTTTTTGAAGATTAGTTTTCTTTGCGGCCCATAGATTTTAGTTCATTTTTAACCTGAAGCTCTAGTTCCCCCATTGGAAGCGCAAATAAGTAGCTTTAGCCAAATATTTTATTATTATTCATCTTCTTTTATCACGTATTCTGACGAAAACCTGCACGTTCTAGAATTATTGGGAAAAAACTGAAAATAAATTTCAAAAGCTGCCTAATTAGGAAGCATAATACAATTCTAGTATATTATTGAAATAAATACTACTAAGCAGATTCGTGTATCTTTTGTACGACAAATAGCCTCAAATCGGCTAAAAAATTTCCGCTTGAAACCATAAATAATATTTACTTCAAATTTAAGTCTAATTCAGTAGCTAAACAGTTCAGTGGTTAATAATGACTGCCAAAAATATGTCTACTTTCAATTTTGGGCTGGAGAGAATTAGGAGCATTATTTTGAGTGATTAAAAGTGACTAGATTACTTTTGATTGACAAATTAGTGGAATTTAAAAAACAACATAACAAAACAATTTAATATTATTATCGTCTCCATACTTACTATATGTGAGTGAAATTTCTTATTTTTAGTTTTTTTCAGAATTTGACTTTACTCTTAAGGATTACAATTTTTGGAATTTTTTCAAGAAGCAATCAAATATGTTTTGCAAAAGAACGGAAATGGCGTTTCTGAAAAATATAGTCCACTTTCTTTTGGAAATATTAGCTGAAATACCTCTCAAGGCTGAAATATTCTGTAATCTAAATGTTATTTGCATAAGTTATAAGTTATATCAAGGAGGCTTCATTATATTTTGTAGATTACAAATTTTAGTTTGGTTTCTGATTGGTTGCTATTTTTAATGTGATGTATTCGTGCAACTGATGAATTAACCAGTTTTACCTTCATTTTGCTAAACATGTTCGTAGAATCTGAAAGTCAATCCAGTTTCTGGTAGTTCAATATGATAAATATTTTCATTCCACACATCACTGCACTATACACGTTTAGCACACTAAAGAAAATATAAATAATTATCTATTTAAAAGTAATGTTCAAAAATAGTAATAAATTAAAGCAGAAGATGTGGGAGATTTCTACAAATTTCTCAGCCATTTATAGAAGCTTATGCAAATCTGACGGTCAAACATTCTTGTTGCAATTAGTGAAAATAAGCTCCTCATGTTTTCTACACATGGGAGCACAATTATAATTTTCACCATGTGAAAATTAGATATTTTCTAAAATGAAATTAGACTTTTTCCCCATAGCTTTTCAAAAGCAAGAGCAACTTGGCACAGGCTGAAAATAATGTGCATTGAATTGTGATGGCAGAAAGTTCATTATCAATTTATTGATCATAACTTTAAGCGATGTGATCATTAGATTTGCTTACATGACGACGGAAAAGTGGTGAATGGTTAACAGGGCAGTAAAAGAAAATAAAAAGACAGATGTATAATATCCATACATATGTATCTAATTAGAGAATAAGTTGTAATTGCTATATTAAATGTAGTTCATGAGCAAAAGACATAATTAGGATGGAGCCTGGTGAGATTCTAATCTTCTAATTCTAATTTATTATCAGAATTAAAATATTTTTTCTTCTTCTTTTATATCAAACTGGAACTTAATGTCAAGCTAGTTGAAATATTTACTAATTCAACATTTCTGTAATGTTTCCACTAAACTATTTTATTTAATCTATTCAGGACCATACATTTCTTAGTTAATGATATTACAAACGGATAAATAGAAAGTTTGATCTATGCGCGAGTACATTGCAATCAAAACATATAAAAATAATTTTGCGCAATTAATGACACTCATACTCTTGGAGAAAAATAAACATAATAGGGAAATAGCTACGAAGATTAATAATTTAATAAATAGCATTTATTGAATATTGGGATCAAATTAAATATTACTTGTACTACGAAAGGAATAAAAGGAACTGCGTCACGTAATAAATAATAGTTTCTCAACTGAGGAAACTATTTCTCCGACTAAAAGAACAACATTTTTAACATGATTGTACTGGTAACTAAATAGAAGTATCAATAATACCAATTCCGAAACTCATGGTACACTCACCAAGTTACAAATGACGAAATTTGGTATAGATATTGCGTAATTGACGATAAACATAAAGCAGCATTTTTTATATATACAAGTAGAGCTCACAGTCTTATTTCGCAGTTTTGTTAATTAAATACCTAGTTTATTATCCAAATATAAATTAACTTATTTCAATAATCTAAATGTAGATTCAGAATCTACCGCCCAACCGTGAGAAAACTTCATTCAATCTACAAAAGAATTTTTTTGATAAAACTTATAAACAATATCATAGGGATTCTGTTCCTTTGCCTGAATGATAGGAAACGTCAAAAGGGCATTTTATCGTAGAGACAATTTTAAAAAACGATAACTTACAGGAAATTAGTTCAAAATGTGCAAAAGTGTCTATCGACAGTTTTTGAAATAGAAATGTAAGATATATAAAAGAATAAAATACTAACTATAATTGATTTTCTGTAGCAAAATGTTTCTCCTTAGCGAAATAGAGAAGATGGCGAAACGAAATTCAGTGGAATGCTGATTATTCGTATTTTCAGCAAATTCTTACTGATTGAATTAATCTGGGGAAGGCAAATAGCATTAAAAGCGTGTTATTTTTAGAAAAATCACTTGAACTAGAGCAAAAAATAAATATATGCTCATATTATGGAGCTTGGTTCAGCCGCTGCAATCTGTCAGATGATGAGCCTTATTTGCCTTGAGACTAAGTGCATGTTTCTCCGGTACGGAGGGGGAGAGTCTAGAAACTTTCTCCTCTTTACATGAAACTACTAATATTCTACACAATGCGTCCCATAAGAGAGCGAACATCAGGGAGTCACTTTCGATCAGGCTGCACTCAGGACAGAAGTTAACCTGCGTTTGATCAGTTGCCTCTTCTCTAGCCGGAACCACAAGTCATATGTGTCCCATAAGTTCTATTATTGTAGCTACAAACTCGGTACTACTAGGGCTTTCTCCATGAAGTTTTGAAAACTTGCCACTACAAGTCGCTCTCCCTCCATACGGAGTTTTAAGTCCACCACATGGATTTGTTATGTGTCCTAATTAATTTCTGCTTTAAAACCAGTAAAAGTGCGATAGAAACGGCTGAAACACCAAAGCTACTACATCTCGTGCTACTGTTTTCCGGGGGTGTAACCTTTTTGCGGAAGTCGGCTGAAGACAACGAAAGGAGTGGACGGCCATGCGCCACGAGGATATTATCATATATATTATAGGATCATATTACATATTACATATTATAGGATCATACAAATCAACTGGAATATCAGAAATCAACGTTCAACGCATTCTTAGGCCTTTATTTCAAAGGCAGCCGCATGCGCATTTCATTCCACATGCATTAACTGCAGCAGCAACAGGGAGGATAGGACGAGTGGTTGACAAAAGTTTCTGTTTTGCGTACGATCCTGAAATGTAACGCCAAAGTGCTGAGTGGATCGGCGAAAGTTTGGCGCAGGCAAAAGAATTTTCAGTTCAAAAATCACAAATCAAGACAATATTGATCTTTTTTTTGGTCACCGAGGGCATCAACCCAAAGGAGTTGTTTCGCTAAGTACTACTATGAATGCATCATTTTGCCAAGAAGTGCTGGATCGCCGAGCTATGAAGAGATCGTTCTCTCGTAGGATAACAAATACTGTAAAGATGCCCTATATTTCGAAAAGGAGCGACCAGCCAATAAACACAAGGCTGCCAATTTAGTACGGTCGCCATCTTGATTTTTAAAAAATTATAATTATATAAAACCTCAAAAAGCTCAGCCCCAGGTTCGAGTCCAGGTTGTGTTATAGATGTTTATGAAAGCGCGATAATTGCTGTAGGCTTATCATTATCACAGCGATGAGTTAAAGATAATGAAGCTGAAACACAGTCACATGAGAAGCTAAGTTGGAGGAGAAACATTCAGAAGAGGATCCGTCACTGAATAGTGAATAGGAAAAATATACCTTGGCAAAAGTAGTTCACAAATTTAGATTGCAGGCCTTTTGATCAGAAATAATGATAATAATAAATACATTACTTTTGCCATGGAAATTTCCAAAATTTTGAAACATTCAAGTCTAGCTCAATGAAAAACTGTAAAAAACAGCGATATCAATTTAGATATGAGGTGAAAACGTCTGTTATTTAGCATTTTTTATGAACTTTTAACTTCTAATTCTGAGCAAAGTTGAATATTGAAATGACTTTGACTACACAGTAAGACATTTTGTAATTTTGACAAAACAAACGCGATCTTGACGATAACATTTGTGCCAACAGATTTTCCATTAATGGAAGAGATAATAAATATAAAATTTTATAAAAATGATTTTTATGTTTATCCACCCGACGACCAGCCATCAGGAGAATTCAACTAAAAACGTTGGAACTATAACACCTGAAGGAAGAATGACACTAACACTTAGAAGAAATGACAGAAAGATGCCTAAATTTACGTTTAAATAATATCTATGCGATCAATACTATTTTTTTTTGAAAAACAGTGTGGCTACCAGGAGGAAGCCACTTAGTGTTCAGTGAATTTTCATTTAAGTTTTGAGCGTGAAAATTTTTTCCATTTTTCCTGGATAGTAACTATCGTTTTTCACCACAGCTTTGATACGGAAAATTTGAAAAATAGAAGCAGTGAAATGGTATTTTTGGTTAATAAGATTTTATTTTTTTGCATTTGCTGACCGCACTGATAAAGGAAATAAGTTATTCCCGAATTATTGGTTTTTTCCCCTAAATGAAATTTTATTAGTTGAGGAAACTATGCCATTGTTTTTATTTCCTTCCTTGTTTATAAGTAGGATATTTTTTTGAATTGAAACTATTAATTGTCTTAGAACTGCTAAGAAGGAAACAATCTTTTAATCTATTCGTTATCATACCGAATTGAATAGATTGTCAGATTTGCATACAATTAAGTTATTAAATTGAACCCATTTTTTACATATTGTAATTCACTCGATATAGGTAAGTTGATTTTTGAATATTATTGGATATAAAGAAATTACTATAAACAGAGATTAAGTTAATTTGAATATTGTTTTTTTTTTGATTAGATTAGAATGAACAATACTAAATAAAAAAAAAAATTAAATTATTCAAAGTCTTTTAAAACAATTTGAATCTTTCTTTTGTTAAATTGAAACTGAATTTTGCCAACTATTTGAATAATGTATGCATTATGCAACATTTGAAGAAAAATTCATTGACATACTTTCAATACACACAGAACAAATGAATTATGTGGAGCAAAAGCTAGAGTTTTTATATTTTCAGATCACATTAGAGGCATACTTTGCCAATAATTAAGGTCATATTATGCAATATAGTTATTTCAGGATTGCACTTTAAAAAAGTTAATGAAGAAAGAGACTTCTCAAATAAATAGTAAAAATAATCGTGGCGAAACTTCGGGAAATAAGGAACAAGGAGGAAAAGGAATAGTTTCAAAAATATTAATATTCCGTTCGAATACAAAGTTACTTAGCAGATCAGAGTTGAAATTTAGAGAATATTTATTAGTCAGTAGTAACAGAAAGAAGAAAAAATTGAAGGCAATTTCCGATCTTGGCAAAAATTTTATATTGAAGTTACTTTTTACTCTTCGGTAAGTCCACTCTGATGACGGGGATACTTGGTTACTGAAATACATTTTTTTTGTAACTTCAATAAACAATTAGCCAACAACGGAAATAGTATTCAATTCGCTTTCTTACTTTGTGGATTTTTCCTGCATCAAATACTTCACTTTCATTGAAAACTGAGACTGTGTATTCTCTTTACTGTACGAAGGAGGGAACAGGAGACCTCTAATTTTACTTTTCCTAGAATCAGTAAATAAGCGAAAGATTCTGACAGTAGTTTTAATGCAAAATTAACTTTCACAAATAGATTGTTTGTGTAAATGCCTTTTGAGGAGCATTTACATTTTTGTTTGGAACATACTGGGAGGAAATCATTACAATTTATCATCTCCCCAAAACTTTCCGGGGATTTAGAAATATATTTTCAAGTGTGGAGTAATACGTTTTAGGGAAGGTATAATTCTAGCAATTATATTTTGGTGTCTCTTGTTCCCTTCCTAGTGGTGAAGTATATCTTCATCCTCCCCATATTTAATAGAATTTCATCATTATTGGCAGGATTACCCTCTAATTTCACTACCTATTCCGAAACCTGCCAACAGCCAAACAATCTCAAAGGACCCGGGAATAGGGTCTTCAACAAAATTAGGTTGATTTTGCAATTTTGGAACGGACCCGCATAATTTTCGCCCTGGGACCAGTTTTTTCCCTACGACCCTGATATAATCTAATAGATTTTTGACAATTGACAAGTATTTGTTCCATTTCCAACAATCAAACGCAAATTCAAGGACCCCAAAAGGACAAAATCTGAATTCGATGTTTCATATAAGAACAAATTAGAAGAGCTATGAAATCATTAGAAGTGAATGATTTTAGAGCACTTCCGTCAGAAAAGCTGGTGACTAGCGAATGTGCTTTTATTTTAAAAATGAATTAAATGAGAACACATTTTATAAGGATCTTTGAAAATGTAGATAAATCGACTCAAATTGAATTATTTCATTTCAAATCGAACCTAAACCTTGTCACCTTTAGAATTTCACTTTATTTGGACCCGAATTTAAAATGCCGTCGGCAAATGCTCACTCGTTACAAATATTGAGTCGAAGCAGGATAAAATGCAAGATTACGATAGAAAACGTTCTGGAGTATCTGCAGGAAGCGTGCTCGCAAAACGACAAATAAAGCTAGAGGTTACATAAACACAAAATAGGAAACTTATGACAAGCTTCAAAAATGAACAGATCGCGTGGTTTTAATGACAATCTGAAAGGTATGAACATTATTTGGAAGGTTACATGGAAGGAAAAGACTGCCTAGCAGTAGGTGAGTAGGCAGAATGTAGATTCTGCTGTTTTTAGCAATCATGACAATTAGAAATTGTTTTTCTAATGAAGAGAGATATTTCGTTCCCTAGTAAGGTATAACTTTTGTGCAAATTTCGATATTTCGAAGGAAACTTACATTCTATCAAAAAAGTACCAGTAATTGGTCATTTAAAAAGCCCGCTTAAACGGATTGTCAAAATTATTTTTGTCACTAAGTTAGTGTCTTTGTGTTTGTCCTTTATATTGAATACTATCTGTCATTCAGTTTGTTAGCAGTGCTCGATTTTGACAATTCCTCTCAAGATCATTTTGTGATTTCTTCAATTTGTTTCAAATTTTGTATTCCAAATGGCATTTCGTAAGCCGAATCGCAGAAACCGTTACAGAAAGCTTACGACTTTAGCACATGCATATTTTATAACTGGTGCAGTCAGGGCTGTAGAAGGAAAATACGGGCCCGGCGGAAATCCTCATCTGGCCCGCACCCTCTTGTCTTTTTCTCTCACTTAAGGTCTGGCTACAGTGCAATGTGAGATGTGTTGGAACATTTGGCTCGCTCTTATCGGCCATTAACGTTTTTGAACTAAAGTTAACATCCATAAAGTTAAGGAAATGGTGACTAAACATCATCATTTGAGTTTGAAGGGGGGGGGGGGGGGGGGAGTCTTAGAAATCCATTCTTACCATTTATACAAAAAATTGAGTATGAAACACGTTGTCAGCCGACTAGTTCTGAGAGCTCTCACCGCAAAGAGGTGGATGAAGATACACTGGAATGAGTCAGTTCACACCCCACATTCCTAAAATTCATTTTAGCTGGTGATAAAACATGGGTTTAAAAGTTTGACATGAGAATCAAAACCAAACCTTCCAACTGAGTCGAAACCGAGGAGCAAACGAATTCGCACCCTGAACTGAATTTGATCCCGACAAATACGTTTCAAAAATGTTTTAGTGATCGATTTTTTCGTTGGCATAAGTGTATTAATTCCGAAGGGATCTAATTTGACGGTGATAGAATAAATTTCATTGTATAGTAAATATGTTGTATTTTTTGGCCAATTCCCGGTACTTTTTTGACACAATATATGCCATTTTTTAGCAATGTTTAGCGTTTGTGAGAAAATAAATTTCTACCAAAAAGAGTCCTTTATATAATTCAAACTGCAAAAAATATTTACTCTAAGTCTACTAGTGGAGAATGAACCTTTAACTTGTGAAATTTATTCGATTATTGCAACAGAATAAACGATCTGGATAATTTTTTATAGATCTGCATATGCTCACAATCTATTCAAAATCAAACCGCACTCCGGTTTTGTCCTTGATAACTGGGGTGATCATCTTCAAGTGGGTAGCTTTTTGCGGATTCAGTCAAAAGTTTCTTCAACTATATCTACGAAAGAAGACATCAGTAACAAAATAAAAGGGGTCCTCGATATACATAGATTCTACAATTAGAGAATGTTAGGGTTTTCGATCGATAACTGATTTTATTTAAATACATGGAGAAAGAAAACAATTTATTCCCGAAATATCGGTTTATGCGGTAGTAAGAAACTTTACTAGCGGCAAAAGTAATGTGAGAATTATGTGGAAATACTGGGCCTCGGGGTGGAATTGGTGCTTGCCTCCATATTATCCCTTTTTTCGTTAAAATTTCTATCCCTCCCTCCTCCCGAAGGTTATGCGCGGAAATTCTTCCGTTCCATATCCTTTTCGTCAGGTCTGACCTTATATATTCTATTTCCAATTCTTCACTTTATTAGATAATTGTTCACATAAAACCAATATTTTTAAGTGTTTGACAGTTCCAATCTACATCGTCGATCTCAACTCTAGGTCAGGTTCAAATTATATTTCTGAAACTATAAGAATTGTTTGGGTGCTGCTTATCCTTTTTAAGTTGTAGCCTCTGCGAATTTTAAACTACGAACGCAATTTTCTGGTAATTATTCTACAAATCTTTGCTATAGCAATTGCTCCACATTTTTACGTTTATTAGATAAAGTTCCGTAGAAAGGTTTTAAACATAAGCAATTTCTTAAAGTGTCGCTGTTAGTTTTATTCGCTGTCTTGACATTCTCCAATTGGTGCATCTGATTATCCAATCCATTTCTGCTCAGAGTAAATTTCTAAATATGTATACAGTTATGGATAGAGCCGTAGAGGAAAAATACGGACCCCAGGTGAAAATCATGCTAAAAATCGGACCGCGGTGGACATTTTCTTCGGTGGAATTTCCATTCCAGACGGTCGAGAAAGATCCACGCAGGGAGAGAATCGCCCTTCCGCTTCCATCTCGTAAGGTCAATTGCCAGCAAAATTTATAATTCCTAATTTTTGAAAAAATAAGCTACGTAAAA
Organism: Hermetia illucens; assembly: GCF_905115235.1. Lineage (NCBI taxonomy): Eukaryota > Metazoa > Arthropoda > Insecta > Diptera > Stratiomyidae > Hermetia > Hermetia illucens. The sequence goes on from NC_051851.1 coordinate 53,423,742, forward strand.
TATTCCCAATTATTTCTGTCACTTACACGCATCTTCACTTCACTTTACGGTAAAATTCATGGTATAGTATCTTCTTGGGTGCTGATATTCTGGAGATTCCTTGTTAAGTACGGTGGACAGAGGAATAATCCATTTTACCTGATCATAGTGTTTTGGGGCGTGAAATCAGTTGTTGATACTCTTCTTTTACTTAAATATTGTTTAAAAGCTGGTTGATATTTAAGATGTTCAGGAGTTCACTGTTCAATTGAAAAGAAGAAATCTTTTTTGGGACCTGTATAAGAAAGGTGCAACCAAAGTGAAGATAGATGAAACATCAATAATTTCGCCAAAAATGGTGTATAACGTAATAAATTTAATCCCAATCTTTTGAACGAATTAAGAAGGCAAGTCTCTGCCACGAAAAACTACCATTGGCGAGGACTAAACTATAGTCAAAAAACGTAAGGGTAGTATTTGAAGTCGTCACTTGCAAAAGCGGCCGAAATAAAGGAAAAAATGAGGATTAATGTAGCCAGTAGGCTTGTAAGGAGATGATACTCAGCTTTTTAGATGGATCAGTAGAAAAAAACCATTCTTTCAAAGAAAAAAAATTATTTGCCAAAATGCACTTAAAGAAAGGTCTCCATTTTTGGAAAATGATCCACTTGAACGATGGAATGTCAATAAACGTGTAGGCCCTGATGGAAGAACATTTGTACTGCACAGAAAAAATCAAGAAATTAATCCAAAATATATGACGAAGACAGTTAAGCACGATGAAGTCAATGTCAAGGTTCCGAGAGCGTTTTCTTGGCACGAGGTGGAGCCATTACTAAGAACACATGAAAATATAGATAATCACGTCACTCTTAATAAATTAAATATCACAGTGGAATCGTATCTTTGTAAGTCCATGACAGTCAATTGGACATTCATGTATGACAAAGACCTTAAAGCATACCACAAAGTTGTTTAAGGAGTAAATTTTACAAGAAAATATTGAATGCCTTGGCGAGACAATTCAAGGTCCAGACTTTAATCAGATTAAACATTTGCGAAAAAATGTCAAGGTAAAAATTGGAAAAGAAAAATTCAAAAACTTCAAGGATGACAAAAAGCGTGGAACTCGATGAACTAGATGTCAAAAGTGTTGAAGGGATTGTCAAAATTCTTTTTGTCGCTAAGTTAACGTGATTGTCTTCTATATTGAACGATAATTGCCATTTAGTTTTTTAGCAGTGCTCGATTTTGACAATTCGTCTCAAGCTTGTGATTTCTCCAATTGGTTTCAAATTGAGGGAGGCGGTTCGAATTATAAAAAATGATGAAAACACTACTAAGTACCAACAAGGAAGGCTATAATGAATCACGTTTTATTAAGATTGAATCCAAAATTTTATTTTTGTTTTTTGTTTTTTACAAGAAGTCAAAAATGCGCTATTTCTGTGCTCACTTGAATTGCGAGTACCGGAAATTGAATTGACTTGAATTTACTAAATAAGAATAATTGTAATGCGTATTTTATGATTAGTTTTTATCAAAGGAACAGAATGCTTGATTTTTCGAAAAAGAGTGCGCTATTTCTTTACCCATAGCTGTATGTTTTGTTGACTGCCTTGTGAAGTTTAGGACATCCGAACAGTCTCCCTTTTCATTTTGTTACTTTTTTTTCGTACTTATTTTTCACTAAAACTGTTCTTGAGGTCCGGGTATCAGCACACTTAATATTGTGCAAGTAATAAGTTTACAGGGGAAGGACAGTATTCAGGTCCATGATGAATCACGATTCGAACCCCGGGTAATTCTCCAATAGTATATCTTATTTTCCTTCTACCCAGCGGCTCTCAATTAAGGAGGTTTGTGATAACCAATATACTTATCCTTCGTGACTGAACCCGAGGTACTCCAACAGGAAAAATTCTAGGCTTCTTGGACATAGTGTGTCCATTATTTGATATAGGAAGCCGCCTAAGAGAAAGACCGCAAAATCGCAGGTCCTGCAAGATTCTTCTTGACAAAACCATAATATCAGTCATTTGCACACCCAGGATCCCTCAATCCGGTGAACAGAAACCATGACAATCCTGTCCTATCACTCCAAATCCTTTCATTCAAACACTCCCCAAAACCACGGAACTAACTGAAATTAACATATTTCTACTCACCCTAGGTTGAGCCATCAATGCTCTGGGAGCGATTTCCAGCCCGACTTGTGCCACTTTTAAACACAAAAAACCAAAATTGAAAAAAGTGTAACACTATCGAAGAAGCTCGTAAACGGAAAATTGCAGGATCTTCAAACAATTTGACTTTCCATAAACATAAATTCACCGGAATAACAATCCAACAATTTTTTTCTTAACACATAAAGCACATGGACAAAAAATATTCGTTTTTCTCTTGGCTCCTCGTTTTCCAGCAAAGAAAAAACTATTTTAGTTGCATAGATCAGGGAGAGCACTTGGTATTTTTAAAAATATTTCTTTTTTCGTTTCACTTTGCTTGCGAACACTAGACTTCAATTATAATAATAGATTTTCTTGAAATTTTGGTTTCACTAGATTTATCAATTAGATATACGTATATCTATAAATATGTTGTTTACACTCTTAAATAAGCCGTATACAGTGAAGTGCGGATTGTAAGGATTTGTATTGTAATAAGTATCGTATAGCTGCAGCGGTTGCAAGTGGGTAGTATACTAGAGGTATATGTGCATTGTTTGGGCCGTAACCTGTCTCATTAGATCACAATCATAGTCACACTGTCCGTCCGATATTTGTGGTTCACATGAAATCGTTCTGTTGATTCTGTGTCACCGCGACCGATCCGACACCGACGATAGTAGATCCGCGAGTACCGCAAACGCGAGCAGATGATTTAATGCACTTGTTGGGAAAACAAACAAACCGACGCACTAATGACCACCTAAAACGCTGACAGCTTGTGCTTGGCCCGGAAGTAGTTATAGCTGGCACTGGTCGATGCCCTGGGCGAATCTAGGTGCACCGGCCCGAATTTTGGCGCGCTAATTCGACTAGCGCAAGTGGCTGCAGTTCCTCTCGAGTGCGGTCCAGGAAGCGTCGATAGCCCTAGCATGGTCTACCATTTTCGAGCGAGGCCTTATAGGGTCGAAACTGTTTCACTGGAGTCACCCTGGCGCCTGCTTCACCCTTGTTGCTTCCGCGATATTCTCCTGCTTAAACTCTAGCCTCGTCCAAATTAGGTGAAAAATCGTATACAGTTGATTGATTGGGAATTTGTCGCGTAATGCTGTGGTCAGATGGCGCTGCAGTCTTGTTCTCGACGTCCCGTTATAGCACTAGCGGCGAAAGGATAGGTTGGTTGATTAGTTGCTTCGCCCGACAAAAAAGGGGTTCACCCGTTTCGCGCTCTGTCTGTCCGATTTACGGGAGACGACGTCCTAAGATGACGGTGATTAATGATCAACTGAAGTCCGCGAACAGCTGATACCAGTGTAGGGTTGAAGCAACAATCACACTGGATGATACACCAGCACTAGGATCGACAGCATATTATTCGTTTCTTTTGTTTTTTCCTCTCTTTCTGTCAATCGAATTGGACACTCGCTCCCTGTCTCGCCTGGCTGCCGTGATTTTGGCTCTCGCTCGTTCCGTGCGGCTTTTCCCTTGCGGCCGATATCAGTGCAACATTTCACGCCAAACTTTTGGACAATTCTCAATTTCCGCCGCTGCGACCATGCACACCGGGCGGGACCGGGTCCAAGCTCCGCTAAATCCGTACACTCGGCTAGGCTGGCTGGGACCGGGCAGCGGACACTTTGCAGCCAACAAACAAAATCGCAAACCAAACGCCACTCAAAACACCACCTGACTCGCACGCAGCCACTATTTCTTACCCCAGCAGCTAATTTTCAATTAGAGTTTTGAATTATACTTTTCGGTAGTGAAATAAATTACTCGACGCTGACAGTGGGCAGTTATTAAATCGACGGCGACGACGAAAAATTAATGATTCCCGTACTGAGCTGAGAGTGCGACGAGCACACACCGGAGAGAAACCGAAAAACGATTGTATAAAAAATAATAAAATCTGCTTTTTGTTAATGGGGCGCTCGTGTGTCTCTCTAATAAAAAATTGTTCTACACGTCGTACGCGTTTCGAAGGCAAATACACACTGGCACGTCAATCAATGTGAACAGTAAAACTTGGCGGGGGTAAAATGTATGAGACGTTCGTCGTTGGTCGTTCGTTGTTGGAGCCGCGTCAACGTCATGTACGAGCGCGACGCACACACCCACAGTGGGCCGGCCACACCGACTCTATGCCGACCGCTCACACGCACGCCACACTAGCCCAGCGGCGACGCGGCGCGCGCCTGTAGTGGTGCCCGAGTCCGTCCGCATGGAAAAAAAGAAGCAACATTTGCCGGACATATTTCCCAGTCGTAATGCTGGCGCTCGTGGGCCGCCGAGAAGGAATGACTGATTTGATAGAACGCCTCTCCGTCAAAGCGGTCGGTGCTTTCCGGCCGCCGCGCCCCGCCCGGAACGATGGCATTCCGGGCAGTCGGCCGTTAGTCCATCATTCCCCGCCCGCGGCGCCTCGCCCCGCCCCAATCGGTCGTTCTTCTTCATTTTACGACGCCAGGCCCGGCCCACTCGGCACTAGGTGTGGGTTAGTGAGTCGCATGGGCTCCATTGCGCATTCCCGCCACGCCCCGGCGCTGGTTCTAGCCTTCGCTAAAGTGGGACGGCAAGCGCATCCGCGGCTACCTGTGCCTTGCATTCCGCGTGCACTTGCGGCATCTCGGCGGCAGCATGCAAATCCTGGTCCAATCATTCATTCCAATCCATTTCTCCGCTGCCTCGGAATCACTTTCCTCGCCATCAAACATCCTTCAGGAGACCAACTGGTCGGCGGACGAGCCGTGCGCGCGACAGGGACGGCTCTAGTGCCGTCGCCGTCAAAGTTGACGGTGGGACATATCAAAATCCCATTGCCGACACCAAATTTCCTTCCATTCGTTTATATAAAAATGATTTACAGCTCCATTTGTAGGTGTAAAAAGGTGGTAACCACCGCACATTCGTCTAAGTCGCTCGCCGTTACCATGGGCAAGTGAACGAGAGCGAGCCATGCGTCGCTGGCAGTGTGTGTGTGTTTTACGATTTGTTTTGCTTCTTCTTCTTGGGAAGGCCTTGTGCGGCGAGGGTGCGCACGGGCGGGCTGCGGATCCCGACACTGAGCAGGACCACAAGGACGACCGAAGGATGTGCGCGGGGATGGAGAGATCCGGAAAGTGAGCGCCAAGCTTCAGCTGTCGAGCTTTTGACGAACATGCGGGCCAGAGCGCGCAAGGCGAAGACGAGCGAGCCGACTTGAGGACTTCTGGGGTGAAACTTCGCAGGATGCACGTCCAATCACCATCGGCAGGACTGAGCGGACGACTGGCGACAGAGCCGAGTGCCTGTGCAGTTTCTCAGTGCGCTGTGGCGCATCTTACGTCGATTTCTCGGGCGATTCTTGAGTGAAGTGTGTCCGGCTGCGGATTTCTCGCCGAGGATTTTTATTGGCAACCATTCACCATCACACCGACAGCCACCACACGGAACTCATGCAGGACGAAATCTTCCCCCTCGCAGGAGCACGGAAACGTGTGTCCGACTTTTTTTCAATGCCACTGTTTACTTCGCCGCGTTCCTTCTCGGCGGGGCTGAACTCGCCCGGCCGGCATCCCTTTCGAATTGGAGGTTGAACCCTTGGCGGCAGGGAGTTCAGCCGAGTCTCTGCCATGCGAAACGTGACTCGGTCGCGGTGAATGCACAAATTTTGCGATTTTTTTGGGAGAAAAGTGGCTTTCGTTGCGGCAGTGGAGATGCATCGATGACGCCCGCCAACACGGCTCGTCAAGCCGCCGGTAAAATGAGATGGCGTCAAACCGCAAATGCCATCAATCACAGTGCAAACGAAAGGGAGAGTGCAATTTAATGTCCGTTTGATTCGCTGCCACTCGACTCCTGGCAACTTCCTGGAAGTTGGAGTCGAAGCAAGGACTGCATGGCGACGGGATGCAATTTTGTGTTCTTTTGCGCTTTTCAGTGGTGGTGAAGTGCATTTTGAAGTATTGGTTCGGAACGGGGAAAGGAACAACCCCCGACAAGTTGGATTTCTTCCCTGCGAGGAGTTGGACCGAAAGAAAATTACTTCAAGAGCTTCTTTTTGATGATGAAATTATCTAATTCCAATCTCGTTACCGAATCTTTTCTCAATTTTATCTTTCCACTTTTTTTCTGGATATTTGGCCGATAATGAAGGAGTTGGGCATCATTAACCAATAATAGTGTTGAAATTATTAAGGGCGGATTGTCTCGAGCAATTTAGGACTAGGATTTTAGCAGCCTTTTTGGTCTCAACTGTGGTTTTACCCCGGTTGCCCGGTTGAGCGACTTTCCCCATCCATAGATAAAGAAGCTTAAACTCATCCACCAAAGATATTTCTGCTTCTTAGCATGCATCGCTACCAATTCTACTAAATCATTTTTGCTGAACTCGTGCAATCGACGGACTATGCGTCGCTCCGAATTTCCATGAAGATTGGCGTTGATGCGCATTTATTTCTCTGTTTTTTACTAAAAATTTGAAATCGACAGAATGCGGCGCTATATCTTTAAGTATTCAAATTTTTGGTGGTATGAGACCATCCTCGTTGCAGTCTGTTCCCTATTTTGAATGTCATCTTGGTAACTAGAATAAAGGACCGGTTTTTTGTGTAAACACGTGGATTTTTTTAAGATTGTCCTGGGGTACTACTTTAGTCAGTATCTTTTTCAATTCAATTGACGGAAGAAACTGAAGCATATTAAACAAATTTAAGGAGGAATTTCTTTCTGTTTCAAATGCTGAGGTTCACTCAAGGACAAAAAAGCGGCATTGTCCTTTGTTTTATTTTCGATACATTCTAAAAAATATTGATGGTTGGAGGCACTTGAGGGCCTCATATTATAGAAGCAAAATAACGCTCTGGTGTATTTTGAAAATTTACACTATAAACATGGTAATAAAATTCGCTCAAATGGGCGTAAAACTAAACGAATTTTTTACATATGTACCTAGGTGGCACGCTAATTACCACACCCTGGTACATGCGCCTAAAGACGTACAAAACAGACTAAATACATATAGCAAATATTTATATATTTTTTTGAAAATTGGCACATTGCCTTGTTGATGAAGTTAGAATAACTTCATTTTAGAAAATAAAATTGTTGTTAATTCAGGGAATATACGTTTGGAAATAGTTTTTATAAAAATAAAGGTAGGTTATTTACGTTTACAGAACGGGAGGTACCAAGAAAGCGATGAAGAAACGGCAAGCTATTTGCTTGAAATGCACTTCACAGGCAGCATCCAAAATCTAATCCGACAGGTGCATACAGCCCTCAACCGAGAGATTGGTATCTGGCATGCAAAGTAGTATCACTGGAGCGATTAAAATAACCATTTAACTCGTTCCATAGACACAAGTCTGCAGGTTCAGATGACATCATTCCTGCGCTAGTAATAAAGGGAATGGATGTTCTGGGTCTACATATGCGGAATATACCACTGTGATCAAAAAGTAAGGTGAATTTGTTTATAAAATGTGAAATCTTTATCTATTCTTGCAAATCAATTTCATCCCCTTTCAAAGTAATCCCCGTCCGATAAAACACACTTTTGCCAAAACTTTTTCCAGTCCTAAAAACAGTGGGAATAGTCTTTTCTCGATATAGCCTTCAAGACCTTCTTCGATTCGGTTTTCATCTCCTCAATCATGTCAAAACGGCGCCACACTCGGGCCTTTACAGGTCGCTCGCGCTCAAAACTTCAAAACCATTTTTTTTTGTGCTAGAATCTTATTGTGAATGCATGGGGTGAATGCATGGATAAACTATAAAAAGACGTAATTTCGCATAATATATATGTATGTAAAACGCAGAAATTTGAAACAATAAAAATGAAAAACCTTAGAACATTTAATATATTTTCAAAGCTTGGTTCAGTTGTTAGGTAAAGTAAAATATTAAGATAAGGATTATTTCAATAGAAAATGATTATAATCAACAAAAAAAAAAAATAAGAAAAAATAGGAATGTATATTTAATTGTACTTGATTCTTTTTAGAGTCAGTAACAAATTTTGAATCTAATTAGGCGGAGTCATCAGAATCCGTGATTTCAAGGTCTTGTACTCAGGAAACTGAATTATCCAAGTCCACCATTAACATATTGTATCACAAACATCCCTATCGAATGATTTTCCCTTTAGAGTTGGTAGTTTTCGCAGGTTAGTAATAAAGGGATCAGAAGAAATTAGGAGTCTATTGAAAGTGTCCGTAATATTGTGAAGCCTTGAAGCCTTTCGGCTAAAATGTTCTCTGTAGGCCTTAAAATCTTTGTTTCGGGCTTCTTGCGCTTCCTTGCTGCTACCCGATTCGTAACAAAGCCTGCGAAATCATTTCTGGGGCGCATGTATAATTTGGCCGTTCCTAAACAATAAATTCTGTTTATTTATATCGAAACCACTTGAAATTGTTTGTAGAATCATGTCAAATCGTCAATAAGTTCTTTTTCAACTTTTCAACTCCAGAGATAGTTGCAGATTCTCGAAATGTTGAAAAAACTTCCTGACTACATTCCCATCGTTAGTGCTACTTTATCCCGGTTTTTGTTGATCGATTATTACTGACATTTTTGCTCTCAATTTTTCTTGAGGAATTTTTTTGTTGTTCTCAACAACATCTTCGGTTTCCTTTGTGATTCGCCAAGATTTAATCGTTAATTTATATGTTAGTTGCAGTAAAAATTAAAATGCTCTTATCCATGAGTGTAACACTGACCAAACGACAAGAAGCCTTCATTGACACTTCCGGATAACATTTGTTGTAAGTTGTTAAAATCTTTGGACCTCATAAATAGCATCGGAGAGAAGATTTAGTCTCACTTAAGGCATTGCATAATTTACCATCGTGAATCTGGCCTTATGCGCCACAGATTATTCTTTATCATCGATCGTTATTGCTGTCAAGTTCTGATACGAATTTTTGTTTGTACTGTGAATGAATGGAACTACCATCGAAACTCCACTTTAAAATTAGGGTTAGAGAATCCAAGGATCTAAACTTCTAATGATATCTTTTTGAGTTGACAGTAGCCGACAGGCAGTATGGTCTAAAATTGATTGCAATGGTACCTCAGCTTCATTTTCTTTTAACGAAATGTTTTCTGGATAATATTTTTTTTTTTGACAAGTTTGTAAGGCGGGAATATTTGCTTCGCATAACTTCGGATTACGTTATATTGTTTTTTGGATAATTCAACTTTAATTATCACAGACAGGACATTAGTTACTGGCAAATATGTTGACTTTTGGATATATCTATCTTTTATATGTTTTTGAGCCAATCCTGGTATTTCGGTTACTTTCTCCACCACGTCTGCATCAAATTTTCTACTGCCCGCCCTCAAACAAATGACAAATGACCTTCCAAGCATCTGCAAATGATGTTTGTCTAGTTTGGAAAAATATTTCGGACATTTTCTTCCTTGTGACGGAAATTTGAGTGCAAGAATCGTCTAAAATGGAGCAAAACCGCTGCACAAATTTTTCACACTAAATTTATTTTTTTCAATTTTTAAATTTTGCGATTTCACTTTTTCATTCACATTTAATTTATTTGAACCTTCTATTGTAACACTACGTTGGCGGATTTGAAATCTCCTTGCGCAAAAATCCCCTTTAAGAAAAAATTCATTGGTCAGATTTGAATGCAAATTTCTCCCTAATTTCGCCATTAAAATTAGTTTTTTGTATTTTAATGTATTACATACAATTACTAGAACTTGCCATAGTAATTTGAAGCATAACTTGCGAAAGATAGGCAACTAACGAATATTTGCTTGTACCAATATATGCAATAATTAAGTCTAATACCAACGGGAAATGACAAGGACTAAAAGTGGTGAAATTAAACAATTGGGACTAAATCCGTCTACCTCATGATTTGCCGAAATGTATACATTGTTTCAGTCATATAATAAATTCAAAATAATGTGAAATTAAAATTGAGTTTTTGAGCGCTATTTCCGAAGAAAATGCCCCAGTGTGGTCCGGCGTCCCCGCATTGGCCTTTTGAGTTTTCTGAATAGCCAGAAGTCGCACGGAACCAAATCAGGCGAATACGGTGGTTGCGGAATGATATGAGTCGAGTTTTTGGCAAAAAAGTATGTATCTATGACATGGTGCATTATCGTGATGAATGGATCAAGAGTTGTTCGCCCATAATTCCGGCCGTTTCACGCAAACGACGAATAACGCTCAAATAATATTCTTTGTTAACGGCGAAAGGAATTCATAGTGCCCCACACCACGATAATCAAAGAAAACTGTGAATATGACTTCGATCGACTTTGCCGTGGTCTTTTCGGTCTTCCTTCACCTTTGGCACGATATTCGCTGGATTGGTTGGTGGTTTCAGGATCGTATGTGTGAATCCAAGTCTCGTCTCCAGTAATAATCCATTTCAAGTGGTCCTGATAGTCAGACAGCAAAGTTTCACACACGATTTTGTCACCAATCGAGACTTGATGCACAAAACGTCCCTCACAATGGTTTAGGTTGAGCCAAATGATATTCCAACACTATGAACGTGCTCTCTAAATGTCAATCGATGATTTTCAAGCACCAAATCTTTGATTTTGTGGGCGTGACCCTCGTCGGTAGACGTTGATGGTCGTCCAGAGCGCGGTTTGCCTTCAACGCTTTCTCGGCCCGCTTTGAACTCGTTCTACCACGTATAAACACTTTTTTGCGCCATAGTTTGATCACCAAAGGCCTTCCGCAATATTTTCAACGTGTTAGCACAAGAATATTCCGCAAACAAAATTTGGTGCAAGTTCTTTCCTCAACAAAATCACCCATTGTAAAAATAGAAAAATTCACTTTTTGTTGTTTACGAAAACACGTGTAACGTGTAAATTGACCTTTTGGCAAACAGACGCCTGGCAAAGGTTATAGACAGTCCTACCAACCTAGAAAAAAAATTTACTTGCCTCCCTAATGCCCGGGAGTTTGAAATGACAATTGCACCTTACTAGACCACAGACACAGCACTCCGTGAACTTACGGCAAAAATTGAAAAGGCGATGTCCCAAAAAAAATACGCCCTAGGCGTATTCATGGACATCGAAGGTGCCTTCAATTATGCTTCATTCCCGGCAGTTTATGATGCGGCAAGACAGCATGGAATCGAACCGCTGCTAATAAGTTGGATCCTTCACATGCTAGAGTGTAGAAAAATCCATTGAAGCAGGATGTCTTAGGGACTGCCCACAGGGAGGGGCTCTCTCTCCACTGTTACGGCTCTTGGTAATGGATGCGCTGTGGCTCCTGGAAGACAAAAAGTTTTCGCGCAAGCATTTGCGGACGACCTAGCCGTCATATTTACCGGCATTGTATGTGACCGCTTGAATGCAACTCTGCATGAAATACACAGTTGGTGCCTCCGCAATGGACGCTATAAGCTACCCACCTTAGCAAGGACTGAAATCCAGCTGACACAAGCAGTCAAGTATTTAGGAGTACATTTCGACTCCAAGTTAACGTAGAAACACCATATCCAGGAACAATATCAGAAATCCTCCAGATTGCTCTGGTGCTATAGGAATGCGATAGGTAAGACCTGGGAACTTTCACCAAAACGGATACACTGGATATATACATCCTTAATAATGGGTTTCTTGCTAGCAGCAAGAAGCTGCTAATACAGACTCAGAGGCTTGGTTGCCTAAGTATTTCTGGAAGAATGAGTACTACGCCGACTGCGGAACTTGAGGCTATCCTAAATCAACCCCCTATTCACTTGGAGGTGAAACAGGAAGCAGCCCCCATATACCATTGGAGTATGGAAAGCCGGCCAATCACACGGTCGTGCGTCTATCTGGAATTTCCTTGCCGGTAGCTCTTAAGCCGGCCGATCATATGGCTTCTTCTTTGAAATGCACTGACATGCACTGTCATAATTACCAAAAGAGGAGAATGGTCGATAAATGGCCATGAGTCTTTTCAGATTACAGACTTAATAATCTTCACCGACGGGTCAGTTATGGAGGGCAGATAGGGCGCAGGGGTGTTCTCGGGGAATCCGATTATGAAACTGGCGCGGTCCCTTGGAAAAATGACAATCATATTCCAGGCGGAGATATATGCCATTTCATTGGCAGCAGAAGGATGTCTGCGACAAAAATGGAGGGGTCGCACCATTCGAATCTGTTCCGACAGTCAGACGGCATTATCAGCACTAAATAGCATCGACATATGAAGCCTGCTGCTGAAACTTAGCCGACTGAAGAAAACATTCCTGATGTGGGTGCCAGGGCACTCTAACATCGCTAGTAATGGGGAGGCTGTCAGACTGGCATACCGAGGGACTGGATCCACAATGCTGGGGCCACAACGAGCTTATAAAATCCGGCCATTCACTGTCAAGTCTACTCTGAAGGGTGAAATTGTAAGTATTCACGCAGCTGAGTGGACATATTTGAATTCTTGCTTGTTGTCCTTTAAGAAGTGGGACATAAAACCCCTAGTAGGGCTTTTAATGGGACACTGCTCCTTAAACTACCATATAGAAAAGATTGGCTGGTGGTTTCGACTATGTGCAGCCAATGTGAGGAGGAGGAGGAAACGGCCCTGCATTTTTTATGCAGCTGCCCGGCGTCCTCAGATCTCAGACGAAGACTTTCGTAAGGTTTTCTTCAATGAAGAATCTGCACACTCTCTGCGTCTAGAGAATTTTCTCAGATTCGCTAAAGCCTACGAAAACCGTAGGCCATTGAATAAGCGATTTATTGGGATAGTACAATGGGCCTAACAATAGCCTGAGTGCTCGGAGCTACGGTTACCGCCAGTAAACTAAGCTACTAAGGTAGAAAAGGCTGGATCAAGCTATCAACGCACCTGAAAGAAAGAGAGAAACACTTTTAATAAATTTTAGAAAATCCTGGAAATAATTTAAAATGTAAGTTATTTACTTACTTGATATGTGGTTGGATAACCGTTTTGTGAAATTACCAGAAAACATCGTCGTTATATCTAGACCACAAGTTTTTCGCATACATTCTTCGAGATCTGTTTTCATCCTTACTCGATGTCGGCCCAAAATTTTTGCGTAGCGTGGGCTAATATAGACGTGGTCGAAGTCGTATCAACGAGGTCCATTTTCTTTCGTTCCTAATATCTATCCAATAAATCTATCTTACCAAACCCGCTTTACCTACTTATTTTTTTGTGGATCCAGTTAAGAAAATTGCTCAAATTGTCAATAACGACTTTTAAATTTATATCGACTTTACTAATGTTATTAACGCGGTTTAACATTTCGTACCACACGTTTATGGATATAATAAGGGTTAGCATTTCAGTTATAATTGCTTGACAATCCCTGAGAATGTCTGCATTTTCGGATTAATTTTGAAGATTATTTATACAATCGATAATATCATCAAACTGAAATAATATATCTTTCACTGAAACAATTCGACTTTCTCATCTTGTATCAGACAAGGATTTTAAGGTTATCCTCAATTTATCCTTTACTAAATGCCATCTCTTACTGGATTTGGAAAAAAGGACATATATTTTTGGGATGAAATCAAAGAACACTTTTGCGATTGATAATGAGTTGGCTGCGTCTACTAAACTGAGATTCCAACTGTGGCAACCATAAGGAGTGAAGAATGCTCTTGGATTGATAGTTCTTGATTTTACTCCTCTGTTAACGCAGGACCATTTTGTACCATTATCGTAGCTTTGGCCTCTACAATTTTGAATATTTAATTGATGTTTTTCAAGTTCATTAAGTATGACGCTTGTTAAAAACTCTCCTGTTATTTCTGATACTGCTAAAAAACCAATTACGAGTGGACGTATTCACGTATCTTAATATAACAGATATTTGTTCGACCCGACTAATGTTTCTTATGCAATCCAGCATTATAGGATAGTACTTAGTTTGTTTAATTTTTGCTATAACCTTATTGACAATAGTTTGTGACATCATTGAAATAAGCTCGTTTTGTATCTGCGGACTCAAATAGTGATTATTTAGCTATTTCGTCATCAGTCTTTCCACGCTTAATACCTTTTTCAAATGATAGCCGTTGAACCATGCTTGTTCTATGTTCTTTCTGATTTACACACTGACACACAGCTCATTGTCACTTAAAGTTTTGTTGAATTCACTTTGCATTACTTCTTCTAATTCTGATCTCATTTTGTCATCATTCTTTTGAAAATGATTTTTGTCCGATTTTGCACTGTGAAAGGTAGAAAGACTTTTGTTTTTAACTTCGCGGCATCTTCGCTTCATTCATTTGAGACTCGGTAATCATATCCAAATCTGCAGTTTCAGAAGTCGATAATTTTTTTGTTTATTTACAAATAATATTCGTTTACTAGCACCAAGAGCTTCATTAGCTACTGCCGCCTCTGCTTTTCTTTTTCGCTTCGATGCACCGGATTCCCATTTTCGGTGCGCATCTCTCCCTGCTTTGTAAAAAATACAGTAATTTACCAATCTGAATTATGTGGAATTTTATTTTCTATAATATAGAATATTACAATATCGCCAGCAAGGTGTGAAAACCTCATAAATCTTAAAAACAAAATTTTAAGGAAAAAGTAAAAACTGTCTCCTAATTTTAGTATGAACACTAATTGATCATTTTTTGTTAATATAAGCGTTTATAATAAATTCAATATACATACACGAGGTTTTCACTCGTTGTCAACGATACAGATAATCTATATCATTTCTTACATGATAAATAGCATTCATCCAGTTGAAAAATTAGTAAAATTTTGTTACTTATCTTATGATTTTTTTATTCGTTCGTTGATTCAACAATAAATAAATATAGAAAGACTCATCATTCGAAGGAAGTAACCAACACTTTCAATAATTTTTATACAATCCGTACTTCTTCTTCTTACTCAGTAAGAATTTAACACAAGAAGTAAAAGTAAATAATTAAAGATATCTCAGATATGTATTGTTTTATGATGTAGCCTCAATAACACTTATAATGAAATGACGAAATTATGGCGGATGTGAACGAGACAGCGAGACTCAAACCGAGAGAATCCCCAGTTCTCAGAAAAAAGGCCCAAACACAACAGTGGAATGACGGCGTGCGTGCGGAGTAAGAGAGCTGTCAAATGAAGTTCATTACAGGCACTTGTATGAGGCAATATACAACAAGTCCGATGCATAATACGGCACGCAAAAAAGTTTGGAAAATTGACAGTTGATTTTCGACAGTTATTGCTGGATGTAATTAGTTTGAATGGATTCGTTTTAAGAACTGCGCAAAGCGCTATTTGTGATGCAAGTGCTAATTATTAATGTCACTTGCATTAGTTCCGTAGCTTCCATTCATAAAAAATAAATTTAAGCCGGAGGTATGTGCTCTCGTAGTGGCATTTAATTGTATGAATTTCATAACATACCTCCGGCATTCAATTTTTATGAATAGAAAGGAGGGGACTAACGCAAGTGACATTAATATTTAGCACTTGCAACGCAAATAATGCCTTCTGCAATTCTCAAAACGAATTCATTCAAATTAATTTCATTCAAAAGTAGCAGCCGAAAACAAAAAGCGCCGTCAAATTGCACATGGCGTAATCTGTCATCAGAGCGAACCTTGCCTATGAAGAGCGAACTTTGCCGACCTGAAATCTTCATTGTACATTGAAGCTGCGTGAGGTCCACAGCTTCTTTCGTGCGCATTCTGTACGCATCGTAATTGTGTTTCCCACTAATCTTTCTTACTATAAGCGGCTCACTTACTCGAATCACAAGCGAAAAGTTTAAATAAGCGAAATGCTACTGTGACTTTTAAAAATCGTAAAACTGGGAGTTATGTTTTGTTGTTATTTCAGGTTCAGGAAAGTAACGTGTATTGCCAGTATTTGTTAGGATTTAAGTTAATTTAGAAATAAACGGGGATTTTAACGCTGCTGACATTGCATTTAAGGAGGCCTTGCGAGGCCCCTTTAATTGCGATGCCGTGGGCGAAGTAGGCCTTCCCCTAGCTAGCTACGCCACAGAACTGTTTTTGATTTCACTGTCAAAACTCCCTACTTAATTATTGTCCATACATTTTCTGTTATATTTAAACCCGGGTTTTATGAAGGCCAGTCAATAGTTGAAATGGCCTCATCCATGAACCCTTGCTGTACAAATCGCGGCCCCCCGAATTTGACAGTGGGGGCTCCGGGATTCGACTGGAGATACTCCAGAGCGAGCATTAAGCGGGATGAAAAAGAGAAATCTTGGTACTGGTGGCTGCGGGATGCCGGTTAGCGGTGGCCGTGCTCAGTCCTGCCATTTGTTTCTTGGTGGGGCTTGGTAAATATGTATACATTGAACGGGTGCTGATTTTGTCTCCAGTTGTAACTTATAAATACATACGTTATTATTCTTTGTTTTTTTTGTATGGATGTTATTTAAAAAAAAAAAAGAAAAAATGTGTAATATAAAATCTATAATTATGATAGTTTTAAGAACAATAATTTAAGTTAAAAGTGTCTTTTGAAGCGATCAAATATTTATTATTACTTTTTATATTTCTTTATTTGCCACTAAGGCCAAGTGAATTCTGTCGGGTTTTTGACCATTTCCCGACAACTTATTGTAAAATTAGATTTTCATTTCTTACTGTTTCTCTTCTCTGTCTGTAAATCGTTATTCAAAAATTTTGAGAGCCCACAGTGGCCATTAGATTTAAGTTATTTTTGTTATTTTAAAAGATTGTTTTTTATTGTTCATTTTTCCAATCTATATACTATTGTTACCTACTTCTTAAAAATAAAAATGATTTAAAAAAAAAAAAAAAAACAAATCGCGGCTTATGATACGACGCGTTGTCTAACTAGAAAGTTGCCTTTGAATAAACTGACAACGGGAAGTTCTCCAGGTATGGTAGAAGGTGCTCTGACACCAAATTCCGGTAGGCTAAAGCTTTGTTTCCCCTGATCTTGACAATAAGCTCCATGTTTGCTGAAACAACTTCATATCTTAACACTAGCGCCAGCAAATTTCACCGACTTTCTGGTGTACCTAGGTTCCAACTTCTTATTGGGAGAACGTCGCTATCAGGACTACATAAATTGAACTTTCGTTCGTCACTGCATATCACTGAATCCCAAAAGGAAATAGAAGAGTCAATATGGCTCCTGACGAAGGTTAACCGTTTCTTTCCGGTGTGTAACTTTTGTTTTTTTTTCAGTCTTTGACGTTCTCTGAGTAGTTCTTCAAAAGTCGCTGTCTGGTGGTTCTGACAGAAATATTTACACCTTAACTTCTTGCATTACGGCTCTTATTTGCGTGGAAATACCGAAAGGATCGTACAATGATTGTCGATCAATTAGAGAGTATTCGCTTTCTTTGTGCTTTCACGTACGTAGATGTTCCATGCCATTTGCTTTTCATCCTCCGTAGAACTCTTCTTGCGTCCCATTTCAATTCTTTTGCATGATTTTTCACTTAAAGTTCTATGTTTCTAACTTTTAATAAAAACAAAACACTTTTAAAACTTTCACACTAAGCAACATTTCCAAAAACAACAGGGTGTGCTAATTAAAATTCTAGGCAAAAAGTGAGCCCACACCGCTATTATTTTTATCAAACAATCGAAAACCAAAAATTAGATATTTTTGAGTGGTTTACATTGCTTAAATATGTGACCTCTATACTACGTAACCAAAAAATTATTAGAATATGATAGGCGAAGACAGCTTTACGATTTCTACAGCAGAAATAAATCGTCAGATGCTGCCTCACCTCTGCCCTGGGAGCAGCGTTACTGAAGCGGTTCGCAGATGTTAAGTGCTTCTTTTTGTAATTCGCAGAAGACGATATTGAACGAAAATCCGTCCATACTTCGGGCCAAAACTTGGCCAGAACTGATAATATTTTTTTAAGAATTGCGGTGTCCTAAATCCGCTTCCACTTGATGTGGGACCGGACCAAATGGGGTCCTAATATTTTTGAAGTTTGGATGCTAAGCCCTAAACGAGGAGTCCGTGGGTCAAAAAAAGAGGGAGTAAGTCGCTCCCCATTTGATAGGACCCCGCAATGCTTAACAAAATATATAAGAATATGTTACATTTGCAAAAAATGCAGTACATTAAATATTAATATTAACAAAACACTAATTTTAGTTCCGCAATGAACAGCCATTTACATTTATTTAAATGTTTTTTACAATTTTTTTAAAATGGAGTTTGACGTAGAAAAACGTTAATAAAATTACCCAAAATATTTCCAATTTCAATTAAAGTTCGTATATTGATTTATTTAAAACGAAACTATGAAAGATTTTTAACATAATGTTGTAAAATACGAATTTCAAAAGGCATAAGTCAATGAAATTAATATTTCGCTGTTTATTGTCATTAGAGCTTCTGATAAACACAACATGGTAAATACCGAGAGAAAATAATTTGCATTTTTTTTTGATAAAATTCCCAAAAACAGAAGTCTATTCTTTAGTATTTGTTAAAAAAAGTTATTTTTTGTAAAAGAAACACGTTAATATTTGCTTTCAAATGTTGCTTAGAACTTTGTTGCGCCACCTTTGACTTTAATGACACCCTTCACCCTTTTAAGCCTGGAAGCATATAAAGCACTCAAATATCGAGCCTTAATGGTTGTAGGTTTCCTTATTGTTATTTTAGCTTTCATTTGGCGCCACACATTTCCAATTGGATTGAGGTCTGGACTCATGTGATGCAAGTTGAATCCTCCTGGTGGTGCCTATCCCAAAAACATGTTTGCGAAACTGCTTAATTCTATGATCAAAGTTCGTATTAATAATTTCATTGATGAATACAATCCTGCCTGCTAATTGTTATGCCCATTCGGCAGGCAAATCTACATCGGATTCGATAGCAAAAGGTAAAGGTCAGCAGGTGTTGGCTGTGGTGCTGGATGTGAAGAACGCCTATGAGAAGGTTGATCTGGCTACTCTTAGCGACATAATGGATAATGTCCAATCGACGCCTACAACTAGGGCTGGACAGTATTCAAGTTGGAAATGGCATTTTAAGTCCAATGTCGCTTAATATTAATACAACATCGCTGCATAATAAATGCTCTGATAGCATCGACATCTTCCAATATGCGGAAGATTTCCTGATTTGCCACTGCAGACGATTGGTTGTTGACTTTCAAATGCCCATTATAGAGTATGCCGCTACGTCAACTATGAATCCGCAAATATACTATGAAAACAAGCTCAACTCAATATCTGCTTATATTCTGAGAAGATCCTTGGGGCTGACTAGAACGATCCCATTGGACTAGATTTTTGCTTTCGTCAACAAGCCGCCTCTCCGTTTCAGAACGCCCCTCCTGACAGCCAAAGAACTTCTTAAATTACAGGAAAGAAATCCCAAAATCTATCATTTTGTGCTTCAGAATCGGAATGCCGGTGCCCGTCGCAACTCAACCATGTAGGCATCTGGGCTCTAGTCCCACAAGTTTGGTAGAACCCTTCCCTGTAGATGCTCTGAAGGCAATTCAGGAACACTCCTATAGAGAGAATGATTTTTTGGCGACATTACGTGTCAAAGGGCCATTTTTCTCTAACATTCACGCTGTTTTAGCCATAATCCAACCGGAGGTTACGCGTACGCTTATAGCTTTCGAAGATAAATTACTGAATCCTCTTCAGGCCAATCATACATATAACAAAATTTTTCTTAAAAGGTTTGGAAACATAGATTCGGCAAATGTAACACTTGCATGAACTTGCAGAAACTAACAAACACATAATCTTCGAATGTAAAGTGTATGCCCGGGTTCAAGTTCAGTGTACCATAGATAGTATAATAAGTTTTTTAACCTTCAATAAATCTTTCTGAATAGAGATCCTTGCATGATTGATAACCACTCATTTTTCTTTAAGGAGCCTAGAGTCAGTTTATAATATATATAGTTTCAGTTTCTTCGCGGCACCGCATTTTCTGTCATCCCCGGTCTTATTTCTTGCATTGATCTATTTTTACCCCTCGGCGCTCCAATGGTTCCCAATGGTTGGTAGAATCGCGGAGAAATATCTAACTCACATGGTGTCAGATACCTTAAAACTGCCGAATAGCTTCTAAGTGTTCGTGCGTCAAGTTACTACCGCCTTTCTGGTCTTGTCTGGGGGCCTTTCGGATGGAGGATAAAGACAACTTTTTATTTCACTCGAAGGAATATTGTATCTTAGTTTTCCGGACCCTAGCAAGCCTTGATTCTACAATGCATCCTGTTTTTTCCGGATCTCATCTTTTTGTATACTGAAACTTATAATGCATCCTGGTCATCGTCATCAACTATGATATCGACTAGAAAACACTAACATGATGCATGTTAGTCTGGCCCGTCTTCACCACGTTATTGTAGACCAATGAGGGTCCGATTTGTGCATGAAACAAAATACGTGACGGACGACAAAAGTGGGTGGAAAAAATGGACATGTTTTTACGAAGCACCAATTGCTGATGATAATGGTAGATGGTAAAGCATGCAATGCTGCATCACACAATGCATCTACTCAGAGGTGCTACATCAGCATCATGGCGCTATCTGAGACTAAACTAACTGAAGAAAATTTAGAGTTTGGTTTATCGATTTTGCATGCCAGGGTAAGATTTTTTGAAACACTCCTCCAGTGGAGTAAATCAAATTAATTTTAGTTGAACAAAGGATTCTTTTTCAATTTCAAAGATAAAGGAGTCTCATTATAATATTCCGTTTTTCAATAAATACTTTTATTCATCCTAAACTAAAATAAGTTCACATATAAAGTTATAACCTTAATGCGTAGAAATCACCTAAGACAGGTAAAAATCCGCATGGGAATTTGCTGGTCTATGGGAAAGCAGTTATAATCACGCACTATTATCCGTAGACCGCAAAGTTTTGAGCGTTCATTTCCTAAAAATTAAATATTGTATAAAGTTTAACGCGCCCAATTAATTTTATTTCTAAGCTAGAATCGTTCCCATCTATAACATTGATTCGAAATTCAGAAAAAACTAGAAATCACCAGATGGAATATTTGAAGAAATGTGCGTTACTGACTTCAAACAATGAGAAGACACTAAATCAGTTATTAGACTTATTAAGAAATAGTATCAGAGTTTAGTTTGTATGCGTAGTGATGATGATGCATGAAAAGAAGATCATCGAACTCAAATCACTTTCTGCATTCTAAAGACAGTGGGTAAATACATATGTATCTTATATTAGAAAAGTTTCTATTCAGAAATCTATATTTCGTATTTTGTCTCTATAATGCAGTAAACAATTAGGGATGGTATTATAATCTGTACAACCGTCGAAGAAGAAGCGATAGGACAGCAATCTCGAATGAAAAGAAATGACTGATTCTCTCATAAGTATCGAAAATTCTGCAACGTCCTCTTAAAACCAAGCAAGGCAAATGCAGTGACCGTAGCCGATTTGCAATATTGTTAATTTGTATTTCAAGTTCCTTATTGATAAAATGAATGAACGAAGCTCTATTGCCGTGCTGTCTCTCCATTAGTAGTTCGGGACACCACCTAGAAGGAATATCAATCGTCTTTCGGTTTAACCAGCTCTCCTTGGTAATACCTCTGGACGTTCTGGCGATACTCTCCTGTACTATGAATATGAAGAAGAATCAAACCCAGAAGAGCCCTGTTGGGCTTATTCTCATAGTCCCAGTGATGCCCACACAAGCTTGCCTTCAGGTGATTTCATTGGCTTAAAAGTATTCACTGCTGATCTCACTCTGCGTTCTGATTTTACGTCTTTGGCAATTTTCCAGTTTTTCTTTTCCGTCTCTTTCTCTATTATTGAAATGTCAGATAGGGTAGAATGTTCGTCACCTATTGGATAGGACCCTGGGAAATGAGTTTTGAGTGACCCTCATTCTCCGTAAATATCTCATCTTTCCTTTCCAGTCATACAGATGTTGTTCTAACTTTGGCTACCGCCTTGTGTATTCTGGATGCTTTTGTGGTTTGTTTAATCACCTCACAGAATTTTCTGAAGTTATTTCGCATTACCTTCCTGATATTCGTCACCGTGTTTTTGTAGTTTGATCAGCTCTCGGTTGTTTTTGCCCGGTTGAAGAGTTTTCGGACCTCTGCTTCATCTTAGCTAGATTTCTATTTCATCAGAGAAATCCCTTGAAGAGGTGGCAATCTGAACGGAACACCTGACCTCATATATGTTAACGCGTTGCAGTCTCTCATCATTATCTCTTCACATGCATTCCAACCTTTTCTCCTGGGTTTCAATGTTCAAATGTTGGTGTATTTCTTAGATTGTGTATGTCAAGAATAACTTCAAGTATCTGTTCACCTTTATGATGGGGTCTCTGCTTCGGAAAATCTCATTGAGTGCGTTGGCATCGCAGCAGAGAAAAAGCTGTAGCACTTGCCTTCCTCGTACTTTATCAATCTATTGACTGGCTCCGGTGGGATCCAGATATCGGGTACTGGGAACAGCCGGATACCATGACTATTTCAGAAGAACTCGATGCGGCTTCCAGTGGAAATTCAACATGTATATTTTCATTTGAATTTAAGAACGATGCAAGCCTCGTTTTTCACAATAAGACTGTAGATATGCTTCCGGTACGATACCATTATTAGAAGTTTCCCTTACAATAATTGCGCGCACAGCTTTCCCATGATCGAGGTTTATCCGAGTTATCCTGGTGTTGGCTATTAGCTGGGTAATGTTAGAGTATAGTCCTCCTCCTCTGACATAGCGCGGTTTGCTCTAAATCGTTAGAAATGCAGGTCGAAATTGTCTAACCTTACTTGCTCCTGCTGTTTCCACCTCTCTAATCTCTACAGTTTCTTTAGGAATTCCATTCTCAACATCCTCTTCGGTACTTGTTGCTTTTGATTGCGTCCAGAGATCATTTGGCAACGATGAGGTTTAAAAACTTGCCAGCGGTTATTTGAAAGCTGATTGTCACCCTGGGTTTTCCGAGTATATCATGCCCAACACATGACGATGGTTCTGTTGCCTTCCAGCCTGGCTTCTAGCGTATTGACGTATGGTATTTCACCCCTTAGACATCTGTATCACGATTAGATTTTCGATTACTTCCTCCTCCCCATGAATGAGTACTTGTACCGGAAATGATCTGGCGAGAATAGCTCTTGAATAACCTTGAACGTGTTAACATGGCTAAAGCTGGGTCTCCTGGCTCCTAACTTTGCCTCTGATGTTCCTCGGGTTTCCTTCCTTTTGAGTTCCGATCCCTTTTTAAAGGACCATTCGCTTTTCCGGATGTGTCCGGATAGCTCAGTGGTTAGAGCACTGGGTTGTCATACGGAAGGCCGCGGTTCAAATCTCGCTGGTGGCAGTGGGATTTGTATCGTGATTTGACGTCGGATACCAGTCGACTCAGCTGTGAATGAGCACCTGAGTCAAATCAGGGTGATAATCTCGGGCGAGCGCAATGCTGACCACATTGCCTCCTAGTGTACCGTTACGGTCTTGAATGAAGTACTTTAACACATTTCAAAGCCCTGATCCAACATGAATTGTTGCGCCAACGATTATTATTATTATTCGCTTTTCGTTCACTGATGTCCCTTGATCCTTAGATCTACCCCCAGGCCTCCTTCCGATTCCAGACCGGCTTCATACAAAGCAGATAAATTTTGATTGGTTCCGGAGGCATGTTTTCGTTGTAACGTCAGATAAGCTTAGACATACTCTTGCCGTGCCTTTTGATCATGGAGCTTTGTTAGTCATATGCTTCGCAGTAGACCAATATTAGGCTCTGCTGCATGGCTCTCTCCTGGGGGATCGTCGGGCAGTTATCAGTGTTGTCGAGATATGCGTTCACTTAAAGGACCAGCTTGCTTATGGTTCTATTGACAGCACTCCTTAAATCACTTGCGGGTAGATGTCAGGAAGGTCGCTTACCATAGTCCCGGCAACACGGTAAAGTCAAGGTTACTCGCTAAGATGACCAGGTATCAATGAGTCAGTTACTTCTGGCTGCAATTTATTTCGTCCACATATTGAACTGAAATCCGAGGACAATAGCGACACTTACGTATTTCTTTTTCTTCTTCGCGTTTGGTCTAGGTTTCATTCTAGATTTGCCTTCATGCTGCGTGACTCAATTTCTTATATCTGTTACATTTGATGTCTTCCCATCTTTTCCTCGGTATTCCGACAGATTCTCTTCATCGATACTTACGTACCTAACCAAGAATATAATTGAAGCCGTTGAAATTGCAACCCCTTTGAAAGGAAGAGCTCATGGTGGTAATCGAAACCACCATATACACCACAGTAGTTCAAATCTTTCCCCGAATGTTGAAAGAAAAAAGCAACCAATTTGGCAATATTAACGCCCTCATGGAGTAAAAAACTTGGTGCTAAGGAAAAAGTTGCCGTTCGTAGGGCGGATACAAATTCCGCCATCTGGAAGACCCCAAAAAGTCAAAACCCCAAAAATATAAGAAAGTCTTGCCACAGATCACAAGGGAAACTGAGTGATCGCGAGTATTACTGGTCATTCTGGCAGCGTCTTCAGGTACAGAGGGTACAGAAAGAGAACCCTTTAAATTACTCCACTTAAACATAGAAGAACAATCTAGCAAATTTTATATATTATCCGTCCGTATTAGATGTATATTTAGATATTTACAAATTTACCCAGCACTAAGAAGATAATCGAAAAAGAACCCACCCAGAATTTCGTGACATAGTCTTGTTGTCTAAGTAGCAATGACAAAATCGCCATTCTCCTTATATTTAATGCCATCCTTCGACGAACGTTCAGTCCTTACAGTTCATTTGGTGGACCTGTATTCCAGTATTTGTTAGCTCGTCCAGGGGTTCACCCACATAAGCGGTGATTTTACCCGGCCCTATGGACAACCTTGAGTAGTTACATACTGGAGGAAGCCAGGGTGTTTCCCACTCCCTTACGGATCAGAGCTTCTCATATCTCTGTGGGCGAGAGCTATTTCTTCTGTTTCTATGGTATTTTGTAATATATCCGTTAGCGGATGCAAGGCAGTTTCGGTTGACCGTCCTGCTCGGTAAGCTTGTTGACACTGATGTAGGGGATTACGCATTAGATCGCTAGTTCTAATAGAGTTGTATATGACCTTCTCCACCGTTTTGACCACGAGCGATATTAGGCAAATTAGTCTGAAAGAATTAATGTTAAAAAGATGCTTTGTACTTGCTTTCGGTATAAAGACCATTTTCAATGCCTTTAGTATATATCCCAGGATTATGTTGCCCCTTATTACCCTTACAGGAGACTCTCTGCAGTAGTGCTGGGAAGATGCCATCTACTATGGGTGATTTCAGTGGTTTGAAGATCCCCCCTGCCCACCTGACCGTAGCTTAACAGCATACCTCTTTTGCTAGTTTCCAGTTCTCCTTTCTTCCTCTTTTGTTGTCGTCTGTCTGATTATTTAGTGATCCGACATAGAGTGGACAGCCAGATCGCCGGAAAGGAACTATAAAAGACAAATATATTTTAAATTACGTTTAAGGGGGTCATCTCGTGTGAATGCCTTTTCCCCACTTTCTTGGGAATTGTTTGTGACTGGATAAAGATAATATCTCTGCTGCGACACTAGAGGGCGCTCTGCTCACCTTAAAGAAAGAAAATAAACGACATTTTAACGTGCGGATTTAACTACGATTCGCAAACTAGGATTATTAAAAAAAATCAAAAGGTACATTTTTGGTGCCTTGTTAATTTTTTTTTTTTTGTAAATTTGGTGGTTGCCATGAATTCTTTAATGAATAAAAAAAGGCCCAATAAATCGCAATTATCCTAACCGAACCGTAAAAATATATTCTGAATAAGTCGTAAAAATTTCGAAATATTTCGTTTGATAGATTTCGGGCTATATTGGCAGCAGATTTTCAATATGCAGTTTCGAGATTGTTTAAAAACTAGAATGCGATTATTAACCATAAAATGTTAACTGACCATTAATCTGCTATACCTAGTCAATAAACTTTCGGTTTCTTAAAGCAACAACATATGTAAAGCCTTGGCTTCAATTTTCGTTGTTTTAGTGAAGTCATTCGGATCAGTAAATTCACACTTCATTACGGCGGTCTACATAAACCTGACATACGACACTTAACTTGTTTCAGACTGTAATTAAAACAGCACTTTGTCCAAATGTCCTATACTATATCTAGGTACACAATTGATAAAACAAAATCGATTTCTCGAATCAGACATGACCCCCTTAAGAATGATTCAAGCTCTTGGTTTTTCGTTCCAAATTACCTGCATGCTTCCTACTTGCAGGCCATGAATCTGGTCCCGGTACACCTAGGGCTCTTCAGCCAGCACTTTTCCAATGCTGCCCTTGGGACTTGCCCTTACAATTACTACAGATGCAGCTTTAGCATGGTGGAGGTTTGCCTGGGCTCTGTTAGTACTGGCCCTTGGCTCCATTAGTCTTTTGAGCTCCTCTCCACTATCCGACATGACGATTTCCTACCCGTCGCTATCCAATCTAAGTCCTACAAAATCTAGGTCGTTTAGTTTCTCCTTTCCACGGGCAGCAGGTCTACTTCCCCTCCTTGTAGCCTCTGTAGCGTCCGAGATACCTTCCGGGACCTCGGTTAGTTTTTTATCCGATGTCTCCTCCGAAGTGCCTTTCCTCGGCTTTCCTTTGTGCTCGTGCAGAGGAATATTGCCAAAGCTTCAGTTGATATGGCAATTTCGACGATCAACCGAAGGCGATCAACTCCAGAGATCGGTCATCGACCTCGATTGTAAGGAGTCTACCATTGTCCTCGAAATTACTTCTGAAGACTCTCCAGAATCGCGTATGGAACTCCGCATTCTGAGCAATTAGGAGGCTTATAAGATCTTCCGTCTCTAGTGCTGCGGCTTTAGAAAAAAACAATATCAAAGTGTGTGATCCGATTCCGCTCCTTACCAACCTGACAATTTAGCGAATATAGTGCTAACCCACTCCGCAGTGTCCTCCATCGCGTAATCAACCAGCATGTTACTTTGTCGAAACCGTAACTCGGTAAACACAAGCTCTGCAATCCATTCCTTGTACATTTGCCTGACGACAAGGTCTTTGATAGTTTCCTGCTCCTCACGAGTGGATGCCCGGGAAACGTTTTTGACAGTATGAACAGTCGAATGCCCTCGACCGCACCAGCATGGCGGGCTTCCTGACTCCTGGCTTCTCCCCTGACCTACACGGAATTTCCCCCACTTGGGTTCAGGTTTAGGTTTTTTTGGGAGCATTCCCTTCATGTAGACTAGTCTCCGTTGCTCCCCGTTTTCTTGGCTTGGATAAAGATGGTTTAGGTCTGTTTTGAGCCTTCTTAAAGGCCTCATCTGATTTCAGGCCTTTCTTCTGATAACACAGGTACGATTTTTCACCTGCCTCCTTCCTGACATATGATATACTCATCTCAGACGTGCTTTTGCTTGTCCCTGCTATTTGAACAATAATCTTTGTTGACTGCAGTCCTCGCAGTAGGCCTATGTTGACTTTGGCTCTATTGCTTGACGTCCCAACTACTGCTCTCCATACTTCGCGCTGCTGGCTGATTGAGCAGTTTGTGTGCGGTACGGGGTCCCGATTTTTTGATTTTATTTTTTATTTTTTTTTCATTTTTGTACTCATTTCGTTCTCACTAGTATGGGGGTCAGGAGATCCGCCATGCTATATCCCCCCATTGCAAGGTAAGGTCAAACCTACTCACTGAGGCAAACAGGTATCAATGAGGTTCCGTTCGAATACAATTAGTTACCCCCGATTGCAAACTACTCAATAGGCACGGCTTGCATGGCACCCTGGATTTGGGAAAGTGCTTTTCGAGTTTCCAGTCCAGATCCGTAGCGTTTTGGTAATAATAGGGTCGCCTGGTACTGAGTATGGCTGTCACTATCCACTAACGGCCTTGGTAAACAAGAAGCCTGGCTCCTGGAGAACCACATATCACTCTCGATGAGAGGCGTAAAGGAAAAGACAGGTTGTCCCCAGGGAGCTATACTCCGCGTCAATCTGCCCTGCAGTACACTGCTTGATCCATAGGGAATAGATATTCAACCAGGCTTTCAAAAACACCACCTATCGATGCCATCCTGACTTGCATACCTCGTTCGGCGATTTAGATTATTCAATGATCAAATGCTCCTTTCTTATAAATTTGATAGCTGCCTTTCACTTTTATAAGAAAGGATCGAAATACTGGTATATGCAAAATAAAAAATAATTGCCTAGCGGCAGATGATCTTAACAGGCATTGGAGGCTTTTATTAAGTTTCCTTCGGGTACCCATTTATCTACAACTAACAACAATGGAAATTGACTTAATTTCCATAGTTTCAAACTTATGTTAAATTTGCTTAGGTCCTGTTAGGTTAATATCTTTTAAATTATGGTAGCCATATTTACTAATAAAAAATATTGGTTTAAAATAATACTAACCTTTTTGGAAGATTTTTGATTGTGTTATTACATCCTCAAGAATTTTAAGTTACTTAATCAAAAAATCCGAAACGATAATGATATCCATTTAATAAGGTACAATATTCAAAGCTTAGATACAACTAACCTAACATGGTTAAATTTTGCATTGATTAACTCTTTATTTGCAATCATGCAAGAACTAAATGATCAACAAATTTGGGAAGCTTAGCCTTCATGTATATTTTATTCCTTTCTCTATTTTTCAGCTGTTTGTGGATGTCATATTTTGGAATAACTTTACAAGATATTTTCGAAAGACAACATCAAAACGATTAAGCTCATTATCAAAGTCAAAACAAATCTGCAAGCTATCTTACAACATGCAATCATACAATCCAACACATCAATTTAATAAGATTTCGGAATAATCTACTAGATAAACAGAGATAATATTCAGCTTTTAATTTAATTTCGCCGCAGGGAAATTTCCACTGTATACGTAAATTAATGAAAAATGTTTTGAAAATAAGACACTCATTTAACATTTGATGTTATTTTCTTGTAAATAATTAGTAGAAATTGTTTAAAAGTCGAGGACAATTGCTAGATATCTATAGAACTAAAGATTCCAGTATTGTAAATGTTAATAGCATAATATGTAATAATAACAATTAATCAAGCAAACCAGTCAAGCTTTTGTTTTCTTTACATTTAGATTTTCTAGAAAAATTCTTGTCAATGAAGTAAATAATATTTTAAATTGTACCTGAAGATAATCAATGGTTTTTAGGCATCTTGACAAACCGCAGAAATCTTCCTCAAATAGTATTTTCATTTACTTTCTATTATACTAAAGAATTCAAATAAATCATGAAAACTGACCCTTAAATCAGGTAAATATCACTCAAATTGATCGTAAACCTAATTTATCAGTTCATCCAATGAGTTTCTAGATGTTGAGTAGTTTTCTTGTCACTAAACAGAATTTTAGCAATCGAGCACCAGCATTAACGCATTTCATGCATAATATTTTCGTTGGAAGTCTCCCATAAGTTTTGCCAGCTTTAACTTTTTTACTTATAAATACCATATAATTTCTCATAAGAAAAATTTCCGAAATATCCAAATCAAATCTAACAAGATCTGGAAATGAACGTTCTCAAACTTTTTTTATCCGATCACATCATTGACAAATTTACTAAAATGCAAATTTCATGCTCAAAGTAGAAAAAAAAAACGTTTACAAACGTCTAATGCAAATGAAAATTTTATTCAAATTCTCCATCTTCTCCACCTTCTCATTCACGATTTGTATTCATTTGGAATTATTCATTATTTTTTATATCTAGTTCTACCGAACACTTTTTTCACTAAAAAGTTTATCATTTTCGTTTAGTTGTTTCAAAATGATAATGCTGGGCAAAACCAATTATGGATTTATGCAAACTTATGCCATGTGAAAAATGTGATATGTTTGAATATTTTATGACATTTTATCAGAATTGTGTAGATATTTAACTACAAACTATGTTTTGAATAAAAAAATGCCTTTTACCAATTCCAGGTTTTATAGGGTACCTATCTAAAAATAGAAGACATTATAAATAGTTGATTGGATGCGTTAACATGGACTTCGTTAACTGATGTATTTGTTTATTCAAATTTATTTTGTTTTAACCTTTTTTTTCATTTCAATAAAATACATACGTATAGTCACGTATGTTTTTTGTAAAAGTCATTCTCGTCCGAAATCCAGGCAGGGTGACAAAGTTAAAATGGAACCGGAACTATAAATGAAGGGACTTTTCGAAGTCACGAAGATCGGGAGCAACAATACTAATTAGAACACTAATTTTAATTTTGTCTATAAACTCACGTTTTCGAATCACAGATATTAGAATATTAGAACCGTAACTCTCGATTCCCAGGGTTCAAAACCAGTGACGAAAAAATGCAAATTTAGCAAATATAATTTACTTAATCTGGTTTGAAAAGAAACAGTTCGCATACTAATATGAATATCAAAATAGATTCGTTCCAAAGTTTAATTACATCAGATTAGGCTTGTCTGCAAAAAAGGGCAGGTGACCTTAGGATCTCTTTCGTTTCGTTCGACTCCAATTCTAAGTTCTCCTGGAGTGGAGATTGTTTACAGCGTGAAGTGAAGGGAGAACAAGTCGAGGAACCGGAAGCTAGACGATAGCAAATTTCAGACCAGCTTCGGAAAGTACTAATTGAGACCTTTTATTTGATATCCCACATGACTATATTCGATGAAAACAAATTTACACCTCCCTTTTGCATGTATGGGGACCCCCCTTAAATTTGACGTAGAATTATGTAACTAACTGTAGGCGTGAGAATCGCTACAACCGTCTTCGAAAAAAATGCGTGTGATGGACGGACAGACAGATAGACCGACAGACAGGCAGAACACAGACAGTAAACCTTGTCTTACACAAAACCTTAAAAAACCAGGCTCGGAGTGAAAATTATGTGGATCTCCTCTGACTTACATAATTTATATAATTCCGTTAAAGTTTCTCGATGCTGCCCTTCTGAGAAAAGTTTAACTCTCCGGGGAGTTGCCCTTTTGCCCCCTCTCTCGAGGGGTTTGGTCCCTGCTGATGACTTCAGTGGAGTATCCATGTAGAGGAAGGAAAGTATCGGCGGGATCTCTCAAGGTAAAATTGTAATTGCCTGCGGAATGCATATGCCAAGATAACGATACTGTATAATCTACGAAACCAGAAACACGGCGCTTCAAATACTAAAGGTTTTGTAGATTATTTGAGTTAGAATATGAAGGCACTCCACCGTCCCTTTCCTACAAGGTTTGTAGTATATGTGTATTAAGTAAGTAAAACTATTCGCTTTAATGTGATAGTGACATTTTATGTAAATATTGTCTTAGTCGTGATAGCCGCGCGAACGTCCGAGCTAGATCGGGCCCGGCTGGGATTCCCACCAACCACCTCGGTCTCGTCAGCCCACCCACCAGTTACATATTACTTCCCGGGGTGGGCTCCTGCCCTTTAGGTTTTCCTCATTATTTCTCTCGGCACTTTATCCTGCATTTTTTATGATTGTGGATGAAACCGTAAGCCAGTTCTCCTGCAGCCGCAGAGTTCTCTCCGTTGTTAACCATCTCCTTTTTCTTCTTTTTCAGTCTTTGTCTAGTTCAGAGGGGAGCAGCTCATCTTGATCAGTTCCGCCATTTTGCTCTGTCAAAGACTTGATCTGGATATAGTCGCGAGGCTTTAAAATCATCACCCAGCACATCAAACCACCGTTGTTTCGGCCGACCTTTTGGTCGTTCTCCATCAACTTCCATGTTCAGACTAATCTTAGCAAGTGAATTCTTATTAGCGCTAATTACGTGACCATACCAGTGAAGATGCCCCTCTCACAATTTTTCCACGATTGATACAACCCATATCGTTCGCGAATATATCTATTTCCGATCATGCCTCCTTGCGCCACTGGCCCAACGTAACATCTCCATCTCCATTACCGCGAGGCACCGTTCATTGCCTTTTATAGTTGCCCAACATTCAGAACCACAGAGGGCGACTGGACAGACAACACTACGGTGAATTTTAGATTTGAAACCTTCGGTGATACGTCGATCACAAAGAACACCAGTTGTGGGACGCTACTTCATCCAGGTTGCGCTAATGCGTAAAGCACTTTCATAACACAGTTCACCACTGGCTGGAAGCATGGATTCCGGATATTTAAGTCGTTCAGTTCTGGGCAGGTCACTGCCACTGACATTAATAGTGCCCATTTCATTAGGATTGGTGGTTAAACAATATTTTATGTAGATTCAATTTGAGACTGAGTTCCATGAGGCGATCATTCCAGTTTCGAAAGTAGTTATGGGACGCAAGGATAACATCATCTGAATAAAACAGTGTATAGAGCACTGGACGTTGGATGTCGCGTACGTGCGTTGCTGTGTGCGTTCGTGTCAACTTTTGACAAGTCGATGAAGATCTCTCTCGCTATGCCGAGAATCCAGTTTATCGTAGTGATCTATGGAATGTTCCGGTAACAGCCATCGTTTTTTTTGCTTCCCGATTGGTATTCTTGGCAAGACTTTTATCGCCGAGAAATTCATGTTAACGGCATTTCTTTTCATGGACCTCCATGTGGACATCGTCATTCCAAAGGTAAATATCTCGGTTGACCATGAGGGTTGCATAGGGCGGTTTGTAGATCGTGTCTTTAATTTGGTTCCATGATTTTGAATTTAGGAAAATGAGGCAATGGTGTACCATGTATTTACAAGCAGACATATGTTCGTTACCTTCATAGCATTCAAGCATGCCACCGGTTGCCGTCTGCCTTTTCACCCACATGGCCATTAAGTTCGCGACGACAATATTGTTAGCAGACGACATCTCTATCGAGATGTTCCCAAAAGGCATCTTTCTCGGCAGCGGATCAACCTGTCGTGATTTAACTTCTTGAATGGCATCACGGAAACCCCCAGAGATGGCAATGACAGCACCATTTCTATTGTGTACGGGTATTATATCACAGCTATTGGCACCACGCCATCATGTTTCTTGTAGAGCGCAAATATCAATGCGCCCTTTTCGAAGGGCTCCTGCGAGTTTCTGTGGCTTTTCAGGGAGGGTAACAATATTTAGCGTGCAGATACGTATTTTTTTTGTTTGGATTAATTTGCTTACTTATCTAATGCCCTCCATGCGAACCCCTATTTAACGACAGGACCGGGGTCCGTTCCGCCACATCGACTGAGGTGAACGTACTAATATTTCTCCATGGCTTTGGATATCTCAACCCGATTATTACTGCTTTGATGACAGCTAATGTGTCTTTTTGGTCGGCCTGTCCGGAAGACGCCACCAAGAGAGATCAAGTAGCTTAGTGGAATAACTCCAATTATACTTTATTTATCCCTTTGCCTGATCCCAGCATTTAATTTTTGTTTTTACTGAAAATAGTCCAAAGTACTTCGCCCCAAATCCACCTCCTCCATCTGGAAAAATTCGGCGAACTATCCACCCGAAGCGATGCGAACACTGCCTGTAGCAATCACTTTATTCTGTAATGAATGGGGTAATGTGGTAGTTTGTCTCCCGAATTAGCCTGGGTGTAAAGCGGAACGGAACGGACCATTCTGGCTCGAAGCAGTCTGAGATTGCTTTGGTTCGAACTTTATCGTCCTCGCTGTCTCCGCCGCGTAAACTTCGACATCTTCCAGATGCCAAATATCCTGGAATACATATGTCCATAAATGTGCCTTTAATTCGGTTTCAGTTGGCGGATTTCGAATGCATTTTAAATATTTAAAGTCAACCCAGCGCAGCAGCCATGCTTATTGGATCCATCGCGCTCCAACAGACTATAGTCGCTTTCGAAGATGAGTACCAGTCTGTTGTAGATGACTCTCCCTATCATCTTTCCCATTGTAACCGACAGGCAGAACACCAAGTTTTGCCTTTTCCACTGAGCAGGGAATATTGCTTCATTTAGTTCGGCTCAGAATTCACGGCCAGCTATGTTAGGGATGCCATCCAAACCTGAGGTCTTGCTGTCAGTGCCTCTTCAAAATTCTTTTAGAAGGCGCGGAGATCTTTGCATCGTTTTTAATTCCACCATGTAAGTTCCATCCTAAACAATTCAGCTTTCTTTTTGCACAACTATTTGAAGTAGTTCCTCTTGCTTTTCGAATGGCGTCTTTTAAGTAACACTGCAGTTTTCAGTGTGCCTCGTGTCATTCATCGCTAGCGGGTTTTCCCGAGGATCTGATAATGCTGCTTTGCCCAAAAAATATGCAGCTCGCAGTGTTGTGATTTCATTAATAAAAATAAAACTAGGTAGCTTGCTCCTACTGCAATATATTTGAATAGTTAGTAAATACGTATTTCGAAAGCTACTTACTTTCTTCTTCAGTACTTAAGCTACTCCTATTTTGTGATTTCATTGTTCCTTCAGTAGCTGGATTGCCAACTCCAGTGGTACTCGCCTTCTGCGCATTGTAGCATCACCTGTTTTTGTCACCCATTGGGTGATCTAGGTTTCTGTTTCTCTGGCCGTTCCATTAAAGGATGTGTTGAACTTGAGTACCGCAGAAAATGTGCCCTCGTTAATACCTATCGCCGGGCATACAGGCAATCCTACCCGGCATTCTGCGAATGCCCTTTCCGTGCTTGTTTCGCCTTGATCGCCGTGTAGATTGCCTGGTGATCACTGTTAGTTCAGTTCTTACTAACGTCCCAAACATTTTTTCTGGCTAAAGTGGGCCTCATGTATATGAGGTGTAGAGGCCCTTTTCTCTGAATGTGATTGAGATCCTAACATTCATGAATGCCACGTCCAGCTCCGTGAACGCTTCTTGCAGTAGACGTCCTCTCACGTTCGTTGTCCGGCTGCTCCATCCAAGAGCCCACGGGTTAAAATCCCCTGTTGCGGTTGTCGGTCTACGTCTTCTCATCCCACTTGCTCGCGAATCCCACATATTATTAGTATTTCCTGTTTACTCGTTTGTGCAGTTTAGGACATCACCACAGTCTCTTTGTTGTTATTTTTATCGTACATTTTGCATTGAGATTGTGCTTCAGTTTTATTATCATCACACTTTATGTTGTGCAAGTGATAAGCTAAGAAGATTAGAAGACGGGGCAGACCCTGCCTGAGATGGAATGATGTCATAGGTCAGGACGCCAGACAGCTTTTAGGGATATCGAATTGGTGGATCTCGGCGCAAAGCCAGGATGTCTAGAGTTCCTTATTAAGGCAGGCCTAGACCGGATACCGGGTGTTGCGGCGTTGATGATGGTGATGAAGTAATGAACTCTCAGCAGCGAGGCAAGTACAAGATGAACACAAACATCCATAATGCTCTCTAATTCGACAAGGTGGAATCACTTCTCCAGCTCTACTTCTCCTTAACCGCTTTTTCCGTGGTGACCACATTTTTATGCCTGGGAGAGCGCCAGCTCGCTAGCTCTGTCCTACGGACTTTCCAATTTGGGTTAAGAATTTATCCGCGGTTACATGTTTAGATTTTTCGAGCTCCAACATAAGGTCTCCTTTCGATGACTGTCTAATGTGGCGAACATTGCCTCCCAAATTGGTGAGATTCGAAGCTGCCTTCACTCTCTTGAGAATGTCAGTGTACGACCCTTCCCATTGTTGAAAGGTATTAATAACCTCCAATCGCTTCTTCTCCGGAGTCCCACCTTTATCCAGGCTTCCACATCCTCCTTCGTGGTCTATTTCCTCTTTCCGTGAGCCTCGCAGACGGCTAAAGTCCTCGTCACATATTCCACTTTCGTGAAAACCCTCCGATTGGTCGCAGAATCTTACATCGAAAGAATTCTGCCCTGCTTCTTCCGAACGGGTCCATCGATGGAATTACCGATCTACGCCTGGAAATCGTTCAGGGTTTATTTCCTGTGGACTGCAGGCACAACATCAGTCCCTAGAAACTTCCATGCTAATAATACCTATAGGATAACAAAACACCGGATTTTGACTGTATACCAAAAAGCGGTCTATAAAATTGAGTTCTAATTATGCTTGAATGGCGTGGCTGAAAAATGCAAGTAAGAGAGGAAGAATAAGCATCTCTGTAGAATCCAAGTACTCCGGAAAAAAATTTTAAAGAGATACTTTCAAGTCAATCATTAAGCCTATAGGCCCCCGTTTGAGCACATTCGCGGTCAAGGTAACATCAGTTCTGCTTAGAGGACTAGTTTGTATTCGCATGCCTCAGTGACTATCATGTAAAGTGGAAGTTCACCTCATTTCAACCAAATATCTGTTGGAAACCATAGCCAAGTTCACTCCTTAAGCTGTTTGCAATCATGGGTGACAAGCCTTAGGTTCCTAACAGGCCATTAAATTCCTTCGAGATGTAATGACAGTTCGGTAGCTTCTGTTTCGTGTTAACATAACAAGCTGGACATAATAAGTGAAAAAGAAATTCCAACATTGTGTTGCTGAAGGAAGCGAAGCGGGTGCTTCTGAAACGAACAACAATTTCACTCTTGTATGCCGCATTATAAAGGAGCTTGCAGGTGGTCATAGAGCTTTCGATGAAGGACAACTTCATCACGATTATAAATCGTCAACTTCATCACGATTATAAATCGTATAACATCAGATAAAGTTCCACTTCCTGAAGATGATGTGGCAAGCCACAATAACATGCGGATGCGGACTGCCCCAATAAACACCTTTGCCAGTTTTTCTGAAACCGTTCCTTGCAGCCACTGTAGTTGCTTCGAATTTGGTACTTCCACTCATTCGGCAATTCTGAGAATCCAAGATGTTTCTCAACGGGTGAAAAAAAAATAATTGCTAATATATTCTTCGGAATTTTAAGTGAGTCCTTTTTTGCCGCGAAGATAGTAACTATATTAATCCTGGAAGGCATGAAAGAAAACCTCGCAAGAAGGTTAGTTTTCACTCTGGATTTTTTTTATACCGAACATATCAACACATTCAGACCAATGTGGG
The DNA here is from genome assembly GCF_905115235.1 of Hermetia illucens. Taxonomy (NCBI): domain Eukaryota; kingdom Metazoa; phylum Arthropoda; class Insecta; order Diptera; family Stratiomyidae; genus Hermetia; species Hermetia illucens. Next base: position 53,460,747 of record NC_051851.1, read on the forward strand.
GCAGTGTCATCGCCGAGGCTTTACAGTTCATTTCAAGTCTTAGCCTTCAGGATATCCTTTCTCCAACCATCCCGCAGCCTCCAATTTTCAAATCTGAGCAAAGACGCCCTGTCCTGTCAACCCTTTCGGGGTTTTCTTACCTTCGAGTACTTCGTCCACATGTTGAATGTGGGCAGCTTATTGCAACTTCCTATGCTTTATTAATTTGGAGACTTCAGGGTTGTCAAATATTTAGTACCACTCATCATTGTAGCTGATTCGCCGTTGGTGGTCCTCTCCTCGCTCCAATTATTCTGCTCAGTACCCTCCCCTGGAAAGTGTTGAACAGTTTTTCGGAAGTTTGTCTCCATGTTTCACATCTGTAGTCTTATTATCGTTTTGTGTACTCGAAGCTTTGCTTTCCGTCGTACGCTGTTCGCTTTCAAAATCATCAGGGCCGAGTAAAAGGCTTTGCGAGGTGAATTCGTCGTTTTATTTCGTCAAATTCATTTCCATTTTTCGTCAGTTGTACACCTAAATGTATAGAGTGGTCTGCATTTTCTAAGTTGCACTAGTCAATTGTTATATTTTGTCTAGTGGGGGGTAATTTTTCTCGTTTGCGTTATCATTTTCGTCTTGTTTTCCCTAATTCATAGATCAATTTCATTTACTGTTTATAAAAATTTCCTTTGATGATGTGAAAGATTGCACCATGATGTTTATATCGTCCACTTATGCCATGATTTGGCAGATCTTCTAGAGCAGCGTGTATTGTATCCCCAGGCAACTTTCGTATAACCTGCTCCAGTGCCAGATTGAACAGTTGAGGTGCCAGCCCATCTTCGGATTTTAATCCGACGTTCTGGAACGCATCTGACAGGCTATTATTGACTCTGATCTGTGCTTATGTTTGGGATATTGTCATTCTGGACAGGCTTACCAGTTTTACTGCAATTCCTAAGTCCAACATTATTATGTACAGTACATTTCGTTCAATACTGCTTGAGGTCCGCGAATTTTAGATGGACATCGATGTTGAATTCAAAAGGAAAATCAATGGTCGATCTTCTAGTCTGAAAACCTTCTTAGCATTAACGAATCATCTTATCGGCATACAGTCTAATTCCTCTTTCTAGAACTTTTGTAAAGTAGTCAGATGCCTCTGTAATTGTCACATGTCAACTTACCATCTTTTTGGTGAATAGAGCATATCACACTTTTAGACTACTCTTGCGAGATCCGTTCTAGTTTCAGATGGAGAAAATCAAATTATGGGAAGCTTTCATGGTCCATGGATCGCCTGATTCCGAGTTCACCCGGGATTTGTTCGACATTCCCTCCCCCCCTTTACTATCATTTTCCTCCATTTCAATATTCTCATTATTCTCGACCATAATTCTTCTGAGTTCTGGTAACTGAGTTTTGTGTGAGGGATTTGTGTTTTTACAAAGGGTACTTCGTGGATCGATATCCACACCTCAGGCTCTTCAATACTTTGTAACCTTGTCTTGTTTTGTTGCTCGTAATGTTGTCGTCAATTTTCTTCAATTCTTCGTCAATACCTTTTCGCTTCCTTTCCCTAAATATTTTATTAGCTGCTCGTCGGAAATTTACGCAATTTTCACTTTTCGTCCTTGTTTTTTGTTTCATATGCTGTCTGCATACCTAGTTTTTCTTGTCAAGCGTTTCCTGGCATTCATCGTCAAACCAATCATTTTCTGGCACCGGGATTCACATCCAATCACCACTATACCACCATCATACCACGTGTCATCACGTGTCAGACTCCCCGTGAGATTCTGGAGAATAGGACCCAATCGTTCTTCCAGTTTCTTCTTCTTTGTTGATGAGCCAATGTCGTTTGGTGAATGGGCTTGTGTGGAAAACATAATTAAATTTCTGCTACTTACAAAGTCAATGAGTCAATGGTCATTGCGTTTTATATATCATGGACAATACGCACCCCGGTCGTTCCTCGATGCGTCTTCTCGTTTCCAACTTTGGCGTAGACATCCCCAGACAACCTCTTTATTATTTTATTCTTTGACCTCATCATCTTATTCTTCAGCTGGGCGTGTAGGTTGACAAGCCTTATATTAGAAGACTTTTCTTTGATGCGAAGCGCATACAATCTTCGATGTATAGGTTTGAAATCGATAACATTTGAGGATTTTATCCCCGGTGGAAACGACTCCAAACTCTTTTCCTGATAACTTCCCACTTTTGAAGATTGTGTGCGATCTCATGTCAGTTATCTCGCAACCATTCTAATTCATTTCCTGGACTGCTAGAACCTTGACCTTGTTGGTATGTTGAAGCAGATCTTTGAAAGCATCAGATTTATTTAGTTTGACATTCTAGGATCCAACATCGTTTGGGCGGTCGTTTCTATGGTATCAATCCTGTTCGTGGCTGTGCATTTTGTTTTTGTACATGATTTTTGCCTTTTTGGTGGATGATGAATTGTAAGCTCAGCTCTCCGCAGCCTCAACCTGGAGGACTAGGTCAATTGATTAGATTAGATTAGATGATCACGTAGGATGCAGTATGATAGACTTATCCCAACTAAAGTGGGCTTCCACCTCGACTTTTTTCGCACTTTCTTCTCGTTATCGGTGACGTTCTGGAGGACGTATAGGGGTTCAATAAACAGCACCATTCCTTGATTCGTCAAAAACATCGACTACACAGATACCATCTGCTTGCTCCGTAACTGTGCCATGGGCGTTTGCCAAATGGGTCCGCAATTAGAGAAAGAGGCAAGCAAATTTGGACTGAGGACAAGCATCAATAAAACTAAGGTTCTCCGCCAGGTAGTTCATCGCACTCTCTTTATTTGTATTAATGGGTATAACTTTGCATTTGTCGAACAGTTTGTATATTTGGGAAGCGTTTTTTCTGCCTATGACGGCATCGAACTGGATGTCCTTCGACGCAATATAAGCATTAAATCTGCTTTGGTTGTTTTGTTCAAAAACTGGAAATCCAGATATTTAAACACAACCATGAAATTGATTCCCAACAAATGCTGCTCTAGGAGCAATGGAAAAGTGAAAGCTTCTCGGAAAGTCGTAGGGGAGCTAACGGATATTATATGTTTATGCAATGTACATGGTTAGCCTCAAATGGTTTCTTTCGATTATTTCTAACTGAATTTATAGAACTACGTTTACGTCAGCTTTTTAGTTGAATGCTGAATTGCTATGTTTCATTAGAATGTTAATTGAAGATGTTGATTAGAGGGAAGCATTAAAAATTTGAATGTCAGCTGTCTTTTTTACCATTATTACGCTACAACTGTGAAATACATAAATTTGTTTGCCAATTTGTCATGATTTCTCATTGAAGCTAGTTCTGTGTCCCTATCTCGATTGATTGGAAATCATCAAGGAAACATTTATTGAAACAAACTGCGTAAGTCAGACTAGTTTAGCCGTTTGAATTGCCAAGAAAATGTTTTCATTGTCATCCATCATCTAACGGAAGACATATCTGCTGTATTTAGTAACTCGCAACTTAATCAACTTCGGCCCAGTCTTGATAAAACGACAATATTTCCGTAATTCAGTCAATATGGCAAACCTGCTCTAAACAATGTTTACCCTCCAATCAGAGCTGAAAATTCATTACTTCCAGCACTATTCCATACATACATACTAGCAATTTCGCAAGTTTTCAATATTTCACTCTCATCAAACTCTTTAGTGACATTATTGATGTCACCTGAGGCGGGACATGCCTTTAATCTTCTTTTATCGCAACGAAAAAAAGCCAGTAACCTTTCGGCTTTTTGCTGTGATTTTTATTTACTGATTATGTCACACCAAGCAACACCCACCGATGATAGGTGGTGGTTGGCTTTGACGGTGGTAGTTGTTCGGTGACACAACAAGATCCGAATTCCTCACTACGGGAGCGAGCAATGAATGTGTACATTGTTGACTCTGGAGTCGAAAAAATGATTAAATGGAGCGTGTGGAGTTGACAATTTGTTCCCCCAATCACGATGATTCCTATCTGCACGCAGTGATGGACAGACAGATCAACAGTTAGCGATTTTTGGCGGTATCCTTTTATAAAGTTCGCCGCCACACAATTAGCTACCACCTATCAATGGGGAACAATCTGCAAAAATGACATAAAATCGATAAAGCGAAAAGTATTTTCCTTGAATTTTTCATGTTTTCTCTAAATATAAAATCATTGATAAGTATCAATGAATTGAATGAATGAATGAATGCCTACAAGCTATCGTTAACCATTTAATAGGCGCAGATTCTCGGAACAATGGAAACACCATGATTAGACGTTAGCTGTGTGTTATTTTGGGCATTTGCACTATCTGCAATTAAGTTCATGTAAGATATCCATCAGTCCAGCAAACCATTTAATGTGAAAAAATTCCTTGCACTTTTATCAGAAACAATCAAATTCAAATAATTTTAATTAAATGAAAAAAATGAACTTAGATAAAAGTGAAACCATTCAAAAATCATGCAGACATGAGGACTTTAGTAATTAATTAAAGATGGCAACGTATTAAACCAATAAAGCCTAGATTAATGATTACAAACTTCACCATAACTGGTTCTAAGCCCTGTTGGGGGAGGAGGGATGGATGGCTTCGGTGTGAATGGCTAAACGTCACCGTATTGTTTCGAGGTATAGGCAAGGATATTCAAGAGCTTTGTGGTCTTGCCGATTACTCAGTGTTTGTCTCGCAGATTATGCTCAGTGATAATTGCTATCACAACACCTGGCAGTTAAGTATAAAATGCATTATCATCTAATGAGGATGGAGGAGAAATTTATGGGGAAGTCCCTGACTTGGTGGCTCGAGCGGGTTCGAGTAATCGATAGTACGGCATCGAAATCTCTAAACATTACGAGATTCGACGTCTAGACGCCATCATGATCAGGAGCAGAGCTCTAGCCGCGGTAGCTGCCTCACCGTAATTTATGGCGACCAACCTAGCGGGTCCTAGACAGTGGATAAAATGAAAAGTTGAAATGAGCCTCTTCAAAGAGGATCTCACTGCGAAATCACAACAACGGGGGCAGGTACAACATCATACTGGCTTTGCATCAAAGGTTCCTTCTCCATTATGGGCATACATCACTATGCAGCGTCATCAGCGCCTTATTATCGTAGCAACATAATCACGGCCTTCAACCGATGGACCGATTTCTGACAGACTTCTGACTGCAAGATTCCGGTCCAGGCTAAGAGGAATCACAATTATACAGTGTTATGCACCAACGAAGATTTCACGCAGTTTAGGTTTCCTAAATATGATATTGTGGTCGTGATTGATAGATCTGAATGCCAATGTGGACTCTGACAACACTTTACTTGGACATGTAGTGAGCAAACACGGTCTTGGCGACTGCAGCGGTAATGATGGGAGTTCTGTGGATTCCTGCAGGTTCCATCGCTCCGTTATTAGTAGCACATTCGAGCACATAGCTTGTCATAAGGTCACTTGGGTTTCAACAGGCCGATACCGTGCGTAGTTTTGGAATTGTATTCTGGGTGCGCGAAAAAGAGAGGCGCTGATATCGGCCCCAGAAGAGATCACCGTTGGATGATCGTTCACTTTAACTTGCTTGTTGCGACTGCTACCTCTCGCTGGCTTGTAGAGCTGCAACCCGCCAAGTTCAACTTCAAACGCTTATATGATCCATAGTCATAGAACTCACTTGCTGATGAGCATTGAGTTGCCATTAAAAATACTCTTTTTCCAGGTGCTATGCAGTCGTCCCAATAGTGACGTCACAACATCTGGCTGACTGCAGCGATGAAGAACAGGATCCGCTCGAGTTCCGACACAGTGCGAAATATCGGAAGTTCAGCTTAGTTCGCTTCATGATAAAAGGGAATTTATTATTTTAGTACTAAGGGAAACAGAAAATTCCACATATCACAATGATTTGTATATGCTCGCAAACCTTTTAAGGGTCCTGTGAGGGACGTTAACAGTCGACTCTTCATCCACGATGACAAGCAGCTGAAGAGCTAAAAGAAACACGTCCACCACGGTTCTTAATCGGATCACATTCGAGGAGATTCCTCCTCCTCTGGATGAAATGGTTAGCTACTGTAGCATGCGGATACGGACTACTCCTCCAAACAGAGGGGAAATCATCTCGGTGATCAATGCACTCAAACGGAGTAAAGTCGCGTCTCCCCGCAGAGTCATTTATCGCTGAACCTGCAGTGTTTGCTGATCCGCTACTTTAATTCATACGGGAATCCAGTGAATCGGACACCTGTCTTAAGACTTACAACTGGAGAGGTATCTGGTCTCTCTCTCTGCCCCAGCAAGGATAATAAGTAAAATAATCCCAGAACGCATCAAGGAAACCTCAAATGCTTGATGGAAAGAAAACAGGCTGGTTTCTTCGCTTGAACCTTTCCCATTGACCAAATCAACACCCTCGGCATCATTAAGTAACTAAGTTTTTATTGTTTTAAGTGAAACATTAAAGCGCTTCAAATTCTGCAATTTTTGAATCTCCTTTTTTTGATTCTTACATTTGCATCAATATTTATTATTATTAGACTATTAAGGGGAAGTCGCACCTCGTCGTTAAAGAGCTATTGTGCCCTCTTTACTGGCAATAGTGTGCCTATTAATTATAGTATCTCAAGCAATCAATAACCGTAAGAAATTTTAGTATATTCCCTATTTCCAAGTCCTTCACTTTTCACCTGGTATTAAGTATTCGCCCAGGTTCCTCGACGTACTTTGAACAAGTGCTGGACACTGTCCTAGAACGTGGTTTTATCACACTCTACACAGAACCTGCAGGCACTGTCCGTAGATATTTCTAGCTTCCCTGGGTGATAGCCTAGACTTGATGAGATTTAAGCAATCCGTTGTGCGGTTAGATTCGTATCCCCCAATAGGCACCCTGGATTGCTTCGTTCCTGGTAGACCCGCCCAGTATAGTTCCCTCAACCGTTCTTCTTCATTTTTTAATCCCTGCTCCCTTCCAGGGAAGTTCGTCCGCTGCCTCATTGCCTCCCAAACCAACATGGCCTGGAACCCAGAGTATCAGAGCTTATTGTGAGAGCCGACCGTATTCAGTCTTTCATGGAATACCCATACCACCTTAGAGTTCACCTGATGAGACCTATGTGCTGCTTGGCTGTCGGTCAGAATATAGCTCCTTTGGAGATTGAAGGAGGCACAGCTCTCTATGGTGTACATTTCCGAATGAAATATGCTAGTGTTCTTACCCATTGGCTCCAAATGCAGTTTCCTTGGACCAATGAATGTAGTATCTTCAGGCTGCAGCCCAAGTTTTTTAGTGCGTTTTCCAAAGTAATTTTTGGTCTAGCATAATTCCAAAATATTTGACCTCTGTTTACCTTTTCACCTCCATATCACGTAACCTTATCGCTTGCGGTGCCTAGTGAATGGTACCATGGTGGTTTGGCTGGTTTGATAGCAGGGCATCTTGTATCTCTGCGTGCAATGTGCTATCAAATGCTCCTTCGATATCCAGAAACGAACGTAGTGCTATTTCTTTTGTTTTTATGGCATCCCGTAGTACATTCGTCAGCTGATACAGACCAGCTTCAGTTAACCGTCCTGCCTGGTAAGCTTGTTGACACTGATCTAGGAGATTACGCTTTAGTTACGTTAGTTCTAATATAGTTGCTTATGACCTTCTCCAGGTTAGGAGTAAATATCCCAGAGGTATGCTGCCCGTTACCACCATCAGAAGGAACTCTAAGATGATTTCTAAGCGTCTCTGGATTAGTTTTGGGAAAATACCATCTACTCAGGGTGATTTCAGTGGTTTAAAAGTTTCCACTGCCACCTTACCCAAGCTTTCGAGCATACCTCTTTTGCTTCTCTTTTAATCGTTGTTGGCGTGTCAGGCGGAATGTTGTCGCTTTCCCCTGTAGGGTAGAACCACGGAAATGTGTTCTGAGAAGCAGGTATACTCTGTCCTCCTCATTCCCAGTAAATGTCCCATTCTCCTTCTTCAAACAGCCAGAAGATATTGCCCCGTCTTTGGCTTCAGCTGTGTCAAGCGCGGTTGCTTCTATGATTTGTTCGATCCCTTCACATAGTTCCCTGAAGCTGTTCCGTTTTGCTTCCCTGTTCGCGCTGCTATAATCATTCAGTGCATTTTTGTATTTATACAAAAACTCTGTTCTCATTCTAGCTAGGCCCCTATTCCACCAGGGTACATACCTTGATAACTTGCTTAACTGTCTTAGCCGAACAGCTGGCCCCATATGCGCGTTGAGGTTTTCTACACTGCTTCTAGTTCCAGTTCGCTTCTGATGTCGCCGCTCGCTTGAAGGGAAGGTATGTTGTTGCTTAGGTGCGTTGCTTAGCAATCCCAATCCGTTCTCCTGGCATTCCTTATTATTCTTTCTATTTCGGAATGGCCCCCAAAGTGGAATCTAATTATTCTGTGACCATACATAGAAGACTCATCCGACACCCTTTAATTCCTGACAAGCTCGTTCTTTAGAATATTTCCCAGAGTTATGTCTAGTACCTCTTGTCCAGTGCTGGTCACGAGTGTTGCAGTGTTCCTTATGTTATATATTCCTAACTTATTTTTAAGAATAAATTCAAGAAGGTACTTCGATTGGTGTCGATGCTTTCTCAGACTTCGTGATAGGCGTTGGCATCGCAGCCGAAAAGAAGTGGTAATGCCCTCTTCACACAGTACTTCACGAGTTTAGCGACTAGACCCGGATGTTGTCTCCGGGAAGTAGCCCGATGCCACGGGTGCCTCTCGAGCGCTCCCTCCGGCTTCCAGTAAGACTTGGATAATCACCCCGGTCACGAACTCTAAAAGACACATATATTTTAAATTAAGGTTTATCCGGGCTATCTTAGTGCCGGGCAATGGCTCCGTTATTGTTTGGGGCTCTTCTCCAATGTCGGAGTATCACCCTCCTCCTCCGACGTGGCGCTTTCGTGCGGGTCAATGTCTGCCTCAAGCCCTAGAAGATCTACGTCTAGATAGTCCAGCTTCTGCTCTTTACTGGGCAGCAGGTCTGCTTCCCTGACTCATCCAGTCTTTTCCGCCTCTATGGATTCCGAGATTTCTTCGGGACCTTGGTATGCTTTTCACTCGATGTCTCCTCCGAGGTGTTTTTCCTCGTGTACGTCCATAGGTATGTTGCCAAATCGATAGTTGATATGGAAATTCCGAAGCTTGATTACCTCCAGCAATCGGCCATCTACCCCCGATCGTGAGGAGTATATCATCCGTCAGTTCTGTTCCTTCCTAGCCCACCCTATCACTTAAGAAAAAATATAACTTACTCCATTCCAGAAAAAAACCTGCAGACCATAATGTTATCATTTTCATGTTTTACTGTTTAACGGTGCCCGACTTTGCAGAATCTGGTGCCTTCTTGTTTTTCATGGTGAGAGCTGTTTCTTCGAACTCTCTTATTGTAAATAGGAGCAATCCTGAACGCTTTCCGCGCTGTTGACGTCAACCCATACGGGATATTTGGGGAATAATGCCCGCGCAATGCGGTCAATCTGGTCGATATTTGGTGCGCAAGGCTACCGCAGAGCTCCGATTTTATGGTTGACAATTTCCTCATTTACCTCGTTGACTCTCGCAACGTTCCACATACAGGAGGAGGGCTGGGTTGGTGCACGAGGGCAAGTAGCGTCGACCACTTCGAACTCGATGTGCTGGTGATAACTTACCGAGAAGTTTTCTAGAACTCACCACCTGTCCACCGATGGAGCCAAAGATTTCGACGCAAAGTTACGTCAGGGATGCTTCCTTCGGGTGCCGGAACAATGGGGTGGAATCTATATTTAAAATTACGAGCCCGGTTCTCGTCGAAATTTCTAGGATCTGTTTCCCTCAGGAGTCTGGCTGAGGCCCCATTCAAGAGCCCTAGCATTAAAGTCATCGTCTACCAGAATCCACCCTCCGTGCGAGAAACGGCATCCTATAGAGCATCAAGCTGCCGCTGAAAGTCATTCAGCGTCAGGTAAACGCTAAAAACGTCATCTATAAATATCGAGCCCAGACAAAGCCATTCCCATGGCCTTTGGCATAAACATGAAGTCGAACGCCATTCCGACGCCAGATGGCAGCCGTACCCGATAAGTCGAGGTGCCATGAAGCCGTTCCGGTATTGATCGTTGATAAGCACTAGGTCAGCTTTTGCCTCCGCAGCGAATTGCGCTAGCAACTGCTGAGCGGTTGCACTCCGGCACATGTTAATTTGTAGGATGCAGATCATACTAGTCATGTCTTAGCCCTTTCTAGTTCCGTCCAAAAGATGGGACACTCCCTCGAACCCGCGGTCTGTGCAACGCTTTCACCAGACACGCCACAATCCTTGCAGAGAACGCAATATTCGCTTTCATTGCAAGTCTTCGTTTGATGAGCTACCTGACCGCATCTGCGATATGCTGTCCTCCTATCGAGTCCCTTGCAATTTCCTGACGTGTGTCCATAGTCCAGACACCTATAGCACTTGGTGTGGAATTTCCGCTTTCGTACCCTGCATACTACTCCAAATAGCAAAGTGGTTAGAGTACAAGGCTGTCATACAGAAGGTTGCGGTTCAAATCTCACTGGTGGTAGTGTGATTTGTATCGTGATTTGACGTCGGATACCAGTCGACTTAGCTGTGAATGAGTACCTAAACCAAATCATAGTAATAATCTCGGACGAGCGCAATGCTGACCACATTGCCTCCTACAGTATACTGTAGTGTACCATTACGGTCTTGAATGAAGTGCTCTAATACACTTCAAGACCCTGATCCAATATGGATTGTTGCGCTATCGATTATATTATACTACTTACCCAATTTTGATTTTCCCGCTGTTAAGAAGTTTCCTCGCATTCCTTGGGAAATTCCACTATAGTGAGTTTTTGGTCTCGAGTATTCAGAGAAGGGATACCTATTCGGAATGCGAGGGGTTCAATCCTCTTTAAGTTCACCCAAATACTGGCCTATGCAGACGATATCGACATCATGGAAAGAACGACCCGACACGTACAAACTCCCTTCGTCCAGATCGAGCAGGCGGCAATCAAGACGAGATCTTGGGCTGCACATATTGCTTGCATTGGCAAGCAAGAAAAAATATATGATGGCACCAAAAACCAACCAACTAACAACATCAAACAGCACTGGTCAAACGGGAAGAATAAAGATAGGAGACTACAACTTTGACACAGTTGATAATTTCTCCTATCTAGGGTCGAAAATCACAACCGAGAGCAGCTACGACGATGAAATCCACGCACGGTTGTTGGCAGCCAACAGATCCTATTTCAGCTTCCGCTCGAAACGTCTCACCATAAGGTCAAAGCTCTTACTGTACAAGGCATTGATCTTGCCTGTCCTGATGTATTCCTCGGAGACTTGGGTTCTTAGCAGGAAAAATTGCGAACTCTTGGCCGCGTTCGACAGAAGAATCCTGATAAGAATTTAGGGCCCCGTACATGAGGATGGACGATTCCGTAGCCTACATAACGACGAAATCTGTGAGCGATACTACGACCGTCTGGTTGTGGATAAAATCTGGCTGACTAGGTTGCAGTGGGCGGGTCACTTAATCTATATGGATGAGGATGATCCAGCCCGAAAAGTCTATAAGGGCAATATTTATGGTAGAAAAGGACGACGAGACAGATCCTGCCTGAGATGGAGCGATGGCATAGGCCAGGACGCCAGACAGCTTGTAGGGATATCGAATTATTGGATCTCGACACAAAACCGGGATGTTTGGAGTTCCTTATTAAGGCTTGTTGCGCGGTTAATGATGATGACAATACCTATTCGGGCATTGGTTACCTCTGGGCATTCACGCTTTATGACCTCCTCCACTTGCTTTGTTTTTTTTGGACCCTGGAAACTACTTGGACAAAGTCTCCTTCAGGCACATCTTCTTCTTTCCGGTTTTTCCCTAGTTTGCTTTGCAGTGGGCTATCTGCGATCCGTTTGGCGCTTGCAGTGTTCTTACCAGGAAGTGTGGCTGTTTCTGCTTTCCACGCGCTGTTGTCTACGTTCGCCTGTAGAAGGAGGTGCGGTCCAGTAGTACATCCTGTTCTGTCAGTCCGTTCTTGATGCCTTTCCTGGCATTCTTGTAAAAGGTCGTTGCGAACTGCAGACGCTTCACCACTGTTGCGCATTTTCAGAGCCTTTCCACTTCGGTTCCAGTTAGGACGATCGACTGCATTTCCATATGGTTTAAGCCCGAATCCACCTGCTCAGGACCAGGGATTCTAATTGGAATTTTTTCCGGAAGAGGGGCACTGCAGGGTATTGAAGTTGCCGCCATTTGCGCCTCCTTTGTAAGGCTTCCTCTTTATTTGGACGTCGGGCTGTCACAGAGGATGTTTCAGCCCTCGCTTCCTCTTTCGCTGGTCGTTGCGGTGATCGACGCATTTTCATGCTGCGCTCAAACGCAATCACCTCTTCGTCCTTTCCTGATATTTCTTTGATTTTTTTGTTTTATTATATTTGTTCTCCATGGGAATTTTCCCAACGCATCCTGTGCAAGGGAGCGGTCCGAAATAGTCAGTAGTATTGGTAGTAGTAGACAAAGCCCCCCACTCAGTTCCCTGAGGCCTAACCTACGTTTAGCTGATCCCGGAACTCACGGACGGATCAGCGCTCGCTCGGCAATGCGCACTATCCGACCATTGTTCCGAAGAGACTGGTCCCTGACACAGGTCATAACTACCAACTTGACAAAGCTAGGTCCTCATCACCCCATTAACTTCGGTAGAGAGATCTCGACGCTTCCCGGTCAGTGGTCAGGTGTACAGCTCCTTCGCCGTTCGCTCCTTACCTTTGTCAAAGCTATTACCTAGGACACAGGGATATTGCCCCGGAGAGGTCACTCCCGTAATCGACCCGGTAAAGATTGCGGACTTCCGTTTCCCTCCTTGTCAAGGAACATACAACGATTTACAAGTGCAAAGGGAGAGACTCAAGGGATATGATTGCTCGTAAAGAACGACAACATACACTCAGGAGGCTGAGAGATTGTGCGGTTTATTAGCAACTTAGATTGGTGGTTGAACCGAAAGCATGGTTGATTATCACTTTACCTAGCTTCTAAGCAGGCATGGAGATTTTCAGTGTTAACTGGACAAAATGAAAATGGTACGTACCCTTGACTGTGTGTTCTGCAATGGTGGACGGTGCTGATCACATCTTTTTTCTTGTGGAAGTTAGGATAGGGTTCATTGGCAAATTTACGTAGATACAAGAGAGCTCTCTACGGACAGCAATTGTCAGAAAACTGCATCAGGAACGCTGACAGATGGACCCGTTTTGTGCATTATGTTCAGATTCTTGTAACGAAAAAGATAGAGCTCGACCGGTGTGGGACAAATGGCAGGTGATTCTTTGAACTAACAATTGCCTTTGTCTCCTGCCTTTCCTTTGATGAAAGGAATTCCTGACTTTCAGGCTCCCAAAATATTGTGTCAAACGGAGGTATTCAATTGGTAGTTCGAAGGTTTACCGATGCGGGAGTTCAACACTTAGTGCGGAGACACATTCGCCTACTCTAACTAAAAAAAAAGGATACTGCAAGAATGGGAAATAAAGCATAAGAAAAGCTTGGAAACCAGTTGTATGAATTACAGAGCGGCACATGTCTTCTAATTTCTGCGAGTTCTAATTCTCGAGCGGCTACCGTATAAGTCATTACGACAAAATAAAACATGGACGTTAATGTAAATTATTGCTTATTCGATTTCAGTTGACTTCAGACATAGCAGTTTCTCCATAAAATTCCCAATCTAAATTCAATCGGATCCGAAACACCAATTTAATCAAAACCCTCCTTACAAGCACCGCATTGTACCAAATTGCAGGCATTCTCCAGCCAAAAACCTTCATTCCTGACCTCGTTTTGAGTGACTTTTCCACTCCGTCCGTACACAAAAAATAAATTCCACTCAAAACTGCATGGAAGCAAAAAAGCTCACTCACTATCTCCTCGACGTGAACGTTCCCCTACTTGCATCCATGCACCAGGTCCCCGCCATCCGGCACAGCTAATGCAATCCATAAAAGAGACAGCTATACATCAATCTGTCAATAAATTTTCACCCGCCCAACGGCCGACAAACTGAGCCACAAGAGCCGACAGACAACAGGGCATGTGAGCGAAACGTGAAGGCATGTCGACGGCCCGAGCCCTCGGCGCGGTGACTCCGCGAACAGAAAGAAATGGAAGCGGCGAACGCGAAAAACAAAGCATGGGCCACGGAAAAAACAGAGAATTTCTCCTCGCCGGCAAAGGTTACGCACGGAACAAGGTCGGCAATAAATCAAAACCATATGGCTGTGTGTTTCGCGCATATAGGCGGAAAGCATGTTCTGAGCGGGCTCGGGGAGGGCGGCGACCGGTAGACAGGAGAGGATGATTGATACCCCGCCGCTGAGATGGAATGTCGACCGGCCGTGATCTCGTTCACGCTCCCTACGCTGGGCTGGAGAAGAGATGTAACCGCGGCGGGAGCGGGACAGCAGCAGCACCCTTGCGATGGGATTCGTAAGGGAATGAACAAGGTGCAATGCGGAGGGGGGCGCAAGAGCAATAAAAACTCATCGAATTGCAATTGGCCTCACCCTTCGACCGGTCGATGATCACTCAAAATGGCTGTAAATTGCCATCATGTCGTCACAGTCGTCCGGTGCGGAGCTCGACTAACGCGGCGCCGGCCGCACTACAGATGCATTTCCATCCCTCGGTTTAGGACTGGGGTGACATTTTCCGTTGCGTTTCGAGCCCTCGGCGGAAGGCGACAGAAGAAAGTTTTATGATTTTTCCGAGGGTCGAAGCCTTTCGTTGCGTGATGCATTCGAATTTATGCACACTCCGCTCTGGGGTGCGATTCGAGTTCTGCTTTCACCCCGTCGCTCCGCTCGGCCGGCACCCTCCGGACGAAGGCTGGTTGCAGGACAAATTTTTATGGCGTTGGTTTAATGAATTTCCCAAAATGTGACAGGGATGCCATAACAAGCGATTTTTTATGTCGCATCAGGAAGATGTACGACAACGAGGCGGTTTCTGTAGTTCTCGACCTGGTCGGGTCGTTTTTCATGCGAGACGCACATAATTCAGGCTTAGGGGTGAAGTGGGGTGCACGGCGCAGGAAAAAGTGCGGTGTGCGGTTTTCGATTTTCACAGATTTCAGGCTGCTCGTCGGGATTCAAGTGGCCGTAAATGATGCGATTCTGCTTTGAATTATCGTGGGAATATCGATAACGGCCTCCGGGTTTGATCGAAAAATGATGTTTTAGTCGACGGCAATTTGTCCTGCTCGTGGAGGTGAGATAAATGCTGGTATTCAAGGAATAAATGTTTGTTTATGAAACTCGAGATTCGCCTGGGCTGTTGCGGTCTGCGTTGCAACTTTGTTGCTGTGCGAAAGTTGCATGCGTGCAAATATTTACTTTGGTACTTGCATGAGAAATTATGCTCCACATCTCGTGTCGGGTGAGCGGATTTTGTGCTGTCGGGTAATGGATGGCAATGGGACAGTAAATGAATAATATCTTATTTTATTTTCGATCGAACGAAGCGAACTCCAAACAGATGCATTTGGGTAGAATAAAATAGTTTTAATTTGTGCTCTTAATGCGTGTGGAATTGGCAACTGTTAAAGGAAAAAGGGAAGTAATTTTGCTGCTTTTTTTGGAGGGAACGAAACCATTCGGGAAGCTTCTAGATTTTCTTTATTCAGTAAGTTGAATGTTTTCACGGAATATAACTTTTGTTGTTTATTTAAATAGCTAAAAATTAGGTAATTTAGGATTTGTGTTTGTAATTTTCAATGTTTTAGTGAGTTCGCGGATATCCTCATTTCAGATGTGATCAAAACGTGTGACGCCACTAGTACAACGTAACATTTTTGTCTCCATTACCGCAAGTCGCCAGTCGTTGTCTTTTATAGTTGGCCAACCCTCAGAACCATAGAGGGACGGACGACATTGCGGTCAATTTTAGATTTGAGACGTTCGTTGATACGTCTGTGGCGCGGCAGGATTCGCGGCATTCGAAATTTATTTCGAATGTTGCGAGTGCCAACGCATCGGCTTCCGGACGGCATCCGTTCTGATCAGCACATGCGTGCATGTGTCCAGTTCCTTGGGCGAACAAGCAGGTATGGACGAGTGTCGAGAGGGTGGTGGCGCTTTGATGCGTCGGAGATTGTCCCTCAGCAGACGCACCAACCCCGACTCCGTGAGACCCGATCTCTTGTCGAAGACCGGATCGCTTGGGAGTCTTGGGTTCTCCCCGTAAACCAGTTCCGCGGGGCTGGCAGCAAATTCCTCTCGGCGGGTTGTACGAAGGCCGAGTAGGACGAGAGGCAAGACTTGCGTCCAGGACGGGTCGTCGCGTGCCATAATGGCGGCTTTCAGCGTCCGGTGCCAACGTTCCAACATCCCATTGGATTGTGGGTGGTATGCCGTAGTCCGCTGGCGTTTAAAACCAAGGAGTTTGCCTAACTCGGAGAAAAGGGTGGACTCAAATTGCATTCCCTGGTCAGTGATGACCACTGCAGGGACGCCAAAGCGAGGTATCCACTCTCGACAGAGGGCTTCAGCACATGATTGCGCCGTAATGTCTTTCAGAGGTATTGCCTCAGGCCACCGCGTGAACCTGTCGATGATTGTGAGGCAATACTTATAACCGTGCGAGTCTCGCAAAGGCCCTATTATGTCGAGGTGTATGGTGTGGAAACGCTTGGTAGTGCGGGGGAATGAGCCCACTTCTTTCCTTACATGCCTGGAGACTTTACACTTTTGGCATGCGATGCACTCTCTGGCCCAGGAATTGATATCCTTGTTCATGGAGGGCCAGAAGTATTTTCCGGTGACTAACCGGTTTGTTGTCCTGATGCCGGGGTGCGCCAAGTCGTGAACTGCGTGGAACACTTCCTTGCGAAATGTGGCCGGAATGTATGGACGAGGTCCCTTTTCCGAGTCTTCGCAGCAGAGCGAGAGGTTTGAGCCGAAGATGGGCAACTCCCGAAATTTGTAATTGGGGTTGGACTTGAGGCTCTGAAGTGCTGCGTCATCCATATGAGGGCCCGTACCGCGTTCTCGAGTGGGGAGAACATTTCTTCCAGCTCGAGATCGGTGGTCACAAAAAGGCGGTCTCTTTGTCCAGGCTGAAACCCGTGTGCGCCCCGAAGCAACGTCGTGTCCGCTTTGTGGATTAACGGCGAACGAAGTTCGGGGATCAGTCGCCGAAACCCCTAGGTTTCAACTGGGGGCGGAGTGATGTGGCGCGGCAGGATTCGCGGCATTCGAAATTTATTTCGAATGTTGCGAGTGCCAACGAATAGATGGCGCGGATCTATCCACTTTGCGGAGCACGACACGGGAGTGGAGGACCGGCGAGTGTGCCATGAGTTAGGGGCAGAAAAGAAACAAATGAAGTGAGACGTCTTTTCTGCCTCTAACGTTTGAGAAGCAACAATACAAGTTCAGTTTTTCTTGTGAATATTTAAACTATACGGCAAATGAATAAAAGCGCCTTATAAATGTTTATTATAATATATGTATTTATTATTGGATAAATACTTAACGTCGATCACAAAGAACACTAGTTGTGGAACGCCACTTCATCCAGGTTGCGTTAATGCGTGAAGCAATTTCATAACGTAGTTCTCCATTGGCTGATAGCGTTCATCCGAGGTATTTAAATCGCTCAGTTCTGGGCAGATCACTGCCGCTGACAGTGATTGTGTCTGTTTCATGGGGATGGGTGGTCAAACATTCAGTTTGGTTTAGATTCAATCTGAGACCGTGTTGTATGAGGCGATCATACCATTTTTGGACAAGTTGTTCGAGATCATTTTTGCTATCAGATGCTAGGAAAACATAATCTGCATAAAGCAGTGTGTAGGGCGCTGGACGTTGGGTATCCCGTGTGACGGTGTCCATAACAAAAACAAAGAGGAGTGGGGAGAGTGCGCTTCTTTGATGAACACCAACAGAGACACGAAGCAGTTTTGATCCACCCGCCATACTTCGAACTTTACTTTTCGGATCGTGGTAGAACAATTGAACCCAGCGCACAAGTTCTAATGGCACGAAGTGTTGTCGTAAGGCATACCAGAAGACTTCGTGTGGCACACGATCAAACGCCTTCTCTAGATCCACAGAAATGCAATGTAAAGAGGGTGATGCTTCTCACGGTGTTTCTCCATGAGTAACCGCGCAGCGTGTATTGCGTTTCGCAGTTTTTGACAAATCTGGCTTGATTCACAGTTGTCAAGAATGTGTTCAAAAATCTTCATGGTTTGGGAAAGTAACCGGATCGGACGGTAATTTAAACCTTTCTTTTTCCATATTGGAACAGCGGTACTTTCTTGCCAATCAGATTGTGTTCTTCCTTCCTGAATAACCCAATTAAAGAATTCATTGAGCCATAGTGTTGCGTCGCAGCTCTTTGCTTTCCACATCTCAGATGCAATGTCGTCAGGTCCTGTGGCTTTCCCCGATTTCATTCGTTTTATTGCCTCCTCGATGTTAGTTGCGCTGACAGGTGGCAACGACTGTGAAAGAGGAGGATGAGCAAATTCTTCAGTTGAAATCTACTCGAAGTATTCTCGCCATCTACCTGTCGCGGCTCGACAGTTGGTAAGCAAAGTACCGTTCTTGTCATTAACGCAACGGAAGTGTTCGATATCCTGTATACGTTCGTTGCGGCTTTTAGCAAGTCGATACAGATCTCTTTCGCCATCCCGAGTTTACCATAAAGATTTTGTAATGGTTCGCTCGGATGACAGCGACTGCTTTCTTTGGTTAACGGTTGGCATTCTTATACATTTGTTAGGACGGCAATCAATGGCCAATGTTGAGGTGCAATGGTGTCATAGGGAACGGTTTTATAATCAATTACAGTGGTAAAATGTCACCGTCTTATGAGAATATAGTCGATTTTCGGTTTGCTGGTCCCACTATAAAATGTAGGAAGATGAGACAATCGTTTGATGAACCGTGTATTCATAAGTACAAGGTCATGGGTGTCCGCAAAATCGATTATACGCTTGCCATCCTCATTGTGCGCTCCGAACCACTTTCCCCCATGGCACCTGTTACCTGATATAGTCGTCAGCAGGCACGTGTCTTTTCATCGAGAAGTTGCCAGAAGGCATCTTTCTTGGCATCAGGTCGACCTGTCTGTGGTGCGGTGAAGAAGTGAATGGTGCGATTAGCTGATATAATGGTGAGCTTCATCAGCCGATCATCAAATCGTTCGACTTCTTTAATGGCATGACGGAAACCCTATGAGATGGCAATGCCAACACCATATTGAGTGTGTGGACTACTAAAATAGAGAAGTTTGTAGCCATTTTTAACGCGTTCGCATTCAATGTCGCAGCTTTTCGCACCAGACCATCGGGTTTCTTGCAGAGCGCAGATATCAATGCGCCTTTTCCGAATGGCTCTTACAAGTTCCTCGGTCTTTCCAGTTAGGATATCAACATTTAGCGTGCAGACACGTATTTGTTTTGTTCAGACTAACTTCGGACTCCAACTATTTTATCCTTTTAAAAGCAAATATGATTGCTGTTAATTTAAAACAAAAACAAAAAACTATCCGATACAAAAGTAAAGTGACCATTTTTTCCAACCCGTCAAAACTTTGGAAATTTTTGTCTTAGAAGCGGTTTACAACAATAAAAAGAAGGAGTATTTTTTCAATGTCAAGCTGAATAGACTTGCTTCTTACTGCTTCAGATCTTCGCGAAACAGATTCAACTAAGTTCACTATTAGATCAACTAGAATTGCGAACTATTTGTCGGAGAGCAGCTACTAGTTCAGCTGTTTTAGGAAAGTTTTGATCTCAAATACGTCAATCTAACTCTTTTCAAAGATGCTCGATAAGATTCAGGTCGGGACTTTGAGAAAACCAAGCTATTCTTGCAACTTGGTTATCATTTGGCCAATTCTGAACAAACTTGGATGTCTGTTTAGGGCCGCTATTCTGTGAGAAGACCCAGTATTTTCCCATCTTGTCATGAGCATGTAATAACATGGGCTTTCCCGAAACGTCACAATACATTGGCAATCCTATAACTCCTACAACTTGAATGAATGGACCAACACCACCACGAGAAAAGCACCCTATAAGAGATGTTGTTAGTGCCGAAAACTACACACAAAAGTGATATCAGCCCCAGATCATTACGCTTCCATTCTTATGCTTTTTTCATACTTGGTACTTAGGATCGTTGCAGGCCCCATCTGGATGGCGAACATATCTAATTCCATCAGTACCAAACAGATTAAGCTTGCTTTTGTTGCTCCACAAAGTGAGACCCCAATCAGTGATTGATCAATCTTAATGAGTTTCCGCAAATTATTTATCTTTCATATTTTTCTTCAACATCCAAGGTTTTTTTTATTGTCGTCATCCCTTTAGACCATTTTCACTCAAAGCTATTATAATTAGGCTATATTTGTAAAAGTACTAAGTGTCGGGATAGCTGAGTGGTTAGAGCACAAGACTGTCGTACGGAAAGTCGCGGTTCAAATCTAACTGGTGGCAGTGGGATTTGTATCGTGATTTGACGTCGGATACCAGTCGACTCAGCTGTGAATGAGTACCTGAATTAAATCAGGGTAATAATCTCAGGCGAGCGCAATGCTGACCAAATTGCCTCCTACAGGGTACTATTGTAGTGTACCGTTATGGTCTTGAAAGAAGTGCTCCAACACACTTCAAAGCCCTGATCCAATATGGATTGTTGCGCCAACGATGATTAATTTTATTTCTGAGTTGTCACCATCTCGCCAATCCGTCGAGAACTTCCCGCAACACGTGTGCAGAATGGTGCACTTTTGCATGGTTTCAATCAGACTGTGCGAAAGTCCCACATCAAGGGAAGCCGTGAGGGATTTAGGTACAATACCTGTAGGTGACAATATTATGGAAACTACAACCTCTCCACCAGCCAGTAGCTCATAGTTCACCTTCTTCTCCACGTATTCCTGTTCGATGTTGCTTTTATGGGAGATAGCAACATCAATAATATACGCGGAGCGACCCGTCTTTTCAACTAACAGTACGTCAGGCTTGTTATGTGGAGTATGGCGATCAGTCATAACTTGCCGGTTCCAATACATGGTGTAAGCAGAACTATCAAGTACTGCTTGGGTTCATATCGGTAAACCGGACATGTTGCCGTGATCAGCCCATGGTTGTATGCCAGGTTTTGATGGATAACCTTACATACAACATTACGCCTGATGATGTATTGCACCGGTGTCATAATAGTACAGCCAGAAACGCTGAACACACATTTTGCACTGGTCGTTCTCCACCCCTTGTTATGATGAGCTTTTTATAACGTCGCCGTCCTGGATGGCACATATGAATCTCTTCGTCTCAGCAAAGAGCTCCCCAGCACACAGCCATCTTCGTCAAATGACTGCTAAAGACAATTCACGTGTTTACCGTGCATTGCCTTCGACTTCCATTCAACGATCGACGCATGATATGGCATCCCCTTGTCGTAGACCGTTGTTGATGTCGAATGGCCTTGGGAGTGATCCTGCTGCTTTTATCTGGCCTCGCACATTGGTCAGGGTCAGCCTAGTCAGTCTTATCAATTTCGTCGGGATACCGAATTCTCTCATGGCCCTGTACAGTTTTACCCTGGCTATGCTATCATAGGCGGCTTTAAAGTCGATGAAAAGATGGTGCAACTGGTGTCAATATTCCAACAGTTTTTCCATCGCTCGCCGTACAGAGAAAATCTGATCTGTTGTTGATTTGCCTGGAGTGAAGCTTCTTTGGTATGGGCCAATGATGTTCTGGGCGTATGGGGCTACCCGGCCTAGCAAGATAGCGGAGAATATCTTATAGATGGTACTCAGCAGCGTGATACCTCTATAGTTGCTGCACTGTGTGATATCTCCTTTTTTATGTATGAGACAGATAATGCCTCGTTGCCAACGTCAGGCATTGATTCGCTGTCCCGTACCTTGAGCACAAGTTGATGAACCACTTGGTGTAACTGGTCGCCTCCATATTTAACCAATTCGACTGTAATTCCATCGGCTCCTGGCGACTTATGATTTTTTAGCCGATGAATGGCACGAACTGTTTCTCCTAAACTTGGTGGTGGCAGTGTTTGTCCGTCGTTGGCGGGACCTCCAACTCGCCGATGTTCTGGTTGTTCAGTAGCTCACCAAAGTATCAACCCATACTCAACCCATCGCTCCAATATGCCCATTCTGTCGGGAATCAGATTTCCCTCTTTGTCTCGGCAGGATGAGCATCGAGGTGTATAAGGCTTCATCCTGCTGACTTGTTGGTAAAACTTCCGCGCCTAGTGCGGTTGATCCCTGTACTTTTCGAGTTCACAGACCTGTTGGTTCACCCAGGTATACCTTTTCTGTCTGAGAAGTCACTTCTCCGCTCGCCAGAGTTCGTGATAAGACTCCGCGCGTCCCCGCGTCCTTTGGGAATACAACATTACTCAGTACTCTTCCGTTCCCTTTCTAGCTTACAGTCATCGTCAAACCAGCCGTTCTTGCTCTCTTTGCAGCTGGGGCCAAGTATGTTTGTGGCGGCATTTGATCAAAACGTGGTAAATTTGGTTGAAAGTGGTCCTGTCTGGAGAGGCTCACGTTTGTTTGTAGACTGCTTTCCGCCCAAACCAGGTACTTCCAACAACACTGCTAAATGAATAATCAGCAGTCCGTTATCATTTGTATTTTGATGTAAGCTATCCCCTGAATACGGTCTCCGTCCCTGCTTGGCTGTTAAAATCCCCACAGGGGGGGGGGGGGGCAGGCTTCGAGGGTTCATTTTACTGCCTCATAGAAGGTATCCTTCTCCGACTCTGCAGTCTTCTCTATAGGGGCGTGAACGTTAATGAGGCTTATATTTCTAAATTTGCTTCGCAAGCGCAGAGTGCATAGCCGTTCACCTATGTTTTCAAAACCGATAACAGTAGGTTTCATTTTTTGTCTGACTAAGAAACCTACTCCGAGCATATGGTTTACTGGATGGCCGTTATAATATATGGAGTAGTGGCTGTTCTCCAGGAAACCGGTCCCTGTCCAACACATCTCCTGCAACGCTGTTACATCTATATTAGGACAGTGTAGAGCTGCTAGCTGCTCAGCAGCATTCGGTCTGTACAGGGAACGCACCTTCCATGAGAAAATACGCAAATCATTATTCCGTTGCTTTTGCCGGTTACGTCATTGTGTTATCAGTTCAGTCCGAGGTTCCTGTTGTGGTTTCGTAACAAGTTGTGTTCCATGTAGGATTGTCAGTCCTACCCAACCCCCAACCTGGAGGAGCAGTTAATACATTTTGTTCCGTTTTTAGGCGCCGGAAACCTGTTTCAGCTGGTGAACTATCATGTGTCCTCTAACAGGTCCGTGGCTTCCTAAATCTCGGTTTGGTTTGGTAAGGATGCCTTACGTAATTTTTGTAATCTTTGGGAAAATAGCTATGCCTGATATAAGCACTAAATATTTGAGTTAATTCCACAATTCCCTTCACTGGTAGGTTTTTATATACTAAAGGAACAGTTTATCTATTCCTGGAAATTTCGTGCTTTTAACGCTATAGTTGACATTAGGAACTTTAACTTTGGAAATTCTGTAATGGGAATTTGACAGGATATGGTCAGTTTCTGACATCGAGGGGAGTTTGTTAACACAGAATTAATCATCGAAAGTTATACTGAGGTCTCCGATGGAGTTCCAGTAATTTTCGTCGCGTATAGGGAGAATGGGAGCCTCTTTCCACAGATTAGAAAAATGACTACTCTCGATGATTGTAACAAATTATGCATAGAGGAAGTTAGGAGGACTATCACGATTGGGACGTGGCAAGGTTGCCGGTACTTGAGTTACTTGACTAAGTAAGGGGTATAAAGGGATATTGCAGAAGATGTGTGATAGCGGGCACGCAGTCGACAGGGAGAAGCAGAAGGGAGAAAGGAGTTATACACCTAGAAAAAGTAATTGCAGAGTAGGCTACACGATAATTGGGGCAATTCAGCAGAAAAGTCTGAAAGCTGAAACTGGGAAGGGGCTATTCGAGACCAGAAGCGCTTGAAGTTTCCGTATACTGGTGCGGTTTCGATTCAGTCTAAACACTGCTTCCTGAACTTAATTATTTGGGACTTTCCAAAATTAACAAAGCTTTGAAATTAGTAAAATCGCCATAGTTTCTAGTAGACTTATATTTTACCTTTGCTCAGAGGTGAACCAGACTGGAGAAGAGCTCAGGGACCTGCCGGAAGAAAGCAGGTTAAATAGAATGGCATAAGGGGAGTGAAGGATTTAGTCAGTTGGTCAGGAAGTGAGGGTGAAGTCCCAGCTGATAGTTGCCAGGGCTGAATTTAGATTTTTGGAGTTTAATCTTTTGAAGGCTGAACTTACTAGGCTTGTGTACAATATGTAAGTTTAGACGAGCGAATTGTTAATTGAGTTCAAGAGCAGGACAATGAGTATCAGGAGCGGTATAAGGAGTGATGTAGTTTAAGTGATTTATGGTGAGGTTGAACTGAAGAGCGGGATAGGTGACACCACAGACAATGAGGGGAAGAAACGGGAAAACTACGGTAAGGATTTTCAATAATGTATTGAAGAATTTCTTCTTACATGGGTGAAAGAGACTCAGACAGGGAAAATATATTGCACACAGAAAATAACAAATTAACTTGTAATACGCGAAGGAAAAGATGGATTAAACACGGAGGGGCGCCATGACAGCGATTAACACCATATTGTTATTTGCCCTACTGATACCCGCGTAATTTCTGTTACAACGAAAGCATACTTTGACATTGAGAAGCTTAGAATCCAAAATCCTATCGTCCAGCCAAGAGTCAGGAATGCAGATGGTGCTGATAAGCCAGGACAGATAGGTTCAAGACCAGAATAAACTAAACGAGCCGTGCCTCCCCTTGGAAACCAATCTGTCAAAATGGTAAGTTTCATTCATTTTTTTTTGCGGTTTTAACTATGTCACTGTTAAGTCAAATAATTTTCTTTCTTTGGACTTGCTACTACATATCAGCATTCCAAAGGAGGACATTCAGTTTTTCACTTGCATGGATGATAAAAAACGGCTCATAATATAATGGTGGGTTATGTTTATCAACCGGCTTTTACTTCAGGAAAGAAGTCATGCTTCGTATCTAAGATGGTCTGAGAAACTGATATAAGGTTCACTTAAGCAAACGGGATAGCGACAATGCAAGAGTCGACTGGTTTAATAGTTTCCTAAAGAGATTAACTAACCTCTCTATCCACATATCAGAGGCCTGAAGCTCAGAAAGATTGAGAGCGTCGAATCAGTGCTTTGCGAATATGCTTTTAAGGGAGGAAATTTTTTAATTTTTTGCCTTTTTCGTTAAGAATTTATTTACGATCTGTAGAATGCATTTTCAGTCTTTGGAGCCTTATACAAAGTCTAAAAAGTTTCTGTATAGTCCCCAAAGTGATGCCCCCCAAATCCACTGAAGTAGGCAAGCGCACTTGCGTTTCATTTCAGGGCCTAGCAAGTTTGCTAGTTCACTAATAGTGTATAATAGCTGTTTATTGTTTTCACCGAAACAATGTAACCTAACATATCTTAATGAAAAGATTTTATACATGAATTATAGATCATCACAACGATCTGGGCGTTGCACAGTGCAAACCCAAGGAGTCGGTTTTGATGAGCTGTACTGCCGCCATTAATTTTTTTTTACTAGCAAAAAAATACCTCTGTATCAATAATATCACGCAATTTTCCATCATAATCAATATTTCCCTTTTTTCGTGAAAAATTATTGAATAACGGTAATTTATAGGGATTTCTCCTCTTAAGGTTTTGTGTAAAACAACATTTTTTTCTTACACCAAATATGTTATGTGGGGCATCAAATGAAAGGTCATTTCTTTCAGGGACCTGTTCTCAGAATCTACTGAACTGAAAAATTAGAAAAAAATCACAAAGTGGTGCCTAGGTTCTGAAATACCCTTAATACCGATATCTGGTAAAGTAAAATCAATAATATTATAGTATATTTCTAATATTTTAAGTAATTGATCGTAAAACCCCTTTAAGTTCATCCAAGAATCATGAAATTGTTCAATATATATATAATATCATCTGTAAAGTTTGGTGGAAATAGTACCGTTACAAACAAAGCTATAGTAGATCAAAATTGTCACTTCTGCGAAAATTTTAAGACCTTGAATGGTATAACATACAATTGTGAATATTTTGACATAATATATGCATTACGTGCTAGGTACTAGGACAAATGTCCAGTCAGATATTTTCATTTCATTCAAAACAATGCAGCGAAGGGTAGGATGATGACAATAAGTCCAGGCGAGAAACAGAAACCACTTTCTTGGTTTTGGTGAAGCTTTTCATAAATATGACGAACACTTCAAAGAAAATCTCAGCAGTTCTTGATTTATTCAAAAAGCATTAGATACTTTTGCGATCTTTCTGTTCCACCTCTCTCCCAGTATGCAATCCTTAGACGTGTTAGTTTTCGGACCTTCCAAATTGCGTGCGTAATTTCAGAATCAAGGGTTTGGGCGAAAACCCACCCAGAAAAGACCACCATTATTTACTAATTGGCACAGATCATACGATAAGTATATTTTGCTCCTAAATTCCCAGCCAATACCACGGTTGGGTTAAGCAAACTCCGCACTAAAATTCGATACTACAGCTAAATGAACGAAATCTGTCAAAGCCTGCCAAGGGAGAAGTGGCCTGGACGAAAATGCAGTGTCAAGCATAGCTCATCGTTTTCAAGGACGATATCTTCAGAGACGCTGAGATTTTATCTAAAGGCTCTACTTCGCTGGCTTTGGCAAGAATTTGAAGAAAACGCAAATCCGCTATACGCAGAGGAACTCCAGAGAAGTTTGTCGTACAAGCAAAGAGCGGGTCGAAGGAAGATAAAGGTTGTTTAATGTGATTGATTGGTGTTATCGGCTTTGAAAATATAAGCGAACGGCTATGCACTCTGCGTTTGCGAGGCAAGTTTAGAAATATAAGCCTCATTAACGTTCACGCCCTTACAGAGAAGACTGCAGAGTCGGAGTAGGATACCTTCTACGAGCCAGTAGAACGCACCCTCGAAGCCTGTCCCAGATATGATATCAAAATCACACTGCGGGATTTTAACAGCCAAGTAGGGAAGGAGCCCGTATTCAGGCGATACGCGGGCTCCCATAGCTTACACGAAAATAGAAATGATAACGGACTGCGGATTATTCAATTAGCAGTGTCACACGACATGGTTGTTGGAGGTACCTGATTTGCGCGGAAAGCGGTCCACAAACATACATGGGCTCCTCCAGACGGAACCACTTTCAACCAAATTGACCACGTGTTGATTGAACGCTGCCACCTCTCAGCCTTGATGAATGTCAGAACATATAGGGGTGCCTCGAGCTCGAATAATAACAACACCCAGAATCCCTTCTGACAATCAGGTGAGAGTTAACACTGAAGCCATCCACAACACAGTCCTCCGCGACACCTATAGGAGGGAAGTGGATGCCGCAATAACCGCAGTCAACAGAGGACCTGGAGATGAAGCATCAACAAATGATTTTCACAACCACCTGAAGAACTTTATCATTGATACGGCCACAAAAATACTTGACCCCAGCCGCAAAAGGAGTCGGAACGGCTGGTTTGACGATGAATGTAAGCTAGCAATGGAACGGAAGAATACCGCATACCGAGTGATGTTGCAATCTCAAAGAACGCAGGCACGTGCAGAGACTTATCACGAACTCCGTCGAGCGAAGAAGCGACTCTACAGACGGAACAAAGAAGCCTGGGGGAATCAACAAGTCTGTGAACACGAAAAGTACAGGGAGCAACCGCACCAGACGCGCAAGTTTTACCAACAAGTCGATGCTCATCCTGCCGAGACACAGAGGGAAATCTGATTTCCGACAGCATATTGGAGCGATGGGTTGATTACTTTGATGAGCTACTGAACAACCAGAACATCGGCGAGTTGGAGGTCCCGTCAGTTGAAAACGACGGACAAATACTTCCACCATCAAGTATAGGAGAAATAGTCCGTGCAATTCATCGGCTAAAAAATCATAAGTCGCCAGGAGCCCATGAATTCCAGCTGAATTGGTTAAACATGGAGGCGACCAGTTACACCAAGTGGTTCATCAACTTGTGCTCAAGGTATGGGACAGCGAATCAATGCCTGACGATTGGCAACGAGGCATTATCTGTTTCATACATTAAAAGGAGATATCAGACAGTGCAGCAAGTATAGAAGTATCACGTTACTGAGTACTATCTATAAGATATTCTCCGCTATCTTACTAGGCCGGATAGGTCTATACGCCCAGAACATCATTGGCCCATACCAAAGAGATTTCACTCCAGGCAAATCAACAACAGATCAGATCTTCTCTCTGCGGGAAGCGATGGAAAAACTGTTGGAATATGAACACCAATTGCACCACCGCTTCATCGACTTTAAAGCCGCCTATGATAGCATAGCGAGGGTAAAACTGTACACAGCCATGACGGAATTTGGTAGAATTTGATAAGACTGACCGGGCTGACCCTGACCAATGTGCGAGACTAGATAAAAGTGGTCCGTGATGCTGAGGTAAATTCAAGAGGTGCCATCCTCTTTAAATCCACCCATCTGCTGGCCTATGCTGACGATATCTATATGATGAGAAGAACCACCCGAGACGTACGAACTGCCTTCATCCAGATCGAGCAGGCTGCGGGAGATCGCGGGCTGCACATCAATGAAGGCAAAACAAAATATATGGTGGTAACGTCAGCACAGAAAACCAGCCAATCAACAACATCAAACCGCATTGATCAAACGGGAAGAATAAAGATAGGAGAATACAATTTTGAGACCGTTGATAATTTCTCCCATATAGGGTCGAAAATCACAACTGATAACAGCCAGGATGATAAAATCCGTGGACGGTTGTTGACAGCCAACAGAACCTATTTCAGCTTACAAAAACCGTTCCGCTCGAAACGTCTCACCATAGGGTCAAAGCTCTTACTGTACAAGACAATGATCTTTCCAGTCCTAATGTATTCCTCGGAGACTTGGATTCTTAGGAAGAAAAATTGCGAACTCTTGGCCGCGTTCGAGAGAAGAATCCTCCGAAGAATTTTTGGCCCCCTACATGAGGATGGACGATTCCGTAGCCTGCATAACGACGAAATCTATGAGCGATACCATGGCCGTCCGGTTATGGATAAAATCCGGCTCAATAGGTTGCGGTGGGTGGGTCACTTAATCCCTATGGATGAGGATGATGCAGCCCGGAAAGTCTATAAGGGCAATATCTATGGTAGAAAAATAAGACGAGGCAGACCCTGCCTGAGGTGGAGCGATGGCGTGGGTCAGGACGTCAGACTGCTTTTAAGAATATCAAACTGGTGGGCCTCGGCGCAAAATCGGGATGTCTGGAGTTCTTTATTAAGGCAGGCCTAGACCGGATACCGGTTGTTGCGCCGTTGATGATGATGATATCCACGGAATTGTGGCGCGGCAGGATCTGCAGCATTCGAAATTTATTTCGGATGTTGCGGATGCGGACGGGTAGATGGCGCTGAACGCGGAAACTCTCCACTCACGCGTTTTCAGAACGCACCGGGGGAGTGGAGAACCAGCGGTAAAAAAATGCCGTTGGTTGGGACAGTAAGGACCGCATGGAAATAAGTCGGTCTCTTCTGTATCCAACCGCCGCACGGAACACTTCGGCGCGATCGTGAATTAAGTTTCAAATATCTCTTTTGCTGTTTCTTAAATACTAAAAATATCGTTTGTAATTTTTCTCTCTTAGAGAGTTGAAAGCAGTTTTAGTACGGCTACGCCACTACAATAGCAATTAACAAAGTGTTTTATCCATAAAGTAAAATACCAAAAAAAATAAAATTGGACAAATACCAAAGTGGTGACCCCGATAGGAAAAAGTAACAAATTATCCGCCATCGCCGCCATTGGTGAAGTTCTATTGACGACAAAATTCGTCCGAGCAACACGGCAGAAATAGAACTTCCAAACGCCTTTCACACACCGGACCAGCCATCATTGCCACGACCTTCCGACAATCTTTGCAGGAAATACTATCCGCGCTTCAGAAGTGTTCCCAATGTGTGTGTGCGGATTAATGGCGTAAAAGTCTGACGACGTTCGTCAACAAAAAGAAAGTGTCGACGAGATCTCCATATTACATTCCTGTAAACGCCAGAGTAGCGGACATTCTTGGTAATCGCTTTGAATTGTGGCTGTGTCGCTCGCAGCTGTTCCGAGTCCGTGCCCAGCTCGCGCCGCTCTTTCTGCATTTTCTTTTCATCTTGGACAACGGCTCGTGGACAAAAGGAAAATCAGAATTGGGCAGAGTCCAGCCCGCGATCAGGTTCAGAGCAACTGGGCGCTGCAGCGTTCGGAAAGGATAAGTTGAACAACCGCCCGGTCTCCTCGCAGTCAGTGGCCGCGTCATTGCCGTCGTCATTTTGCAGCAAACGGACGTCCCCAGCACCGCCAACGCCGCAGCTACAGCCCGACGAATTTGAATCAGCGCCGCCGTCGAGGAGGACCCTAGCTCGGCTGGAAATTATTAAATATATTTATCTCATCTCTATATTCATTTTATATCCAAATTCAGTTGTAGCATTAGTTGTGCAATATTTACACGAATTATTCATTATATTAAAAAGTGATAATAAAATTAAATTCGCTGCAAGAGACGGCGTTGAGGTGTTTCGAATCGCGAGTTCTCTGTTTTCCCGGTGTTTTTGGTCTACGCTGGAGAGCGTCCGCTTCGGTCGTCGTTTTTCTCGGTTCGTGCGTGCATTTGTGGGTACGGCCTGCCGTGTCGGTGTAAATTTCACCGCGTTTCAGTATAAACTCACCGCGTCTGCATCACAATCTCGTACTTCTCGGTAGGAAAAATGTCGTTTGAAAATAAAGACGCGGCAGGCCCATCGGACCCACAAGTGACCGCCCTCGCCGTACGCGTTCCTCCGTTTTGGCGTCGGAACCCCGAGCTGTGGTTCGTGCATTTGGAAGCACAGTTCCAAATGTCCGGCATCACATCGGACGCGACCCGTTTCAACTACGCGGTGGTCGGCCTGGACGAAGAGTCCATACTTCTGGTGTCCGACGTAGTGAAGTCGGCATCGTACTCGCAGCTCAAGAGCGAGTTGATCAGGCGCCTGTCGGCAAGCGAGTCGGCAAAATTAGACCACTTGCTGGCGGGTTTAACGTTGGGTGATCGAACTCCCAGCCAATTGCTTCGTGAAATGAGGCAATTGGGTGGGAGCAAGATCGGCGACGACCTGATCAAGTCGCTCTGGCTGCGTCGGCTCCCGGAGGGCACCCAGGCGATCCTAGCCTGCGTCTCCGGTTCCTTGGAGGAACTAGCAGCAACGGCCGATCAGGTACAGGAGGTGTACGTTCGCCCAACCATAGCGGCCGTTCAACCACCGTCGGATGAGGTCAGCGACTTACGGCGCGAGATCGCGGCCTTAACTGCCAGCGTGGCCGAGATGCGACAAGATGTACGCTACCTTGCAAATTCGCGCCTACCGCAAAAAACTAGGTCCGCGGGGGGTCTTGGCGACGGCCACCCAGAGCGCAGCGCCACGTCGCCTAACTATTTTCGACCCCCTCAGCAGGCGCAACTACCTCGTCGACACGGGTGCGGAGGTTTCGGTTCTTCCCGTACCCCAGCATCATCGACTATACCCACAACCCCTCAAACTGGCGGCAGCAAATTCCTCCCGCATCAATACATACGGGTACAGGCAAGTGGACGTGAGTCTTGGCTTGCGTAGGACGTTTCCGTGGCGTTTCATCCTGGCGGATGTCAGCTTCCCCATATTAGGCGCAGACTTCTTGTGTCACTATGGGTTGCTGGTGGACTTGCAACATAAGTCCCTTATAGACCCCACAACCAAACTAAATTCGTCGGGCCAAATTGTATCTCACGCTGACAATAACCTTTCCGTTCTTTTGGAAGACATCTCCGACTCTCGTGTTCGGACACTCCTCCAAAAGTTCAGCCAGATAACTACCGAGTGTAGTCTCTCGAAACCAGTAAAGCACAATATGCAGCACCACATAAATACTACTGGTTCCCCGATTTTCTCAAAGGTGCGTCCTCTACCACCCCAGAAACTGGCTATCGCGCGGAAAGAATTTGAACAACTTGTTCAACAGGGTATCTGCAGGCCCTCAAACAGCTGTTGGTCTTCCCCTTTACATATGGTCCCTAAGCCAAATGGCGAATGGCGTCCCTGTGGGGATTACAGAAGGCTAAACGCACAGACTGTTCCTGACCGATATCCGATTCCACTCATCCACGACTTTGCGCATCACCTCGCGAATTGCCGCATCTTTTCGACCTTGGACTTAGCCAAGGCATACCACCAAATCCCAGTAGCTCCTGAAGACATTCCAAAGACGGCAATATGCACACCCTTTGGACTCTTCGAGTTCACCCGAATGACTTTCGGATTGTGCAATGCGGCGCAAACCTTTCAAAGGTTCATTCACTCAGTCCTGCGAAACCTCGATTTCTGTTTCGTCTATTTGGATGATGTTTTGGTCGCTTCTTCTACTGAGTCTGAGCACTTAGCCCATCTCGAGTGCATTTTTCAACGTCTCCTTGAGGCCGGTTTAGTCTTAAACGTTGAGAAGTGCAAATTCCTTCAAAAACAGGTGAGATTCCTCGGCCACTCCATTTCCTCTGAAGGAATACAGCCCGACCCAGACAAGGTGCAAGCAATCACAAGCTTCCCGCGTCCAAAAACAGTGAGGGAGTTGAGGAGGTTCTTGGGCATGCTAAACTTTTATCGTCGTTTCCTGCCCAAGGCCGCCCATCACCAGTCCATTTTGAACGCGTACTTGTCTGGCCCCAAAACAAAAGACACACGAGAGATTGTGTGGTCTGAAGAGGCTGTCTGCGCGTTCAATAAATCCAGACAGCAACTGGCTGATGCTACACTTTTGGCATTTCCTCATCAAGATGCACCCCTAGCCGTTTTTGTTGATGCCTCTGACATCGCAGTAGGTGCTGCCCTTCACCAAAAGGTGGACCAAGTTTGGCAGCCGTTGAGCTTCTTCTCGAAGCAGTTGAATCCCGCTCAACGGAACTACAGCACCTACGATCGCGAACTGCTCGCCGCATACCTGTCCATCAAATACTTCCGTTTCTCCCTAGAAGGCAGGCCGTTCACAGTGTTCACGGACCATAAGCCTCTCACGTTCGCTTTGAAACAGAAGCCCGACAAAGCGTCCCCTCGTCAGCTTCGACACCTGAGCTTCATAAGCCAGTTCACGTCAGACATCCAGCACGTGTCCGGGAAGGACAACATTGTTGCTGACGCTTTGTCTCGTGTCTCCGAAGTTAACATCCCCGCCTCACTCGATTTCTCGGCTATTGCCAAGGCGCAAGTGGATGACGCAGCACTTCAGAGCCTCAAGTCCAACCCCAAATACAAATTTCGGGAGTTGCCCATCTTCGGCTCAAACCTCTCGCTCTGCTGCGAAGACTCGGAAAAGGGACCTCGGCCATACATTCCGGCCACATTTCGCAAGGAAGTGTTCCACGCAGTTCACGACTTGGCGCACCCCGGCATCAGGACAACAAACCGGTTAGTCACCGGAAAATACTTCTGGCCCTCCATGAACAAGGATATCAATTCCTGGGCCAGAGAGTGCATCGCATGCCAGAAGTGTAAAGTCTCCAGGCATGTAAGGAAAGAAGTGGGCTCATTCCCCCGCACTACCAAGCGTTTCCACACCATACACCTCGACATAATAGGGCCTTTGCGAGACTCGCACGGTTACAAGTATTGCCTCACAATCATCGACAGGTTCACGCGGTGGCCTGAGGCAATACCTCTGAAGGACATTACGGCGCAATCTTGTGCCGAAGCCCTCTGCCGAGAGTGGATACCTCGCTTTGGCGTCCCTGCAGTGATCATCACTGACCAGGGAATGCAATTTGAGTCCACCCTTTTCTCCGAGTCAGGCAAACTCCTGGGTTTTAAACGCCAGCGGACTACTGCATACCACCCGCAGTCCAATGGGATGCTAGAACGTTGGCACCGGACGCTGAAAGCCGCCATTATGGCACGCGACGACCCGTCCTGGACTCAAGTCTTGCCTCTCGTCCTACTCGGCCTTCGAACAACCCGCCGAGAGGAATTTGCTGCCAGCCCCGCGGAGCTGGTTTACGGGGAGAACCCAAGACTCCCAAGCGATCCGGTCTTCGACAAGAGATCGGGTCTCACGGAGTCGGGGTTGGTGCGTCTGCTGAGGGACAATCTCTGACGCATCAAAGCGCCACCACCCATTCGACACTCGTCCATACCTGCTTGTTCGCCCAAGGAACTGGACACGTGCACGCACGTGCTGATCAGGACGGATGCCGTCCGGAAGCCGCTGCAGCCTCCATATGAGGGCCCGTACCGCGTTCTCGAGAGGGGAGAACATTTCTTCCAGCTCGAGATCGGTGGTCACAAAAAGGCGGTCTCTTTGTCCAGGCTGAAACCCGTGTGCGCCCCGAAGCAACGTCGTGTCCGCTTTGTGGATTAACGGCGAACGAAGTTCGGGGATCCGTCGCCGAAACCCCCTAGGTTTCGTCTGGGGGCGGAGTGATGTGGCGCGGCAGGATCTGCAGCATTCGAAATTTATTTCGGATGTTGCGGATGCGGACGGGTAGATGGCGCTGAACGCGGAAACTCTCCACTCACGCGTTTTCAGAACGCACCAGGGGAGTGGAGAACCAGCGGTAAAAAAATGCCGTTGGTTGGGACAGTAAGGACCGCATGGAAATAAGTCGGTCTCTTCTGTATCCAACCGCCGCACGGAACACTTCGGCGCGATCGTGAATTAAGTTTCAAATATCTCTTTTGCTGTTTCTTAAATACTAAAATATTATCTCATTGTGGATTATACCAAAAATAGATTATTTGCTTCCCGTGCATTAATTTAATTAAAAAAAATAAAATTGGATAAATACTAAAGAATCATGGACTCTGGCAATAGGCGGTACTCCATGTTCTGTTGGTACTGCAAAGTCGCGACTTCAATAATTAAGGGGATTATAATTTCTAAGAAGGAAGCTAGCGGAGAAACCAGTGAGTAGAGTGAATCTGAAACACGACATGCAAATATCTCTAGGCCAGTACTTCACTGTAGTTCAGATGGAAATGATAAATCAAAGTATTGGTAAGAATCCACGCAACAAGTACAGATGGGTGCATCACCCCCGAAACAAATCTAAATTTATGTGGGAATTCCAGCGATAGTCTAAGATACTCACAGGTAAAAGCAAAATACCAGCAAATATTGCCGGTAAGAAAAGGTAAGAAGCATTTGCAGGAAAGCTATTACAATGACCATTTGAAGGAATTAGCAGATTTGCAGTTATACAAACTATAGCCAACAGGAAAACTAAATACTTAGTAGTTAGTTGTAGTACTAAATAGATGAGCTCCAGACACAAAAATATCATGTCAAAGGGGCTTAACTAGATTCACTTGGTTGAGCATTTCCTAATCCTAGCGAATAGAATGAGAACTAACTTTGATAGGATAGACAATAACCCAGACTCCACTATCAATTCGCTTACATACTTGTACTTCAACATGCATTCCCCATTAGGAAGATGAGTATATCCCCCACCTTTGCGGTTCCAATATTACCATTATCTTAGAGTAGCGAATCTGCATAAATTAATAGGAGAGTTGGGGACAAATATGTACCCGTTATGCCCCAACATGCACACTTTACGTGAAATAGGAACAGAATATGAAAAAGTGCCTTCGTCGCAATAATGTGAAATGATAAATTAACTATGAAAGCAGAAGCTACATAAATTCAAGCAACTCTACTAACAGCAGTGACAGAATAGTAATACAGCATCCAATTAGAAGAAAATTTACCATGCAACAGTTTAATAGTTCATTAACAGCATTTCCAATTTATTTATAGCGATTTCATACTAACGCCACCGCCAATGCTCCAGGTGGAGTTTCATACGTGCACAGGCAAGTTGGGAATTTTGCGGACTGGATCGTTGATTTGCAAATACCTGGCCGTGGGTAGCCTGCAGCAATTCGCAACTTTAGCAAAGTTATGCATTCTGGACATGATTACCTACCATGCAAACATATAGTTCTGGGTATCTACCATAGGCAATATGACTTGCATGCCAAGCTGCATTGAACCACGTTAGGCAGAGTAATCGGGCAAGCTCCATTTTGAACATTTCCTTGTCCTACAGAATATTGCAAATTACATCAGTTCTATGGACATTTACCTAACAAAAATTGTATTGTTGAAGATAGCAGAACGTCTGACATCCTTTTACGTCATTTGAGAAAAAGCAGTAATTGTAGATAACATACTACAAACCTTCAATTAGGTTATGCCTTCTGTGGTATAGTTTTATCTAGTTACTCACCCAATTGGTATGATAGATATTAAAAGATTAAAGCCAAGTTTTTAAATAGGTACATCTTGTTCCCTTATTATCGGAGGGCGATTATTGGAGGACACAAAAGCAACGCAATTTGCTTACATATGGTATTACTCAAGAGGTGAAATTAACTGGGATACCTGCCTGGTTTCTTGAAAATTGCATTCGCGCTATCTATATTGAATCTGGAAAATCATTACCCAATGTAAGCGCTACATATTTTAATAACCTTAATAAGGTTTGGTAGTGGAGTGTAAAATGAAGCGGTCATGAAACCATGAATAGGCAGCATTAGAGAGTCATATTGATCGTAAAACTAGGGATCAGCTTCTTCCTCCTGTTTTTTTTTGTTAAAGTGGTCTGGAACGACTTCATCATCTCACGGCAACGAGTATGGTAGTATGAAATCTCATAATCTCAGCCATCATTTGAATTGCACTCTCTTTCATTTGCTGAAAAGGAGGTTTGATACTGAGTATACAACTAAAGGATAGGATAGCTCTGGGGCAGTATATTTTATATCACGCAAAGAAATTATTCTTCTAGTAATGTCACAGGGAAATGTTAGCTGGGGTGTTGGTTAAGACTATTCCTTCTTCTTTTTCGTCAGCCTTTGTCCCGTTCACAGGCGGGGTTGGCTCGTCGTAATCGGTTTCGCCGTTTGGCTCTATCGAATGCCTGATCTGGATGGAATCTCGAGGCTTGTAAATCCTCATCCAGTGTATCAAGCCACCGTTGTTTCGGCCTGCCTTTTGGTCGTTTACCATCAACTTCCATGTTTAGACCAATTTTGGCAAGCGAATTCTCGTTAGCGCGAATTGCGTCACCATACCATCGAAGATGCTTCGTTCGCAGTTTTTCCACGATCGGTGTAACCCCATAACAATCGCAGATATCCTCATTTCGGATGTGATCAAAACGTGCCACGCCGGTAGTCCAACGCAACATCTTCGTCTCCATTATCGCAAGACGCCGTTTACTGTCTTTTATAGTCGGCCAACACTCAGAACTATAGAGGGCGACAGGACGGAGGATATGGTGGTAAATTTTAAATTTAGACGTTCGTTGATACGTCGATCACAAAGAACACCAGTTGTGGAACGCCACTTCATCCAGGTTGCGTTAATGCGTGAAGAAATTTCAAAACACAGTTCTCCATTGGCTGACAGCGTTGACCCCAAGTATTTAAATCGCACAGTTCTGGGCAGATCACTGCCGCTGACAGTGGTGAGTGGTAAGAGGACGCTTCCTTGATGAACACCAACAGACACGAAGCGGTTTTGATACACCCGCCATAGTTCGGACTTTACTTATCGGATCGTAGTAGAGCAAGTGAACCCAGCGCACGAGTTCTTTTGGCATTAAGTGTTGTCGTAAAGCACACCAGATGAGTTTGCGTGGCACAGGGTCAA
Organism: Hermetia illucens; assembly: GCF_905115235.1. Classification (NCBI taxonomy): domain Eukaryota; kingdom Metazoa; phylum Arthropoda; class Insecta; order Diptera; family Stratiomyidae; genus Hermetia; species Hermetia illucens. The sequence continues at coordinate 53,498,638 of NC_051851.1, forward strand.
ACGCTTTCTCTAGGTTCAGAATGCAATGTAAAGAGGGCGGTGCTTCTTACGGTTTTTCTCCATGAGTAACGGCGCACCGTGTATTGCGTCAGTAGTTCCGCTGTTTTTGACTAATTCGGCTTTTTTCACGATTATTTCAACGATTTTGCGAATATGGTTGTCAAGAATGCATTCAATGATATCCATGGTATGGGAAAGTAACCGGATCGGACGTTAATTTGAACATTCTGCTGGACTACCTTTCTTTTTCCATATTGGAACAGTGATGCTTTCCCGATTACAGAATTCGCTGAGCTACAGTGTTGGGTCTCAGCTCTTCGCTTTCCAGAGCTCAGATGTTATGTCGTCAGGTCCTGTGGCTTTCCCCGATTTCATTCGTTTTATTGCCTCCTCGACTTTAGTTGCGCTGACAGTTAAGTAATTGGGGGTTTTACGTGAGCACCTGTCTGGAAGACTTAATCCCCACGGTCTCCTTAGGACATGGATTGATTTTGTGACCACAATCAGAGCCCCGCTGTGACAAGCAACAACGGTACCAGTCTATACCAAGTGTATGGCTTAGCATTCATACTGGTGGATGCAAGACCTACCTAAATCTCTCCGAAATAAGGAGAGCGGCATCCGTGTTGAAACGCAACACCACTCTCTTCTCGCTTGAGCACAACCACAACCACCATGAAACTTCCACTAGGGGGGGCCAACCGCAAATAACCGAGCTTTACTCACATACAACGGGAGTTCACCCGAAGTATGAGAGTCCAGGGGCTTTCCCGGTTCCCCTGGTACCAGTATACCCCTGGTAAGGTTTCGTGACCAATTTGCCACTTCAGATGAGTCCCCGTGCAGACTCGGGTCTGATCACCCTAATTAGGCCTTTGGAGCATTCGTCTACTGCATCACGGCCGGCAAACCAAAGTGAGTACAGCGTCTCTCGGTGCCACCACTATGGAGGTTCTCCTCGGCCACTTGGTTTTGGTTTGGCCGACAGGGTTGCCGCCCCGTCTTCCTCACCGTCACCTCTGAGCACCAGTTGTGCCAAATAGCGGTAATTATTGTGGAAGTGGAGTATGAACAAATTCTTCAGTTGAAATCTGCTCGAAATATTCTCGCCATCTATCCGTTGCAGCTCGACGGTCGATAAGCAAAGTACCGTTCCTGTCATTAACGCAACATAAGTGTTCGTAATGCTGTGTGCATTCGTTACGCTCTTAGCAAGTCGACACAGATCTCTCTCGCCATCCCGAGTGCCCAGTTTATCTTAAAGATTTTTGTAATGGTCCGTTCGGGTGACAGCCACTGCTTTCTTTGCTTCCCGGTTGGCATTCTTATAAATTTGTCAATTGACCAACGTTGTATCGTTGAAAAATTTATGCTAAAGGCGTTTCTTTCCACGGACCTTCATTTGAACATCATCATTCCAAAGCCAAGTATCCCTGTTGATGTACCGCTTAGCCGGCTTGGTGACGCCAAGGGGTGCAGAGGTCGCTTTGTGCATCGTGTCCTTCATTTGGTTTCACGATTCTTCTACATTCGTAACGGTCGGTAATCGCGTGAGTGAGATCGAAGAAAAGATAGTCGTCAAGTGAGCAACAATTGGAGTAATATTTGAAAGTTCCTTGTTTTGTAAATATAATAGAAAAATTGTCCTAGAACGCATCAAGGTACGCCTAATAAGCTCGCCAATCGGGAGCAGGCTGCCCACCCCCCTGGCACAAACCAAATCAACACCCTTTGGACTATTTTAGAGCAATTTGTGGAGTTTAAATATCCGCTCCATCTGCCCTTCATTGACTTCGATGGCTTTCGCCTACGTGTATAATGAGTGTATGTCAAATGTTCTACACAATAGTGACATTCCAAGGAAACTGTTGTTAACGGAGTTTCATAAGTTTGCATTCTGTTACTGGTACTACTCCTTTTTGTTTTCGACGGTGTTCTCCACGCTGCTTGGTCCGGAGGACATGGAGCACTGTTCTATTTTTCTCAAACACTTCGACTACGTTGATAAAATTTGTTTGCTGTCTCACCGAACTATGGATCTTCCTAAGTGAATCTGTATTTCGAGGAGACAAGAACGGTCAAACTGAATATGAAAGTCAATAAATCTAAGCTTTTTAGTCATGGGACGTTTCCTATTTGCGTTAATTAGCAGAACATCGAAAGTGCTGATCAATTTATCTAAGTTGGTAGCGTGGTTTCTGCTGACAGTGGCAGCGAGCTTAATTTTACTTGAAACAGCGATAGATCCGCCTTTGCCGTTTTGCCTAAAATCGTCAAATGCTGATATCCCAACAAGTTGTGATTGTTCTGCGCTAATGTTGATTCTGGGCAGTTATACAGGAGCAACACATGGAAAGTGGCCACCGCTGTTCCCTGATAACTCTAAGTGTCAGTGGGGAAACCTTGGCCGACATAATTTCGAACAAAGTGTTGTTTGAGCGTACGGGCCAGGTACTGTGTATTTGTGTTTGAGGTGGGGGAGAGGCAAAGCCACCGAATACTCAGATTTTAGTGTACTCAGTTCCCCCGTCTAACGGAATAACCCGATTCGTTTATGTGCCGTAGGACTTCCGTTAGTGGACTTCTGTAAGTGACATCCGTGCTCTACATCACAATAACCGGGTACCCAGAGTAGATCCACCGTATTGAATCTAGGAACAGAGTTCAATCGATTTCGACATTCCTGAACGATTTTTGAAGTAATCAAAGGACTGCTCAACGCCTTCAAAGCAGCTTGACTATCGCTGAAAATCGCGATGCAACTACCCTTTACCCGCTCGTCAATCAGATTATCGGCCTTAGGATCGCATACACTTCAGCCTGAAAGACCGTTCTATATCGTACGAAGGGAAAAGCCTACTTCGCGTTTTTTTTTTTAGAGGTAGACTCTTTCTCCAGAAGGCTGTTCTATTTTTGAGCCATCAGTGTAGTAGCCATCCGTATATCCTGACATCCATTCTTCTGGTTCGTCCCAATTTTCCCTTAATTTCAAGATAACTTCATATCTTTTACCAAACAGATGTATGGTGAACCGGGAATCAGCAGGCACTGCGAAAACTGGATTCAGTTCTTTCTATAACTCTTCAATTGCTCTGTGCTCACAGGTCCATTGTTTCCCTATAGATCTAATCGAATAAGTCTCTGAGCTGCTCTCATTACAGTGCTCTAAATAAACAAATCCAAGGGCTACAAATTGAGTAATGCATTCAGAGCTGTGCCGGATGTCGTGCTCATAGCATCAGTAATACACAGGCACACAGTTCTTTGCAGTGTGGCTAGCTTACTGGGAAATCACTTCTGTTTCGCGTAAATCCACCACACTACGGATGCATAGGCGAACATCGGCCAACTTATAGCAACATATATCCACATCACTACCTGAAGCCTAAGTCCCGATATCGAGGCAAAGGTTCTTACTTTTAGATGTTTGTTCCAAAGAAACTTCTTGTCTAGAATATTTTCCAGATATTTCACTTCCAACTTCATTTGGAGAATGGTAGGCAAAGATCACTCAGTTTTCTCTCTTTTTGTAAATACAAGCATTGTGGTTTTCTTTGGATTTACTGAAAGTCATGGCTGAGGCACCAACTGTTAATCAAATCAATGGCGCGTTGTATATTTCTACACACTGTTCCATGATTCCGACCAACAGATAACACAGCCACGTCATTTGCATAAGCTTGAGGGTGTATAGGGAGCTTTTGCAGTTCGCATAGTAGTGAGTCGATCAATATACTCCCCAGAAGTGGTGATAGCAGACCTCCTGCAGTTAGGTAGCGATCAATACCTAGTACAATACATAGCCATCTTTGCGTTAGCATAGATTCACTTAATTAATTATCACAGAGTTTTTGGAAGGGTGGATGGTCAAACGTTCTTTCATGCCTATCAACATCCCCAGTGCATGCTCGCTTTTTAGAGTTGCATCCTCTAAATTTGAAACCAAAGGGTGAAGAGCACACTCACTGGACGGTCCAAGTTGGTTAGCATGTTGGCTTTCATTTAGTGCGTACATTCTTAGCGCAATCTCTTCATATATTTCAGCGAAAATGATGTTAAGCTGATTTGCCTGAAGTTATTCAGATTTGAATATGAATATGAAGACTACCTTCACCTTCTGCTAAGAGGAAGGCACGTAGCTCAGAGCAAAACAACCTCGAAAAATATTTTTTAGAAGTTGCTCTAAGTGCTCTACACCTTCCTTTAGCATCGCTGGTAACGCTATCCATACTAGGCACTTTGAGGTGTTCAAAGGAAGGAGAGGAAGGTAGGATGACGAGCGCTCTGTGTTCCAATTTCCCTTGCAACACCTTCGTGCTCAAATGTTTGTAGGAACCGCCGATTCTCTCGCTCTGCACAATCTGGAAGTCTCCCTTTCACTTTCCGGCTCCTCTCAATATGCTCTAAAGGAGCTTCGTTTAGAACACTTTACCAGTCTCTTATATTCACACCGTGATTTTCGGAAGTTTAACCAGTATTTATCCTTATTGCTGCTGCAAGGACGATTTAAAAGTCGCCTGGTTGATTTTCTGAGTCTTTCCAGTTCCTGCTTCCACCATGGAACCATTTTACCGCGTTACCCTCGGGAATAGGACAAGTGTCTTCAAAGGACTCTAAAAGTGTGCAATTTAGAGATTCCAATTGAGCTCTATCGCGAAAGGAGTTCTTAGTTGCCTGGGGAGCTCCACTTTGTTGCCGAGATGTTCATTGAACTTTTTCCGTGTTCCATTTTACTAGGATTGCGCCTTTGTATTACAGACTGTTCGTCTGCAATAGTCAGACTAAATTCTAGATAACGGTGATCTGAGGGTGAGACTTCATTTAGCAGTAGCCAGTCTCTAATCAGCTCTAACAACTTTAAAGTGCAGATTGTTACTTTACTTCTTCTTAGCCCCACGGACATAGGGGCACACCCTAGGTTTAGGTTTATCAGACCAGCTGAAGTAATAAAATCAAACAGCTTCTCTGCTCTGGGATTTCATTTGCTATTGCCCCAGGTTCTGACAGCACGTGACGTAGATAGTATATGCTGGTTTTCCACTGAATTGGAGAGCCTTGCTTCTACAGATTTCTCCGTGGGTGAGCATGAATCCGGTGAAGCCTCCAAAATCCGTGCCTTGGCCCAAGTCTTATTTCTCAAAGTCGCTGGTCGATTCGAAGACTGTGACTTTTTACTACTTGGAAAGTTACAACCCTTTGCTTCCACCTTCATGTGTTTTTGGATACCCCTACTGCAACAAGGTGATGCTCTAGGGGAGACTTGAGGCCAGGTACTGATATATTTGTTAATTAGGAGAAAATGGTAACGGGGGGGGGGGGGCAGGGTCGTGTTAGAAGCACATGGCGCAAAGCACAGAAAAGGAGTGTCGACTTGGAGGATTCGCAAAGAGCCGAGGAGAAGTCGGAACAATTATGCCTAGGCATGGTGAACGTTTTGAGCCTCACTGAGGGAACATTGACAGTATAAAATTTTGTTTAAGAATCGAGCGATTCCTAAGTCCGTCATCCACTTATTGACGGACCGGACCGGTTGGAAAGCAACATGCTTTGTCGGTTGTAGTCCACGGGACCCTCATCCTTTTGCAAGCACTCAAGCTGCAAAATATATGACTTGAGGTTTCGTCCAGGGCAGAGACAACTCATCTGACGCTGACCCACCTCTGCCCTGGGAGCAGCGTGACCGAAGTGGTTACAAGATGGTATTTGCTTTCTTATATTAATTCAAAAACACGACATGTGTATGAATTATAATGGACACAAAACCATCTGTTTTTGAATGAATATAATGGAGCAAATATCACCTTGTAACCACTTCGGTCATGCTGCTCTCAGGGCAGAGGTGAGGCAGCGTCTGATGAGTTACCTCTGCTCTGGACGAAACTGCAAATCATATCAAAAGTATATATATCTAGAAGGGTTCAGAGAGGAGCGAAGTTTTTGGTCAATCATTTTGCAAAATAAATATGTAAATAATCTCTTAATGAACATGATGAAGATGGGTCGAGTTCTTTCAATCTTTGTTGAAGGTCTCGATTTTTACGCTTTGAAAGGTTGGTGTGTAGCATATCTTTAGAAACTATACAAATTCTGGAAAAGCACTCAAATCGTACCATGGAGAACATGGACACGGAACAAAGATGGCTGATTTCCATCAAAAAATGAAAAGTGTAGTATTCAATAATTTCATGTGGTAAGAGTAAAAAAATAATTAACAGCGAACATTCCTAGCTTGGGGAGAGAACACATTTTTACCTTGATTTGTGGCTATAGATAAGACTGCTTCCATCCCTTTCAGTGAGAAAACGCTGAAAACAAAGCTGAACGTGCCATTCGAGAACTGCGCTTTGAATTGCTATTGCGTCAGACTCGTTCTTTTGATTTAGCTCCCACCACAACCTTAAATTTCCTTCTAGGATAGAAAAAGATGCATAAAATGTATGCTTTTATTTGTGCATTTACATATCAGTTATTATCATTATCCCATATGGATCCAGTATATATAAAATCTATAGTCGCCGAGATGAAAGTGTTTCCGCTTTCTTCAGATCTTTCTAACGGTAGCAATTATCCGAATGGTGCGATAGTAGTTCATAGTAGTCTTTAATATTTGTATTATCTATTGTCACTTTCATCTAGTTAATGAGGCTCAAGGTACATGGGGTGTAGTGCATTTACCGCACCTACACGCCATCGTTCGAAATTTACTGAAATGCACTTCAGGACTTCCCGAGATGCACGCTCTCCTCCTTTACTGTTCTGCGTCAAGTGCTCCTGGGGCGACTCACTCGTTGGCATCTTGTGAGAGCCGGCCCCCCTTAATGTGTGGCCTATCCATTGAAACTTCCGTCTTTCGACCGCGGGTGACAGGCTTGTGCGCTGCCCAAGTTCTTCGCTTGAAATAGTCAGGCTAGTGTGCTCCGCAATCTCAATTTGACCTTAGTGATGAGATAACTACATTTCCAGATTTAGAAAAGGCAGGGAAAGCGGACCTAGCCCTGTTAAGTTCTGAAAACCAGAAAATAAAACAAATTTGCGAATATACGGAAAATTCCAGATAACACGCCAATCGCCAATCGCCAAAATTATAAACATATAATAAAGCCATTTTAATTGCCTTCTAAATTCAGTTCCCCATGATTGAAACTATCATTTAGCAGAAAATAATATTTTAACGTCGAAGACTTAGTTCATTGCCACTTTCAAATGAGAGCCTTCTAGATTTTGTTCGTCATTACTTTAATATCCTTCATTTGATACGTTTCAATGATCTCACACGAAGTTGTAATAAACTCTCACCGTATCTTATTTACAACTATTCGCGTTAAATAAAATTGCCAACGGAAAAATACAATATCTCCCAACAATGTTCTTTTCATAAATCCACAATCAATCCTTAAGCCATGAAATCGCAATCAAGTATTTAATCTTCGTTGCGGATTCATTCACACATATGAATACGTACATACGTTCATGGTAGGGTATTGAAACGTATCCGATTAACAAGAAAACGATCTATACGCTAAATGATCTTTTTGTAAATGCAGCTTGTGAAAAAATGACAAAAATCGGAAATTTGCAATAAAGCACCGCAATCTGCATAACATGCGGTAGATATAAGATACACTGCATATCTTTTCAAGTTTCCTTCGAGATGCATGCAAATAAATTTTTTAAGACGTGCCATAAAGCAATGGCTTATGTATGGAATGTGCGAAAACGTATCAAATTTCATGCAAGGTACGCATTATCTGAGACGATCTCTTCAGATCTCCTGGTAGTGACCATTACCAAGTTGGTTTACATATTAGTTATATGGAAAAAGTGCAGTAAAGTATCCTGTGCCTGTTGCTCGACAGGAGCATGGGGGACGGGGGAAGAATGATGTTTGTGTTTGGAAGTTGGGCTACGTGAATTGTATTTTGTCTGTAATAAGAAATCTGTTAAACATCTCAACCGAAAGTGAAACAATCTAATATATGAACACATGCAACATAGATATACATATATATTCGATTATTATTTTGTTAAAAGTTGTTCTTTCAACAAGAGTATACAAAATGAAGGCAACCAAAGATTTGGTCGCGAGGGAACTCGTACTTTGTTACAACCAGAAAAGCAGAAGCTACTTTAGGAGAAAGGGAATTTGTAGCTCGCTCCACACTACATGAAATAGACTATCCTAAGCTCTAAGCCATTTTTCAGAACAGTGCGACGTCCAGTGGAGTGTGTCTCAACTTTGTTGTTAGCGAAAAAAAAATTCATTTTGTGGTTTTCCTACAGAACCCAAATATCCTTATTAGGAAATTCAATGCCGTTTAAAATTATTGAGTCGTTCCTCTTCCGTTTGAAATTATGGGAATAGGATTACAATTGGGTCACACAATTTATCTACAAAGATTCGTAAATATATTAAAGACATTTTTGGTAGTTATTGAGTACGGGGTGATTCCTCAATCTATGTGCTGTCGAATATGTTAAGCATGCATAGTACATGCCACAAAAATCACCAATATTAGGAAATTTGTGAACCCGCAGCATGGACGCCTTCAGCTCTGCTACCGTAACAGAATGGTTTTCGGCTCATTGCGATCAATGCCAATGCAATTGTAGGAATCTATAGAAGAGTGAAGTTCCTTTATTGTCAAGGAAGATCCTGACATTGAAATACTTTAATCCAAAGTTTATTACAACATTCAGGAGGGCTGCATTCATAAGAAACGGTAGGCGAAATAGCGAGAGGAGAGATGACACGAAGATCCTTGTTGGCCCTCACTATCCTAAGTTTGCATTCACTTGATGTCAGACCGGACCAAGTGGAGAGCAACTTACTCTCACTTTATTTGATAAGGTGGATTTTGTTCCAAGATTCGTTGGCGTATGCCAGTAACAACTTGAGCTAGAATGAGGACCATTTCCATATCACTTCAAATGAGGATGACTCTGAGCGCATCTCCCACAAGAGATGCGTCAAATATCTGGGTGAATATTTAGACGCGCCACTGAATTTTAATCATCATTTTGAATTTAACAGAACGATGGTTCAGCGGGTAGAGCGTCAGCCTCTTAATCTCGCTGCTTTGGTTCGAATCCTAGTTGCAATCGGTGCCTGTGTTCGTCTTATCACTTGAACAGCGTAAACTATGAGTAAAAGTTAAACTGAAGCACAGTCTGACTGTGTGGATGCTCTATACTCTGCTAAGCAGTGAACAGGAAACACTATATTGAAATGGCGATAGAAAATGCCCACAAAGTATTTGCGTTCCTTCAGCAGGTCTTCTATGCTCCACATCTGACTTCAAGAGTTAAGCTAATCTGTTACTTTACTTTGATAAGACCAATATAGCAATGGGTGTTCTATTTCGTTTAACCTGAGTGCTAGAGGAATGGAGAAGTTCGAAGTTTTCGAGAGGAAATATTCACGAGCACACACGAGGTTAACCAGAATAGCTGCATCAAATTACAAACATTACGTGATAAACGATTGTCGCCGTACCGAGAATTGACACGATGGTTATAAAATAGATTCGGAATATTGTACGATCCGCATTGCAAGGCGAAATTTCTTGGGACGTGTAGCACTGACAAAAAGGAACAAATGGTTCCCGAAATATTGGTATATGCAAAATGAAAATAAACATCCAATCGAAAAGGGGAAAGAGGCGGGAATACCCAACGCTCAGCGTTTCAGATGGAAAAGTTTGGGTTCATCCTAAATAAGGAACTTTCTATGCACGTTTGTTAATCCATATATAACTAAGAATACAAAATAAAAATAAATAAATTAAAAAAAATAAATAATAAATCGAGTGTACTTTACCCAATATCAAAGATAAGACAATTTTCGAAAAGTACTGATTGATATCCCACATTCGATGAAAAAAAATTTTAAACCCACTTTCGTAAAATGGGGAGCCACCGCCTTAAATCCAATATAAAACGACGCTACTAGTTGACTGTCAAGCAGTTCATAGATCACATACTCTCACCAAATTTCGTGACCGTCAGATAGATTTGCCCACCACTGCATCTGATTCCACAAGCACTCTGGACAAAGAGGCATTTAAAAGGAGTACATCACTCCTGGGGATAATAATAATAACCAACAACAATCTGTATTGGTTCAGGCCTTGAACTGTATTAGAGCACTTCATTAAGAGTCGTAGCGGTAGAATAGAATGCAAAGTGGTTAGCATTGCGTTCGCTCGAGATTATTATCCTGATTTGACTCAGGTATTCGATCACAGCTGAGTCGACTCGTATCCAGTATCTTGTCACGATTACAAATCCAGTGAGATTTGAACCACGACCTTTCATTTCGGCAGTTCAGCGCGCTAAGTACTTGAGTCATTCGGACACCCTCCTGAGAATGTCTGTTCCAAAAATGCGGAAAGATGCTTTGCAGACTGGTCGTTCGTATCTCACAGTGGGGAGACTACATCTGGTCAGCTCTCCCGAAGTGAACGTCGGTGAAGGATGGAAATCAGTGAAGCTCCCAGAAGGCTAATAAATGTGGAAGTGTCCAGTAGAAAAACCATATAGAGGAGCAATGTCAGAATACGGACGAATTATCGTTTGCCCTACTCGGAGGGAAAATAATAGAGTTGTCTGAATTCATAAAGGGCAAACAAAATACGCACCAATCCATCAAAAATATGCTCATGACCATTCATATACTCTACAACTGTGCCAAGGCTGACACCTCCAAACAGACAACACAAGTGAGAAACCCTCAAAATTCCAATGGCGGCGAATTTGAAAAGAGGAATACTGAGGGAACGAATGATTCTGGCAGAGTGCGAAAAAGAGGCAGCCTACCAAAGTGGCAAAAATTGTGGAATCAGCGGTACCGTCTTCAATTGACCCAAGGGAAGTAAAGTCTCAGAAAGAAACCGAGCAAGCATGGACCATGACTGATGCAAAGAAATGCGCGAAGATTACTGCCCAAATTGACTATCATCTCTTAAAGAGCTAATATGATATACGTCAATATCCTCAGGGACGTCAAATCCAATCCGGAACTGATGGACTTTGGAGAAAGGGTGAGCTGAATGAGACGTTCTCAAAAAAAGATTTGGTGCTAGAGCTGATGAATTTGGACATTTGCGAGACACTAGAAAAACTGTTCAGACCACTTGATTTGCAAAAGTCCGTAATCAATAGACTCAGGAAGGCATATGGAGGCACACAAACGGCAACTATGAGCTTATGGGCTGAACCAGCGTTTAAACTGCTGACGGCTGCCAAAGTAAAAATAAGTTGGGCCGTGTGCCGATTCAGAGTTGAGGTGTGTGAATTTGGTCACATAGCGGCGTAACTGTGACAAATTAAAAAGGTGCAGAAAATGTGGGGGAGGAGATTATATATTCAGGGTGTGAAAGGCTGATCCTGAATGTATGCTTTTCAAGGGGAAAAAGAGCGTCAATTGTCGACATGTCGCAGGCAGCAGCTGATGCCCAGTGTTTAGGAGAAGCCTAGATGCAATGAAGAAATGGGATTGATACAAATGAATCCCAACCACTGCAAGGGAGCGCAAAACCTACTCTCACAGAACATCTATCAGAAGGGAGTCGAGGCGGCCATAATCAGCGAACTTTATCGTAATAAAAACTGCAGATGTAACTGGCAGGGCGCAAAAAGGGCGTGTAGAAATCAAGCCATCAAAGAAGTGATGGATTTTCCGTGAGTTGGATATGTCAGAGTGCAAATAGCTATATAGTAACCATGCTTCAGCCAGTGCGACGATAGCAGAATTCGAGGAAATGCTAGGTATACTGGTCTCAGATGCAAAGGATCTGCCAATAATCTAGAGGAAGACCAAACTTCGACGAAAGACGGGGAGAATACACGAACCTTCGAGGTAAGTGTAAGGGGGGTATATGGACCAGCAGCGGGAATGCAAGGAACTTTGCACGGAGGCAGCCTAAAACCACCGGGAAACAGCATAAAGGGTTGTTATGATGAAGATGATAGGCCGAAGACCGCAACTGTTAGAGGGAGCGCAAAAGATATAAGAACAGGAATACGACTAATATTCTTTTTAGTGACCACATCATCACTTCAAAGCCGGTTATTAAATATCTTGGAGTGATGGCTGAGGCGAAGATCAATTTCAAAGGACATTTGGACTATGCCTGTGAGTAAGCGCCAAATGTTAGCGTATCGTTAGCGTTATTTGTGGCCGCTTTACACTATTATTCGCGGTACCGGGCTGGGAGAAAGCACTGATGTGAAAGAGCAATCGGAGAAGGGGAAAGATGACTTACCGCTTAGTGACGCTAAGGATGTGCAATGCTTTTAGAACAATCTCAGGCGAGGCAGCGTGTATTTTTGGGGGAATGGTTCCGATGGACATTCTGGCAATTAAGGCCCGTATGAGAAAAAGAAAATGAATCTACCTGGAAGGGGTTACAGCGTATCGAAAAAGGCAAGGCTGGAGTCGCTGGAAAGGTGGTAACAACGGTGATATGGCTCGAAGAGGGGTTGCTGGATCCTCTGATTTCCCATGTGGATGCCCTGAACGTAGTTGCACATTTGAGGATCCAGAGCACGTTATGTTCTACTGTACACGAATTAACTCTGAGAGGAAGAGATTGGCTCTGAAAATTTGCATAGGCCCATAAAATATTGCCGAGTAAACGTTGAAGTGAGACGCAAACTGGTGCACGGTGTAATGAATTCAGGCGTAATTAGGAACAGCAGAGCACGCAAGAACATAATCTTTGGTTATGTATAGCGCAGTCCTTTCTGTGAATAAACGATTTTACACAAAAACGTATGTGTATATCAAGAGTTTACCATTAGTGATGACAGGATTTTGACAGTTCATAGCGGTCATGTTTAAGGATGAATTTTCGACATCTAGTCTCAGTTGTCCGTTAATTCTCGGCTCGCTATATGCCGTATAATTTATGCATTAGAAAATGAATGTACACGAAGCTAAGCCATCAGAACGGTATCATAGTGAGCGTAATTTTGAGGTTATTGCAACTGTTCAAGCGAGTGTAGCCGCAAACGATAATATGCCGATTTTCCGCTATTCGCAAGAGTTGGGCCTGTTTACGATGATTTCCTGGGGTATTTTGCTTTCCGATATTGAATTGAATCCATGTAAGATGGTATTGTCACAGGAACTTAAGTCAAATGACTATAGTTTGTGGTTTATGGTATGGTGGCATCATCGGACCACACTTCTTGAAAAAGAATGGAAAATGAAGCAAGAGCGCTATCGTTCGATGTTGGCAGATTTTTTTGCCCAAAATTTAGTGATAGGATTAATTGCGTTTAAAGTTCAATCAGTCGTTAATTTTGAGAGATGCCATGTTAAATAGCAGGTTTATGGCAGAAGAAGAATTCTTCCAAGAATGTTTGGCCCCTACTGAAGGATGGACGAATCCGGTGCCATCACGGTCTGGTTATGGGGTTAAAACTGTATGGGTGAGGATGATCTAGCTCGGAAAATTTATAAGAGCAGTATCTATGGTAAAAAAAGGAAAACGTGGATCTTTCTTTCAGATGCAGCGAAGGCTTAGGCTAGGTCGCCGGACAGTTTTAGGGATATCCCATTCCCCCCCGGACTGTCTGGAATTCCTTCCTAACTTACTAACTTACTACTAGCCCGGTTACCGGTTGTGGCGCTGTTGATAATAATGGTCTAATTTTCTTCCTATTTATTTCCTACTTATTTGGTCCACCAAACTATAAGTGTCTTTGGTTTCGTCCGTTTCCTCGCAGAGCCGACTTTTCCTATCTTTCATTAGAACACACAGTTATAGGGTCTTCGTTTGTAATTGGTAAAGATAGGCGCGTTTTTCAAACGTACTTTAATTTAGTTTTTATCGCGCGTTCATTGCAATAAAAAAAGTAGAAAAAGTAGAGGATATGTAGTTAGCAATATGCGCATACAGTTTGGGATTCGTCTATCTTTGGAACTGTTTCTTGCAGCTAATGTCGCTTCTGCAGGACTGCCTGCTCCACTTATTTTAAAATTCTAGGAAGTTAAGATCATCCCTGGTTTTTATATACCGGATAAAAGTAGTGCTGTCACTTATTTAACATATAAAATAATCATGGCACTTATTAAAGAACATTTCGAGATCCTCTGCACGCATTAACCCCTTACAAGTCATTGTGAAATAAGATTGACCTTGAGAAAATTTCCAGTACCATGAATAATAGGAAGGATGTCTCTTTGGTGGTCGGTGACTTGGTTTGCCAAATTGGTAAAGGAACTGTCAGTAAGGGAACCTATAAGAACTACAAAATATCCAATTTATTTTCACAATATGAAAAAAGAAAAAAAGATTTGGCATAAATGCTACAAAATTTCTGTGAAAGCATAACCCCGTTACCAGAATTTGGTTGATACTTATTAACTTTCAGATTAACGACTACTAGTGTGGTTGTCAGAATATGACATGCGCCAATGATTTGGCATTTTACGTCTTCAAGTCCGTGAAGCCACAAACCCTGGCTTAGATACACACACAATAAAGGTTCACATGGAAATCAGAATAATTGAGATCGATTTTGAAATAAGAGGGATCAAATTATGGCTATAGGCGAGATATTTGTGGAATCTGACACTAAACGATTCTATTTGGATTTGCAAGTCATCTAATTGCGCGAAGATGATTCTCCATTGGTTTTTGTTGGTATTGTTCTGTTCAAAGGTTTGTGGCCATAGATACCGATATGTATTCTATGAGCGAGATGGATTCAGTAATTGATTTGTTAAGAATGGATTTGTGCGGGATGCTCAATAGATAGCGAACTATTGTTGGAATTCTGAAAGACTTTTGGATTTCATATTAGAATGAATAAAGTATTACATTTACAATAAGAAACTTTCTTTGAAACATAGGAGAGAGAAACTTAGGCCTGTAAGGCTGTCTTAAAGTGAAAGTTTAGTACTACCTACAGTTTATATTAAAATTGTAATCATTGTTTGCTTTTCATTTTCAGGAAGAAAGGCTAATTATTGTACAAGAAACAATTCATTAACTTCCATCTTCTTGCATGGATATTCAAATAACCCAAGTGTTGCTTATCGCAAAATAAAAATAGGTCTAGTATACAGTATGGCTAGGGACGCATCACGACATGCAATATTTCCGTCCCCAAAAGTAACAATTCAATTCCACTTTGTCAAGGACCTTCTTGTCAAACAGATTTAATCTTCCCGCGAAAATATTTTAATAAGTAGTGGGAATACCGGCAGCTGGACGCTCTGGGTATAAAGGTTTTGTGTTCATCTTGCGTGAGAGTTCACGTTTTTCCATTCGCATATATGTATCTTCAATTCAAACTATTCTTTGATATATACATTTACTTCCAAACTCTGCCGTTCATATGAGTTCACTTTATATAATGATGACGTTATACACGTCATAGGGTGCGATATATTCACGTGAAATGCACAATTTTGACCTCCTATAATTTTGTTAATTATAGTTGGGTCTTTTCTCAAACTTTCCAAAATTATGCATTTTTACTTAAAACCACACCAAATTTTATACTTCTAGGATGAACTTAAGGGAGGTTTTCGGGTAAATTTCTAAAATATGGTAAAATGCTATTATCAACTTTATTTACGCAGATATCGGAATGGGATGTATATCTAGGCTTAGATTTCGTAAGGATGCATCATTGTGTTTTTTTTCAGATTTGTCGGTTGAATAGGTTCTGAGAACGAGACCGCTTACACTTTTTGAGTCCTCACTCCCCTATGTTTCACCCAGTATTAAAAATATCATCAGTTGGGCAAGTACTGAGCCTTTTCATTTAATTACCCATAGAAGCATATTCTTTCAAACAAACAATTTGGGCCCTCTTTTCACATATTTGGGAAGCCCCCCATCAAACTCAGCACAAAATTGCACCATTTGCTATATGTAAAGGGATTCACAGACCACACCTCCTCACCAAATTTCTTGACAATCGGGTAAAACGGATGTGACAGGCAGATAGACAGACAGATGAATCGACTCTAATAAAGTTTTGTCTTATACAAAGCCTTAAAAAGTGTAGCCTAGTGATTTGTAATTGTTTATTTCTGGATGCCCACTGACAGTGGTCGCTTTCTCCATATGATGTGATAATTTGAGTGAGTTTAAGTGATGTAAAGGGATGACCATAAAAACCACATTTTTCCTTTATGTGATTTGGTAGTGAAAGTGTGTGAATCGGGTAGTCCACTATATTTGATCCAAGATTTGTTTATATATCCAAGATTTCTGCCAACGGATGTGATCCTAGCCGCTGCAGGTAGAGTATATCAACGCCAAAAATCTGATTTCTGATACGTCCATGGGAGGAAGTACTTCGTGAAGTTCATTTCCTCTTTACAGGATAGGCACGCAAAGCTGGTGAATTATGGTCAATCAGAATAACCATAATACTTTTGCATATATTTCTGCTTCTCTAAAGGATGAACTTCGCAGTATGTTTATTTGCTTTTGGCAGGGAAGTTTGATGTATCGCGCAGAATTAGTATTTGCCACTTGTCCTTGTGAACAGCATGTTACTAATTGCTATCAGGAACAGTGGGTAGATATTGATACTCCTATACTGGTTCTAGTCCCAGCGTGGAAGACATTGAATAATCTTTTGTTAATGGTTGACATAAGCTCCATAGTATGTCAACCATACATAACCCCTGTGGTTGTCGGTTCCTGGCAATGAGCATCAGCTTACCACACGATTTTCTGAAAAACTCCACTCCTCCACCAACGCCAAGTTCGGTGTCTCCGTTTGCGGAAACCAGTTGCTTGCCAGATATACAAATTTGTCGGTGCTTTCAACATTTTGTCTATTAATCCAAACGGGAGGAATTCGTTGCCTTGTCAGACTAAGAATCTTAGTGCTGTTAGTGTTTATATATATAGTGTGAGTGAGGAAAGATGATATCGTCGTCCAGCGGAGGCAGCATACAGAATGTCACCGCTAATGCGAAAAAAAAGTATCGATGCCAAAATTGGACTTTGGATATTTTTCCGAGATTTTATGTCGATACAGGACGTGGCATTTTGTGTTATTATTTTTCGCTCTGGTCTTAGCTATTAAATTTTCCTTGATAAAGCATCTAGATACACTTCCTGTCTTGTGTGGAGTTGCTAAATCTCCCATTAGGGGGGTTTCTTTCTGCGGATAGGAAACCGCTCGAAGTTATTGGCAAGCGCATCCTGAACTGTGATTATGTGTAGGCCGGTAAATGAAAACTATCCATTGATGAAAATTGGTTGGAAAATGTTACCCGTCAGGGATCCCAAAATTTGGTATCGGCGGTGCGGGAATGTGCAAGTGGGCTCCCGATTTTCGACATCCGTAGTGCCCCCATAATTGGTACTATGGCATCTAATGTTGCAGGAGATAACGGTGGACCGGAAAATAAATCCACATGGGATCCTTTTAGGAAGAGCTCCAATCTTGGGAGGTCGCCACCCGAGAAAACGATGGCCATGGATAGTCGAAATTCGGATTGGGATTTGTAAAGCAACACAGATAGGCTCGTCATTGGAACAAGTGCTTTCGATGCAAACCGCGACGGCTGAATGGAGGAAACTGGAACAGCGTTTGTTTCACGAGAAACTCCTTTGATTCGCACCAAACTATGAAGTAGAAATAATGGGCTGAGGAAAGCACCTGTTGTCCTCTTCCTCAGTGAGTTTTAGTCTGAACTGCTTATGGACCAGTTTGTCCCTTAAATATCTTTGCGTTGCTAATACGAACTCATTGGGAGTTGCCTGCAGGTTAATAGTAAACGACATACATAGAGAAAAATCACTGCATGTGATGTGCTGGAGACTCTTGTTGAAAACAATCTCAATTCTTTTTTCAGGGGCAGGAGAAAACTGAGCTCATCCCATGGTCCGACAGTGCATCTTCTTGACTGCATAAGAGGGCTTCGAGATTGGGCGTAAGACATCCGAGATTTTACTTCCGTCTACACCACAGTGGCCCTAGAATCTAGAATAGAAGAATAGAGTTGGATCGGCTTCTACATTACATGAACGATTTTCGAGGTGATCAAATGAGTATTCAGCGCCCTCGGAGCAGCCTCACTATTACTGCAGATTTCGATGCGACTGCTTTTTAACCGCTTATCAACCCTCAGGATCGAATATATTGCAGCAGTTAGCTCGTTACGTACTCTCCCTTGGGGAAAGGCCACTGCTCGTTTTTATTTGGCAGGAAGACTAATGGTCAAATACCTTGTTCTCTTTTTGAGCTATTGATATAGAAGGCCGCAGTATATTCTGCACAGCCACGCCATCAGCAAAGCGTGGGTGTGTATTGGCATTTCTTATAGTTGTAATAGCAGAGAATTGACCAACGTACTCCAAAGAAATGGCGGCATCATGAAGTTTTTTGGAAAACTGCACAATCAAAAGCCCATTCAATGTCTACGAAGAAACACATCGTACCCTGTAGAAGACAATGTGGTCAGCATTACATTTGCCCGTGATTATTACCCTGATTTGACTCAGATACACATTCACAGCTGAGTCGATTGGTAGCCGCCGTCAAGGTACGATAGAAATCCCACTGTCACCAATGAGATTTGAACCGTGATCTTCCGTACAACAGCCTAGCGCGCTAATCATTGAGCTATACGGACGGTTTTTACATTAGGATACATTTATGTCTACAAACAAAACTGCAAAGCTCCCCTTATTTATATTTGATATTAGAACGTTTGGTGCGCTTTACCAAAATCTGTGGGTCATAGTTTCGTCTGCTTACCTACTCTTTAATTCTTGATGTTGTCCGCAGACGCATGAAGTAAAGAATCTGGCAATGAATGCAGAATCTAATAACCTTGAACTTTCGATAGATTATGATGCGAAAGTTCAACATATTTCTGTGAGGGACTAGCAAATGCAATCCTAGAGGAGGGATTTGGTCATTTCAACTGATCTCGTGACTGCAAACGAAAGATACATCCTAGGGCCAAGAGAAAGTGAAGTAATTGATCTAACAATCTGCACTTAACTGTTATTGTAGATGATGAGAGACGGGGGCTGCTAAGTGAAGTCTCACTGTAAGACCACCGTTACTTAGAATTTTGTCCCACTATTGCAGGCGCACACACTGTAATCCAAAAACCCAATGGGATTCGACAAAATTCAATGAATTTCTTGGTCTCGTCGCCTAAGGACCACCTGTGGCAATAGAAGATCAATTGGAAACTCTGCTTCGTACAATTTTAGAGTACTTTGAGGAAGCATGTCTCACCTTTGAAATACACCATCCCAGAAACCAGGTAACTGTTGTAATACGGAAAGAGTTAGTAGTTTCCGCTAACGGTGCACGGAGTCCTGCTGCATGGATTCGTTTCCATAGACCAGTTACATTCGGAAGAGATGGTTCTGACAGGCAAGATTTACCCTATAGTACTCTCTACTTCAGAAGTTTCCTCCTGCCAAACCTTTTCTGCCATTTTCTGGCAATAGCGCCACCAACTGACGGGCCGTAGTCGCAGTCCTCTCATTATGAAATTATGGGAGTTGCTGTATTCTTCTTTTGCGCCGTAGATTGTTTGTGAAGGTTTTCCACCGAAGTGAAGAGCATGCTTTCCCCAGATTACTTCGCCGGAGTATACAAACTTGATAAGGCCTGCCCAATTCGTGACTCTGCCGCATGATTGCTCAAAGTCGCGGGTGGATTTGAAGTCTGTGACTTCTTACTGTTTCGAGAGTTAAAATCTGTTTTGGATACTGTTAGTATAGTATTAAAATACTACAGGCTAGCTGATTAAGAGAACTATAGCCGAATTGGGTATCGCTGGCAAATTAAATCGATTAATTGAGGGTTACCTCTCGGAGAAGCGTCTCTAGTATGGGAAGGACAACGCTCCGAAAGAGTACATTCGCGGATTTTTCTGAAGGTTCCATATTGGAGCTGCTGTTGTGGAAAGTCATGTATGATGCTAGGGTCTTGCGTGATAGAGGAGTCAACGTTGATTGCTTTTGTAGACGGTGGTTGTAGTTGCGAAACACGACAAGGACGTAGAACTGTGTGGAAGTGAAACCATTTATGTCATCAAATTAGGGTTACGATTCATTACACCGGACCTGGTGGACGAGGAGACGGAGCAGCCCTCAATCAACCGCAGGATAAACAATACTATTAACATTTGGGTCGGTGATTAGAATGTCGGCTGAAAAGCGATCATTAAATATAAGCGGGGAATTTTGAGCTGCAAGGGATACTTGAACTATGCGCCGGAGAGGGCACGTGATAGCTTCGAGAGTGATGTCCAATATTAGAGCACCGGAATATAGTTACCGGTTTTTTTCGTAGAGGAATTGAAACGCTGTATGCGGCTCCTGTCTAGGCGGAAGCCTTGGATAATGCGGTAAAACCAAGGCCAATGTTGGCCAATCACCCTGAAAGTGTGCCGCTCGTATAAGACAGCCTCAGCCTCTCCTTCACCAGAGTAGTAGGGTCAATACGATCGAGGTATGTGCGGACATTTGCTACGTCACTAGAAAGGAACTGTATAGGATATAATAGCGGCGATGGAATCACTCAGAAAAGGGTCGCTAGACCCATATACTGATTCCGTGTGCAGTGGCAATATTAGTATCCAGATCCTTGAGTTTTTGAGATTTCACGTATGTAATTATATTATATTATTTAAACATAAGACTCTGTGGAATGCATCTTTTACTCATAGTTCCCTGATTGTTCAAAACTATTACAAGAACAACTAAAGCATTATATATCCCGCTTTAAGCTGATCATCGCTGCAATTACGATAGCTGTAGATTTGCTGCTTCCACTGGTACGGAAATCTTGGGAATCCGAGGCTTTTCATATAGAGTGGAAGAAGGGATTATCTTCAAGAACCCAAAGAAGAAAACCCGTTTTGAGTGTGAACATTCGCGGGGTATCTGCGTGCCTTCCGTAAAGAGAATAGTTAAAATAATCATGGAATACATCAAAGAACATCTCGGAAGGTTGATCGACAGAGCAGGCTGATTTCCGCTCCGGACTCTTCTATATTGAACATGTCAATACCTTACGAATCATTTTGGAACAGTGCGCGGAGTGAAGATCTTCACCCCATCTGCTCCTCCTCGATTTCGAGAAAGCTTTTGATAACATGTGGAGTATGCTACGCAGGAGGGGCATTCCGGAGAAACTAACAGCTATTATCAGAGTGATATATGAAGGCGCAAAATATCACGAGCTGCGCCGGAAGATATTGTGGTTGAAAGCGGAGTCCTCAATGATTGCACCATGTGACCGATATTATTTCTTCTTATTATCGATGATCTTCTCCGTGTTGCCTTGTCCGGAGGACGTGGAGGACATCTCGCTGGGTCATGGACTCTGGCCAAATGGCTTTGGATTTGGAAAGAGAGGCAAGTAGAGTTGAAATGAAGATAAACGCCAACAAAACCAAGGTTCTCAGTCTGACGGGTCATCGCACTCTCCATATCTGCATTAATGGCCAGAGCATCGAAAATGTCGATCAATTTGTATATCTACGAAGCGTAGTTTCTGCCAACGGTAACACCCAATTGGATGTTGCGTTGTCCGATGCATTAACAGCGCTAGATCTGCGTTCGCTGTTCTGTCTAAAATCTGGAAATGCAGTCATCTCAACACCAAGATCAAATTGAGATTGTCCTGAGCTAGGGTTCTTACTGTCTTGCTATATGGGAGTAGCACTTGGAAGGTGAACTCCATTGTTACTGAAAAGCGTCAAGATTTCGTCAATACTTCTCTGCGTTATATCATCGGAGGAAACTGGCCTGGAGCGGTAGTCGGTAGATCACACTTTAAGGCGGGGCGACAATTGCATTGCACTTGGCGCAGATCAGTATAGAGGGAAGGCGAGCATCTTAGGAAGGGGGGGGGGGTGCTGAAGGGCATTTCTGGTAACGACGAACGAAGGCACGTAGTTGTGGTTGACGCGCTATACTCCACCAATGGGGTTCATAGAGAGGGGTGTAAGGTGTCAACATTCTGTGAAATTGTCAAAATTGGGTCCTTATCAAGTTTTTAACATGTATGTAATATTAATTAAGCAAGGGGAACTTTCAGTATTCTTGGAGACAAATCGATGACGGTCACAGGAACTTATAGCGTATCTATATATATATTTTGCAGAAGTTGTATTCAATAGTCGAACATATGCGCGATTATATATTATTCTTCATCATTGTCTTTAACCCACTTAGTGGAAATGGATGATCGTGTTGAAAACTTAATTGCCCTAGATATGTTATTAAGACCATTTTGCCGCTCCTCAAGATCATGCTCACGACAATTACTTCTACGAAAATGTGGACATATTTACCTACTTTTACCCTTAATTATTGCATTTCGTAGATATTTACGTTAACCTCAGAAATTATCTGTGTTTGTATAAAAATATATTTTTAGCATTCGAAAGCGAAATTTCTTGATTTAATTTTTTTGGGACATGTTATTCACCCTTTCTCTGGCAAAATGATTTTCTCAAGAGTGAGTGTCCATTTAATTGTGGTGAATTGTGCTTTTCACACAGGCTGGACGCAGACAATATGTATTCTGTTATTGATTCAGAAAATGGCTGGGAATGGCAGCTTTAAAAATAGTTACCGGAAGAATTGGCGGGCATTCATCCGAAACGCTAACATTTGCAGGAATTGTGTAAACTGAGCAATTAGCAAAATTCGTTTATACAGAAAGGTTGAAAAAACACTTGGGATTTAGCTATAAGTACGTGCCAATGAAGCTGTCTGGGTCTTGCTAACAATGTTTGTTTAATCTCTTTGTCGATGTGTTGCTGGAAACTCGTATTTTTGTTCATTAGCCGATTTGAAAGTGAATTCATATTGGTAGCACACAAAATTAAGCAACTGTTGACTTTTTGTTGACGCGCTACGCCTCCATGTTTTATTTGAATATTTTGATGCAGCATAAAATATGATTTTTGAAGCTTGATTATCGAAAACTTTATTTGGTTTTTCATTTCCAGGAACGCCTTCAAAGTAAATGATATTAGTTTATTGTTCTCCATATTTTATTGGCATATAAAATCTATTCTCATGTTTGCCGCGGAAACATTGAAATTGAGCATAATTTGATTGTAGTCTCTACAGGCGTTCATCTTTAGGCCATCAAGAAATATTAGAGACATTCGTTTTTATAACCCGTTCGTTAAAAGTATCCTATGTCGTCATGACACAATGAATCCTGAAAAATTGCAGATTAAATTTATTCAAAATCTGATGGGTAATAAAATCAAATCTCATAAAGGTATTGAAGATCCTTAATTGGCCATCATTAAAAACAGTAAAAAAATTGGTAAAAATAAGTCATCCGAACATTAAACTTCAAATCCAAAGAAGATCATTAATTTAGCTTTATGTCATCTTGGTTGGATTCCTGTTTTATTCATTTTTTCCTGATGCAATCAAATATTTTTGTATGTGAGAATGTGGGTATAAGCTATTGAAATTCATGGTGACTTTAAAATTGATTTCCCATCAAATTTTAGCCTCGTAAACTCTGTGTTATATATAAATCTTTTCATCTGCACTGAGAGGCTCCACCCAAGATATTATCGCAATCTGGACGACCCATAATAGAAATTCCATTGACCGCCCTAATCACCACGTTATAATTTTTATTTCATTTTTTATGGAAGTTTTATTTCCCAAGTGAAAATATTGTGAAGTTACAGTATAGGGGGTACAACCGGTTACATTCACATAGTGGTGAACTTACCACTTTTTGAGATTTTTACAGGAAGATGGTATAAGTTTTGATCCCTTTAGGAGTTTTTGCATTTACTTATGATAAGTTGCTGTTATATTTCTAGATAGAAGTACCACAAGTTCGAAAAATCCCGGCGAAACTGGATCCTTTGAGTTTGAAGTAAGCCCCTAGCTTGACTAAGTTCAGTTGTCTGCTACAGTTGCACTTGGAAAAACAATAATTCTGGCGGAGAACTGTCTTAAACTTCATAAGTACGACTGTAGAATACATAGTTTCGGAAATATGCGTCATAAAATGATCAATGTCTAAAAGGGAAAAAACAATTGTTATTAACAGAAATTTTTATTATTGGGATTTAATAAATTATCAGAGTTGTTAAAGGAATGATGGAGAATTTTATTTCTCGGCCATAAACGCCATGGGGGTATATCAGGCATAGGAAGCGTGTTGTGAGAAGGGGCACGATAACATTTAATTATCTGAGCACCTCGACACTAATAAACCTACGTTTTACGACTAACAAATCGACTCTTTGATGATCTGATGTAGACTATATTGTCGAGAAGATGATCTTCTTTTCTTGAATGATTGAAGGAATGCCGCATTGGTTTTTTGCTGGCGTTGCCGTGTTAATTTCTGTTTAATGCAATGCTGGTCCAGATTATTTCAAGGCTGTTCGGGTAGGCAAATTTGTCTCTTTTATGAACTTCGTTTATAGGCGAATTTAAATGTGATGAAAATATTTAATTTGTAGACCTTCAGTGTTAATTAGGATTAAAAGTTCGTAGCATCAAAAGCACTTTTTTAAAACAGTAAAGTTAAAAACTTTTTTAGAATACATATTGCTTAATTGGAATTTTGGATCTCTAAATATGTTGCCTTTGGTCACGGTACCAGGCAGTTTCCAGTGATGATGTATGGTCCGGATCCAATATTGCCGAATATCCAAATTTTCCAACATTTTTCAGGTAAATGTTTTACTTTTCATCATCTGGCTTTGAAAGTGGAGTCTGAATCTATTTTGAATTTCTGAGAACTTCATTACACTTCTTATTATACCACCTGTACTTGAACTTCTAATTACACCACATAAGTTTGGCTTCTATACTACCCGTGGCTGGGTAGTTCATGTTTGGTTTGTCAGGGAAAACCACAGCCATAAACACTCATTCTTTTTGCTACTCTCCCCTAAAAGCGACTATTCAATGGCCTTCCGCCTACGAAGGTCGCAAGGTTTTACAACTCTGGGCGCATTTTCCAGAGGCAAAGAGTGCACCGATTTTTTGTTGAAGAAAACCTTACCGAGGTATCTTCGTCTGAGGTCCAAGGAGATTGGCAGTTGCATATAATGTGTAGGGCCGCCTCCTCCTCGTCTCCTCCCCACATATAGCAGGAGCACCATCCTATTTTTCTCCATGTGGTAAATTAAAGAGCAGTGCCCTGTTAAAAGCCCAATCAGGATTTTCTTGTTCCACTTCTTATGAGATAGGCCTCGGGTTCTTCTTTCCAGTAGAAAATGAAATTTTTCTATTCGACTGCCTGAATCCGCGCAACTTCTCCCTTTGAAGCAGAATTGACAGTGGATGGCTGGATCGCAAATGCTAGGTCTGCCCGCCATTTTGGCTTCAGAATCTTGGCGAGCCAGTCTGTAAGTCTCCTCTCCCATCGAAATTTTTTGTTCAGTAGGCCAAATCTCACCAGCAAATGGTGGCTACTTCACACTAACTGGGTTGATATATTGTTGTTATTTAGTGCTAATAAAGGTGCTCGACTATCAGAACAGATTCAAAAGGTGCCTGACATTTTCTTTGTTGCAGTCACTGCAGATCTGTTGCTTCCATTCGTACGGAAATCTTGGGAACCCGAGACCTTTCCCATAGAGTGGAAGAAGGAGATGGTCGTTAAGATTCCAAGAAAAACCCGTTTTAAGTGTGACAATTTGGGGGGTATTTGCTGCGTATAGCTAAAATAATCCTGGAACGCATCAACGAACATCTCAAAACCATGATCGATCGACAGCATGCTAGTTTCCGCTCCGGATTCACCTGCATTGACCACAACTATACCCTACGGAGCGAGAAAGCTTTCAATAGCGTAAACAGGGAGTGTATCTGAGGTGCACTACGTAGGAGGGGCATTACGAAGAAACTAATAGCTATTATCAGAACGACATATGATGGCGCAAAATGTCACCTACTGCAACTAGCTAAAATCTCCGGGGATTTTGAGGTCAAAAGCGTAGTCCACCCGGGTTGCACTCATATTATTTCTTCTTGTTATCGGTGTCGATCTTCATGCTGTCCTATCCAGACGACGTGGAGGAATTCAATGGACGATAACATCTTTCCTCAAACACCTCGACTACGCTGATGACATTTGTTTGCTTTCTCACCGGGTCATGGACCTTCGCCAAATGGCTCTGAGTTTGGAAAGAGAGGCAAGTAGAGCTGGACTGAAGATAAACATCAACAAAACCACGGCTCTCAGTATAACGAGTCACCGCACTCCCCTCATCTACATTAGTGGACATAGCATCGAATGCATCGATCAATTAGTATATCTAGGAAGCGTGGTTTCTGCCGACGGTGGCACCGAACTAGATGTTGCTCGACGCATTAATAGCGCTAGATCCGTTTTCACTGCTCTGTCTAAAATTTTAAAATGCCGTTATCTCAACACTAATATCAAGTTAAGATTGTTCTGTGCTAATATTCTTTCTGTGTTGCTATTTGGAGTAGCACATAGAAACTGAACTCCACTGTTACTGTGTTGGCACAATGGCTTGGTCCTCGTATGCGATGTGATAGGAAGACGGAATAGTGAATAGTGAATAGGTCATACCTGAAGAAGGCGCCACAATATTGCGGGCTATACCCTGCAATGGAACCTACTCTCCCAAGATGGCTGACGAGCGGGTCGTCTCAAAAGCATTGGCGCAGAATAGTAGAGGAGTGCGAGCGTCTCTGGAGGTCTTGGGAGAGCTGAAGGCTATTTCACGTAACCGCGAGCAATATTGCGTAGGTGTGGTTGACGCGCTGTACCCTACCGAAAGATGAAAGGCAACCATATATATATTTTTGGTGTTTCGTTTTTTGGTATCATTATTTTTCTGATAGTTTGGGCCAGTTCTATCATTTTGTCTTTTGAAAACATTCCTGAGTTCGATCCGACTCCCACGTCAGTGAAGATTATAAAGTATGTAATCCCAAAAGACTTGTAGCCATTTGTCGATTAATCTCCTCTCTTGGTGATTATAACAGAATATGTTTTCTCTCTAAATTTGCAAACCATATGATTAGCAGGCAGCAGAACCACTCAATATTTGTTACGAGTTCTCCAGATGGCTGGATGACCGTTTGATTGGTCGCCTTTTCGCGTGCTAATGATATCGAGCGTACATATATGCTTCGTTAGGCATTTTCCGCTTCTCCTCCAAATGAATGGTGGTAGATTTAGGATAATTTCGTGTGCTGCGGTCTGCGTAGCACTAATTGTCTCCGTAATATTGACAGTAATTAGCAACCGGAACTACAGACATCCCGGTTTTGGGTCGAGGTCTACCAATTCGATATCCCTAAGAGCGGTTTGGCATCCTGGCCTACAGCATCGCTCCATTTCAGGTAGGATCTGCCTCGTCTTCTTTTTCTGCCATAGATATTGCCCCCAAAGATTATTCGGGCTGCATCATCCTAATCCATACGGATTAAGTGAACCGCTCTCCGCTGACGGGCATGGTATCGCTCATAGATTTGGTCATTATGTTAGCTACAGTATCGCCCATCCTCAGAGGGCCCACAACGCTTCGCAAAATTCTTCTCTCGAACGCGGCCAAGAGTTTGCAATTTTTCTTGCAAAGAACCTAAGTCTTAGAAGAATACATGACGGCTGGCAAGATCATTGTCCTGTACAGTAAGAGCTTTGACCGCATGGTAAGACGTTTGGAACAAAACTGCGTTTATAAGCTCAACCGTGTGCGGACCATATACATATTTCGTCTTCCTTTCTTTGATATGCAACCCAAGATCTTGCCTGCTCGATAGTTTGTACATCTCGGGTCGTTTTACCCATGATGTGGGTATCGTCAGCATAGGCCAGTAGTTGGGTAGACTTAAAGAGGATGGTGCATCTCGCATTTACTGCAACATAACGGGTCACTTTTTCCAGGGCCAGGTTAAAGAGGACGCATGATAGGGCATCCCCTTTTCTTAGACGGTTGTTGATGTTGACTAGTCTCGAGAGTGAATCTGCTGCTTTTATGCTTTATGCTTTAGCCTCGCACGTGGGTCAGGGGCCTAGTCAGTCTGAACAATTTCGTCGGGATACCGAATTCCCTCATGGCTATGTACAGTTCCCAGTTCCTAACCATATTGAATAATATAATCAAATTTTATCAAGATTTTTTCTTTCTATGCTAGCCTACGAACTTTTCAGCCTACCTGGTATTTAGCAGTACGCACCTTCAATGGAGGCTATGATCTAATACTGAAAAGTATGGTGGCGATGAGACTGACGATAGGACCGTCAGCGGTCAGCTTCGACGCGATGTATAATAAGAGTTCAATTGTGGCAGCTCGACGAATTGCAATTCCTATCGGCAGTGATAAATTTGAGATAGCAGAAGAGATTTCATATGAACCTGGGGCCTTTGATTGATGGAAAGTCGACAATTTATATTAAAAACCTCTCGTCCAAACTTTAAAAGCGTTTATCCTGAAATGCTCTTTTTAAAAACGGTACCTACTCTTAGAGGGGCAGCTTTCAAACTATTAGGTTGAAATTTTGACTGAATATTCTTTATTCCATTGTTTTCGTACCTATGGAAGCTTGTTTTTATTGAAATCTTCCTATTTTTCACACTTAAAATTTAAAAAAAAATGCTAAATTTTGTACTTTCCATTCAAACTAGCGCCATGTTTTATAACTTTAAAAAAGATAAAAAACCTCCATAGGTACACAGCGACTTACCTGCAGATTAATAATCTATTTTATTTGTTTTTTTTAACGAAAACTGCAGCCGCAATCGTGGGTAAAAATGGGCGCCCTTTTTCAAGACACTTTTTTAAAAAAATTATCGTACTTATAAACAATAATTACATACTGCATCTGTATCGTATTGATTCGAAACTAATAAAGTCTTTGGCGACAGTCATAGAAGAACTGGCATATCACTTTATCAGTGCATTCATTTGAGGGTCCCAACACCTCACAGCCTATGCGTATACGAAGGGGCATCTTCCGTCTTCCTCTTTGGTTCTGCATGGCAGAGAACCCCCCTTTATGGCTACTGAATGTTGCTAGCGGGCATGGCTTACATAGTAAGTGCGAGCTGATAAATTTGATGTACTTAGATGACATCAAGCTGTATGCTGGTGCTGATGATCACCTTAGAAGCCTATTGCGACTAGTGAAATTTGGATTAGATAAGTGTTGAATTCAAGTCAACTGCAAAGGTCATCACGAGCCGCAAGCCGAACGTAGCATTGGTGACCTTCATATCCAAGGATCCTATGCTCGAGCTGGTGCTTTGCTGTCCGAACTCCTGCGACGTGTAAAATTGGTACATATTCGCTACCCCATCACTAAGTTATGCATTCGGAGTATTGCCGTTATTGAAAACCCTTTTGGAAAACATCCCGCGGCGGATACGGGGTACTATGTCCAAATTCTGAATGCATCATCCAAACTCTGTCGTTGAGTGGATGAACCTAGCTCACCTCAGTGGGTGACGTGGCAATACAACATCATCGCCAAATCATCGCCTATTTTTACTGCAAACAGCAGGTGAGTCTGTTATTTGAAACTGTTTTTAAGGTAGATTGCGGACTGACACCACTTAATTTCAAAGATCGATATCTCAATCCTGTGAGTGGGGTGAAGTCAGATCAGGAGCGGATAGATGAATAGAAGTCAAAGGCCATGCACGGCAAAGGGCGGCAAGGCAGACTTGTTAGCACTGATGAAGGGAACAAGTGGTTACAGAAATGGGTATTTGAAAGCTTAATCAATATCATTAGCGAAGAGAAAGAAGCAAATGTTGATTATTTCAGATATTTTCGTTTTGTTACATAGTGGTATTAATGATTAAAAAACATTCATCCCCATTTCCTCATCTGAAAAAAATTACGAAAATTGACTGTCATATAAGTTATTTCCTTGGGAGAAAGAGAGAATGAGAGAGAGAGAGAGGATTTTTACCCCCTTACTCAATAGTCATGAATTTTGACTTTTAGAGTGGATTGCAATAGTGGTCAGACTGTATTGTTAATAGATGCATAAAAGTATTTTTTTTTTAATTTTCCGTTATAGGCGTAGAAAAATAACACCGGTTGTTTGTTGTTTAATGTTTATTTGATTAGTGTAAAAAAATGGAACGCTGAGGTATCGTTCTCAATGTGAATCGTGATTCAAAAATAATCCTCTTTCTTTGCCAGAGTCTTTCGTCAGGATTATTTTTATTCATCTTGTAAATACCTTCCGATATTGCAATTTTTGCATTAAAACTTAGTTGATATTGCCCTATTGATCTAACCCTGCTCCCAGCTTTGCAGTAGCTGTATTGATTTTGTCTGCAGTTGTCTTCGCTTAAGAAAGTCTCGGAAATCTTACAAAATAATATCTGAAGTGGAAGATGCATCGATGGAGAATGTGTTCCATCGTAGATCTTCCTGCCCGATAACGACACTCGGGTCTTGAGTTTTACGGGTCCACACGTCAATAGATAATGTACCTGTGGTGTACCACAGAGGGGAGGGGGCATTCCGGATAAAGTATTAGCTGTTTTCAGAGAGATATATGACGGCACAGAATATCATGTGCGGCATCGATGTGAAATTTCTGAGAAACTTGAGGTTCAAAGCAGGGTTCACCATGGATGCCTCTAGACACCCGATGTTATTTCTTCTTGTTATCGGTGACGTTTTCCGTCCTTGCCACGAGGAAGTTGATATCTTGACATATTTCCTGAAACTCCTTGAATTTGCTTTCTAATCGAGCCATTAACTTAGGCCAAATGACTCCGGATTTGAAGAAGGAGGCGAGTCAATTCAGACTGAAGATAAATGCAAACAAAACCATGGTTGTCAGTCTGACGGGTGATCGTACTCTTGCTGTTTATATTATTGGGCAGAATATTGAAGACATTGATCTCTCTGTATATTTAGGAAACGTTGTTATTGCCGACCGTGGCACCGACCTATGTCGGACTTTAATAGTCTTAAAGTTTCTGCCACTATATGAGAATGTAAGTGAACTTAGAGTGAACAATGCTGAACTCTCTTTGACTTTCGCTCAGCGCTCTGTTTTTCGCTCAATCTTTAGCTCTCCGCTCCGGATGGTAGAATCTTAATGAAAGCGCGGTTATGTTGATTTGAAATTTTGAATTGTGCTGTTATCGTGTGTTACTCGTTAGAAACAATGAAATAGTTAGGAATTTTGAGTAATCTGTGAAAAGTAGTGGATGAAGTGGAGAAAGTGAAAAAAGGACGGGGATTGTGTAGCTTCCGCAAATTAGATTGGGATTGGAACACCTATGGTTATTTTAATATGGCATTTTTGAAAATCAAGGAGTTTGATCGTGTTTAATCTTTTAAGAATTGCAGATTGAATAAGTACAGATTTCATTTCTTATTGAGTTTAATTGAAAGTGCTCTCAAGAAAGATTCGGGAAAAAAGCCAATTTCACCGGAGTGCCGTTTGGCGGTTACTTTATCGTAAGTCAATCTTAATATATCACAGCTCGCAGCCAATATCTCCTTCTTTGCAGGTATTTGGCGCAGGGTGAATCCATCTAATATTTGGTCTGGCCGTTAAGATTGGGTAAAAAGACCGCGCGCTCCATAGTCTTGGGGACCTATGAAGGTATCTGGAATGGTTAGCATTCGCTTTATGTTGGAACGCCTACACCCGGTTACTACGGCATAATAGAGCGTGACTTCTATACTATGTAGAATTTGTCAAGGTGTGTCGGTAGTGCAGATAGCAAACACATTGCCATTTGCAAACTACGAAATAGGGGAGCATTTTTTTCCAATTACAAAAAAAATTTTGGCACTGAACTGGTGACGAGCTGCGACGCACGGAGGATATAGGAGGATACAGCAGTAATAGTGATGGAGGTAATCAACAATGGTAATTATCTCTTGGCTGCATACTATATTGTTTTTTATATTGTTCCATTTAACAGGAATTTTCGCGAACAAAAATTTTGGCGATAGGTTATTAAAACAAAAGGAGAAACTGCCGGCTGCGAAAAAGCTTCCCGGGACCGACATGAACGACGTCGACATGCAACGTCCTAGATGCAGCATTTCTATTAGCACTTCGTACCATGAAGCCATTCGCGGGAGACAGACTGTCTCCGGAATAAAAGGTGTACAATAAAAGAATTTGCAAAGGGAGTCAGACAATTGAAAACACGTTTGGAATATTGGGTGCACGGTGGAGAACCCTATTAAATACTATCCATTCAACGCGGAGAAAGTTGTGCTTGCCTGCATCCCTTTACACAATTTTATAATGATGGATGACCATGTCAAGCGCAGCAATTACTGTCTCCTCAATATTTTGACTGGGTGGATGAGGATGCCGATGAGAATATGGGGAGATGCCGTGAGGAATCTGACACTCTCGCAACGATTTAGCCATCATCGGCACCTCGACATTTCAACGGAGTTATGACAATGCGTTTTCGTAACACTCTTTGTGATTCGTAAAACTCAAATTTATGGGTGAAATATAAGTTTTTAGGCTCAAGACTACAGAAATAATAACAAAATAGTTAACGTAATGAAATTTTTAATTAAAATTAAAAAAGGAAAGAAAAAAAGAACATATGATAAATAAGAGTATTATAAAACCCAATAAACTATAATATTAAAACATAACACACGACTAAATAAGACCAACTTTAAATATAACCAAGCCTGTTAATATTAGAGGAAAAATATCACAAGTGCAAGACACTTCATGAAAATATTGGGGTTGAAAAAAGTTTTTTTGTTTTAGGGTAAAGATAAAGCGGAACAGCTCATCCCGCGCTTTGTCTTTATTTCTCTCTGGTATTTCCTCCAATAAAGTCATTATATAGTGAGCGAGGTGATGGTATACACTATTTTCGTTATCGACTTTCTCCTGTATCCTATTAACGAGGCCTGGTATGTTGGTTAGCTTAGTTTCCGTCGTCCACTTTGCTTTTGGAGCTGGCAGAATTATTATTTCAGCGGACGCTGATGATCTGGAAATGGTGTCGTGGAACACTTTCGCCTGAGACATCTCGTACAAGTTGTTGTTTCCAACCGGCACTTTCTGCGGAGTCTAAAAGTATACCGCCGAGACTGTACAAAATCCTTCAGGAATAGCATACTTTCAAAGTATCACCACGAATTCATTTCCGCTGCACTACCTGTGGGATTGGCTTTTAATTTTTTTAGAAACGTCTCTGGGATATTTCCAGCGTTTTTTTATTTCTTCGTCTGTTAAAACTGACCATTTAAACATATATACTTTTGTAAGGGAAAACACTTACTGTTTAAATATACACTTTCACCAAATCTGGCTCTTGAATTTAACATCGAAGTGGCGTTTGTGCCCTTTGATATAAAGCACATCCGGAATTTTAACTAGTATGTTAAAGTGTCCTCCATTTGCTCAACTTTATCAAACTACGCTCATTACGCAACCGCCAGAACATTCGTCTCAAAAGAAAGCAGAGCCACCTGTGGACGTTAATGAAAATTTCGTACGGCTGCATAGTTAACGAAGCTGTCGGTCAAGTTTTGACAGCAAATTTAGCCATCTTAAGTCAAATTAACGACATTTTTTTGTGTGTCTTAAGGCGAACATAGTTAGGGCTAACACCGACGCATCAGCCCCACTATATCTGGTTTCGATATTTTGTCCAGTATCTGCTGATGTTTTTTCTGCGCTGATTTGGGAGCAGACGTGGACAGTTACCACCACCGTTACTCGAAAGCTTTGATCATGTGATCTACAACATTAAATGAACATTTTTTTGAGAATTGCGGGGTCCTAAGTACGCATCAACTTGATGCCGGATCGGACCAAATGGAAAGAAACTTACTCCCTCTTTTTTTGGTTCGCGGACGCCTCGTTTAGGGCTTAGGCTTATTAGGCGATGACAAGTTGATGCGGTCTTAGGACCACGCATTTCTCAAGTAAAAATTTGTCCAGCTCTGGCCAGCTTTGGTCAATAGTATAGGAGGATTTGCGCTCAATATAATTCGTTGTCATGTTGTGTTCTGCAAATTATATAAAGGAGCACTTAACATCTGCGAGCCGCTTCGGTCACGCTGCTCCCAAGGCAGAGGTTAGGGAGCGTCTGACGATTTCCCTCTGCCCTGGTAAGAAACCGTAAAGCCGTCATCGCCTCACTTTTTTTAAAGTTGGGGTACTAAGCCGTAAACAAGGGGTAAAGTAATACTATGCAATGTACTCCACTACCCCAGATTAGTCAACAAGAGGGCCGCGCCAGAAATGCTTTTGCTAACTTAAGCATCGGTGAGAATTAAAGTGATGTGCCATGCAACATGCTTACCTAACAACGACCTATTATTATTATTATTCTGTTAAGGGAAAGTCGCACCGCGTCCTTGAAGAACTATTGTGCCCTTTTTACTGGTTATAGTGTACCTATTGATCATAGTATCTCAAGCAGGCCTGTAACCGTTAGGAACTTTAGTATGTTCCCCACTTCCAGATGCTTCAGTGTTGCATCTGGTATTAAGTGTTCTCCCAGATGTCTCGACCTACTTTGCACAAGTGCCGGACACTGTCCCGGGACGTGTATAGAGGTTTCGTCCTCCTTCTCACAAAACCTGCAGACAGTGTCGGTAGATATCCCTAGCTTCCCTAGGTGATAGTTCAGCCGACAATGACTAGTGAGAATTCCTACTATGATTCGGAGGTTCTGCTCCATCCCTGGTAGGCCCGCCCAATATAGTTCCCTCAACCGTTTCTCTTCATTTCTTAGATTCATAGCCATGAAACCGTTTCCGATTCCACAGAAGGGTTCTGGCCCGTGTAAAGGCATCCTTCTTAGCTAGTTCGTCCGCTGCCTCGTTGCCTTCCAACCCAGCATGGTCTGGAACCCAAAGTATCCAGACCTTGTTGGACGAGCCAAGTATATTCAGTCTCTCAAGGCATTCCCATACCAGTTTAGAGTTCACCTGGTTGGACCTAAGTGCCTTGATCGCTGCTTGGCTATCGGTGAGAATAGCTATGTTCTGCCCCCTGTAGTTCCTTTGCAGATTAAAGGAGGCACATTTGTCTATGGCGTAAATTTCCGCCTGGAATATGCTAGTGTACCTGCCCATTGGCTCAACAAGGACCTAAGCCCCTAATCTGCCCTTAAAAGCGAATTGAATTGAAAAGTGAACCGAATTTTAGTCACACTTAAATGATTCATCTCATCTAGCAAAATCTGTTAACTCGTCCTTGAAAGCTGTTTAGTTAGTTGTTAGTTGTTTCCACTGAACAAGCAGATATAATTATGTTGCATGTCGCCGTAGAGGAATTGCTTGATGATTAAGGAAAATCATTAAACTGACAAGCGGAAACCAAATCTTGTCGGAATACTTCTACACTCAGGTGAGAAATCTTCCCTCCAGCTGCATTGAATCGTATTTTCACTTTCTAATAAATATGTTAAATAGTTCAGATTAAGCCTTGATTAATGATATGGGAAAATCGCAACAATGGACTCCGGAGATGAAAATGCATAACACCCAGGGAAAGAGTACATCTATAGCACGAAACATAAAACTAGGCCACGCTTTTATATAGGAATGAGGTGAATCGCAAGTTTGAATGAAATGGCCTTGACCATCCTTGAATCCATCAACAAAAACATCGAAACGAAAAATCAAATATTGGTAAATATTTGTTGTCATGTTGATCTGTCCTTGGAAAATTTTATCACACTCTGTTCCTTCAAATATCACACCAATATTGATGTATTACTGCAAAGTGTCACATAACAACAGGCAGCTATGAAACTTGAAATAAAATTCTAACTCGCTAACAACCTCCATTAGTGATAAGCACAGTCCTTGAAAATGCGAAAATATAAAACAAGAAGAAACAAGAAGTCAATTTTCCACAGCTCAGTATCCTTCTCTCCTCCGCGTGCACACAGGTAATCTTTTATGGTGTCCTTTAACCCTGCAACTGTTCCTTTTTTGGTTTCTCACTCGCTTTTTTTTGTTCGTCGTTGTATTCTCTGAAAAGGAAATGTTTTCCATTTTTGACCTTTAAGTCGAGTGAAGCCATTGTAGCATTGCTGCTTGTGCTGTTTTTTCATCCTTCGTCCTTTGGATTTCAAAAATGAGATCAAAATCGACAAAAGCATTTGCCGTCGGAGAAAGAGCCAACGAAATAAGTGATGCATGGCTGAAAAGGTTCGAGTCCTTTTTATCAAAAATCGCCTCCTGTTCTGTTCAAGCGAAAATGATTTATGAGATGCTCTTCTCTTGTCTCCTCTTTTTTTGCTTTCATCCCTATTTCGTTTTTGATCCTTGAAGTTATTGTTCAGCCTGTGTACAATCAGTGGACGACTGTGTAACTGACTTTTGTACCCTATTAAGGGATTTCTTGCCAGGTTTTTTAATTGAAATCGCCTCGAGAATTTGAAAGTCTTTTTTGGCCTGTAAATGGGAAGGTGGGCAAGAGGGATGGAAAGAGACAACGTGGAATGGGAAAAATTGAAAGTTTCGGGTAAAAGGTGTAAATGATTTTGGCTGACATTTTTTGTTGTCTGTTCTTTTTCCTTCTGATATAAATAATTAATGCAAAGTGAAGACTGAGAGATGAATGTTTGCCAAGATGAATACAGTTTCGGATTTGGTGGCTGTT
The DNA here is from genome assembly GCF_905115235.1 of Hermetia illucens. Lineage (NCBI taxonomy): Eukaryota > Metazoa > Arthropoda > Insecta > Diptera > Stratiomyidae > Hermetia > Hermetia illucens. Next base: position 53,535,220 of record NC_051851.1, read on the forward strand.
TCGATAATATTCCACGGGAATTAGTTATTTACGACCGACTATTTTGGAAAGCTGTCACCGTACAATGAAGCAAACAAATCATAAATCATAGAAGGCGTGCGCCGAACAATTGATAGCCTGCAATGACTTGATTTTCTGTCCGTTGACTACTTAATTTTCTGAAAATAAGGTTTGAAAAATGATTCTGATGATGAATTAAGCGTTACTGGCCCACTACAACTGACGGGTGAATAGATAAGTGAATTATTACACACATTAGGCAAAATATTATGATATGATCAGTTATTTTAAAAATTATACTTGAAATGCTGGAGTTTTCAGGTAGTTGTGACTAGTTTGCTAATTACTTTTCATTCAGTTTTTTTTTTAATAAAAGCAAATCATATGAAACTTTATAAACTAAACAAAAATAATTCTGGGTTGTATTTTTCGAAGGTGTCTATATAGAAAAACTTACGTGTTAACTCATTTTATTGGCTGAATGATTAATGTTTTTTTCGATCTCATATAATGTCTTGATTTGAAAAGATTTGGTCAATATTTTGGTAGCACTGATCATTCACCGCAGGATATATTGAATTACACCGGTTTCAATCTATTCGCGAATACCAACTCCGAATTATTGCCTGGATTAACAAGGGAAGCTTGCATCCAATAGCTATTGTTTCAGGAAGAAAAAATGTGCTCTTCTTGAGAAAACAATTTTCAGTATGCGTATCCCGGTCCCATTGACGGGGGCTTCGCCTCTGATCATACTGCAACGAAAGCACCTATTCGTATTTTGTTCTTATAAAATGGGTCTTGATCAATCTTTTAGGCAAAATAACTGCCTTTTGTCTAAAAGATCCCATACGTCCATGTCCATGTTCTCTTTGTCGTCTTTCGATTTGGATTCACATTCAAAGTATCTTTCACTGACCGATTCCTAAGATATCACATTCAGAGATCTCTTTTGTTGTTAGCGTTTTTATCTCATTTGATAGTGTACCGCAACGGTCGCCGCCACGACGACTCACGGGTTTAAGAAACAAAGATTACCCGTCTGTCCGTCTGTCTGTCCTGTTGTGTCGTGTCTTTGAAACCTAAACACAATCGCTCAGCATTTTTTCGGGAAATTGTTTCGAACAAAAGTATCTTTAATTTAGAACGACAACTAAATGATCAGATTGTTGTGAGATATATACGCTTTAGATCGGTGTGTTTGCATCAATGCACCTGGCCCTGTTTTGATTATTAACAGGAGAATGAGCAAAGATTGATGGGAACATTTTCCAGGTATTTCAGGTGAAAGTGTTACAGTTTATCTTTGTTTATTCGAAATTGATTTGGATGTCTATAATTCAGGAGACCTGACAGTAGAATGATAAAATACACGAATCTGCGGGATACAATGTAGAGTTGATTCGAGTGGGATCAAGAGTGAAATTCTGGGTGGGTCAGTTTTTGTAAATAGAATTTTTTGGTGAAGGCGAATTAACAGCTCTCTTCTGAAGAATTTTTCTATATTTTACATATTTATCGAATTTTCGAATAAGTTCCGCAAAATTTGGGTAATAAACATTTTGACCGAAGTTCTATTTGATTCTATCAATTAAAGAGTTGAATATTAATTATTCAATATTGGGGAAATAGATATTGTTAAAAAAATTGACCATTGTAGGGTATTCTAAATGGCACTGGAAATATTTTAATGCATTTTTCAATAAATAGTGAAATTCCGCAGGAGGGAGCCAGAACTTACTGAAAATTATTCTTACAGAAGGACCACAAACAAAGGTTTTGACGAAATATTTATTTTATTTCTGTAACAGAAATGAGCCCTCAAGTAAACTTAAGGTTTATTCCATGCCAATGCTTACAAAGTAAAATTACGGGATGTCCACATCTTTTATTATAGTTTTTTATCAGAGACTTCAATTTCCTTAATCGGTTGAAACTAGGTTGTTGAAATTAGCTCCTAGCTAATGCGTTAAGGTGGGAAGCCACCCTTTTGCATACGTCGTTCTGCATACTTTCTCTCTTCTTGTCATATTTTTATGAGCGTCTACGTTTTTAATGTACCAAGTTGCAACATTGACGATTTGCAGTATCCTGGACTGTGTAGACTGTAGCAATTGCATATTGGATGTATAAGCGGACGCCCAGAGCCAACTTCTGTAAGCCCAGATTGGTATTATAGTGGCTTTCTGGGGCAAGCACTTGTACCGAATACATGCTTTTCGTTCTTAGGTTCATTTCTGCTTTCGTCTGAACATATACATAGGTTTTGCAGGTCCAAGTCAGAATTTTCCAAACCAACTGTAGAGTTTTCCAAGCCAATTTCTCAATTTTACATTTCAAATTAAGACTTCATGGGGCAATTCGAAATTTTTATATCGACTTTTGACCAATGGATTAGTGGACCTAGGGTTTTTATCGTTATATATTTTAATGGACCATGGTATTTGGTCTTGAAAAAAATATAATATAATTTTCTCAATCTGCTATTTTTTTATGACCTCTAGAAATAAAAGCGTGTACTTGAGACAGCAATTAATTCCACCGTTTCCCGTAGAACCACATTAATATTGGCAACCGAGAGGATTTCCCAAGTATTAACAGATTAACCACACTTGTGATTTTGGAGAAAATTGATTTTTTTATTGCACTTTTTTGAAATACGAATCGACCCGAGTAAAATTGATTGAAATATGATCGTTGGAAAAGAAGAATACGAATGAAGTTGTAACTTTAAACGCGTTTTTCTATAAATGACATGTTTGAAACCGGTGACCAGAATAACTCCGAAACTACTAAACCGTTCTTCTTGAAATTTGGCATAATCAATACTTAAAAATATTGTTCATATTGTTATTGGTCATCGCAAAACATAAAAATAAAAAACTTTTTTTTTGACGGCCATCTGTAACATAACTATAATATTTTTCAATCAGAAAATTACTGAAAGTTTTTGAATGTATGCACTATAAGATAAAATAATTATCCTTGAAAAAAATATGTCAGATTTTTTTTCTAAAAAAATTGCGAATTTGGGCTATTTTTTTCGCGCATCAAGTGGGGTTAACCTCCTAAGGAGTTTAAATTGTGGCATTGCTTTCGGACACTTACACGTCCTATCGGACGCCATTGGACCATTATATTCGCATACAGATTCATTAAAGCGAATAATGATAGAAAATTGATGGGCAGCTCAGATTTTTTCCAAACAATCCCAGCTCCATTCCTATCCAGTGATAAAAAGTTGATATAAAACTTTATAGGAAAAATTTTTAACTAATTTGAATTGTAAATGGAAAAGGGCAAATTCTGAAATTGATGCGGAAAAGTCTAAAGCTATACTGGAAATTTCTTAAACAAGTTTAAAAAATTCTTTATTTTAAAACCAGTTTTTTTGCCGTACTTTTTCGAAGGCTCGCGCCGCATTCACAAATCATTTTCCAATGCGCTCCTTATTTCAAAGTTTATGCATTGAACTAGGGCAAATGACGCTGCACTGGTGCTCAGGAATTATTTTTTTTTTCAGTTTGATTTATATAACAAGATCTGCCGAATTCAGATAGTATTATCTGAATTCGGCAGATCTTGTTTTGCATGTGTATATTTGCAGAAACTGCGGATTTTCTTCACGCACTGGAAGAAGTGAACCAAACTGATGAAAGACTTGTCTGCTCATTTCCAATGTAGGTGTGAAATTACCATATTTTGTAGTGTTGATCGCTCCAAACGATACTAATTAAAAGCATGCATTGTATTTCCCAATATGCTATGAGTTAGAAGTGGCTGTGGTGGATTATTAAATGACCTTGCCAGTGGAATCACAGACACCCGGATTTTTTTTAGTACATTTCCTAATCGTAGACTCAGGGATCGAATTTTAATATTGGTCGAACCTATCGTGAGCATTCACCTTTACCACCTTTTTTATATATTGCTTTTCGGGGATTGCAGCAGCCCTGAAAGGAGAAAAAGATTTGTAATTCCTACACCATGTTGTCCTGGAGAGGTTAAAAGTCTTATGGTTTAGAAGGGAAAGATCCCTCTTTTCAAACCTGTTGAAATTTGATGAAAAATCGCAGCGGCAGCCTTCTTTGAACGTTAAGGCGGTGCAGTTGGGGAACATTTTCATATCGTCATGATAAAGTTTGATTAGCCAACCCCGCCACTGGAACAAGAGAAGGTAAAGGGAGAAGTTATAAGAAAGTCCCACAACGATCACTTTTTCTTAAAAAGTTACGATGCGTTGAAGAGAAACTGTTTTCGTAACATTAATAAACTTATTGTGTGTAAGGGGGATTGCAGAGAGGGCTCCCCTTGCCTCTGCACCCATTTTCGCACCATCATAGGTGAGGGCACCGGTTAGCCCCCTTCTCTAACCTCTCTTGCACACCTGGACGATTATTGCCCTACCGATAAGCTCATTCATGTTACGAAAATAGCGCCTTTCAACGGACTTTTGGAGGGAAGATCTCCCGCTTCACGAGTCATATTCACCCTTCTTCCAGGGGGGATGGGGTTCAAAATTAAACCTTACCGTTCTGATATGAAGCTAGCTCCAATTTGGGGTGGCATAACTTATTAAGCGGGTATGGCTATCCTAATTTTTTAATTGAGTTAGGGAGAGGGTCCTTCCTCTTTCTTCTGCAAACCTGGTCCATCCCTTCTCCTTAATGCGGCGAAGTTTGAAATTAAAATATCACCATGATGACATAACAAAAAGACACTTTGAGGCCATGAGGCCCTTTAAGGGCGGCGGCCATGATGAGCTTTCATCAGAATTGACAGGAGAACCGACCCTCTACTCCTGCACAAATTCCTCACTATCGCCAAGGATGGGGTTGAAAATTCAATCACTACCGCAATTTTGATGGCGATAGGGCCAACGATGCAATGATTCAATGAAAAAATACATACGTAGACATAAATGTTTATGGCGATCGGGTGAAAGGTGTTGAAGTTGATCTTTTCTAGCGACATATAATGACGAGTTACAGCAACGTATATAGCGTATAAATCTACTCCATTAAAAAATACATATATATAACAATTTTCATGACAATTGGTTGAATGGTTTCCGAGTCCATTGACCACAAACGGATATTTATGCTAACCACTTCCACTTTTATAGAATAGAAGATTTCATTATTAAAATGAAATGAAAAAAATTGACAGAATAGTTAGCAGACTTGTGGACCTATAGACTGTAATTTAGTCCAGGTTTTCTAATATTTACGAATCGTTCTAATTTATAAAACCTACTAATCAGGCAACGTGCATCTGGGCTCCGTCATGGGTATTAGACGAAAGCTCCCTTTCTGTTAAATAGCTATCGACAATAACAGCTATGTAAGTGGGAACACCATTTGTTGCTATATTGTCTATTTTCTGGAGCTACCCTTGGCGTGGATCGAGTTCTCGGCCAATCCGGTCTGTCGGTTTGCTTGTCCGTTTGTCCGGTTGTCTATCTGTCACATGCACTTTCTTCAGGAGGTGGTTGGTGAGAAAAAGGAAACTGTGGACGCCCATACTCGTACATGCACTGAATATGTTATTGCAAAAAGGACGTGTAACATTTTTCCCACTGAATATAGTCATGTGGGATATCTAATGAAAGGTCTTTATTAGTGTTTTCCGAAGTCGGTATTAGTTTTTACATTAGTGTAAAGAGGGGTGGGATTGGGTGTTGGGGCTGGAAAAAGAGCACTTATTTGAAGACCATTCTCAGAAATTACCGCTTTTGCTTCATTTCTTTTTTAAGGAACTGGACTTTGTTGCTGTTGTCTGGAGTTGTTGCGACAATCGTTTGCAAAACAAAACCTTATTGATATCAGTTCAATGCCTGTCTGCCTGGCCGTCTGTCTATCTGTCTGTCACACGCACTTTTCTCAGAAATGACTGTACTCATCGACGCGAAATTTGGGGGGAGGGGGTGTGAGGCGTGAGGGCTATAATAGTGGTAACTTTTTGGTCGAATGTAAGATGGCACACTTCTCAATCTCTTTGTTTCAGGTTGTAATTTTGGTTCATCATGAATGTTTATGTTTATGCATGACCCGCTGTTATAACTTGCACACTATGCAGTGTGAATTTAGAATAGGTTTCGTTCATTGAAAGTTCTGTTTTTGGAAGGAAATTAAGAATCCTTAGATAAGCTTATTTGCCGCGCTAGTTTTATTCCATGTAATGTATTGGCTTGAGATCACCATCGATAATACATCTGAACCAAAAGTTACTCATAAACAAGATATCAACATACATACTGGCTTGACATTCTTATCAGATAGCATTGCTGTCTCGACGAAGATGCTTTTTGAGATTCCACGGCTTCTTATCATTGTTGACCTGTGCTTTAATTGGCCACTTAATTAACTTTTAAATTAAGTCTGTCAAAAGGTATTCAGCTTTTAAATCTCTTGATAAAAGACACCAAATCGAATGTAAATATTGGACAATATTTCATCGTAATTTTTGAATATTCATTGCAGCCATTCAAACAAAACCTTTTTTTAAGGAGAGATTGCACCAAAGAATTACACGTTTCCTTAACTACCATGAGGATTCGTGATATTCGCAATCAGATGCATGCGTCCAACATCAGCGACAAATATTCTTCTATTAAAGTCAATGTTCTGCTAAATGCCTACAACAAACGAACCAGTATGATAAACAGGGGAGAGAATTTGCGAGCGCAAAATTACATGAACTACGGCGCTAACATGACTTACATCAAGCAAAAATTGTTCCATGCGCCAATAACACAGAATCCTAAGTTGCTTTTGGAATCTGAACATTTTCAAGAAGATCAGTCCCCGAACATGGTTTTAATTACACGTCGAGCACCTTGTCACCTTTTAATGGTGCAAACGCTCGGCCACAAACAAATTTTAATGTTATTTTTTCCACGTTTTATTTGTTCGTGATTCTCGTGAGTACTTCGAATAGATACATGCATTGTGCGTTATTGGGTTGCCGTAATTGAAAAGTAAATGCTGCAGATGTTCTAATGAGTATTGTGTAAACTGCCGTAGGAACAGGTGAATTTCCAAAGTGGGGGTCTTCCAATGAGGGGAATATATCGGTGAAACTTTTGTAAATATATGACTGCTGTTTACCCCAAATGGAGTACAGAGGCGAATCCAAACATCGGTTACGGAATTAGGATTCAAACTCATTTACGAGGTTGGGAGATCGACATCGACGAATTCGTCATCCCTAGGCAACCAACAATTTGTAAGCATTTAGACGAAGAACACAACCCAGATCTGCAACTATTAAATACGGGTTTAAAAAGCAGATAGCGTACCAATGCAATGTGCAGCATAAAGATTTTATATTTATATTTTATATATTTATATCAGTGGTCGCTCGGAGGAGCCCAATTAGCGCTGTGGTGCGCCATTTTGCTGCCACAAACTTCTAAGACCATGACTGCTGTTATGAGAGCAGGGAGGCAGAGTCCACAAGGTTGGGATCTTCAGAGCCAGCCTTAGCTAGCTAGAAATCTTCCCTGAGTTGAAACAGCTGATAAACTTTCGTCATCTAAGGCCCGCGGCTGCTAAATAGTGCAAGAAGACTCCACCCTTGACAAATGCTAGCGAGACACCGACTATACCTGCCGAAGGACTGTCAAGAGGACAGCCTGTCTGGCCAATCCATCAGTCCGCTCATTCCCCTCTGTGTTTCTATGCCTAGGAACCTAGAGGAGGGTGATCTTGAGCGTGCCGCCCCGAATGTTCAGCGCGTCTCTGCACTGCATGTCGTCGCTAAGTATAAGGCCTTGATGGCCGCTTGGCTGTCGGTCATTGCCATATTACGCTTGGGTCTCGGACCATGTTTCAGCCATCTACAGACTTTCAGTATCGCCAATAATTCCACTTGACTCGGATACACTGTGTGTATTCGAGAAACCCCCGCACCGACTCCACATACTATCTTTGATCATCGGTAAAGAATACTATGTCATAACCTTGCAAAACGCCGCCGGTCTTCCACTTTGCTCTGGTTGGAACGTCCACAGTAAAGTTTTTCGTGAAGTCCAGCTTGCGTGTGGCGTAGTCTAGGATGTTATTATGGCCGTAGAACTACACTGTCCAGCATCCGGACTCATATAGTTTGACGACACTGCACGCTACAACGTATTTGATGTGGAGATCTAGGGAAGGAGATGCAGGAGTACATCGAGAGCATCTGCCGGGCAGGGCTACAGAGTCCGAGTAGCACCTGCATGCGCGGTTTTTGGAACCCTATTAAGCTTCGTTCTGTTGTATTTTTTTGCTCAAAGCCTGGCACCATACAATAGAGCCGTACGTTAGAATTGGACGCACCACACAGTGTACATCCAGAGAACCATCCTCGGCCGGAGACTATAGAAGGCTATACGTGCGCAAGCGTGATAAACTGGAAAAGTTTCTGCGTAGTATCATTTGCCCACCGAAGCAATCGTTTGTTTTTATTTGAAGCAAAATTTTGTTGAATCGAACTAATAACTTTGAAAGGTTTATGGTAAGCGAGCGCCATCAATAGATACATACTCGTACATATGGTCGATGGTGTTGGCGCTTCAAAAGTGCTGACTTCGATGTTGTAGGCAAGGAATCCCAAAAATTTGCAAAGACTTGGAATTGCAGGCATTATTATATGAAGCTGATTCTCAAACACAAAGGCGACTCACTGAGCAATTGAGTGTAAGTCAACAAGTTGCTGCCAAGCACCTACGAAAGATAGGGAGGATTTAGAAGATCAGCGGATAGGTACAATATGATTTGAACGTGAGGGAATAGCTAAAATTATGGGTATCCTTTTAATAAAATTATAAAAGTAAAGGGCCTTATTTAAGAAAAATATTAGATTTCTTTGTGGAAGTACAATTATCATCTTCTAAACAAAGACTATCGATATTACATCCTTTGCTAGTTTAGTTTACTTTGTTGATACTGATTGTAAGACAAACATTAGCAACAGCGTATGAATCGACATCATAGTAGAAAAACGTATTTTCTGGAGGGAAAGAGGGTAGGTGTACTGCATGCTTTATTGGGGCCATGTTCGTTATAAGGGTTAAATACTAGGGTTTAATACAGCTTCAAACTGGTGCTGCTGGATCTGCCTACATTTTCAACTTTCTTTTGGAAAGGTTTCCGGATAGCTGAGTGATAGTGTGGATAGTGTGCAACGCTGTCGTACGGAAGGTCGTGGCTTAAATCTCACTGGTGGCAGTGGGATTTGTATCGTGATTTGACGTCGAATACCAGTCAATTCAGCTGTGAATGAGTACTTGAGTCAAATCAGGGCAATAATCTCGGGCGAGCGCAATGCTGACCACATTGCCTCCTATAGGGTATCCTGGAGTGTACCGTTACGGGCTTGAATGAAGTGCTCTAACACACTTCAAGGCCTTGATCCAATATGAATTGTTGCACCAACGATTATTATATTTGGAAAGGTTTAGTTTTCGAGTTTTTTCAAATCACTTTTTTGAGACAAATAATCATCGACATTACAGATTTTGTAATCTGTGAAAAATTAATTAAATATTAGGGTTACTCTCAAAATTTTTAAATAACAGTTGCGTGACTATAAGACATAAAAAAATGCAATATTTGGAAAAATCGAATTTTACAATAAGTTATCCGGAAATGGTCGATGAGTAAGTAACTAATAAAAATTACGGTATTTATTCTGACTGCTAATAAAATAAAAGATACAGTTAACAAAACCTTTTACATTTTTAAATTTTTTAATTGTTATTTTTAAACATATGTGGATAAATGTTGTTTATTTGTTAATTTTATTTTCCTTTTTCTTTTCTTTTCGAAGTCTACCTTTTGTCCACTTTTTTTTTGGCTAGAACAGTAATAACATTTATAACAAAAGAAAAGAAAATAACCACAACAATGGTAATATTACTAAATTATGTCAAAGTTATAATGTACGCAGCATCAGTGTAATATTTACAAATTTATAAAATCCCACCTAAGTATAAACTCCACAACTGAGCAGGACCGCCATTAACGAACATCCTGGAGAATCCTGGATTATTCTTTTTCATCCCACTTAACATCAATTGGCCTCGTTCTGGAATACCATTAGTCGAATCCCTCAGCCTTTATTGGTGACTCACCTATATATATTATACATAAACAGATCACCGGCAGAATCAACTAGACCATTACTATCAAGAACATGTATGCTTCGGAAGGAATGGGGCCTACCATGAGCGTTTTCTCAAAATACCCGTCATTTTTTTAGAACAGCTGTGAAATCTAAGGGTTCTCATTATGCAAAATGGATCGCAATATGTGATTTCGAATCAATCTGATAATAACTGTGCGGATTCTCGGTGTAGCAGCAAAAGCATACATCATCTAATCATAATTTGATGAAGCTATCCTATTAAGGTCAGTGAAAGCGCACACATATTTCCATTCGAAAATCTTTTGTTTCTACATTTGGCACACTAGTTGAATCAGATAGGACACACATAGGTGAGCTCCAGTCTGACTAGAGTAACATAGCAAATAACGTTAACCTTTCAGGCAAAATATGGAGCATAACGGGATCTTTGAAGGGACACGAATGTCTTACGAGTGCTTCCGAGCGAGAGCAACCAATGACCTTTTTGAGGGTTTATTAAGCTCAAATAATTCGCCAGTAAACACTATGAAAAGCGTAGTCATTGTTTCTTTCAGCAATCCATTCGGTACGAGATATTCTCTATTTGTAATTGGGCTTCCATCTGTGATGATAGACTACTCGTCATACAGCATTCTATGTATCGTCGTTACGAAATAGCTGGGGATTCATACTTTAGGAGCCTGAGGATCAGCCGATCTAACCACACGGTATCAAAGACCTTATCCATGTATGTCTGTGCCTACGTACTCATCATTGTTAAACTGTCAGAAAATATCAGATGTTACCTTCGTTATTGCTTTACTGACGTTAAGCAGCAACTGATTTTTTAAGATTGGGAAGACCCGAGTTTTCTTTCACTATCCTGCATGAAAGCGATCATTCAATCAGTTATTAAGCAGGAGGCAATGATTGCAAAAGGCAAGCTGCAGTGGATGTCTGAGAACCGCTTTGGGAATACTATCTATACCGGATAATCTCTTTTTGTTTGCCCGTCTAAATAGGGGGGTTAACTTTCCACACGAAATGAATTAATTAAGGAGTTTATCACTCAGCATTAGATTAGTCGACATCGCTAGCCTCAACTTTTCAGGCTATTTATGAAATTATAAACATCTGACTCCACAATTTTCAAAAGTCGATTGATTCTCGGAACAATTATTCAGGACTTCTTCCGGAATATCCGAATCGCCTGGTGAAATCGCCCTTGTAGAAAGGTACATCATTAAAATTTGGCCTAATTTGACTTTATATTTCATCTGCGGTAGTATTGGTATGTATTTGAATTAATATTATGTGTATCCCATGTGTGTATCCCATATATGCATTATTAATAAATGATTATGAATTGTATTATTAATGATGTATTGATGTATTATTAATAAATGATTAAATCTTAAAAATGGATTAAGAAAAACAAACAGACAGGAAACTGAGGCAGGTTTTACCTTATAGCTAGGAATTATTTGCCGATATATTTATATTTGCATTTGATTATTAGCCGCAAGCTCCGTTGGGTACAAAAGTAACAAAAAGGGAACAATCGATCGAAGATAGTTCATCCTCTCCTACTTTAGAATCTTGCAATAGGATACAGGATTTGAAAGTCGACCAGGTAAGATTTTCTCCTCACAAATTACGCGGCAAGGCCTCCATCAGTTTCATTTGATTTATCTATTCCTTCTAAAGTACATGTTGGAATGCTTGAGTTTCTTTTGCTTAAAGTGTTCAAAGGGCGGGTGAGGATTATTTTGAACACAACTTTTTCTCACTACTAATTGGTGCTCTGAAGTGGCGGGGAAGAAGAAGGTGCAGCAACCCTGTCAGCTGAACCAAAACCAAGTGGCGAGGAGAACCTACACGAAGTGACACTGTGAAACAAACTTTGGTTTACTGACCGTGATGCAGTACGCGAGTGCTCCAAGGCTTATGCACGGAGAGTCAAGTGACTTTGGCCACCAAACCGTGTCAGGAGTAAATACTGGTACCATAGGAATCGGTTCATGTACTTTCAGCCCGGTTATTTTCGGTTGGCCCCTTAGTGGGAGCTTCATGGGGGCTGTGGTTACACTCATGCGGACGAAGAGACCCTCGGCTCTCAAAAGTAGAGTTGAGTTTCAACTGGTGTGACGTCCATTTTAGTTTGGCCGAGATTTAGGTAGGTCCTCCATCCACCGATATAAGTGCTGAGCCATTCACTGAGTATTGATTGGTACTGTTGTTGCTTGTCACAGCAGGGCTCTGATTGTGGTCAGATAATCAATGTGCGCTTTACAAAGACCGTAGGGTTAAATTTTCACCACAGCTACACACGAAAAACCACTAAGAACGTAACTACTAGTAACTTATTATTGTTAATAAAACTGCAGGAAGTTTGTTAGTTGTGCTTTCCCATCTCCACGTTCTCACTTGATACTTCTGATTTTGAAGAGATTCTCCTTGCGGGACCGATGATATATGCATATATATTATCGCACCGTGGCAGTTATGATTTTTTTACTTATAGGAGAATGAGTTCCAATTCCCAATCCCGTGTTAAGAACAAAGGCAACAAATATACTGAATCCTACAATTTATATGATATTATAATATAATGGTTGAAATTTGTAAAATTTTCAAGTTTCAAATTAAAGTTTCAGCTTTTGATTTTTAGGAACCATGAAAGGACTTGAGCTCCACTAATCGTATTTGCACGGTTGTGAATGTGGAAGTTTTTTGTCTTAATGGCGAGTTATTTGTATTCTTACCGGTACAGTTTCCCTGTCTGTCCGCTCGTGAATTGTTCACGTGGGTATTTTTCTTCCAAGACCTTATGGAAATCTATGATTAAATATGAAAATGGGCTGCATTACGACCTATTAAAGTTATCTCCCGGCAGAATACAAATCTAAGCAATACTTTTCCTTACATAGTATAAATGAAAAAGTTGCGTTTTTGGTAAGTCAGACATTGTATTATTTTTATTGTACGCGGACAGAAATAGTTATTCATACTTTTAGCGGAAAGTTCAACTTTTTCTTAAATGGCGCCCAATGTGGGTCAACTAATTCTACAGTATAAATGAGAAATGACATTAACAAATTTTCAGAATCGACTTTTTTTATTGCATAGATCTTTGACTTAGATACCTCAGAATATGCTGCAAAAATTCCAAATCGAGTTTCGTATTCATTGAAATCTTACGAGCGTAGAACCGAGCAATTATTGGGTCCAGGCTCAGACTAGAACGTCCAGGTGGTAGTCGCTTTATGTCGTTACGTAATCTTGTAACACTATGTAAATCATGTATTTATAATTACTTGGCGTCAGTCCGTTCTGCGAGGGCAAATGCATTTGCTGTAACTGTGTTTTGTTTGTAATTAAAGGTAAGAAAAACCTTTACATCCGAAAAGCGACTTTTCAAACAATCTTTTTAAAACAGTTTTTCATTTTTCAAAATGACTTTTTTCACATTTGTATGAATTCTAACTCAAAAAGTAATAAACCGATCATGAAATTTGGTGATACCATTTTTTTATAAAATAACGAAGGATATAAATAAATACCCAACGCGTCCGGTATGTGCGCATGGTATTTCAGGACGTATATGGGGCTATAACTTCCCGAAACGATTATTTTTCTTTTTGCTCTTTTTCAAATAAAACATAAATAAATAAATAAAACAAGGAGTCATCCCGTGTGAAGGTCGTTTTTTCGGCTTTTTTTACAAATTTTTTGTGAAGAACTGGATAAAGATATAAATATGAAATTTTCGCCATAGATTTACTAATATCTTGAGCGTGCATAATAATTTTTCCAACCTGATCGTAATACAGGGTAATTTATACACATACATCTCATACTTATACATCTCAAAAAAAGGTGCTTTTCTGCTGCCACGCCAGATGGCGCTGCGATCATCTTAAAGAAAAAAGTAAACGGCATTTTAACGTACAGACTTAACAACAGTCTGCAAACAAGAGTTATTAAAAAATATTGAAAGGTAAATTTTTGGTGCCTTGTTAAACTTTTTTTGTGAATTGTTTTTGTGGTTTTTCACGCAATTATCCTAGTTTGCGGACCGTAGAAATATGTTCTGAATAAGTCGTGAAAATTTCAAAGAATTTCGTTTGATAGATTGATCATTCGAACGTGATTCGGACCGATAAATGCGAGCTTTATTACGGCGATCAACATAAATCTGGCATGTGACTTATCACGTGTTTGACATTATAATTTCTGAACGACCCCGAATATCAAAAAATCACTTTGCCCATATATTCTACACTATATCTAAATACAATTGATGCCAAAAAAATTCGATTCGGCGGATCCGACACACTGGATTACCCCCTTAACTCAAGAAATGAAGAGACATGCAGTTATCGTTGCTTCATATGCAAATGATACCGATTTAGAAATCTCGAATTTTCTCTAGTGCGCCCAATTATTCGTTCACGAGGTTCGACGTGACCTGGAAGCGTCGGGTGGCGATGCAGAATCTATTGCAATACACCAAAAGCACGAGGAATGTTCTGACACTGTCTGATCAGCAGAATTTATTTAAAAAGTGCAAGCTATCATTGACGAGGACTTTTCAAAATCAATGAGGCCCTTGTGATGGAGCTTAATTTTTTCGACGGTCTTATCCATCGAGTTGTTCACGAAGATTTCCGGTATAACACAGACAGCACTGAAACCTTGAACTGATAGTGTACGCGGTAACAGCCAATACATATTTCACCATGAGCCGGCCCTTTTACAGAAAGTGATTGCGATGTAAGATTGGAGGACCGAACCACATAACACCGAACTTATGACCACCTAGTTCCCCAAACCTTAATCCCCTAGATTACTACGTATGGCGGATAGTTGAGCGTGAAACCAATAAGCATCCTCATAACACTATTATTTATCTGAAGGCTGTAATTAATACCTTTATGGTCAATAGGAATAAGGAGCATTTGATTCGGGCATGCAATCGTTTTCGAACCCAGATCGAGGAAGTTATTGCAACTAATAGAAATTTTACTGGATGATTTTATAAATATATAATAAATGAATGTTGCGTAAAAATTTCGTGAAGTTTCTTTAAATTTTGTTGAAAATAGAAGCTAATTAGTTTTACTCTCAAGTTGTCCTCATATACCGCACCCTGTATTTGGACTGGAGCCACATTTTTAAGAGTGCTTTTGTATAATTAGCAAAAAATAAAATTCAATTTTGATTAATTGCGTATTCGCATTGAGGTCCGCGTTCTTAAAAAATAAGTTAACAATGTAAATCTAAAATGGTTTTTGGTTTTAGATAATAGTTAGAGCCCTACAATGGACAATTCTAGTTATAATCTTGAGCGAACTAATGCCGCGTACCTTCAGATAAATGCCAAAATTTTGCACTAGGAATGCCGCAAAATTTCTGATACCTAGAACCTTGAAACCTCTGTAATCTGACCAGTAAGACTTATGTCAAAACTACTGCAATTTTTGTCACTTCATCGTGTATATATATAGGAATTGCCTTTGGACCCTTCCACGAAGCGCATTTTCAACTGGGTAAAAATATATGTAATAGAGGGATTTATATCATGTCCGACTGGTAGACCCTGCCACTTGAGTCAAATCAAGATAATAGTCAATATACTGTAGTCCTGTAGGGTACCGTTACGGTCTTGAAAGTGTGTGCTATAATACGCTACAAGGCCCACATCTAATTGGCTGTTACTCCTAAAAAGAGAAGCACCAGTACTATTGGTTCGAGAAGGTTGAATTCCTCTATTGCCGCTCTGCGCTACGTCCTAATTCAATTACATGGCATTGATAGCAATAAAGTTTGCGACATTTCTTAATATACAGTGCATTTAGTTTTTCTTTCGTCTTCTAATGGCGACTACTGGTAACTGGTCTTAATGCCGACGTGCTTCTTCGTTCGAGGTGTCGGGGTATAGTACTCGACGACACAATGTAGACAAGCGTTAGAGGTGGCGACCATTTGCCTTCGAACAATCTCCACTTTACGTTAGTGTTGACAACATTAGATCTTGGACAAGTCCAGTGTGAAGCGGGGTTCTCAAATATCATTTGTGAAAAGAAAGCATGCCGCGGACCGGGACGGTCGAAAACCTAAAAATAAATAGAACGAGGATGCAAGTATGTCTAATAACTGGTCACGATTTTCTGTGGAAACATTCGCACACGACGGGTATCTGTAGTGAATACCTAATATGCCTACTTTTCATTGAAGAGGGTAAAGTAACGTCTACCATCCACCGCCCCCCTGTGGAATAACAAACCATAAGAAAGCCTCGTACGGGTGAATTTAGTAGATTGCTTCCATTAGGAGGGGATTTCTGATGTAAACGAAATATGTGGAAGCATCAGCGTTCTGTTTGCTATACTATGAGGTGAATGCATATCTGCAGTATGGCTGATGAATTTAACACTTGAAGATCAGATGACGGAAGAAAAATGAGAAAAATTGAACTGCTCGACAATTCCTAAGTAGAGTTGAAATGTGCTGCCATGATTTGGTAATGGTGTCTCAAGGACATGTTTGTTTCGCTAATTGTCCTTGGTATCCCTATATTTATTTAACTTTTCATAAAAAGGGGGCAAGATTATCTAGTAGTGTGTTTTAGTATTCATTTGCTATTTTCAATGACCAGAGTGGAGGTACCTGATGTTGAAGAAGCTATAAGTGCACTACACTCAATTTGCCTGTGGCCATGGCAATATTGAAGGATACACCAATTATTTTTTGGGATTTTCTTCAGTATGAAATAAATTCTGTTTCCTACTATCACTACAAATATTTCAAGCTTATTGTGGAGTTTGGTACAGACCCATATCTGTCACTGTATTGAATTATTTCAACATTTGACTTTCGCTTTTTTGATATTATAGAATGCCGAAGTGTATGCATCCATTAATCGATTAATTTTTGGATATATTTTTTGGGTGTTTCAATTTCCTAATAATATAATTTCTTGAATTGGGTGCCTGTCGGACGAGGAACTTTAATTACAATTATTTAATTTACAATTATCTTAGTTTAAAATTTATTAAGAAAAATAGAGCACTGAGTGAACATTCCGAACCTAATGACAACCCTGCAGTAAAAAAAAGTCAAAATGCGCACACGAACTTTTTAACATTTAACGGCAGAAGTATTAAACGAGATTAAAGATTCATGTAGTTCAGTTTTTTCTTTAATCTTCTCCTTTTTTATTTCAGTTTTCTCGGTTGAATTTGGTATGTTTTTTTTACTTGGCTAGCAGCGGCACATTCACAATCTACAATACATTACTATACTTAGGATTTAGGTCCTCTTTATTAAATAACCGATATCGTCGTCTTATGGGAACTGATGTTAATGAGATGCTCTCGCTAGTTTTCCAGGAATTTACACGGCATTACACACGCTGACACCTCCAGGGAGAAATTACCGAACTCAGGCTGTCAGCTTGGGCATGAAAAGGCAACTTCGTCTTGATCTCTTTTAGGCTTAAAGAGTTCAAGCAAAAAAAAAGATATTTAGGATTCGAGAAACACGGCTGCTAGAACCACAAACTGCGTCAGTGTTAATGAATATTTATACATTACCGACATATGCATGTGTAAAATTATAGAGGTATAAAAACAAATAATGGAAACCATTCCCCAGACGTCGCTTACTCATTCCAAATCCTGAGTTGCGGCTTGCGGTTTTCATTCTGAGTTTTTATTGTGTCAATCCGATTTGAGTTCAGCAATCTTGAAGTTTTTGTCAATTGAGGATGGAATCGAATTTTCGGCGGTGAAGTGTCTCTTCCGGTGAACATGGCATCGTGATATAAAGATGTTAAATTTACTGACAGTCTACAAGTTCAAGGAGTGTTAGGATTCACATATCCATCAAGAATTAAGTCCTCCTTTTCCTTCCTTTTTAGATGCAATTCGTGGTTATATTTTAACATGAAATTTCGGTATACATGGTATGCACATACCATATAATGCAATTTTCGAATAATGTGTTGTTGAATATTGAAGAGAGTTCTGTCAGTACTTTGAAAATTTATTATAGCAAAACTAAAATAGATGCAAAGCCAAAATTATGGCCGAAGGTACAAACTTGTCTAATAAGTAAGCATACATAGTGGTTATTTTAAATAATCGCCACGACTCTTCACACAGAGCTTGATACGCTGGGGCCACTCATCGAACTATGCACGAACTTTTCCAGCGGCATTTCGCGCACGGCTTTCACTATAATAGCCTTCGAAGTTGCCAAATATTCCACAGAGAATAATCCAATGGATTTAAGTCTAGGCTTCCGGAAAGCCAATCGGTCGACTATATGAAATCTAGTACGGTCACCGATAACCAATTTTGAATTTTCTTGGCTTTGTGGGCTGGCGCAGAATCCTGCTGAAAGCGCCAATCATTACCCTCGAACAAGCTTTCATCCAGAGGCCCAATTACGGTCTCTAACATCTCTTCAGACACCCCTGAGTTGGTCTTGACAGTGGTTTCACAAAAATGAATGTGATGGTTCAATGTCTGTTTGTCTCTCTGTCTGTCCGTCTGTCTGTCTGTCTGTCACAAGCACTTTTCTCAGAAACGGCTATACCGATTAGCACGAAATTTGGTGAGAAATTGGGAACTGTGGACCCCCAGACATGCAGTGAGTGATATCCTTCTACGTTGAGATTTAGGGGGGTCCCCATACATGTAAAAGTGGGGTATAAAAATTTTTTTCACCGAATATAGTCATGAAAGGCCTCGATTAGTACTTTTCGAAGCCTATTAGTAACGAAGTTACAGTAGCTCAAAGTTGACTTTACCGTGTAAATTTACTGCAACTGAATATCAATATCACACTCAAGTGGGTAGTCAGACATGCTAAATGCATAGACATAACGGGCTTCGTACAAATGGAATAGTTCTACACTTAAATATACTCACAGAAGAAGCAAACAAAACCTTTGACACCTGAAGCACCCAGCTTCCGGTTTCCCGAGTTGTTTTTATTTTAGCCATTACATTGTTATGTGGTTATAAACCTGAAAATCGGTCCAAATATCTAAACTACATACGAGAGCTTACTTTACTCTATGAAAGGGGGGGGGGGGTGGGTGGGTTGCAGAGAGGATAGAGCCGTATGCCAGACTTGAAAGCTAGTAATTATGTGGTTTGCATAAGCATGGATGGAAATAAAAGATGCTATTTAACTAATAAACGAGCCCGTATTGCCATATGGAATCGACGATTTTTTATATCACCTATTCTACGCGTCTTACCAATATTCCAAAGCAAGATGTCCGTTTTCAGTATCGGAGAGACATGCTCAACCGAACGACCAGGTAGGTTGACGAATTCGCCTTGGGTACTGTAATTCCTATCATAGTGCCTGCTACATATTTTGCGTTTAAACGGAGCTCTCCACAAACGAAAGGAAAGTATAGCCAGATATAGGTTTACCATGCAGATACGCGGTCATGATGTAGATTGTAAAGGGAGGAGAGTCAAAAAATTAAATCAATGGTCCATCCTCGGAAACTACCCAACCTACAGATCTGAAGAATCTAAAGACCACGGTGTCAATGCAAATTCCTGTTGAGAAATGGGAAACTGGTCTTGAAGCATGGATGGCATCAGGGTGTCAGTAAATTAGTCCAAGCAAATCAAATACCCATCTGCACGGTAAATATTGGCACCCTAACTGGAAAGACCGAGGAGCTCTCAAGAGTCCTTCGAGAAAGGCTCATAGATATCGTTCTACAAGCAACCCGATATTCTGGTGCCAAAAACCGCGAACGTGGGAAAATGGCTATAAACTTCTCCATTTTGGCAGCCCACACACTCAATACGGTGTTTGCATTGTCTGAGATGACGCCATTAAAGAACTAGAACGATTTGATGACCCCCTCATGAAGCTTACATTATATCAGCTAAGACAAACGGCAATAGATGCGATGGGAGAAAGGGCTCGGAGTGCCCAATGAAGCTGGCGAGCGTATAATCGATTTTAGGGACACCCATAACCTTGTATGGTTCATCAAACGATTGATTCATTTTCCAACATTTTACAGCGGGAGCAGTAAAACAAAAATCGACATTTGACCAACATCGCTGACTATGAGACCAATGCACCTCAACGTCGGTCGGTCCTTCACACTTTTATGATTGGAATGACATTTCTATACAGGTTTGGATACTCCGGGCTGTCTCCTGCCGAATTTTAATTGCACCTATGGACACCCTATTTAGTAACTGATGGATATACCTGTCTCATGTACTATGAAGTTTGATATTATTTTCATGCTTCTCATCGATAGCTTCTGATCAATAACATACTTTTCCATATATGTAGTCTAGTGGATTATTGTTTAGTCAGTTAATTTTTAGAAGGGAAAAGAATTGATGTTTAATGTGAAGACATCCCCTACGTATTGGTTGCTGCGAATTCTGAACATTGAAACTCTTCGCCCATTCAGTAGTGTACGTGGGCATACCTCTTAAAGAAAGAACCTTGGCTGATATTTGATATTGATTAATATTAGCTTCCTTGTGATTGAAAACTAATAAATGAATAATCAGGCAGAAGTGAATGTAGCCAGCTTGTGGGCTTATGGTATATACGAGTATACTACAGATCTAAAGCTAGAGCTAATCGATTTGTGAGAGGAAGACCTAACCATTTTATTTTTATTATAAGCCTGACACTATATTATCACCCTTAATTGTGCCCATAGATGAGTTAGAGATTCCTTCCTCTAACTATTATTTAGTCCATAAAACTTTAATTGCTTCTTATGTAGACGCGATTAATCACTTCACTAATAAGCCGCATTCAATAAAAATATGACCCATTACATGTTTAGTCGTAATGCACTACAACAAAAAATGTATGCCCGAATTTAATAGCTCTGGGAACTTCCTCAATGAACCTATTGTAAGTCTAGAACCGGCAGTACCGCTATCAAGAACTTTGATGACTTTTGTTATATAGTTCGCGATTATTACATTACACGGTGTGTACCTCTGAAGCAAACACTCAACGTACAGGTGACAAATGTCAACTTCCCAACAAGTGTACACCATAAAATTTCCATTTCGTGATAGCGTTCGGTATGATTAAACGCCACAAAATTACTAGCAGGGAAACACTTGGTAAACTCACTGTATGCAATGTGTTACATTAGAGACAGAAGTATGAGTACACTGGAGATGGCTTGTTTTGGATTTTAGGGGCAGACAGTTCGATTTGAATCCCAAATTAATTTCTCTTTGGTGTTTTTTTCAAGAGTTATCTCCCAGACAGGTGCGGACTGCTTGAAGCAATTTGTTAATCGTGGTGGTATTAGCCTTTTCAAAAGGATATTTGATAGAAAAAAATCCATGAAAAGTACTCAACGGAGAAATGTTCAAGGAATTTCATTTAATGAGTGAAAACCTTTTGTAATTTTAAATAATCCTTTTCGTATATGCTACATTATATATTGAGAGAACACTGGAAAAAGGAAACCTAAATATTAAATGTTTAAGGAGCTAATATATACTATACAGTCATGGGCGTGGAAGTAAGTTAACTAAATTTGGAATCAACGTTGTTTAAAAATCAGAACTTTCCGCTGAGGCCGAGAGCGTAACTGCGCTACGTTTTAAAAGGACAAACCATACATCTATGATAACTACAATTGTAACTAGAAGTCGGTCGATGTAAAGAGTACCTGATGCCCCCAAACCACTGTAGTACTACAGTACCGTTGGATGAATCACTACACGAACAGGCTGAGACTGATATTATAACAATAATGCTGTCAAGGGACGTCGCACTGTGTTCTAAAATAATTATTGCGCCGCTTTACTGACTGTAATGTACTATATTTTAACAATACTATAGTATATTACTTCAGCCTATAATCCATAGGAATTTCATTATGCTCCCTACATCCAAGGGTTTCAAACGGGTATCTGTTATTAAGTATTCTCCTAGCTGCCTCAATCTTCTTTGCAAAAGTGCCGATCACTGCCCCAAAACATATATAGAGGTTTTGTCTCTCTATTCACAGAATCTACAGACAGTGTCGGTAGATATCCCTAGCTTCCCCAGGTGATAATTTGGCCCCCAGTATTCCTATTAATGAAGAGGTTTAAACAATCTTTTGAACGCTTGGGTTCGTATCCGCCATGAGCACCTTCGACTGTTCCATTCCTGGTAAGTTCGCCCAGTACAGTTCCTCCAGATATATCTCTTCGTTTTTTAGCTTAATTGCCAAGAATCCATTTCCGACTCCGCAAAATGGCTGTGACTTGTGTAGCGATGTTCCTGCTTCTTTCCTGACCAGCTCGTGCTCTGCCTCTAACTCCCTTCTAACCCTCTGGAACTCAGAATACCCAGATCGTGTTCATTCTGTTGAGGCATTCTCATACCAATTTGAAATTCACCTGGTTGGACCTAAGTGGCTTAGCTATCGGTTAGAAAAGCGATGCTCTGCTTTCTATGGTTCCTTTCCAGGTTGAAGGAGGCATATCTATCTATGGCGCATGTTTCTACTTGAAATTGATTGGTCGAAAATGTGTTTTCCCTGGACCAGCGACTCCGACGCCCGTTCCCAGTGCTGTAGGGAATCCGTCAGTGTACCAGTTCCCGGTAAAAGTCTTTTGTCAATGCTACGCTCTCCCAAGCTATCCTGCTTCTCCAACGTTTTTCAAACTTCGTATCAACGTTAAACCTTGCTGCCATGTTATCCTTTAGTATCAACAATTCGGGGTTCCACCTAGAAAGAATATCAATCTCTCTTCGATTTAAGCAGCTCCCGGCGATACTGGTACTCTTAGACATTCTGAAGATCGCCCTCCTTGCCGGTATCTGTATGTGCCCCATAGGTAATCATTGGCCTTGCTGTTGTATAATAGTATGTATCTGGTGCGTCCCCACTTTCCCCTCCTATGAATTTGCAACCCATCACTGCCTTTGTCTGTTTTCAATATGTGTCATCCAGAGTACTTTTTGGTCTAGTTTCATTTCTAAAAATTTGACTTCTGTTATGTTTCATCTCCGCGACATGTAATCTGATGGCTCTTGGTTGATCAAGTTTGCGCTTCCTGAATGTTGCTTTATTGGCGTTGGCTGTAGTTATGTGTTATTCCGCCTGCCTGCGCCAGTTACTAGCCATTCGTAGTCCTTACATATGCCCCTACAGATTAAAACAATATCATCAGGGAACCCTGAACCTGTATTTCAGTGTTTGTTAGCTCTCCTAATAGTTCGTCAACTACCATACTCGACATTAACGGTGATAATACTCCACCTCGCCAACAACCTTGAGTAGTGTTCATGCCAATACAATTTGTACCTGTCGGTACTTCTATTTGCCAACTGTCTAACATTTGTTCTTCCAGAAGACCAGGGTTTTCTCGTTCCCTTGCAGATCAGGCTATTTGATATCTCTTTGTGTAATATGTTAAGGGGGTCATCCCGTGTGAACTTCGTTTTCTTCGCTTTCTTTAGAAATTGTTCGTGACGAACTGGATAAAGGTACAAATTCGAATTTTTCACCATATATTCATTAATGTCTTGAGCATGCGTAGTAATTATTCCAGCATCATAACACCATTTGTTATTGAAATACAGAGCAACTCATACGCCCATCTCTAAAAAAAAGGTGTTTTTCTGCTGCCACGCTAGAGCGCGCTGTGATCATCTTAAAGAAAAAATGTAAACGGCATTTTAACGTGCAGACTTAACCACTGACCGCAAACTAGGATTATTAAAAAACATTATGAGCTAAATTTTTAACGCCTTGTTAAACTTTTGTTTTTGTGAATTTTGGTGTTTTTTTAATAAAAATCGTTGGCGCAACAATCCATATTGGATCAGGGTCTTGAAGTGTGTTAGTGCACTTCATTCACGACCGTAACGGTACACTACAGGATTACAGTACCCTGTAGGAGGCAATGTGGTCAGCATTGCTCTCGCCCGAGATTATTACCCTGATTTGACTCAGGTATTCATTCACAGCTGAGTCGATTGGTATCCGACGTCAAATCATGATACAAATCCTCCGTACGACAGCCTTGCGCTCTAACCACTCAGCTATCCCGTGTTTTTTAAGGTTTCTTTAATGAACAAGAAAAAACTACTGAATGAATCGCAATTATCCTAGTTTGCGATTAGCGCACCCTTAACGAAAGCTCCTCTGATGTCCAAAAAAGCACCCAGTGTCATTTCTTTTGTTCTCTGGTATTCCGTAATAAATCGGTCAGATAATACAACGCAGCTTCGGTTGATCATCCTGTCCAGTAACATTGATGTAGGGGATTGCGTATTAGAACGTTAGCTCTAATATAGTCGTCTATGAGCTATTGTTTTGAAAGATTTAGGGTGAAAAGTATCCTTTCTACGCGCTTTCGGAATAGAGATCATTGGAGTTCATGCCCTCGGTGTATATCTCAAGGCTATGTTGTCCCTTACCGCTCTTAGGAGAGATCCTAAAATGATTCTTTCCAGGCCTCTGAGTAGTGTTGGAAGATGCCACCTGTTCCCGAGTTATATCACTAGTTTAAACGTTTCCAGTGCCCATCTTACGCTAGCTTCCGAACACACGTCTTTCACTAGCTTCTAATTAAACTTTTTCTTCTTCGTTCCGTTCTTGGGGTGTCAGACAGGATGATGTTGCCTTTCGCCGCACCATGTCCTCTTTATTCTCGAGAAATGTACCATCTTCTCTCTTCAGACAGACAAAAGATGTTACCTCACCTTTGGGTATAGCTTTGTATCGCCTGGATGCTTCTGCAGTTTGTTCGATCCCTTCACAAAATTCCCTGAAGCTGTTTCATTTTGCTTCTCTGATCGTCTTGCTATACGTCGTCAGTGCTCTTTTGTACCACTGCCAGTCCCGAGCTTGCTTCGTGTGCTTGAAGAGTTTTCACACCTCCTTTCTCATTCTGGCTAGGTTTCTGTTACACTAAGATACATCCCTTGATGACTTGATTGTCTTAGCCCGACAGCTGGCTTTGTATGCGTCAATGACGACTATGTTAGGGCCTTCCATCACCGTCTCAAATTCTATTTCGCTCCTGATGTCATCCTTCATCTATAGGTGAGCCATGTTGTCACTCAGTCTTGTGTAAGTGCCCTGGTCTGTTCTCCTGCTATTATTATTATTATTTTTTTTACTTTCGAGTTCTTCTGTGTTTTCCACTAAACACTCCTTTCAGTGTGCACCGTAACAGTGAACCAATTGTGCTGCCTTATCCTCCAAATATTTATGCAGAAGATTTCCCAATGAACTATATCTTACATACTCTTCTTGTTGCGGACACACTTATAATTTTGAAAGGATGCTGTGGAGATGTAATTGGAGGTGACTTTGTTTCTCACAAGCAGGTTCATATTGGCCTCAAGATATAATTCTTTAGCCAAGAGCCTATGGAGCGCCACGGGAATAATTGTGACTTATATTTTTGTGACTTTAATGACATAGAATTCAAGGTTTAATTACTTTGCCAGTTTAAAGGCACTTCGGACCAAATACTGCACTGTATGCGTATGCGTTCCCACCGTCCCACCACGACAGACAGACAGAGAATGAAAGGGCTTTCTGCTGCAATCTTTTTGTTTCTATATTTTTTGGTAGTTTTCTTGGTTTCTTGAAAGGTTTGAATAGTCTGGGAGAGTAAGTCCTTCGTCACTTTACAGTGCTTAGCCCACCAACGACTCCACTTATCTTTAATTTCCATGTTCTAATTGGTTTGGCCGTCAACCACTACAGACCTGTTTTTAACATTTTGCTCCCAATCAGTAAGGTTAAATTGCAGCTTGCGAAGAAGCTGCGTGAATAACTTGCGATGAGGTAACGTTGCTTGAATCTATACATTTCCTAGTTATCTCCTGCTTTTTATACTTATTTTCTTTTTTCTAACCCAATACCATTTTTGCTTTACGGTAAAAGCCGTTCTTTTGCTGGACTTACATATATACCAGCCCCCTCTCAACATGACTCGCCTAATGAACGGAACAAAGTCTTTAGACTTTTCAAGAGATATGTACCTAGATTATATTCCTTTTTGGTAAATAATTATTAATTTGGTAAACCATTATTAAAAATAGCGAAAATACAACAATGACAGCATATTAAAACATAACAACGACATGAAAAATATAAATGTAACAGCCTCATACATGTTATGAAAGATTTCGTACGAGGCTATAGGCTGCAGACAAGTTTCTGTAAGGATGACCAACGAAACGTCCAAGGTAATCACGACGATATTAAGAAAAGATGGATGAAATACTTTAAGAAACTGCATAGTTCAGGGGAAGCGCTAGCAGGAAGTACAGCTTTGCCGAATCCGTAAGTTATAAGCAACACACCAGCCAAAACTCCTTCCATTGAAGAAGTGAAAGCCCTGCGCCATTAAAAACTGAGCAAGGCCCCGGGATTCGATTGTATTCCAGCTGAACTGTTATATAATATATATAACAATCTTACCTGTGGCAACTACAGACGCATTTCATTGTTGTGCACGTCCTACAAGATCCTGACGAAAATCATCTAAGCTAGGTTAGAGTCATATAATTAGATTAATTGGTGAATACCAATGTGCTTTCGAAAAGGAAGATCCACAATGGACCAAATTTTCACGGTCAAAAAACTACTGAAATATCGACTTCCTTCAAACGTATTATGTGCGGCGTGTATGCGCGGGTTCCGCCTACCAGAAAAACAGGTACAAATGGCCGAACTGACTATGGCTGTAAAGGTGTTTCGCGAGTTAAAGCAATGCTTCGAAATGAACTGCGGATTAAAAGAAGCAGCCTTGAATATGTTATCCACAAACTGGAGGCACCACGTCAAAATGCTCTACAAATCTTGACAAATAGTGGGATTCGCTCACCACATAAACATCTTGTACGTTCAATTCCAGACACCAAGAAGGCATTCCTGCATATATATGAAGAAACGCAAGAAGGCGGCCTAAGAATTAATGGAAAATGACAACGGGCGGCTTTAATTTTCAAAATATGGATAACTTTGTGCATCTAGGAGTAAACATAGGGAAGGATGGTAATGAAAAGGACGAAGTTCAGCGACGAATAATGATGGCCACAAATCATAGTACTAAGTCCTACGGATAATGAAAAGTAAAAGGGAACACAAGAGAAATAATAATAACCGTTGGCTCAATGATGCATATTGGATCAGGGCCTTGAAGTGTGTTACAGCATTCAAGACCTTAACGGTATACTACAGTATACTCTAGGAGGCAATCTGGTCAGCATTGCGCACAGGAAAAATAAGCTCGGAATTTACAAGACCATAATAGGACCTGTGCTACTATATGGCTATGAAGCGTGGACTCTAACGCAGGCGTTAGAGAAGTCCATTGAATCATTCCAACGTAAAGTTTGAAATCGAATACTTAGATAGGTAAAATATGGAGGTGGCTGGCGAATTAGATACACAGGGTTTGTACCACCTCTATGGCGACCCAGCAGCATCGGTGGTGGTAAAACAACGAAAATTCCAATAGTTCGGTTGCATAGAACGGGAGGACTGAGGGGATGAGGCCTGTGAAAAGCTGCTGAAATTTTCCAACTGGAGAACGCGATAGAAGGATCGATATACCTGGAAGTTTACCCTGGAGGCCAAGGGCCAATTTGGCCTATCGCGCTATTGCAGAAGAAGAAATAATTATTATTTCCAGAACCTTTTTCGACCTCCTTCTTGATTTGCTGATATTGGAGTTATCGCCAATATAGCACAAACTTTCACTTGTCGCTCGGGTATATCATAATATATAGTTTTGTAATCCATCATACCAGGATATTTCGCTGGATTCTTTTCCGCTCCTTAATGAATTTAGTTCATTAATTCATTCAACATGCGTGTGGAAACAGGTTGCCAGCTTATTGCGCGGTTGCCAACCTGGAGATCAGTCGGCTCATCGGTACTCGGTGTTTATCTTCTCTCTTGTGCTGCTTCGCATTTTCCAGAGGTAACTAGGGTATATGTAACAGTAATATTTAGTGTTGGGGATTATGTGTTAAATCATTGTGCATTTCAAGGTATTTGTTAAGGATTGCACTGCCGAATTTGCAAACATTCGCGATATATTCTACACCTTAAACCTAATCCTACACATGGCAGTAACTGACAAATATTTTAGTTTTCTAATTCATATTGACACTGAGATGATAATGAGATATGCTTCCTTTTCTTTCTTTGCTCTTCACAAAAGATGACAATAACCAACCCGTTCGTAAATGGAAATTTAACTTCCTCTTTCGGGTTCTGATTCAGAATGTTTTCGAAAACTTAGAGAATGGATGCGAAAGGAACAGCAGACGTGCGTGATTTTAACTTTTCCAGAAACCTTACGGAAGACGCGTATAATTTCGACATTTGGTAAGTATATGGTTTTGACAATAAAAAGACCAAAATTGGAAGCTAAACGTTAAAAGATTCTTTGCCCCTCTTATCCAAACTTCAGCTTTTGAAAATCCATGTCGCTAGAAATTGAATCGTTTTCCACTTTTTGGTGGACTAATCCGGTCATTTCCGTTTCTTGTGGGAGTCACAATGTGATCAAGTTTATAGGCAGAGAAATTATGTTTATGCTACTATAAAATTGTGAAGCTTAGGAATGAACTTACGAGATGTTTGATCATATTCATGTTATCAAGAACTACTATTTATATAACAATCATGCTTTTTACTGCTTCCTTCGACTAAAAACTGTTTTCAAATAAACTTCGTGTGGCAGATAGATATTAAATCAATCCGAATCTTTTCAAGACCTTAGAAAGTAATAATTTGGAAACAGGAAATGAGTGCGTAAAATGTTTGTGCGCTTTTATAATATTATAAATAAGATACTTTCGACGTGCTGCTTTCTATTTCTACTACTATAGTTTATTGTGTCAAAACATTCAATTTAATGTAGTAATTTCCTATTCCTTTGTTAACGTGGTTTAGTAAATTCGCATCAACAAATCTAATTTAAAACGAAAATTTCAGCATTCCGTATAATATAATTTATATTCTAGGATGAAGTTTAATATACAAGCTTGCATTAGAAAGTCAAAAAAGCCAAATTATGGAAATTTTTCTGTCAGCTCCTTTATTAAATATGGACATGGAACTTGTTTCTTATCAATTGATCTACATTTTGAGAGTACAAAAAATGTTTTTTTTTCTAATTTTCAACATTTATTTATTTTTAGGGAGTGCCAAAGTTGATATTTCGAAAGGTACCACATCGCATGACGGGCAGTTAGTTTCAAAATTGGCAAATCTAAAGTAAAACATTCAAAGTTGATATCATGTGGCAATTCACCGCTGTTTCTAAAAATTCGGTAAACGAAAAAATGGCGAAACTTTGGAAAGAGGAATATAAATAAAAAGCAACCCTTTTTTCAGTTGTTTCAACACACCAAAATTTCTTTCTTTCTATTTCTGGTCTAATTGTGGTGCATAGGCATACAGAACATGTTGTCAAATGAAACGCATTAAGATTTATTAAAATCAGTTGAGGAAGTTCAGAGATTAACTAGCGGCCAGTGGAAAAAACGTCAACCAATAAAAATCGCATTTAAACTTTTGATGTTTTATTTGTTGAACACCTTTAAAATCTAGTTTTAACACTTCCAATTGATTAATCTACTATCCCTGGGCCATATAAAAGCAAGCTGCGATAGTATCTGCCGAGTGCGGAAAACGTGTGTTTTACATTAGTAGTTTAATTTAGTGGGGGGAGCCGGAGCTCCAAGCACTCAGACTTTTGCTCGGCCTATTGAATCCGGAGGTCGCCTATTCATAGGCCTCTCGCCGACGGCGTTTGCAGGCTTTCGTGAATCTGCGAACATTCTTCAAAGACAGAAAATGCGCAGACTCTTCGTTGGAGAAAACCTTATCAAGACATCTTCGTCTAAGGTCTGAGGAGGCCGGGCAGCTGCATACGAAGTGCAAGGTCGTTTCTTCTTCTTTCTCACATTGGCTGTATATGGTACCACCACTCGGATTTTTTCCATGTGGTAGTTTAAGGGGCAGTATCCCGTTAAAAGCCCTACTAGGGTTTTCATGCCCCACTACTTGATGGACAACAAAAATGCTGCTCTAGCGGCCCCGGATTCCTTCCAAAAAAAGATTTTAGCTTGCCGGCAGAAGTTCAAATTTCTCCATTCGGCTGCGTGAATCCTTGCGATTTTTCCCTTTAGAGTAGACTTGACAGTAGATGGTCGGATGCCAAAAGCTGGTTCTGGTCCCACTATTGTGGATTCAGAACCTTGGCGAGGCAGTCTGTCAGCTTCCTCATTACCAGCCATGTTGAAATTACTTGGCATCCACATCAAGAATGTTTTGTTCAGTCGACCAAGTCTTCGCAGCACTTCATAACAACTCCACATTAACTGGCTCGATATTTCGTTGCTATTTAGTGCTGATGATGCTGCTCGACTGTCGGAACAGATTCGAATTACGCAACTCCTCCATTTTTGCCACAAACATTCTTTTGCTGTCAATGAAATGGCATATATATCCGCCTGGAATATGGAAGTCATTTTGCCGAGAGGTTGAGCCAGTTTTATAATTAGATTCCCCGAGAACACCCCTGCGCCCGATTCGTTTTCCATGACTGACCCGTCGGTGAAGATTATTAAATCATTTGTCACGAAATTTCCAGATGGACGCAGAAGGTTGAGATTGGCTGCCTTTCCACACGCCAATAGTATCAAGTCTATATGCATCGTCAGCTGCTTTCCGTTTCACCTCCAAATGAATCGGGGGTAAACGTAGAATAGGTTCGAGTGCTACGGTCGACGTACTACTCATTGTTCCAGTAATACTTAAAGAACCGAGCCTCTGAATCTGCGTCAGCAGCTTTCTGCTGTTAGCAAAGTTCAGCCTCGCCACCAGACGATGCACGCATACATAAAAATAGGTTTTATTAGGGATGTATACATTCAATGAATCTGTTTTGGTAAAAATCCCCAGGTCATACCCTACTAGAGCAATTTGCAGGATTACTGGTATTGTTCCTGGATATGGTGCTCTCACAGTAGATTGTTGAACTCCTAAATATTTGACTGTTTGTACCAGTTAGATTTCCGCTCCTGCTAAGGTGGGTAGCATACAGCTGCTTCACCTGACGTTCCTAGTGAACATAACTAGTCCAGTTTTCTTAGCGTTCACCGGGAGTCCATTATGGAGGCACCAACTGTAGATTATATGAAGTGTTGCATTCAGGCGGTCACATACTGTGTCCGTAAACTTGCTGATAATTATTAAGGCGGGTTCGCTTTTAAAAATCGATTAGCTCTAACATTTCCTTATGCTTATTCTAGACCTACCTTAACCTACTTTCTTATTCTCATTTGCCGACCCACGATTACCTCAAAACATGATTAAGAGGTCAGTGCTGTTATGCAAACACTCAGCATTCTACAACACAATACTGACCGACAAGTATGTTCCGCATATTGTAATACAAAGCTTCCACTTTCTATCACAATATTGGTTACACACTTCTAGGTCGCGCCCAATGAGTCACCTCACGACGACCTTTGTGCCCTCCAGGAGCCATAGCAAGGTGTCCATTACCAAGAGCCATGACAAATGGGAGAGAACCCCTCCCTGTCGGCAACTTCTAAGACACCCTGGCTGAAAAGACTTATGGCCAACCAATATGTGGATCTTTCTCCACTTTAGCATGTGAAGGATCTAACTGATTAGTAGTGGATCGATTCCATGCTGTCATAATTGGCATAATTGAAGGCGCCTTCGATGTCCATGAATGACATTGCCTTCTCAATTTTTTCCTTTAGCTCATGGAGTGCTATCTGCCTGAATTTGCCTTTCTGGTAGGCATGCTGCCAACAGTGAAGTGGCCACTGAGGGAGATATGTATCCTTTATGAACTGATCTACTAGACTTGCCAGTCCTTTTACCAGAAAGGAAGTTAGACTGATCGGTCGCAAGCTTTTTGCGTCTGTGGAGGTGCTGGCTGGAAAATAAGCGTGTGCTAGGCAAGCGCGGTATATATTCCGAATGTGTACACCCGGGCGTCCATTCCCTCTATTATAATGGTATCCGGACCTGCAAATTTGTATCTATGGAACGCCCATGCTCATTTCACTCGTTCCCGTCAAACTATTTTATATGCCAGAGACCAGTCTTCCGGTTGAGGGCAGTATGTGTCTGTCGGCCTCGAGATGAGATTTCGGATGCTGCCTGGGAAGTGTACTTCAAGGAAATGGTTCGCCGTTTCCTCATCGCTGTCTGTGATAACCCAACTGCTGGCTACGTTCTTAGACAAGGATCCGCTTTAACTTTGAGGTTGCCTCCAGAGAGATGGTCTCTTCACAAAAGCGTCTCCATGATGATCGTTTCGCCTATCTAATGCTCTTTTTTGGAGCTTTTTGAGCCTCTTTGTATCGAATCCCGCAAGCAGCTGAATTAAACTTTAGAGCTAAGGTGAAGAGCATCCTTGTCATTCTTCTCTGTTTCGCCACATCTGAGTTATACCATGGTGTTTTGCCTTTTTTTGGTATCATAAGTAGACAGCTCATTTCAAAAACTTCTCTTATGCTAGTTCTAATTATCTAGGTTGTTTTCTCAATTCCAGCACTGGATTTGATGCCTCTCTCAGGGATCGTAACTCGGGCGCTTAGTTCTGTTTTGTACGTCGGCCAATCTGTTTATGTGGATTCCGAAATGGAGCGGGTGGAGGTGGACTCATGCCCATTACGAAATCAATGCGCCCGAGAGCGTGATATCGTTTGATAATCTTCACTCTTCGACAAAAGTCGCAATGTCAGGAGATGCCATCGCGATGTTGATTAACTCTTGCCTCTCACGTCGATGTTGGAACCCCACCATATATGGTGGGCGTTAACATCACATCCTGCTATTATTCCCATGCCTTTATTTTTGGCATATTGGTGTTAGCTCTGATGAATGTTCCACTGCGAACTTTGACTACGTCATAAGGGAAGTAAACAGGGCACCATAGAATTTCCTTCTCTGCCTGTTTTACATTATTTTAAAGTTTGAATGTTTTCAAAATATTTTAAGAGGTCATCGTTAAGTTTGTAAAGAGTTAAAACAATGAAAGTAAAACAAAATCGATTTAGTACCTTAAGGGGCGAAATATTCAAAAGTATCAAGACAATTTTATTTGAATGGATGTTGGAATATGATAAATTGTGAGACTCCTACTCTACCTTCTACTTCAGTTATGAAGGACTTCGTAGAATCTGTAGTCTCAGCGGATTGGATGTCCATACAATGTTAAGTTTTTGTTTCATACACATCAAAGTTGAACTGTTTGGCAAAGGAGGAAGGGGATTACCAGTTCAATTCGATGAAAGAAATATTCTGTTTTGCTGTAGGAAGTTTAATGTTGTTATTTTGCTTTAATCTTTTATCATCCTTATCCAAATCCAAATTTTCTAGTCGTGGAAAAAAAAATTCTGTAGCATGTTTACATACCGGTCCGAATTCACTGTCACTGTAACCTCATTTTCCTCAAAAAACCAGGGACCAATAATTCCAGCTGAGGAAATTGCACACCATACTGTGACTTTGGGTGAACGCAAAGGCTTTTGATGCAATTCTCGAGGGTTGGTGTCAGCCCAGTAACGCATGTTTTGTTTGTTAACCGACCCACACAAATGAAAATGGGCTTCATCGCTAAAAAAACAATAGCACCCTCGGGAACGACATCAAGAAGAAGCTCACACGCGTTCATCCGAGAATTGAAGTCACGTTCTGAAAGTTCCTGCACTATCGCTATCTTATAGGGATGAAAATGAAGATCATCACGAAGAATTCTTCTCACAGAACGATCGGATAGTCCAAGGGCAGATGCGTGTTTGCGCACAGAACGCCGTGGCGATCGCAACATTGACGATCTCACTGCTTCAATGTTCTCAGGTGATCTAACGGGCCGAGAGACTCCAGTTCTTCCTTTTTTCGCACTTGCAGTTTGTCTGAATGTAGTGACCCATGTAACAATTGATTTGCGGTCTGGGACGGGAGCCAACGGGGCTAAATTAAAGCGATTCCGAAATGCACGTTGTGTTGCAATAACCGAACATCCGCTTGAAAAATAAACCTCAACGGCAAAGGCACGCTCCTCACTATTCCAACGCATGATGGCGACTGAACCGTGTCTGGACAAAACTTTACAGTATCCCCTCTTGAACGAGACCACTAGCGCTCCGCTATGACATCAAATAACTGAGTTGCGCGCATTTTAAAAAAGCAAGATATGCTGCCGTATCCTGTATAACCGTAGGTATGACATTCACATGGTGGTTATTGTCATGGGTTCGTTCCACGTTTAAACCATCCATTTCGGATGTAGGGTCCTTTCGAGAACGACATTACTGTTGCTAAAATCACTCGAAGGTCATTGGAGACGTTACTTAAAGTGCGAAGTCTCTATCAAAGGTTAAGAAAACGGCTGTTTTTAGAATGCTGATTTATTCGGTAACAAAAAGTCGCGTCGCAGTAGAAGAACCGCAGGAAAGAGCAACCACCTGTAAATCTACGCTATTTTGTTCGGATGAATATTATAATAATTATAAGTCACATAATAAGCGGGGAAGGTATCGTAAATATGAGTCCACAGTCATGAGCGCACTAGCTAGGCTCCCACTGTAACAAAATCTTCCAATATTTCCTTCTGATCACTGGAAAGGAACAACCTGATATTTGTCACAATTGAAGTTGCCAAATTGTAGACGGTGGTATCTTTACTCAAACGACTCGATTATTTTTGCTTGCTCTCTCAAGCGAGAAGAAGGCAGAAGGAGCAGATTCGAACTGAAAATAAGGTTCCTCTGAAGTCAAGTGGTACAGAACAGTGTAGGAAGAATGCGGGCTTCTCGGGAAATCGTAGAGGAGTTGGAGCACGTTGCTAGAAACTCATTGCGATGTCACGTAGATATGGTTGAAAACATCCACTTAAAGATTTGGCTAGTCACTTAGAAACTGTTTGCAATTTTCACAAAGGCTTTTTACCATTAACAAGTTAGATATACACAAGGACGTTATATAATCTTTTCAAAGAAAATTTTATATTCAGTTTCCCAGGTGTTCTTCTTCAACTAAAATAGGGACGTGGTCTCCGAGTCGACACAGATTTTATAGTCAGGAAAAAATCCAAGCAAGTATACAATCGTTCGAAAATCAATTTTATTTTACACTCGGCTGTCCTTTAAGATATCTGTCCTTACATGTTGGAATCATATTCCTCGTTTCCAAATCTCTTTCAAATGGCTGTATGTCGGCTTGCTGGATAATGGCATAGCATCTTTGTCAAACTTCAACCTGAGATTCCCCTTACTCAGATTACATAATTTATCTAACTTTGTCTGAGTTTCTGGATTCTTGTCTTCGAAGGGAAGTCCAACCCTCGGATGGAATTCCCCTCCCGCCCCCCTCTCGACAGGTCTGGTCTGCAGGGGTTTGCGTGCTTTGAGCAATGTTTTTCATTTGTAGTCATCCTATATGCCTACTAGTAAATGAAGATCATGAAGAAGGTATCTTCAATGTATAACTCGTATAAAAAGGACGGTTAACGGCTTGATCCGGGGCAGTGGCAATTCATCACACGCAGCTTTACCTCTGGCTTTGGAGCAGTGTGGTTGAAAGCGGCTGCAGGTGGTAGCCACTTTCACTTCTTTATATGTAATCCCCAACACAATGTGGATGCGAATTACATCAAATGTGAAAACCTTCTTTGTTCAGGCGTACCTTGGAGATTAATATTTGTAACCACCCGCGTCAACGTTCTTCACAGGGCAGAGGTGAGAGAGCATTAGGCAAATTACTTCTGCCTGGACAAAACCGTCGATCGTCCTATTTGTGAAAACTTGGTCGTCTAGACCAAAAAGAAAAGGCAGCGGTGCACAAAAGTTGGCAAGAAGTCTATCTCCAACTGTTCGGCTCGTCATCTACTGGATGCTACTCAGGACTTCCTGAATTTCTAAATAGGAACTGCTATCATTTTCGCTCGCCTCCTTTTCAATTCCCGCTCTCTCAAGTATCAGCTGGAAAATCTTCCGCCTTTTGCGATTCCCTGTATTAAATTTGAATTTATTTACCAGTTAAACCATGACCGCCAGGTACCCTCAGAGTCTGTTCCAAATGTTTTGCACCCGCTTTTCAATTGTTCACGATGACAATGAGGTTCTCCATGTATATCGTCTTCTTGGATATTAAATTTCGGCTGAAATATTTTAATTGCTAAATTTTCTGGTAGATGTTTACTTTCGCCTATAATACTGTTGTCTAAAATGTCAGTATTGTCGTAGCAAGATGATGATCATCTGTGATCGGGATTTAAATTACCTCGGTGTTCATATTCAAGTCGATCTTAAGTTAACTATCCCTTGGCAGCTATATAACCCAATTCAGACGGACTTTTCGCACCTTCACCTTTATTTTTCTTGCCATCCGTGATCTTGTCTTCCTTAGAGCGGTGCACTCTTGCTGTCTCGTTATTTTAAACCGTGTCTTTGTCGTACACTATATTTTTACTGATAGACTCATCTGAAGTATAATCAATGCTTGTTCGAAGTATTTCCAGCTAAAAGATTTTAGGAATTAAAACGCTAGTAGTAATTTTTTATTGGACATATATCGGTATTTCGGGAACAACTTGTTCCCGGCACTGAGGGAGGGAACAAATTGTTTCCGAAATATCATCTGAAGTGCTTGCTTAACTAATTACGACCCATTTACAGTGACGAATGTAACTTAAAATTTAACTTTTCGTTGGCCAGTACTGTGAGAAGAGAGCAAAATATGTAACCGTTCTCCAAAATTTGTTCCAAACTTAAGATCATCATCATCATCAACGGCGCAACAACCGGTATCCGGTCCACCAATTCGATATCCCTAAAAGCTGTCTGGCGTCCTGACCCACTCCATCGCTCCATCTTAAGCAGGGTCTGCCTCGTCTTCTTCTTCTACCATAGATATTGCCCTTATAGACTTTTCGGGTGGGATTATCCTCATCTATACGGATTAAGTGACCCGCCCACCGTAACCTATTGAGCCGGATTTTATCCACAACCGGACGGTCATGGTATCGCTCATAGATTTCGTCATTGTGTAGGCTACGGAATCGTCCATCCTCATGTAGGGGGCCAAAAATTCTTCGGAGGATTCTTCTCTCGAACGCGGCCAAGACTTCGCAATTTTTCTTGCTAAGAACCCAAGTTTCCGAGGAATACATGAGGACTGGCAAGATCATAGTCTTGTACAGTAAGAGCTTTGACCCTATGGTGAGACGTTTCGAGCGGAACAGTCTTTGTAAGCTGAAGTAGGCTCTGTTGGCTGACAACAACCGTGCGCGGATTTCATCATCGTAGTTGTTATCGGTTGTGATTTTCGACCCTATATAGGAGAAATTGTCAACGGTCTCAAAGTTGTATTCCCCTATCCTTATTCTTGTTCGTGCCTGTGTTTGACCAGTGCGGTTTGATGTTGTTGGTTGATTCGTCTTCGGTGCTGACGTTGCCACCATGTATTTCGTCTTGCCTTCATTGATGTGCAGCCCAAGATCTCGCCTCTACTGCCGCCTGCTCGATCTGGATGAAGGCAGTTTGTACATCTCGGGTGGTTCTTCCCATGATGTCGATATCGTCAGCATAGGCCAGTAGTTGGGTGGACTTGAAGAGGATCGTACCTCTTGCATTCACCTCAGCATCACGGATCACCTTCTCGAGGGCCAGGTTAAAGAGGACGCATGATAGCGAATCCCCTTGTCGTAGACCGTTGTTGATGTCGAATGGTCTTGAGAGTGATCCTGCTGCTTTTATCTGGCCTCGCACATTGGTCAGGGTCAGCCTAGTCAGTCTTATTAATTTCGTCGGGATACCGAATTCTCTCATGGCCGTGTACAGTTTTACCCTGGCTATGCTATCATAGGCGGCTTTAAAGTCGATGAACAGATGGTGCAACTGTTGTCCATATTCCAACAGTTTTTCCATCGCCTGCCGCAGAGAGAAAATCTGATCTGTCGCTGATTTGCCTGGAGTGAAGCCTCTTTGGTATGGGCCAATGATGTTCTGGGCGTATGGGGCTATCCGGCCTAGCAAGATAGCGGAGAATATCTTATAGATGGTACTCAGCAACGTGATACCTCTATAATTGCTGCACTGTGTGGTATCTCCCTTTTTATGTATGAGACAGATTATGCCTCGCTGCCAATCGTTAGGCATTGATTCGCTGTCCCATACCT
This sequence comes from Hermetia illucens, assembly GCF_905115235.1. Classification (NCBI taxonomy): domain Eukaryota; kingdom Metazoa; phylum Arthropoda; class Insecta; order Diptera; family Stratiomyidae; genus Hermetia; species Hermetia illucens. The sequence goes on from NC_051851.1 coordinate 53,573,568, forward strand.
TGAGCACAAGTTGATGAACCACTTGGTGTAACTGGTCGCCTCCATATTTAACCAATTCGGCTGTAATTCCATCGGCTCCTGGCGACTTATGATTTTTTAGCCGATGAATTGCACGGACTGTTTCTCCTAAACTTGGTGGTGGCAGTATTTGTCCGTCGTCTACAGTTGGCGGGACCTCCAACTCGCCGATGTTCTGGTTGTTCAGTAGCTCATCAAAGTACTCAACCCATCGCTCTAATATGCCCATTCTGTCGGAAATCAGATCTCCCTCTTTGTCTCGGCAGGATGAGCATCGAGGTGTATAAGGCTTCATCCTGCTGACTTGTTGGTAAAACTTCCGCGCCTGGTGCGGTTGCTCCCTGTACTTTTCTAGTTCACGGACTTGTTAGTTCTCCCAGGCTTCCTTTTTCCGTCTGTGAAGTCGCTTCTCCGCTCGACGGAGTTCGTGATAAGTCTCTGCGCGTGCCCGCGTTCTTTGAGAATGCAACATTACTCGGTATGCGGCATTCTTCCGTTCCGTTGCTAGCTTACATTCATCGTCAAACCAGCCGTTCCGACTCCTTTCGCGGCTGGGGCCAAGTATATTTGTGGCCGTATCCATGATAACGTTCTTCAGGTGGTTGTGAAGATCATTAGTTGATGCTTCATCTCCAGGTCCTCTATTGACTGCGGTTATTGCGGCATCCATTTCCCTCTTATAGGTGTCGCGGAGGGTTGTGTTGTGGATGGCTTCAGTGTTCACTCTCACCTGATTGTCAGAAGGGATTCTAGGTGGTATTGTTATTCGAGCTCGGAGCACCATGCCAACGAGATAGTGATCCGAGTCTATATTGGCCCCCCTATATGTTCTGACATTCATCACGGCTGAGAGGTGGCGGCGTTCGATCAACACGTGGTCAATTTGGTTGAAAGTGGTCCCGTCTGGAGAGGCCCACGTATGTTTGTGGACCGCTTTCCGGGCAAACCAGGTACTTCCAACAACCATTTCGTGTGACCCTGCTAATTGAATAGTCCGCAGTCCGTTATCATTTGTTTTTTCGTGTAAGCTATGGGAGCCAACGTATCGCCTGAATACGGGCTCCTTCCCTACTTGGCTGTTAAAATCCCCAAGTATGATTTTGATATTATATCTGGGACAAGCTTCGAGGGTTCTTTCTACTGCCTCGTAGAAGGTATCCTTCTCCGACTCTGCAGTCTCCTCTGTAGGGGCGTGAACGTTTATGAGGCTTATATTTCTAAACTTGCCTCGCAAGCGCAGAGTGCATAGCCGTTCGCTTATACTTTCAAAGCCGATAACAGCAGGTTTCGTTTTTTGGCTGACTAAGAAACCTACTCCGAGCACATGGTTTACTGGATGGCCGCTATAATATATGGTGTAGTGGCTCTTCTCCAGGAAACCGGTCCTTGTCCATCGCATCTCTTGCAACGCTGTTACATCAGCCCTATATTGGGACAGGGTATCGGCTAGCTGCTTATCAGCTTCATCTCTGTACAGGGAGCGCACGTTCCATGAGAAAATGCGCAAATCGTTGTTCTTTTGTCGTTGCCGGGTCCGTCGTTTTAACATCCGTCCTATCCGAGGCTCCTGTTGTGGCTTCGTAACAGGTTGTTTTCCGTGTAGGGTTGTCAGCCCTACCCAACCCCCAACCTGGAGGACCAGTTGGTACAATTTGTCCCGTTTTTAGGCGCGGGAGGCTCGCCTTCATCCTTCTCCGTCTGCAGCTTTTCGTCAAGAAAGAGCTCCCAGCGGTCACCACGTGGAGGTGGATATAGGGTTTGGTAGTAGAGCTGTTGGTGTTGGTTCAGCAGGCATTTCCCAGGTTTTATGCTTCATCGTGGGTACCAAATTCCTGCCGTAAGAAAAAGTAGAGGAGAAGAGAATTTTACTTCCAACCAGGAAACCATCAAGTTCACATATTTAGTCTTGGTCAAATATCCTCGATGCCTTATTATCCAGCCAGGTTTCAGCAGTGAACATAGCCTAATGCTGAGAAGCCAAGATGGATAAATTGAACCTCAAAAGCTTGGTTCTTACGCCTCTGGAATTTCGGTAGAAAAATCTTAAGCTTGCCCAGCGTTTATTCCTTTAATAAGGTTTTTGAACATTACATGCCTCCAAGCAAAAATCAGACGTCGTTAAGATCGGAAGAAACTATTATGCGGTCAGAAATGCCGCTTTGGGCTGGAATTAGCAATCTACAACAAGCCCGCTGAAAGAGCAAGCATCCAATGTGTATTCAGAGAAAAAGGCTGATAACCAGTAGATTTGAGGACCATATAAAATATTAAAGAATATAGTAGAATGTGGTTATCAAGTAGGCACCAGCGATCTACAAGAGCTAAAACAACAAAATCGAATTAATCAAGTTTACGCATTCGAAAGTTTATTGTTCAATAGGCCATCTATGCACAATTGACTGAATTCGAAATCAGGTATTTGTGATTCTCCCTTACTCTAAATTTATTAACATCTGTCTCTGCTATATTATCCATGTACTCTGACATGAGCGAAGAACGGTACACGGCCCAAAAACCGGTAGACGTGGTGACTAGTAAACGCAAGTGGCAAATCGCTTTTTAAGGAAGGGTTGGCATTAACTCATCCTTTTTAGAATTACAAGCCCTGTGGCCAATAATAAACCTTGTAACCCATAGTTATCCAATTACTATCATGACATGCACATTCACTATCCCAGAGTGGCCAACGAGTCGGTGGCTCTTGAAACACGTGGTTCAGAACAGTGGAGGAGTCGTGGAAGCTTCTTAGGAGGACCTGAATGGAGCTGAAGCACGGCAGCAATGACGCGTAGGTATGATTAATGAGTAGTGGTCTAGTTAGAAAAAGGAGAGCTCTATATAGGCGGTCAGTCAGACTTAACCTTTTCACCGATCTACTTAAGACTTTGCCATACACTTGGTTTGTAGCAAAGAAAGAGACATTTTTAACATAGAGTAATTCAATATGTCACGGTTGACGTACTGAGATGATAAGCCTGATCCTAGAAGTGACTAGTGTTGAACTTGGAGAGTTAACCGAAAGACTCCTTTCAGTCTATCTTGTCTAAGACACAATATGGTGGTTTGTCGCGCCACTTTACATCAGTGGAACTCGAAACGCTGAGATACTACCACTCAAATTATAAGGAGAGATTTGCAAGTGGTAAAATAGAAAAAAAAAGTTTGATTTCTAAAGTAGAATTTAATTCTCTAATTACATTAGAAATCATTTCGAATACAAAAGTTGATTTCTTTGTGAACTGGAAAATTATATAATGCAATTTGTTTGCAGTTTGGAAAAATTAAAGAAAAAAACCTTCCAAGTAAATAATGAATTGACGAATGACGAATAAATGAAGATAAGAGCAAAGAGACATGGATTTACCTAGAGTAACAGAATGCGTTGCAGCGTACAATCTGAAGGAACATGAGAAGCGTAGAGTCCTGCCGCCTCGATGGTCCTCGTTCTAACCATATTTAATGCACAACAATTCAGGAGGAATATTCTTGCAGCCCAAAGCCTCTTCCCAATGGGTAATGTTCCTGTAATTTCTCGCATTAGTTTACTCTTGCAGAATTGAAGCCTACAAGTGTACACTCAAAACGATTTTATTATTGCTACATATGTATATACTCACGACGGCCGTGAAAACTTGCATATATCGATGAAAATACCCCACTCCCTCCATTAATTACATCGACCTCATTCCAGCACTGTGTCGTGTTGCTGAATTGAGGACATATCGGTTCCGCTAATATTCACTTTATTTGGGAAAGGCGACAGCTTGTCATGCGGCTATCATACGATATCGTTGTCTCTAATAAACTTTCGACTAGGACGATTCAGTCGATTTGCCGACACGGGCACTAAATTTTTCGGCATAGTGTAGGTGAGGGGATGGTTTTCCCCAACTGATAACAGCCTATTCAACTGCGTAATCGGCTTCATCATCATTAAACACTTGCTGGAAGCTATAAAATGTATTTCGAATTGTCATTGCTATCCATTTTCGATTATGGTCGTAAATTATGAAATCGAGTGTTTATCGGGTTGTGATCGATAATGAGTTTGGGGGCTTCATTATTCAGAATTCAGATAAATGTTTGGCTTATGCATCCAGCTTGCAGGTTCATTAGGAAAATATACATCTGTTCGTTATTTTCAGGGTCTGGCCATTATGTGGAACTACTTGAATACTATTTTATTTGCTATTTTAAATCGGGAATATGAATTATTTTTTTATGGAGTTCTCCTTGGCTTCTTGAGTTTTAATACGATTTCTCCGCAGGATTCAGCGATTTGTTTTTCAAACTATACTGATCACGAAAATATTTTAGAAGACTTAATTTTGTAAATTTTCCCACCTAAGAGGTATGTATCTAAAAAAAATGGATCTAAAAAAACGTGATGCCCTACAAGTTGATTTTTTCTCAAAGGGACCCTTCTATTCCATCTATTCCATTAAATAGAAGTTAATCTTATCACTAATCATGGTTCATTACAAATCAAAATTGTCATCGATTGTTTGTAAAAAGTGCCATAATCGTTTTAAATCCACAATGACTGTGTCCAAATGCAATGTATTTTCCTATTACCTCCTGCAATGTTTCCGTACTTCTTTAGTGTTGTTTGTTGTTGCTTATAAATCACGTCGTCCTGACAACTAGTATCGCCTCAATGTTAAGTGAACAAATAAGTGTTCCCATAAAACGAGTCTTTTTCAGTTTTCGTTTTTTTTTAATTCGACCCTCTACAGGGTATGCATGGATGTTCTGAATCCGCCACCCGTCTGTCGTCGTCATGATGAAAGGGACATGTCCGACTTCTCATTATTGCTGGTAAAGCATTGAATTGTACGTTTAGAGGGACTGGCATATCGGGTGGTTGATCTCTAAGCGAAAATCTTTATTTTTAACCATAGCTAATCGACTTTTCCAAGCAGGTAACCTGTCACATATAATCCATATTTCGGACAGGATTTTCCGCGAATTTAATTTACTTGATTTTTCCGCTGGGTTCCCATGATAAGAGATGATCTTGTAGATGAAGAAACTGGGGAAAAAGGCGATATTTCTCATGGTGTTATTTTCACCCTTGTTTGGAAATATTTTGCCTTGAATACTACATTAATTATCGTAAGCGGATCTATGCAACTTATTTAAATATTTGTAATATAGTTATGTGTTTGATCTTAAATTAAGGTGGAGTCCTTGTCTATCTGCCTGAATATTTTCGAATAATAATTTCATTCAGTGTTTATCTGTTTCAGACTTGGGATTACTTCGCTGTGTAAGGAGATTTGTTTTCTTTTCCAAAATATTTAAAAGACTAACCATTCCACCACCTCTCGCCATTTCTTTGCAAACTTCAGTTTCGCATTTATAGGGAGAAGACCCTGGAGGGAACCCCACAATCTTGGTTGGCTTTGCTGAGAAACTGGCTGTACCTCAAGAGCTTATGTCCTTAAGTAGTTTATATTTTATATTAATGGGCCTTTTGGCTGTATTCTTTCCACTCGTCTCGTCATACTTGAGATATCTGTCAAGTGTTGGATTTCCTTATCTCCATATGAAGGTAATCGCTGACTATGCTTAATAATATGTCTCCTTTTTGATAACTTCGCTAACTGTACTCTCAGGTCCCTATGCAGATCCTCATTTCCAATGAAGCAGGGAGCGCCTGCTATGCTTCTAAGCACTTTGTTTTAAAGTTTGTTATAGTTTTGTCTGTCTTCCTTTTTTTTTAAGGAAGTGGAAATCTTCAAAAGACTCTGGCCTGGGCACGCCAGAGTGTGGGATTTTTACCCACTAAAACCACCCCCGACTCCTCCCCCCTACCCCGTGGAACCCCCTTTAGGTATTACATCACGGGGCGGAGTTAGCTTACTTTAGCTAGCTCTCCTCGGGGTTCGTAACTGCGCCTTGCTCACTTCTTCTGCTTTTCGCAGTTTCTCCTGGATTACTGCCATCATGGAGTTGATCACATCCCAGTCTTCCTGGCAACCTACCATTCTCCGGACAAAATTTTCGGGCGATAGCACTTCACCTAGAGTTTCCTCTAGGTTCTTCCTTTCTTCCAAGAATCTAGGACATTGGAAGAATACGTGCGCTGGGTTCTTTGGCTTCAATTTAAATCTGTGCAGGTATTGACGGTATCCTCCATGGCCGGTGAGAAACTGGGTGAGATTATAATTGATCTCCCCATGCTTTCTCTCCAGCCGCTCCCCGAGGGAAGGGATCAACCTATGAGTGCAACGACCCTTTTCTGACTGATCCCATAGCCGTTGTCATCTGCTTATGGATCTCTCTCTTTCGGCTTTTTTCACCTGCGATAAAGAAGAGATGGACCTGGTGTTATAAATGTCCATCATTTCGCTGCTGCTTAAAGTTGAGTTTTTCGTCCATCATCACCCCCAAGTATTTGATGGCCGACTAGAAAGTGATGATACGATTCCCTATTCTAATGCAGGCGTAATTTCTTTTGCGGCGCTTAGTGATCAGGACCGCTTTCGTCTTTTCCTCCGCGAGTGCCAGTCCAGCACTCTCTAACCAAGCCTTAACAACACTGGTTGCTTCGCTTGAGTACAACTGAGCATCCTCGAGATGCTTTGCGACCACAACCAGTGCTATATAATCGGCGTTACCCACCACCGCGGTCTCCTCCGGAACCGGAAGGTTAAGCACATTATTATACATGATGTTCCACAGTAGTGGGCCCAGTACAGAGCCCTGTGGGACACCCGCGGATTATTATATTATATTATTATATCAGAGTGTTCGCTCATGCAAATAGCTATCTATAATAGCGGCTAGGTAGGTGGGAACATCAATCTTTGTCAGAGATTTTCGTATAAGGTTCCAATTGGCCAAGTTGAATGCATTCCGCACTTCCAGGGTGACCACTACACAATATTTGCTTTGACCACTCGTTCCGTGAATTGTATTTTCGGCCAAGCCAGTAACCATTTTGATGGCATCAATGGTCAATCTGGCTTTGCGGAACCCATACTGCCTATCTAAAAGGCCTCCTTGGCTCTCGACGACTCTCACTCCAACATTTTCCCCATAGTGTCTAGAAGACATATGGGACTACAGGAGGACAGGTTCCCCTGGCGGTTTGTCAGCCTTAGGCAGCAGCACCAGCTTCTGCTGCTTCCACGGTGCAGGAAAGATACCCTCGGACATGCACGTTTCGAACAGCTCTTCGAACACTATCCGATCTATCCGTCTATATGTCTGTCACACCTGCTTTGCTCGGAAATGGCTGAATATATTGTCACGAAAAGTCTGTGAGTCCCTTTAGAGAGTGTCGCTATTTTGTGTTCATTTTGAAGGGAGTTAACCATATATGCGAAAGGGGGGTGTAAATTTTTTATTCACCGAATATGGCAATGTGGGATATTAAATGAAAAGTACTCAAAACTGATTTTATTTCTGATATTGGGTGAAACATAGGAGAGATAGGGCTCAAAATGTGCGCCCTAAAAAGCGAAACAGGTCTCGTTCGCAGAACCTATCCAACCGAAAGATCTATATGAAATCTCTCTCTCTCCTTCAAAGTACATCCCTTTCCGATATCTGCACAGATAAAGTTAATATTATTATATATTACCATGATTTAGAAATTTACCTGAAAACCACCCTTAAGTTCATCCTAAAAGTGGCATCAGAATAGGCTATAATATTGGACATAATTGCAAAAAGTTTGAAAGCAATCCGTTGTCCGTTGATGATGACTATATCTGGTTCTTCTTTTCAAGATATTTGTATGAAAGAAAACCTTATTAAAATCGATTTAATTGCCCTTTTGTCTGTCTGCCACTATTTTTACGCTGCTTTTAAAAGGAGGCTCCCCAAGCATGCTAGAGGGGTGTGACTTTTTTTTCACAGAATATGGTAAAGTGGAGTATCAAATGAACAGGATTGATTAGTTCCTTTTGACTGTGATCTTATTTCTGCTTGCGGGCGAAACATAGGGATGGAGTGCTAAAAAATTGTGCCCAAAAAGTGTAGCAGGTCTCCTTCTCAGAATCTACCCACCCGAAAAATCAGAAAGAAACCACGATGGTGAATTTCATTCCGATATCTGTTTAAATGAAGGCAATAATAAAAATCCTTAAGTTCATTCCAGAATTATCAAGATTGACACGATCCACCTCTTATTAACAAAGTCATCAAAGGTCAAATTTTGTATTTTATGTGAATTTATTGCATTCTAGGGCATGTATGGCGTCATGATCTGCCAGCCTTGTGTATGTCTGCCTGTCACATGTACTTTTCCCTGGAACAGTTAAACATGGTGGAACATGGTGGAAATGTGTAAATTGTGAAACCGCATCCATGCCGCGAATGACACTATTTCACGTTGAACCTAAGGGTGGTCCCCGTTAACGTAAAAGATGGTTGTAACATTTTTTTTCCCAAATATCGCTATATGGGGTATCAAATGAAAGGTTTCAAAACCAGGCTTACTGAAAATCAATTTTTGGTGTCTTGTTAAACTTTTTTTTTGTAAATTGTGGTGTTTTTGCCGCCTTCTTTCATATATAAAAAAACACTAAATGGAACGCAATTATTCTAGTTTTCGAACCATAGAAATATGTTTTGAGTGTGGTGGCACTTTTCCGTTTAGGTTCGATCTGTCATCGGCAGTGGAACGTGCCTCCGCGATATGACCAAAGTCAAGGGATCTAAAGCACCGTCTCAGCGATACCGTTTCTCATTCATTTGCGTGGTAGTTCCACCGTATGCGTACAGTCTTTACCGCTGACTCTTGAAGTCCAACAAGGTGGAACTTCTGTCCCAAGCACTTTCCAATTTAACTCAAGAATATATCTGTCGTTTTAGCCTTGGACTTGTTGAGCTCCAATATAAGGTATCCTTTCCAAGATTGACTAATGCGGCTAACATTATTCCCTCAATTGGTATGTTCGAGGCCTGCCTTCATTGTCTTGAGAATATCAATGTATGACCCTCCACCTCACTTGAAGATGATAATAACCTCTTCCTCCTAGCTCTAGTTTTCCGAGGCGCCACATTTCTCCAGGCTTCTACTTCCTCCTTGGGGGCCCTTACCCTCTTCGCGGAATACATATATAGTATTTGTGTAGGGGTATTCAATTTACTCAAATATATGTATATATATTTTGATGAGCACTTTTGTGCACGGCGGTGCAAAAATATTTCATGAGCTCTATTCAGATGTGTACAAATACATATATGTATGCATCTGTATGCGGTAATCAATAATGTTGGTTTGCACTTGTTAATATGTACTTATGTACGTATATCTGGGAGCTTGGAAATATATGGAAGAATATTTTGAATTTTTAGCTATACAGGAATAGTAAAACGTGCATGGGAGGTTCATCACATGAGACAAACAAAAAAACTTTTATATTCGAGGTATTTAGCTTCCGGTATTCCAACTTGTTTGTTAGTGAAGTTAATGCAAGTTGGCCCGCAGCGGTTCTCTCCACGAGGTGCACGACCCATGGTCGTCGTCGTCGCAAGACCGTCGATGTGAGAAAGCAAATGGCTCCGCTTACCGCCAATATGGTCACATTGAAGGTGACGATGAATGCTTTGCGATTGAGAGAGCGAACACGTTCGACGACCGCTCCAAGAAACGGATCTCAGGGTAGAAACTCGCCGCGGTCCGCATCAAACTCAGTCATGGTTCGCCGGGGGATGCGGCGACGTCTACCCGTACCACAATAATACGTCGCCTTACAGTGTACGACTCCTTTAGTAGGGTTAATTATCTGATAGACGCGGCGCGAAAGTTTCGGTCTTCCCAACAAGTTTCTCCCTCAGCGGTGAAATTAGCGGCAACAAACTCCACGCCCACCAAAACTGACGGTTACAGGCAAGTAAATGTGAAAGGTTAGATATTGTCTTCTATTTGTAGTTAAGCCTAAAATGATAAACCAGTAGCTTACTCCAAGGTACAATTTTATTTTAAAGTGTATATATATATTTCGGGAGCAACTTACCCCCTTCATGAAGGAAGTAAGCTACTGGTCTATCAATTATAGTAAATGTGAGTTTTAAGCTCCTAGGACTTTTTCGTGGTGCTTCTTTCTAGCGGATATCAGTGCCCCATATTAGGCACAGACTTCCCGTGTCACTATGGGCTGCCACTCTCTTAGAGGTTAGCAACACTCTTTCCATCCTTTTCGAGGACGTTGCTGCCGACCCCTACTCGCGCACTCCTTCAAAAATCCTGCAACATTACTACCGAATATAGTATATTTCAGACCATTAAGCATGATGTTCAGCACCACATTAACATTACTGGCCTTCCAATCTTCTCGAAAGTGCGTCCTCTAGCACCCCAGAAGCTCGCTGTTGTACAGAAGGAGTTGTTCATTTCCACTCCATCTGGTCCCCAAGCTCAATGACGAATGGACATTATGGAGATTATAGAAGCCTGAATGCTCAGACGATTCCGAATCTTATCCTATGCCACTCATCCAAAACTTTACGCATTATTTAACAAACTACCGTGTTTTCTCGACCTTGGATCTCGTTCTTCAGCTCCGGAAAACATTCCAAAGACAGCAATTTGCTCCACTTTCAGACTCTTCGAGTTCACATGCATGACTTTTCGTCTATGCAATGGAGTGTGAACTTTCCAGAGATTCATCCACTCTGTACTACGAAATTTGGACTTCTGTCTACTTGGATGATATTCTGGCCGCACCTTCCATCGAGTCTGAGTATCTATTTCTTCATCTCAAGTGTATTTTTCAACGCTTCCTTTACAATGGCCTAGTTCTTAACGTTAATTATTGCAGATTTCTCCAGCAGCAAGTGAAATTACTAGGTTATTCCATCACCCCTGACGGCAGACAACCTGACCCAGACAAGGTGCAATCGATTGTGAGCTTTCCGCTGCCAAAGATAGTCAAAAACCTTAGAAGGTTCTTGGGTATGACAAATTTCTACCTTCGTTTCCTGCCCAAATCCGCTCACCACCAGAATTTATTTAAATCCTCCCTATTTGGTTTTAAAATCGAAAAATCGCGGCAGGTTGTGTGGTCTCCAGAAGCTGTCTAAGCGTTTGAAGCAACCAAGTAACATGATACTATCTTTTGGCAGCATTCCCTCAACAGGATGCACCCCACCGTGTTCGCGATGCCTATGATCGTGAATTACTACTCGCTTGTCTGAGTATCAAATACTTTCGTTTTTCCCTTTAAGACCGGCCTTTCACCTTGTTTACCATAAGCCTCTAACTTTTGTCTTAAGGCAGAAATCCGAAAAAGCGTCCTTTCGCCAATTTCGGTACTAAGCCTACATCGGACAGTTTACATCAGACATTCAACATGTGTCCAGCAAAGGCAACTGAGTCGCTGACACTTTGTCTTGAATCTTCTAGATCAAAAAATTAACTAGATCCCAGTCGTATCTGATTTTTCGGCATTCACTGTGACCCAGCAGTCATACTCCAAATACAAGTTTATGGAGTTCCCCAACTTCGGTTGACTTTCCTCTATTTGGTCTAAGATCTCCGGCCGCTTGCCGTAAGGAAGTGTTTTACTCGGCGGATGATCTTGTGGACCCTGGCATTCGGATAACGAACCGGTTAGTCTCCCACAAATATTTCTGGCTACCCATGAACAAGGACGTGAATTCATGAGGCATACTAGGATGGAAGTAGGCGTGTTTTTAAGCCAACAAAGCGCTTCCACACTGCATTTTTATTCAAAACTCTTATCTGAAAATCTAGTCGCTAATGTTGTTTCATTACTAGAAGCTTGTTTTTAGTCTGGTTGATAAGCGAGGAAAACTAACTTCGACACAATTAATTTAGGGATTATCAGAGGATGCTTTTAAAAGATGTTGCTGCCCATTGAGCATCTACTGTTACTGTTAACCACTTTGATTGGTTGATTCCTCCGTCCATTGTCTATTAATACAAAGTCTACTAAAGCGACATTTCCCTCACTATAATCCTTCTCACCAGATCATACCCAAATTATTAATTTTGCTAGATTCTCGTCGAGTCTACATCCATGCGGGTCAATTTATAAGTAGGTAATGAGTACCATAACTACATTCAGTAATCATTCTAAGGAAATGATCAACAAAACATTCTACTCCGGACAATTTCGAAGGTGAACATAAATTCCTACCTGCCATGCATTGAATGCGATGAATGTGCCGCTCAATGTCTAGAGGGACCTGCCCTCAAGTCCTGAGGAGATTAAAATTTAAATCGACTAACAATCGGTTGACATAAATTTCTTAACAATTGAATTTCATCTTCTTTTCTTCAGCTCGTAGTCGACATCCTTAAATTGAACGATTCCGAGCACAGAACAGCATGTAGGGAAATTCCTTCATCTCTTCTTTAGATACTATAACGAACGGATAGGTCCACTGGAACTGTCGAACTCTGTCGACTTAGTGAATCGGATTTTCAGGATTTATAGTGAAAAAGTCAATTTGCCTTTTGTGTTTCGTAAATTGAAGTTTTTGGTCACCTTTACAGGGTTTTGTCGGTTTTCATTGGATTCGGGTTTCGTTTACTCGTTTTGAATAGTACTTCAATGGGGGTGAATTTATGAGTGTACTGGATTCAATTTTGGAAAGGGGATTATACGATTATGTGATTCTCGACTCAACCCACATTTGGAAATTTTATTGAATTTGTGGCCAAAGTTATGGCTTAGGATATTTATGGCATACATATTTGCAGGTTGTCAGGAGTCAGGTTTCAATGCATTGATATGATTTGGTATAATAGTTGAATTTTCATTGAAATTAAATAAAAAGTGAATGCGCGAAGATAGTTTCAGATGCAGCAGTATCTATAGAAAAATTTGGAGAGTTAAAAATAGTCGTCAGGGGTAATAAAACCCGCCAGCCATGCATTGCTGTCTGTCAGTTTTCTCATTATGCATGTCCATGGAGCTAATATTAGAATGCGGTTCTCTTGACGTTAGTGGCAATGATTTCGAGCCAATCTCACATAAATTTTTTCTTAAAAAATTATAAAAATAATTCAAAGCCGCTAAAAATATAGATGCTTAAATGATTCCAATATATCATCATCACTTTGAATAAAGTGCCCAACCACTCATTCGCTCCAATGAAAAATGGTGTTTTCTCCAAGTGAAATCTAAACAGCCGTCACGGAAAGGCATCACACCTGCCATTCCATCTCACCAACAAAACAAACTGTCGTACATCGGAGGCTCAAACAGCTCAAACAGCAAAAGCAAAAATATTTTAAATTATCATTGCTGCCATCTAAATTTGTCAACTTGTAACAATAGAGTGACGTCTGCGGAAAGGAACGGGCTTGGAGCCACTTCCTAAATGCTTGTGGTGCTGGCCCCTTGATCTGAGCTGCTGTGGAAAATAATAAAGAAAGAATGGCGTGTACGAGTAGCTTCTATCGGAATGAACCACGATCCCCATGAAAATGAATTTCTAGTCATAAATTTGAAAGAAATAACTCTTGACAAGATCATTTGATGATCGTCAAGATGCTGACGATGATTTGTTGCGGTTTTGGGGGATAGAATTATGTATTTGGGTTTGATTTGGCGTCACTGAGAAACCAATGTCCTAGGGTTAATTCCTGACTGTTTTGATGGTCAACATTGCTGTCATGTTTGAATATGGTGTGCATATGAGGGGGATATTTGAGATTTTATAGTTAAAAATAAAATCGGAGAAAAAGAAAGTTTGTTGGGTTTTTGGTTAAGAGAATTTTTATTGCTTGCCGATACTGTATTTCGGGAACCAACTGTTTCCTTTCTCAACGTGAATGGAATGTTCTAAAGTTGAATCCTGAAATCCAGAATCTCCAAGCTTGAGAATTCTTTTAGCCAAAGAAGGAGCAATCATTGCTTTCTCCAAGTTTGAAAATTTGGCTAATAAACGTTACTATAGATTTTAACTTTGATGAAAATATTTTTCCCTACCACCTTTTTTTTCATAGATATTTAAGGGTATAGTACGATTATTGCGAGTGTGAACATGACATCTTGTATTTGACAGACTATATACTGGCAGGGCACTGAAGAAGGGAGCAAGTTGTTCCCGAACAACTCGATATATGAAGAATAAAAAGATATATCGATATATAACGAATAAAAAGATCACTACTAGCGAAGGAAAAGGTGTTGCGTTTTAATTCCTGAAAGTTTTTCACTTGAAACACCGCGAACATACATTGATTATAGATTAGTGCAATCAAATTGGTTGGATTCTAATAATTTTTTAAAATTATTAATGAGATTATAATATAATAGTTTTATTCTTACAAAATCTGTAATTAAACGATCACAGAACTAGAAAAGGCGGCAATTGCAAGCATGAACAGAGTTTTATGAGCTGTAGAAAGTAAAATTTATTGGAAGCACGTTCTTTAAAAGACTTATGTCTTGAAAATCTGTTTACAAGTATTAGAGTATATTGCGGGTTAGTAACGGTTATGGTTAACCTAGTGCCTTCCTAAGGCAAATATGGAAGCTATAATACCAATAAGAAGGCTTTACTTGACTGGGAGGATAATGGGGTAATGGGAGGTAATGTACTTGGCACTAATCTCACAATAATAAAAACAAAATGCTGAGATCCTAGGAGAACATAACAAATTTTTTCATAACGTTGAATCTTAGCTGATCCCCCTTGGTGACTGCTATTATGATAGCAAGGAGGCAGAGTGTAGCCGGCTCAGATCTTCAGAGGCAGTCTGTAGCATCCATGAAGGAACGCAGCTCTCGCGCCCAGCAGCAGATATTCTCCAAAAGTTTTTTACTTAGTGTTTGTAGTTTGACTTTGGCTAGAGTTCGGCAATCGCAAAGGAAGTCCGCGTCGGTCAAATCATCCTTGATTTGGTATGGCTGGTAAGCCTTCGCCATCTGCGACTGCTAAGCAGTGCGAGTAGATTCCACCCTTGACAGCGACCAGCACGACACAGACTATACCCGCCGTAGGACTGCCAAGAGCAGAGCCCCGCCTGATCAGTCCGTCAGCCACTCGTTCCCCTCTAAGTTCCAATGCTTGGGAATCCAAAGGAGTGTTACCATGAGCGTGCCGTCCACATTATTCAGCGAGTTTCTGCACTGTCCCCCGTTGGTATACGTGCTTAAAGGCTACTTGGTTGTCTGCCAGAAGGTCTACATTACGCTTGGGGCTCGGATCATGCTCCAGCCGTCGACAGGATTCCAGTACCGCCAATACTTCCGCTTGGAATACACATGCAAAACCTAGGAGACATAACGATTTGGATACCCTGTGTGTATTCCAGAAAACTCCCGCACCGACTCCACAGGCCATCTTTGCTCTGTCGTTGAAGAATATTGTGTCATAGCCTTTCAACATGCAGGCAGTCTTGCACTCTGTCAAAGCACTCCAGCAAAGTTTCTCGTGAAGTTCAGGTTGCGTGTAGCAATGCCCAGATTTCCCGAGATACTTCGACCAGCTATTGTCCAATATTCATAAAATTTTGTCCATTACTATTAGCCAGAGCACCGGCGCGGTGGCGCCACCTTGGGCCGTGCTGACTACATTCTTCTGGTTCTTCGCATCGATATTATCTAATACGTAAGATACCCCTGCAATCGAATATTGGTTAAGTGCTTCGCTGATGGAGTTGGTACTAGCGTTGTTGAATGCTACTCTATATCCAGGAAAGCAGCTGAAGTATGCTCCTTGTACTACAATGACCGTTCAACCGTCCAAATTATCTTGTGGAGAGCGGTTTCTGTCAATTTGCTTTTGATTGAGGGTCAGAGAAGAATCTTACTGAGCCTCGCAGATTCACGGGTGCTTTCAATGTTTTGACAATAGCCTAACAAGAACTCCTCTTGGCCTTCTTCATTGCCGACTTATACGTCTTCAGGCAGTCCTTGTATGGCTGCCAATATTTGTACCAGTAACTGATGTTAAAGACCTCCCTTGTCAGCTTCCTGAGGATTGGCAGATCTGTCTTCTTGCTGTAGCAGGGTACAAGACTTTAAATGCGGTTCGAATGCCTTTTCCAGAGCCAATATGTTGGCCTTCTTTGCTGCTATGGTGGTTGTCAAATGCTGCAGTTCTTCTGGCGGAGCTGATCGGCCATATGGGCCGAGGAAATACAAGTGTTTTCTACCCCCGTCTGCTAAAGTTTGACCACGACTAGTTCGCTGAACTTATGTTCAGACACAGAAAAGCGTGCAGAATCTTCGTCGCGAGAATATGCAGATGCTCTAGGTCTGTCCCGATCAGCATCTCTGCTGTGGATTATATTACAAAACAAAACCAGGATTAATTAAAAACATCATTCCTTGGACAATCATTAGGGGTCAACATTTGTCGACTCGGTAAGGTCGACAAATCAGCAAGAGTTTTTGAGGCGTGGGCAGAATGTAAGCAAACTAGTGCGAGCTACCTAAGTCCGTGTATAATATCCTAAATATCCTCACCGATAAGATAGGGAAACTTGCAAAAGCCCTTTGAAAGCATAAAACGTGAAAATGGTAAAATGTATATATACTCCTCTACTTTTGTAACCCACGCACTCAAAAAAAAAGTTGGAAAGATAAGTTAATCCAATACCAGGATAGATACTCTCTGGAGATTACTCGACACAAAGGTATGTAATACTTGCGACATAATTGCGGGTGATCTATGATAAATGGTCATGTCGGCGGAAAGAAAAATGGAAAATTTTGCCATTTGTGTAAAGGCTTTGGCAGACTAAGCAAGGACCGCGCGTATAGTCGATCTTTTTGACATTCATCACCTTGTCATTCTCAGTTCACGGTAAATCGAGATACTTTAGAATGATAAATGAAACTCGGTGGGGAAAAGGGCCTCTAACAGTTATTTCTGGTACTGAGGTAGTCCACTACAATGAATTTCACAATAAACTGGACACTCGGGAATTCGAGAAAGCTGACTCCGCCGTATTCAGTATATCGAGTACTTCTGTTGTTAATGATAAGAACAACGCATGGTTTATCGACCAATAGCTCAAACACCGCCGACATTTGGAACAAGTTGAACCAATTAGCGCCAAAGAAGTTGAAGAAGCAATCAATAAAATGGGAGAAAGCTACAGGACCTAATGACATTGCAGTTTAGCTCTGGAAAGCGAAAAGCCGGGGTCCTTCACTCAGGCTTCAATCGGGCTATTGAGGAGAGTAGATCACCATCTGATTGGCAAAAAAGCATAATTGTTCTTATACGGGAACAAGAATGTTCAAATCGATCGATCGATCCGGTTATCGCCTCATATCATGAAAATATTTGGACTTATTTTTGACAACTACATTCGTGACATCGAACTGCAGAACCACTGACCCATGACCCAATTAACTATGGGTGGTTTCTTATGGAAGCAGTGTGCTATACATACAAATGTATCTGGTGCGCGGGGTTAAAGTGTTATACAGCAACCAAAAACAGGAAAGTTCGTAATGTGACGCGCACATTAAAACCGCTCCGTGTATCTTTCGGTGCTCATCAAGGAAGCACTGTCCCGCTACTTCTGTTCGATCTTAATTTGCACACAGTCGAGTGACATCTGGTTGGTGGACACGGCTTTAAATACTACCAGATTACAAAAGGCAATGAACGCCGCCTCGCAGAAGTGGAGACGCATATGTCGCGTCCGATCATTGAAAGCGCGCTAATTTACACTAGAATCTCGCTTACAAAGTCTTTTTTGAAACTCTCAGCCAAATCATGAGAATGTAGTGTGTGTAGGCTGTCTACAGTAATTAGTGAGTTCAAATACAAAACGGCAGTGGTGCAGGAAAGAGAGCAATAGTTTTTAGAATTTGACCATCTTGTTCTAACTCAGATTCAGAATACTTCACCGACGTGTCCGAATTTGTCGTTTACGTTGGAGAAGATGAAAATTTTACGGACACTCTACCCGAGAATCATGTCTGCTATAGTCGGCCAACGCTCAGAACCATATAGGGTGATAGGACGGATGACATTCCGGTAAATTTTGTAATTGAGACGTTCGTTGATACGTTGTAGTCAGCCATTTCATCCAGTTTGCGTTAATGCGTGAAGCAATTCTATAACACAGCTTTCCATCGGGTTATTGACCCGAGATATTTACTTAAATCGCTCAATTCGGGGCGATCATTCCATTTTTGGACAAGCTGCTGAACATCACTTTTGCCATTAGACGCTAGGACAATTGAATTGCCCCAAACTTCGTCAATGCTTGTGGAAGTGGATGATGACCAAATTCTTAAGTTGAAATCTGCAGTCGGTAATTAAAGTACCGTTCTTGTCATTAACGCAACATCCAGTATGCTTTCGCGTCAGCTTTTGGCAAGTCGCCATCCCGAGTGTCCAGTTTACCGTAAACATCTTTCTAATGGACCGTTCACGTGACAGTGATCGCTTTCTTTATTTCCCGGCTAGTATTCTTATAAATTTGCCAATTGGGCAATGTTTTATCGTCAAGTAACTTGTGGTAGAGGCGTTTCTTTGCATGGACCTTCATTTCAACATGGTCATTCTAAAGCCAGTTATCTCGGTTGATGAAGTGCATCAGCCTTGGTCTCTCCGACCGTTGCAGGGGCCGCTTTGAAAATCGTGCCTTTAGTTTGATTCCACGATTCTCCTACATTTGTAATGATTGGTAATCGCGTAAGTGAGATAATTCTTTTCTTCTCACGAAATCGCCACCATTTAATGCGCGGCGAGCCAATGCGTCCCTCACGCTATTTTATCGGTGGCTTGATTGGTAAGACGGCAATCAGCGGACGATGTTGAGGTGGGAAAGTCTCTTAGGGAACGACTTTGCAATCAGTCATGGTAGTAAAATCTTCTTATGAGAATATAGTCGATTTGCATTTAACTGTTCCCACTATAAAATGTAGAAAGGTGAGACAATTGTTTGATAAACCATGTACTCAGAATTGCAAAATCGATTATAAGCTTGCCACCCTCATTGCGCGCTCCAAACCCCTTTCTCCCATTGTACTTGTTACCGTTTGCCTTTTCAGCCACATGACCATTAAGGTTACCTGCAATAATGTTATAGCCACGGCAAGCATGTTGCCGATCTTTGCAACGAGAAGTTACCAGAAGGCATCTTTCTCGGCATCAGGTCGACTTGTCTCTGGGACGTACGCGGTGAAGACGTGAACAGTGCAAACAGCTGATATAATGGTGAGTATCATCGGCCGGTCATCAAATCGTTCGACTTCTTTAATGGCGTTACGAAAACACTCTGAGATGGCAATACCAACACCATATTGAGTGTGTGGGTTAGCAAAATAGAGAAGTTTATAGCTATTTTTACCACGTTCGCGTTCTATGTCGCAGCTTTTGGCACCAAATGATCGGGTTTCTTGTAGAGCGTTGATATCAATGCGCCTTTTACGAAGGGTTCTTGCGAGTTCCTCGGTCTTTCCAGTTTGGGTACCAATATTTAGCGTGCAGACGCGTCCAGGCGTCGTCCATAAGTCAGGAACCCTTGCCCATTTTTCGACTGGACCGGGACCCCTGAGGTGGACGCCCTAACATTTCGCCAAAGCCCATTGTTACTCAATCCTATCATCTTTTAACGACATCGGATGCATTTTCTTGGTCGGCCTGTCGAAGGACTTGTCATCAAGAGAAATTAGGTAAGATTTGGCGTAGTGGAATAACTCCAACTCTATTTTATTTATCTATTTTCCTGATCTCAGCATTTTAGTTTTGTTTTACAGAGGGTAGTGGCACGTTGCCTCAAACCCTCCCCCTTTATCTAGGATTGGGGCATGGCAGATGTGAGTTTTGATATGGGTTTGTTTAATTATTTCAATGACCCGTGCACATTGTGTCTAGGCCTCAAAACACTCCCGGTTATGATACGATGATAGTATATTATTATATTTTGAAAATTTAATGCAAACACCATTAGGTTAATCCTAAAATTAATCCGTAAAATTTATACACGTACTGCTAAGCCCATGAGACCTTTTAATTGGTGTGCGGTTCTTTAATATTTTAAAGTTAAGACCTGCCCGTAGAGAAACTTTGTTCGTATTTTTTTTATTTTCAATTATTTGATTCTATTAGAAACATTCTAGGTTGTTTTGCAATAAAATGTCTAAAAAATTTTCCACGCAACTAGGAAACCGCCTCAAGTAGAACATCTGACACAGCAAAGAAAATTTGCAAGTAACTTGAACTAACGAAACATTACTAACATGCCTATGTTTGCTATGAAAAAAAGTTCACGATAGTTTTATATAATTTGAATCACTTCAACTCAGAATCATTAAAAATATACAAAACTTCCAAATCTTCATTGCTTGGAAAGCGTCAAAATTGAAATATATTAATAAGAAAACTAAATATAAAGCCATAGTTCAGCTACCCCTTTAAAGCCGCCTAAAATCATCATTTTAGTTTCAACGTTTTTCGAATATCGTTAATTATTTTGAAACACTTCAGGCATTCTGAAATGATATGTCAAATTTTAAATGCTTACAACTCCTGTTGGCGTGAACTAATGTAACGACAGTCAGCATATATGAAATATTGATAATGTCAGCAATTGAGGAATGTTTTTTTCAGAAATCAGATGAAAATAGATTGGAGGAATTCTCGTGAATGTAATAAATCTTCGCGGAGATTAAATAAAACAAAAAGATTTTAAACAGTTTTCAGGGCTAATGAATGAATGTGGGAAAAACTTTGAGTATCGCAAAAGGAAAGGATGGGTTGAAACTTTTGCACAAATCGCAAGTCATTATCTCCACTCCAATTGTCCAATATGTGTTTTTATTTACCCACGTCAATCGAAATCGGTATAGTAATGGTCAGAGATTAGTTGTGTAATGATAAAATACAATCGGGTGTTATTTTTTTTATCGAATATAGTCATGTTGGGTATCAATAAATGAAAAATGGAATTTCTCGATTAGAACTTTTTAAATCAGGTCTTACTTCTGAGTCCAATTGCGAAACGGGAGAGTGAGGGGTCATGAAGGGGTCAAAATCATGTGGTGCCTATATAAGACATCTAGGCTCTGAAATACCGATATCTACTAAAATAACGTTAATAATAGTATGTTAATATATGTTTAAAATTAACCCCCCCCCCCCCCTTAAGTTGGTCCTAAACTCATAAAAATTTGCAAATTTTTGAAAAGCTTCCTACTATTATTAACAAAGTTATAGTAGGTCAAAGTTGTCTCTTTTGTGTCAAATTGGCATCCCCTAAGAGATAAAGTGTCAGCGCCACATTCAATTGAATACCGGGTACGTTCAATATATATGCGCTGCGAGCTATGTATAAATGAAATCATCATATGCTCGAAAATAATTACATGAAAAATCAACAAAACTTTCTATAACCGAAGCGCCGAACTTTCAGTTTCTCGACTTGTTAGGACTAACACAAATTTCAGAAATGTGGAAAGGAGCTTTCCGCTCCTCAAATTCAGTCCGGAATAACTCATATTCGGTTGAAATTCTACGGAGTCAGTTCGTTTTGATTTGAATTTATTAAAATCTAGATTTTCTTAATTAGTTCCTCCTGCTTACCATGCAAGTAGCAATCCATGGTGTCTTCAATTATCTCTAAACAAAAGCGTAAGCGTCAGTTAAGACATCGCGGAGTGTTTACGGCAAAGGGTAGCATATGTCACAGGGCCAAATGTGGATTGGTATCCATGATGGAGCATAAAACCTAGGAAACACCTGCTGAACTAACATCAACAGTTCTACTACCAAATCCTATCTCCAAGTCCACGTTGTGATCGCTGGGAGTTCTTTCTTAATGAAAAACTGCAGACGGAAAAGGATAAAGTGTACTAACTGCTCCTACAAGTTGGAGGTTGGGTAGAGCCGACAATCCTACACGGAAAACCGAAATTACGAAGCCACGCAAGGAGCCTCGGACAGGATGGATTTTACAAGGGCGAAAAAAAAGAAGAAAAAAGTCGCAAGGGGACAGATCGGGAGAGCGTACCGGCCATTCCTAACCGCCTCTAATTGAGATAAGGCGCTCTGGAAAGTGTTCCCTCAAAACAGCCATCGATGCTCTTGAAGTGTGTGCTGTTGCACCGTCTTGTTGGAACCAAGTGTCCCCCAAATCCAAATTTTCTGGCCGTGGGAAAGAAAATTCTGTAGCATGTTTACATACCGGTCCGAATTCACTGTCACTGTAACCTCATTTTCCTCAAAAAACCAGGGACCAATAATTCCAGCTGAGGTAATTGCACACCACACTGTGACTTTGGGTGAATGCAAAGGCTTTTGATGCAATTCTCGAGGGTTGGTGTCAGCCCAGTAACGCATGTTTTGTTTGTTAACCGACCCACACAAATGAAAATGGGCTTCATCGCTAAAAAAAACAATAGCACAATTGAATATCGGGAACGACATCAAGAAGAAGCTCACACGCGTTCATCCGAGAATTGAAGTCACGTTCTGAAAGTTCCTGCACTATCGCCATCTTATAGGGATGAAAATGAAGATCATCACGAAGAATTCTTCTCACAGAACGATCGGATAGCCCAAGGGCAGATGCGTGTTTGCGCGCAGAACGCCGTGGCGATCGCAACATTGACGCTCTCACTGCTTCAATGTTCTCAGGTGATCTAACGGGCCGAGGGACTCCAGTTCTTCCTTTTGTTGCACTTGCAGTTTGTCTGAATGTAGTGACCCATGTAACAATTGATTTGCGGTCTGGGACGGGAGCCAACGGGGCTAAATTAAAGCGATTCTGAAATGCACGCTGTATTGCAATAACCGAACATCCGCTTGAAAAATAAACCTCAACGGCAAAGGCACGCTCCTCACTATTCCAACGCATGATGGCGACTGAACCGTGTCGGGACAAAACTTTACAGTATCCCCTCTTGAACGAGACCACTAGCGCTCCGCTACGACATCAACTAACTGAGTGGCGCGCATTTTAAAAAAGGAAGTTATGCTGCCGCACCCTGTATTATAGCGGACATCCAGTAAACCATGTTTACAAAGTGAGTTTCCTAGTCAGCCAAAAAATGAAACCCGTTATTATCGGCTTTGGAAACACAAGCGAAAGGCTATGCACTCAATGTTTAAGAGGTAAATTTAGAAATATAAGCATCATTAACGTTCACGCCCCTACAGAGGAGACTGCGGGTCGGAGAAGGATATCGCCGGCATGGTGCTCCGGGCTCGAACGGAAAAAAAAACTGGATACCGAGTAATGTTGCATTCTCAAAGAACGCGGACAAGCGCGGAGACTTATCACGAACTCAGTTGAGCGGGGAAGGAACTTCTTAGACGAAAAAAAGCCTGGCAGAACCAACAGGTCTGTAAATTCGAAAAGTACAGGAAGCAACCGCTCCAGGCATGCCTTATTCACCTCGATGCTCATCCTGCCCAGACAAAGAGGGTCATCTGATTTCCTAGAGAATGGGCATATTGGATCGATGGGTTGAGTATTTTGATGAACTGCTCCACAACCAAAATATCGTCCAGTTGCAGGTCCCGCCAACTGAAGACCACGGACAAATGCTGCCACCACAAGCATAGAAGAAACCCTCCTTTCAATTCATCGACTTAAAAACCATAAGTCGCCAGGAGCCGATGGAATTACAGCCGAGTTGGTTAAATATGGAGGCAACTAACTACATTAAGCGGTTCATCAACTTATGCTCAAGGTGTGGGATGGGAATCAATGGAAGGAGGCATTATCTGCCCCATACATAAGAAGATATCACGTAGTGCAGCAATTATAAAGGTATCACGCTGCAGATTTATAAAATATTCTCCACTATCTTGCTAAGTGGGATAGCCCCATATGCCCAGAGTATCATTGGCCCATACCAAAGAGGCTTCACTCCAGGCAAACCAAAGCACAAAGAACCCACAACATCGAATGGCACTGGTCAAACGAGTACAATAAGCACAGGAGACTACAATTTTGAGATCGTTGAAAATTTCTACTATCTAGGATTGAACCAATAACAGCTATGACTATGAAATATGCGCACGGCTGTTGGCGGCCTACAGAGCCTTTTTCAGCCTACAAACACTGTTTTGCTGGAAAAGTCTCACCATAGGCCCACAGCTCCTACTGTACAAAACAATGATCTTGACAGTCCTTATGTAGCCTAGACCGGATACTGGTTTTGCGTTGCGCCTTTGATGATCATGAAGTTAATGATCTGGAATATGTCCGGATATGTGGTTTGAGAAGGGCTGTTGTAGCGGAAGTTCGCAGTTGAGATCTTACTGGTGGCAGAGGGATTTGTTGTCGTGAAAGAATGTCGGATTCCAGTCGACTCAGCTGTGAATGAGTATCTGAGTCAAATCAGGGAAATAACCTCGGGCGAGCATAATGCTGATCACATTGCCTCCTACAGTGTACTGTGGTATACCTTTACGGTCTTCAATGGAGTGTTCTAACATACTTCAAAGCCTTGATTTGATATTGGTTGTTGCGCCAACGATTATTATTATAAGTTATTGACAAAAGGGGAAACTTGACAGTTGCCTCTGAAAACTTACTCTACGCTTCTCTGTGCCCTTCACTAACTCAATAATTAAGTTATCTGATAGTTTATACGGGGTCAAGTGGTGCTGAGCTTTTAACAAATTGTGATGCAAACGGACGATATAATTGTTGTAAAATAGCAAATGCCATCCTCGAAGAGAGAGTTTAATTGATTTCCTCATTCCCGCTGGTCTTGTGACTGTGAACGTGGGGTGTGCCAGGTGTTAGGTAAACTAGAAGTGGAGTAATTGGTCTGAAAATTTGTACTTCAAAGTTAAAAACTAAGTTTTGTTGCCAAACAACTGCTACTTAAAATAACTTTTGACTATTACGAGTGAACAGATTGTAATGCAAAAATGGGGTCCTGGGAGAATGGATTGAGCAAAGTTCAATGAACTTCATTGTAACAGCTCTCTAAGTGTCCTCTGCCTTTTGAAGCTCAATTGGAAACTCTGAACCATACATTTTTACTGTGTTTTGAATAAGCTTGTCTTATTGCGTGAGGGGAAATTCAGGAAATAAAAAGGACGACTTCTCAACCGCACTTGTCAAAGAATTAGGAGAACGGAGACTGCTTAAACTTTAGGAACTTGGAGCATGAATATGAGATACTTTCTATTGGGGACTGGAAGGCGAAAGAGAGATTTCAAGATTGTACAGAATCCGTATAGGCCGAGCTAAGTTGGACTCTCCTAAAAAACTTTTGTAGAAGATATAAAGTTATCTTCAAATCTAGAGAAAACGAGGGATTGACGAGTGATTGAAGAACAAGCGCGACGAAATTGGGAACGATAACCGCACAACCTTCAGGGCGTTGAGTAATCTTTTGACACCTTCAAAAAGACTTTAAGAATATAGAACTGGTTTGAAGCCTTAACTTTAGTAAAAGAAATTTCAATTTGTCCCATTGGCTATTGCTGCTTTCAAACCTGGGAACAAGTTTTCCATAAAGACAAGTGGCAGCCTAAACGCTGTTAGATACACTAAACTTTTCCTGCTACAGCCATGCAAATATACTGCAAAATTTATCCTGTGGAAATGGAGGAAAAAAATGCAAAAGTACTGTGGGCATTCTGGTTAACTCAATAACTGAGCATATGCTCATAAAAGGTCATAGAAGATGATACGGGTCCGTCAGTAACGGAGAAGCGGAACCCCCAGAATGCAGTTGTAGAGGGTAGCATTAGATCCACTAGCGAAAATACTTCGGTATATAAACGGGGGTATTTCGTTAGCCGGGAACGCCGAGTACTATGGATCACAGAGTTTTGAATGGTCAGAGGATGAGTCTCTACTCCATACACACATGTATTGAATATGAATATATATTTAAAAGCAAGAACGATATAACCCTGTAATATTCAAGCCATAACATGTTTTTCGTTAATAAATCTTGAAAGTCATTCTAATTAAGGCAACGTTTGAAGTAATAGTAGTTTTGCCATAGAAGGCACACTAGTTTGAATTTTTAAAAAGTTGCTTGATTTGATTATTTTCATTCGTTATTAAGTGTACATGAAGCAAAATCGAATTTAGGAATGGCGTAGGACCACCCCATATTTTCGAGTCTGGATATCAGAGACACATTGAAACGCGTGTTACCTTGACTTTTCAGTAGAGTTGAACGTAGAGTCAATATTCGTTAATTTCTCTGTATGAGGTAAAGCTGGCCTTTTGATTCTCTGCCAGCCCAAATGCGCTTAGGTCCTTAGTCCTCCAGCGTCTCAGTCATTGACTGTGTAAGTCACGTAACATTTTGATAATAGAAGCTATTTGCATGGATCAGCAAGCCGTTTGCATTTATGACATTTTACCATATAAACCAACCTTGCTCCCGTGGAAGACCCTTTTCCTGTGTGCGATTATCCATGAGGTTTGGCTTAGCTTCTTCTTCTTGTAAACTCCTGGAAAATGTTCCATTCTTTCTTTTACATTGACTAAGGCAGTGATTTCGTTCTGTCAGTTCTTCAATTTGCCTCAGATTCTACATCTTCTACAATTCTTTTAATTTTGCACGCGGGTGTCGGAAATCACTTCTTTAAGTTTGAATCGTGAATTTTTCTATTTCCATTATTTATCTTTATGTTCTATGTCCTGTTATATAGGTGGTTACCAATGCCTAATGACATGAAACTGTATTGAAGTTGGTGCTACAGCAGAACCGCGGCCGCTTTCTGGAAATGCCCATTAGGACTCATTGGGATTTTCGTGTTAGATGTATTTCACACTGCAAATTACTGGACAAACTTTTTTCACTTCGAAGTGCAGTTGCACTCTTTTTCCATCGATCCAATCAAACCCTGGTGGAGCTAACTCCTTGGGGGAGGTTCCAGTCAACTCCAAGAAGGCTTTTGGTTCCCTTTCATCACTGGCTTATCACATTTATTTTCAATAAAACCTTACATTTGTGTAGCAGATCTAGCAACTTAGACTGATCTATGAAGTTACAATCTAGTGCTATGCCTACCTCGTGTATTATAAATTATGCAAAATTTTTATTGGTCCGTTGTCCTACAAAATGTCCAGTTAATATCTCGAATGCTTGGACTATTAATTAACGACTCGTTCCTGTCTTTCACTCAACATGCGTTTGTACTCGCATCATTTTTCCAGGAAGACATGTTGAACAATTTATCTAAGCACAATGTCCTCATTATTGTTCCGACTCTAACAAGCAGATGGAACGGGAAAAGGCAATAAATAGATCATCAGGTGTTTAATCATCACACCTGTGCACGAAAAACATTTCGCGAAATTCTTGAATAACGTGTTGAAGTACGTGTTACGGAAAAAAATTAAAAACGTTGTGACGAAGCATTACTATTTCAACAACACAACGTTTAATGTTGACGATGGCTCATGCCCCAAACATGTAATCTTCCAAAAATGTTCTCATAAATCAAAATGGTTCTCGGGTCAGTGAGATTGTTCCTATGTAGCTTTAGATTTAGCTATGCTCGTATTCCTTTTTCTGTTCTTAGCAAAAAATGGAAGACAAGCCATTAGCAACCGACCGGCCATAGAAGTTGACCGTTAGTGTTAAGACCTTTGTATTATTTGGAAATTTGTAAACATACGATGGCTTAAGATATCACTGCCTGTCTAACTATAATTTAACTCTCAGATGGATAGATTAGATGTATCAGAAAGGCTGGTATTCTGAACAGGTCTCGAAATATGTGTGAGTTTCTAATGTGTCGGCAAGCCAAGTTGTTGAGAATGTTGAACAGTACCTCTTGCCTTCGTTGAATATTTTCACATTGTAAGGCGAATTCACGTCTATCTCAGATCTGGACTTGTGAAAATCCTATTCGTTTTATCTGTTTCCGAGGGTTAAACAATTTGGAAAGAAGCAAAGGTATAGAATTCCTGACATTCTTTCCTGCCCATCTATTTCACTGCCGTGAACCATGTCGGAGCAATTTAAAATTAAATTGCCAGACCCTCCTTCGCCATTAGATTTTTTATCATTTCGGTTTGGACCCTCCGGTCCAGCGTCCAGGTGGACTTACATCTCATCTCATCATAACACTCGTCACTTTTAAAAGAAATTACCGAAAACCAAAAATACCCCATAATTCTTAGAAGTTTTTGAATTTAAAGTTGAATATGAGACCATGCATTATGTAATGTGAATACCATGTTTTCGGCTGGTATACCAGAGTGAAGGAGGATGTGAGTTTTGGGGAATATATGCATGTTCTCATATAATTATACCTCGAAAATAATACCCTATTTTTTCGTATAGTTTTAATTCATTAATGATATCAGAAATGAAAGATTTAGGCATGCTTTCTAGGAGAATATTTTCACTGATTTTTATTAACTCCGAATGTCTAACACCACAAAATTTCTTTTTTTTACAAATTGTAAAGAACCTGGTCATTGGACAGTTGTTTAATCAGTTTGAAATTATCACATGTGTAGAACCCATTGGTTTCACTTCAATGAATAGAAGAAACAATACTGACATTCCTTCAAAATTCTGGCACAACATTTATTCTTATGGAGAAATTATGATAATTTTCAAAAGATCTGAGCTGTTCGTGATACTTCGAATTAAGCACAGAATCACCAGGTAAAAGCTAGGATACAGACACACATCTATACTCGCAGTCACACGGGTCGAGCATTTTAAAAGGACAGAAGCAAATGGACATCAGTCAGGTTAGGCTTGATATATGAAGATAGGTACAATGTTTCACGCGATTCTAATGATTGCTCTCGAGGGCATTCTCTGTAGCTGATTATTACCACCGATAGGATCATCAAGTTAATTGACATCGTGAGAAACTTTGAAAGTTTGATCATTTGACGAGTGAATGACATTTAGAGCGATTCATAAGATAATATAAGATTCAGTTTGATATTTGGACGTTACATTCCCACATAAGTCGATATGATCGATTTGCTAAGCAGTTCTAAATTACATTTGCTCCATTGGTGGTGTATTCTTATGAGTTGATAAACGGTTGCATATCTTTATGCAACATCTAATTAGAAGGAAGTCTAAAGGTTTGAACAGAAAGTGTCTTATTAGTAATATCAACAATTGTTTCACAGGTAGGGGGATAGCACAGCAACATTGAAAGGATCCCCGTTTCATTAATTCTTTCCCACTACAACGCATTATTGGGGTGGTTTTGCAACAGGAAATCTGAAATGAAGAACTATCTATGTCGGAGATTCGGCTTACGACAAAATAGCTAAAGATGAATGTGCATTAGTGCATTGGTTTAACGCTGGCATGTGGAAATGGACACAGAATCTTCGGCGAAAGGTGAGACCGACACTGGATGCACCAGACTCTTCTGTCAGCGGTAATGCGGGCAAAAAACGTAAAACCAACACATCTGTGGTGGGCAACGCTTCATTGTGCTCGGCACCAGGGGCTCATAGGAATGCGGACACGAAAGCGGGAAGGAAGAGGATGTCAGTCTCATTTCTAATTGGTCTCGTGGGACTATTCTGCAAGGATCGCAATATGTTAGAGGGACAATTTACCATTCTCGGGAAATGCCTGTGGAAAAAATTCTGGAGCCTGAAACGAAGCCAAGATTTAACAATCAACGCTTTTGTGATGGGCTTCTCCATTTGGAGTGCAGTGCTGAGGCTGCCTTAAAGTGACTCCAGCAGCTTTGACTTCTGGCGGTCGACCCAAGTTCATTATTGTGAACACTGAGCTGCGCAGGACAGAACATGTCTAATGTTGGTCACTGAGCCCTCGGAGAAAGGCAGGGGACATCATCCGCATATTGGGTGAACAGAACCCGAGCATGGACTTCGGACATTGGAGGGTAAATTTCATGAATGCTAGGAAGGACAAATCTACAAACGTGGAGAGTTTCAGCTTGGTATTTGAACTGGAAAAGAGTCTGGATGTGCTCAGGGAAAGACACCATATGGTGCGCCGCATTTTTCCTAGATAGATTGAAAATCAATCAATTTTGAGAATGAAGGACAATGATGATGAATGAGCTCACACAAGAAAGAGCACATTGCAGCATCTTCGATGCGCTTTCCTACAATGGATCTGCGTGCGGAGATAGTGAACTCAGTGGCGGAACCCCCGCATAAAGTTTCGCACTAGCGAATGGACTACCTGCTAGTAACTTTTCCTACACCATTTACGGAACAGGCGGAAGAAAGAGAAGCCGTAAACATGAATGGAATTGATTTTTGTTTTGTTGCTGTTTTCAAAATCAAATATCGAACAGTAATAATGTAGATTGAAAAAAATGAATGAAAACAATCTTACAATCTAACAGAAAAAAATGGAATAAACATTATGGCCACTCCAAGTTTTTTACTAATTACTAACAAACTATAATTAATATAACAAAATACATTAAATGGAAAAATAATATGTAAATTGTCGGGAAATGGTAATAAGCCCGACAAAGTTAACTGATTAGGACCAGCATTTCTTAGAACTGTGTATATGGATTTAAACTTAAATCTAATAGACAAATATTGCTCTCTTCGTTGCTTAGAATTTAAATTTAAATTTAAATTTATTTATCTCAAAGCTAATAAAATGAATAATATTTGATTACTCTCATATTTTACACTATGACACTAATGGCAGAACTGAGCACGGTCACGGCTAGTCGACATCCCGAAGACATCCGTAGCAAGATTTCTCCTTTTCATCCCGCTTAACATCAATTGTTCTTGCTCTGGAGTATCTCCAGTTGAATCCCGGAGTCCCCGCAGTCAAGTTCTGAGGATATTCTATCTTCTTTTCGGCGACTCGCCCGTCAGAATCAAGAACTAAACCGTTCCTTTCCAGATACAGGCAGCCGTTCTGACTTGATGCCAGTTCGAGTGATCAGATCTATGTAAACCGGACACCACAGGCCAGCGAAGGTGTTAAGTGGAAACAGACGAATGCTCTGCATGATGAGATGAGACCTTTCTTGGATAAGGACATGCGAACTATAGCACCTATTCTCAGGGAAATCAAAAACGAAGGGATCGAGTCTCTGGCGGTACTGTGTCGGTGAAACCTCGTCACATGCTAACGCGACATACGCTTGCTTCTTACTGTTTTCCCACATTAGATTAAGCTTACGTCTGTGTGTGTGTGATTTGGGTTTGTCCTCCAGATCAGAAAAGACCCAAGTGGACTAATGGCTAGGACGGGGCCTATATTGCCAGCGTACTCGATATATAAAGGACGACTCCTTGCGTTAAGTTATGAATTGAGTACGCGAAAATTTATTTGTCTCATCTGTCACCCAGGTCTGATAAGACCCCTAGTGACTTTAACGAAAGTGAATACCGGGAAGTTTGTTGAAACTCTTGCAGCATTTGGGGCCGCGCCTGAGGCAATCCTGAGAGTGGTGGTGCTGCGGCTGATACTGTTGTACATTCAGTTATGAACCTGATAGCGAAAGCCTGCGTAGCTTCTATGCCCAGAAGGGCATCGACACGTGGCAAACCTACTATGTACTGGTTGACGGCGTAAATTGGAGAGCTTCGGAAAGAGCGCTACAAACTCCGCCGCTGGACACAGTTTCTAAACGAACGGGAGAAGGCATATACCATAATCGCAAAGTACTCATCAGCCAAAGGAAGACTCCGCAGTGCAATAAACAGGAGGAAAGCTCGTTGCTGGTCAGAGGAGGATGGAGGTCACATCGAGCGTAGCCGGACCTCAGGAACGCTTCCTATGATAATCTCCTTAGAATCGACATTCCAGAAGAATCGCGCCTACTCGGTTATGCAGATGATGTCGCAGCGCTTGTTGCTGGACGCATTGTTGAACGGGCGCGAAGCAGACTTGGCATATTGATGCCACAAGTAAGCGGATGGATGACTGGCCATGGATTCAGCCTTGCGCTGGAAAAAAAACCAAATTAATCATCTTGAGTAAAAAGAGAATTCCGGCCCTGCGTCCCATATCAATCAAAATATTTGTTTGGCAAAAGTGTTAAATTGGCTTTTCAAGCTATATGCAGTCTCCTTTTAGCACCTTTAGGTGTAAACTTTTCCTGAACTTTCAGCCATTTCGTTTTGAAAGAATCTAGTTCTTGGCGCTTGACACTTTATTTGCATTATCGCATACCATTAATACTTTAAATTAAAATTATGTAGTACTATTATGATATGAATATTAGATCCATGATAGGGTCGGCTAATAATTATTTATTATTAGTTAAGTCCCTGGGGCTCTTTATCCTAATAGGGCTTCTTTGACAGCAGAATCATTCTGCTTTCATCTCAGAGTTTAGGGCTTTGGTGTATCATTGTATAAATTTCCAAAAAATCAGTAGATTTAGCTAATTTTTATATGAAGGAAACTATTCAGGTTCCGCGAAAAGATCAACAGTTTGAGAATTATAAAATTTTAGAAGGTTCGGTTTGTTTTAGTCTATTTTTTATTTAATTTGCAATTTTTACTTTCAAATATTTTATAAATTACCATCAGTTGTTGCTATCTTTTCGTGTTTCGAACCAGGATGCTGTTAACACAATCAAATATAAATAAATAACATGAGTGTGTAAATATCAATTTATAGCCATGTTTTTGTTGAAATCGTTAATACGATCAGACAAGCTTTCCCACCAGCTAGAAGCATGTACTTATGTGTCTCGTAGCGAATACAGAAACTAGATGCAAAGTTGCAAGTAGTCCATTTGAAACCTGAAAATCAATCTCTTCTTCTGACGGATTACTGTTTATTTAAATATGTTTACTAATTCTTTCGAAAATAAACTGTTGTTACAAGTTTCTTCCACAAGCAATTGCTACACCTCGAGTGCACGCACCACCTCCTGGACGAAACCTGCCTAACATAACTACCAGTTAAGAAAATTAATGTCCGATTTACATCAAACATAAATCTCAAATCATCTCGAGCGTGTATTTATCACACACTCGTATATATTGAAATGCTGCCCACTATTCAGGCTGTGATCAGTTGAAATCAGTTGGATCAGCTAACAGCTACTTATTTCCGACAGTAATAACTCACGGATCCAATAATATAGCTGATATCGTATTGATGAAAGCTAGCCCCATTTTATACTGACTTTCAAAACAACTTTTTTCCTTGAGGATCTGAAAATATTCAGGGCGATTG
Organism: Hermetia illucens; assembly: GCF_905115235.1. NCBI lineage: Eukaryota > Metazoa > Arthropoda > Insecta > Diptera > Stratiomyidae > Hermetia > Hermetia illucens. Next base: position 53,606,610 of record NC_051851.1, read on the forward strand.
TAGAATTAGATCGGAGATATACGGGGTCCCGCCTTCCGGATCAAGCCGCTACAATATTGTTCTTCGGCAGGCTAAACGCGTGTAAAAGTATCCTAATAGTTTGTAACAAAACAAATCATTGCATGTACATGGGAAGAAATTAAAGTTGCCCATGGAAGCTGTTGTCTAGGTGCACTGAGCCTATCCCGGATACTATATTCTTAGGATGAGTATATGTGGAGCAAGATGCATGCCATGTATGCATAATTTGTGGTTTCTTTCCTTATTCATTTCTATTACTTTGTTGCTAAAAGCGAATGGTGTACTTAAGTTGGGATGAGTTAAGTTTGCGGCAGGTCATGGATTTTCTTTAGGAGAAGAAGAAGAAGAAATTACAAATTGAATTAATGAACTATGGGGAGTCTGGCCATCTTAAGACCCAACCCGACTTTCGGGCACTGCTCACATTCAAATTGAAGTAGCTGTTTTCTATACCTAATTGATCAAATTAAAGTTTTATTTTATCAAAATTATATTCAAAAATAGGCTTTGCCTGCTTCAAGAAAAGTGTCCGGAAGTAGTGCATCCCAAAATACTTATACCATAGTCTTGCCAGTCAACTCTTGCGTCTTTGAACGCTTTGGAGTCGGTACTGGAGCCATGTTTCGTACATTGCCACATATTGACGCAAAAATTTGGGTTCTTTTATGGAGGGAAAGCCCAAACGCCGCTCAGAACCGCAAAATCGTTCTTGTTTTTGGTTGATTGTTAGCTCGCGGGGACCCACTTTGAAGAATGCTTCGGCGTACCAAAACATTCATTCACTGTATTTCCAACTGGTTCCTTTGATACCTTTACAGCCTCAGCTATCTCGATCACTTTGCGGTCATTCCAAATTATTGGGTATTTTTAAGGTTTAGGGCAAACACAAAACCTTATTAGAATCGAGTCGATATCTGTCTGTCCGTCTGTCTGTCTGTCTATTTTTTTGTTTTTATGGATGGAGGCGGAAATCTTACAAAGACACTGCCACGTCAGGCTGTAGCAGCGTGTGGAATTTTCGCTCACTAAAACCAGCCCCCCTTTCTCCTTCTTCCTTCCCCGCGGAATCGTCGCGGGGTGGACTGCGCTTTAAGCGACAAAACCATTCGTTCTTCGCGTCCTCCTCGCGCCTTCCGATTTTCCAAGTTCCTCCGGTATTCTTCTGTCTGTGGAGTTCACCGTACATCAGTTTCCTCCCGACTTCAACATTTCCCCGACGATTTTTGCGGGCTTAGGTTGTTTTTCAGGGAGTCTTCTAGTGAACAGTAGAGCATAACATGCTCCGGGTCCTCAAGTGTGCAATCACATTCAGGACAAAAGGGAGAAGCATCCAGCCTGAATTGGTGCAGATATTTCCTGTAATCGCCATGTCCTGACAGGAACTGCGTCAGTGGGAGTTAAGCTCGCCGTGTTGTCGCTGGATCCACTCCTCAATTCGGTGAATCAAAGTGTGGGTCCAGCGACCCCTCTGCGAGTCATCTCACCGTTGCTGCCACTTCTTGAGCGACTCTCGCCTTGCCGCCTTTCGGTATTCTGCATCCTTTTCAGGAGGATTCATTTTTCTTTTTTCGTACAGGCAGCGTGTCTCACTTGCCAGAATGTCCATCGGAATCATTCCCGTAATTTGATGATATTGTTCTGAAGGCGCTACACACCCTTAGCGCCATTAAACGGTAAGTCATATTTACCCTCCTCCAGTTACTCTCACACGCTAGTGCTTCCCCTTGAACTGTTGCTGCATATAATAGTGTGGAGCGAACCAGTTCGGCCACAAGGAATCTGGGATTGCATCTTGGGCCTTCAATGTGAGGCATCATCCGTGTCCCTTGAAATTGATTTTAGCGTCAATCATCACTCCTAGGTATTTGATAATCGGTTTTGAAACGATGATGTGACCACCTACACGAATATTAATCGTATTCCTCTTTCTACGGTTGGTAATCAAGACCGCCTCCGTCTTTTGTTCCGCAAGGTCAAGCTGAACCATGTCCAGTCACACTTTTATGGCGCTAATGGTTTCGTTAGCGTACAATTCCACGTCTTCAGATTGTTTCGCGACGACAACTACGACTAGATCATCTGCGAAACCGATTATCTTGGCCTCCTTTGGTACGGAAAGGACCCATTGTGCATCACGTTCTACAAGAGAGGACCCAACACTGAGCCCTGTGGTACTCCTGCTGTGACGGTGTACTACTTGGATCCCTCATCCGTGCCGTACCAAAGTATCCTCTCCGAAAGGTAACTGTCGAGGAGCTTAGTCATATAACTAGGCATACCCGTTTTAGCCAGTGAACTTTTTATCCACTCCCAACTAGCGAAATTGAACGCATTTTTTATGTCGTCACCACGGCACATCATTTTTTAGACAACATCGCGTCTCGAGCCAGTTTCAAAACAACGTCTAAGGCATCGATAGTCGAGTGGGTTTGTCGAAATCCAAATTGTCGCTCCGATAGTCCATCCTTATATTCAATGATAGGGAGCAGTCTATTGTAGATGACCCTTCGAGCATCTTTCCTGCCGTTAGGGTTATCTAAAAATCGTAAAGATTTAATATTAGTAATACCAACTCTGTGTTAGCCTACGAACTTTTCAGCCCACCTGGTAAATGGTTGGCCTTGGTTTGTGTTGGGATCTTTTCTTATTATGGACCCATGTCTTATTATAGACCCATGCCTCTACATGCACGGTTCGGCCTGTCAGCCACGTCTGAATAGTCCGCATTCACATAGCGGCCCTAACGGGGATGGGATTTTAATCTGTCTATTTTGACTGCTCAGTGGCCAGTTATCGAATGAAAAATGATTTGGCCAGACATGTTTGTTTAGGCTAGCTGTGAGCTAGAATTTTATGGGCGTTTTTATGGCTTATGAACATTTTTGATAAATGGCGAGGTACAAAATTGTTTCAAATTTCCATCTCAACGCCTTCAACGACCAGAGTTGAACTAATGATGTTGCGGCTTGCCGGTACGCAAATGGTGCATTCAGTTCAACTGATGGACGGGTGCATTGCGGACTCTTCCGGCGAAATCGTCAGGCAGATTCTGAAAAGCGTCGTAAATTTTCCCCTTTCGTAATTGCATGATTGCATTGTCCAGGTTAATGTTCAAGTTTTTTTTATGTTTTTGTCATATTTTACATTTAGAAGATAAGAAGATAAAAACAATATAGCTATACAGATTCCATGTTCCTGACTAGTCGACCGAAATCCAACCGACCTTATGGCCTTTTGTTCAGATTTATGATCACTGCTACTAGGCGCACCATAGAATAAAAGTACAATGTCGCAATAGGGCAAGGAATACTTTCCAGAGTCCCATTATGTCGTTATGTCTTGAATTCCCGTTGAAGCTGGAGCGCGTATTCTAGGGAGTCTGTATATATTATCGAAATCAAAAGGTGGTAGCCGAAAGATCAGTCGGCCTGCCGCGAGCGATAGCAATTTAAAAAGCATAAAGAAAATTCGGGATTTTTTGTTTGCTAGCCTAGAATACGGACAAGAAATTTAATTGCCTGCATGACTAGGTTCCTAACGTCATCATCAGCCGCGCAACAACCGGTATTCGGTACAGTCTCGCCTTAGTAATTAAGTAACTCCGGACATCCCGGTTTTGCGCCGAGATCTATCCAATTCGATATCCTTGCCTGGAGTCCTGGCCCACATCATTGGTCCATCTCAGGCAGAATCCGTGACGTTTTCTTTTTCTACCGTAGATATTACCCCGACAAACTTTAAGGCTTATCATTCTCACCCATATCTTATTAAGTGATCCACCCACCGCAACCTATTGTGCTCGATTTTATCCACAACTTAACGGTCGTGGTATCGCTCATAAATTTCATCGTTACAGAGCACACGGAAACGTCTATCCACATGTAGGGGGCCAACAATTCTTCGGAGCATTCTTCTCTCGAACCCGGCTAAGAGTTCAACATTTTTGTTGCTAAAAACCCAGGCCTCCCAGCAAGAGCTTTGACCATATGATGATGTGTCGAGCGGAAAAGCTTTTATAAACCGAAATAGGCTCGTTCGCTGCCAGCAATTGTGGGCAAATTTCATTGCCATAGTTGTTAGTGGTTGTGATACTCGACCCTAGATAGGAGAAATTACCAATGGTCTGAAAGTTGTAGTCTCCTACCTTCGTTCTCCTTTGACCAATGCGGTTTGCTGTCGTTGGCTCTTTCGCTTTTGGTCCTGACTTTGTCATCATGTACCTTGGTTTACCTTCATTAATGTGCAGCTCAAGATCTCGGGCCGAGTGCTCGATCTGGATGAACATAGAGGGTTCATATCGCGTTGTTCTTGCTATAATGTTAATATGGTCAGCATAGGCCAATAGTTGGGTGGACTTGGATTGGATAGCGCCTCTCGCATAAACATTACCATTGCGGAACATTTTTCCCAGGACCCGCTTAAAAAGAATGCATGATAGGGTATCCCCTTGTCTTAGGCAGTTGTTGATGGTGAATGGTTTCGAGAATGATCCCGCTGTTTTTATCTGGCCTTTTAAAGATAGTTCAATTGAAGGCCATATTACCAATAGTTTTTCCATCGTTAGCTACAGAGAGAAAATTGTTGCTGATTTGCCTGGAGTGAAGCCTCTTTGGTATGGGCGTGTGGGATTATTCAACCTAGCAAGATAACGGCGAATATCGCGTAGATAGTACTCAACAAAGTGATGTCTTTATAAATACTGAACTACGTCATTACTCCTCGTTTTAAATATGGGCAGATAATGCGTGGCTGCCAATCGTCAGGCGTTACATCTTGAGCATAAGTTGATAAGCCGCCTGGTGTAGTTGCTCGTATTTGACCAATTCGGCTGTAATTCCATCGGTTCCTAGTGATTTATGGTTTTTAAGCGGATGAATTACATGGACTGCTTCTTCCATGCGGTTGGTGGTGACAGCATTTCTCCGTTGTCTTTAGTTGGCAGGACCTTCAAATAGCCGATATTTTGGTTGTTGAGCAGTTCATCACCTGGTGCGGTTATTCTCTATACTTCTCGAGTTCACAGATTTGCTAGTCGTGCCAGGTTTTCCTTTTTTTCAGTCCGTGATTGGCCTCTTCGCGTGCCCGTTCCGTCACTAGCTGAAATTCATCGGTGAACCAACCGCTTTGACGTTTTTTTGGGACTGGGGCCAACTATGTAAGTATTAATGATAACGTTCTTCAGGTGGTTGTGAAGATCACTGACATTCATCAAGACTGGGAAGTAGCGGCATTCAATCAATATGTCGTCAATTTGATTGATGGTGGTCCCATCTAGAGAGGCTCATCTATCTTTGTGGACTGCTTTCCGCGCAAAACCAGGTATTTCCAAGAACCACTTTGTGCGATACTGCTAACTTAATAATTTGCGGACCGTTATCGTTGGTGTTATTATTTAAGCCATAGGAGCCAACGTGTCGTCCGAATATGAATTCTGTCCGTACTTGATTGATCTCCAGGTTTCATTTGGATATCATACTGGGACAGACTCTGAGGGTGCGCTCTAATACCTCGTAGAAGGTGTCAATCTCCGACTCAGCAATTTCCTCTATAAGGGCGTGAACGTTAATGAGGCTTATATGCCCTGGATGACACCGCAAGTCTTAAATTTGTATCTTGGGTGCCTGCCCAAGAATGGGGGTTCCTTGGACTACAACTTCGAAGGCATGTTGCTCTCCAACTGGTCCGGTCCGCCATTAAGTGGATGGTGGACTTAGGAATCCCTCAATTCCGAAACAAATTTTTTTTTACTGTAAGATCAGCCCTACATTGGGACAAGTTATCGACTAGCTGCTGGGCGGTATTCGGTCTGTACACGGAGCGCACGTTCCTTGAGAAAATGGGCAAATCGTTAAACCGATTTTGTTGCCGGGTCCTTCGGTGTAAAATCCATCCAGTTCGAACATCTTTCGTTGCCCCGTAACTTCGATTTCCTATGTATAGTTGTCAGTCCAACCAACTGTAAAATACTGTAAACTTATCCACATTAGCATTGCCTACTATGTAATATTTTCTCTAAAATACTGTAAACTTATCCACATTATCTCATTGCCTACTATGTAATATTTTCTCTAAAATACTGTAAACTTATCCACATTATCTCATTGCCTACTATGTAATATTTTCTCTAAAATACTGTAAATTCATATGTACCGGCCGACTAAGTATAGGTAAAAATTGTATAAAATAGGAAATATGAATTAAAAATACGTAGTTCGTTGGAACTATCGAACACAAGCCTAACGTGTTTTATTCTGTGGAGTCCTGGCAATTTGCTGCTCCCAAAATTTACACTGCTTGACTAGATCATTGTGGAGTTCAGGCAATTGCTGCTCCCATAGCTGGTTAGTCTGGAGTTTTGGCATTTAGCTGCTCCGACTAACCATAATCTAATTTACAAAGAAAGAAGAGTAAGGTATTGCCAAGTGGACTGGCAACAACCACATAAGGTGGCACATCACACAACACCTCAATAAACTATTATCCCGGGTGGATGTTTTTTGCGTTTCAGTTGCTATTGGAAAAACAATTTTGTCACACAGTAGGTGAATTATCAAATTGTTCTTCAGTAACTCAAAATTTTTTCGACACTACTGCAAATACAATTACTTCGTCGATTCCTTGTATCTGCTTTAAATACGTAGTATGGGGATTGGTTTCGTAATACTTTTCTATATGGTATATGGTCGAATTCCAGATACTACAAACGTTCCCGTAAAGCTTTGCTCTTTACAGACTTGATGCTTTGTATTGTGGATGAGTTTGCTGGATAATGTATAATTTATATTGATTACATAAACTGAGCAGTTGTGAGAGTTATTTTTGGATATAGCATGCTGTATCCTGCCCCTTATGATCCATATACGGTTACTTAGTTTTTCACTTAGTCTGTATAAGCCTCCTCTACTCTATTCTCTACTTTACGTTATCTACTCTCTATCTCAATGAAAACAGAAACCGATTTGGAAAACTTCTGTATCTAAGTTACAAAGTTCGACTCCACTTTAGCTTCATGTCAGTCAGTAAATCGTTTTTCCTGAAGGTGTCTTCGTCTACGGTCGAGAACTCCAGATATGAGCTTTAATTTGGATGGTGGTCATAACTTTTCTACCTTAACATTCCGATACATGTTGATCTTTATTTTGTTCTAAATCATCATCATCATCATTATCAACGGCGCAACAACCGGTATCCGGTTTAGGCCTGCCTTAATAAGGAACTCCAGACATCCCGGTTTTGCGTCGAGGTGCACCAATTCGATATCACTAAAAGTTGTCTAGCGTCCTGACCTACGACATCGTTCCATGTCAGGCAGGGTTTGCCTCGTCTTCTTTTTTTACCATAGATATTGTCCTTATAGACTTTCCGCACTGGATCATCCTCATCCATACGGATTAAGTGACCCGTCCACCATAATCTATTGAGCCGGATTTTATCCACAACGTGACGGTCATGGTATCGCTCATAGGTTCGTCATTATATAGGCTACGGAATCGTCCAAGGTCAAAAATTCTTCTGAGGATTCTTCTCTCGAACGCGGCCAAGTCTCCGAGGAATACATGAAGACTGGCGAGATCATTGCCTTGTACAGTAAGAGCTTTGACTCTATGGTGAGACGTTTCGATCGAACGAGTTTTTGTAGCTTTGTAGGCTCTGTTGGCTGCCAACGGCCGTGCGCGGATTTCATCATCGTAGCTGTTATCGGTTGTGATTTTCGATCCCAGATAGGAGAAATTATCAACGGTCTCAAAGTTGTAATATCCTATCTTTATTCTTCCCGTTTGACCAGTGCGGTTTGATGTTGTTGGTTGGTTGGTTTTTGGTACTGACGTTGCCTTGTCCTAAATAGTCAACTAAAAGTATGCCTTTATAGTCCCAGAAGATAGTTATGTTTATGTTTTTTTATTGTCCTTTATTACGCAGACGTAATTCTGGTGCTACCCCACATTTGGCTGCCCAGATTTCATCGTTCGTTTGTGGAGATTTCCCAAATTTAGATCCCAAATATGTTCAACGTCTTTCAATGTTCATGCTGCTATTTGACGTTTCGAGAGCTCGAAGACCGATATTTGGGCTTTGTCAAAGATTATAACCCATCATTGCACTTTTGGTACTTCAATGGTAAGCGAACCGCAGGTGGCAATAATTTCACCGAGGAAGAAATTTCTTCAAGGAGATATACCTCAAGCGTAGAAATGGTCAGCCTACTCAAAGGCAAAATTATTACCAGTGTTGGTTAAGTAGATGTTTTTCTAGGACATATGCCTTCCTACCTTCCGTGGTCGGGATGAATACAAATAACTGCTACATTGAATCCATCTGGACGCGTATAATCTTCGATTTCGGTGAGATTTCTATATTTCGTTTTATACGAGTTTGAGTTGGAATAATGGGGACCAGAAGAGTACTTAGTAGAAATCCTTTAGCAGTGTGAGCACCACTTGTTCCCTTCATCAGTGCTAACCAGTAGGAACAAGTGGTTCCCGAAATATCGGTATTTGCAAAATAAAATCCTCCACTAGCGAATAGAAGAAAACAAGTTTTATTATTTCAAATCCTTTAGCAGGTATCTTTTTGGGATCTTTTGATCTAAAGCCAATTGCTGATTAGCAAAAATTAAAATGCAAATAGATTGCTTGTTTGATTAATTTGACTTGAGTTTAGTCCCTAAGTGAGACGGATTGAAAGTGATGTTTGGTGTTGAATGTACTGTATATTTGTTCTGTTGGCTGATAATTACTCATAAGAATATTTGGCGTAAGTTGCCTCGATTTCTAGAAGTGCGTAGCTCTCTCTTGTTCGTCACATTTACTGTTGCAGCAAGAACAAGCAACACTCATTCGGTCTGATTTTGAAGTTCCATTTCATTGTGGTTAACTTTTTATACTATACTCTTAATATCTTTCAATGTGGGAAGGATAACGCGCACCTCGTCATGTATTAGCTCAACATATACCTACCCTGAAAACAACTAACTATATACCCGTGACGGCACCACAGGAAAATATCATCGTCCGAAGATCGAATGAAGATCAAAAGAATCGAAGCCAAGATAATTTATGAGAAGTCGACTTATATTTGTTTTATGTTAAGTACATTTCACCGTTTCAGATGAAGTTTCAGTTGCAGCCACAATATTTGGGTACATAAACAAACAACAAGCGGCCACAAATAACCAGTGAACTACTTCAAAGAGATTTCAATCATTACCAGAATCCATCGTGATCGCGATCTTCTGCGTTGTCCATAAATATAAATCTTGGATCCGCGATCAGAATGAAAGAATGAACGAGCAAAGGAACGGGCATGATCAGTGTAATCAGGCAATCTTTTGAGAAAGACAAACCAATCAGATTACTTATAGCCCATTTTCTGTTTGCTAAGAGTTAAACGGTTTCCCCCCATTAACTAAACCCCATGACATCTTTTCAACTAAATAGCTAGTCATTATCGATTATCAAGCTGTTCTATCATTCACACAGAGTGCTTAGATCTAGTCTCCATATGGGTATCTCTGATATATCGTCGATCATTTAGTTGTCACTCAATCAAACTAATTAAAGCAAATGTTTGGAGAATTGAAAAATGTATCGTTATATCGTAAAGCAGATATTTGGTTAATATTACTCCCATTAGTATTCACACTTTCAATAATTGGACCGCAACTCATTTGTTAAGTGATTCCAGCTAGGAAAAAATATGAGATAATTCCATATTACGGGCATGCCAATGGTCCTGATATCGCTGCGAACTTAGCTTTTGTGGAGGCCATTCTTCAACCAATCAAGGCAGGGTTGAATGGAATCCTCATCGGTCTGGCATACCGCCATTTTCGCCGATCAAGAAAATCAACGTGTTTATCAGAATCACGTATCTTATCCAACCGAAGAGCCGCGGAAGATTCGATCGATCAATACGGCTATAATTTCCCGGGAAGAGTTTAGCGAAGAGGTCAGTGTTCAGAGACGCGAATCTCAGACTCCCATGTTGCCGATCGTGTATGGGTACAATGTATTCCTCATGTCTGTCGATAATTGCCGGTTATATCCTCGCAATTGCTGGTTTTGAGCTACATAGTCCTTTGATTGGTTTTCGTTTCTTCACAACAACATAATTATGTAGTACAAGAATGCAATCTTGTTTGCCTGTAAGAGATTACCGCATATCAAAATTACCACGTTGGAGAACGCATACAAGGACTGAAGATCAGACGCGAACTGGACGAGCGATCTGAGAAGTGGGCGTTTTTGATCTCATCTTGGCGTTTTGTAGCAAATAAATCAAATAGCAATGGATTTTTGAAAGGAAATTATATATTGGTGAAATTATACATTTAGATCGATTGTAATTGTAATATTAAATAACAGAGCAGCGGAAATTGTTGGATATTCTATTTTTGGAATTCAATCTTATAATTACGTATCTTTTTTTTTTTTTTTTTTTTTTTTAAAATATAATTACGTATCCGTTCTGAATGAGTTGATGAGATCGAAACTGGTGGTTGAACAGGAAAATGATGAGTTTTGAAATTAAGTAACATCTATTGCTAATTATCCACAGAAGCTCAAATTATGTGTTGCTCGCTAGATGAATGAGATTTCAGTAACGTCTAGTTTACTCTATCTTCCACAGACCAGCCATATGTTGACTAATTAATACAAGCTTTGTAATTGTATACATATATCACTTGCATTCGAAGTGAGTGAGTGAATGGCTGACTTGGCCTACGACTGTTTAGTCAGAAAATAGAGGCTGACTAAACAGCCGTAGGCCAAGTCAGCCTCTATTTTCTGTCGTAGTACCTTATTTTGTAATTATTAATAATATAACCTTCCTTAATTTCCAATTAATGTTAGATTCTTGTATTCGTATGTTCTATACCTGGACACCGATTTGGGGAAGGATCTTGACTGTTTTTTAAGATTGCTTTTACTTTAGCTTAGGGTGTCCCGTTCACGATGGTAAACATTTTAATATATAGCACCACTTGTTTGAGGAAAATTGTCCCATGTAATGGTCACTCTATCTCTTACCGTTACAGAGTTATAGTGTTCTTCACAAATATTATCAAAAAGCTTGACCTCCCCAACAAAATCATAATTTCCCAGTGCCCCAATCATTTAATTTTGAATTTGACACCACTTTCGGAAACTACATAAATTTTCTTATAAATGAATATTTTTCCGATTGCAAAGGTCACCGTCACTCCGAAGATATAACTGTTCAAACTTTAAAGGAAGTCGGTTTTTCATCTAAATTTCAAAGCGCAGTGTTGTAACGATATTTTAAAGGCCGGCAAAGTTGACAAATGCTGTCTTATTATGTTAACTTTCGAAGGACATATAAAAATGATGTGCATAATTATGGGTCATTTATGAATATTACGCAAACGGAAACGTTAGTGTCGTGAAATGTAGATGGTATTGCCTGTCTGGTGCAATCTCCAATTATGTCTCGCTTACCTTTCTGATGCAAAATAAGGGGGGGGGGGGGGGTTGAGGCTTTCTCAGGATAGATTTCAAGTAGTATTGTGACTATTACGTACCGCACTTACGATATTTGTAACTGATACTTCAAACAACCCGAGCTCCGCCCCCATTACGTATCATTTAAGACTATAAATTGCAGTTTATGGTAAATCATAACTAATTAACTTTTAGACAGAAAACTGTAGAAAAGTTCAGAAATAATTTCACTTTTAGAATACACCTATTAATTTACGTAAATTGTAAGGCCCAAAAGGTTCAAATGAAATTATAGAAAAGACTTTACGAAGATCGGTCAAAAGGTAGTATAGGTCTCAGGATGGAAACACGGATTGGTACTCACAATGGAGTACAGCACTTGGGAAGCGCTTGCTAAACGAATACCGACGGCTCTACTATCAAACCGTTTATCCACTTCAAAAGACAGTAAAAGATAGAGGCGAATTCCATACGTTTAAAAAACTATGAAAAGGCTATACTCATTGTTAATCCAAATTGGGGTTTAGTATAAGGCTGAAAATTATACTCGAAAAAAATACTCGGTCAGGAAGCCACGAAATAAGGCTTGGATTGAATAGAACACACTACGGCAAGCTCGGCAAAGAAAAAGAATAAAAAATTATTTCATGGAATATGCACTTCGTGTACCGAATGGGAGCTGCTAAGCAGTTTGCTGACACCCTGTCCAAAATCCTGATGAAAGGCAACTATACCAAATATAATCCTTATCGCTATGTTATGTATTTAGAGTAGATTTCCTAATTATCCAAAAAATGAAGTCTGCCTTTACGGCTTTTAAAGTATATGCAAACGGCTATGCACAATGTACAAGCAAGGCATTTCAAAATATCAGCCTCATAAGCAATCATGTACTTACAGAGGAAACTAGAGTTTGGAGAAAGATACATCCTACGAGGCAACAGTACGAACTCTCCAAGTTCGTCCAGATATGACCTAAAAATCATACTTGAAGCCAAGCTGGAAGCACCACGCTGTCATCCACAGTTTGCATGAATGTACCAACAACCACCGACTATGGATTATTATAATTAGCAATATTAGACGAAATGGTTGTCTTTGCCGAAAAGGATCCACAAATACAAGTGGATCTCTCTACACTTTCAACTAAATCGACCACGTGTTAATGGAACACCATCACTTTTGAACTTTGTTGAATGATGGAATATATATGGGGGGGGGGGGCAAAATGGATTTTCGGATAACTCAACCTTATAGCTGCCAGATACCCGGAGGTGAATCATCAATAGCTGACCTTCGGAAGATTGTTATCATTGGTACTGCGATAAAAACCTTTGGTTCAAGTTGCAAAGAAGAGTCCGACGACGAAACAACGGAACAGAAGAGTACTGCATATTAGAAAGTATATTTCAAAGAACGTAGGCACACGCAGTAACCTATTGCGAAGCAGTTTCACGAGCTCGGTAAGTACAGGGAGTAACGCAAGCAGTTGTTTTATCAACAAGGCAAGTTTTATCAACAAACTTACAGGATGTAATCATATGCACCTCAATACTTATCCTATCAAGACAGAGAAGGGAGATTTGATTTCAGAGCGTATATCATATTAGAGCGGTTGAGTATTGAGTGATGAACTTCTCAACAACCAGAATATTGTCTAGTTTGAGGTGCCATAAAATAAAGATAAATGTTGCCACCAATCATGAAAGAAATGGTCCATACAGTCCATAGGCTTAAGAACCACAAGTCGCCAGGAGCCGATAACATTGCAGCAAAAGACATTACATAAGGAGGTGACCAGTTAAACCAACTTATCAGGTTATGCGCAACGAGACACTATCTGTCTTAAACGAATCGGAGGCCGAAACTCGGTACTTTAGGTATAAAAGATTTGTCAAAGACTATTAACATACACCCTGAGATAATAATCATTCAGGAAATTGACGCAAGCAACCATTCACAATCTCGGACGTATTAAATATTTATAAAAAACCTTCCTGCTCGCAGCATACAATCCTTTGTAAAGCATTCCATAGATACCAAAACAAAATAGCAGCCTAAGGTGAAATGATCCGCAAAACGCTTAACAATAGTAGTATCACCAACGGCGCAACAACTGCCATTCGCTCTAGCCTTGCTTTAGTTCGGAAATCTCTCCGATTTTGTGCCGATCGTTTATAAAATTCGACGTTATATAGACTAGGGAATTGTCCATTCTCATGTAGGACACCAAAAATTCTTCGAAGGACTCTTATCTCAAACGCGATTAACAGTTCGAAATTTTTCTTGGCAGGAGCCTAGGTTTTCGAGGAATATATGAAGATCGGCAAGATTGTCTTGAACAGCAAGAGTTTTGACCCTATGGTAAGATGTTTCGAACGGAACAGTTTTTGTTGTCTGTCAACAGTCATACGCGAATTGCATTATCATAACTGTTATCGGTTGCAATTTCCAACGGCTTCAAAGTTCTATTTTCCAATCTTTATTGCTTTCAATTGAAAAGTGTTACTTGATGTTGTTGTTTCTTGCGCTTTTAGTCCTAACTGTGCCGCCATATACTTCGTTTTTGGGACTATGCGACCTAGTAAACTACCGGAGAATATCTTGTAGACGGTACTCAGCTGCGTGATAGTTCTGCCCTGCAATATTGCATGATATCCACCTATTTATGTATGGATCAGACAATGGCAAATTCTATCGATGTCTGGCCACTTGTGATTCCAAACCAATAAATTGCATGGACTGTTTCTTCAACGGTTGGTGGTGACAGAATTTGTCCTTCGTCTTCAGTTGGTGGGACCTCCAACTCGCCGATATTTTGATTGTTGAGCAGTTCATCAAAATACTCAACACGGCGCTCTAATATGCTCATGGGACCGTAAATCATCAAGGTGTATATGACATTATCCTGCTGACTTGTTGGTAGAATTTGCGTCCCTCGTGCGGCTGCTCCCTTTACTTCTTGGCTTTACGAACTAGTTGGTTTCCCCAGGTTTCCCATACTGCTCGACGTAGGTCATGACAGGTCTCCGCATGTGCCCGTGTTCTTTGATATTAGTGAATTGCCCGGCAATGACAATTTTTCCGTTCCGTTCTTAGATTAGAATTATCGTTGAATCGACCGTTCCGATTTTTTTGCAATTTCGGCCAAATATGTTTGCAAACGTATCAATGATAACGTTCTTCAGGTGGCTGCGAAGAGTATTTGTCGATGCTTCACCTCCGAGACCTCTATAAGTTGCGGTTATTGCCGTATATATTTTTTCCCCTTATTGGTGTTACAATGGACTTTGTTATGAGCTGCAGTTTTTACTATCACATGATTATCAGACGGGATTCAAAGGGATGTTAGTATTAAAGCTCGGAGTACCATGTCACCAAGCTAATGACCTGAATCTACGTTGGCTCTCGCATACATTCTGATATTCATTAAGGCTGAGAGGTTGTGTCGTCCAATCAACACATAGTCAAAAATTGGCCCCGTCTGGGATTTGTGGATTTCTTTCCGCGTAAACTAGGTACATCCCGTCATCATTCCTTATGACACTGTGAAAGTCGTAGTAGAATAATCCATTGCCATTGGTAGTTTTATGCAAGATATACTAGGAGCCGACTGGGTATCGGTTAGCTGTTGAGTAGTTTTTGGTCTGTGCAAGGGTGAACGTTTCATGAGGAAATGCGTAAATCATTTTTCCGCTTTCGCTGCTTGATTCGTCGTTGTAGAATTAATCCACTCCGAAATGCAATACTTTTGGACAATCAAAAGAATGGCACCTAAAATCTTCTCTGACAATCAGGTGAGAAGTAATACTGAAGCCATTCACAACATAGTTTCCTTAATACCTATAATGGAAAAATAATAATAATAATAATCGTTGGCGCAACAATCCATATTGGATCAGGGCCTTAAAGTGTGTTAGAGCACTTCATTCAAGACCGTAACGGTACACTAGGAGGCAATGTGGTCAGTATTGCGCTCGCCCGAGATTATTACCCTGATTTCACTCAGGTACTCATTCACAGCTGAGTCGACTGGTATCCGACGTCAAATCATGAAACAAATTCCACTGCCACCAGTGAGATTTGAACCGCGACCTTCCGTACGACAGCCTTGCGCTCTAACCACTCAGCTATCCGGACACTGGAATGGAAAAATGGTTGCCGCAATAACCGTAGTCAACAAAGGTCGCGGAGGTGAAGCATCGACAAATGATCGTCACCTCCACAGAAGAGCGTTATCCTTGATTCGGCCAAACATACTTGGCCCCAGTCGCAAGAAAAGTTGGAATGCCTAGTTCACAGTTGAATGTAAGCTAGCAACCGAACGGAAGAATGCCGCATACCGAGAAATGTTGCATTCCTGAAGAACACGGCACACGCAAAGACTTATCATGAACTCCGTCCAGTGGAAAACCGACTTTACAGACGGAAAAAGAAAGCCTGGGAGAACCAATAAGCCCTTTCAACTCAAAAAAAAAAAAAAAACAGGGAGCAACCGCACCAAGTTTTACTAATAAGTCAGCATGATGAAGCCTTATACACTTCGATGCTCAGAGGGAAATCTGATTTCCGACTGAATGGGCATATTGGAGCGATGGGTTGAATATTTTGATGAACTGCTTAACAACCGGAATATCGGCGAGTTGGAGGTCACGCCAATTTAAGACGACGGACAGACAATGCCACCATCAAGTTTAGAAGAAACAGTCCGTGCAATTCATCGGCTTAAAAATCAAGTCACCAGGAGCCAATGGAATTACAGCCGAACTGGTTAAATGTGGAGTCGAACAACTACACCAAGCGGTTCATCAACTTATTCTCAAGATGTGGGACAGAGTAGTAATGCCTCGCGTTTGGTAATGAGGCATTATTTGTCCCATACATAAAAAGGGAGATATAACACAGTGCAACAATTATAGAGGTTTCACGTTGCTAATCTGATCCATAAGAAATTTTCCGCTATCTTGTTAGGTCGGATAGCCATACCCCTTGAACATCATTGGTCCCTACGAAAGGAGCATCACTCCAGGAAAATCAGCAAAAGATCATCATTTGTTCTTTGCGGCTAGCGATGGAAAGACTATTGGAATATGGGCATCAGTTGCATCACCTATTCATCAACTTTAAGGCCGTCTCTAACAGCATAGCACTATCTACTGGCCTATGCTAACATTATGGATAACATGAGAAGAAAAAGCTGGGACGTATAAACTGCTTTCATCGAGCAGGCGGAACGAGGTCTTGGGTTCCACATCATCGTCAACGACAAAAGAAATAATAAATAACATCAAGTCGCACTGGTGAAACGAGAAAAATAAAGATAGGAGACTATAGCTTTGACACCATTGATAATTTCTCCTATCTAGGATCGAAAAGCACAATCGGTAGGTAATAGCTTTGCTGATAAAATCTGCTCCCAGTTATTGAGACTATGTCAGCTTACAAGAACTGTTCCCCTCGAAACGTCTCACCATAAGGTCAAAGCTCTTACTATACAAGCCAATTATCATGACTAATCTCGGAAACCTGGGCTTTAGCAAGAAAAACTCTTCTGCCGTGTTCGAGAGAAGAATCTCTGAAGAATTTTTGGCCCCCTACATGAGAATGGACGATTCCGTAGCCGTAAAAATCTATAAGCGATATCATAACCGTCTGGTTGTGGATAAAAGCCGACTGAATAGGTTCTGATGGGCGGGTCACTTAATTCGTATGGAAGAGGATGATGAAGCCCGCAAAGTCTACAAAGGCAATATCTATGGTAGAAAGAGAAGAAGAGGCAGATGCTACCTTAGATGGACCGATGGTGCAGGCCAGGACGCTAAAAAATTTTTAGGGATATCGAATTGGTGGACCTCGGCGGATGCCGGTTGTTGCACCGTTGATGATGACGATGGAAAGAGTGACAACCTTCATTGCATCGGAATAGTCAATACTTTACCATGTAAAATAGAATGAACCATGGTTTCATTCATCGGGACTGTTTCCTTCAATAGTGAAACTTGTCAGAATTTGAGAGTGGAAGTAAAAGTTGAGCTCTGAGAAAAATAGTTTAGAAGTTTCGGCATAGTGGGTGCTATATAAAGTCGAGTGGCAGATGATGTCAGCAAAGATGAAACAGGCCAACAAACTAGTAAAATGTCTAAAGAGGTAACACATATCGAGGAACGTTCAGCACAAGAGAGTAAGAGTAGATTTAGAGTGTGGTGGCGGGTGGGATAGTCCGCACGACGGAATTTCTTTTCAAAGTAGAGGCATCGGGTGGAATTTCGTTGGACTTTTCCGATGGCAAAACAATCACAGTTGTGGGAAAGGGACCAGATCACGGAGCAATACTCAAGATGTATGAGTGAATTTAGAATTGTTAAGGAAGAATGGACCAAATCAAATTTAGAGAGGGTATGCAGTATAAAGCCAAACATTTTGGAAGCGCAATTGAAGAAATGCATGCAATTTCTCTGGAAGCGGAGCTTATTGTTGAAAGTTAGATCATGGATGAAGCTCGGATATGCGATTAAGAGTGGCTAAGTTTGACTGAAGGGACACACAGTCTTCAGAAAAAGCAATGGATGAAAAAAGCTTAAGCTTAAAGCAAACAAAGAACCGCGAAGAGAGTGAGAAGGTGTTTGATGAAAAATTGTAATGGAACCAAATTTTAACCATGCGGAACACCAGAAGGGGGGGGGCCGGGGAGGGGGGGGGGGTATCGGAATATGCAACCATCAAAAGTAGCACTGCAGCAATGGTTAAAGAGGTAGGAGGCGGGTCATGTGACAGGAGAATATAAAGAGAGGGGCCGTTTACTGAATGTGAAGGAATTCATAGACTACATGTACTCACCAAATTTCGTGACAATAGCCTTAGCCGTTCCCGAATAAATCGGATGTGGCTGGAGTGTCGATTCTAGTAAGGTTTTGTTTTACACAAAACATTGAGTTCACTGTCATCTTTCATTGCGGAAATTGCTTGGGATGATCTTTTCGTTGCTTGGTTAAGAATGTCACCAACGACTTTTCTTGCAGCTGACGTCAGTGTATTTGAAGAGAAGTCTTCAGACTCTCTCTTCATAGATAACACTGAGTTCGCCATCTCTTGGTGTTTTTGCAAACTTTTAATTGTTGTGCTAAGGTAGTGTATGTCTGATATGGTGGTGAAATCGTTGCTTGGCAAACCGGGAATTTGGGGCGAAAACGATGTCGAAAATATTTGTGACATAGCTGATCTGCTTCAGGGCATTACAGGATCCATGTTGGCGTTGAGCCCAGAACTGTAGATGCTGCTGTTTTACATCGCGTTCCATATTGGAACGAAGGGGAAAACCGGTTGCACAATGTTCATTTCTATTCCATAACGATGATATTTTTGCCGCAGCTGGCTGCATGGAAGTGTGCCAGAAAAAACAGTAAAGAAATAACCAATCAACGTATCGGCCAAAGTGTGAATCTTTATGTCGCAAAAATGATTGTATTTAAGCGGCATAGGGAAATACTTGAGGTAACTCCTTCGTTGGTGCTTGCCTTGGGTAAGTAGTCGGTTGATCTGGCCTCTTGTCGGCTTCTGACTATTTCGATTGTTTTTTGTGAAGCCTTAACATTAAGTCGTGACACGCTTTGCTTGCCCACACTGGGTGACAGTGGTGAAGTCCCCAATGTAAAGGCTTATTAATTGTAATTATTTAGTAATGACATTTTTGTTTTCAAGGAAATAATTCTACATTGAAAAACTTTGAGAAACGACAACTCATTCTCTACCATGGTATTTCTTACAAAGGTAATCATTTACCTTAAATAGGAATTGGAGTGGATGGGGTCACTCTCGGACTATAGGAGGTATAATCACTCTTCTTTCAGTGTCCAATTGTACGGATGGTGCAGAGTCATCCCCTAAACCCCATAGATGCATTTAATAGAATGAGTAAAAGAAACGAGTGTAATAAAGGATTTGGTTTTTAAATTCTCCCAGGCGCGGAATAAGGTGGACTGATAACCATAAAAAACCAACAAAATGCAACGATTTGGTGAAGAAGCCAAACAAACAACAAGAAAATAAAAGTAACAATTGGTGCAACCGGTATTGCTTAGTGTATTACCAAACCGATAGGATTGAAGAAACCAGTGCATAAGAGCTTGAAAAACTTCAAAACCGAAACTCCTAACCGCTTTCCATACAAAGTAGTTGGGCAGATAGCAGTACAGTTAGTTGAACTTTAACACTGGTATTTTAAAAAGGGTAGTTGAGACCAATTGAATAACAACAATTATAATACAACACCGGTCATGTCCCAGAAAAGACACAGTTAATAAAACCACTAGCAAACAAATGAACCATTTAATTCAAAAGGGAGAAGTACACTCTGCCAGCATATCGCATGTCCAAACAGAACAGAAAAGGAGAGCAGTCACCACGACCGCTACTTAGCGGCACTATTTTAGGGGGAAATTCAGTAGATAAGCTTAACGCTGTATATGAGGGAGCGAAAAAATTAAATAATTTAACTTATCCAGATTGGCAAACATTGAACGATCACTTTAGGCGCACTCAGTTTAAGAGAGAACAAAAGTTGAGCGAAATTAAAGACTCCATCCAGAAATTTAGAGACCACTTATTGCACAAATCCCTCTTCTTACCTACTTACTGCTTGTCTATGTGTCATTCACAGACACTTTTCTCAGAAACGCCAAGCTAGGTACAAATAAGCTTATATAAGAAATATACAAAACCTTTCATAAGCGCTGAGTTTCCGGCGTTTTACTTCTATTTTTCATCATCATCATCATCATCAACGGCGCAACAACCGGTATCCGGTCTAGGCCTGCCTTAATAAGGAAATCCAGACATCCCGATTTTGCGCCGAGGTCCACCAATTCGATATCCCTAAAAGCTGTCTGGCGTCCTGGCCTACGCCATCGCTCCATCTTAGGCACGGTCTGCCTCGTCTTCTTTTTCTACCATAGATATTGCATTTATAGACTTTCCGAGCTAGATCATCCTCATCCATACGGATTAAGTAACCCGCCCACCGTAACCTATTGAGCTGGATTTTATCCACAACCTTCCGGTCATGGTATCGCTCATAGATTTCGTCTTTATGTAGACTACGGAATCGTCCATCCTCATGTAGGGGACCAAAAACTTGGTGAACTTAAAGAGGATCGTACCTCTTGCATTTACCTCTGCATCACGGATCACTTTCTCGAAGGCCAGGTTAAAGAGGACCCATGATAGGGCATCCCCTTGTCGTAGACCGTTGTTGATGTCGAATGGTCTTGAGAGTGATCCTGCTGCTTTTATCTGGCCTCGCACATTGGTCAAGGTCAGCCTAGTCAGCCTTATTAATTTCATCGGGATACCGAATTCTCTCATGGCCGTGTATAGTTTTACCCTGGCTATGCTATCAGCGTTTGTTTCACTTCCGTCTAGGTTACTCTCTTTCCCGAACTTTTCCAGACTTCATACTTGTATTTTCATTGGACTGCTTGATTTCTTTCAGGTGTGAAACTAGCATTGATTGGTTTTTAGGAGCGCTTAATGGCTCCGCGTCATCAAATCCAGGAGAGGAAGACCATTGGAGTTTCTTCTGGAAGGAGAGGAAGACTGTTTGAGTTGCTTTCTGGGCATGCTGCGGCTGGATTCCGCTGACGGATGGTAAATTACGGCACGCCGGTTAAGTAAATGCTGTTCAGAATTAGCTTTCGTTGTGAATGGATAATTATAAACTGCGCATTCAGAAGGATAACCGTGATTATGCGTTCTCATGTGTTGGGTGAGAGTAGTCTTATCTTTGGTGAAATGTGGGTGCATATTACACCAATAAGACTCTACTTCTGTAGTCTTCAGATGCACTCGATAGTGTCTTTTCAGCGCTCTAAATTAGGAAAAACTGTAGTATAGAACGTGCATGGAAAGTCGCCTCCAAGTTTCATTTTCAGTAACTCTAATGTGAAATTGTCTTGCGCTTCTTCTTCATCTCCTCCTGGCAGATAATGTTTGATGGAGTATTTACAAAACTCTTAAAATTCTTTTGAAAACTATTCGACGAGGAGATCACTTTCAAAGTCGGCAAACTAGCTAAGCCATTAGATTCGTTACAATTATAATTCGCAGACTGCAGTGTCTTCTCAAAATCAGTTTTCACATTTGTTTCTCTTGACTTCTTCGATATTCAGGGAGATGGCATTGTGTTGATCAAACTCATATGCGACTTTGGAGCTTATCCGTGCCTGTTTTGTTTTGCTTCGTCGTGCACAGTTAAATTTGCTTTTGCTGTCCATTTTGATAAGTATGATTTGGATGGGTAGCAACCTGCTTTCATTTCCACTGATTTTATCACTGGTGATGCATTTTTTTCTCAATCGAAGTTCCTAGAGAAACTTCTGTTGACTATTCTGCCACCATTATCGTTAGATGCGGTACATCGCTACCGTTGTTTCCGGCTTTGACATCGCTAATTGTACCATTTTGTACAGCTGCTAGCGCACCTATGTTGTCACAAGCTCTTCATGGAGCGAATCGAGCTAGCTTTGAAGGCTTATGAATTCCTCTTTTGAAGGTCTTCCTGTTTCCATCATATCAGGTCCGCCTTCAATTTGATCTGAAAAGATAGTACGAAAATTATGACGAATAATTTTAATAAATAATTTTCTGTTTTGGCAAACCAAATAGAATTTTTGGGTTTGCTTATTCAGCAGAAATGTTATCGATAGTTCAAACTAGGATGACGAGGGCGGACCTTAGGTCACTTTGCACCTTGCTGAATGTTCCGCAAAGGTATGCGAATACTTTACTAGAAAAGTACTTTGATGTCGGAACTTCCTTCTGATATTCGAAAAATCTACAGTCAAATATACTAACTAAATATTCGCTTTTTTCTTATACCACTTTTGTATCTTCGCTAATTGTCATTACTGCAAATTTTAAATGACATTACGCATATACGACAAATAGGTTGCCCTGGACTTTTCGATGGAAAACAAATTGTGAGCGGGCAAATTTTCTGAACAAATTTTGGCAACATAAAATCATTAACAATTTTGCAAACGACTTATTATGCCTGGAGCCGCATTTATTTATTTTTATCATAATTTGAATCTATTTTTGTTATTTGGTGATTTATTCCGCTTTCTCTAGGTAGGTCTCCAATTATAATGAGTTATGGGAAGAATTTCTTTGAAATTGAGTGGTGTTTTGACAAGGGTGGGATAATGGGTGCATTCGCTTTCATACGGTTCCAATTTTAATTCAGTTCATAATTTATTTCAAATGTCATGTAAAACAGAAGAGATACTGTTCTAAATTAGCTTATTTCATTGTACTATATATGAAAATAAAATATTTTCTTAAATTTGCTGTTGCATAAATATTTACAAAACGTGACAAATTTCAACAATTGGGACCCCTAATAAAGCTGATAATTACTTAATATTCACTTATCGTCGATGTTTTTTCAATTCATCTATTCATCCAAAAATCAACAAGTTATCATTTTTCAAACCTTTTCCTGACCTACATAAACAATTCCCATTGAATTCAGAGTCATCCTTCCTACGAAATGCGAACAACCTGTAATTTTCTTGGCTTCTGCCATCATAAATCTTTGCCGGCATGCTCCGTAGTAAGTTTGAATGGGAATGGCTGGTATCAAACTTGTGTTCATTGTTTACTCACAACGCTAATCAGCTGAAGGTCGTTGCCGAGTTCAAGGAAAAGAAAACCAAGCGAACAAACAACGAACCACATGAGAAATGAAAAATGACAAACTTACGCCACGTAGTGTGTAAATGACATGTCATGTCTAGATCACGTCAAATAATTCTTGATGATGATGATGATGATGACTTGCAGCCTTTTCAATGACGACATATCGCAAGATGGGGTAATTGGACACTAGGATTATCTCTCCAAGGAAAAAGGTTCCTAGAAGTTAATGGCCACCTTGAGGTATAAGGAAGAATAGGCGTAGCTTGGGTAGTATCATACACTACTTCAGCCCAGGAGTCTCTCCAAGACATAAACCTCTTTGGAAAGCACGGAAGCGGCAACTCCAGGGAAGGTGTATTGAACTTATAATGATGTAACGATAGTAGACAGTTCCCAGACAATGACGACAGCATTATCTGTTATACTTGTCTCTCTATACACATGTTCACCTCCTCTACAATTCGTAAGAACAACTCAGCTGATACATTGGGCTGAGTACATATCCTTAATGTACACGTATTTTGCTGTGGTCATTCTCCTCTATGCGCTAGAAATTGTCTGATCCCTCCATTAAAGATGATATATAGTTAAGTGATTATTCATTGTATTTAGATCCCATGAAGGATAAGGCTCTGATACAGAAACCGAGAGAAGTTTCCTTGCTCGGATTATTTGACTTAGTATTCATAGTGTGAATCGATGAGTGAATTATTCCATCATTTTACATCTTTTTCAAGGATTACTGGGGATTATCGGCACCTTTATGTGAAGTCATATTCTGGTGAGAAATTATGAAAGGAGACATGGACTAGTTGTACGACTGCTATAAATCAATATACCCATGAGGATAAAATAGTCATATGGGGTTTCTTGAAGACAGCGTCCTGATAGGATTGGTTGACTCATGATACTTTCAACTTTATGATTATTTTGCCAATCTATGTCGAGTTCCATATAATACACCAAGTAATTTATTGCGAATAATGGTGAACAGTATTCTTTACATAGATAGATGGACACCAAACAGATAACAAATCTTCTGTGGTGCTGTTAGAAACAGATCATAGATGGTAGCCCCGGCCAACAAATTAGATCCCTTTTGATGACTGAATTTCTGAATATGTAATTCCGCTTAAATTCTCTTTCCTGAGACACTCGACATGTGGGCAGAAGTGAACATCCGTATACCAGAAACTTCCCTTGTCGCACACTTAATGTATTAAACGCTATAGAAAATGGTGACAGGAAATTCTCTCCGGATATTCCGATTTCCCTTCGGAATTACATGTGTACCGTGAAAATATATTTCATTGTGATACACAGAAAGAAAATTTCTTATGCTTAAGATAAAGTTCCTTGTTTTCTAGAGTACCAGCAAAAGTAATACATATAAGCATGTTGTATATCAGGTTGTACATTTTTAATGTTGATAATGTATTAGAATCGCTTAGAACAACGCCAACGGGGGCCCAATGGGATTTCAATTTTCTGTTCAAAAGGGGAAAATAATATTTTGGGGGTTAGTATATTGCTGTGTAGGATCGAATAAAATGACCTGCAATTTTGAGGGTTCAATGTCATTTTATACATTAAATTCCCTGCTCCATACAAAATGGACTCAACATAAGATGTAAGTTTGAAGCAGTTTAACTTACCATTATTAACCATCAAAACTTTTCTACCAAAAATCTTTATAGGGGTACACTTCTGTGGGTATGATATGAAGGCAACGAACCGCTATTTTATCTGATTTGTAGGTAATGATAATATATCTGTTCGATCTGATTTGTAGATAATGCGCACCTGGAAGAAAAATTACCCAAAAACTCTAATGGTAATGGTCGATTCATTTTAAATTGTGGATAAGGAGATGAATGAGAATTAAGATCGGCTGGGGAATAGGGATGGCAAAGTAGGTTAGGAATGAAGAAGGTCGTTTTATTTGGGTGAATGAACGTATTCAGTACCCTGCGTGGGGCCCCAATCTAACCTTGATGTCAAAGCGACTGTTATCATTTCTGTAGGGAATGAGTATATAAAGTAATTGCCCGGACTGATCTCAATTCCTAGTCACTAGACGTCTAATAGACGATCTCGTTTGACACGTACTTCGTGCTCTTTTGAAATTGTATATCTTCTTTGTCTAGGAAATGTGTCGGCCGAAAGTGAGAAGTGATTGGATTAACGGTTTTCAGCATAATATCTTCACAATCGAGGAAGTGCGGTTTGTAAAGCGGAATAAGGGGTACATCGATTCTAAGGCGACATTTATATGATCCAAGTTCCAGTTTACAGTAATTTCACGGTAGACACTCTCTATGGATGTAGGAATGCGAGACGTATGGATTCTCAAGGGAGTTGGACAAAAATATATGGCTGCCAAAAGTCTGAAAAGTGCATAGCGCGACAATCACAACAACCACACCTACACGCCATCGTTTATGGTTTGCTAAAAGTTGCTCCAGCTACCTGGAGGAGTTCTCCTGAAGATTACGCTCTTCCATTACCGTTCTGCACCATGTGTTTCTGGGGCGGTTCCCTCATTTGCCTTCTTAAGATGATGGGTTCAATTACACGGCGCAACCAGCAATTGAAATGTTAAACTTCAAATCCTTCTGAGACTTTACCTTCGTGCAGCGTACGACATTTCACGCCCTGATAATAACTATTAATTTCTTTGGAATCTTGAATTCCCAGGATTTCTAAACGGCCAAAAATCTGCAGAAACTGCAGTGGAAGCAATAAATAGCTTTACGGGGAAACGTTTCTGAGCAGAGTCTTCAATCGCTTTCAATCACCGTCCCGCTCCTACAATTGTGCAATCAGCCAGATTTTGTGACGCCTCTTCTGGAAGTCGGTGGCAACCTAAATAGCGTCGAGAAATAATAATAATAATATGAATCGTTGGCGCAACACCCATATTGGATCAGGGCCTTGAAGTGTGCTAGAGCACTTCATTGAAGACCGTAACGGTATACTACAGGATTACAGTACCTTGTAGGAGGCAATGTGGACTGGTATCCGACGTCTAATCACGATACAAATTCCACTGCCACCAGTGAGATTTAACCGCGACCTGTGGTCTAATGTGTCTGTCATCTGGTCAACAATAAAGCCTTCCTACTGCCTTTTCTCCTGGACTGTATTCCATCGCCTTTAGATAGCAAGGCTTCTCCTCTGGGTCGTGGGTCTGCATCGGAGCCAGTGCCTCATTGGGGTAAAAGTGCAATACATAAATAATAAATAATATTGACATGGTTGCGACTCGTCGGAGGTATTGAAAAGGGAAACATATAATGGTATGTCAGCGAGTTGCTTCACTACTAACTCATTCAAAGCCGGCTACTAAAATTATTCAAAAAATCTACCATTTTACTCCGTCACTTTTGTGATATATTGGTGTGGTAATTGGATTTACATAAAATAGCAGGCTATAGTAGACTGGCTATATTCTATTCACTACAATCTTAAACTTCAAACTCGGTTGCACAAACGCTTTGCGTATTTTGAAGCTGAAAAATTACACTGCATTTACGAAATGGTCTAATTATAGCAGTACAAACGGTTGCATCTGTCATAACAACCAGTGTCAAATTAAACGTATCGTCGTCAAAAAATGGTTATTTGGTGTCGTATATAATTGTGCCAGTATATCGGGAAAATCAGTAATATTATAATATTGAATTAAATGAACGCTCCTCTTTGACTTTCTCCCAAATCAATTAAATAACAAGTCGGAAAACCGGAAGCTGGACGCTTTAGGTATGAACGGTTTTGTGTGTTTTGTTATGAAGACATTTGTGTGAACATCTGTCCCATTAGTACTTAGCACGTAATATATGCATATATTGCGTGAGAATATCCAACTGATATTGACATTCAAAGTCTTGAATTTGCAAAGAAGCGACAACTTTGACCTATTATAACTTTGTTAGTTATAGTGCGATTTCTACCAAACTTGGTAGGAACATGCTATATATTATAGCCTGCGTTTCTGCACTGGATACTAGGATGACCTTAGCGGGTGTTTTCCAACCAATTATATTGGCATGGAGGATATTTGGGAGCCTAGACACAATATAGTGGCAGCCCCATGATTTTTTTCAGATTTTTGGGTTGGGCGATTTCTAACAATGGATCCGTTAAAAAAATGATCACTTCCATTTAACATGTGCCCTTTTTGAGTTCTCTAAATTTCCGAAGTTTTGACATCTAATTTCTAGAGCCCGCCATCCGCGTAGGGTTACGCCGGAAGAGGCTGCAATTCACCCGTCCACCAGTTGAACTGAATGCACCATCCACGTAGCGGCAAGCTGCAACATCATTAGTTCAACTACCACTTTAGGAAGGTTGCAATGAGTGGGTGTTCATTGGTGCTTTAGTTGAAATGGAACAGAGCTTATGCTCAAATAATATGCTGCCAATGGTGAGCCGAGAAAAAGCTTCAAAAATCCACAAACCTTTCACTGTTATCGTTGCGGTCACCAAGACTGATAACTGGTAAAGAATATCAGATGAAATCGGCCATACTTCACAGACCAACTTTTGAAAGTTCCTAATAAAAAATATTAACTTCCGATATTTAACATATTTATCTATTGCATCTTTGCATGAAATGAAAGCAAGTTTCAGCCATTCAGTTCACGCCAGGAAATGTTTCAATTATTCACTGGAAAACTACGATCGGAAATTTCCTTGCATTTTCCGGGACTCAAACTAGTGAAAAACGAACAAGAGATTAGATAGCAAAAATAAAATCATCACCCCAATGAGCCGTAAGTTTGAAGGTGGGTACATAGTCTTAGAACTTGACAAAATAAGACTATCGTAGAGTGCACCGTAAATATATCACCATCCATGTCAAGCATGCAAGTCTTTCTAGAGCTTAATTGCTTGATTAAAATGTTTGTGGTAAACTATTCACCCTGAACAATAGGTCATCTATTAAAGCGAACCTTATTATCTATAATCAACGTTCATGTTATCAAATATATGGTCAGCAAAATATGCATATAACATTATCATCCGTCATCGCACTCTCCCTATCTGCAATAATGGGCAGTGTATCGAAGGCGTCGATCTATTATTATATCTAGGAAGCGTGGTTTCCGCCGACGGTGGAACCAAACAGGATGTTGCCCGAAGCATTAACAGTGTTTGATCCTCCTTCGACGTCTTGTCTAAAATCAAATGGAAATACAGCTATCTCACCACCGAGATCAAGTTGAAGCTGTTCATGCTAGTGTTCTCTCTGTGTTGCTGTATGGGAGTAGTACATGGAAAGTGACCCCCACTATAACTCGAAAGCTCCAAGCCACAGTTAGATACTAGACAGCTACCTCACTCCCCCTTGCCCCTCAAGGGGGGAGATCAGTGCGAGTACACACGATTTCAAATTGTTTTGCCCTTGAGCATGAGTGAGATGTACCGAAAACCCGATCAGCTGTGTTTGACATACCGCCCGGACTTGCCAATGTATTAGTGAGATCGGCAAGTTTTTGCTTATGTATAAGTGAATACGTGAAACAACTTTTTGCTATATGGGTGAGCACGCCGTAGTACCAGAATAGCAAAAGCTCACCGATCTCTCTCTTACCTATACGATTTGACGAAGATTATGCCTTTTCCTTGTTTAGCGTCTCTGATGTGTACAGATAAGCTTCTGCAAGCACATTTGCAAGTGGGGTCATTTTTGTAAGGGTACTGCCTATAGTAGATCTACTGTGCTCCAAGCCTGATACTAACACAAGCGAAGAACTTGGTCGGTACAGATTCCTATCACCCATGGGTGATATAATCGTAAGTAGTCAAGTAGGAGCTACAATTGCATTGCTGGCTACGCCATGGAGTGGAATCCATTCTCCCAAAAAGGCCAATGAGTGGGTCGCCCCAAGGGCACTTGACGCAAAGCAGTGGCATCTCAGGTAACTACAAACGATTGGGCTTAGGTGTGGTTCACACGTTATACCGAACAAAAGTGTAAAAGCTGACCATATATGTAGCAGTAAATGGGAAAACGTTGGTCTAAAGAACTGGAAGACGCTTTGCCTTTAAAATTCATTAATAGCCAAGACTATGTATTTATACGATATCAGTTAACTATATAGCATACGGAAACTCTCTGCATATAGGAGACAGGTTGCGCTTGATGCCGCATCTCATCAGAAGTACATTTGAGCCACTGAAATAAGTTTTCGCTTGCCGTCTCATCTGGGTTATGCAACTGAAGCAAGTTATTTCCGAAATGTAATTTGCAGCAAAAGGATGACTAGCATGTAATTATTATTGAATTATATTATACAAGGTTTCCCGTTCATTATGGTAGAAATTTGAATGGTGGATGGTACCATTTGTTTGAAGAAAATTGGTCCACAGAAAGGACGCTCTATCTTTTACCATTACAGCGTTACACCATTTTTCGTGGATAGTATTAAATCACAATTTTCCACCCCTTCAATTATTTTGATACCATTTACAGAAACTACATAAAATTTCTTATAAATGGATATTTTTTCAATTGCAAAAGACATCATCACTTTGGAGATATAACGGTTCAAGCTTTAAAGAAATTTCAAAATCGATTTATGGTGAGGGTTTAATTGTGTGAAATTTACAAAAAATACGCATCAAATGGCAAAAAACGTGAATATATTTTCTGATTGAAAAATTTCCTTCCTGTTCAGTGACAATTCCCTAAGAAATGAAGTTCGATTTTTAAAGTATGTGTGTACATATATGAATTTCTCTATATATATTTTGAATAGAAATGAAATGGAATTCGTTAAGATTTGTCAGATTGCAATAGCCAAAGTGGCATAAAAATAAAATTTGAAGCTGAATAGGACGAGATTTCAACGAGAAAGAAACATACCGATATCCCATACTTTACAAATAAATGAACAATCGTTCAGGAAGCCAATATGAGCTTATAATTGAGAGCTACACGTACGTGGTAGGAACAAAGCCTTGGACAGATCTCATCAAGGAAGAATTACATTTACTTATTTTGAAATCCATACTACCAGTTTTGACCATCTTTTCGCTTCTTTCTTAACTAAATCGACCACCGTTTACATTGATTGATCATTTAGCTTGAAATCAATTTCTCTGAAACAAACTACACTTTTTCAATCCGAAAAAATTGAAATAGGAAAAAACATTGCAATAAAAAATGCATAGGTTCTTACTGAGTAGTTTGAATTATAACACAATCTCTCCTTAAAAAAATAACCATCCTTGCATGCACTGGTGCCAGCAATCACCCTCTATTTAATTAAGGCATAGTGCACGTCAGATGTTGTGTTGTTTTTCAACGATGTGAGTAGTAACAAACAAGTGATGTAATTGTCGCTCTTGCTGTGAAGGTCGATTACTCGAAAATGTCAATTATGAATTACAATTTCTTTTTCCCTACACAAGATTTTTCCATTAATAAAGATTGCTTTGGTCGGGAAGAAGCAAAGTCGAAAAGTTTTACGGAAAGGATTGTCAAAACGGGAAAAAGGGAGGAGGTATTTTTTCGAGTTTATTTCTTTATCCAAACTGTTCAGGCTCTTACAGCTCTTGCCATTGATCAATCTTCATCTCTCCGCATTCAGCTAAGCCTATATCACCTTTTGGGACGGGTTTCTTGTATTCGATCCATTTCCCTGATATTTTAAAACATAACCAATGAATTGTAAGTATTCGTTGTTAGCTTATCGAATCCAAATTGTCAATACAGTGAATATTCGGTTTAAACTCCGGCCTGTCACAAGGAGGTAGTGAAGATTGCAGGAGTGGCGCAATCCCATCTTAAGAAGATCAAAAGACGTTACAGATAAGATATTGCCAGTAAGCAGTTTTTCTATCGATAAGATCTCTTGCAGAGATTTATGGCATTAACTCCACCTGGAATACAAATTTCCTACAGCAAAATCCGGGTGGGCGTCCAAAAAAAAGCATGCCCTGCGGGGACTAAATCAATCACTTCAGAACTAAAAATACAATGTTCTCATTGATAGGTTGTGATCGTGTCCTGTTGATAAAAAGGTTGCATTTGGTACAAGGGCAAATTTATCTGCAATGTTCACCAACTGTCTCGGTACTACGCTTTATTCCGGTGGCCATAACCTTAAACGCACTTTCGTCATTTACCATCAACTGGTAAGGCAAGGCCGTATCATCTAAGGTATCTTTCCTGGAATGCCATAATGACTGGCAGGGAATCACACCAATTGCTGATGAGCTCCTCGCTTGTACCGAACTATATGGCGGACTCGGGGCAATATTGTCTTCTCGATGATCACGTATATCCTTTTTATGGAAAAATTCAAACAGACTTGAAGGAAGTAATTGTGAGCAATTTAGTCCCTTTTCTAATGAATTATTTACTTTCCCCCCTTTTGATATATTTTTTTAAGACTTCGAGCACAGGGACTTCGTTAAGGTTCTAAAGTCGCCCTAACGTTGAGAATGCACTGTCAGCAAGGCCTTTACCCTTTGGTCGCATCCTCTAACACCACAATTTGAAGAGTGGCGCACTATCTTTCCAATTGAATACTTTTTTGTATGTTCAAGTACTTTTAACGTGACCAGTCCATCGCAATTATTGAATTTTAATGAATTTGCAAACTCTTGACTGGCCAAATATTTTGCAAAACTCATTGCTGTATCTGATTTGCCATCGATTTTCATCACACTTAGCCCTGATAATTCTTAGAACTCTCCTTTCAAATGTATTCAGTATTTTCTAATATGCTTAGATTTGGGTTCATGTATCGAATCTAAATAATAACCTAGGTCTTGCAATCGATTTATAAACCCAAAGCTTGACACTCCTGTGTATGTAGCCAGTCATCAAAATTACCAGGACAAAATTGGATGTTTTTGTTCGAGCTGAATTCGTCTTCTAATATCGGCAGACTCGATAAATGTTCGTCAATTTTGTAAATAAAACTATCTATATTTGTCGATTCTAGTATTTTGTTTGATGGTTGCCATAAAGGGTCGTGACATAATCCCACCCAGACAGGCGGGAGAGGGTATGGTCACGTAATTCGCGCTGACAGAATTCACTTGCAAAAATTGTTCTGAAAATCCAAGCCGATCGGAAGGGATCAAATGGCCGACCGAAACAATAGTAGCTTGATACGCTGGACGGCGATTTGAACTGCATACACTGATCAAGACCAGGCAACTCCGCTTTTGAATGAGACAAAGGCTGAAGAAGCAAGCAGTGGTACTCCTCACTGATTCCCACATCGCAGTACAAATAACAACCTTTGTCCGCACGGGCGGTATTCGCTCTTGCTGCGAACCAGCTTGTAGTTACTCTTTTTGATCCATTGGATGCTTTGTTTTATAAGTTCTGCTGGGATATTGTCAATACTGGACGTTTTATTATCTTTCTTGCTATTTCTAGCTGATTCTACACCTTTCCAAATTGGAGGTTCAGCGTGTTGCTCGCCAACTAGTCTTGTTGCTGGGAGTGGTTGAATCATCGATGGAAGGTTAATCAGCTCTTTACATTTTAACGCCAACCCTTCCTGCGTTTCTTTGTCATCACGGGCATGGTTGTGTTTAATTGGAAGTTGCGTCTCGAGCTTTTCACTGAATTGTTGGCTTGTGTAATGTTGCTGCTTGCAAAACTTATCAATTTGACTCAGTTCGTTGTTAAAATATCTTTTCTATTTTTCTATTTGCTGCTCATCTAAGACTGTTGTAATATTCTTTCTTCATTTTTATCGTTCGTTAGGTGTACTGTCTATACGCCTTTTCTTGGTGACCGTGTCCTAGCATTCATTACTAAATCAATGATTTCTTCTGCGCCGGAATTTATATACAATTACTATTCCCGCAGTAGTGATCGCCGCCAAAAGTCGCTCCTCGGTATGATCTAACGTTAGGGAGGGACTGCTCCCTGGATGAAAGTATTACCTTTTAAGTTGAATATATGTTTACAATACCAGGGACGCCCAAATCTTTCTATGGATGCGGTTGTTAGTCAAAATCACTGAGTTATTGGCCATTATCATTCGTTGCATCAAACAGAATGTAGGAATTATTTTTTTCTCAGTGCTTCTACTAATTCCCAACTTTTACGTTAAAGCTTCCCGTTGCAGAAACTGTTTTCAACTTCGCCGTCTTTCTCTTTAGGTGGGACATTGTTGAGGATGATCCCACCCGGAAAGTCTGTAAGGGCAATATCTATGATAGAGAAGACGAGGCAGACCCTGCCTAAGATGGAGCGATGGCGTAGGCCAGGACGCCAGACAGCTTTTAGGGATATCGAATTGGTGGACCTTGACGCAAAACCGGGAGTCTGGAGTTCCTTATTAAGGCAGGCCTAGACCGGATACCGGTTGTTGCGCCGTTGATAATGATAATGATGATGGGACATTGTCATTTATTTGCCAAACCTTAATGATACTAATATAATTAGCATTGATATGTCGATGATGTTTGGTTTGAGTTCCTTCACCGCTATGAAAAATTGCGGTTCACCTACCACTCTCCTAGCACTTTCAGTTCTTAGCTGTCGAGCTACTGAATGAGAATTTCAAAATCATTATTTCTGTTAAGCCATCTAACTTTCCACGATCCAAAAGCAAAATCAGTTGTTCATGGACGTCATCGTTTCCGTAGTATCAATCTGGTGTGTTGAGTTTTTTTCAAATTTGAACAAAGTTTCGATTCGGGCCACATCTGTATGCGATTTTGAAACTAAAATTTCCTCTTTGATACTTTGTACACCGATTTCTTCACCTTTGCGTACAGTTGTCCTAATTTCATTTACCCCAAAAATCCATAGCATCATATCAACTCTTGTGGGGTGCATCTTGTAATGTTACACTTCCTTTTCGTGATTGATGTTATCAAAATTTCTAACCGGTTCAGCCTATTTCCCATTGGTTGCAATCTTGATTCACTTTTCCTTTCAAAATAAACATAACACCAGTTAGTAGTCAACCCAAGGACTCATATATACGTTCACTTGTAGGCATGTGTATCTTAATATATTTGTATATCAGCGCATATACCATAACATACATAGAGAAGTAAAACGCCAGTCGTTCTGAATATCTTCCCTAAAAAACGATAACCTTATCGAAAAGGGGAAGAAGCTCGGTCTCACATAAATAAAAAAAGCAACTTGAACAAATTCATGCTATTCCGGTGGATTTGATTAATGCAAGCCTGTCACTGATATGTCACATGCATGTCAGATCCTGACATTTGACATTCGCACAACCATGGAAAAATGGATTCGAACCCATGTAAGGAAGCGCAGCCTCAATTTAGTGAGGGTTCGTTCGACTTATGGTTTTAGATCTCGGGTACGGATGCGGATGCTCATTTTCAACTTGGTTGTGTTTCTATTGTTGATTTTAATGGAGAAGTACAGAAAATTAGTGGAATTGTGTTTTGCAGTCAACCGATACGGTAACGCGTTAATTTTTGACTTTTCGAAAGGGAAATGGGGATATGTAGGTTGACCGAATTCGAGACTGTTGTCAGGCTTCTGAATATTTCTGCGGTGATGAGGTACAGCCACGTTTCAATGGATGTTAATTAGATGCACACTTTTCGAAATGGAATGGATATTTTTGTCTCGAAGCCTTGTCGCTAACTGGTATTGGTCAAAGATTCAAGGGTGAATTTCATTTAGAATATTCAATGTAATCAACTTTTGATGCGCTGCTGATTAATTAAAAAAAAGTCGAGTTATTGAAAACCCTTTTTTGAACTCTGAAAGTTATCTATTTGTTAAAGTGTTTCACAGAGAGAAACATTGAACATTTCGCCGCTGTTTTCAGTGTGAAGATAGTTCGTTACTTCTACTTCTTCTATCATACTAGAGAAATCCAAAAGCAATATTTCAGCCCGTGAGCTGATGATGCATAGACTTCATCTCTCTCTTCTCATCTCTATTTATAGCATTCATTTTTTGTGGATATCCATTTTTATAATAGATTAACTAAACCTATGGTGATATAAATGGAGTGCGATTAGGATTCTAAGGATGGAAGACTACAAGCACACAATTACGAAATTTGACGAAAACATTAGAGAAGATAATAAAGGAATGTGCTCTTCCGATAGGTGAGGTTGCAAAAGGGGTTTAAAACACTGGACTCTGTTTTGCTACCCATGAGCGAAGTAATGAAATGCAACATATTACGACTTGGAATTTCACCACTTGGGCCCATATGAAACTGATAACGCTCAATTTACGTTCCAATTTTATTTAACACTTCCCAGTTAGTCAGATTATCCGGAGGATACGTCTATGTAAGCACATCAGGCTTCAATGTTTTATTTGACCATATTTTAATTACAGTTGGTATGGGGTGAGATTTTTGTCGTTTATTTTTATGTATTTTTTTTTCTTCGGATTCAGAGTAAGACCGCATTTTTCGATGATCTCGCTAACTTTATTTAATAAAGTCTGAAGACTACCAATCTAATAGTCTATTAGCAAAATACAATCTGCAGGTGATGACCCTTTTTGAAACCAATCCGACCGCAATTAATTTGTGTAATCAGAATCTTGAACGTAACTGGCCCCCAGGTAATATTGGCTATATCAGCATCCAGTGTATCAAACTACGGTTTTTTGGCGGGCTTTTTGGTTGTTTCCTATCTACTTCGATGTTCAAACCAATATGACAACCCCGAATTATGTGACCATATCATCGAAGATCTGCCTCTCGCAATTTTTCCACCAGCATGGAAACCACATATTGAAGTGCGTGCTACGCCGTCAGTCCAAAGCAATATTTTTGTCACCATTATTGCGAGGCGCCGTTCATTGTCTTTTATAGTCGACCAACGTTCAGAACCGAAGCGGGCCACAGAGCGGACGACACGTCGATTAATTTTTGATTTAAGACTTTTATGGATACGTCATTCGCAAAGAATGCCAAATAACGTTGTTGAACGCCATATTTTTAGACACAATCTGAGATCGTGTTGCACGAGGCGATCATTTCATTTCTGAGCAAGCTGCTCTAGATTAACTTGCTAGAAATCGAGGAGAATGTTAGGAAAAAATCATTTGCATAAAGAAGTCTATAGGGCGCTGAACGTTGGATGTCCCGTGTGAAAACGTCCATTACAGGTGCAAAGAAGAGTGGTGAGTGGGGGGCTTCCTTTTTGAATACCGACGGAGACACAACACACCACACTTTAAACTTAACTTTTCAGTTCGTGGTAGAACAATTTAGCTAAGTGCATGAGTTCTTCTGGTACTAGGTGCTAGCCAAAAGCATAACAGATGAGTTCGCGTGGCATACGTTCAAACGCTTTCTTTAGATTCAGAAATGCAATTTAAAGAGGGTGATGCTTCTCGCGGTGTTTCCCAATGAGGAGATTGTGAAGATTGCGTTCGAAAATATTCGTGGCCATACATTAGTAGTAATTGGATCGGCCAGTAATTTGAGCATTCTGCAGGACTACCTTTCTTTTTTCTATATTGGAACGGTGGTGTTTTCTTACTAGTCAGATATCGTTTTACTTTTCTGAATAACCCAATTGAAGAACTCACTGAGTCGCAGTGTTGGATGCTAAATCTTCGTCTTCTAGAGTTCAGATGCGATGGTGCTGTTGCTTTTACTGATTTCAATCATTTTATTGCTTCCTCGACTTCAGGGTCGCTGACAGGTGGATTAGGTCCAGATGTCGGCAATGCTTGTAAGTAAAGGTTGAAATACTCCCGTCGTCTATCCGTCGCGAGTCGTCGACCCCAACTGACATTTTGTAAACTTGCCAGTTGGCCAATGTTCTATTTTGGAGAAATTCTTGGGAGAGTCCTCATTTGGACATCGTCCTTGCAAAGCCAAGTACCTTTAGTAATGGTTGGTAATCGTGATGGCGAGATCATTTCTTAATTTTTCCCACAAAATCGTTACTATTTAATACGCGGCGACTGCTTTCCTTACGTTGTCTTATCGGTGGCTTGATACGCATGTTTTGGTGCGACGGCCTTATGGGGAACGGCTTTGCAGTCCGAGACGGTGTAAAATGTCGACATCTTATGCGAATATAGTCAGTTCGCGTTTTACTGTTTCCACTATAAAATGTAGGAAGAAGATCGACAATATTGTCGCCACCCTCAGTGGATGCTGCAAACCCCACCTCCCACTTAACACCAGTTGCCGTTTGCCTATTCACCCATATAATCATTAAAGTCGTCTGCAATGATGGTATAATCATAAGCGACCACGTTGCTGGTCTTTGCATCAAGAAGTTGCCAGAAGGTATCTTTCTCGGCGTCATCGTGGTTTGTAAGTATTCTTTAACATGCGCCATATCTGCTTCCATGCCTATGTGGATGCCCCATATGATAGTGTTTGCCTTTTCATGTCCAGTATCTGCTTCTTCTTCCTCTTGTTTGTTTTCTCAAAGAGCGGGGCTCCTAAATCCCTTTCTAGGGTGACAAGCCTACCCTGTTCCAGTTAGCCTTTGGGTGGTTTCCTATTGATTTGGCCCATTTTATGATGTCTGAGGAGCAGTAAGGTTTACTGGTACTCCCATTCAAATCGGAATAATCGTATTATCATCCTCGAACTTTTATGTCCATTACATTGCTATTTCACTTCATGATCGCTTACGCCATTTAGTTCTACCTAGACCTGACTTGGATGCCTTCGCCAGGAATTCAAGTCACTATCCGGCGTATCAGGCCACCGTTGTTTCCGCTGGCTTTTGGGTCGCTTACCATCGACTTTGATGTTCAGACGAATCTTGGCGAAAGAATGCTTATTATCGCGACTTACGTGACCACATCATCGAAGCCTACCTCACGGCGGTAGATTTTAGATTTGAGAAATTCGTTGGTACGTCGATCACAAAGAACGCCAGTTGTGGAACGCCAATTCATTGAGGCTGTCTTAATACGTAAAGCAATTTTATAACGCAGTTCTCCATTAGCTGACAATATTGACTCAAGATATTTAAAACGCTCAGTTCTGTACAGGTCACTGCCACTAACAGTGATAACGGATGCTTCATTGCGATCTGTCGTCAAAAATTCTGTTTTATTCAGATTCAATCTGAGACCGTATTGCAATCATTCCGTTTTTGAATAAGTTTTAGGGATCATTTTTGCTATTAGACCCTAAGAAAACTTCATCTGCATAAAAGAGTGTATAGGTCGCTAGATGTTTGATGTCCCGTGTGGCAGTGTCCATAACAAGAACAAAGGGGAATCGTGAGAGGCCGCCTTGATGAACACCGACAGAAACACGAAGTGGTTTTGATATTCCCGCCACACTTTGAACTTTACTTTTCGGATCGTGATAGAGTCATTTGAATCAGTTCGTCTGTACTAGTATATGGGAGCAGTATATGGAAAGTGATCGCCTCTGTTAGCCGAAATCTTGAAACTTTCATCAGTTCGTGTTTGCGTCATGTCGTCGGGGTTTTCTGGCCTGAGATAATAACTGATGAAAAACTTCTTCTATATACGGTCCAGATACTCTCGGAGAAAAGGAAGAAGTGGCAGTGGATAGGTCACCAATTATAGAAAAGCGTTAACTCCATTGTGAGTTATGCCATGTAAAATAATCTCCTTCCTAGGATGGGTGATGAGTATCTCACTCTAGAGTGAGGTGAGGAACATTGGATGAGGAAGAGTGCAAGTTTTTCGGAGCATCGTGCTGAATTCAAGCACATTGCCAGGAACCTGCAACGGGTAA
The DNA here is from genome assembly GCF_905115235.1 of Hermetia illucens. NCBI lineage: Eukaryota > Metazoa > Arthropoda > Insecta > Diptera > Stratiomyidae > Hermetia > Hermetia illucens. The sequence continues at coordinate 53,645,467 of NC_051851.1, forward strand.
GACGCATGGTTGACTCGATACAACCCACATTGTCGTTTAAGGCAACCATGTGTATATCGCTATCAAGTAGTACATCTTCTTTGGCACTTGGTCTTGTCGCAATGCATACCAGATGAGTCTATGTAGGACAATTTTTATCCGTCTCCCTACATCACGGTGTTTCCCTATGAGTAGCCGCAAAATATATACTTAAAATTGAAGAAGGAGATATTCAAGCGAAGCAAGACCTCACCAAGAACACCATTATATAAGGCAAAAAGTGGTGGGCTGAAAAGAAACCGTTGGGCGACTAAAGCGGTTTTGAGGTGTACCACTTTTGTCCGAGAACAGCAACTGCAGTAGATCCTAAAAGATCAAGGAGTTGAACCATTTAGGAGAAGCTTCTCAATTCCGATCCACACCAATGCTAAAAATGGCAAAAAAGCCGGGAAGACACGTTGAATGCTTAGGACGAAGGAGTATTTAAAAAGGGAAATCGGGCCAATGCGGATAGAGAACAGAGTTCTCACATTGAAGAACTGCCCTTCATGCAGCTTGGGGCAAAAATAGTTGAGCAATCCGAGTTTATTAAGGGTAAACTCAGTGTGCACCAAACTATAAAAAGGTCCAGTGTTACGACCAACCCAAGTGATACCTCACTGTAGTGTCATCGACCTGCCCCTAAATAAAAGACAACGGGAGAGAGATGGTAGTCCTCCAAGGAATCAGAGGGGCGCCTAAGAAGAAAAAGGCGCGTTAATATATCCGAAAAGCGGAATCATAAGTTTGGAAGAGAAGTGCTATTGTTAGCAACTGAAGCGAAACCTAAGGAAAACTAAAATGGTCATTCGCAAAAAGAGAAAGAAAGCAAAGGCGCGAATTCGCCCAGAGGCAACTGTTATCAATTATTTGTCCTACGCGGTGTTACGAAAAATGGTCAAGACTGATCCTCCTAAGGATAGAGAGAGATAAGAGATCTAAGCGGGAATGTCCGCAGAATCCGAAAGCGATGTCATGTTTGAGTTGAAAAAATCCAGCAAAACTGGCGGCTTTCGTAACCAATTTAATAATCACTGAGAGAGAATGTCACAGTATAGGGCCAAGAATATGGGATCTATATAAAGTGAAAGGATCTCTTTGCACTGCGCTGAAAGAGCAATTTAAGTTTGGGAAACTGGGTGAGAAATCCATTCTGACTTCGAGAAAAGCGTACGGGAGTACTCAATCAGCCACAATACGACTATAAGTGGAGACAGCGCAGAAGCTATTGGCGGCAGGAAAAGTTCCAATAAGATGAGTTTTTTGCCATTTAATAAACGATATGGGCTTGCGGTCATTAAGCTATACATTGCACCATGTGCTAGTCAGCCAGTGGTTTTATGTGGACAAAAATAAGCGTCCGAGTTTGAAGACATGTTGGGTAACTTTGTTTACGACACAAGGGCAGGATGTCCAAAGAGGATTACTGGTGATTTTAATGCATGGGCCGTCGAATGGGGAAGCAGAGAGAATAACGCCGAGGGAACAAGTCTATTGGAGAGTTTTGCGCAATTAGATGTAATTTAGGCCAACGAAGGTAATGTATGCACATCTCAAGCTAGCTATTTAGCGGAACGAAAGTGAGTACTTTATGGAGCTCCACTGTGTGCCGGATGTATACTCGTGGGGGCGCCCATACAGTCATGGTGGAGTAATTCAGAAGCCGGTCATTTCTGCTGGTCACGTACCATACTTTCTTGTTGAAAATCATCCAGCCGCTATACCTCCAGTAAGACAGGATTGGTAGCCTTTTAATTCCGGGGGTGGACCGAATACCGAATAGACACTATGGGAAAAATTCTAGAGCGGGCAATCTATAATAGATAGCTCCCGGCTGAGAGCCAAGAAGGTCTTTTAGAGAGACATTCTGGGTTCCGTGCAGCCGGATCAAGCACTGATGCCATCAAATGGATTACTGACTTGATCGATGCATTAAGGGAAGGGAGCCTGGACATGAAAAATGCATTTGATTCACCAATTTCAGCTATATACGACTTCACGCAGCGCTACTTGTCTTATGTAACGCATTGTGTGTGATCTACAGAATAACAGGGTGTGTTCCAGATTGTCTTAGAAGATGCTGGGTTCGTCATCTCGGGAATAGTGCCGACTGATATCATTGGAGACGAGATTTAGAGATTTAATTGAAATTTGAATCCCTTATTCGGCACACCCGATATGCGAAACCCCAAAACTATTTATTTTTTTAATAATAAATATTTTCTTTAAGGGACATAAAAAGTACACTGATTTAGAATTTTTTTTCAGAAAATCACCATTTTTTTTTTAAGAAAATGTGCACATATTTGAGGTTCTGCACATTTCAAATGGTCAACAGAATAGTGATACCATCTTTTTCTCAAAGGGCTAGCTTTGGTATAACAAAAAAAAAACACATTGATAAATGGAAAATTTAGCAGAATATTTTAAGCTTCCCTCAAAATCATGTTAAAATTTGAGAACAATCGTGTGCTATTTGCTTGTTCAAAAATATAGCGAAATAAAGTTGAAATTTCGAGCTTCATACTGTCCTACTACTTTCAATTGGATACCTGATTATTCAAACTGCAATGGTATCCCAGAACATCTAGCGCCTGATGCCCGTCTTAGATAGGAGAAACTTAGAGGAAGTGTTATCACTGGAAAATTTTGTTCGGAGAATTATTGCTTGCGAGAAGGATTCATTCAACTCTACAATGGCAACGATCCAAAATAAACTGGGAAAAGCGGAAGAGATCAGGAATCGCTAAGACACCTAGCCAAATCGAGCTAAATCGGCTCCATATAATACTTAAGGTTCCATGGCGTATGGTGGGGGTTCGGGTATTTTTTAGTGAGATTTTTACCCATTAAACGCGTGACCAGCTCAGCATCTTTTGAAGATTTCTATTTCCTTAGGAAAACAGGCAGACAGCAGGCATATAGCCTATATTTCACTAAGGAGCGAACAGGAAACATGTCCACGGGTAGTGCTAATGTTTATGTAATTTCAGCAGTTATTGGGCTCCAAAAGTGAAACTCTGGTGAATTGTTTTTACTTTTTTGCAAAAGAAAAAGATTTATGGGGATCGCGCTAAAATTCATAACGCGATTTTTTTTTGGTAATTTGCCTTATTATTTCACCGATATGGTAAATCTAAATAACATGCAATGTAATGGCACATACGCTGGAAAGAGATTAATAGTACTCTTAGAAGTATATACGAAACTTGACCAAATTAAAAGGTAAAGTATTCTCTTAGAATAATAATATAACAAGTCAAAAATTTTGTGTTCATTTTGTGTGAGAAATTTTCTACGCACATTTTTCCAGCGTTTATATCAGTTCATTGTATACGATGATGGCGTATATGACGCCTTAGAGGACGATAAATTCCTGGGAAATACACAATTTTGACCTTTTATAACTTTGCTAATAATAGTTGAATTTTTTTGAAACTCTTCAAAGTTATGTATTATACCATTACTTGTAATGGTATAATTTTGTAGGATGTAGGATGAACTTAAGGGGGGTCGTTGGGAAAATTTCTAAAATTGGGTAATATGCTGTTACTAACTTTATTTTAGAAGATATCGCCTATATTTCGTGCAGATGTATGATTATTTTCACAATTTTCGGTTGGATAGGTTCTGACAACGAGAGTTGCTACTGTTTTCGGGGTATGCATTGTGAACCTCCACTTCCTTATGTTTCACCCAGTATTAGAAATAAGTCCAGTTTCGAAAAGTACTAATAGAACCCTTTCATTTCAATCCCCACATGATCATATTATGTGAAAAAAATTGCACACCCCCCTTTTGCGTGTATGAGGAGCCCCCCTTAAATCCAGTGAAAAATTATGCTAGTCACTGTATGTAGAGGGGTTCAAAGACTACACGTTCTTACCAACTCATGACAATAGCTTCAGCCGTTGCAGGTGTAACAGACAGACAGACATTGAAGGGCATCAACATATCTTCTCATTCAATGCAAATACATATGAGTCCGGAAATAAGCCAGTCAGAATACTTCCCGAATTTTTAATTTGCAGTCGAAGTCTGCATCATTTTTCAATTTTAGACCTTCTTGATTATAATGAGAAATAATTTGCTTATATTGAAAAACCAAAAACCATATCCACTTGCCGGTGCCTATCTCCTTGATGAATTGTATTTAAACTGTTATACTCTTCATCAACATTTACTACATCACCCAATAATCAGTGCAATGCCATAAATAATCCCGAAAATTTCAGCACTCTTTTAAATCCCCAATCGATCAAATCAATCACAGCCACTTAGCTCCAATAGACCTCTGACTGACACCATAAATAATTTCAATTCTCAGGAAATTTCCCGGTCTAATGAGGCGGCTGTTTGTGCTTCCCGACTTGAGGCAGCTAACATTTTTATAGAAGTGTAAATTGACTGCTGTTGGGTTAAACATGACAGCTATAAAAGAGTTCATCATTGCATTGACTAACAGAGCGACCAATCAATTTTTCCGAATTTTACATGGAGCTTCCACAAAAAGTGTTTCCTCGCACTTGGCTGTTCTTCCGTTCATGCTGCCATTAGGCTTCACCAGTCGCTTTTTAGCAAAACTAATATCCCCTGTTTTGCCCGGGTTGTTTCGTTCACCGCACGGTTAGCCAATTGATAAATGAATCAGAATTTCGTGTCCCTGCTAGTTCTTCGTTGTGGACCCGCACGGCATGTCCAATTTCCAGCTATGACCGCCATAAATTTTCCATCCGAAACCGAAAGAGGTAATGATTTAATTTATTGAGATGTCCATAAATAACGAATGAGCTGTTGGCTTCTTGCTCGCCTGTACTCCCCTAATCGATGCTATTGCAGCGGCTTGTAGCTAATTTATAAAACGTTCAAACATGTCTCAGATGTTTTTGTGGGTTATTTTATTTCAGATCGACGATTTGTTTTCAGTCCAAGTGGCAAGGCAAGTATTCACACCTTTGAGACACTTTCAGATGTTCGCTGCCACTCCATTGCATACTCGTAGATATTTATTTGATAATTTCAGGCTGCGATTCAGGGAAGCTCGTATTTCATCTTCAGTTTTGGAGTAAACAATCGAGACTGTACAAGACATGATTGCAGCTAATAGGTATGATTTGATTTCCTAAAATAAAAATTAGAATTTAGCAATTTTCTTATTTAGTGGATGGAGCACTTTATCATTAAATAAAATTTAACTTTATTTGCATAAACAAAAATTGTGTTAGTTTAGATTGCAGTTAGGGTCATATATCACAAACCTCAATTCAATGCCCAGAATTTTTGATTTAGTATTTACTTTTTTTCGAATCGGCCCAAAAACTTCCTTGAAAATGCGGAAGGGTGGATGAATAATTTCGCCCCAATAAATTGACATTTAAGGTGGTCATCCCATGCGTCGGTCCCCAAGAATCAATCGTATTTAGATATAGTGTAGAATTCCGAAATTACAGTGTTAAACAAGTAAAGTGTCGTATGTCAGGCTTATGTCAATAGCCATAATGAAGCGCGAATTTACCCGTCCGAAAAGCGTTTGAATGACTTGACTAGAAGCCAGGCTTCTATATTTGTTTCTTAAAGAAACATCAGACTTATTGGCTAGGTATAGCAGATTAATGGTCAATTAAGGTTTTATGGTTAAAATCACATATTAATTTTTAAACGCGTTTTCCTCGAAACTGCATGTTCCAAATCGGGCGCCAACATAGCCCAAAATCCATCCAACGACATACATTGAAACTTTCACGAATTATTCCGAATTTATTTCTACGGTTCGGAACTAGGATAATTGCCATTAATTGGGTCGTTTTTAAGGTTTTGTGTAAAACAAAACCTTATTAAAATCGATTCAATGTCTGTCTGTCTGTCAGTCTGTCACACGCATTTTTCTCCAAAACGGCTAAACCGATCCGAACAAAATTTGGTGGACAGATGGGAACTATGAAATCCCACGCATACAGCGAGTGGCTTAAATTTAGGTGGAGTTTAAAGGGGGCTCCCCATACATGCAAAGGGGGATTCAAAAATTTTTTTCACCGGATATAGTTGTGTAAGGTATCAAATGAAAGGTCTCGATTTGTACTTTCCGAAACTGGCATTAGCGTTGGCATTAATTGCAAAGTGCGTGAGTAAAGAGTCAAAATGTACGCACTTGGAGTGAGACAGGACTCATTTTCGGAAACTACCCAACCTAAAAATCCGAAAAAAATCAGGATGTCCCATTCCGATATCTGCTCAAATAAACTTACTAACAGTATATTACTACTTTTTAGAAATTTACTAAAAACCCCCCCCCTTAAATTCATCCTAGGACTTCCGAATTTTGTACTAGCATAGAGGACAATATTCCGTGCATATGTGTTAAATTTCATGGAAACCAAGCAATTAACGCTAAAGTTATAACAGGTCAAACTTAGCAATTTCGCGCGAGTTTATTGCTTCCAAAGCCATCCAAATCAGATGCTGACGTCATAATTACCCGGAATAATTGACATTCGCCTGGAATATTAAAGTCGCATTTATAAAAAATCTATTTATCTGCAGCCCTTTTTAAGGTTTTGTGTAAAACACTTATGTGAAATCTAATCTTCGAGAGATGTCCCATTCCGGTATCTGCTCAAATAAATTTACTAGTAGTATATTATCAATTTTTAGAAATTGACTAGAAAGCTCCCCTTACTTTCATCCTAGGTGTACCAAATTTTGCACCGACATAGAGGACAGTCTCGTGCATACACGTGCCAAGTTCCATGAAAATCCAACTATTAGTGTCAAAGTTATAGAAGTTCAAACTTATCAATTTCCTGCTAATTAACAGCATCCTAAGCCATACAAATAAGATGCTGACGTCATAATTAACGAGAATAATTGAAATTCGAGTGAAATATTAAAATTCCATTCAAGAAGAATCTAATTCTCCCTAGCCCTTTTTTTATATTTGATGTTGGTTAAGTTGTTGGCATTTGCTAATAATATTAAACTGAGAGCGTGAAGCGTATGAAGTTGATCATTATCAACACAGGGCTTTCCATCAAAAGATTTATTTAAATCGCTTTCTAGAAAATAGAGGGCAATGGAATTTTTAACTATATTACACGGAGCTGTCGTGCACTCGTCGCTCCTCACATCTTTTTCTTTTTCTTCGGCCTTCAATTCACAAGCGGGGTCGGCTCGTGGTGATCGGTTTCGTCTTTTTATTTTATCAAATGCCTGATGAGGATGTAATCACGAGACCTTTAAATCCCCATCCAGCGTATCAAGCCACCATTTTTTTGGCCGGCTTTTTGGTTGCTTACCATTACTTTCGATGTTCTGACCAATACTGATTGTTGAATTCTCGTTAGCGTGAATTACGTGACCACACCATCGAAAACGCGTCTCTTGCAGTTTTTCCACGATCGATGCAAACCCATATCGATCGCGGATATTCTCATTTCAGACGTAATCAAAACGTGTCACGCCACCAGTGCAATGCAACATCTTCGTCCCCATTACCGCAAGACGCCGTTCATTGTCCTTTATAGTCAACACTCAAACTATAGAGAGCGACAGACGGACGACATTACAGTAAATTTTAGATTTCGGACGTGCGCTGATACGTCGATCACAAAGAACACCAGTTGGGGAATGCCACTTCATCCAGGTTGCATTAATGCGTGAAACAATTTCATTACGCAGTTCTCCATTGGCAGATAGCATTGACTCGACATATTTATATCGCTGAGTTCTGGCAATGGCAGTAACCTGCCCTTCGAGATATTTAAATCACTCAGTTCTGGCAATGGCAGTATCCTGCCCAGAACTGAACGATTTCAATATCTCGGGTCAATGCTATAAGCCAATGGAGAACTACGTTATACTCCTCACATAGGGACACACAAAACCTTTTATACCTGAAGCGTCAAGCTTCGGGTTTCCCGACTTGTTTTTAAATACATTTAAATACAAAATTTATAAAAAAAATGTTTAACAAGGCAATTCACCTCTCAATATTTTTTAATAATCGTAGTTTGCAAACGGTGGTGCACACAGTCCACTTTTTAAAATGCCAATTATTTTTTTTTCTCTAAGATGAGCACAGTGACCTCTATCGTAGCACCTGAAAAACAGCTTTATTTGAGATGGGTGTGTAAGTTGCTCTGTACTTCAATAATGAACTATGATATCAGACTGGAAAAATTGTCACGCATGCTCAAGATGTTAATAAATATATGGTGAAATATTCGCGATGGATGCCCCCCTTAATTTATTCTTTTCTTATGAAATCCTTCTCAGGCAGTCAATTTTTTGAAACCCAATATTACCCCCATAGAAGTGAGCTATTACTATGAGATTAGTGTCACTATGTTGTATGTATGTTGTGTTTTTAAAATTCATTAATTTAATAAGAGAAATCGTAAATTTTCTCATAAACTGAGCAGAAAGAGAACACAAAAGTATAATTGGGTCTATAACTTAATTCGTGCCGTTTGCTAAGAGATGGCGTAGCTTGATTATTATTCCATCGTTGCGTTGAAAAGCTACTGTCATTGTGCGTCTTTTTCAGTACATGTTATTCATTTGAAGTGTAAACAACAATAATTTGTTGGACTTTGTGCCTGGAAAGGTGTTTTTGCGGGGAGTTTCTTTTTCATTACTTTAATATAAAAAAAACTACTGCCAAAAGTCATCGTATTTTGGTGGAAGTTTATGGTGAACATGCTCTAGCTTAGCGAACGTGCCGAAAGTAGTTTGCATGATTGTGTGTAGTGATTTTGACTTGGACGACGAAGAACGTTCTGGGCAGCCAAAAAAGTTTGAAGATGAAGAATTGAAAGCATTACTCGCTGAAGATTGTTGTTAAACACAAGGAGAACTCGCAGGATCTTTGGAAGTCACTCAAGCAGCCGTTTCAAAATATATAAAAGCAGCCGGGTACATTCAAAAGCATTCAAAGAAAATTGGGTACCACATGAACTGAAGCCGAGAGACGTGGAAAGGCAGTTTTGTATGTCCGGAATGGACTGTTGGAGCGCCACAAAAGAAAGCCATTTTTGCAGTGGATTGTTACTGGTGATGACAAATGGATTCATTATCAAATCAAATCAACCAGCAAAATCATCAGTGAAGCAGAATCTCCATGGCTCGCAGGTAATGCTCTGTATTTAAAAGGATCTGCAGGGTGTGCTCCATCAGTGGAGAATGCTATCGAACATAATTAATCCATTTGAAGAGGGCAATAGCTGAAAAACGCCAGGAATATGCGACCAGACATTAGTCCATAATTTTCCATCATGACAACGGTCGGCTTCATGTAGCAACACCGGTGAAATACAATTTGGAAAACAGCGGCTGGGAAGTTTTGTCTCACCCGCCTTATAGCCCTGACCTTGCCCCGTCCGACTACCATTTATTCCGTTCAATGCAGAACGCCCTCACTGGAATACGGTTCACATCAGAACAGGATATCAAAACTTGGCTTGATTCATTCTTGGCCACCAAAACGACGCAGTTCTGTTGGGATGCAATCCACAAATTGCCAGAAAGAATGGAGAAAGTCTTAGATTCAGATGGACAATACTATTATACATGTCTTTCTTAAATAAACGTTAAAATTTTGAAAAAAGAACCAAAAAAAGTTATACATCCAATATTATTAACTTTTTACAACGTGACGTGTCTTTGCTGACCTTTTTGTAATCAATTCAAGAAGATGGGTCGGCAGGTGCTTGGATGGAATTGCATGGCAACTTTTGGCGTTTGCAAAACAACTCAGCATCTGCCACTTCCTTTCGCCCATGTTGGGCGCCATTTGGTAGTCGAAAGAAAGGAAACTTGCCCCTATACATACGTCTAGTCTCATTGTATAATATAGCAAATCCACTATCCTTTATTCGGCTAATGCTTTTTTTTCGTTAATTAGTAAACCGAAACACAGATTCATGGTAGATTTCAAAATCTTCGAATAAACTGCATGCGATTTCTTATCAATTTGAGGTCGTCCCAGTCCTCTAATGGAACCCTAAAATGATGACTAAAGATATCATGGAAAGAGGTGCGTTCGATTTTTCCGAGAGATTTATGGTAATTTCCAGTACAAATCTACTCCTTTATGTCTGAAAAAAGCATGTCAATGCGTAAAAAGTTATCCAAACCCCTTTTGCAGATTTTTTCACTTATAAGAGTAAATGTTTCATTTGCAGAGGTATCAATGCACAATCAAATGTTAGATTATAGGACGCAATAATTATGCATAGAATTAAGCGATCAGGCCTGGTGGCGAGAAGAATTATTTACCATGTGTCTCAAGCGTAGGGGCTAGCTACAGTTGCATTCTACGTGGAGTCAGTATCTTAAACTAGCCAATGTTTCTTTGCTCTTTTCTCTTCAATTAGTGACGTTAAAAGATAAAAAGTGTTCGGATAGCTGAGTGGTTAGAGCACAAGGCTATCGTACGGAAGGTCGCGGTTCAAATCTCGCTGGCGGCAGTGGGATTTGTATCGTGATTTGACGTCGGATACCAGTCGACTCAGCTGTGAATGAGTACCTGAGTCAAATCAGGGTAATAATCTCGGGCGAGCACAATGCTGACCACATTGTCTCCTACAGAATACTGTAGTGTACCGTTTCGGTCTTGAATGAAGTGCTCTAACACACTTCAAGGCCCTGATCCAATATGGATTGTTGCGCCAACGATTATTATTATTAAAAGATAAAAAAATAGTGCACCTACTGCTCACCAGGAAAAAGCGAAGCTATACCCAAATTACAAGATTTGATTTCAGAGTTATATCAAAACGATATCAGGCCTGACGAGAGGAGGTTCAAAAGGGGATATTCCCCCCGGACCCGTAGTTTTCTAGGGTCCGGAAGAGAAATTTTAATGGAAAAAAACCACCCTTAACGAGGCTTTCATAATTTCCGTTTCCGACCCGTATAATTTTCTCGCCTGGCCTCATTTTTCCGCGTAATTTTCACTTCGGACCCGGATTTTTCCTCTACGGCTGTGACAGTTATATTAGATAACAAGATTTATGAATGGAAACAGTAACCCGGAGAGACTAGAAATCTAAATATGGAGAGAATGATGCTCCAAATGGAAATCTCAAAATATTGAAACTATAACATAGATCCGGCTCAAGTGGCTGTCGTACGGAAGGTCGCGGTTCAAATCTCACTGGTGGCTGAGGGATTTGTTATCGTGACTGGATGTCGGATACCAGTTCAGCTGTGAATGAGTACCTAAGTCAAATCAGGGTAATAATCTCGGGGAAGCGCAATGCAAGGTACTACAATCCTGCAGTGATCCGCTACGGTCTTGAATGAAGTGCTCTAAGACACTTGACAGCCCTGATCCAATATGGATTGTTGCGGCAACGATTATTATTATCCAGCAAACCATGTGCTCGGAGTAGGCTTCCTAGTCTGCCAAAAATGAAGCCTGCTGTTATCGACTTTGAAAACATAAGCGCTCTGACACTCTGCGTTTGCAATTCAATCCCGTTAACGTTCACATCCTCACAGAGAAGGCTGTAAAGTCGGAGGAGGATACCTTTTACGATACAGTAGAGTGACCCCTCGAAGCTTGACCCAGGTAATATGTCACAATCATACTTCGAGCTATTAATATCCAAGTACGACTGGGGCTCGTATTTAGGCGATACGTTGCCTATAACAGACTATTCTGCAGATATTCAATTAGAGGTAGTATACAAAGTGGTCGTACATTAGCTTGTCCAGATGGGAACACTTTCAAATAAATAGATTGACCTCTCAGCCTTGAGGAATGTCAGAATATATAGGGGGAGTCAATATAGATTCGGATTATTATTTCGTTGCATGGTGCTCTACCCTCGAATAACAATACCACTTTGACTCGCTTCTGACAATCAGGTGAAAGTAAACACCGAAGTCATTCATAACACAGTCCTCGATTACACCTATAAGGGAGAAACGGATGCCGCAATAACCGCAACTAATAGAGGACCTGCAAATGAAACATCAATAAATGATCTTGACGACCGCTTGAAGAACGTTGTCATTCATACAGACACAAACACAGCTGTAGTCGCAAAAAAAGTCGGAACGACTAGTTTAACGATCAATATAAGTTAGCAACGGAACGGAGACACCATCCTTTTCAAGTCCACCCAACTACTGGTCTATGCTGACGATGTTGACATTGTGGGAAGAACAGCTCAGGATGTAGATTCTACCATTATTCAGGTCGAGCAGGCGGCACGAGATATTGGGCTGCAGATTAACGAAGGCAGGACGAAGTACTGGTAGCAAAGCAGCACAAAAAGACAAAGTGCCAACCACTTCAAATCGTACTGTTCAAATGAGAAAAATAAAGATAGGAGGCTACAACTTGGACACCCATGACAATTTGTCCTACCTAGGGTTGAAAATCACAACCATTGTTGGCAACCTACAGAGCTTATTTCAGCTTAACAAAACTATTGCGCTCGAAACGCCTCACCATAGAATCAAAGCTTTTGCTGTACAAGACAATGATCTCACCATTCCTGATTTATTCTTCGGAGACTTGAGTTCTTAGCAGGAAAAATTGCGAACACTTAGCCGGGTTCGAGAGAATAATTAAACGAGGAATTTTTAGCCTCTACATGAGGATGGACGATTCAGTAGCTTATATAGCAACACCAATATCTCAGATGGAGCGATGACGTAGGCAAAGACGCTTGACAGCTTTTAGGGATATCAAATTGGTGGCCCTCGGCGCAGGCTAGGGATGTCTGGAGTTTTTTACTAAGGCGGGCCTGGACCGAATACTGGTTGTTGAGCCGTTGATGTTGAGGGCAAGAGGGAGATTTTCGTTAAGATTCTAAAAAAGTGGCGCTCATCTTTAGTGCGACAACTGGAGGGTATTTGGGTGCTTCCCGCTGTCGTGAAAAAATCGACATCGAGGTAAAATCTCATGCTGGCTTATCTGAAGGATGCGGTGGAATTTTATGGGCTATGCCAACTTTCCTCGAACTACTGCGGCGCCGATGACGTCTGTTTCCTCTCTCGGTGATTCATGGACCTTGACCAAATCGCTCTCGATGTGGAAAGGAAAGCAAGCAGAATCGTTATGGAGATAAATACTGACAAAACGAAAATTCTCAGTCTGTATAGTCGTCGCACTCTTCCTATTTGCATTAATAGGAGGAGCAGAGGCTTCGATTACTTTATAAATCTGTTGTTTCTGCAGACGATGGCAACGGACTCCGCCTAAGCTGTTTTGCCCTAAATTTGGAAATACAGCATCTCAATACCAACGTTAAATTTAGGCTTTCCTTAATTTATATGTACATCGTGTCAACGAGATTTTCTGGTCCAAGAGCTTTGTGGACTTGTTGATCAAGAAGGCAAGTGGCAGTGGATACGCGGCATATCAAGGCAGTGCTACAACTCCATTGCTAACCATGCAATATAACCCACTGTCCCAGACCGGACGAACTACGTGGCGTAGAACACAGGAGGAGGACTGACAGCTTCTGGAAAAATCGTGGGGGATGTTGAAACACATTGCCGGGAACCGACAGTGATGGTGTGTAGGCATAGTTGAGGCGATATCAATTACATATGGACTTTTTTGGTGGATTGTGAAGATGAGTTCGTTTACGGACACGCTGTTGAATTCCTGCGATCGAACATCGTCGGAGTACCGACTAAACACCTCCAGGTCATCAGAGAAATAGCTGTTCGATACACTACTTTGCTTTAGTTCTACAATTCTCCCAACTTAGGGAGCCTTCAAGTCAGGGAGTTTCTTTCACCAACGGGAGGGGAGAGGAGGAACCGAGTTGTTGGTTCAAGGGACCTTTGCCATCCGATTTCTTCATTGGTGGCGTTCAATATTCTTCCCAACAAGAACAACCCGAACGTGAGCTCAACACAACTCCATCTGCCACGCCCATCAGCATCTTGCTGACGACATTGCAGATAACTCCTCTGTGTCTGTATGATGTTGTTGATGAATCCTATTCCGATTCCCACGACAGAAGAAGTTGTTCTTGGCATCGTCCTGCAATGGAAAACACGCAGTCAGAGGATCGTGTCTTCCTAATTTTGTGTAGATGAGACTGAAAACCTCCATGCCAGCTAAGAAGTTTCTGTAAAGAAATAATCAATCTTACTACGTTTCGATACAACCAAAAATTTCATTAACTGATATCGTTTCAAATTCTGGTATCGTGCCACGCAAAACCAATTGAGAAAAACAAAAATAAACGGTCTGGCTGCGTTCGTTAAGCTGGATTACTAGTAAACCTGGCTATAGAGAATTGAAAGATTCACTAAAGATTCACTTCGACCGTAGCATTTAGGTTAGCGGATTCGTGAAGATGTAACCGTTGTGGATTTTCCTCTTTTTATCGCGGACCTGGTATGATGCTCAGCTCCATGAGCGAGATCGATCCGCTTACCTTGTTTTATCTTATTTTATATTCTGATGGCCCTCTTCGGACACGGGTTGATTTTGTAGCCACAACCAGACATTCACCACGAATACTGGTTTATGCGGAGTGTTGACTCTTAATTATTTCAGTGGATACGAGCCGTACCTAACGCGTCTGCTGCTATTGAAGGATACCGCCTTCGAAATGTAAAATGAAACTGTACATATCGGGATCTCAAAAAGTTCTGCCCCCGATATCAGTGTAATCACAATCCCCACGAAACCTTAAAAAAAGCCAATGGCAAATAACACTGCCGAAAACATATTCTCTACGAATTCTCCAGAATTGTTTGCTCTCACAAGGTCATTCCGGCCTTCAAGGTGCCAGATAAGGTCCAATGAGGCTTCAGGGCAAGAGTCACTTCAGATGAACCCCTCCCCGACTCGGATCTAATCGCTTTCCTAGTAAGTGAGGACGGCATGTATGCTAGCCTTAATCACCAAATTTATGTGACGTGTGAAGTTCGTGTCGAAATCATGTCTCTCGGCGAAGGAATAATCACACTGAAAGTGTTGACCATCCCTTCAATGACATATGCATGCGGAATATGCAATGTATCGGAATTCTAAATGCGCTATCAAAATCAGTAATGCGCCTGAAACTAGGTAGAGACTTGAATTGTCTTCAGTTAGGAATGATTTATACGTTTAGCTGCTATGTTTGGATGGAATTTGGTTTAGATAAATATAAAAAACAAGCTATTCATAAAGGTCAGCAAGAGTCAACTGGGAAACATAATATTGGTGATCTGCACACAATACCCAGGAATTATCTTGCTGGAGTTGGTGATTCGAGGAATGCAGAAAAATAGGGATGATATTTTAAATTCCTTTAATGGGTTCTCGGAGATACAAGGACGATGTCTAACACGGTTGAGAATCACTCAGAGTGGTTCTTCTATGGCGGACTTTTGGCGATGATGGTGCCAACAACTACGGGTGGAACACCTATGTGTCGTATGCTTTCGACGAACTAACTAAATGAATTTATTGTCCGTTCCCATTACTGTGTCACAGATTTAGAGTGGAACCCAGCAGGATGCAGGCATGGATTCCACGGCGTGTTCATAACTCAATTCTCGAAACTAAAACAATGTTTCCAAACAGATCGTTATCAGTCAATACCAAGTAATAATGAAAAAGAGTCGGGTTATGCTTCCAGCTTAAGAACAATCTTTTCAAAAAGTTTAAACTAACTGGACTAAACAAAAGGACTCAAATAGTCCACATCTTAGGCACTTCATGAAGCCAGCAGTCAGGAGAATCTTAATAACTGGGGGTGTCGACCCAACTTATAATGAGACGCACTTTCTCTACCCCTATCCATTGACTGATATTTGAAGTGGGCTTATTTTGGTGCTGAAGAGACAGTGTATAAGTCAAACATTAAGGAAGGAGAGTGATTCATAGACTGTATATAAATACTATATATTACAACCTATATTTGCAGCGAGGATAAGGAGTTACCAAAAACTCCTGGTGAAACTAGAGCTAAAAGCAAGAGAAAATTATCTATTGTGTATATTGCAGAATTTCCACAAATGATCTCATACAAAAATACATGCTTTATTTCAAAATTCTTTAGTGTGATTCTATATTTTCGCTTTGGCGGTAGAACTACTGCCTTTATTAGTAAACTTCGAACAATATTTTCCAATTACTGTGACGCTACCTCCCGTTAATAAGATGCATTCATATGCATCCCAACTGGCTTATATTAACATTCCACTAATTAGGAACACTGTCTACCGATCAAGGAGGAAGCAAAAAGTAATGTGGCCACTTCTTGGCTGTTCATTTTTGGGATCGTTCCCTTCACAATGCTCACTGCTTAGTCTAGTGTCTAGGTTAGCCACCTAATGGTTTCTTAACATATAAATAGAAAACGAAAGGATGTGTTAATTGGTGCACGATATCGTTTTCTATTCTATAACAATTCGCTACTCGGCTGAATAAAAGTCTAATGAGTGATAAATAATTTCCCATAAATCAGAAATGAATTCTGTTTAATTCCACTGATCTCTTGGCAAAGATAAGAAATCCGATTTGATTAATATGCAAATTAATTTCAATTCTTTGATTCGTTTCTTTTTCGTTATTTAGTTCTTTTTTTTCTCGGCCGCTACTCCCGCCCAAGGTATGGTCAGTCTCGGACGTTGTATTCTTATGGTATTTGCGTTCTTGAATTTCTGATCTGTTTTATTTTGGGTACTATCTCATACCTGTTTTCTTTAGAATCACCTGCAACCACCAGAGACATGATGCATTTTGTCAGACGAATTATAGAAACATTTTTTGGGGGATTGGGTGTTGTTTTTTTCATGTTGGATATTTTTTGTGTGAAGATGGGATAAAGATTTTTTCAATCAAAATTGAAACTTGTTTTATAAATCCCGATCCCATCTAGAGGATGAGGACATGACTTCCAATTTGGTAGAAGTTAGCGTTTTAATAATACCCTAGATAAAAGTTAATGAAGAAAATCGAATCTATATGTATGCAAATGGTACATTTTTGTAAATTGAAATTATATATTAGAAGTCACTATTTCTCAAATTCTAACTTAATTAACATGGCATAAACGAAAAGACAAAATGGTAAATTTATGATATTTCCATAGATCACGTGAAAGTAGCCCCTATGATTTAAATATTAGAGACTGGTAATATATTTGGCGTGCCTCTTATATCATGTGAATTTATCATTCAAATTAAAAAAAAAATCATCATTGATGCTCATAGCGAATTTTTACCTTTACTCCTAAGAAGTCTGTGAGATCATACAATTGCGGAGTAGAACGCTATGGCGAATTAAACAAAAACCCCCGAAAACAAGGAAAGGCACGTGATCTTTATAAGTTAAATTTGTTACTCTAATATTGCCTGTGATGGGAAAATGTGATATTTTGTTGCAGTGAATGAATTTTAGTTTCCTCATATTACTTCAGAGAAAGACATACTCGATAGCAAAAAAGTCTCTAAACATTTTCTAATTAGCTATTTTAGATTATATTGATAGCAAAACTCACCAAGAATCGCCTGAGTTCAGTTCCCACACAAAACAGTAGCCGTTTCCGAATATATTGAATTGAATGCTTTCCTCTATTTGAATATCACCCCATTCAACAAGGGATTTCGGGAAATCATTTAGTTACGCTGAGGGATTTTCTAAAGGTTCATGTCTGACTTGGAAGAGCAAACATTTTTCTGAAATGATAAGTCAATAATAGAAACGTTTTCGTCTACTTAATCAGCCCATCGGTGTTAGAGGTTCCGCCTCCTCCTCAACAAAGCATCTGGAATTATCATATAATAAGGCGAATTTGGTAGATAATTTTGAGAATCAAAAAACTTTCTTCAAACTTGGATAAGAGGAAATAACCTCCGCAACAGAAACTAACCTGACGAGAATGGGGTGAAGATGCCTCTCCCCAAAAAAGCAATACCAACGTGATAATGATGGATCCCTTTGGTGACAGTACGCTCCTAAATAATAGAGCAACAGTATGCTTTCCGAACTCAAGAATTCTATTAAAAGCATAGCATTTTGTCATGAAATAATTGATAAATGCAGCGAGTTTATTTTTGTTCAGATGATGACCGGTGCCTGCATCTTACGCTAATAAATGCTTTTATCTATAGATGATGGGACTTCGTCGATTTTAATGCTATCTATCGTTGAGGTGTGGTTCATTATTGCAGATGGTAATTGCTAAGGGTCCTCATGGATGTTTGTGTTTTCCCATGTGCTATCCCGCTGTAACCCTATCACTTATAAGCATTATGTGTAATGGTAATGAAGCTGAGGTACACCTTCACAGAAATTAAGCGTGCACCTCTGACTGAATTTCATATATTCCACCAAGGAACAAACAGGATTTATAGAGGAAGCTGTCACCTGCACAAATAAATACTAATCTTGCCGAGCAGATAACAAAGATACCTTTTTCAGGATACAACCGAATAAAGATTGTCTAGTTAATCGTCTTTTTTGTTCATTTAAAGATTTTGAGTAGGAAAGCAACCACACTTTTTTCGTATATGCTAGATCGTAATTTGAAAATTTCTCGACCCCACTAGGGTGGAGCTCGTAAAGGACGTATGTGGCGAACCCGATCCAGACAAGCCAACGGAGCTAACTAAATGGATAAAGGTTGATAGGCAAAACAATAGAACACTACTGACTTCCCTTCCATGTAAATGTAAAAGTGTCAATAACTTTTTCTGAAATCCAATGATATGCCGGCATCAGATTTCAGATATATTCACCTCTTTTGCTGACAAATTACATATTATAATTATCATGAACTTCAGTCTAAATCGTCTGTCCTCCGTCTTGTTGCAATTCAATACTATTACGCTACAATATTTTACAAAACTGGTCACATCTTCTTCTTTTTCTTCTCCCTTTGTCCCGTTCACAAGCAGGGTTGACTCGTTGTGATCGGTTCTATCGAATGGCTGATCTGGGTGCAATCCAGTCACATATTTTCTTATATACATATTGCCCCTTGTGCTGCTACTTTAATGTTCCTATCAATCAATCAATCAATCCCGGTTTATGAGCAAAATATTCAACTTTAATTGCTCTTTACCCGTCCAGGAAATTGCAGTCTTACATTTCTAGAAATTCACTTTTCGGAATCTATTTCTCATCTGCCTTGCGCAGCACGTCAAATCTCTTTCTTTTCCAATCACAATCTCACGATGTTGTCCAATTATTCTTCTCTTCTTGTCTGTTCTTGTCAAACTAATTCACCTGAAAATTATAGAAGGTTAACCTACTTTTTCATACCATGGACTAATTTTGGAAAGGAACTTACCTTTGCAGTTCCTTAAATTTGGATATTCTCGAGTCATCAATACGCTAGATTGTCATAGCCACGATCATATCATGAACATCATCATTGTAGATTTCATACAAACAGTTCCAATGCAAACATTCTATAACTTTTTTGCCACCCAAGGCACAGCAAAAGTGCTTCGCTGTTATATGCAGCATAAGACAGTTTTGGTAATTATTTTGATATTTTGGTTCTATACATGTCTGGATGCTCTAAACCCATCTGTCAGAAACAGCATGTCAAGTATGCATAACTGCCATTATTGACGGTTTTTGGGAGGTTCCTCCAGGACTTCCCGAGAAACTTACGCTCTTCCCCTGCTCTTATACATAACGTTTTCCCAAGGCAACCCACCCGTCGACCATTCTGTAATAATGAATTCCACTGTTTGATATAGCAATTAATATTGTTGCCTTTTCGTTGCGTGATTTGCTTACTGTCACTTTTATCTGCTGATCAACACGTCCTCGGGTATCTACCCCGTCGGCTGGACCTTGGTTTAATATGGTCTCAATCCAAAGCGCGCAAACGAGGGCTCGGAGCTTCGAGTTGCAATTGTGATCACTTTCCATGTGCTACTTCCATCTAGCAGCACGGAGAGAACATTAACGCTGAACAATTTCAATTTGATAAAGATGTTATGTTTTCTGGTCTTGGACTAATTAGCAGTAGCGAAATTACCGCTGCTGACAGCGCTATGTTCAGTATCGCCACCGATAGAAACAACGCTATCTAATAGACATACAAAATATTCCATACCTCCTATATTCTGATTCAATAAGGTAAATGCGATGGTTGGTCAAACTTTGGTTTTGTTTGTTTTTGTCTTGAGTCCGACCTTGCCTTGCCTTCATCTCCCAATCCAGAGCAATTTGAGCAAGGTCTAGCCCGGTAAAAAGGAGCAGATATCGAGATGTTTGAAGGAAATGAACACCGTTCATTGAATCCCTCTATTTTCTCCAGAGCTGACAACATGGAGGGCTTCACAGATAATGTGAAAAAATTATCGAGGACGGAAATTGTGAGCTATGGTTAGAAACTCGTTATTCTCGGAGATTTTACGATGATGAAGCACGCATATTTTTCACCGTCATATGTGGCTTTGGTAACAGCTTCTCGTTTCCCCGGAATGATCCTTTCAATTTCTTAGAGGCAATGAGGAGTAGGTGGGAGGGGGGTGGGTACCTAACCTGCCACATTGCCCTAAAATAATCCGAAAAATGTAAATTTGGTTGGTGCAGCAAGATGTAGAGCGCAAATCATTCAGTTGCCCTTTGATTAAGTTTTAAATAAATTTTTGATAGAATCCTTGATTCTTTTTAAGGTTTTGTGTAAATTAGGCGCTAATTAGTTTTTTCACTGCTCTGCGAGATTTTTCAGAGGCTAGCACTTGGTCCATGATGTTTTTAGGTGACAACTGCGCCCGCATAACTATTTCCACCACCGCTCTGCGTACGGTGAATTTTGGACAGTTAAAAATAATATGTTGCACGTCTTCCTGAATTGTAAAATATTTCGAACAATATGATGAGCTGTCGCCCCCAAAGAGGTAGGAATTGGGTGAGGTGGTAGCTAACCTTTCCATAGCGTCATCTAATCCACTCTGCGACATCTGGAATAATTCAGAATTTCAGCGCCCTTTAAGAGAATCGTTTATCTCTTACGTCACTCCAGTACTGCAAATAATGTTGTAACTCCGGATGGTTTTGTTGCTAAATTTTCAAGATGTGTCGTGTTTAATTTATTTATAGTCAATCATGCTTGCCAGATATTTGAAAGTTGGTTGCGAGTGTATGCTTTGTTCGCCGATCTTAATCATCATCGACGTTTGCCTCTTTCGTTTGATAATGCTCAACAAACGGCAGACTAGAGCCTTCAAGCCAAGATCTGATTTGTCAAATCCTGACTGCCTGTCCGTCTGTCATACGCACTTTTATAAGAAACGATTGTATCGATTGGCGCCAAATTTGGTGGGAAGGTGGGAACTATGAACGCATACAATGAGTCACATGGTTCTATGTGGAAGGAGGAAGGTCTCCATACATATAAATTGTACAATTTCATTTACCAGATATAGTTATGTGGGTTATTGGAGGTCTCGATGAATGCTGTTCAATGGCGGCCTCAGTTCTGACATTTATTGCAAATAGGGGAAAGCGGGAGCTGGGAAGTGTTAATTTTCTTCACGGACCCATTCTCAGAATTTACCCAACTCTTCAAATGAAGTTGATAATAGTATATTACTCGACTTTTTAGTAATTAGTAATTTAGTAAAAGAAAACCTTATAGGCTATAATCATGATCCTACCAAGTTTGGTGGAAATCGCACCATTCTTAACCAAGTTACAATAGGTTGGAGTCGTCAGTTCACTGCTAATTTTAAAACTTTGAACGTCAGTATTCTGACATAATATTCACATATACATTACGTTTTTGATGCTCAAGAAACAAAATATCGGCAAGTTAGAGGTCCTCCAAGCCCGTGCAATCCAATGATTTAAAAATCATAAGTCGTCAGAAGCCGATGGAATTACAACCGAACTGGTTAAATGTAGAGACGATCAACTACACCAAGCGGTTCAACAACTTAGTGTATGGAACAGCGAATGCCTGACGATTGGCAATCCTATACATAAAATGGGACATACCCATAAGTAATTATAAAGGTATCATATTGCTGAGTATCATCCATAAAATATTCTCGGCTAACTTGCTAGGCTGGATAGCCCCATACGCCCAGAACATCATCGGCTCATACCAAAGAGACTTCACTTCAGTCAAATCAGCAATAGATCATATTTTTTCCCTGCGGCAAGCGATGGAAAAACTGTTGGAACATGGCCACCAGTTGCCCCATTTTTTCACTGACTTGAAGAGTGCCTGTGATATTATAGCCAGGGTAAAACTGCACACGGCCATGAGAGAAATTGGTATCCCAGTGAAACTGATAAAGATGACTAGGCTAACCCTGACCAATATGCGAGGCCAGAAAAAAGCATTAGGTTTACTCTCGAGACTATTCAACCTCGGTCTAAGACAAAGAGATGTTCTGTCACGAGTCCTCTTTAATCTGGCCCCTAAATTAAGTGATCCGTGATGGAAATGTGGATGCAAGATGTACCATGCTCTTCAAATCCACCCAACTACTGGCCTTTTCTGACGATATTGACATATACAGATATTGACAAACTGCTTTCATCCAGATCGAGTAGGCGGCGTGAAATCTTGGGCGGCACATTAATGATGGCAAAACGAAGTACATGATGGCAACGTCAACACAAAAGAACAAAGGGCAGTAAAGATAGAAAACTACAACTTTGAGACCGTAGATAATTCCTATCTAGGGTCGAAAATTACAGCCGATAACAGCAATGACGATGTAATCCGTGTTGTTGGCTGCCAGCAGAGCCTATTTCAGGGAGAGGGGGGGGATGTTTGGAGTTGCTTACTAAGCCAAGGTTAGACTGGAAACCCTTTGTTGCGCCGTTGTTAGGTACAAATGGAACACATATCTACCTAAATACTTTTATATAAGAAATACACAAAACTTTTCACATCTGAAGCGTCCAGCTTTGGGTTTCCCGACTTATAGCAGACAACACGCATACTCCTCAAATTGTCAGACTCAAAATCTATACCTTTGTTCAAAACTATGTCATCTCCTTCTTCCACTTTCTGGGAGAGATCTCAGATTCACTAAATTTTCGTATAAATGGAAGAGACTGCAGGGGTTGCAAGGCGGCTTTCTTTCGCTTCGATGTATCGTAGGTAGAGATGATTTTACAACTATTTAGAGGAGCTATAAGTATCTGTAAATTATTCTGATTTGTCATATCTTATGCTACTAAAACCGTGGTAAACTATTCCTCCTTCTACTTCATCTGCTCATTATCGTGGGTGAGAATACTGCTATCAACGGCCCTGGGGGAATCTCGATCCCATCCCCCCATGAAAATATTACGGATACCATTCAAAAACCGCCACAGCCAAAAGTCACAATAATCATGTCGGTTCTTATCCGAGGTATCGTTGACGTTTCGGGAAAGGAAAGGTTTCGAAATTTACAGGTTATTCGCCCACAAGTTTCTATTCCTGTTTTATTCGTCCTCATTGTCAGCTCTGTCTTTTGATAATAATATCCTTCGATTTGTTTTCATTTATCATGAGTCCAACTTACATTAGTGCCATACCGAAAGCAATCAACATTTTTTTTTTCAAAGAGACAAGACTGGGATAGGGTCTTAATGTCATAAACATAAGCTATCATCTGGTGGGACTTAGATAGCAGTGACTCTGTAGTGACAACGACGAGCTTATTTAGGGCAGATAGCGTATTTTTTGGGATGTCAAATTATAGGATAATTTTCAACAGTACTGGGCGATTGATACTGTGGGACATCTTTTTGAAGTCTACAAATATTTGGTAGAAGTGAACGTTATACTCCCAGGATTGTATTACGATTTGCATCGCCGTAAATACTGGCATGTTCTGAACCTATTCTACAAAATTGTTTTGAGAATACCTAGTAGTATTTTGTGCATTGCACCAGCCGCTTTTGATTATTTTGTTTTACACATTAAAATCAGGTTACTGTCTGTCCGCCTGTTTTTCTGTTACATGCATCTTTCTCGGAAAAGGTTATAGCGAATGACATCAAATTTAAGGGAATGGTGGGAACTGTGAACGCTCACGCGTACAATGATTTACGTCATTTACCGGCGAATTTAATTGGGGGTCCCCATATATGCAAAAGGAAGAAGCATCTTTTTCACCAAATATAATCATGTGGGGTAGCAAATGAAAGGTCTCGCTTAGTACTTTCGAAGCTGGTCTTAGTTCTTACATTTGTTGGAAAGGTGAAGGGGGGGGGGGGGGCGGGGGGGATGGAAAGTTATCATTTCTTTCATGACCACTACGATTCACACTGACGTGTGTCCGACATGCAAGTATATAGTGCCCAGGATTCGAAATATCCTCCATAACGATATATCTTCAAATAAACCCCCCTTAAGTTCATCCTAGAATCATAAAATTTTGCAGCAGTATAGGCTATAGCATAAAGCACCCTACCGAGTTTGGTGGAAATCATACTACTAATA
Source organism: Hermetia illucens (assembly GCF_905115235.1). NCBI lineage: Eukaryota > Metazoa > Arthropoda > Insecta > Diptera > Stratiomyidae > Hermetia > Hermetia illucens. The sequence continues at coordinate 53,669,865 of NC_051851.1, forward strand.
ACAAACTTATAATAGGTCAAAGTTGTCGCTTCTATGCAAATTCAAGGCTTTGAAGGAATACACAAAACCTTTCATACCTCAAGCGTTTAAATTCCGGCTTCTCGACTTGTTTGTATATAGTTACATCAGCATCCCGGAGTTTCCGTCATCCCATATTTGTTGCAGTCACACATTCCAGGAGTTCCGAGTCGCCGCATTTTGTTTTATTTCAGGCCTTTGATGGATCTTCTATGGATGGTGGAACAAATGGAGTGCTCATATTCTACAAAGAATTCTACCGCCACTTTTTGTGAACTGGGAGAATTCAGGAGTTTCTCAAAGTCTCTTTATTTATTATGTCACTGCCAGTGTTATACTTCTGTCTTTGCCTTTATGGAGGCTTTAAATAAACGTCACGTACTATACACATAGGAAATTTTTTCGTAATTATTTTTAATTGAAACCTAAAACTGATTAAGTATAAAGTCAGCAAAAAATTCACATTTATAGAGCTTAGCAAGTACATGGAATTTATATTTTTCCAATTTTATTTTCCTTTACTACAGATCGGTCGGTTATTTTGTACTCTTTTTTGAAGTCATCTAGACTTTCTTAATCTTTTGATTCAATGTGTCATTTGACTGTCTACAAACACAACAGGTTCTTTTTGGTCTCGTAGAAGCGTTACAAATGAGAAATAAAAAAGGGTAGGTTCGATGAAAGTGGAAGAAGGTAATCGTATAAAAGATTAACTATTGAAGATTCAAATGTGCTCGGAGATGGACTCTTCAAAAGTTTAAGATAAATACGAAATTTGTTTGGACCGCTTTGACATGATACCCCTTGTTCATTGTTCATTTAGAGTAGGTCTGGGAGTCTTGAACTATTGTTATGTTTATTATATTATATTACAAATTTCTAACATGAGCTCCTGCAGGAATACTACCTGCATTTTCAATCTATGTGTAACCGTTCTAAGCTTGTCTGACCTTTCTATTTGGAACTTCTCAAACTACTGCCTTGTTCATCTTAGTATCACGATATCGAACCATTCTTTGAAGATTCGCCGTCTATAAAACCTTCTACGAGTATGCTCCCTTTTACGCTACAAAGGCTCTACGACAGGAATCTAGAGTTACATGTTATCTCAACTGTTAGTCAGGTACATATCTTGAATTCATCTTTGAATATAAAATCGACTAATGGACCGATTCCAAAAGGTCTTCAGTATTGTTACACCGAGCGCTTAGATGACGGCCCGCTTGAAACTGGTTGATTTTATTTCTGCCTTTATTTTGTTCATAAATGCTTGTCAAAAATTTTGACAGACAAATCGACAGCACTCTTTTTCTGGTATATGCAACAATGTAAAAGATTCAAAAATTCAAGTGATTTTTTTACTATCTACACATGAGAAGATGAATTCACTTTGTTGGAACCTTTAAAGAAGTAGCGCGGTAACTTTAATTATTTCGAATACAATACCGTATTGAAATTAAGTGGTGGAAAAATTGTGTTTAATAGGCAAACACTTATGGCGAAATAGTAGTCATTGAACATTCAATTAAGAAATGAATATTAAAGATTAAAAGGTGTAGATAAAAAATGTGGCATTGACGGTTTGAATTTTGTTACATGTAAATGTTTTTATGATTAGTGAACAAAAAAATGATAATTTCAATAGAAATGGGAACTTTTAGAGGTATTTTCATCTTATGAAGCTCTATTTAGGAGAAAAGGTCGAAATGATATGGGGTAAGACAGATACAGAAAGAGCAAAAATTAAGATAGACGTTTTTAGACGTGTTGCTGTTTATCTATCCGTGGGATATTTTTTTCATCGCTAAAATTTAACTATGTATGCGCATCATCAGATATCGAAATATAATGTCTACTCGAAGTATAGAATTGTTAAGTGAAGAAAATTTGGTTAAGCTTAGATTAGAATATGTTCATTTAGTTAGAATATACAGATACGTACGTGTGAAAGAACTTTGGGACCGTATCTTAGGTTCAGGCACAAAAAATCAACAAGGGTTAGAATAGATCAACGACATTGGATAATACATGGATATGCTTAGCTCCAACTGTTTTTAGACCGAAGAATAAAAGCGTGAGAAATATAGTATACTTGTTCGTACATTTTCAGTTAAGTCGCCCTACTCATAAAAACTAACTTTCAATGATCGCAAAAAAAATGTACTTTTGTTTTTTCGAAAATTAATATCTTACGTTATTATGTTAACAATTGTTGACTAAGCCCTAGAGTTTGGACTACTATTTAAATATTGTACAATAGAATTTTGCAAATAGCATAATGCACGCTCCTAAAAACGGGACAAGTTGTCCCAACTGGTTCTCCAGGTTGGGGGTCCTTCAGGTTGATAACCCTACATGGAAAACAACTTGTTAAGAAGCCGCAACGGGGGCCCCGGAATGGACTGACAACACAACGACGGACCGGCAACGACAACGGAATAACGATCTTCGCATTTTTTCATGGAACGTTCGCTCCCTGTACATATATGGTAGCCGATACCCTGTCCCCATAAAGGGCTGATGGTTATTGGAAGTACCTGGTTTGTACGGAAAGCAATCCACACATCCAACGTGAGCCAACCAAATTAACCATGTGTTGATCGAATGCCGTCACCTCTCAGCCTTGATGAATGTGAGAACATATAGTGGGACCAATATAGACTCGGATCACTATCTCTATGGTAAGATGTTCCTAGCTCGAATAACAACACCACCCACAATCCTCTTTAGCAAACAGGTGTGAGTTAACACTGAAGCCATCCATAACACAGCCCTCCGTAACACCGAATAACTCCAACAATACTCTATTTATCTCTTTCCCTGATCTCAGCATTTTATTTTTGTTTTACTGAGGATAGTACAGAGTACGTAGCCTCAAACCCTCCTCCTTTACCTGGTCCCAAGCCCAGCATACTATGTTAATAGCATGGCGGAGTTAGCCCTCCGTAACACCTATAAGAGAAAAATGGATGCCCCAATAACCGCATATATATGGCCACAAACATACTTGGCCTCAGCCGCAAAAAGAGTCGCAACGGCTGGTTCGATGACAAATGTAAGCTAGCAACGAAACGGAAGAATGCTGCATACTGAGTAATGTTGCAATCTTTCTCAAAGAACGCGGGCCCGCGCGGAGACTTATCACGAACTCCGTCGAATGGAGAAGCGACTTCATAGACGGAAAAAAGAAGCCAGGAAGAACCAACAAGTCTGTGAACTCGAAAAGTACAGGGAGCAACAGCACCAGGCGCGTACGTTTTACCAACAAGTCAGCAGGATGAAGCTTTATTCACCTCGATGATCATACCGAGGCAACGAGGAAAATCTTATTTTCGACAGAATGGGCATTTTGGAGCGATGGGTTGAGTACTTTGGTGAATTAGTGAACAACCAGAACATCGGCGAGTTGAAGGTCCCGCCAACTGAAGACGATGGACAAATACTCCATCCACCAAGAAGAAACAGTCCGTTCAATTCATCGGCTTAAAAATCATAAGTCGCCAGGAGCCGATGGAATTACAGCTGAATTGGTGAAATATGGAGGCGATTAATTATACCAAGTGGTTCATCAACTTATACTCAAGGTGCGATACAGCGAATCAATGCGACTGGTAAAGAGGGACTATCTGCCTCATACATAAAAAGGGAGATATCCCGCAGTGCAACAATAGTAGAGAGTAGAGGTATCTATCACGTTGCTGAGTACCATCTATAAGATATTCTCCTCTATCTTGTTAGGTCGGACAGCCTCATATGCTCAGGACATCATTGGCCCATACCAAAGAGGCTTCACTGCAAGCGAATCAGGAACAGATCAGATATTCTCTCTGCGGCAAGCGATGGAAAACTGTTAGAATAAGACAGACGTTGCACTAACTTTTCATCGCCTTTAAGGCCGCCTGTGATAGCATACCCAGGCCGTGAAATAATTCGGTGTCTCGACGAAATTGATAAAACTGATTAGGCCGCTCCTGACCAATGTGCGAGGCCAACGGTCTACAAGGGGATGCCCTATCATGTGTTCTCTTTAACTTGGCCCTGGAGAAAGTGATCCGTGATGCTGAGGTAAATGCGAAGGTTACGATCCTCTTTAAGTGCACCCAACTACTGGCCTACGCTGACAATATCGACATCATGGGAAAATCATCCAGATTGAGCAATGAAGACAAGATAATATGGTGGCAACGTCAGCACCCAAAACAAACCAACCAATAACATCAAAGATAATTTCTCCTATCTAGGGTCGAAAATCACAACCGATAACAACTACGACCATGAAATCCGCGCAAGGTTGTTGTCAGCCAACAGAGTCTACTTCAACTTAAAAAAACTATTTCTTTCGAAACGTCTCACCATAGGGTCAAAGCTCTTACTATACAAGACAATGATCTTGTCAGTCCTTAAGTATTCCCCGGAGACTTGGGTTCTTAACAAGAAAAATTGCGAACGCCCGCGTTCGAGAGAAAAATCCTCCGAAGAATTTTTGGCCCCCCACATGAGGATAGACGATTCCGTAACCCTGCCTGAGATGGAACGATGGCGTAGGTCAGGATGCTAGACAGCGTTTAGGCTCGGCACAAAACTGGGATGTCTGGAGTACCTTATTAAGGCAGGCCTACACCGGATACCGGTTGTTGCGCCATTGATGATGATCCTACCTACTTAAAAGATAAAGAGGCGCTGGTGGGTGGTGGTAGATTAGTGAGAAAATCCGTCGAGAACTTCCCGTACATCGAACACGTACGCAGAATAGTGTATTTCTCCACGGATTGAACCAGACTGTGTGAAAGTCCCTGTACAAAAGGGAAGCCTTGAAGGATTTAGGTGCAATACTTGTAGCTGACAATATTATGGGAACTACAGCCAACCGTTCGAGATGGCAAATTTCTTTGATTAGTTAGAACTTGATGGTCTCAATATATTCTCTAAGCAGAATTATCCAGCACTGCCTGGGGATCATATCTGTAAACCGGACATGTTCCCATGATCAGCCCATACTTGTATGCAAGGTTTTGATAAAGCAGCTTACATACAGAATTATGCCCGTTGATATATTGCACCGGTGCCATTACAGTGCAGTTAGATATGAGATGGCCCAACGTCTCTAACGTCGAACCACATATTCTCCACCCGCTCTTTCAATATGAGCACTTTATAAACTCGGATGGCGACCACGCCATCCTGACTGGCACACATAAATCCCTTGGTCTCAGCAAAGAGCGCTCCAGCACACAGTCATCTATTAGACAAATGGAAATCGACAAATGGTTGTCAAAGACATTTCGACTTGGCAGTGATGTTGTGCCGCCACGTCAACCACACTTCTACCTTCGATATCACGAGGCAGGTTCATTCACTCCACGCTACAGTTTGGCATAGGCAGGCATAGACTGGATACTTGTTGTTGCACCAATGGTGATGATGATTGGGAATTTGGACATATTAGTTCGTATCCTCCACTGGACGTCTTCCAAATAGGTTTTCGTCTACGGCAATATTCCAAATACGTATGCCGACACTTGTTTAATCCAAATTCCATCCCAATGTCACGGCTGAATATGTCTGCTGTTCGTAACAGGTTTCTAAGGTGGTCGTCACTACCAGCATAAAACTTGATACATCAAGTGTGTCAGCTCGCACTTAGCACGTAGCCCACAGTTTACTGTAAAACCATATCCTCTCCTCTTCTCATATCATTCAGTAGCCATGAAATGGGTTCTTTTTAGGATCAGGTGGGTAATTCCCGCAGTGAGGAAGCGTGGAAATTCTTCCGGCTGACTAATGACTTGATTGATGCTATGTGCGAATCGACTATGGATACTGGTAAACTTTTTCTACCAGAAATTCTGCACCTGATCCAGACCAGGACCTGGGATTGTGTCGATGCGAGCAATGAAGCGGTATTGGTCTGCTACTCGCTGCATAGTCATCTGCGCGAATCGTGGGAAACTTTCGAAGAATATCTGGTACAACAAAGGGCGATAAGGTGTTATTCCTGCCCCGCCGTTATTTCGTAGCAGGAGCGGATAATAAAGACGTTAATTTCCTCACTCGACTTCATCCGCTGCCTACGCGAACTTGCTGAAGTGGTCGCAACAGGTTGCGGCGGATCAGCTGCATCAGCGGTTCCTGGTGATCGTGGCACCTAGACGTCGAATCACCCCACGATTAGCAGTTTTAACGCGTGCTGTCCCTTACGGGAGCCCGACCCAGCTACCAAGTCAGACGATTCCCGCCGGTTTTCTGTACTGGGCCTCAAGTTTCTCCTTCTTCTCATTTGATGGATTTGCATTTTATACCTAACGGTCAGGTGTGGTGATAGCTTTCTCAGTGAGTAATCAACGTTTCTGCACTTTCCTCACCTGCTCCCTGAGACGCTGTGGTGTCGTACAGACGAAAGTCATCCGCCCCTCGTCGTTTGACAACCGGGCTTATTGTTATTTTAAGAAGCTTATATATTCTGAATTTTGCACTAATAACTCAGACTTTACTGTCTTTCAAAATTTCAATAGGAGATGGGGAGTCCTGAGTCTACAATTCACTTGAAGGCGGACCGCAACAATTGGAAAGAAACTGCTTCTCTTGTTTTCAATCCACGGAAGCCTTTGTTTTAGGCTAGCACCCAATTTTTCAAAAAATATAGATAACTTACGGTTTCTCCGAGGGCAGAGGCAACTGATTAGATGCCGACTCACCAGGACTCAGAGTTCCTTGAATTCCTAAACAAAATTTAGACTTGCTTCGGCCATTTAGTATGAATGTAATGAGTGAAAAAATTGATGAAGCTAGTGACAATCGACAACCAACTTGGTCGGTTGGTTCTATTGGAGTTATCCAAATTTATTCTATCGCAGTTTTGAATAAAATTTGTAATCTTCGTAAATGAAACTGTTTGGAAAGTCGGTATTCAGCTGACAATGTTAACACTTTCTATGACAAAGCCGTACTCAACTTCTTTTACTATTGATTTCAGATGTAGATACTAAAAGCACAGAAAAAGTATTCATCATCATAGCTCTCTAAGTTATATGTCTTGATTTTCAAACAAGTTGCAACTTAGAGAAAGCTAACTCGGGAGGGTCGAGTGCCCAGTGTACATGTTATTGAAATGATCTATTGAAAACCTGCGTTTTGCTATCGATCTTTAATTGCAACGAGCCATGGAACCAGTCACTTAAAAACATAATCCTGGTCTAAGCGATAAAAATCAGTTTCCCATCAATTCGAAATGCATCTCATTCATTTTTGGCTGTCGCAAATGTTCACCTACTTTGGTTACTGAAGTCGTAGCGACGAATTCGAAATCCAAGAGATATGTGGTCATCGTGTGTCTTATGTCTTTCGTATCCCACAGGTGATGTTATAGATTGGATTCATTTCTTTCGATTTTTTTTTTGGTAACCACACATTTACACGCCGGTAAGCAGCGTCCCGTAGTCGAGTCTTTGGTCAGGCGAAAACCGAAGTCAAGATGGAGGACAAAAAATAATAATAATAAAAAGGTAAAAGAGATTTAAAGTGTTTTTTTTTTCTTCTTCATCATCATCAATATTTCGTTCTTCAGTGCTAGAAAGATGATCGCGGTTGGCGGCGTGACGACTTGACCTTATCTTTCTGAAATCGCATCACAGGGGTTCGACTTATGCATCAGACCCAGCGGGAGACTAGACATCCCGCATCGGCCCAAAAGGCATTCTTCTTCTTCTCTGGTTAAATGCTGCTTGGCTTTTTGATTTTCATACGGAAACATTCTTCTAAACGAAATATTTAAAAAAGATATTGTTTTGTTCATCGTCGCCGCCGTCGTCTTTTCTCCCAACGTATGGATGTTTGTCTACTGGTGCTGCATTCGACCTGAACTGGTGTCGTTTGCCTGTCAGATCTTAGGTTGACTAGGTTTCAGATACAGGTAATCGTAGTAAAGATTATACACCTCTTCCTATACGCGTGCATACAAGGACATGGTTCAGTAAGTACAAAAGTGATTCAATTTCGATGTTCTACCATTATTTTGCTACTTATTTGTAGGTAAGTAAAATGGCACATATAAGTGTGGACATGTAATTCAAATTCATGCGCCATTATATTGTAATATGTGTGCGACACTATTCAAACATAATTCTGGAAAATATCTCAGATGGATCAATCTACATACTCTACTATCCCTTTCATTTCAAGAGTGTCAATTGTGCAACTGTGGGCTACTAAAACAGACCCCTAAAACCTATCTATCCGCAAATGACATCCTTCCAATTGACTTGACGCTTCTTTATCATCATAGAAGATAATCTACGTATGCAAAGTGAAAGAAAAAATGGAAATACCTGGGAAGTTGGTTGAGTTTTTCGACCGCGTGCTTATGAGAGATTTATGCCCTCGATAAAAAGCGTAAGTTCACAAGCAATTTCTGCTATCTTTGCTGTTTTAAGTTGCCAAAAGCTAAGATGGAACTATTGCTAGAATAGTGAACAATTTCAATCATGTCACACTGTTCATCTGGAATAAAAAATATATTTCAGGGAACTTTATATCATGGAGCTGTTGTTTTCCAAAGTGTTCACGTCGGATAATGTCAGATGACGCGCAGCATTTGTGAGATCTTAGTCTTGGATCTTACTTTCAGACGATGGCCAGCAATAAGTGAATGGGTTGGATTAGCCAATGAGTTTCGTTACGCATGTCATACTTAGAAATATTGAAAATTCAATAAATTTGATTGGCGGCACGAAAGATGGGAAGATATAATGTGCAATTAACTATTTGCCAATTTTTGCAGTAGGTTACTATCACTGACAATTGAAGTAGGAATTCACGATAAGTAACGGACTACTGTTAGTCACCGATGATTGATTATTGATGGATTGTGTACTTCTGCTGTGATTCGATCAAAAACAGAGTTTTATTGCCTTTGTTATTAAAAATATTGGGCTCCGAATAAGTAGGTTACCAGCGTTAAATGGACACAAGACAGTGCAAAACTGTATGAATTAATTATCCTTCAAAACGACGGTGCTTTGAACGGCATTTGATTGAATTAGTAAAAATGGAATATATCTAGAAATCTGACTTTCTTCACAGAATGTCCAAATCTTTTTCACCTCTTTCAAGCGAATTCGGCCTACTTTCCCCCATATGAGCGAAATATGTCAGCAATTTCTACTTTGGCTAGAACTTCCTCACATATTTTAGTCCAAGAATTATGGGCAAATCCAAGGACGCACAAATTGGCCTGGACACGCCAGTGCGTGGGATTTTTACACAATCAAACATTGGAAGAATACATACTCTGGATCTTGTGGGGCTCGGTCGCAGTTTGGATAATCGGGTAAAGTTTACTTTAAATCCTCGGCGTTCTTCGTTTGCGACAAGGGAGAGATTGTCCTAGCATTGTATACGTTCGCCATCTCATCTGCCAAGATGTCTATTGGCATCATTCCCGAGATGACGAAAGCTGCATCATCGGAGACAGACCTGAGGTGAGAGCATACCTTTACGTCCTCCTGTAGACTGCACTCAGTTGATTAGCGTTAACTGACATTCCCGACGCCTCTCCTCAAATTGTGGTCGCGTAGAGCCTGATCGAGCTCACCACCCTAGCCGAAAGCAACCTAGAGGTATACAGTGGCCCTCCCACGTTCGCTATCATCCTTGCCAGGGCCATACTTGCAGTGGATGCCTTGTCGCAAACATACTGTACGTGGTGTCACTTTCAAGTATTTGTCGGTCGGCTTGGAAGGAATAAAATGATTCCCAATTTTAATGCTGGTGTAATTTCTCATTCAGAACTTAGCGATGAGGATCGCTTCCATCCTTTCCTCCGCAAGTGTTTACGAGCGCTTTCTAGTCAATACTTAACAGCACTGATTGCTTCGCCTGAGTATAACTCAGCACCTTCGAGATGTTTTGCGACCGCGCCACCGTGACTTCCTCCGGACGGGGAAAATTAAGTACATCATTATACACTGTGTTCCACAGTGGTAGAGCTCTGCGGGAACAGTGTATTCGTGCGGCCCGGCATCGGTGTCATAACAGATTATCGGCGATAGCAGCGAGATAGGCAGGAATACCAATCTTCACCAGGGATTTCCGTATTAGATTTCAATTTATCATTTTGTTTGATTTTCTTCTGGGAGATGTGCATCACCATGGACGTGTCACATACTTTAGCGATGCATTGGGCCACACCGTAAAAATGCCAGCTATATTAGGTTGGTCTTACCACGCCTATATATGCACCATTTATTTTTGCCTACCCAAATCCACTGGCCTTCTAACCCGCAGTACATTGTAGGCTTGTCGACTGAGCGGTGCTGTAATGATTAAGGTATTATTTGAATAAACTTCACTTTCTCATTACAATCAACGCCTTCCAAAATTTCGAACATTTACCACTTTCGCTAATATGCCACTTACCTCGCCCCTCCTTTACTTCATATAATTGGCATTTGGATTCCCTTTTGCACTCCCTGACAATGTGGCCTTTATTCCTATACCTTCCGCATCGACCAAATCGATCAATGCCGCTGGTGCTTACCATCGTGAAGTGCCCAAACATGACGCATTTAAAAGAGAGAGATTTGTTCCCTTAAACGGCAGACTACCCACCCAATCCGAACTTTTCCAGCCGCCAATAACTACTGCGCTGCCTCCGCTGGCGCTCGTATTGTGGCCGTTTGAGTACCGACATATGCTTGTCGTAAACTTACAACAGACTCTCCACAAGTTCTTCCAGCTTGAATTGTTTCTTGAAATCAGTGGAAATTTCTCCTTTCGAAGCGACTTCGTCAAGATCCTTACATTGTATGTAGATCTCTTGTTTTTACACTGCAGCTTTCTCCCAAATGAGCTTTTAACTTGAGTGCGGAAGTCATCAGTTTTGCCTAAGCTGGATCTTTTCAGGTTAAACTGGAGGCCCCCTTTCTGGGTTCTTCGGATTATATTCACATTTCCACTTAGATCTTTTAGGTCGGGATCAGATTTGGCTTTTTTGAGTATCTCCGCTTAGGACAAATTGCCCTTGCTGGAGGTAACAATAATTTGCACTTTTGTTTTTATTTACGCTTTTTTGTTGATAACTTTAGTCCAGCCATTGTTTTCCTTCGCTTTTGGCTTCGCAACGCTGACCGACGTTCGTACATTGGTTGTATACTTTCCCCTTCCTAAACTTTTAGTACCTGTTTCCTGAATTGCCTGGCCGCCTTTTTTTCTCTTAGACACCTATTGAGTACTTAGAGGGTCTCCCTCTTTTTCGTGTACTCATTTATTTGGCTGTAATTCGACGGCAGTACGGTTAGGGGTCTCTTGGGTCGCTTGTGATACTGTTCGGACAACTGGTTTCGGCGTCTCGTTAGTATTCCTTTCCTCCTCCAACGATCTATTATAAAGGAATCCCATACCCCCCATATCCCTATCATATCCTCTATGGCTTGGTGCAAGTGTGCTTATCCTTGATAAACTCGAACAGCTAACTACTTTTGCCCCATGCTGAGTGAAGGGTAATTCCTCCAGGTCGGGATACTGCTCTCTATGAGCTCCGACGAAGCTCCTCCTTTTATACGCTCGTTCACTTTTAGCATATATTAACCTTCCCTGTACCTTATCCTCTAACATCTTTGACATTGGTGGCGATCTGAGACTTGAAGAACTTCTTCTGAATAGGTCTCTTCCTCGGTTCTGACCTCCTGCTGTTACCTCTCTCAAACATACGCGGTGTTGTTCTTCAGTGAACTGCCTTCCTTCATCTTTGTTTGGTTTTATTACCGGTGTTCTCAGTAAGGTGGTAATACGCTTGAACACCTCCTTTCTACAAATCCAAACGAACAAATCCAATGCTGTAACATTGTATGCCACGGTGGCCAAGTTGTCGACGACCGGGAGCCCGCTTGTTCACTCCCAAAAGTCGCCAGTACTGGGGTTCCGCGCCTCTGTTCCATAAGTTTACTCATTCTCACGCTTTCCATGTTATGCCCCCATCCGCCACCTGGGGTCGCGCCTGATGAGAGACCTTGTAACTCCCCGGCAGGGGGCGGGGTGTAACATTTTTTTTCACAGATTATGGTCGTATAGTGCTTGTGAAAATTGATCTTATTTCTGATATTGGGTGAATTTATTGTACTCTAAGCCGTGCATGGCATCATGACCATACTTAGTGAACACATACGAACGGTGGAGTTCGATACATTAAATAATATTCTGAATTTTCAGCTATGTAGTAACATATACATGTGGCTCCCATACTCTAATTCGCCGTATAGAGATACAACGCTGTCCACCTTTGCAATTATTGCATCCGAGAGATGATAATCCGAATCTAGGACCGATTCCACGAAAATGATTTCATACTCAGACTAAAATAATGTAATATAAATATTAGCCGGTATAGAAAAGTGAATTGAAACCAATATTTTGTAAGTAATTGTGCATTACAGTATTAAAGTTCGTCAGTAATACTTTTCATGAATAAGTGATGAACATGAATTTTAACAAAATTGTTGGGTAAGATAAACAATAGAACTAAACTTAATGCAGGTCCTATCGTTGTATACCCTACCCTCTACCCACGAATCACCACATTAGATAGAATGTATCGTGTAGTGCTGTTAAACTACATTAGTCCGGATGTTGCTCAGCGAGGCCCTAGGCCCATAGCAAGATCAGAGATCAAGTACTTCAAGATCTCTGGGCATTTACAACAGATTGCGCCATACGCAGGGCGAGTGTCAAGTGAAATTGTTCTGTGGGCTGTAAAATCAGACCAGAATGGAAGACCTGCATGTTTTGAAAGGATATCACACAGTCTTCTTCACCAACGGATCAAAACTGGAGTCGATGCGGGAGGTTCCTAGGAAACGCAAAGTTTTCAGCTATCGTACGTTCCTCCTGGATTCGTCTGCGTATTCCGAGGTATTGGTGGTACTGGAGGGCCAATTTCTAAATTACATTCGTAAAAGTAATAAAAAGAAAAACTGGTTAAATTTCAACTCACAGCGTGAACGTAAAAGGGTCGTTAAACTGTGAACAACCGAAAGGCGAAAGAAGGACTTGAAGACAATGCAGTATCCTTAAAAAGAATAGGTCGTCCAACCTCGACTCTCTTTGAAACCCTGTTGAAGCTTTTATTAGGTTGATGTCAACTTATGCATCCGCAGTGTGATTGGTTAATATAAAACAAGAGAGTTTTCATTATAAGCTGGCCATGCTACAAACAACTGCATGTCTGGATATTACAAGAGCAGGACATCGGCACAACTCTAAATGCACAATTTATAGCCCTTGGATAGAGAGCTCTTCAGAGGCTAATTCGTTTGTATCTGTTGGGAAACAACGGGACCAAGGAGCACAAGGCATTGGAGGAGAGAATCTATGAAGTTATCCTCATACTGAAATCTTCTATATCGATGGTTCAAAAAGAAAACAGGGTTCTGGAGCAGAAGTCTATTTTTCGATTTAAAACGAAAAGGGGGTTTCCTTTTTGGGGCAATATATAACGATCTCTCAGACTGAAATGCACGCGATACTTAAGGCGAGAGACTGGGTAATTGATGAGCGGTTATTGGACTGCACTTCAGGAAAACCAATTGCAAACTATAATATGATGAAACCACTTTAGGTATCTGGTCACTGTGACATAGATGGAAATGAAATTTTTGATGCCTTAGCAAAAGAGCAATTGGGGTGTCACTAGCATTTTCTAATGGTCACGAACTTTCCATAAAGATAGGTGTCAGAGCCTCAATGCTATTAAATACACTAAACTATTCCTATTAGAACCAAGCAAGGATACTGCAAAGTTTATGGAAAAGCGAGAAGACATGCAGAAATTCATCCGTTCTATAATGAAGAAGCGGAATCCACGAATCATTTTTAAGGTTCTGTGTAAACACAAAACTCTATTAAAATCGGTTTACTGCCTGTCTGTCTGCATTCTTTTCGGAGACTCTTGTGGCGATTGACACCAAATTTAGTAGAAAGATGGGAACTGTGAACGCTCACGAATATAGTGAGTTATATATCTTTAAGTCAAATTTAATATATATGCGAAAGGGGGGTGTACATTTTTTTTCCATCAAATATAGTCATATGGGGTATCAATTTAAAGGTCTCAATTAGTACTTTTCGAAGCTGGTCTTAGTTTTGACATTTATTGGAAAGGTAGGGAGTGCGGGGGGTGAAAATGATCATTTCTTTAACGGCCCCATTCTCAGAAACCGAACCGAACCGAAAAATCTGAAAAAAGTCAAAAGGCTGCCACTATCTGGTGCCTAGGCCACGAAATACCCTCCATACCGATGCTTGTTCAAATAAAGTTAATAATACTACGTTACTATAATTTTTAGTAATTGGCAGGAAAACTCCCCCTTAAGTTCATCCTAGAATCATGAAATTTCGCAACAAGATAGACTACGGTATAGGGCATGATCCTGGTAAATATCGCACTATTACTAACAAAGTTATAAAAGGTCAAAACTGTCGCTTCAAGACTTTGAATGTCAATATCACTTGAAAGTGGATATTCTCACATAATATATGCATATATTACGTGCTACATACTAATGGGGCAAATGCACGCTCAAATCTCTTTAGAAAAGAAATACACAAAACCTTCCATACCTAAAGCGTCTAGCTTCCGGTTTCCGGATTTGTTTATGTGTAACTTATGGATGCATCAGACATAAAATTGTTCTTGCTGGTGTGAGTAGTATCATATCAACTGCCGGAAATCTTGTGATGCATAAAGGTCTCTGCAATATTCCGTTAGACGAAGGACTCGGGTACAATGGATCACTACGGTTTGAGTAGCATGAGGCTTTTCTGACTAAGCCTTCTCTTATTCATGAGAACCACCACTCCAGCTTGGTGGGCACAACTTTATCTCTTTACAATTTTGGCATCTCGTAACACAGGAACTAAAACATTCTTTCGCCATGGATTTTCCTCCCTTTATTGGAGCTCCAGGTCCAAAAGTTTAAATGAAGGAATGATGCATCTAAAATGACCTTCTATATTCTCCTGTCAACAATTGTCAACACGTATGGTCAATTTAGTCACAATCCTCTTAGTAATAGACCTTTAGAGTAAACTATTACGTTTGACTTGATTCATCACGATCATCAACGGCGCAACAACTGGTATCCGGTCTAGGTCTACCTTAGTAAGGGACTCAAGATACCCCGGTTTTGCGTCTTGGTCCACCAATTCGATAGCTGATTGAATTCGATATAAAAGTAGCACAGATGTACCTACTAAACAAAGTTTAAAGTGTACAACCTTTGTTAAACTCAGAGTTTGGTAGTTCGAATTGCTATACTTTATTAGAAAAGGGTCCATATTTGGCTGTTGTTGACAATAAGACTGGACTACCAATCAAATAATTACGAATATCACAAAGTTCTGTTAGTATACCTTAATGAGTCACAATAAAAAGGTAATGAAAAGGGACAATCTGTTCCTCTTTTTCACCCTATTCCCCTTCCAAAACAGGGGTCGGCCTGTTCTGGTCTATTTTCGTATTTTCTTCGGTCACAGGGCTGATGTAGACGGAATCAAGAAGCTCGCAAATCACCATCTCGCATATCAAACCATCCTTGTTTTTGCCGCCCTTTTGGCCATTTCCTGTCAAAAGAGCTCTGGAGTGAATTATATGTCTATAACATTACAAATGCCTCTTTCGAATTTTTTCAGAAGCAGTGGAGCCCCATATCGACCGCGAATGTTCTCATTTCGGATGTATGATAATTAAGGGATATTATGCCACTGGTCCAATACAATATCATTTTCTTCATTACCACAAAGCTTCGATCATTGTTTTTATACAATACTGAAAACCATAGAAAACAACAGAACGGACGATACTGGTGCAGATTTTTGACAATTTTAGACATTTGACACATTTGTTGATGCATAAGTAGTTATAGATGTCCAAGTTATGGAATGCCAAAATCAGCATCAAAAATCAAATAAGTAACAGCATCAAATGGCACTTATCAAATGAGAACAATAAAGATAGGAAAGCACAATTTTGAAACTGTTGATAATTTCCCCTATATATGGTCGCAAATCACAACCAATAATAGCTACGACGATGAAATTCGCGCACGGTTGTTAACAACTAACAGAGCCTGTTTCAGGTTACTAAAACTGTCCCGCTCTAAACGTTTCACCATACGGCTCAGCTCTTACTGGACAAGACAATGATCTTGTCAATCCTCATGTATTGCTGGGAGGTTTGGGTACCAATCAAGAAAAATTGCAAACTTCTAGCCGCGTTCGAAAGAGGAATCTTTTTAAGAATTTTCGGTTCCTTACATGACGGTAAGCGATCCCGTAGTCTATATAACCACGGACGCCCATGTCTCGATGAGATAGGAAGCGGATACCAGCTGCACAGTTGAAGTGTTTGGGGAAAGATGATAAGTTCATGGGACAAGGCAGCCAAACCTGACAGACCCTTTTTCGACTTGAAATTCTTCTCACATTTTACCTCGATGCAGCATGTACCATCATACATCGCTGCGATAATAGTTATTAGTTTCTTCGGAATGCTGCATCGCTATAGAGCACTCCAGATATAATCAAGGATCACGCTGCTGAAATCCCTCTCAAAACTGATCAAAAGCGGGCCAAGCCGAGATTTGAATGCTCGCACTGAATGGATGTTGGGAGTAATTCATCGAGCTTACTTGCCTGCAACTTGTGGTTTCTCTGCTTCCAGACCAGTCGTGAGGCAGCACGGCGTATCGTCAGTCACTAGCTTTTGAAAAAATTAACATTTAGTCCAAAAAAGAAATCGTTGCACCAAAAAATCTGGAGACATTTCATACCCCAATCGTGCAGACCATCACCAAGTTGATGTGGCCACAGAATTTCTCTCAAAAATCAAAAATCAATTAATGACATTATTGATTGACTTGGATTCGACCTTGCGACAAACTATTCCTTACCCAAAAAATTTAAAATCCGATCGTTCAACCCTTCACAGTTGGGAATTTCAAATGGAAAGGAAAATCGTTATTCGTTAATGTAATCCAAAAAAAAAACTTTAATCAATAACAAAGAGCTTCTTTTATATGAGGAAAGATGGATCAACTCTGCGACACTTGACTTTAAGCTAGATTTTTCCTGACGATCTAGCTATGCAAAACTAATGATTGAGACATTAATCAACACGTCACTTAATTATCATGTTGTCGCTTTAAATGTGATATAATTACTAATGACAGAGAAATAGATATCGTCGATTGGAAATAGATTAATCAAAGAATAATATAAATTTTATAGCTTGAATGCAAAACGTATCGATCAATCCCAAGGAGTTGAATTAAAAATTAAAAGTTGAATTTAATCGGAAAAGGAACCATAAATATTACAAAATCGATTTTCACTGCTTTTGATAGTTAAAAAGCAAATATTAAAAAAACATTATATTGGTCATATGTGTGTTTCTACAGTGTCAAAACGATAATAACGAAGGTGTTTGGTAGAGTTATTATTGAACTCTTCAAAAAACATTTGGTGTTCAAGATTTCGTATTAATTTCTGAAAGTAAATTTGAAGCTTCATAGAAAAAAGAAAATATTGACGGCTAGACGCAAAATATTCCCATTGATGTCGTTGGAGAATGGTGTACTACCTAAAGCTGATATGACCCGAAGAGAGCATAAATTGGAGAATCATGGTACAAGTAAAGAATTTGCAAAGGTGGAATATACAGTGTTTATGTTTTGCAGGTTGCTTAGGTAGGCAATTGGTTCAATCTGTACCAGAGTGGTAGAGAAAACATTCCAGTCTGGGGTGAACATTTTTCGCATCCCTTTATTATCACTTTAGCTTCAGCTATTTCATTCTCTCTGCTTTTCTGGCTGCCTGAAAAAATTGTAAACCTGAGGAAAGTCATCATACTTGCCTGAGGCCTGAGCGACCTTAAAGTATATTACCCTTAAAATCACTATCACACATTGGCCGACTTAAAACGATGTTATTTGAAGTGCTTTATTTTCGTAGCTGTCTTCGGAAAATTCTTCTCCCAAACGCGGCTAAGAATTCGCAATTTCCAAGTCTAGGAGGAATACATGAGGGCTGGCGAGATCATTGTCTTGTTTCGAGCGAAATAATTTTTACATCAATATTACGGATCACTTTTCCCAGGTTAAAAAGAATGCACAATAGGGCACCCCCTTGTTTTAGAGCGTTGTTGATAGTGAATGGTCTCGAGAATGATCCTGCTGTTTTTATCTGGCCTCGCACATTGCTGAGGGACAGGGGTAATCAGTCTTATCAATTTGGCAATCATGGCAGTGTACAGTGTGACCTTGGCTATCCAATCATAGGCTGCCATGAAATCGATTAAAAATGGCGCAACTGAAGACTGTATTCCAACAGTTTTTCTTTCACTTGCCGCATAGAGAAACTCTGATCTATTGTTGATTTGCCTGGAATAGCTCTATCCGGTTATCTATTTTATTGATGGTACTCAGCAACGTGATACCTCTATAATTGATACCCCCTTTTCAAGGTTTTATGTGAAACAAAACCTTATTAGAATCGATTCGAGGACTGTCTGCCTATCGGTCACACCCGATTTACTCGGAAGCGGCAAAACCAATTGTTACGAAATTTGGTGAGAACGTGGTCATGTGATATGGTCATGTGAGGTATCAAATGAAAAGGGGCAACTAGTAAAATCTGGGAAAAAAGCACAATGATGTATCCATACGAAATATAAAAATATGATACCTGCTTGAATAAAGTTACTAATAGCATATTACAATATTTTATAAATTTGCCTGAAAATCCCCCTTAAGTTCATCGTGAAGTGCAAAGTTTGATACGATTGTAAGTAATAATATAATGCATAATTTTGGAAAGTTTGACAAAACCCAACTATTATTAACAAATTTTTGTATTTCACGTGAATTTATCACACTCTAAGACGTGTATGCCGTCATCATCATATAAAGTGAACTGAATTGAACTGCAGTTTGGAAATATATATGCCATTATCAAATTTTTAGAGTTTTGAAATGCCGTATATCAAGGAATATTTCGAATTGGAGGTTCATGTGAAAGGGGAAACGAGAATAGGAAATTTCTCACACAAGATGAGCACAAAATCTTTATACCCGGAGCGTCCAGCTTCTGCTATTCCGACTTTTTTAAGTATGGGGTAGACAATGCATTTCAGGATCTAGAGAAAGCGTTTGACCGTGTGCCACATGAACTCATCTGGTATGCTTTATGACAACACTTAGTGCCAGAAGAACTCGTGCGCTGGTTTCAATTTCTCTGTCGCGATCCGAAAAGTAAAGTTCAAAGTATGGCGGGTGTAACAAAACCGCTTCGTGTCTCTGTTGGTGGTCATCAAGGAAGCGCCGACTCACCACTTCTCTTTGTTCTTGGTATGGACACCGTCATACGGGACATCCAGCGTCCAGCGCCCTACACACTGCTTTATGCAGATGATGTATTCCTAGCATCTGATAGCAAAACTGATCTTGTCCAAAAATGGAATGATCGCCTCATGCAACACGGTCTCAGATTGAATCTAAACAAAACTGAATTTTTGATGACCGATCCCCATAAAACAGGCACAATCACGGTCAACGGCAGTGATCTGCCCAGAACTGAGCGATTTAAATACCTTTGGTCAACGCTATCAGCCAGTGGAGAACTGCGTTATGAAATTGCTTCACGTATTCACGCAAACTAGATGAAGTGGCGTTCCACAAGTGGTGTATTTTGTGATCGACGTATCAGCAAACGTCTCAAATCTAAAATTTACCGCAATGCCGTCCGTCTTGTTGCCCTCTTTGGTTCTGAGTGTTGGTCCCCTATAAAAAACAATGAACGGAACTAAAAAAAAGTGAAGGTGCGTGTTTTAAGTAATGAGAATATCGTTGTCATCACCCGACAATACGTCATGGAGATCTAGTACCAGTTAGAATTATTAGCGGCTGGCTTGATCTTGAAAGCGCCCTATTTGGTATTAGGTTGCTGGTTTTGGTTCATGATCGCCTGCTTAGAGGGCAAGCAAAAGCAAATGTTTGCATGTTTAAAATACAACAATACCCTCACGCATTCAATTTTTTTTTATGCCCGCCTTGGAAAATATGGCGCATTACCGCATACGGCAGTGGAAACTAATCACAAGCTAAAGTTTTTAGGTTGCAGAAAACAAGAAAGGCGTGCGAAATTTGATGAACACACGTCTGTCGTATGATCGCGGATACCCTGGGAAACGACAAAATGATTGTGTACAAAATCATCGGCAAGAAACAATCCGGACATTTCATCGGCCGACTTTTCCCTCTCCCAAAAAGTGAAAACCAACCCCAAAGGACGCGACGATATTTCCAATAAATTTCATTTTCCGGATTTATTCACACATATTGGATAAGTGAACTTGGGACCTGCAGTGCTTTCCAGTCAACATACGTAATAGCAGGGATACTCTCCTTAGATACCTTAGCAAATGAAAACGGGTGTACGAAGAATACACCATAATGGAACGACCAAGTCATTTCCGTGGCTCTTGGCGCCTTGGGAATCTACTGTAAAATAACAAAGAAAGGTCGTTGGGAACCTTCCATTATTCTGGATGATAGAAGACCGATTGGACAAAACCACACTGAGTTGACATGGAAGTTATTATTTATACCTACATCGAATTGGTCACGATGATTTGCCATACTGTCCGAGATATGATGTACAGCGATCTAGAGCACTTCATTCAGAGCTACCATACCTGTATAAGGCAATGTGCACACCATTGGTCTTCCTCGTGGTTATTAACCTGATTTGACTTAGATACTCATTCACAACTGAGTCTGCCTTCCAATCACGATACAAATTCCCCTGCCATCAGTGAAATTTGCACAGCGATCTTCCGCAACGTCAGTTTAACTCTTTAACCATTAAGCCAACTGGAGCTTCTCCCATTGCCTCTAAAGCTCTCCTACTGGGCATCTGCTACTGTTAGCGACATGTACACAGTCTACGCCCTTTCTTTCCCTTTTGAGTAATCAAACGACCTAGTCTGCTTTCATTTCACCAATTGCCAGTAGTTTCAACTCTGCTTCAACCGGTAAACTGACACATGCAGACTATTGCAAATCAAGTGGTCTAAATTATTCCCCTTCATAACTCTTTCAATGTTTCTACATTGAATAACAATCTTTTGTCCTGTGGCATCGTCCTTCAAAGGTTATTGAGGGGAATCGAGGGTCCATCACAACTTCCTGTGACATATTGCAACCATGCACTCATGATATCCTCATTTGGAACGCTCTTTCTATAGACTACTTGTAACATTAAATTCGATAGTGGCCAAGTAATCCACCACCGAGGTACTGCAGTCGAGGGGTATTAATAACTGGCCCAAAAGCCGTGGGCACTGGGATTGCACCGTAAATTTCAAACCCCTTTCTTCCTGTATATTGGCTTCTTTATCTGGGTGTCCTCCCATATTCATTTTTGTCCACTGGTGGGTATTTTCCTCCTATCTACCTGAGCTACGCATAAATATAACTAGGTACGAACAGGCGAATCTCCATACGCATTCGCCGAGCATTCTCTTATCCGGACGAAGGAACGCGCCTAATGGGAGAACTAGTAACTCTGCACAGGTGCTGTCTGTCTGTCACACGCACTTTTTTCAGAAACAGAGATACCCTTTGACATGAAATTCGGTGCAAAGGTTGGAACTTTGAACACCCACTCATGTCGTGGAACATCGTTCTCCATTGACTTTAGGAGATCCTCACTGCTGCAAAAGAGGGTGTAAACTTTCTTTTCTTCGAATATAGGCATGTGGAGTATAAAATGAAAAGCCTTGATTGGTAGTTTCTGACAATAGGTGCTAGGGTTAGGTGCTCCAATAAAATTAATAACAGTATATTTCCATTTTTTGGGAAATCATTGGGAAGTGGAAGTTCGTCCTAGAATCAAGAAATTCTAATATGGGCCATGATATAAAGCATAATGCAAATAGAAGAGTTCTGTACTTAATGTTCTCACACAATAGATACCTGGAGCGGACATGTCCAACCCCTAACAATATACATACCTTTATTAATAATAATAGTCGTTGGCGCCTTGAAGTGTGTTAGAGCACTTCATTCAAGACCGTAACCGTCCACTACAGTGCACTGTAGGATGCAATGTGGTCAGAATTGCGCTCGGCCGAGATTATTACCCTGATTTAACTGAGGTACTCATTCATAGCTGAGCCGAGTGGCATCCGATATCCAGTCACGATAACAAATCCCTGAGCAATCAACCTTGTCCTTCGCACAAGGAAAAAATTAGCTACATATAACGAAGGGAACACAGTTCAAAAAGCCGTCATCGCAAGAACCCGTGTATCCCAGAAACTTATTGGACGTGATTGTTGCTCTGAAATTTCCAAACTCACCCCGCCACCTCATTCGCTAACAATATCGATTTTGGCAAGGTATCCGTGAGTGGTTGATATTTTAAGCCAATTTTTGGATGTGTGAGACCCTAACATACCTCTCCAACTCGGCCAGTTTCGAGGAAACATGTGTTGACAGTTCGGTGAAGTTGCATTTAAATGGCAAAGGACCTAAATCGTTGAAAATCGCTGAACTGTAATATAACTCTGCTCTCGAGGCTCACAATATTCACCTCGGATGTTCAATTGATCATTCGTCAACCATCGAGCTTCTTATAGTTCCTCTCGTTCTGAGGTAAACATTGGCAACCAGACGAATCTGATATGAAATGCAATATTCGTCAAGATCCGTTCAGAAAGTGCGCAGAAACGTGTACCTTTATATAACTTGAACCCAAGAAGTTAAGATTCCTCTTACATAACAACCAACTGGTCATGCTGAAAATTATCAAATTATCATAGGTTTTCCCCCTCAAATCGTACTTAACCAGCGATATCCATACTTGACTTGCAATAATTCTAAATGGATCGAAGCATATTAATACCGCTTACATGAAACGTATCAGCCGGCGGTACTTATAATATTATAGGTGCCCATGCTCACATATGTAGACCTAAGGAACGAAATGCGTGACATGATTGCCAATCAATAAATCGATCAATGCCAGACTCACGCATGGCGTACACTACTAAAACGATCCATTAATCTGAACAACTGCTCCGAGGATACCTTTTAATTAACCTAATTAGCGATAAGTCAAAAGAGCTGGTTCTATAACCAAAAACTTCATGTAGTAGCCTCAACAATATCTCAGTTCCAGCAGCAACTACACAGGTAACATACATAAAGTATCTACAATTTCCAGCTCTACGCCTCATCTTCATCCTTAAGTATGCATCATCTCAGTAGAATTCCCTGTCGCATTGAGCTCCGTGTCGAAGCGATGCTCATTTATAAAAATATCGACGGGAAATATGTGGAGACAGGTATGGCAGATCATTAGGAGGAATTTTATTCAAATGACATAAATCAGACTGTAGACATAACAGAAAAATTAAAAAAGTAATGGATTATCAATATCTTTGAATCAGGGACTACACGAACGAAATCGATTTATTCTCGCTGCTGATTAGTCAATCGATGGATTGCAGGGTCCAAGAAGTGACATGATGTGAGATTATTGAGGGAAGATAATGTGCAGTACAACGCGAAAGCCTTGTATGAAGCTTCACGGGGATTTTTTCGACAGCTTATTTCAAAACTGCAGCTAGAGAGCTAGTAACCCAACACTGAAGTTTGAGTTGCCAACTGAATCTTGGCAAAAGTTCGGTAGTCGCACTAGAGATAAATTATTACTGAAATTTATTTTATCTTCAGTTGGCAAGTTTAGGTTAGACCAAACGTCCTGGTTTCAAATGAACCTACCCCAATAAACAATTGCACATTCTCCATTTGAATGACTTCCTGTCACTATATTGGCAGCACCGTTTTATATTTATCTTACTTGATGACCTTCAGAGAAGTAAATAAATCAACTGAAAAAAAATCCGTTCAAGCATCAAACAGATAAAACGTATCAGTGCCATCTCCAACCGAAACGAATTGTGAAAAGATCCAAGTGAATTGATAAAGCTACGATTATGATGGGAAACATGATTCCTCGGATCTCCTCTTGGTATTTGCCTGGAACGGTCATGTGAAACTTTCACAGTAGTTGCCTGCACCAGCTGGGAAACAATTTCAGATAAAAACTACATGAAGAGCTCCATTCAACTGAATGAGGGACGAAACAAAAAGGAAAACCACCTGAATAACCATGAAGAAATTAACAAATGTAAAATATGAGCTATCGCTTGGATTGTCGCGGATACGGCGACAACACCATAAACACTAGCAACCGCCATGAAACCACCTTGTTGCTCTTGGGTGAAATTAATTTTATTAAAATGTTTAACCATGACTTGATGTTGAACATAAATCAAATTCCGCACTTTGCACAATTCAAATCGTTGCTACCAAAGCCCAAACTTTATAGCCGCCCATCATTCGGAAAGGCTCCTGACTAAATGCACTAGCACGGTCTATACATTACTGAATTGTTTTGAAATTGTTCATGCGGAAATCAAATGCAGATTCTGAACTTTGCTCTAATTGAAAAGCTCATTAAAATTTGAAATTTTGAAGTTGTTAATTAGCTTTATTTATATCCCAAAATTATTGATATTATTCATTATCATCAACGGCGCAAGAAACGGTATCCGATCTGGACCTACCTCCAGACATCCCGGTTCTGGGCCGAGGTCGACAAATTTGATATCCCTAAAAGTTGTCTCGCGTCCTGGCTTACGCCATCGCTCCATCTGAGACAGTGTCTACCACGCCGTCTCACTCTGTTGTCCTTATAAACTCTCCATGCTGAGTCATCCTCACCCATATAGGAATTAAGTGGTCCACCCACCGCAACCTATTTAACCAGATTTTCTCCACAACTAGATAGTCATGGTATCGCTCATAAATTTCGTCGCTGCTTTTTTGGGTCTCCAAGGAATACAAGACCATTGCTTTGCATAGGAAGAACACAACAGAAAAGTTTTTGTTAGCTGAAATAGGCTCTGTTGACTACCGTGCGTGTAGATAGGATAAATTAACGGTTTCAAGGTTCTATTCTACTATCTTTATCGTTTTCAGTTGACCAGTGCAACTTGTTGCTGTTTTTTTCAATATGAACAGTCTATTTTTTTAAACATGGTTACTTATTAGGAGAGAGAGGAATCTTAGATCCACTCACTAGCAAAAGTAAGAACTCTGCAGAGACTGTAGAAGTTACAAAGAAAAGTTCTCCGTGGACACCGCCAAATCTGAAGGCTTTACTACTTTTGAGCGCATTGTTCGGAAAGATCATTTCGCTTCCGCTTGAATGATCAGTTCGTATCCAAACCTTATTGTGACTTTGCATATCATCCACAAGATTTGCAAGTTCGTTAAATGTTAAAGGACTGAAGTTGAGGTGAAGTACTTCTTTAATCTCTTCAGTTGTTCATCATTGTGCATGAGAAGCCCACTGTTAACTCCCTCACTGGATCATCGAAAGAGTTACGACCATCTGCAAGTTCTTTTGGTTCGGTATATAGTGTCGAAATCTTTGATAATCGCGGCAGCTTCTGCTTTGTTGACCAAGTCATGTACTTTTCCACGGTAGCGAAGTTGCAACGTATCGCGCTCACACTCGCTCGTAGTAATTAATAGAACCCTTCCCTCCCCCCCGTTCAAAATAATTTTTTTTTTAGTTTTCCTCAATCTTTGAAATCAAGAACCCACTTGCCATCTTGTCCCTCCACCGATCCAGCTCAATCTTCTTCGAAAAAAACGATGGAGGGACATGGAGAGTATTTTGAGGCCTGGGCAGCTACATAATGTTTTTCAGATTTGGCGGTTTGATAATTTCCGAGAATGGGTCCGATAAATAAATCATCACTTTCGATTTCTAGCATTCCCCGCCTTTCAACAAATGCCAAATCTAATATCGCCTTCAAAACGTACTAATGGAGACCTATCATTTGATACTCAACATGGTGAAAAAAATGTATACCCCCTTTTTGCATGTATGAGGACCTCCTCGCCCCCCCTTAAACTCAACGTAGAAAGATATAACTTGCTAGGGCGTTCACAGCTCCCAACTTCTCATGGAATTTCGTGTTAGCCGGTATAGCCATCTCTGAAAAAAGTGCGTGTGACAGACAGACAGTTTCGCTTATTTATTAACACTTTAAATTAAAAAATTCTTTAGTTACTTCGAGCTGTGATCACCGCTTTCACTTGACACGCCTGTCTGTCACGTGGCGAAAACCTGCATGACAAATGGGACCTATGTCGAAAGTGCGAAAGGGTGGGACATTTTGCCAAAGATAGCGAAGAAAAACTAAGCTGTCTCCTCTGTAGAAGCTCGAATAGTAAGGACTGTGCTCATGTCACAGGGAGCGTCATGTATTCAGTGTTCAGGCGCTATATACAATCCGGAAATGAAGTTCATACAATTTAACCTTAACCAATGCCAAGCGCACAGAATCTGCTCAGTCAGAGCATATGTTATATAGAGACAAGATCGACGTTGGAATTATTTAAAAACAACAAAGACCTGCAATTCTGCATATGGACAAGAATGAAAAACTGCAATTTGGTCTTGTGGAAATCGCTCTATAGGGGGAACAAATGGGAATGTGGAAAATGGATTTACTCGAGTTAAGGTAGTGGGGATATATGTTTGTATTACTAGCTGCGCCAAGTTTCATAAGAGATGAGTATAAACCGTTGATCAAAAGAGATAAAATATCAAAATCATACTTGGGGATTTTAACAGCCAAGTAGAGACGGAGCCCGTATTCAGGCGGGACGTTCGTTCCCATAACTTACACCAAAATACAAATGATAACGGGCTGCGGATTATTCAATTAGCAGTGTCACACGAAATGGTTGTTGGATGTGCCTGGTTTGTGCGGAAAGCGGTCCACAAACATACGTGGGCCTCTCCAGATGGGACCAACAAAATTGGCCACGTGCTGATCGAACGCCACCACCTCTCAGCCTTGAGAGATGTCAGAAGGGGTGACAATATAAACTCGGATCACTATCTCGTTGGCATGGTGCTTCGGGCTCGAATAACAACACTGTTCTCTCTTATAATCTGTGGTGGTAGAGGACGCACTTTCGAGAAGATCGGGGAATAAGTAGTGTTAATGTGGTGCTGCACATTGTGCTTCACTGGTTTAGAGAGACTACACTCGGTAGTAATTCGGCTGAATTTTTGGAGAAGTGCCCGAACACGAGAGTCGGTAATGTCTTTTAAAAGTACGGAAAAAAGTGGGTGAGATGCCATTCGGCCCAACCAATTAAGCTTGGTCATGGGATGTATACGAGACTGGTTTTGCCGATCCACTACCAACCGATAGTGACACAAGAAGTCTGCATCTAGTATGGGAAAGCTGACATCCGCCGGGATGAAACGCCACGAAAACGTCCTATGCAAGCCAAGACACACGTCCACTTGCCTATCCCGTAGGTGTTGATTCGGGAGGAATTTGCTGCTGTCAGTTTTAATGGATGTGGAAATATCCGATGGCGTCATCTATCCGTTCGCATTCGAAATAAATTTCGTATGTTGCCAATCCTGCTGCGCCAGAACACCACCCAGAATCCTCTCTGACAATCAAATGAGCGTTAACTCTGAAGCCATCCACAACACAGCCCTCCGTTACAACTATAAGAGCGAAATAGACGCCGCAACAACCGCAGTCAACAAAGACCCTGGAGATGAAGCATCAGCAAATGATCTTCACAATCGCCTGAAGAGCGTTCTCATAAATATGGTCATAAACATACTTGGCCCCAGTCGCAAAAAGAGTCGGAACTGCTGGTTTGACGATGAATGTTAGCTAGCAACGGAACGGAAGAATACTGCATAACGAGTAATGTAGCATTCTCAAAGGGCGCGGGCATGCGCAGAGACTTATCACGAACTCCGGTGAGCAGAGAAGCAACTTCACAGACGGAAAAAGGAAGTCTGGGAGAACCAACAAGTGTGTGAACTCGAAAAGTACAGGGAGCAACCGCACCAAGCGCGGAAGCTCGGATAACAATACAACCTCGACTCCCCTTTGTTAGTCAATTGAGAGGAAACACTGAAGCTGTTCATGACAAAGTGGTCCGTTACCTCCATAAGCGGGAAATAGATGTCACAATAATCGCAACTAGCAGATATCTTACAGATGAAACATCGACAAATGATCTTTATAACTACTTGAAGGACGTTCTTAATTGATCATTAGTTAGATCAGAAGCATATTTAGAGCCAGTCGCAATAAAGTCGCAACAGTTGTATCATGATGATTGTAAGCTACCGAATAAACGTTTCATGTTCTCCAAATAATGCAGCAATGACAAGTCACCAATAATGAAAACGAATAGTATCGGTGACAGAATGTAACCTCATCTGACTCTACGTTCGACTTCAAACTCCACAGAAAATTTATCCCGATGGAGCTAATGGCATCCTGCGACATCAGAAGCCGCTCAGATATTAGCTAGCCCCCAGGTATTAGCTATCGTATTCCTTATCGAAATCGAAGAAGAACAGATGAAGCAGAGATCTTACCTCGGCATACTGCCCCAAAGTGCTCCGATGGGTAATCATTTGGCTAATGCGAGGCACCAAGTTTCGAGGTATTCTTTGATGCGCTACAGGAAAATATTAGCCTTTGCGACGGCAGAGGGTACCCTTATTAGACTATTGACGATCATGCCCTTCTTCTACTGACTAGAAGTAATCTCAGATTTCTCATGCATAAATAGAGCTGCAAGGAAGTGAAGCTCAGAAGCGTTGCCTCGCTTGGTTACATTAATAGCAAGAATAATTTCTCTTTGGTTTGGAGGAAGAGTCCGCGTCGTTACAGTGGCTAGCCATTTCATCTACAGTGGAAAGTTCACCAGATGTTATATGATTGACAACCGCCTTAAAATATTCCTTCCATTTCTTATATTACTTGTCATCGTGAATGAGGCATCAACTGTTAAGGTCTCTGACCACTGAAAGACTTGTGACCAACTGGACGTTCTTTCGACGTGCGATATGTCTAGATCGAAAACTGAGATAGTGGAGGAAAAGGATAAACTAACTGTCGCTTAACTATCAGCTTGGTTCGTGTGCCATTTGCAAGACGACTCGGAAACCGCTATCGATATTAAGAGCAGGATTTTACCGTCGTAAGCTTTTATAGTATGTTTGGTGGGATATTTACTGGGAACGGTTACCACGCAACCTAACCTTTGATAGGGAAAGTTGATTGTGACCAGCTAACATGTTAGAGGCCCTTAAGGTTACGTTGAAAGAAAAACCTTCATCTCTGGTGAATAAAGAAATCATCATATTTCACCATGACAACTCGGGGACTCACACCGACATCGCATTACTCGAAAGGAAATAGTTTTTTAACCAAAACGCTCTAAAAACTAAATTTACGTATTTCCTCTTACCCAATCCATCTGAATTTCACAAAAGGGTGATTTTGTTACTACCAGATCGTTGGCCCACCACGAAGGAAACTATGTATTAGGTTGAAAGTCATCTATAAAAACTCCTTTTTAAGATTTAAGAAAGTTAAGTTTACGATTTCCGGTATGTTCTTCAAATTGCAAATTATTTACACATTCATATAACCACATATCATAAGTTTCCCCACGCGTCCCATCCAACAATATTTAATTTACACGTCCAACAGTACCTAATCCTCACGTGTATGGCTCAACGAAAACGTATGTGAATCTCATCAGTGAGTTTTATTAGCCGAATGTCTTTATGGGGTGCATAGATGTGTTCAATGGCTGCAACTATTGCAACTTCTAGGCCACAGTCTGGCATCAATATTCAATAGGATATGCGGGTTCAGTCAGATGCCCAGAATGATGACTTGGTTAACTCTCGGCCTCGGTCGCCTACTGGTTGTGGTGAATGATGCGAAAAGACATTACGACAACATTTTAGGTGTGTCACTTCATATTGTAGATGACTATATCGTTTTGTGGTCATGGATCTTCGTATCTATTTGAAATCTCCGAAATCAAGTTTGTGAGCATGAAATTCGCACATTAAAATGTTGATTTTATTTTTAAGGATTCAGTATTGGTACTTTGACGCCCGGATTTTAATAGACACCGCAATATTTGAGCGTGCATTTAGGTTCATGAAAACCCCCCCATTTACCTTTATTTGCATTCAAATGCAGCAGCAGGAGAGTGGAAAGGAAAACGCATGGAAAAACTGAAATAATTTACTTTGCACTTCATACGTTGATAATCCCCACCTTCAGCTGGTATTGGAAGTGTGTTTGCAGTCCGCGCCATATATTACATGTACAGGTTGGACCAGCTAGAGCGACTCTCCTGCATTCGTTGCAAATTGCGTTTCACTTAACAGAAACTGATTATAATATGAAAATGATGACCCGGGAGAGGTTCTTGTAACTTCAGTGAAATACCATGAGACTATTTCAAGCACTTCACATTGAATATCTTGTCCAGATTGCGGAATTATCAAATTGCAAGTTTTTTTGCATATTAACACCATTTACATTATTTCAGTTAAAATATTGTCACTACGATAACATTTAGTTGACACCAGTTCTCCATGCAGAATTTATCGTAATGTCTGTGGAATGTGTGATGCTTTGCTAATGCCTACTCATCTCTCCTATGCAGTTTCGGTATATGATAATGAGAAGTTTGCGACATTTGCAATTGAAATGCATTACATCTGGAATATCAGAAATGAATTTACCGATGAGAGTTCCCATTTTGCTGACAAGCTCTTAATGTTTTGCACTTTACGTCCTTATCCACATGATCGGCGACGGGCTGAATTTATCGATTAAGGAATGTGTACATATGTGAGCGCTTGAAAGTATTTCAAGTTTTAAGGGGGTACAAACCGCAGGTAAAAGAAGATTAAATTCTAATTAAAGATTCTTATCCACTAGTTTTATTTTTACTAATAGAAAGCTCTATCTTAAATTGGTAAGTAAAATATAGGTTCAAATACACAACTTCAAACAATTATCCTAAGTCTAAATACCGCCTGATATTTACTCTCTCAAATACATACGAAGTGAAAGCTGAAATTCATTCCGAAAATTTTTCCAACATGAACCAATCTAATAAGTCCTTACATTATTAGTATTTTCTCCGAACAATTTCTGTTTAACGAATCAATGTCGGTACGGACTGGGTGACTCAATAAAACGAGTTGAGTCGATGACTGTGGGATTCAGTTCAATGCATGACTGCGGTGAATTTTCTGGAAAGCCAGTACATAAATTTCAATACAAGCTTGACATGCGAACCGATTATCAAGGTTGAACGTATAGGTTAAATGTACCTTCTCTTAAGGATGAAAAATCTGCAATTACTTTTCCTAAATTGACTGCAGATATTCGATTCAACCGCTGAACTTACCTATAATTATTCTGAAACAAAGAGAGGTTTTGTGACTCGTGAAAAGCAATTCAATTAGTTTGCTCCTAAGCGCAGGAAGGGAAAATTTAAATGGGAAAATTATACCTCAGCATGCATACAAAAGTTAATTAAGTTAATATCCTAAGCCAACAGCATGGACGTCATCTCAGATTTTAAACAGATATTACTTTCTCTTAACTTATGCCTAAGCGGTAAAGAAGGAAACAATAAGAAATTAAATTAAAATATGGGTGCAATTCTAGCTGCACTTTGGTTTCTCTCGGCAACTCCACTTGGGACACAACCTTGTCGTGGTGGCGAAGCCTTTGGTAGTTTACTACTACACTAAGGGTGTCCAAAAACACATGAAGGAGGAAACAAAGGATTGTAACTTTCCAGCAACTCCCTTAATGAGAGGAATTGGAAACCTGACGATGACCTGCCTGTCGTTGACACTGTTGCCTAACTCTTTCAAAAAGCGGGAGTGGAAGGCTCAACGGAACGAAACTTCAGCCGCAAAGGAGAAGGAACTACAGGCTCGCCTATCAGAACCTCCTCCTTCATCTCTACCAGGAAAAGCGGAAGAAAGGAAACTTGGTGATGTGGATGCAACTGGTTTAATTCGGATATGCGGAAACAGATCCATACAGCCTGGACAGCATGAACCTGGGAAGGATCCCAATCGATGACAACGGGACGCACTGCGAAAAAAGGCGAAGTTTCTTGGGAATAGGGACATGGGACAGGTTCTTCCTATCTACTGGCGGCAAGCTGACACACTGGCGGGATTGATATGGTTCAAGAGTCACGATTAAAGGATACTGTGAGCAACTGGAAGGTAAAAGGAAGACTTCCAGGCTGTGCAAAGTCCTTAATAAGGGTGAATCGGCCAAATTGAACTCTTTTAGAAAACCAGATGGCACTTTCACGAACTACAAGGTTGAATCTACACAGACTCCCTTGGAAGTACACCACCCGGGAGAACAGTCTCAAAAGTGGGAGAAGGAAAATCGGCGGCTCCTGCAAACCTGTCAAAACGAAGGCGTTACAAGGAGAATTGGGGCACTGCGAGAACGGTTGTTATCAATGAAAAGACGAGAGGTGCTATACTTTCATTTGAACAATTCAAAGCACCTGGCTTGGATGCCATCTACCCAGCGATGCTAAAGCCGGGTGTAGTGAATTTCCGCAACTGCTGCATTTCCCGATTATCTTCCGGGTTTCCAAAGTCCGCCAACCCAAAGGGCAAATACCAAAAGGAAGCATGGAAGAATATCAATTTTCTACGTGTTTAACTACGGCGGTGGCGGTGGAATTTGGTGATGGGAATTTTCGGAGGAAGATTCTCCCGCAAATAATTGAAGTTTTGAATCTGCGCAAGCACAATTGCAGAGCAAGCAGCCGCAACAACCGCAGATGCAGCATCCACAACAAGCATCATATCAACAGCCACCACAGCATCATTCACAATCACAGGCAAAGATAAAATCATTTCCAGAGGATCCAGTCCTCCGTGATCAGGCCATTTGTTGTGAATTCCACTGCGAATTTGATATGACATATCTACACAACAACAATAATTGACAATGCAGTAACACCATCAGCAGCAGCAAACGCATCATCAACAGCCACAAGGTCTCCATCATCAACAACAACAGAAGATCATAAATTTATATTATTAATAATAATAATAATAAACTCCGCCGAAGCCGGTCCCAAGCCCGGTTGTGAAAGGAGGAGGGATGGATAGCTTCAGTCTGAATGGCTGTACACCACCGCAGCGTCTCAGGGGGTAGGTGAGGAAAGTGCAGGAACTTTGCAGTCTTGCAGATTACTCACTAAGGAAGCTATCTACACACCTGGCAGCTAGGGATAAAATGCACCACCAAAAAATGAGAAGAAGGAAAAATTTAAGGTCCGGTACGGATAACCGGCGGGAGTCGTCTGACTTGGTGACTGGGTCGGGCTCTCGTAATGGACAGCACGGCGTCGAAACCGCTAGTCGTGGGGCGGTTCGACGTCTAGGCGCCACGACGACCAGGAGCACAGCTCCGCCTGCTGCAGCTGTTTCGCCACAATCTGTGGCGACCACTTCAGCAGGTTCGCGTAGGAAGCGGATGAAATGGACTGAAGAAATGAACCTCTTCATCATCCGCTCCTACTACGAAATAACGGCGGGGGCGGGTACAACATCTTACCGCCCCTTGTTGCACCAGAGATTCGTCGAGCGTTTCCCGCAATTCGCGCACGTGACTGTGCAGCGAGTCGCAGACCAGTACCGCTTCATCACTCGCAGCGACACAATCCCGGCCACCATCAGGGAACGTGTTCGACTTGAAGTCAACGGGGAAACTGGTGACCGAGAGTCGATGGGGGCAGAGGCGGCGGCATCAACAACACCACGCCGCACTGCAGGCAACAGGTTCAGTACTCGCCGAAGCACTCTTCTCCACCGTCCAGCTGAGGTTTCCGCTGAGGTTCGGGACGAATTCCAAAGAGCGTGTATGGAATTCTCGGATATGGATCCTTTGCATAGACCAGGTATTCCCAGGCTCTATGCATCTCCAGCAACTCCGGGAATTCTATCTCAAATCAATGATGAGATTGCATCTCGACTGTGTGCTGATATGTCGCTGCTGCAACTACAATCACTTGTGTATTGTGGTGCAGTTGCGGCTATTAGATTGCACGGTCAGAAGATTCGCTTTCGCGTTATTGGTTTGAGTGACAAAAGAGATCCACCATGGAAAATTCGTCTGGAACGTCGGCGGGACTCACTAAGGCAGGACATTGCTAGACTGATTCAGATCAGCACTGGCAATGCCAGCCGACGGGTGAGAAATAAAGTGCAGAGGGTTTACCGGAACTATGCCATCCCGTGTGAGACACCCGTTGTTGAAATTCTGGACACACTAAAACAGAAACTTTCTGTCATATGCAGTCGGTTACGACGGTATGGCGAAAGTTATTCCAGACGTGTCCAGAATGCAACATACGCGAGGAACCAGCGGAGCTTTTTCAGATCTCTCAACGAATCCCAACAGAGCGCCCAGACAATACAGTTCTCGGTGACGGAAGCGAAAGAGTATTGGGGTGGACTTTGGGGGTTACCTGCCCAGCATGCTGAGCATGCTGAGTGGATCACCGCCGAAGGCACCCGCCATGCCAATACACCTGGCATGAGTTTCGCGGATGTTACCGAAGAGGAAGTTCGACGAGCCATAAACAGCTCGAAGAGCTGGAGGGGCCCAGGTCTGGATCGGGTGCAGAATTTCTGGTATAAGAAATTTACCAGCGTACACAGTCGGTTGGCACGCAGTATAAATGAGGTCATGAGTGGGCCGGAGGAATTTCCACCTTTCCTCACTGCGGGGATTACCTACCTTATCCCTAAGAAGGACACGGTGCAGGACCCCGCAGATACAAGACCGATCACTTGCTTACCAACCCTCTACAAATTCATCACGTCCATTATTAGTGGAAGGATCAATGCGCACCTCGAGACCAACAACATTCTGTCCGAGGAGCAGAAGGGCTGCCGAGTTGGGTCAAGGGGTTGCAAAGAGCAACTCATTATCGACTCGGTAGTTGTAGGACAAGCAACTAAAGGCCAGAGAAACCTTTTCAGTTGCTATATCGATTATGCCAAGGCTTTTGATAGCGTTCCGCACACCTGGCTAATCGACATCCTACATCTGTATCGCATTGATCCGAAACTAATAAAGTTTTTGGCGACAGTCATGGAAGGGTGGCATACCACCTTATCAGTCCGTACAACTGAGGGTGCTAATACCTCAGAGCCCATCCGTATACGGCGGGGCATCTTCCAGGGGGATTCATTGAGTCCCCTTTGGTTTTGTATGGCACTGAACCCCCTTTCATGGCTACTGAATGATGCTAGAGGGCATGGTTTTGCAATAAAGTATGGCCTACGTGCTAAGTGCGAACTGACACACTTAGATGACATCAAGCTGTATGCTGGTACTGACGACCATCTTAGAAGTCTGTTGCGAATAATAGACATGTTCAGCCGTGATATTCGGATGGAGTTTGGATTAGACAAATGTCGAATCCAAGCCATCCGCAAAGGTCATCACGAGCCACATGCCGGACATAGCATTGGTGACCTCCACATCGAAGCTATGACCGAGACAGACTTCTACAAGTACCTAGGAATTCTGCAAGGAACCCATGCTCGAGTTGGTGATCTGAAAGAAGCTCTGCTGTCCGAATTCCTGCGACGTGTAAAGCTGGTGCTGAAATCGCATCTCTCGGGGAAGAACAAAATGAGCGCGTTGAATGTATTCGCCATCCCTTCACTGGCTTATGCATTCGGAATATTGCCGTGGACGAAGACCGACCTGGAAAACGTCCAGCGGCGGATACGGACAACTATGTCCAAATTCCGAATGCATCACCCAAAGTCTGCCGTGGAGCGGATGAACCTGCCTCGTGACATCGGAGGTAGGGGCGTGGTTGACATGGCGGCACAACATCATCGCCAAGTCGACTCGCTGCGCGCTTATTTTTACAGTAAAGAGCAGGCGAGCCCCTTGCATGCGGCTGTCTGTAAGGCAGACTGTGGACTGACTCCACTTAACTTGAAGGATCGATCTTTCAATCCTCTGAGTGGGGTGAAGTCGCACCAGGAGCGGATCGATGAATGGAAGTCGAAGGCAATGCACGGTAAACACGTGAATTGTCTTTGCAGCCATTTGTCGATTTGCATCTGTCGAACAGATGGTTGTGTGCTGGGGAGCTCTTTGCTGAGACGGAGGGGTTTATGTGTGCCATTCAGGATGGCGTGGTCGCCACCCGAGCTTATAAAAAGCTCATCATGAAAGAACGGGTGGAGAACGACCAGTGCAGAATGTGTGGTTCGGCGTTAGAGACGTTGGACCATCTCATTTCTGGCTGTACTGTTATGGCACCGGTGCAATACATCACCAGGCATAATGCTGTATGTAAGGTTATCCATCAAAACCTTGCATATAAGCATGGGCTGATCACGGGAACATGTCCGGTTTACCGATATGAGCCGCAAGCAGTACTTGATAGTTCTGCTTACAGCATGTATTGGGACCGGCAAGTTCTGACTGATCGCCATACCGCACACAACAAGCCTGACGTACTGCTAGTTGACAAGACGGGTCGCTCCGCGTATATTATTGATGTTGCTATCCCCCATAATAGCAACATTGAACGGAAATACGTGGAGAAGAAGGTGAACTATGAGCCATTGGCTCGGGAAATCAAAGAAATTTGGCGTCTCGAGCGGGTGGTTGTAGTTCCCATAATATTGTCAGCTACAGGTATTGTACCTAAATCCCTCACGGCTTCCCTTGATGTCCTGGGACTTTCGCACAGTCTGGTTCAAACCATGCAGAAGTACACCATTCTGCATACGTGCTCGATGTTGCGGGGAGTACTCGACGGATTCTCCCACTGACCTACCACCGGCCACCACCACCAGTGCCCCTTTAGTTTTTAAGTAGGTAGGATCGTCCGAGCCTAAATGCTTGGCACTTAGTGCTAGTATTAAGTAAAATTCGGCATCTGCCGAGATTGTGATAACTCGGAAATAATCGTTGGCGCAACAATCCATATTGGATCAGGGCCTTGAAGTGTGTTAGAGCACTTCATTCAAGACCGTAACGGTACACTAGGAGGCAATGTGGTCAGTATTGCGCTCGCCCGAGATTATTACCCTGATTTCACTCAGGTACTCATTCACAGCTGAGTCGACTGGTATCCGACGTCAAATCACGATACAAATTCCACTGTCCCCAGTGAGATTTGAACCGCGACCTTCCATACGTGTGGCGTGTGCTCTAACCACTTAGCTATCCGGACACATATTTATATTATTAGATTAGTTAAGTCGTTAAGAATAACGAATAAAGAATTTCGTAAATTTTTTTTTTAAAGGAAAACAAGTTTCTAAACTTTTTTAATAATAATTATAGAACCGCCGCAAGAGACGGCGAGGACATTTTTTAAATTCGCCATTGGAGTTCCGTTCTCGTGGTTTTTGGTCTACGCTTCAGGTGTCCGCTCCGGAGTGCATCGGTGGTTCTTCTCTCATTTTGCTGAAGTGTGGTTTTTCTTTCGTACGGGCATTTGGAAGTGCGGTCTGCCTTCGTCAAGTTAAGGTCTGTTCAAATTCTGTACAGCTGTGTCCTTGACTCATCTCGCATCGTTTTAACTTAGCTATTATCATGTCTCTGGACAACAGAGGCGCGGCAGGCCCAACGGACCCTCAAGTGACCGCCCTCGCTGTGCGCGTCCCCCCTTTTCGGGGAAGGAACCCGGAGCTGTGGTTCGTCCATCTGGAGGCGCAATCCCCGATGTCCGGAAGTGGACACGATCAAATTCAACCATGCCATTGTAGGCCTGGATGAGGTGACCATCCTCCTGGTGGCAGACATTGTCAAAACGGCCTCCTACAATTTACTAAAAACGGAGCTAATCAGGCGCCTGTCGGTAAGTGGGTCATCTAAGCTGGATCGCTTACTGGCAGGTTTGACGTTGGGCGATCGAACTTCTAGCCAATTACTTCACGAAATAAGGTAATTGGGTGGGAGCAAGATCGACAACGACTTGATTAAGTCGCTCTGCCTGCGACTGATATGGTGCATGAGGTGCACGCGGCCGTTCAGCACCCTTCGGAAGAAATAGGTGAACTGAAGCGCGAGATGGCCGCTCTTGTGCCCAGCATGGCGGAAATGAGGGCAACGCTGGACGTTCAGCGTTCGGGTGGTAGGTCACGAGCTCGCTCGCAGTAAAGCTGTGATCTGAGGATTATTTCTGATCAGACAATTTGCATATTCCCACTGTTGGTTAATGGGCTGATATCAAGGGTCTCCGTTCCACCCTCATTTTTCTCCGGGCTGGGGTGTGTTGGTGTACAGCGCCTGTTACACACCGGTAGGTTTGCGTTAATAATAAAGTCGAAAAGACACTCAACTTTTTCGTTTATTTCCGAGCTGTCTGTCAAAGTGTGTGCCTTGCATTGGCGTCGCAATCTGATTGGTATAGAGCACCGCTCTACTTTCTTTATCCAAAAACACTTATCTCATTACAGAAGGTACTGAATTCTCCTTGCTGGCCAAGCTTTAAACATTTGACCATTAAGAAACTTCTCCGCGTATCTAATTAACAACGCATCGAGCAAGGGTTTCGCATGATGCACATATATTTTGTTTTACCGTCGTTTCCAAATATGTCACTATTCTTGCGAAAGATTTTCAAGCAGTTTAAGTTTTCCTGTGAAGAATATCTATTCACCATCTTCATCAACGACGTAACAACCAGTGGTCGATCTAGATTTATCCAGGTAAGGAACTCCACATTCCCGGTTTTCCGCAAAGGTTCACTAATTCCATGTCCCTTGAGAGATTTTCTTGCATGACATGGAAATTCTCTTTATAGACTTTGCCCAGCCAATTAGATAAAATCAGCTAGTCTTTCTAATATTGTCAGAGTTCCGAATTCCCTTATCGCATTATTTGGTTTTACCATGGTTTTGTTATCACAGATGCCTTTCGAGTCGGTCAGTCTTTCCATTGACTGTCGCAGAGAGAAAACCGCATCTGATGCTGACTTCGGTGTTGCCTCTTTGGTATGGACCGAGCCAAGAGCACCATGCCAACGAGACAGTGATCCAAGTCCATACTGACTCAAAATATATGTTCTGCCATTTACTGGCAATTTTTAATTAGTACATCCTCCACGTGTGCTGCTATTTGTGGTATAATTGCCCTTTTCCGCTAAATCTGTTGCTGTCCAGGTCATTTCTTGTAATGCAGTTATATTTTGGCAGGACGTTGGCTAACTGCGAAACAGCTTTCACACTGTCATACATTTTAGTACAAAATACGCAAACCTCTTGTCCTCCCTCTTTACCGGCCCGTTCGTTTTCGCAGGGTGTCCCTTTTTTATTTACAAGGGGCTCGCCTCCCTCCTCCGTCTTCAGTTTTCTATTAAAAAAGATCTTCGAGCAGTTACACCCTGGAGATGAATACAGGGTATAGTAGCAAAGTAGTTGGTATCGGTTCAGCAAGCGTTTTCCAGGTTTTGTACAGCTTTAGATAAAATTCACGTAAAATTAGACCGAGTTTTCACCTCCAGTAAGGAGTTAAAGTAGTGTGACAACTTAATTTGAGTTGGATTGTTAAAACACCATCCTAGTGGCCACAGGTGTGAAAAAAGAATACTTGTTGAGAGTTCAAGTTCTTTTCATGGCTTAAGCTTCACCAGCGGTCATCCTTGCAAATTGCGGTCGGTCGGTCATCTTTCATCTGAGGGAAAATGCCACAGGGCGCGGATCAATCCGCTTTGGTCTGCATTCCGTCCACCTGCAGTCGCGCTCCTTGCTGCTATGTTGCCAATGCAATGCACCAAACTTTTGCAACCTAGCCTAGGTTCGGGAGCCCGGTGGACTGTCCCTTCACGCGGGGGATCCTCCTGACCGAGGAAACGAACCACTCCTTGCCCGCAGCTTTAGATATCAATGTACCACAGCAGGATATTCTCAATGTGAACTTCAAATCATTTTCTCAGAGATCAATTTAGTGAGTAACGTCTTTTGCAACATTTGTGGGAGCTTGAAAATTTCCGCCAATTCCATAGCAAGGGGCAATGCCAAGGGAAATTTTTTCATGATGGAATATTTCGATTTCCCAAATAATTAGCTAGGATCAATTCCTAGACCTTCCTAGTCTATCCCTCGCCAAATTTGTGCCCACAGTGTAATTCAACATGCACAGCATCACGTCAGCCGACTTTTCTTTAGTCAGACTCAACCCATTAGCAGTACTGGTAGATTTCAGCATTTGTGTAATATTTTTTGTGTAATATTAGCGATTCATTTCGTAATAAGCAACACGATTATGTGAAAACAACAATAAAAAGGTTAATGATGGTTTTGTAAATATAAAAAATTTATATTGAAATATCTAAGTGAACTTTGGAGTTTTGTAGGTGTGGGGCTTTGCAGATAAAATTGTAAAAATGAGCTATAAAAATGATCATTTTAAATTATTGTTTTAAAATGAGGGAATGTCGAGATGGCAAATAGAGATTTGTAAACAGGGTATTCGAGGTGCTGGACAGGAAATATGCTGCCTACAAGGAAATGAATCGGTCATCTGTTCATCGCAAGAGAAAGAGGGCTAAATGATCTAGATGCTGAGAAGCCACGGACACTAAAAATGGAAGTGAAATAAGTAGAAATTGGAACCGTATAAAACCAGAATATGAATTTGCTGTCACCGCCCATAAAGTAGTTCGACACTTAATAGGGACAAAAATGTCAGATTAGTCACAATTGAATTCATCTATGTGATAATATCACGGCGGATACAGATAGCCATGTCATTATATGTTTATCAGTCAATCCGGCCGGGCGTTTTTAACATAATATTTGCTTCTTCAAAATCTTTAGTCAAGAACGCACACAAAAACTCCTTTCTTTTAGATTAAACATCAAAATTACATTTTCTGAAATCTAGTCCTGAAACGCTGAAAAACTTTGGTAAAGTTTCCCCATTCACCACATTTATCAGCCTCCATAGAGTGGTTGAAAGTTCGGAAAATGGTTCTACAGAAATAGAGAGCTCATTAGTATTTACAATACGCTCATCGCTATCAAGATATAATTTGTAGGTTCAAAAGTCCAACCAGTGCCATTAAATAGGCATTAATATTTAAAAAACGTCACGAGCCCGCTCCAGTTGAACTGTGGACACTAATAAATATTATAAATATTATTTATAGAGACCTACTGAGACAGCTTTGACAAAATCACAATTTAAAAGTGTTTTTACCTTTCAGGGTGAACGGCATTGCATTGGGACCACAATCATAAAATCTGAAGTTCAATTCGCAATGTGAAATATTTGTCGGTCAGATCTTGGGTCAGATCGTTTGATATAAATTACAAGAAGAAGTTTCTGACTCATGGTGGTCAAATACGAGGCCACCTGTAACACCTGATGAACGACAACGAACCATTTTGAGTCTATTCTTGAATAACAAACTAACGACAAGAAGACCTCGTCTATCGGGAAACTAAAGTTGCACTTAAGTATCACTGGACATAAGATTGCATTGGTTTGATCACTTTAACAATTTTCATGTTTCCCCAGGTCCGGGTTCGAGCTCTTACCTACAGTACCTCGGTGGTTGCCGCTCTGTTGACTAATTGCGAACATGGTTCAAGTTCATGTTCCTGCTCGTAAGATAACTGCATGGCCTTTTCAAGCTATTTTTCATTTCGTTTTGTTCGGAGACAGGAGAGCAATTAATACGAAGAACATGGCGAATAATTCACAAAATTATCCGTGAGTCAACTGAAATTATTACTCTGCTAGTCCTACTTCTGTTTCACGAATGCTGAATGTCGGCTGGGTTGCTAGTGGCCGAACATCTACTGTTGAAATAGGTAACTCTTCCTGAATTTTAGTCATGATATCGAGGAAATCTAAAAATATGATCATTTCATGTCTGAAGCATTTCGATCAGTAGCACTGTTCTAGTACCAACGAGATCGCAAGATAAATAGGAACATGGAACTCTGAAAAATAAATTGTGGACAAGTCCTCTTTCACGATTTTCGATCAATTAAGTAAGAAAGTTACGGAATGATTAGTACCAGTTCACCAGTTCAAAGTTGTTAGAAAAACGAAGGAGGCAGAAAAGTCACTGCAGTGCCAATGGCCAATGGATTACCCGAGTTAACACTTTCACCTTATCTTCAATGCTACACTTAAGCTTCTAAGATATTGAAACTGCTATAGGACTAATGATTAAGAACTTCTTTATACTAGCCGTATCTGCAAGGTAATTTTTTATGCTCCTGCCTTGTATCTGCAAGGTAATTTTTTATGACCTGATTTCTCTCTCTCTCAGTCATATGTACATTGATGAGCGGAAATATATTGCTACCAGATGTAGTTTTCTATTTTGTTTCCTTTTTGACATTATATTCAAATTAGATCACCTCTTAATCTCTCAATCTTGCTATCCTGCGTTCGAATCCCGATCCATCAAAGACTTTGTTCATCTATGTAGTGATCTGCTCTGTTGGATTGCCATTTGAAAATTCTACTCTTCTTTGTCATATATGTATGGAGAACTATGATTTTGTACCCTGGCAAGCTTACTATAAGCAAGAGTGAATACAATGCAAGAGTAATGCTGCCTCTAAAGGAGAGGCTGGTTTAAGCCAGGTTGTTAACTGCCGCTTTGTCCAGACAACGGAATGTTTCAGTGTGTATCCAAGCAACAAATGGTTCTCGCAAAACAGAATGGATTCAGGTCAAAAGAAAAGACCTGAATGGCAATTTGGGCGGTGGCAACATCTTACTGGCGCATGTCACAAAAGTATACATACAAACAAAGGTGAACCGTTTTCTGGATTCTTGAAACTTTCTTCAATCTTGTCTTTGATTGCATGTTGACATTGGACAAAGTTTTTCATAAAGCCATCTGTTTTTCAACTGATTACAGATGAACGCTGAACCAAATCGGCCAAAGTGAACAAGGGTAGATTTAGAAGCACACAACCTAGTTTTTGGCTTACGTTCTGTTACGCACTAGTCCCGGAAAGAGAAGTTGCTTCAAACAACAAAATTTAGGTATCGAATATTGCATCACGTGTGGCTTTTGGTGGACTTGCCGAAAGCTAGCAGCAACTCCAACTTCTACGACTACGGACAATTTAAGAGGTGGCAGAAGCACTTCCTGATGATTGTAAACTATATAACATTCGGCGAAGTTCAGCTTCTCGTTTCTTCTCGTAATACGAATATGAAACAATCCTCAAACAAAAAGAATATCACCTGGGTCGTAAACCCGCTGAAGCTACTTTGATTTAAGCAAAACTACTACTCTCACTCATTCCAAAACTCTCTTTCTCATGGAGTGGAATAAATAGAAAAATGTTGAGGACCTGAAAAAGAGCTTTCATACGCAAACTTCTGGCAAAGCTAGTACCTCTACCTCAATCATGGGAATTGGTTAAATATCTTTCGCAAGATGTCAGTTGATTTGGTCAATACGTAACAATCGCCCAAATAGAGCTTACTGTCCTCAATACCTCGCTTCAACGTAGGACCTTGAAATCACGCTTACTATAAGCTTCAGCAATTTCGCATCCAATTTATCGTACAAAAATCCGTACTTGGAATTTCGTTTCTAGAGTATCACCTCAAAGAGTATGATTTACCAGTTTCCCCCAAAAAACGACAGATCTTTACGGTAGTCATCTTTCCACTTTTGCAAAGTGGTACCACCACCGGAGCGCCGTAGCGAACTCCACGTCAACTTCACTTCATTTCGCCCTTTTCACATACACTTAAAAAAAATATTAAAAGTAATCAGAGTTTGGTCAGCGTTTACTTTGCCCAAGCTCGTGTTGAAAATTAATAATAATAATAATAAGAAGAACTGGAGGGGCCCAGGTCTGGATCGGGTGCAGAATTTCTGGTATAAGAAATTTACCAGCGTACACAGTCGGTTGGCACGCAGTATAAATGAGGTCATGAGTCGGCCGGAGGAATTTCCACCTTTCCTCACTGCGGGGATTACCTACCTTATCCCTAAGAAGGACACGGTGCAAGACCCTGCAGACACAAGACCGATCACTTGCTTACCAACGCTCTACAAATTCATCACGTCCACTATTAGTGGAAGGATCAATGCGCACCTCGAGACCAACAACATTCTGTCTGAGGAGCAGAAGGGCTGCCGAGTTGGGTCAAGGGGTTGCAAAGAGCAACTCATTATCGACTCGGTAGTTGTAGGACAAGCAACTAGAGGCCAGAGAAACCTCTTCAGTTGCTATTATATATCGATTACAAGGCTTTCGACAGCGTTCCGCATACCTGGCTAATCGATATCCTACATCTGTATTGCATTGATCCGAAACTAATAAAGTTTTTGGCGACAGTCATGGAAGGGTGGCATACCACCTTATCAGTCCGTACATCTGAGGTTGCTAATACCTCAGAGCCCATCCGTATACGGAGGGGCATCTTCCAGGGGGATTCATTGAGTCCCCTTTGGTTTTGTATGGCACTGAACCCCCTTTCATGGCTACTGAATGATGCTAGAGGGCATGGTTTTGCCATAAAGTATGGCCTACGTGCTAAGTGCGAACTGACACACTTGATGTACTTAGATGACATCAAGCTGTATGCTGGTACTGACGACCATCTTAGAAGTCTGTTGCGAATAATAGACATGTTCAGCCGTGATATTCGGATGGAGTTTGGATTAGACAAGTGTCGAATCCAAGCCATCCGCAAAGGTCATCACGAGCCACATGCCGGACATAGCATTGATGACCTCCACATCGAAGCTATGACCGAGACAGACTTCTACAAGTACCTAGGAATTCTGCAAGGAACCCATGCTCGAGTTGGTGATCT
Source organism: Hermetia illucens (assembly GCF_905115235.1). Lineage (NCBI taxonomy): Eukaryota > Metazoa > Arthropoda > Insecta > Diptera > Stratiomyidae > Hermetia > Hermetia illucens. Next base: position 53,714,725 of record NC_051851.1, read on the forward strand.
GAAAGAAGCTCTGCTGTCCGAATTCCTGCGACGTGTAAAGCTGGTGCTGAAATCGCATCTTTCGGGGAAGAATAAAATGAGCGCGTTGAATGTGTTCGCCATCCCTTCGCTGGCTTATGCATTCGGAATATTGCCGTGGACAAAGACCGATCTGGAAAACGTCCAGCGGCGGATACGGACAACTATGTCCAAATTCCGAATGCATCACCCAAAGTCTGCCGTGGAGCGGATGAACCTGCCTCGTGACATCGGAGGTAGAGGCGTGGTTGACGTGGCGGCACAACATCATCGCCAAGTCGACTCGCTGCGCGCTTATTTTTACAGCAAAGAGCAGGCGAGTCCCTTGCATGCGGCTGTCTGTAAGGCAGACTGTGGACTGACTCCACTTAACTTGAAGGATCGATCTTTCAATCCTCTGAGTGGGGTGAAGTCGGACCAAGAGCGGATCGATGAATGGAAGTCGAAGGCAATGCACGGTAAACACGTGAATTGTCTTTGGCAGCCATTTGTCGATTTGCATCTGTCGAACAGATGGCTGTGTGCTGGGGAGCTCTTTGCTGAGACGGAGGGGTTTATGTGTGCCATTCAGGATGGCGTGGTCGCCACCCGAGCTTATAGTAGTATTAGGTAAAATCCGGCATCTGCCGAGATTGTGATAACTCGGAATAATAAGTGTTGAAGGTTACGAATGGCAAGAAGATTTTCGGCTTTTTGGCAAAGTCTTCTGGCAGGACTACGGAGGGGCTCATTTCTATCAAGCTCCAAGTTAAGGTTTATTAGATAAGTGTTGTTTGTTTGTTTCCGGGCAGAATTACCCAGATGAATTGAATTAAAATGAATATCACTGTTTGAATGTTTTTAGAGATGTGATTGACATTCGACATCATATATCTAGAAAAACTCGATGTATCAAAAGGAAACCTCTCATTTTCCTTGAATTACTACTTTGAAATTGACGATTAGATTTCGTTGTAGAAACAGTGCCTGAAGCAATAGAAGTTGTTCATCCCCTCCTTTGGGGATGCAGCTATAAATGTTGATGTCACTGTTAGGTATAGGTATGATAATTATATCGAAATTGTGGGGGTGAATACCACATTCCGGCACTGTACCAACGTCCAACAAATTCATTCTTGTTCTTGTTTAAACCAAGCTTAACAAATCACAATTTTCATGGCTTTGGAAAATCTATCAAGTTTAATTTCAGGCGCCACTCCCACCGGGAATCAAATGAAGCGTTTTTTTTAAAGCCTTTATTGCTTTCCCGCTTAAGGTGGTCATCCCGTGTGAAAGTCGTTTTTTTTTTTTGGCTTTTTAGAAATTCTTTGTGAAGAACTGGATAAAGATACAAATACGAATTTTTCACCATAGATTTATTAATATCTTGAGCGTGCATAGTAAGTTGTTCAGCCCGATCGCATAGTTCCTTGTTGAAATGCAGACCAATTTATACACCCATCTCCAAAAAAGGTGTTTCTTTGCTGCCACGCTAGAGGGCGCTGCGACCATCTTAAAGAAAAAAGTAAACGGCATTTTATTGTACAGACTTAATAACAGTCCGGAAACAAGGGTTATTAAAAAATATTAAAAGCTAAATTTTTGGCGCCGTGTTAAACATTTTTTGTGAATTTTGGTGTTTTTTCACTTCTTCCTAGTTTGCGGACCGTAGAAATATGTTCCGAATAAGTCGTGAAAATTTCAAAGAATTTCGTTTGATAGATTTTGGGCTATGGCCGATTTTCAATATGCAGTTTAGTGAAAAACGCATTTAAAAAGTAGAATGCGATTTTTAGCCATAAAACATTAACTGACCATTAATCTACTATACCTAATCCATAAACCTTAGGTTTCTTCAAGAAATACATGAACAGTCTTGGCTTCAATTCTTGTCCTTTTATCGAAGTCATTCGAACATCATTTATTATGGCGATCAACATAAATCTGGCATGTGACTTATCACGTGTTTAACACTATAATTTCCGAACGACTCCGAATATGAAAAAAATACTCTGCCCATATATTTTACACTAGATCTAGATACAATTGATGCCAAAAAAAAAAATTGATTCCGCGAATCCGACCCACGGGATGACCCCCTTAAACTGCATTTCGAAAGCCAGGTATTCATTCCTACTGTAATGTTGCATATATATCCTAGAGCCGCGGGACATACAACCAAGATTTGAACCTGGTGTACCTAGATCGAGACGCTTTGTGCAACTACTGCGGTCATCATATCCGTTAGGGACCAACCGCTTCCCGAAGTAGTATCTCCCATTTTTTCGTAATGAAGAACCAGCTAACTGGTTCTCGGAACATAAACAAGTTAGGAAACCGGAAGCTCGACGCTTCAGGTATGAAATTTTTGGTTTGTTTCTTCTGTGAGTATATTTGAGTGAAGAACTATTACACGTAGCCCGTTATGTGTATGAAACGGTAAAGCCAACTTTGAACTACTGTAACTTTATTAGTAATAGTATGATTTTTATCATACTTAGGGGTAACATGTTTCATACTAGAACATATATTACTACAATTTTTATAACCCTAGGATAAACTCAAGGGGCGTTTTTACTCAATTTATCCAAAAATACTATTATTAACTTAATTTGAGCAGATATCGATATGAAAAGTATTTTCAGCCCTGGGCACTGTATAGAGGCAGCTTTATAATTTTTTCAGATTTTTCGGTTGAGTAGTTTCTGAGAACGGGTTTGCCCACTCCAGCCGTTTCCAAGAAATGTCAAAAGCAAGTCTGGCATCGAAAAATACTGATCACGACCTTTCATTTGATACCCAAGATGCCTATATTTGGTGAAAAAAAATTTACACCCCCCATTTGCCTGTATGGGGACCCTCTTTAATATCAACGCAGGAAGATGTCACTCATTACATGTCTGGGCGTTCATAGTTTCCACCTTTTCACCAAATTTCGTGTCACTCGGTATAGCCGTTTCTGAGAAAAGTGCATGTGACACACAGTCAGACGGGCATTGAACCGATTTTAATAAGGTTTTGTTTTGCAATTAAAATCGGTTCAATGTCTGTCTCTCTGTCTGTCGCAAGCAACTGATACCCGAAATATTACAAATGCGGAAATGAATGAACCATGCATGAATCAATGAACCAGCCAAGGAATGGAATTCTCTCTCTTGGAATGTTATTGTATTCCCAAACTATTGGAAAGGTATGAAAGCGATAAATGCCGGTGTTGATTTATTATGCATCCTTTTTCAATTGTTGCAGTCTTATATCGAAATCCGACATAGTCCATATTAAAAATTAAGATTTCTTATCAAAGGAAGCATACATGTGTATGTAGTTTCTGTAATCCGAACTTTTCAAAGGAAAACAGAGTCCTGCCAAATAAATGGTGTGAAAAATAGGTAATCTTTAACCATCACATACACTAGAATTACTGAATCAACATTTCACTTCTTAATTAATTTAGTTGATATTTCCTAAGGAACGTATATACTCCTTTCCACTAACCTCGACCGTACAATGGGCGAACTGCCCTCTTCTTGCCCTGAGTCCGTCATGAGGCTTCACAATCGCCTTTGTGATCCCACTGCTCTAGAAATGAAATTTGCACAGTACTAATTGTGATGCTAATGAAATTTATTTATAGGAGAGCATATTAAAGCAAACATAACGTTAAACATAACACAAATTTAGTGCTCAGATAATGTTTGCGAGTTCTCATAACTTCATTGCTGCATCAGTAAAACTTTCTATTTTACAAGCTTAATGAGTTCTAGATGCATAAAAGGTTCCAAAAAGGATGAATACAATTAATTATAATAAGCTGAATCTCATCCACTATCGCTACGTTATGTTATTAGTATATTTGAAAAAAGAATGTTCGGGCCATATGTCAGCTTCCAAACAACAGACATGTTCCAAATTTACAAACAAAAGATTGGACCAATTCTTGATTGAATAAAAAAAATTTATCAATATTATTTATTCGTATTGTTTTGCAAAATTGATTTTAAAATGATCGGTGTATGCTAGGACAAATGGTACCCGGTTTAGGCCTGCCTTAGTGAGGAATTCCAGACAACTCGATTTTGGGTCGGGGCCCACCAATTCGATATACCTAAAAGCTCCCCGCCGTTCGATCTCAGGCAAGATATGCCACGTCACTTTCTACCATAGAAATTGCTCCTCTAGACTTTCCGGATTTCCGGATTTAGTGACCCGCCACCGTCACCTATTAACCCGGATTTTATCAACAACCAGACGATCGTGATATCGCTCATAAAACTAGTCGCTACATAGGCTACGAAATCATCCGTTATAATATTTATATTATTTGATGCTCTCTAAACCACATATTACGGCTTTGGTCACACTGCAAAAACAGGATGTAAATAGTGGCAAAATCGTAAAACTTCAAATAGTAATAATTTACTACAATGACGACCAATGTGGGGAGCTAATAATAACTTTTCTATGTATTATAGTTTTATATTCCCAGATTGCAATGATTACACCTATAAGTGTGTACCTATTAGGTATAGTCAGCCTCAGTATTTTTGAAATTCTCATTTTTGTGTTCCAGCAAAATTAAAGCTATTCCCTACAGTTCTAGCACTCATTTATAACGTTGCATTAATAACTTTTAGATATAGATATAGATTGATAATTATGCATCTATACATCCAAATACAGTTCCTGTGTATTTTCAAGGCGGGGCCTATAATCCATGTCCTCAAGCAGTTGACAATGTAAACTATGAATCATAAGTCACCATGAACCGATGAAATTTCAATCGGACTGGTTAGATAGGAAGACAACCAAGTACATCAAGCGGTCCGTCGCTTTATGCTCCTGGTCTGGGAAAGTGAGTCAGTGTCTAGTGATTGGCAACGAAGCATTATCTGCTGCATATAAAGAAGGGAGAATATCTCGCCATGCATCGATTATATACTCCCAAAACATCTCGGACCCATACCAGAGATGCTTCACTCCAGGTAAATAAACAATAAGCCAGATTTTATCTATGCGGCTAGCGAGAAAATTTTGGACTATAAGCATCTGCGGCACCTTCACCGACTTTAAGGTAGCCTATGATAACATAGCCATTATAAAACTATCCACGGCCAAAATCACTCTCGAGATCTATCACGCTCGTGTTAATGTGACAAACACCGCACAACATTATATCAAGAGCAACCCCGCTTCATGCAAGTCGAGCAGGCAGCACGAGATCAAGAAACATTGCGAACTCCTCTTGGACCTCTGAGAAAGAAATTCCTGAAAGAATTTGCGTCCCCCTTAAATGAGGGTGGATGATTTCAGAGCGTATATTACGACAAAATTTATGGGCGATACCAGGACCGTTTTGTTGCAGATAAAATCCGGCTCAATATGGTGTGGTGGATTGGTTACCAAATCCGCACGAGTGAGGATCATTGCGCCCGAGAAGTCTATAAAGGCAGTACCTATGGCAGAAAAAGAGTACTTGGAATAATTTTCCTAATATAGGGCAATTGGGCAGGCGAGGGTGGTAAGACATCTTGCAGGGATATTGAATTGGCGGACCTCTTGGCAAAATCGGAATGTTACTACGCAGGCAGAAAACCAGCTTTACAGACCATCGTCAGTTCGCTTTGTAACCCCAGCAATTTGTTGGGATGTTCAATACAATGATCAAAACACCGAAGTCTTACCATGCCTGTCAGGAGCCAGGCGTTGAACATTTTGGTTTTACCTTTTCGATCGATACCTCACATTATCAGATTGAGAAACGTTAAAAAGAAGCAAACTTTCCCAATGGAGTTGCACCTATCGTAGAAAAACTGCGAGGGAGGCGTCTTCGATGGTATGGTCACGTAATTCGCGCTAACAAGAATTCACTTGCCAATATTGGTCTGAACATCGAAGTCGATGGTAAACGATCAAAAGGCCGGCCAAAACCGGCCGGCCAAACAAACAATCTGGATGGGGATTTAAAAGCCTCGAGATTGCATCCAGATCAGGTATTTGATAGGGCCAAATGGCGAGACCGATCACGACGAGCCGATCCTGCTTGTGAATGGGACAAAGGCTGAGAAAAAGAAGAATATCAGTTGGAGACACGTTAAAAAGAAGCAAACTTTCCCACTACATATTGAAAACGATGATAATGTTTGTTTGTGGTGGGGAACAGAAAAAGCCTCTGAGCACTGAAACCTCCATTGTACTCGATTTCCCTGTATACCGGAATATCCCGGATTTAATTATGTATTGCAGGATTTCCGTTAATGGATGTGATGCTACCCGCTGTAGTTGCAGCACATCAGCATAAAAAATCTGACGTCTGATGCGTCCATTGGCGGGGCACTCACATACAAATCGTTCTGTGGATTCCTCATTACAGAATGGACACATATCATTTTGGAGAATTCCTATTCTGAACATATGTTCAAGACATTGAGCTAGTGAATTATGGCCTGTCAGAATGCCCACAATACTTTTGCAAGTCGTCCCGCTTTTGGTTCTGACCGGAAAAGTTTGTTGTGTTTAGTAGCATTAAGGCTCACCCTCCTGTCATTATTGGAAGCTTCTTCTCAGATTTTGATAGCAGCATCAGCCAGTGCCACTGGCATCCCAGTTGTTGGTTCTGGTCCGGGCATGGGGAAATTAACCCTCTTTTGCTAAAGCATCTGAGATTTCATTTCCCTCTACCCCACAATGACCGGGTATCCAGACTAGTTTGACCTTATTGAATCTAGAACCAGAGTTCTATCGATTTCTACATTCTTGATTGACTTTTGAAGTGACCAAAGGGCTGCTCAATACCCTCGCAGCTCGACTATCGCTACAGATTGCGGTTTGCTGCCCTTTAACTGCTCGTCAATCATTCTAGTTTTCGCCCTTAGGATCGCATACATTTCAGTCTGAGGTTCGAGAGGTAGAATCCTGCTCCACACCCTGCTCTGTTTCTGAGCCATCGGTGTAGAAGATGTCAGTATATCCTGGCACGCATTCTTCTGGTTCGTCCCAGATTTCCATTCATTTCAAGATAACTTTACATCTTCTACCAAACCGATATATGGGGATCTGGGAATCAGAAGTCATTGGGAAAACTGGATTCATTTCTTCCAATAACTCCACGAATCCTCTGTCCCCCCACGTTTATTGTTTTCCCATAGATCTAGTCGAATTAGTCTATCAGCTGCTCTCATTGCAGTGCTTTGAATAAATAAATCCAAGGTAAATTGAGCAATGCATTGAGAACTGCGCCGAATGTCGTACTCATGGCACGGGTGATATCCAGACACATAGTTCTTTGCAGTGTGGCTAGTTTACTCCGAAAACATTTTTGACTCCTTAACCCATCACACTACGAATACATAAGCGAACATCGACCTAATGATAGCAACATTGATCCACATTACTACCTGAAGCCTAAGTCCTCATGTCGAGGCAGAGGTTCGCCTACACAGCTCATAAGCCGTGAGAGCTCGTTTCATCTTTACCTGTACATGTTTGTCACAAAGAAGCTTCTTGTCTAGAATAACTCCCAGATATTTCACTTCTTCGGAGAGTTGAACGTTTGTACCCCTCATCTTTGGAAAGCAAAGACCATTCAGTTTCCACATTTTTGTAAATAATACCATTGTGGTTTTATTTGGATTTACTGAAAGTTCATGCTTGAGGCACCAACTCTCAATGAAATCAACGACGCGTTGTGTATTTCTATACACCATTCCGAGATATCGACCAATAATTAGCACAGCCACGTCGTCCGCGTAAGCTTGAGCGTATATTGGCAGATTTTGCAGTTCGTATAGTACTGAGTTGATCAACATACTCCACTGGAGCGGCCATAGCACACTTTCTCTAGGGCAGCCCTTTGTCGCTTCCGTTGTTAGGTAGAGATCTTCCTCCTGCAAAACAGCCGAAGCTGTTTTTAACTCACCCCTCCCATCCCAAATCCACATCCCAACTATCTCTCATTCTCCGAACTTCACTCTTGTGTTGACTTGAATCGACAACAGGGTTTTAGTTTTGTAGTCATCTTTCTTGGAAGTGATGTACAGCACCCATCAACCTACGTGAATCATTAATTATGTTACGTCAATAAGCTAAGATTAAATTAATTCTTGAGGCTGCTTTTAGGTTAAGTAGTTTCAAAATGTAAAGTCCTTAATTTGGGACTGTGATGTCCTGAATGAGTTAATTCTAAAGGGGGCTCCCTATATGTGCAACTTTTAGAATATAGCTATGCAGGGTATCAAATTAAAGGTCTCGATAAGCATCGGAACATTTACTGTGTGTGTATGTGTGACTAGACAATATGCAAATCAAGGGCCCATTCTCAAAAACTCATTAAGCATTTTTCTGAAATGGGACATAATGGTTCCATTCCCAGCTATTTTCTTACATAAAAATTCAAGAAAATCTTTCATACTTCAAATGCCGAGCTTCTGGTTTCGGACTTCTTTTTTTAAGGTTTTGTGTAAAACAAAACCTTATTAAAATCGATTCAATGTTTGTCTGGCTGTCACACGCATTTTTCTCCAAAACGGCTAAACCGATCCAAACGAAATTTGGTGGACAGATGGGAACTATAAAATCCCACGCATACAGCGAATGGCATAAATTTAGGTGGAGTTTAAAGGGGGGCTCCCCATACATGCAAAAGGGGGATTCAAAAATTTTGTTCACCGGATATAGTTGTGTAGGGTATCGAATGAAAGGTCTCGATTTGTACTTTCCGAAACTGATATTAGTTTTGGCATAAATTGCAAAGTGCGTGATTAATGAGTCAAAATGTACGCACTTGAAGTGAGACAGGACTTATTTTCGGAAACTACCCAACCTAAAAATCCGGAAAAAATCGGAGTGGTGCGCCTAGATGAAATCTAGGCCTCAAAATACGTCCCATTCCGATATCTGCTCAAATAAACTTACTAATAGTATATTACTACTTTTTAGAAATTTACTGAAAAACCCCCCTTAAATTCATCCTACGACTTCCGAATTTTGTACCAGCATAGAGGACAATATTTCATATACGTGCTAGATTTCGTAGAAATCTGGCAATTAACGCCAAAGTTATAGCAGTTCAAACTTAGCAATTTCGCGCGAGTTTACTGCTTCCAAAGCCATGCAAATCGGATGCTGACGTCATAATTACTCGGAATAATTGACATTCGCGTGGAATATTAAAGTCACATTTATGAAGAATCTATTTATCTGCAGCCCCTTTTAAGGTTTTTCTAAAACACTTATGTGAAATCTAATCTTCGAGAGATGTCCCATTCCGGTATCTGCTCAAAAAATTTACTAATAGTATATTATCAACTTTTAGAAATAGACTAAAAAACTCTCCTTAAGTTCATCCTAAGTGTACCAAATTTTGCACCGACATACACATGGCATACACATACCTGGCATACACATGCCAGGTTTCATGAAAATCCAAGTGTTAGTGGGAAAGTTATAGCAGTTCAAACTTATCAATTTCGTGCTAATTAACAGCATTCTAAGCTATACAAATAAGATGCTGACGTCATAATTAACGAGAATAATTGAAATTCCAGTGAAATATTAAAATTCCATTCAAGAAGAATCTAATTCTCCCTAGCCCTTTTTTATATTTGATGTTGGTTAAATTGTTTTCATTCGCTAATAATATTAACCTGAGGGCGTGAAGCGTATGAGGTTGACCATTATCAACACAGGGCTTTCCATCAAGTGATTTATTTAAATCGCTTTCTAGAAAATAGAGGGCAATGGGGTTTTTAGCTATATTACACGGAGCTGTCGTGCACTCGTCGCTCCTCACATCTTTTTCTTCAGCCTTCAGTTCACAAGCGGGGTCGGCTCGTGGTGATCGGTTTCGTCATTTTATTTTATCAAATGCCTGATCAGGATGTAATCGCGAGACCTTTAAATCCCCATCCAGCGTATCAAGCCACCATTGTTTTGGCCGGCTTTTTGGTTGCTTACCATTGCTTTCGATGTTCTGATCAATACTGGTTGTTGAATTCTCGTTAGCGTGAATTACGTGACCACACCATCGAAAACGCCTCTCTTGCAGTTTTTCCACGATCGATGCAAACCCATATCGATCGCGGATATTCTCATTTCAGACGTAATCAAAACGTGTCACGCCACCAGTGCAATGCAACATCTTCGTCCCCATTACCGCAAGACGCCTTTCATTGTCCTTTATAGTCAGCCAACACTCAGAACTATAGAGGGTGGCAGACGGACGACATTGCAATAAATTTTAGATTTGGTACGTGCACTGATACGTCGATCACAAAGAACACCAGTTGGGGAATGCCACTTCATCCAGGTTGCATTAATGCGTGAAACAATTTCATTACGCAGTTCTCCATTGGCTGATAGCGATTGGCGTCGAGATTTTTAAATCGCTGAGTTCTGACAATGGCAGTAACCTGCCCTTCGAGATACTTAAATCGCTCAATTCTGGCAATGGCAGTAACCTGCCCAGAACTGAACGATTTCAATATCTCGGGTCAATGCTATAAGCCAATGCCAACGTTATGCTCCTCACATAGGCAAACACAAAACCTTTTATACCTGAAGCGTCAAGCTTCCGGTTTCCCGACTTGTTTTGTTTTTATTTTGTTCTAAGTATGTATGTTATCCTCTTTGCAGATTCTGATAGGGAGAATATAGATACATTTTTAAAAATTTACTATAATGAATGTAATGAAAATACAATTCATTTATCCACCTTTTCCAAAAGTTATCTCGTGACCATTCATCTAGAATATCAGAATCCATACAATCTTATAAATTCAATTTTTTGAAAATTATTGGTTCATAATATTGGTTCATCAGGGGATCCGAAGAGCAGTCATAATTTTTGCACAATCATTAGCCGTCAAGGTTCTATCGATTGCACATTAGATTATTACTAATCAATTGCACATCATAAAATTTGGTTGAAGTTAGATTAAACTAGGAAATTATTCTTTTCTGCTAGAAAATTTCTCGGACTGAAAAAGTTAATTTGTTTGAAAATGTGCAGGCGATCGTTTGAATGATGCTTTCCGTCTGCTCGGATTTTTTTCTATACTGACATCTTTTATTACTATTTATTATGTGAACGAAAACAGATAAGCTATTGTTTGAATATTATGTTAGTTTGATATAAGTGCCAGTTCTCATAGTCTTATTAACTCCATTACCCAGGGGAATAAACCTTGACAAGTCTCTCCTAAGGATGAGGTGTTTCAAGCCACCAATGAAAGCGGGTGCTTGACGTGTAGAAACTAGACTTGGAGCATACAATCCTATCTGTCAAACTAACACTGGTTAAGGAACCGCGAGTAAAATTTAATGGATGGGTTACTCAACAATCAACCGTAAAACGAAAAAGCCAGGAAACCGGAAGCTAAACCCTTCAACTTTGAAAGGTTTTGTGTATTTCGTAAATGAGCATATTTGTCCCATTTGTACCTAGTTCGTAATTTTTATACATTTGGTATAGCAAACCGTTCACTTTAGTATGTCATTGTCATTCAAAATCAAGCAACAAATTTCCACAATAATAGTCAGTAATAGTGCGATTTCCAGCAAACTTGGAAGCAGTGTACTCCATAATATATCCTTTATTACTGAAAGTTGGTAATTCTAGGATAAACTTAAGGGGTGTTTCCAGTCAGTTTCTAAAAAATATACTTATAATGAATATGGTAACATACTATTATTAACTTTATTTAAACCGGTATCGGTATGAAGAATATTTTGAGGACTAAGTATATGGACCACCATATTCATTGTCATTGTCATTGAAGTAACTGACCCTTTTCCGACCCCCGCTCTCCTCCCCTTTGCAACCAATGTCGTGGTGTTCGCAAATGACGATGGGGTGGCTATAACATCCACTCACCCTGACAAAGTAGAAATTTAGGCAAGTGAGGCTATCTATACGATCAAGTCTTGGCTTCGGTCTGAAGCTTGCCGAACAGAAAACAAAGATGGTACTTTTTGCGAAGCGACGAAAATGAAATACCGTCCAAACCTGCATCGGCTCACATACCGCTCGCTTACAGCCATCACTAAAATACCTGGGAGTAACCTTCGACTGAAAGTTAGGTTTTAAACCCCATTTAAAGTTTACTGGGCAAAAAGCAGTGACCATCAACTCGACATTAGGAAGGATGCTTCCAAATATAGGCGCCCCGAAATACAGCGGACCATTACTTTTATCGCGAGCCGTTAGCTATATTCTTTTATACGTGGCACCAGTTTGAGCATTTGTAATAAAAATTATAGAAAATCGCAGACAGTTCCAAGCTACATATCGGCTAAGTGCTCTCCGCACATGCTCCGCCTACCGGACAACATCGTATGAGGCAGCATGCGTAATAGCAAGGATAATGTCAGTGGATGTTTTAGCCTATGAAGCATGCCGCTTGTACGAGAAGTAGGAGCAAGCAAGCAAATGAGCGAATGGGGTCATTAGCTGCGTGGAAAACTGCTTGAGACCTGGCGAAGAATGGTTGGTGAACATACAGGCTAATCTAGAACATAAGGATGTGGACTACACGAAACCATGGCGAGACGACTTGACTCAATTCTTGAGTGGACATGGTGGGTACAGAAAGTATCTCTATAGATTCGGTTTGGAAGAATTGCCAGATTTCCGTATATGTGAAAGTGCAGCAGAAGATGCAGAATACGTTTTCTTCGTCTGCCCAAGATTCGAACGCTAAGGAGAAACCTCGAGAGTGAGCTGGGGTCCCCGTTAACGGTAGGAAATTTCATTAGATATTTGGTGAAATCGGATACCCGTGTAATGGCATAGTTGGAGCCGTGAAACCGATGCACCTACAGCTAAAAGAAGTATAAGCTGAACGGAGGTATAGAAGCCAAGCTAAACACCACATAAAGCAGTAGCAGTTATTCCATGAACAGTTAATAAACTGAAGGGGCTCGCGAAGCAATACCAGAACGGTGGTCCTGCCGGCAGAGTGTGGAGAAAATATGGGAGGTTTTAGTCCTCAATTCAAGATGCGTATCAGTAAAGGATTTCCTCAGCCAAAAACTGAAAACACACAGTAGGCCGACTTTAACAAGGTTTTGTTTTATAAAAAAACCTTACAAAAATAACATTGATGCACGTATTTGCTCATGACATGCCACCTCTTAGTACAAGGATAGACAGGCCCAACGTTTTGGATAAGTGCACCTTCAAAATTTATTACAGTTGCTATTCGCAATTCATGTTTTCCTCCTCAGCAAAGTGCAGCTTATTTTCGTTGGTTTTAAGCTGAAAGAATAAATGAAAGGCTGTGCATTCTGGATGTGCTAGCTATATTCAGCTACGTCAGCTTCATCAACCTTTAAGCCCTTTAGTAGAAATTCTCACATTTTTTTAGGAAAACATCAAAATTATGCTTGAGAACATTAAATACAAGAGAAAAGTGGATTGTCTACTCAGATAGACTATACACATAGCCCGCATGAAATGACCAAAAATAAGGGATTGCAAGCTTTTCGATTACCAGCGCCGCAAGAAATGATAGTTGTAAGGATCTGCTTTGCACGGAGAATGTCCAGAAGATTATTTTTATTTCTACAAATGAGATCACTTCCCATCAGACTAACCATATGTTAGTCGAACAAAGCCACTTCAGGATTCTGATGAAAGTAAGAATATATAGGTGTGCCAATATTGTCTCGGATCATCACCTTACTGGGGCGAAATTTCGAGCTAGGTTTCATAGCTTCCAAAAGCAAAGCAACACAGTAAATCAATAACAGCGACAAAACAAGCTCAATACATGAAGTCTGGAAATATATTGAAGGCTCTACCTTTGGTGCAAACCCGGAAGAATGCATAGAAAGATGGTCTCCCAGCGAATTTGTCTGCTGGGGCCACCGATGGCATACTCTGATAAAGTACTTAACTGTCAGTCTACTAGGTTGGAGATTCCGATAACTGGGGACAGTGTGATACCACTGCCACCACCAACCGACTGTAATCCAGCACAGATAATAACATACGAAGACGATAAGCTTCACCAAGTGAATATAGGACAACGAATGAATACCGGACGCGTAGTTCATAAGGCACCATTCATCCCTTATTTCAAAAGAAACTCCTCACCGAATACAATAGTATGCTATATAAGTTATTCTCCGCTCCTAAACTAGAGAGATTAGCCCAATATATAAGAACATGGAACATCATGGCCCCGTATCAATTATGCTTCATTCCTGGAAAATCTGCAACCATTCTGATATTCAGTTTTTGTCAATTTTATAAGTGTAATTGTTCGGTGGTATTTCCCTGTCTCAATCAGGCAAGTCTGCTTCCCTTCATTTCTTCGTTGAATTATTCCTGGCCAGTTTATAAAATAAACCTTCATAAAACCTAAAAACACTTATTATGGAATAGAAACACTTGTGACGTAAATACTCTTAGGCCAAGACATGATTTCCGACTCATTGAATATTTTAACGGTACCGCATAGGCAAGGTCAGAAATATGTACTGTGCAAAGTTAAAGTATTATCATTAATTTTAAAGTTAAGATAAATTAAATATTTTCAGTGAAAATAATTATGCTTATTTTACTTTGAACCGCATAATCGTTCAAGTTTCGGCTGGTTCGAAAAAGTGTGAAGCTGATCGTGAGCAAAATACATGATTTCCCTTAGAGCTTTGGGAGACTGATGGTCAAACTATTGGACTGCCTAATTTTTCCTTATTTTGTATAATTATTATAATTATTCATTGCCAAGTTGTTACAATAACGGCTGACGGAACATTTTAACAATGACTAGCACTAAATTCTAAGCAATTAGGTTCCGGCAATTCTGCCTGCTTAGAGAGGGTTTCGACGGTGGTGATAAATGGTATGTGATTGGGAAGATCCACTGAGCGTGTTTGCAGAATGTTGTACTTTGAATTAGACTGTAAGAACGCTCCAGGACATCCAGGGAAGCTGTGAGGGATTTAAGTAAAATACCTGCAATTCACAACATTATGGAAATTACAACTATCAATTTTTGTTTTCTGTTTAAAGAAATATGAAAATGAGGCCCTAAAATTCCAAGGCAAGGTGGGAACCCTAAAACCGTCTTTCTTAAAAGTCTAAGGCAAGAGGGACATCGACTGAGGAGGTGATCCATGTGGTTCTTTCTTTTCGATCGCAGCACTAGGGCCTGGCTCCACGCGCCCTTCAAGCCAGTATTGCTTTCTATTTTTCACTTTTAGCTTCGCGTTCGCAGTCTTGCATGCTATCGCGGAATACCCGGCACGTTTTCGAGCCTGGCTAAGTCTAAGTACAAGTGCATATCAACACTTCACTGCAATTGAATTATGCTATTTGCAGCCGGACCTTCACGGACACCTACATCACTTTCTTCAGATTATTAGAATAGATCAGGCCTCGCATCGTCATTTGGCAACCCCCCCCCCAATTAACAAAAATTTGGAGGCTTATTAATAATATATAATATACTATGTCATTGCTCTGGTTTTAATTCTTTTCCCATTTTTTGGTTCACTTCTTTAATTAATTTAAATTTAATTTTAAGAGCAAATTTTGATAACTGGCATAGACGTTGTATTGGGGTGACCCTTTAATCTTGACTGATGCGGTGGTCGTGATGATTTAGCTCCAGTCTCTTGATCTCGTTACCTCGGGTTCGAATCCCGATTATCCTTGATATTTGTGTTCGTATAAGTAGTGTCCCACTGCTGTAGACTTATCACTTGCACAATAATAAGTATGGTGATGATGAAGCTGAAACATCATCTTATTGGATCCTGAGATAGTGTCCACACAGAAGTGAATAGGAAAAATACTATTTTCCTCGCCTTCAATTTTCTGCAGAGCTGAACGTTACGGAAGT
This sequence comes from Hermetia illucens, assembly GCF_905115235.1. Classification (NCBI taxonomy): domain Eukaryota; kingdom Metazoa; phylum Arthropoda; class Insecta; order Diptera; family Stratiomyidae; genus Hermetia; species Hermetia illucens. Next base: position 53,730,567 of record NC_051851.1, read on the forward strand.
ACCAAGGCCCAGGAGTATACAGCTCAGAATTTTGGACTAATGCAGGATGGGTTAGCAGAGCCCTAAAGTTGAAAAACTTACATTTCAGAGAGAGGACAAGTTGGATGCTCCAAAAGTCCATGAACTTAAGTTTGAGTTTCTGATTGTTTTGCCCCAATGAGTCGCTTCCATGTGACTTTCCTATCGATGTGTTGCCGGTATTTAACGTCATCTGAGTGGCACATTGGAATGTCGTTAATTTTTACCTGAAATGATGCTATCAGCTCTGCCACTCGCAGAAACACAAAGCTTCGTTAAATAAACTGCAGCACGAAATAATGAAATATCTGAAAGTCAGGCAGATTTGGCACAGAAATCTCAAGCGCTATTCCCATAAAAATGGCAACAGAACCGAATATAAGTTATTAATTTATCGGATTAACTGACTAAGCGCACTAATCCGTTAAATAGTTGGACAATTCCGTAACAAGGAACTCACTCGCAGGCTACCAGATGTGAAGCCGGAACCAAATATTTTTGGTACATAAATAGGTTGACAGGCAAAAGCAGAGCCAGAAATTATGTTCTTACCAAGAACAATGAAAAAATTTGCAGCGACGCTAGGAAAGCTCAAGTACTTGCGGAGGTTTTTCTCGCCCAGGTAAACTCACCTTCACCTAGAAACAACCCCCCTGTCACTTCGATTGTGGATTCGACAATCAAAGACTTCGTTCACGAGCACTCAACGCCTCCAACCCATCTTGCAAACCAATGGACCAAAAAGCCTTTTTAAGTCTAACACAACTCGCAGTCTTCACTAAAAACCTTAACGGTAAAAAATCAACCTGCCCAGATGACATAACAAATATTGTCATCAAAAACCTCCCTAGGGCTTCAATGAAGTTCCTTCTTACAATCTTAACACCTCCATTAACAATGGTTATTTTCCTAGCACTTGGAAAGTGGCGAAGATAGTTGCCATTAAGAAACAAGTCGGAATACCGGAAGCTCGTGCTTCGGGTATAAAGGTTTTGCGTTCATCTCATCTAAGAAATTTCAACGCACATTTTTATACCCGTATCTAGCTACAAAACTACGAGACATACGTACATATTACAGCCGTAGATGTTACGCTCACCCTAAACAAACAAACTGCCTATTTTCGAATACTGTACAACATATAGGCACGTATATAAATTGATCGTACCCATATTTCCGATTTACTTCTTATATCTATCTGAATTAGGCTCTACCCGCAAAGTTCATTAGCACGCATATACTATATACCTACATACACACATGTCTCGTTGAAATAATTGATATTCATATACAAATGATTAAAGAACTAAAACAAAATAATTCTTTTCCACCCAATTTATACGAACTTACTTCGTTGTGGTATTGACGAATTGATATGTGATGATGACGTCATGCAGGTTGTAGAGTGCACGAAATTCATAAAAAATTGTAAAGTTTTACCCTCTATAACTTTGTTAATAATAGTAGGATTTTCTTCAAACTTGACCAAATTGTGCATTATGTTCTTCGTTATATGCATGCCACATTTTGTACTTCTGGGATGAACATAAGGGGGGTGCCGGGTAAATTTCTAAAATGTGGAAATATACTATTATTAACTTTATTTGAGCAGATATCGGAACCGGATATATTTTGAGGCCTAGATTTCGCAGAGATGCACTATTGAGATTTTTCAGATTTTTCGGTTGGATAGGTTCTGAGAACGAGACCTGTTACACTTTTTGGGGGTCATATTTTGAGCCCTCACTCCCCTATGTTTCACCCAATATAAAATATTGAACCAGTTTCGAAAAGTACTAATTGAGACCTTTCATTTGATACCCCACATGGCCACATTTTATGAAAAAAAATTTTGCACCCTCCTTTTACATGTATGGGGAGCCCCCCTTAAACATAACACAAAATGGCGCCAGTTGCTGCATGTAAAGGGAATGGCAGATCACATACTCCTACCAATTTTCGTGAGAATCGGTTCAGCCGTTTCCGAATAAATCGGCTGTGACAGACAGACAGACAGACAGACAGACAGACAGACGGACAGACAGACATCGAATCGATTCTAATAAGGTTTTGTTTCACACAAAACCTTAAAAAGGTGAATCTCACGAACTACAAAACTTCAACCCCGTCTCTCTCCTTTATAACTCGGACAAGCTTTTCGAGAAAGCATGGACATAGGGGTTAGTCCAACACTGAGATCAGAAATACATTATTCCGAACCACTAGTTTGGGTTCCGGGCCAAGCACGAGACTCACGACATAGTGAGCAGTAGACTTAACGTTAACAACAAACCCAGAGTAGTGTGCGCGTTAGATCTTGAAAAGGCCTTTGATTCCGTGTGAGTAAACGGACTCATATTCAAATTAATTAATCTAGAATTCCCTATCCCAATGATCAGGCTTGCAATAAGTATGTTCGAAGATAGGCACTTTTCCGCCAGTGTGTGAAATGAATATTCCGATCTCATACTGGTCACTCCCGAGTACCGCAGCGATTCATTTCAGGACCAACACTATACAACATTTTAACGGCGGTCGTTCCGATTCCAGAGAGCGGCACATAACTATTTCCGTTTGCCGACGATACGCTTATCTTCTCGTCTAGCCTTCGACCCGATAAGGCAGCTAATGTTATTGAGAAATATTTATCAAATCTCTGCCTGCTACCAGACCTAAGGCATATAAGATAATAAGCAAAAATATAGGTCATCATTCTTCAGAGAAAGTCTAGATACTTAGGATCTATATTTATCCATAGAAAAGCTAAATGCTTGAAACTACGCATCGGAAAAACAGTACTAAGCACTTCATACTTTCGAATGCTATTTCATGAACCTTTAAGATTTAAGCTTGCGCTCGCTCTCAGCAAAGCACCCGGTTCAGTAAGTAGTATCCACTGCATGCACTAAAACTAAGCTGACTCAGTATAAAGTCCTTATAAGACTCATTCTATGTTATGGGACCTCTACATGGATCACTTGCTCTACCAAAGCTATGAAGAAAGGTGAGTCCTTCAAGTACAGAATCTTGAGACACTGTACCGACTTGTCGTACAATTGGAAAACCAAGAAGTACGGCCGCAACGCCGAAGTGCACCGGCGAGCGAAAGCAAAACTTCTTCGAGAGTTCGCTCTCAACCCGATAAAGAGATTCTTCGAAAGAACGGAGAATTATCCCAATTCACTTATAAGGCAATTGTATCTAACGGATAACTCAACTCCATTGGCCACATTCTTAAAGCCTTGCCAAATTGTGGCCACCGAACTAAAACTCGTCATTGTTTCCCTCTTCAATACTCCATGCCTGGTACGGGTACATAGAGTATAAGCGCTATTGTAAATATTAGATTTAAGTATTAGATTTAAATATTATTATTAGATTAAGATAGTATAAGTTAGAATAAGTAAGCCTTCTCGCAATCTAGGTGCAAGCGCAGTTCCAAATAAATATGTTTCTTTCTATTAAAATTGCCAAGATCGACATGTAAATAGACCACACTTTATATTACTTTATATCAGAGAAAGTCGGGCAGGCCAAACATTTGTAATAGCCACCCGTTGTTAAGATTTTGGGTAAAACAAAACTTACTAAAATCGGTTCAACATCTGTCTGTCCGTCTGCCCGTCTGTCCGTCTGTCCGTCTGTTCATCTGTCCGTCTGTCCGCCTGTCTGTCCGTGTTTTTTTTATACGTTGGAAGGTGGAAAGGTTCGACCCCTACCGCTGGTTCCTGCCATACGGTTATGTGAGACTTTTACTCACTAAAACCACCTCGTTCTCTTTTGCTTACCCCGCGCGACTGCCACCTCGTTATTACGTTGTGGGGCAGGATCAGTTATGAACTGCGACTCCTGTCGTTATTTGTAACTTTCCTCCGAAACTCCTCCCTCCTCAGAAGATTCTGGATCGCCTTCATTAACTTTTCCACCGCCCTCCAAGATGTTTCAGACGATATTCTTGGATGCCAAACGTGCTTCGGCGTCAATTTCCGCCTCCGTTCTGTGTGCGGCAAACCGAGGACAGTTAAAAACAACATGTTCTGCATCTTCCGGAATTATTACGCATGTCGGGAAATACGGGGAGTCGTCACGCCCGAAGCGATGAAGGTATGCACGGTACCCTCCGTGTCCGCTTAGGAATTGAGTTAGGTGGTAACTAACCTCACCGTGCCGTTCCATTTAGAGACATTTGGAATAATCCTGTGTGTCCAGCGTCCTTTAGGTGAATCATCCCATCTTTTTCGCCATTCCAAAATAGATTCACTTCCTGCCAATTTCCGACGATATGTATAAGACTCGCCGATTGCATATGGTGGGTCATAAAGGCGTCGACCTTCGTTCACCAAGATGTCGATGGGGATCATACCTACTATCACACAAGCTTCTTCATCTGAAGTTGTACCGTAAGCACATGACGTCCGCAATGAACTCAATCAGTATGGGGCTACGATTTTTCTTCTATTTACTTCCACCTTGAAAGACGATGCCTAGACTGGAGCTGCATAAAGCAAAGTGGAGCTAACAACACTCGAGATCAGGAGCCGACGGCTTTGCCTAACATTTTTGCCAACAATGTAGCCTCTCCGGAAGGCTTGGTTGCTAAATTTTCAAGATGAGGCTCGAACTTCAGTTTTTGGTCAACCATCACTCCTAGGTATTTAAGCGTTGGCTGCGACTGTATGATGTATTCTCCAATCCTGATCTTTATCGACGTCTGCTTCCTTCGCTTGGTAATCAAGACTACCTCGGTTTTATCCTCCGCGAGTGTCAGACCAGCTTCCTCTAGCCAAGACCTAATTTCAAAAATTGCCTTATTTGTGAGTTCCTCGATCTCATCAATAACTTGTGCCACGATATTTGCGAAGCCAATGATTGTCACTCCTTCGGGTAGTTCCAACTTTAAAATTCCGTCATACATTATTATCCACAGGAGAGGACCGAGGACTGATCCTTGTCGAACCCCGCAAGTTGTTGTATACGTCTTAGGTCCATCGTCCGAATCGTAACACCGTAACCTACCGGAGAAATTCCATGACTATGTGCCCCAGGTATTTAGGAACGCCCAATTTGGCTAAAGCCGCAATTATTTTGCTCCATTTTGCCGTATTAAAGGTATTCTTCACGTCGAGAGTAACTACTGCGCAAGATTTATTGGCCTCCATTGCTTTTTCCGCAATTTCCGCCACAGTACTGATGGTATTGACAGTAGATCTTGCGTTTCGGGATCCGAACTGCCTGTCTGAGAGACCAACCTCCTTTTCTGTGATTGGTACAAGCGTATCGAAGACCGAAGACCGGTTCGAAAAGTTTGCGATGCCGTTTAGCGGGCATATACGTTCATAAGACGAAGGATCACCCAAAGGTTTATTTGACTTCGGGATTAGCACAAACTTGTGTTTCTTCTACTCTTCCGGGAAAATCCCATCTATAAGGCACGTCGTAAATGTTTCAGCGAACCACCTTGGAATTGTTTCGACGGCCACTGTCAGTGCTTTATTCGGAATGCCATCTAAACCTCGGGCTTTATTATCGGTAACCTTCTTCGTGGCTTCCAGGACTTCTTTCGTGGTTACCTCGGGAATTTCACCGGGACCTATCTGCACAGTGGGTAGGTTCGATTCACTTGAAACTTGTGGGAAGAGAGTGCTAATAATATTCCGCAGCAAACCAGGGTTGGTAATCGGCGATAAGCGCTTTCCCTTGATTGTTGCCATAACTGCCTTGTATGCACCTCCCCATGGGTCGAAGTCCGCATCCTTGTATAACCTCTTGAAGTGTTCAGTTTCACTTCTAGAGATGGCTGTGGTGTGAAAGCGTCACACGCCTTTTTTATCTTTTCAAGGACCTGCACCACCTTTTCTCGTGCATTTTCCACCGGCATCGCTTCCTGCAGAAGTATTTCCTCGAACATTTCTTCATCAAGTTTTTTGGATGTCTAACTCGATACTGCAGTGTTCTTGATTCACTTTGCTCCTATCGTACGCTCCATCTGGAAGACGATAGCCTGATGGTCACTGTGCGTATATTCCTCGTTCACCTGCCATCCTTAGATAATGTATCGCTAACAAACGTAAGGTCTATCATCGATACCATATCCCGTCTCCGAAAAGTATTGACGCCGCCAGTATTTGCCAGAACGACGTTCAGATGTGAAAATACTTCGAGCAATATGCGGCCTCTAGCATTTGTTTCGCGACTACCCCAATCTTCGGCCCAAGCGTTAAAATCGTCGATCATTATTATTGGGTTGTGGCGGCTTGTTTCGGAAGCTAATTTTTCCACCATCAGTACGAATTCATCTAGGAGGCCCGGCGCAGCGTAGTAGCTGAATATGTGAATGCCGCCTACCTTAGCTCATGTGAATCCGTCTTCAATTCTATTGCTCGGTTTCCGCAAGTGCAGATTGCCACTTTGCCGCATCTGTCTGATATAAAGACACCACTGTGGAATCCTCTGTAATATTCGCATATAATGGCAACGTCAATTTAATGTTCCTGCGCGCTTTGAGATTGTAGCCCCTGAGCTGCCTGGCGATGGTTTCATTTCAGCTGAGAATGAAATGAAATTCCTCATTTACGAAAAGCTGAAATCGCCTTTTTAAACGCCGGACATCTGTAACTGCCTGTGATACAATCGACGATACCTTCCTGTGTTTCTCTGCATAGCAGGCATTTAGGATTTGCATTGAACTCTTTGGCAATATGCCCTTCTTCTCCACATCTTCGGCACAACTTAGATCTATCGTACTTGCTTGAACAGTTTCTCGAGATGTGTCCAAATTCCAGGCATTTGAAACACCTCTTTGGCGATATCTGTTCTCGCAGTCGACAGCTAATCCACTCGACGCGTATTTTGCCAACAGTAATAGCCTTTCTTGCTGCTTTGAATGGTAAGGCTATTGTGTCCGTCTGAGTACCACCATATGCTTTTCGGAGCCTTATAACATTGGACTCAAGGATCGAATCTAGCCCGAGTTGAGTCTTTAAGGCCTCCCAGGTCGCCGCTTTTGTGGTGATCTCATCCAGGTCCTTGCATTCAATTAGCATTGAGTTCTGGCTCACCTTTACCTCCGCTTCTTTGCCCAGTGATGACTTGACCTTCTTATGTAAATCGTGGGACTTACTCTGTAAATTTGATGAGAACATGTGGTCTGTGTGTTCCTTTAAATTCAGCGAGTGACGCCATTTTGTGTTAAGTTTGAAGGGAGGTGTAATTTTTTCTCAGAGTATGGTCATCAAATGAAAGAGCTCGAGTAGTACTTTCTGAAATTGATATTAGATATCCCCTATAGGGGAGTGAAGGGTCAAAAACTTTGCCCCAAAAGGAGAAACAGATCTCGTCCTCAGAACCTACGCAACCGAAAAATTTGAAAAAATCACATGGATGCATCTATACGAAATCTAGTCCTCAAATACAACGATATCTGCACAAATAAAGTAGTATATCACTCCTTAAGTTCATCTTAGAAGTAGAAAATTAGGCATTAGTATAGGCGATAATAAAGGACATAACTTTGTAAAGCTTGAATGTAATCCAACTATTATTAACAAAGTTATTGGAAGTCAAATTAGTATAGCATGTGTGTGCTATATGCCAATGAAATCTGTGGGTAGTGTTCAATAAAGTAAGATAATGTAAAAATGCCTGAAGATGCGTTAGGTCAATTTTGTGCACAATATTTATGTCTTTAATGAGCATGGACATATGCATATTTTGTTTGGCAATATATGACGGGTGTCCGGATGGCTCAAAGGGTTAGAGCGCTGACCTGTCGTAGCCGAAGGTCGCGGTTCAAATGTCACTGGTGGCAGAGGATCTTGCTATGGTGACTGCATGTCGGACACCAGTAGACTCAGCTATGAATGGGTATCTGGTTAAATCAAGGTAATGATCTGAGACGAGCGCAATGCTGACCACATTCCCTCCTACAGGGTGTATTATCCTGTAGTGTACCGTTACAGACTTGAATAAAGTGCTGTAACACGCTTCAAGGCACTGATCTGATTGGATTGTTGTACCAACGTTCATAGAGAGTTGCTCACATAACATGAATACAAAATCTTTATACCTGAAGTACCCAGCTTCCGGTATTCCGACTTGTTTAATACATAGTTAAAATAGATAAATTACATTTAAGCGAGCAATAACAAATAATATATTTTCATTGTAAGATACTGGAAAGATAAATGATTTGAATTTGAATCCATTTTTCGACAGGTTTTAGTTTAGTTTGTTGTGAATAGGGTTTACTTCCGAAAAGGGGTTTAGTCTTTTTCAAAAAATTGCGCTCGTCGTAAACTATATATATCAGCTTTTTTCGGTTTCTTTTGCAAAAAGTCTTCTAAGCTTTGAGTTCCAGTAATTATGTCCATTGGTGGCTACATTGATTAATGAAGTCATTGTAACCAAGCCATATCTGCAAACCGGCAATAAAAAATCTAGCAAATTTGAAAAGTATGTAACAGTCGCGTCCTCTATCTTTGAGGCTTTTGTGAAGTTAGGTCAAGTGATATGTCGCTTGGCACATATCAGTGGAGATTTCCACTGGTATCAAATCCATACTTTCAATTTACCTAATCATATTTAAAAATTACCGTGAAACTGTTATAAACCATAATAAACCGCAAACCATTACACAATCTAAAATGAAAGCAATGAGTCGCTTACCATCACCTTAAATAATTTCTAAATGCCCCCAACCACAATTTCATCGTACCAATGTATTAAATATTATACTACAAATGCAAAAACAGAAAAATTGAAAAAAAAAGAAACAACGTTAAATAGAAGGGAACTAAACTTGCCCCGTGAATCCCGAGACAGGTGAAATGGCCATCGCATCTTTTTCCAAAAAAGATTTTACCGAAATGATAGCGTGCTCTTTTATATCTTTGACATCGGGCTCTGAGTGGTCATTTAACATTTTACGACATAACTGGCAACGAGCTGAAAACACGCAACCACGTGGTGAAAATGTATGTACACACTCGTAAGAATAAATTTAAATAGTTTTGAAACATGAAGGAAAAAAAACGAAAATACGTTAACCTGCCGACAATGTTCAAAAAGGAAAAGGTCGGTTGAGGTTGAACGAAAGGTGAAATGTGAGAGAGTGGACATGGGTTTATGTCAATAATTAAAAAGGTAGAGTGGTTATAATTGCGGAAAACACTCTATCGTATTCGGATCCTAATTGTTTTGAGTAATCACCCAGTTTTGAACTTTTTGGCACATTTTCAAAATTTGAATTAATATCGGTTGACTACTGCGGCGCAATTAGATCTTTAGAGTCTGCATTCCGTTTGTTATCCCCATGGACTTAAAACTAAATTACGATCGTCTAAACTAGTTCACCAACGTCCTAACAAAAGCAATTAACCTTCTCACCGCCACATGTGCTATGTCCAATTCTTTTACATAATTTCCATACTTCTCTCCAAATCAATTTATTTGATTTTCAACAATCGCACAATCGAATGCCATTATAAATATTTATTCATCTGAATTTATCCCCTACGTACGATTACTTGACTTGGCGAAGAATAAGATTATCTGGAAATGGCTTCAATGAATGGATCAGATCAAAAACTCAATGATCTCGATCAAATCAACAATTTTCCATGAGTAAGATTCGTTGGTGTTTAAATTGGAAAAACGAAAAGAGCTCTACAACAGTTCAATAGCAGCAGGTGATTTTCCGCTAGAGCGGGGGCCGAACACATTCTATAAAATTGCCGTGTTTATTTGCATGTGTAAATTGTAATGAAATGCTGTGCAGATTCTGATAGTTTATTCTGAAAATAATCACAATGGCTTCAATCCATTACTTTTGTAAATTTGAGTTAATTTGGAATAAATATATGTAAACGCATCGACCACACCAATTGCATACTTTGCGAAAGGAAATGATCGTTGCTGCAATCTTTCTCCTTTGGAATGAGATTAAAGCTAATAAACAGACCAATTTTCGCTAAGGAGGATGAGTGTTATGCAAAAAGCTACAATACAAATAATTGGGAAAGGAATGTGATGCGCTATTTTGCTTTGAAGAACTGTATTTGAACAGTGTGTTCACATATATGCTAATAAATAATTATCTATGTCATATACCATATATATATGTGGTAAACTAAACTAACTAACTATAAACTAAACTATATCATGTTGTCCTTTCAGGAAAGGAATTTACAAAGTCTACTCCAAATTTCGACTTCCTTTCTTTTTTCGGTGGTTACAATTTGTTTACCCTTTCCACTTCTAAACCACCAAAGTATTTTTTTTCAGTTTAGGTTGTCTGCACAAAAGCTTTACCTACTCTAACGATTTAAAGGATTGGTCAATGGTCGAAGACTATCCTAGTTAGTCGTGATCGATCTAGGGGGAAAGCTCTCTCAAAAACTTGAGTAGTGTTTCCAAATCACGCCATGGTGGAGTATAAGACATCCACACAGTCAGATTCTGCTTTATTTTCGCTATCATCACACTTAACCCTGTGCAAGTGATAAGCTCACTGCAGCTAGCGTAAAACTGCAGATACTAGTGTCACGATCGAGAGGGAGAATCCACGACGGATCACATCCTCAATTGATGTGTTTTCTGCCTCAAATCTTTAGGAGGAGCAGCCTTTGAGGTTCGCACCCCCTTCTTAGCATCTATGGTCTAAAGATGCAGGATGCCCCTTTGCAAATCTTTCAGTACACGAAGCCCTCGAAAATAACGAAAATCCCCCATAAACACTTAAATAAACAAGTCAGGAAACCGGAAGCTAGACGCTTCAGGTATGAAAGGTTTTGTGTATTTCTTTTATAAAGAGATTTCAGTGTGCATTTGTCCCATTAGCATGTAGCACGTAAAATACGCATATATTATGTGAAAATATCCACTTTCAAGTGATATTGACATTCATAGTCTTGAATTTGCAGAGGAGCGACAATTTTAACCTAGTATAACTTTGTTATTAATAGTGCGATTTTCACCAAATTTGGCAGGATCATGCTCTGTGCTGTAGCCTACGTTGCTGGTTTTCCTTTCAATTACTAAAAATTATAGTAATATATTCGTTTTGAGAATGAAGGGGGTCCTAAGTCCGCATCAACTTAATGCAGGACCGGACCAATTGAGGAGCAACTTACTCCTTCTTTTCTGGTCCACGGACCCCTCGCTTAGGGCTTGCACCCAAACTTTTTAAAAAAAAGTCAAGCGACGACGGCTTTACGGTTTCTTACCAGGGCATATTCTTAACTTTATTATTTCGGAGCCTAGGCACCATATAGTGGCAGCACCCTGATTTTTTTCAAATTTTTCGGTTGGGTAGTTTCTGAGAATGGGTTCGTTAAAAAAATTATCACTTTCCACCCCCCGCAGTCCGCACCTTTTCAATAAATGTCAAAACTAAGACTGGCTTAGAAAAGTACTAACCGGGACCTTTAATTTAATACCCCACATTACTATATTTGATGAAAAAAAAATTACACCCCCCTTTTGCATGTATGGGGACCCCCCCTTAAATTCGACATAAAAGGATGTAACTCGCTATGTGCGTGAGCGTTCACAGTTCCTACCTTTCTACCACGTTTGGTGTGAATCGCTACAACTGTCTCCGAGAAAAATGCGTGTGACGGACAGACAGACAGACAAACAGACAGACAGACGGACAGACAGTAAACCGATTTTAATAAGGTTTTGTGTTTACACAAACCTTAAAAAGCACTCAAGCATCAACTGTACTTTCATCGAACCGGTGTCGAAGCTTCCCGCAGTATCAGCTGCTTCCGAAGCAATACTTCCATGCAATTTGCCTGGTCAAACAGTACAATGAATTGGCTAATACCCAGTATGGTACATAGCTGAGCCATACAATGCATGGAGATAACAACAACAAAAAGAAAGGGTTATGCATCATTTCGGAATATTCGAAAATATTTATATTAGAATTGAAAATCTTTAAATCGGGGTTAGGGTTTCGGGAAATTTAAGAGGTGAGAATTCCTTATAGGTACGATATCATTTAAAGAAAAACAACTGCTTAGTTAAGGGTATTGCACTTAACTTCGAAAATAAACAAGCCGACAATTGAAAGTGCGGCTCTTTATGTATGAAAGGCTTTGTAGACTTTTTATATAACAATATTTGGGTGCTAGGTTGTTCCACTTGTACGAAGCTCGTAGTGCATATGAGTTGAGTATGTCCGACTATTCACTTTAACATAAAACTGGCATTCTATGTAGATACCTCTGATATCCTGTATATCTCCTGATCACTCCTTAGTAGTGTTTAAGGTCTCCATATAGTCTCGGATTTCAATTTCAGTTCCAGTTATATTATCATCGCATTTAATTTAATATTACATATTCTTTAAGTCTCTCTCATCTCGACAATATTCTCACGAAATTTCGTAACGATCGGAGCAATAGGTCTGAAATTATAGCTATACACGTTGATGGTACAAATTTCAGTGGTGGATAATACCACCTGTATAAGGAAAATTGGTCCCTGCCATGAGCACTCTATCTTTTACCGAACAGAATTATTGCACTTTTTGTAAATAGTGTCAAAAAGCTGGGCCTTTCCAAAAAGATTACAATTTCCCACTCCCTCACCCAGTTAATCATAGATTTCATACCGTTTTGAGAAACTACATAAAATTTCTTACAAACAAATATTTTTTTACTTAAAGCGGTCATCATCACTTCGAAGATATAACGGTTTAAATTTTGAAGAAATTTCAAAATCGATTTTTTATCTAAATTTCAATATGCATTATTGTATCGGTATCCTAAACTTACAAAGCGGCAAAGTTGTTAAAAGTTACCTCATTATGTTAGCTTCCAAATGATATGTAACAAGTCGGGAAACCGGAAGCTGGACGCTTCAGGTATGAAAGGTTTTGTGTATCTCTTTTATAAAAACATTTGAGTGTGTATACTATGTGAGAATATCCACTTTCAGGTGGTATTGACATTCAAAGATCTGAATTTCCAATCTAGTGAGAACTTTGACCGATTATAACCGATTATTGCTAATAATGCGATTTTCACCAAACTTGGTAAGATCATTTTCTATATTATAGCCTACATAGCTGCATTTCGTGGTGCTACGATGAACTTATGGGGAGTTATGCAGCCAATGCGTGGAAATGATAGTAATATACTATGACTAACTTTATTTCAATAGGTATCGGTATGGAGGGTATTTCGGAGCCTAGGCACCATACAGCGGCAGTCAAATTTCTGGGTTGGGTAGTTTTTGAGAATGGGTCCGTTAAAGAAATGATTACTTTCGAACCCATCGCACTCTCCACCATTTCAACAAATGTCGAAACTAAGACCGGCTTTGGAAAGTATTAATCGGAGCCTTTCATTTGACATCCCACATGACTTTCATCAAATGTTTACAAGCCCCTTTTGCATGTATGTGAACCCCCTTAAATTCGATGTAAAAGGGTGTAACTCACTGTATGCCTGAACGGTCACAGTTCCCACCTTTCCACCAAATTTGGCATCAATCACTATAATCGTCTCCGAGGAAACTGCGTGGATAGACAGACAGTAAACCGATTTTAATAAGATTTTGTTTTACAAAAAGCCTTAAAAATATTTAAATGGGAGAAAATATGGTCTTAATATGGAGAAACTTCACCTAAAAATGGCATTTCTATTGTTTTGGCCCATTAATTTTCCATTGTTCCCTGTTAAAACTAACATATTTAAGGGAATTTGCTCCATATCAAAACTACGTTTTCTCCCATTTAATGCGTAATATTCCTATTTTTTCGTAATTAAGCCCATAATTTTTTACATGTAAATGAGGCAACTTTGGTCAACTTTCCAGGTTTTTATGTTTAAAATACTGTTATAATAATACAAAGTTAAATAAAAAATTAATTTTGCAATTTCTTTAAATTATAAACAGTTATATCTTTAAAGCGATGACGACCTTTGCAATTGAAAAAATATCCTTTTATGAGAAATGTTAGTAGTTTCCAAAAACTGTCCCATATTTGACATTAATTGATTGAGGAAGTGAGAACTCGTAATTTTTTTGAGAAGGTCAAGTTTTAGAACACTATTTGCGAAAAACGCTATAACTTTGTAACGGCAAAAGATAAAGTGGCCATTGCCTAGACCAACTTTCCAGAAACAAGTCATCATTAAAATTTGTATCATAAACGGGACACCCTGTATGTAATGTATTACCTCGCTATTTCACCGTAGTTGTGCATGGACTTTTGAACCTTCATGGTCGTATATGCTGCTTGTAGTTGGCAATATCTTCGAATCTATATTTTAGAGTCTGCGAGGGGAATACTGTGCCCTGAAATTAACAACTCGATGGAAATAAATAAGTTAATTTTTGAATTTAAAAACACAAACTTAAAACTTTCAATGCAATTATCTCAGAATCGTGATACTGTAAAAGTGTCTCTGCCCCCAAACCCCAAATTTTCACCACCCATTTGTTGATATGTCTTTGAACAAAGGATTTGCAATTCTTTTAAAAAATATTTTCTTTAAAAAAAAAGTAGAAATTTTTACCTTTAAAAAAATAAGCGTTTTGGTAAAATCGCAGCCATTTTTTTAGTATTTCTTATTTGGACAAATCCTTCGTTCGGCGACTAGATAATACGTTATACTAATGAATATTTTTTTTAAAATTCTGATTTCCACTGAAACATTATCGAGCGATTGTGTCCATTTCAAACCATTTTCAAAAAGAAGCACACGAAAAATAGCTGAAGATCCGACATTTTTAATTTTTTTTCTTCGACAAGTACCTGACAGCATATATTAATCGATGCGACTAATTGCTTTTTAATAAACATTTATTAAGTTGTCGAAAAAAATCCAGACAATATTTTCACACCACCCACTGCAACCGTACATAACCCCTTCTGGGGGTTTTCGCATGCCACGGTTTCCAGAAAATATTTTTTCTTTGTTTTTTATTCTGAAAGCAAAATATAATATGTTGTATGTACACGAATTTTGGATTGAAATTCAAAATATTTCCCAAGTTACAGCAAATAGAAATGACGTGGCACATTGACGAATATACAAAACGAAAATGTTGAACGCGTTTTTCTGGAAACCATATTTTTAAGGTTTTATGTAAAACAAAACCTTATTAAAATTGGTTTACTGTCTGTCTGTCACACGCATTTTTCTCGGAGACAGTTGAGAGCGATTGGCACGAAATTTGGTGGAAAGGTGGTAACTGTGGACGCTCACGCATACAGTGAGGTATATCCTTCTACATCGAATTTTAGGGGGAAGGGGTCTGCATACATGTGGGGTATCAAATGAAAGATGTCGATTAGTACTTTCTAAAGTCGGTCTTAGTGTGTTGGAAAGGTGTGGATTGCGGGGGGTAAAAAGTGCGCTCATAAAACTGAAAAGTGAGCCTAGGCTCAAGAAGACTAAAACGAACCTAGTTAGTTAGTTTAGTTAACTGGGGGGAGCCGCAGCTCCGAGCACTCAGGCTATTTCCAACCAAACCTAAGTACAAAAGTACTAAATGAAAAAAGAATAATTTAAAAGAAAAACGAGAAAAGAAAAATAATTGAATCTTTTATGAAAGAAAGAAAATTAAAGCAAAAGCAAGTTAAATGGAATTGGAGGTTCCAAATGAAAGATTTTAGGAACTTCCATCCCCACAATCCAACTCCATATCTCCCGCAAGCTCGTGGATGGCCAAAATGCCATTCCAACCTCATAAATTGTGCTAAATGTACTCACTTGGGGAAACAATGAACAGGTCGTAGAATAGGAGGGTAAATAAGTGAAACTCACAAAAAAAAAAACAAACGCGAATCCACTCTGCTTTGTCTGGAATCCGTGAATGAAAGGAGAATGGACCGGACCCAGCACCGAGCTGCGATCCCCGTTATTCAACCAAATGCCACACGCTCATCCAGCCCTTCCTACCTACAAACAGAGAAAATCAAGACGAAATCACCACAAAATCCACGCCAGTCTAATCTTTGCTGTTTGATGTCGGAAAATTGACCGAAAACGCAGTATTGGGGGCAGATAGGCACAGCCTCACGCTACATACCTCTGTTTCCAACAAAATACTCGCCATTGGGGACGGCCAGGCGCAGTCTCACGCTACGTACCTCAGTTTCCAACATAATACGCATTCACACCGCTTCATCAACCCAACACAGAAAAAAAAGCTAGTTATTTTTCACCTTGCTTTCTTGTTTGAATTCGGAAAGCTAATCGTATGCAAAGTATTGGGGACGGCCAGGCACAGGTTTGCGCAACATACCTCCGTACCCAACCTAATACCAGCATACTATTAACTTTTTCCTCGCCACAAGAGAGAAGGGATCAGTAACCGCGCTTCGATATCTAGAAAGAATTTGAAATAATAAAAACTTGCTTTCGTCCTCCGAGAGATTTGTTAGCACTCATGAAGGGAACAAGTGGTTCCCGAAATATCGGTATTTGCAAGACCAATAAATGAACTCTAGCGAATAGAAAAAGCAAGTTTTTATTATTGCAAATAATTTAATCGGTAGAAATGCAGCGTAATTACACTCAGATAGAAATAATTGTCATTCACATACAAGTAAGAATAGATAGTTCTCAAAAGCTCGAATGGCACAACCTTTGAGCTTCCAGCCGGCAAGGCCCATATTCCAGAGACTTAAGATACGCTCTCTTGCGAGATCTAAAGTCTCGGAACACCACACAAAACGGAGGTCAGGGCAAGACACTCTACAGATCCTGGACACATCTCCACTGACACGTGAGAGACTTCCCGAGTGAGGTCTACACCTTACCCTTTTAAACAAAACGGAACACACTCACCAGAATGACTCTACTTTCGTGGTATACTATAAGGAAGGGGGAAGGAAATTGAGGCTTAGGAACACTTGCTTCCACAGGAAAAGGTGTGAAACCTAAAACATTATTTCGTTCACTTGTTCGTTGTGTAATTTTTAGATTCGGTGCGGTCCCATGCAATAGTATAGACCCGTTCATTTTGTACAAATGACACGTAAGGGATCAGTGAAGAGAGGTTCCTAGATGACGCGGATTTACAAGATGACCATGCCCCAAAAAGCGAAGTCGAGTAGAGTCAGAAATCTCATATCAGCGTCTTGTCAAACAAAGCTAGAAAACTCTTTAGTTTATTGTTTGGATTTTAAAATCAGATTAAGCTGGTGTCATATGTAGCCAAACTAAAGGGAACCTTGATTTTACTTTCCACAATTATCCATACCGTATATATATATTATAAACATAAAACATAATTTGCAAGGGTTTCAGAAAGTTTACCCTATTGCCCTAGTTAATGTATTTAAATTATAGCAACAATAGTCTCATATTCCGGCATTAAGAAAGTTGGTGTTCCGGGATAAAACATCTCTACATTTGTTTTTCTTCTGTACAGCAATATATGTATGTCTGCAGCCCGATTTTGTGGTGTTCCAGTTCATTTCCATGTTGTGTCACTTTCATTTCTTATCTGGCTTAGATCTTATGGTGTGATATTGCTATAATTTCTTAAAAATAACCTGCTATTAACGTATTCTAGTTCACATGAAAGTTTTTTTTAACACTCTATGTTTACCTTGGACAGCCGGGCATATTATCAAGATGAAATGCTTAAGACAACAAACGTGACACTAAATTGCCTTTATTAAAAAAAAATGCGAGTTAAATATTTTTACTAATATGTAGGAAGTTATCACCGCCAATTCTTGAGTAAATAGGTTCACATATATATTTGTAGACCTACGCACATCTCTAAATAACAGTCAAGGCAACCATGAGCAAGTGAATTTTCATCGAAAGCAGTTGCGGCATATTACCTTCATCTTATTTTCCACTGGCGGCTTGTAGTGTTATCAAGCTGTGACTTGCCTGATAGCATACATATTTATTTTCCTCCAGGCACAATGAGAATTCCGTTGTGCGGACATAGGCAGAACTATCTCCACCACGCATGCACACGGTACCCATCTAAACCACCAAATATGAAAACTTGAAAATTTATGAATGCAAATGTACATGAAAAATTATTCTATGTACAAACAATCAAGATATAAATTTTCCAGTAGCAGTTTAGAGGTGGGCATCCGTTGCTACTGTTTGTCATACGTGATGTAACTACTACGCCTCATACGTCGTTTCTTAGCCCGCCTAGATAATATGGTATGCTATTTTAGTACGGGGCTTAGTAAGTATTGAAAATGGAGTTTAGGAATGCTGTACATTCGTGGCATACATACGTCTAACGACAAATTTATAGAAACCCACCCGCATCTTAAGAAGAGTAGATTAAGGGCTCGGAAAAGTTCAAAAGTCGAAGGACTATAAAATGCTGGTGTTTTCAAGAGAAGGGAATGACATAACCATCTCAATCAACCAACATCCATTCTTCGTCAATCGTTTTAACCAGGAGCCTGTCATTGGTCATAGACATTTAACGTTAACCGCATTCAGTCGTACCATGGTCCCCACAGTATTATTCACACTCAGAAGCTTTACCAAATGCAGTTAAAGGCAAATGCATCATCCTGACGGGCATTCTCCGATCTTACAACTTATTTCTGCATACGTTATATTGACTAACCCATATTGGTTCCAGCCAACCCTTTCCATCCGAACTTAAAATTGTAATTTGCGAACGGCTGACACTTATGCATCATAAATTTGATATTTTATTGAGACTGGGCATGAAGTTTATCACTTCAGGACGGTTTCTTACATTCTTGAAGATTTCTTAAGACGGAAAATAATGACTTACATGTGAGCCAAATAATAATCGAAATCTCTACAACCGCCACCAACGACCGATGAACGATGCATGAAATGTTTCGAGAAATGATGAATTTTTGGGACTGGTCACAATATGCGGTTTTTAAGATATGAATTGTACACGAAATAAGATCAAACTAAGTTTTACATCACCATCTGTATATATACTCTATTGTATATATTTTAAGCTGCATTGAAAATTCTACTCTTCCTTCCAATAGATAAATTAAGGGGTTAGGTCACTGTAGAAAATTCCGAAAAATTATCTTTTGTTTCTTTACTGACATTATGTCTTAACATTTTAAGAATGTCATACTCGAAGGACTAAGGTAAGGAAAATAGCTAAATACTTCTACTTTAAACTTTGGCCCGACCCTGCTCAGTCCGATGGGAACAAACCGAAAATTTTACACGCGTGTTTCTCGAAAATATATTTTTCAAGTTCGCCGAATTCAAAATTTCATCAAATCTTGGCCGATTGACTTTAAATTTTAACTGCACCTATATCATTGCGAATCGAAGTACCCAGGATTTTTCCCGGACAATTTTTGTCGATAATTTTGAACTTTTATTTTCATAAACACTATATAATTCTCTTGCTATATACGGTTACATATCCTGTACCATGCAACACCTCGTCATATGCAAATAGCACATATCGATAAGTTGAGCCATTGTATAAACATCCATAAGTGTCTACCGTTTGTATAAACAATCATAGCTAGAAACCGAGATTTGGTATAATGAACTGAGTTGGTTAACAGCAAAAACTAAGTCGAGTTCGAGGCCGCAGAAAGTGGCACAAACTCAATTGTAAAATAACTGATAACAGAACGCTACATTGAAATCAATTCAACTGTAAATCCAGAACGCTTGTAGTTCATTCCCTGCAAAAAATTTAGGAACGAAAGAGGTGCTCACAGTTGGCAGCAGTAAGTAATAGGAAGATATAAGAGCTAACTATTAAACCCTCGCAACACAAATTAACAAAATGACAACACCACAAACGACATCAGAAATCCAACCATCCCGTAAAATGAAGCATTAAGACGAGCGGAAAATGTACCCATATTCGATGATGCCAAACAAACGCTCACCACATAGATATCATAAGTAAATAAAATCTTAGCACTAGCACTCTAGCACTTTTGATGGAGAAAGACTATTTATCTACGAAATTATAATTCAGCCTCACAAGTATACCTCGGTCTACCTGATAAAGGATGGCATTCCGTTGCAAAAGCCTTCAAAAGCTAATTTGGAGTTCCAGAACCTTACGAGTCAAACATCATAAGATTTCACAGAATCACTCATTTTAACAATAAATTAAATAGAAATTACAAAATATACGAATTGTATCATAAATTACTAAAAGTCAAAAATTTTCGGGCATTTAAAGTACGAGCAAGATTCGAATCAAATCGGGCCTAATTTTGGACCTTAAATGTAAAAAAGTCAACCAGTTTAATTGAGAGTTATACTTACTTAAAAGAAACCATTGAAAGGGTGGATGCAACCGTGAAGAAAAAGGATTTCCAACCCACTAAATTTCCTAACCAAAATAAAAACAATAATTTCAGGTATAACAAAAACTATAATCAAAATATTGATTATAATCAAAACAGGCGCAATAGCTACAACCGACGTTATAATGAACACCAGAAAAATACAATTCTAATAAACATTACAAGTCTCAGGAAAAAATGAGACCTCTAACGTCTCTATGAGAACACAGGTTACTAATCCCAAGTATACTTCAGAATATACTCCTAGAAAAAGTCTAGACCCGAAAACCATGAGCTATGTTTCCAAAATGGCCAAATCATCCAATCGGAACAAAGTTTTCAAATATCTGCCTGGGAAACCATCTAGAAATAATTGACTTGTCAATTAATGACGAAACAATACCAATTCTAATAGACACAGGAGGAACAACATCCAGTCTCGACAAACATTCCACGAGTAAAATTTGACAATCCAATTCCAATATCAGGATTAGGTGGTAACTATGGCGTTACACATAAAATCAAGGCACACATGCTCAAAGCGTTGAAACTACCAGAAAATCACAAAATCTTATGTTCATGATACTTTTCAAATAAATCCTTCAGAGGAATAATAGGGCAAAACATATTATATACATGAAATGCGGTAATATTCTCTGGATTAGGATACCTACAAATAGGACGAACGAAAATTCCATTTCTTCATGCTCCACCAAAGGAAATCAATAATTCTGAAACCATAGGACTTGTGATCACAAATGCTAAAACTTGGCCAAACATTTGAATATCGAGGAACAACAGTCTCTCACTAGAATCCTTAAAAAATTCAACAGTTTAATGTATAAAGATGGAGGTTTACTTACAGCAATTTGTCAAACAAAGCGCAACTTGATTTAACATCAGATAAACCCATCTACATAAAAATTTATAGATTCCCATCTGTTCACGAACAGGAAGTAAACAAACAAATAACTAAAGTTCTATTATAGAACAAGGCATTATCAGAAAAAGTCAATCGCCCTATAGTCCAATTCGGGTGGTACCTAAAAAAATTTACCACTCAGGCAAACAAAAATGGCGAATCGATTATCGCAAGCTAAACGAAATAACCACTGAAGACCACAATTCCAAACATAGAAAACCTTTTTGACAAACTGGGCAAAGCTCAATATTTCACTACATTGGACCTTGCAAAGCGATGCCACCAGAGTGAAATAAAAGCAAAGGACAAGTTTAAAACAGCCTTCTCTACACCACAAGGACACTTCGAAGTAAACCGAATGCTATTCAGCATGAACAATTCATCTATAACCTTTCAATACATGGTGAAAGAAATATTGGCAGATTATATCGCTAAAATCTGTGTTGTCTATCTAGACAACATGTTTATTTTTCGAACATCTATACAGGAAATGGACAACAATATCAAATTAATTTTTCAATAGTTGCAAGTGCACAACCTGAAAATACAATTGACAAATGCAATTTTTTGCGAAAGAAACTAAATTCCCTTACTGCCCTCAGATGGTACAAAAGTCAACCATTGCAAAATCAATGTCAAGAAAAATCTTAAAATTAAATCTTAAAATCAATTTAGGAATCACTGGATGCTATCCCAAGTTTATCCAGACTATGCCAAAATAGCGATGCCACTAACATACTAACTCATAAATGAAAGGGAGATCGACTATAATGATCCTAAATATATTCAGAATATAATAAATTACAAATAATAATTGTAAAATTATTCAGTAAGAACACAAAGTTACACTTTCCAAAATATAGTAAGCGAGCAATTGATCTATTAGATCAGAAGCAAACGTTCAAAGTTATAAAAAGGGAGTACAAGGAAAATAAACACCTCGGAGTTATCAAACTTTACGGGAATCTAAAGGAAAAATATTACTTTCCAAAATTGGAGAAACTGATCAACGAATCCCTTGATAACTGCGAAACTATTAACGAGAAACCAAATAAAACAAAATTCGAAATTTCAGAAACCCCAAATGATACCAATGAAACAGTTATGGCAAATTCAGAAATTAAGTTTTCAAAATATCGTCACGTCAAATATACCCTGGACAAAAACCCTGTAACTATGGTAAAATTAAGGGGGTCATCCCGTGTGAAGGCCGGTTTTTTTTTTGTTTTTTAGAAATTTTTTGTGAAGAAGTGGATAAAGATACAAATACGCATTTTTCACCATATATTTACTAACATCTTGAGCATGCATAGTATTTTTTCCAGCCCTAGAGCATAATTCAGTATTGAAATACAGAGCAATTTATACACCCATCTCCAAAAACAGGTGTTTTTCTGCTGTCACGCTAGAGGGCGTTGCGATCATCTTAAAGAGGGAAAAAGTAAACGGCATTTTACGTACAGACTTAACTACAGTCCGCAAATGAGGATTATTAAAAAATATTAAAAGCTGAATAAGTCGTGAAAATTTCAAAAAATTTCGTTTGGTGGCAGCAGATTTTCAATTTCGAGAAAAACGCATTTAAAAAGTAGAATGGAAGTTTTAGCCATAAAATCTTAACTGATCATTAATCTGCTATACTTAGTATATGAACCTTGGGTTTCTTCAAGAAACACATGTACAGCCTTCGCTTCAATTTATGTCTATTTAGTCATTTGAATTCGGGCCGATAAATACGTGCTTTATTACGGCGATCGACATAAATCTGCCATGTGACTTTTTACGTCTTTAACACTATAATTTCCTTACGGCTTCGAATATCAAAAAATCACTGTTCCCATATCTTCTACACTATACCTTCGATGTAATAAGAATATTACGTTTCTTAAAACAAACTTTCACACAAAAGCCTCAGGTTCCTACCCGGGAAGTACAGGCATTAATAGACGCCATAATACCATAACCGAAATGATTAGAACCATCCAAGATATAGACAAACATCTCGTAATACTAGAAACTGTCAAATCCTACAATAACACTGTACACTCGACAACAGGTTTTAGACCCTATAAAAATGGAAAAACTATAGAACAAAAAGAACCTACGGATTTCCAAAATTAATAAAATAAGAAAAGAAAAATCCGGCATTGAGTTTACATAAAAAATACGTTTCAAAGAAAACTTCTATTCGAAATAAGAGAAATAGAAACGCAAAACGGCAAAAATATAATAGGAAAAAAAAATTGCTTTCGACAGCATCAAACGAAAAGCTAAATATTATACAAATAGAGTAATTAACACAAAAAAGTAATAAAGGAAAACCCCATAAAGTACCCAATAGAAAAATTCGGGATATCAATCTATTAGGATGCCTTAAAAATATTAAAAGTATTTAAGTAATAACATAATACACTTTAATCTTAACTTAAAAAAAGAAAACAATAACAAAATATATGTTTCAATACCTACTTCTTCATAAACAAATACCTAATCAAGGATCAAATCCTTGTCCCCACACACATAGGAGGAAAACATTTTACACTAATAATAATAAATAATAAAACCAAAATAATTTCGAACTATAATTCCTTGGAAATAATAAAAAAAATTACAAACATATTTGAAACTTGAATCTTTAAATAAATTAAACCAAGAGTTAACAGAAAATTACATAATCATTATGGAAATAAATATCCCTCAACAACATAACACTTATCATTGCGGAGTTTATACTCTTAAATTCGCGGAATTAATATAATAAAACAACCCACTAATATTCACCCAATCAAACATACCTTTGTTCAGACAATAAATTAAAAAGCACATCCTTAACGGGAATATAACTTGTAAAATTTCTTTTCAGATGATGTTAATCATCCTAACGGTGCTACCCGTGGTAATATCCGAATATCAGTATGTCTAAAACGAAAAAATCAACTGCGACTCAGGAATAAACCTGATTTCCACAGCGAATCAACAATCATAATAAAGGACTGGTATACAATTTATCATACCGTTAATCTAGAAACATAGAATTAATCAAATAAAAACAGAAGTAGCTTTTACAAATCCAGAAACCGATATAAGTACAACAACCAATTAACAATAAATGAGATAATCACACTTATAATCAACAAATTATAAATAAACAAGAACAAAACAAGTTTATCCATTAGAACGAATGCTCTTTTATGAGATACAAGGAAACTCTAAACATGAACAAATGGACGCATTCCCGAATTATAAACACTTACATTCAATGCCTCAGAACATAGCAAATTTTTCGATTCCATAAAATGGGATACAGTTAGAAATTGCCATACACACCATGTTATCCATAAAAGGAAATTCGGCATAGGATAAGATTGCCTATTAGGCATAGTAGATAGAGATGAATATGACCAATTTTGAAACTAATTATCGATTTTACCAATCATGATGATCATAATTGAAAAACTCAACCAAATCAAAGTAAATTCAATTTCACAAGACAATGTTAACGAAATAATTAAAAATATTAACGATATTCAGAAGTAAATTAGTAAAGACTTTGTAAATAAACTAATTGAATTTCAGAAAATAATATAATAAATGAGGAATTAATCCAAATCACAATACTCAAGCCATATTCAGGACAAACTTGGAAAAATTATTGACAATATAATTTCAGCCAAAGTAGGAATCATGACAAGATCCTCGTTAACAGATGACGAAATAGATAACCAAAACATAAATGTGGAACAATTAAAACTAAAAACATTAGTTGAGCTACAAAAAAGAAAAAAATAAATTTTGTAATATCAACTCAAGGTCGCGGTTCAAATCTCACTAGTGACAGTGGAATTCGTATCGTGATTTGACGTCGGATACCAGTCGACTCAGCTGTGAATGAGTACCTGAGTCAAATCAGGGTAATAATCTCGGGCGAGCGCAATGCTGACCACATTGCCTCCTACAGTATACTGTAGTGTACCGTTACGGTCTTGAATGAAGTGCTCTAACACACTTCACGGCCTAGATCCAATATGGATTGTTGCGCAAACAATTATTATTATTATTATTAATATCAACTAAGAAAGGAAAAATTCTCATTGTAAATGCAAACAAAATAAACCGTATACAAAAATGTAAACCAACAAGTATAATAATACTGCAAGGAAATTATGTAATCACTTTCGAAAACTGTGAAATCACAATTAATAATAATAGTTATGTAATTGAGGTAATACATCATACTGACATACTGACTTGTAATAGACCCAATTAAAAAAATATGAAACATCAAATTTGAACTGAACAGAAATAAAATCAAGAATTACAAATAATGAGAATATTAAATAATTATACTACTCTACTAAAAATGAATGGATTACCACTACAATCCTTTTAATAATTTTGATAATAATACTTTTTGTCTCTACCATTTGTATAAACAATCATAGTTAAAAACCGATACTTGAAATAAACATTGTTATATTTCTAATTCGATGTAAATAAGAATTATGAATCATGAACATTCTCTCTGCAAAAATACAAAATCAGCAGTTTGCTGGATTAAGTATAAATTCTCTAGTATTATACAGTATAGACCTAAGAGCAGTTATTTAGACGAAAGTATGCAACGCACATCCCCTTTTGAATAATAAAAGAATTTACTCAAGTTGCATAAAACGTGTTTTTTTATAATCACAAAATTAAAGTGCTCACCATAAATTAAAAATTTTAGGTGTAGCTGGTTTGGCCGCGCGTCCTGCGAAATAGAAAGCTTCGTCGAAGTTGTTGCCACTTTCTTTGATATTGGTTTCAAAAAAAAATAATTTATATAGTTTATCATACATACAATTAATGACTTCTTTAATTTACTTAACCATCCCGCTAGAAATTTTGAACATTTTACTGATTTGGTTGACAAGTAGGGATAAATGAGAAATCGAAACAACAGTTAAAGTTCCTAATGTTGTAATCAAACATTAGCATCATCTTAAGTTTACCATTTTTGCATAAAAAGTGTCTTAAAAAACTATATATGGGAAACGCATACTCCGCTATCAAGCGATTTCAGTTTACCTTTTGGCTGTCCTGGGGAGTCCCCCGGTCGTCATTACCTGGGTTCTAACAAATTGTTTCAATGTCTGTGATATATTTTATGGCCATAATATGCATAATTCTGGAATAGTTTCAGTACGTTACACAGCATTCACGGGTACATTTTTGCTTATGAAACATGGGGACTGAAAAGATCTCAAAAGTTAACACATAGAAGTATTCTATTATTTCTATGTATGTTTGCAAAATTATCGCAAAAAACGGAATTTTCTGAACCTGAGCACTTAACTTTACAAGGCCCAATCCTAATCATTTTCTTAAGAAATTTCGCGGAAAATATTTTGTCTATACATAATATACACAAAATTAATTCAATAGAGGTAAATTGAACTTCCGTAAAGGCGCCGTCAATAGTTATAATTGGGAATATAATTTACCGCATAAGTAGTACTTTGCCACAGGTATTGGTTAGAGGATATCATTTAAATTTCTTCCTAGTTACCATGAATTCGGGCTCAAACTGATGACTTTCTATTAGGTTGTTGCACATGAAATGGACGATTTGGCAATCAAGTGAAGTTAGCTGGGATTTTGCTGTATCAAACCACCACCAGTTGGCGCTGTTGGTGTCGGATAATGAAGTGTAAATACTCCTACATTTAATCAAGGAGTCATTTCAGTGTTGACCATTGTTGTGATAATAGTGAATAAAAACGAAAAAAGGATGGAAAAGAGCCAAGACGCTATACTTTTTCTGTATGAGCTCAAACTCGGTCGGAGGCGACCAGGAACATTAACAACGCATTTAGAGCTGATACGGTAACCGAATGAACCACACGGCGGTGGTTCGAAAAATTCCGGTCAGGCGACCTAAACCTTCAATGTGAGCCACGTAGACATCCAGGGCCACCGATTGACGATGGCGAGGTGCGTATGCTAGTCGAATCCAACACACGTCAGTCTGTGAGAGACATTGTAGAGAAATTGGGCGGACACTATTCGACAGTTTCCCGGCACTTGCAACAACTTGGAAAGGTGAAAAAGCTCGACAAATGGGTTCCGTCTGCCCTTACGAAGTAAAACGTGGCGCTTGGAATGGAAATTTTCAGTTCTTTACTCACCCGCAACAGAAGCGATCCCTTTTCGCACAGAATAGTGACGCATGATGAAAAGTGCATATTATACGATAATCGTCGGCGATGTTAACAGAGATGGTGTGATACTCCTTCACTGCAATGCACGACATCATATCTCTAGAACAACGGTTCAAAAGTTGAAAAAATTGCAGTATGAGACTCTGCCTCATCCACCATATTCACCGGACCTTTCGCCAACCGACTACCACTTTTAAGGATTTGGATCATTTTTTTGTCTTAGTCCGAATAGCTGAGTGGTTAGAGCGCAAGGCTGTCGTACGGAAGGTCGCGGTTCAAATCTCGCTGGTGGCAGTGGGATTTGTATCGTGATTTGACGTCGGACACCGGTCGACTCAGCTGTGAATGAGTACCTGAGTCAAATCAGGGTAATGATCTTGGTCGTGTGCAATGCTGATCACATTGCCTCCTAGTGTACCGTTACGGTCTTGAATGAAGTGCTCTAACACACTTCAAGGCCCTGATCCAACATGGATTGTTGCGCCAACGATTATTATTATTATTATCATTTTTTGCCGGAAAAACAATTTAGGAATGAAGAGACCATCAAAGTTGCCTCCGATGAGTTTATCAACACCCGAAAATTGGACTTCTACGAAACTGGCATACATGCTCTTAAATCTCGCTGGGGGAAGTGTTTTGAATTGACTGGCACCTATTTTGATTAATTAAATAAATTTTTGTAAGCATTACAGTCGTTTCAAATTTTAGTACCAATTCGGCCATTTCATTGCAACTACCTTATCGGCCTTTCCCGCACTGGTTAAACAGGAAGAATAAGGATAGGAGAATACAACTTTGGGACCGTTGACAATTTCTCCTATCTAGAATCAAAAATCACAACCGACAACAACTACGATGATGAAATCCGCGCACGGTTGTTGTCAGCCAACAGAGCCTATTTCAGTTTACAAAGACTGTTCCGCTCGAAACGTCTCACCATAGGGTCAAAGCTCTTACTGTACAAGACTATGATCTTGCCAGTCCTCATGTATTCCCCGGAAACTTGGGTTCTTACCAAGAAAAATTGCGAACTCTTGGCTGCGTTCGAGAGAAGAATCCTCCGAAGAATTGTTGGCCCCCTGCATGAGGATGGATGATTCCGTAGTCTACACAATGACGAAATCTATGAGCAATACCATGACCGTCAGGTTATGGATAAAATCCGGCTCAATAGGTTACGGTGTGCGGGTCACTTAATCCGTATGGATGAGGATGATCCCACCCGGAAAGTCTATAAGGGCAATATGTATGGTAGAAAAAGAAGACGAGGCAGACCCTGCCTAAGATGGAGCGATGGCGTAGGTCAGGACGCCAGACAGCTTTTAGGGATATCGAATTGGTGGACCTCGGCGCAAAACCGGGATGTCTGGAGTTCCTTATTAAGGCAGGCCTAGACCGGATACCTTTTGTTGCGCCGTTGATGATGATGATGATTGTCACTGACAGCGAAAGTGTATGTTTCATTGGGATTGGTCGACAAAAATTCTGTTTTATTAAGATTCAATCTAAAAGCGTGTTTCAGTTAGAAAGCCCCATGAAGTAAGTTAAATGAAAAAAAGCCAACCGTCATTGAGGCATTTTGAAAAAAAAGTCTGGAACCGGAAACCGGCACTTCAGGTTTGAAGGATTCTCTTGAACTGTGGAAGAAGATTTATAGTGTATATACGTTGAATATATCCGGTGGCCAAAGGGTGGTATAGCCCCCAGGGCGAAACGTGAATTGGTACCCACGATGGAGCATAAAACCTGGGAAATGCCTGCTGAACCAACATCAACAGCTCTACAATCAAACCCTATCTCCATCTCCAGGTGGTGACCGTTAGGAGTTCTTTCTTAATGAAAAACTGCAAACGGAGAAGGATGAAGGTGAGTCTCTTCCGACTAGAAACGGGACAAATTGTATCAATGGGTCCTCCAGGGTGGAAGCTGGGTGGGGCTGACCACCCTACACGGAAAACAACTTGTTACGAAGTCACAAAAGGAGCCTCGGACTGGATTTACAACACAACGACAAACTCGGCAACGAAAAGGGAATAACGATTTGTGCATTTTCGCATGGAACGTGCGCTTTCTGTACAGTTGCCAAGCAGCTAGCCGATACCCTGTCTCAACATAGAACTGATATAACAGCGTTGTAGAGATGCGTTGGAGAAGAGCCACTACACCATATATTAAAGTGGCCATCCAATATACCATTTGCGCGGAATAGGTTTCCTAGTCAGCCAAAGAATGAAACGTGCTGTTATCGGCTTTCGAAACATAAGCGAGTGCACTCTGTGTTTGCGAAGCAAATTTAGAAATATTAGAAATACCTGTCCCAGGTACGATATCGAAATCATACTTCGAGATTTTAATAGCCAAGTAGGGATGGACCCCTTTTTCAGGCGAGATTTTGGCTCCCATAGCTTACATAAGGGTACCAATGATTACGAAATGCGAATTAGTCAACTGAGAATGCCATACGAAATGGTTGTTGGAAGTACCCGGTTTGCGCGGAAAGCGGTCCACAAACCAAATTGACCACGTCTTGATCGAACGCCGCCACCTCTCTCTCTCTCTCTCGCCTTAATGAATGTCAAAACATATAGGAGACCAATACAGAATCGGATCACTATCTCGTTGACATGATGCTCCGTGGTCGTATAACAACACTACCTAGAAACCCCTCTGACAATCAGGTGAGAGTTTACATTGAAGTCATCCACAGCGAAGCCGGCGAGTTGCGCGGCTGAAGGCGACGGACAAATACTGCCACCACCAAGTATAGAAGAAACAGTCCGCGCAATTCATCGGCTCAAAAGTCATAAGTCGCCAGGAGCCGATGAAATTACAGCCGAATTGGTTGCGCATAAATAAAAAGGAAGATATCATACAGTGCAACAATTATAGAAGCATCATGTTGCTGAGTACCATCTATAAGATATTTTCCGCTATCTTACTAAGTCGGATAGCACCGTACGCCCAGAAAATCATTCCCCCAAACCAAAGACCAATGGACGAGGCTACATAAGCACCAGGATCACTCTCAAGACCATTCGACATCAACAACCGTCTACGAACAGGGGATGTCCTATCGTGCGTTCTCATTAACCTGGCCCTGGAAAAAGTAATCGGTCATGCTGAGGTAGATACGAGGGGTCCCGTCCTCTTTAAGTCCATCCAGCTACTGGACTATGCTGACGATATTGACATGATGGGAAGAGCCACCAGTGACGTACGAACTGTTTTCATCCAGATCAAGCAGGCGGCGCGAGATCTTGGGCTGCACATCAGTAAAGGCAAGACAAAATATATGGTGTCAACGTCAGCACCAAAACCGAACCAGCCAACAACATCAAACCACACTGGTCAAACGGGAAGAATAAAAATAGGAGAATACAACTTGGAGACCGTTGATAATTTGTCCTATCTATGGACGAAAAAAACAACTGATAACAGCTACGGCGATGAAATACGCCCAGTGGTTGGCAGCCAACAGAGCCTATTTCAGCTTATAAAAACTCCTTCGATCGAAAAGTCTCACAATAGGGTCAAAGCTCTTACTGTACAAGATAATGATCTTGCCAGTCCTCATGTATTCCTCGGAGGCCTGGGTTCATAGCAAGAAAAATTGCGAACTCTTGGCGGCGTTCGCGAATCCTCCCAAGAATTTTTGGCCCCCTACATGAGGATGGATGATTCCGTAGCCTACATAATGACGAAATCTATGGACAATACCATGACCGTCCGGTTGTGGATAAAATCCGGCTCAATAGTTTACGGTGGGCGGGTCACTTAATCCGTATGGATGAAGATGATCCCACCCGGAAATTCTATAAGGGCAGTATCTATGGTGGAATTAGGGATATCGAATTGGAGGACCTCGGTGCAAAACCGGGGTGTCTGGAGTTCCTTATTAAGGCAGGCCTAGATCGGATACCGGTTGCTGCGCGATTGATAATGAGATAGGAGTGCTAACACCTTTTAGAGATTCTGAATGTGAAACCCCGAGTCTGGACGGAATATAAATTAGAGCCCTTATATTCGCCTGGAGTCCAGACTGGACATGTTCGCTGAGTTGTTCGAAGTGCGCATGTTCGAGAGGATATTTCCAGCGTCATGGAAGCGGCAGAAGATGTTTCTGTTGCCTAAACAGGCAAACCTCCAAGTGAGTCATCCTGCTATAGATCCATATGTCTTCTTGGCATGATGGGAAGAATGCTGGAGCGGGTATATTGGGTGAGAGCCAAGGAAGCCTTTCAGTACGTTTTGTAGAAATATAGAACAGCCATTGAAGCCATCAAATTGATTTCTGGCTTGGCAGAAAATGAAGTTCACGGGAAGTTTGTTACCGGAAAATATTGTGTGGAAGTAACCCATGATGTGAAAAATGCATTCACTTCGGGCAATCGGAGCCGTATACAAAAGTCTCGGTCGACGAATAATTTTCCCACATATCTCACTGTACGTCCTGTCCGCGGGTGTTCCACAGAGCTCCGTACTGGGCCCACTACTCTAAAACATCATATATAAAGATGCACTTAATCTTCCGTTTCCGGAGTAGTGAAGGATTAAGCCGAGCACATCGCACTGGTTATGATTGCAAAGTATCTCGAAGATGGTGAATTGTACTCACTCGAAGCAACCCATGCTGTTAAGGTTTGGTAGGTTTTCCCTGGACTGATGGTTATGGAGGAAAAGACTAAAGCGTTCCTCATTACCAGACATCAAATATTTGGTTGTGATGATAGATGCAAAGCTTAATTTTTAGTATTACGTAGAGTATACTTCCGAAAAGGCGTGCGCTGCCAGTATGATAAGTTCCATCTTGCTGCAGTCCCAGTTTGGGGAACAGCGCTGCATAGTTTAGGTAATGCACATTCACTGAGTATGGTTTACAAAAGAACAATAGGTATATTCTGCCTTCCGGACCATCTAAGATGCTGCGGTGTTCATTATCTCAGGAATGGTGTCGATTGATATCTTGGCAAACGAGATGATGAACATACTCATATATATATGACGTCAAGTCAAGGTAGAAAAAAATACCGACAATTTTGTCCTGAGAATGGTATCCTGCCAGCACGATCGCAAAGATCCAGAGTAAACTTTGAAAAGCAGAACAGATCATGAAGGCGTAATTACGATCGCGCAGATAAAAGCATGGAGACCAAACTAAAGTGAAATAAATGCTGCTCTGTGATGTAATACTTAAAGGTGCTTCCAAGGAATCGGAGGAGAGTTGGGGGTAATTTTAATGGGTGGAAATCCTATACACTGGCGTGTCCAGATCAGTCTCTTTTGGATATTTCCACTTCCTTAATACAGAAAGACAATTTTAAAAGGTTTTGTTGTGAAAAAAACCTTAAAAAGGCACGGATGAAGATTATGAAAGATTAAAACTTCTAGAGAGTAGATATTAATGATATTAGAGAGTGAATATTAAATGACATAATATTCACCCCCTGCACTAATACCTGTAGTTCGCTCCTCAAAACTCAATCAGAATAGGTCACGCACAAGACGAACTTCATCATTAAAACAAGAGAAATCCTATTTAAGAAATTATTGTGAATAATACTATTGGTTTATTTTAAGCGAGTATTCATATACTTATTATATAGACTTAGAATGACATTTAGTTTGCTAAATTAAGTAGCAATTTCACATCACAACGATCGGAAATAAAAACGTCGCGATACGGTTTATATACCAGAGCAGAAGTGTTAACCTGAGACCAATTTTGAGGAAGCAACAACTTCTTATAATTATAATCTTCTTTCTCTTTTGATATTTGATTCAGCCATCAAGTGAACACTTTAAAAACGACCCCTGGGCTATTTATTCAATTCTGAAAGGACATTTTTGCAGTATCTACAAAGATTTATGAAAGAAAATTGAGATGATAGTTTTGCTTTTCAACACCCGTTGCATTCCTAGCATAAGCCTATAGACTTATCTCTAAAGATTTCGAATTTAGTAACACTTTATTCGTCCCGAAAGAATTATAACTTATAACTGCTCATATATTTATTAACACTATCTTTTAAAGAAATCCCAAGCTTCAAGTTTTTCTTAATCTTAACTAAACTAGCAGAGTTAATACCACTGATCTAACCATTTATTAATATTCTATAAATTAAGGTACCATTTTAAACCTGTAATTTTCTCATAATTATCATTTGTTCTTGTTTAGTTGAAATTTTCTAAAAAAAGAAAATTCAAAAAACCACCTTCAAATGAATTTCATTATTAGGTAAATACATTCCATCAAGACGGGCGATGTTAAGTTTGTGTACATAATACCTTTCGGCTATATGTGGTCCTCAGCACCTCTCATCCCTCCAATGGATGCTGTTCTAATCGCGCTCCCATACTCAGTATCATGGCATCATTTTCTTCGTGCCCCATAGTCTAAACGTTTATATTTCAAGTCAAAATGTCAGTCAAAATAACTGACAGCTCGGCAGAGTGCTTCGGATAAATTTATACAAAACCTCGAGATAAATGCGCGTTTACATTTCACATTTTATACATTTTCGAGGTACCGAAAGTTATTCATAGAAATATATACTTGTAAATGCCTTGGCGGAAGGCGGAACGGACGAACAGACGAGAAACGGATGGATAGATGGATGGCCGGATGGATAGATGCTCGCCTATAAAGTGACGTTCATGTGGAGATATCGGACCCCAAACTTTACCTCGAAAATGATGGTAATTCCTCTAAACTACATGAAATTCAGCTCGCATGAGTATATGTTCGCATGTACTGTAAGTTGATGTGATTTCAGCATTTACTCTGTACCAGATCCAAAATTATACTTGAACCAAGCAATCATTGCGTCGATTAATTTTTATTGCTATTTATAGTATCAATTGTACACATACACATACATATGTATCTACGAGCTTTCAACCGAACAGAACTCCTAAGAGGTTGCATGCCAATTTAACATATATATATATAAATACTTTTGAAGCCAGGACTGCGATTATCGAGGATACTTTTGCACCTTTCATGCATAGTTTTAGATGATGGAGGCTGTAATCTCGATGAATAGCCCCTGCAAGGAAGTAAGGAATTGAGCGGGGCTATTGCTCTCTGTTTAACAAAAAATGCACTCAGGGGCAAGCATTATACTTAAAAGCAGCTTCAAATGTACAAGTAGATGCATTGTGCTCGTATGTTCGTGCAAAGCAATCAGTTTCGGTATAGAACAGTGCAAACCTTTTTCCTACATTGTGCAATTAACCACCTTCCCAGCAACATTCTCTATAAAAAGGCTATTGCACCGAATCAGTTGCCCTTATGTATAGTATGGTAGTGGCTTTGGTCCCAAATTGGTAATGATTCAACACTACATATTAAAATGCACATTAGAATAAGTATAAACAAGTCGGGAAACACGTGGGCGCTTCAGGTATGAAAGGTTTTGTGTATTTATTTTTTCAAACCATTTCAGTGGACATTTGTTGCATTAGTAGCTAGCACGTAATAAATGCGTGTATTATGTGAGAATATCCACTTTCACGTTATATTGACATTCAAAGTTTTCAATTTGGACAGAAGCGAAAACTTTGACTTATGATAAATTTGTCAATAATAGTGTGATCATGCTCCACATTAGAACCTACATCGCTGCAACTTAAGAAGGGTTTTACAGTAAATTACGAAAAATTATAGTAATATTCATTTAATCACTTTATTTGAATGGATATCGGTATGGAGGGTATTTCGAAGCCTAGGTACCATATAGTGACAACCTTCGGTTTTTTTAGATTTTCCGGCTGGGTGATTTCTGAAAATGGGTCCTTTAAACAAATGATCACTTTCGACTCTCCGCACTCCCCACCTTGCCAAAAAATGTCAAAACTATGACTGAACCGAAACCTGCCTTTGAATGTACGGCGCACCAGTTTTCTTTTGCACAAAACCTGAAAAATTTGGTTGCTATTAAATTATCCCTTCTTTGGAAGGTTGTTTTGCATGTTTGAAACATGTAAATTTGATAAAATCACCCATCTCAGGTCAATACTTAATCTATGAAGAGACGATATCGTATTCAAAACTTCATTGACCATATATACGAGTATATATCCAACAAATCAAATACCGAAACCTCAGCGTTTTATTTGTACGTAGCCTGTATTGTATATGCATTTAGAATGCCAACCTACTCACATTAATATTAACATTCAGTGTTGTGGGTTGCAGTAACTCTACATAAAAGAGACAACTTTCAACTACTATAATTTTGGCGATAATAATGCGATTTTCTCCTAACTCAGCGGTGTAATGGTTTATATCATGGTCTACATTGGCACAATTTTATGACTCTAGGATGAACTTATGAGGGATTTCCAACAATTTCCAAAAAATTGGTGTGGATTGTACTGATTTTTTCAGATTCGGTTTTAGGTTTGGTAGTTTCTGAGAATGGGTTTGTAGAAGAAATAGCTTATGTCGCCCCAATAGCGCCTCGGAAAGCAGTAATCAAGACCTTTCATTTGATACCCTTTGCTTGGAAAAATATATACAACCTCCTTTTGCATGTCAAGAGATCCTCCTTAAAGTCAATGTAGAATGATATTCCTCACTACATGCTTGGACGTTCATACTTCCAACATTCCCAAGAAATTTCGTGCCAATCGCTACAAAGGACAGGCCGACAGATATTGGACCGATATTAATAAAGTCTTGTTTCACACAAGGCCTTCGGATTACAGCACAGGTTGCAAGAATGATAGCTTTCTGCACTTCCATGTATAGTTCAGCCCTAAGATATTCAGCGCTGAAATTATGACCCGGACTACTTAAATTTTTTGAGTCTCCATGTCTGCTTCATATCATCTGCCGTCTTATTACCGGCAAACGAACCACCACATCGGTTATGAAACACTCTCATTCTTCTTTGAGAGGCAGAACTAGATCGAGTCTATTGGGGTTAATACTGTGGCCGTTAGCAATAGTATGACCCAAAGAAGTTTAACCCAATCAATTTCCAAGATTTTTTACGAAGTATACTTATAATAGGAATGGTAGTTTACCGCCATTTTACGCTTCAACGGATGATTTTGATGGACAATCTTTCAAATGGCATGATGATGGCTAGTAATCTCAGTATTGCTCTATATCCTTCATCAAAAGGCTATGTACTGGATGGTCTTCTCGTCATAATTGCAGAAGCTAAAACTGGAGTTTGTAAATGAGAAATCATCAAGGATGTACCTCTTACACTTTTTTTCGATCCAAAGCATAAGTATGTGCATCTAAATATCAGTTGGGCTGAGAAGTTCGTAGGCTACCACGAAGATGGCATTATTTTTATTAAATCCATATAATTTTTAGTTAACTCTAACCTTGAAAAGACACGTATACAAATTTCTACTATTAATTTTTGGGATAGAGCATTTTGAGAGGAGTAACATTTGTTAGTTTAAAGAAAATGGATAAAAATGAATTTCGTGTGTTAAGAAAGCGTTGCATTTTAGCAAAAAAAAAATACTGTTGAAGCCAAGACTTGGCTTGATAAACATTGTTCGGAATGCGACAAGAAAATCATCCCTTGAAAAATCGTTTGCTAGGTTTAAAGGAGGCGAAATTAGCCCTGAGCACAAGGAACGAAGTGAACGCCCCAAAGAGAATATGCCCGATGAAAACATAAAAAAAATCTGCAAAATAATTTTGAATGACTGAAGTCGATCGAGACAGCTGAGGCTCTAAAGATATCAAAGGAACGTGTTGGACATATCGTTCATGAATGTTAGGGTATGCGAAAGTCCTGTTCAAAGTGGGTACCGCGCTCACAATCGACCAAAAACAACAACCAGTTGACGATTCTGAGCAGTGTTCGAAGCTCTTCCTCCACACAAAGCTCGAACTTATGTGTCGATAAGTAACAAAGGACGAAACATGGCTCCATTTTTTCACATCAAAATCAAAACACGTGGTGAACCGACTCCAAAACATGCAAAGACGCAACAGTCGGCTGACAAGACTATAGCATTAGTACTTTGGGATGCCCAGGATATAATATTCATCGACTATCTTATGAAGGGAAAAATCATCAACAACAACTGGCCCTCAGCGACTTTTTTCTGTTCTCAGACCTCAAGAATATGCTGAATAGGTAATCGTCGAAACTGAGGCCTCCTTTGAGGCTGGTTTAGGCTTTTTACAGTAAATAATTATTCACCCGACCAAAGTATATAATTTTTTTTTTCTAGGGTATGGGCACGGTATGTGGACGATATACTTGCCATAGTTAAAGGTGGCGAAAAGGAGATAGGTCTAAAGAACATAAACCAGCTACACGCTAACATCAAATTCACCATCAGTATCACCTATTTCAAGGAATTTTTCAACGAGATCCTGACGAATTTGTCTAAAAATGACATCGATGTAGGCGGCTCCAGTAGGGAATATACGCTTAAGTGCCGGTTAACTACATAGAGGACCGAAAACAACAGGAAGAACAGAGCAAGGTATACCAGATGAAGTGCAATCTTCTTCTTTTTCTTCAGTCTTTGTCCCGTTCACAAGCGGGGTCAGCTTATCGTGATCAGACCAATCTTGGCAAGTGAATTCTTGTCAGCGCGAATAACCTGACCAGACCATCGAAGACGACTCTCTCACAGTTTTTCTCCGATCAGTGTAACACCATATCGATCGCGGAATAACTGTCCCCAAACGTACGTTGGCCACACAAAAACACTGGTTCATGCCCGAGTCAGAGAGCACCTGAAGGAGGGAGAGTCAAACGCCAGAATAGGCAACACATAAAATCATCCGTGAAGAAACACCTAATAGAAGAAGGACAAGTAATGGAGGAGGTGGAAATATTGTGTGCAGTGTCTACTTATCAAAGTATTTTGTTGCGTAATTGTTAATCAAAACAACCAATGTTAGAGAAAAGAAAATAAGCACTACATATTAAACCAAGAAATAAATTTGAACTTTTTACAACTTTTCATACCATCCCAAAGTCCCAAATACAAGAGCGATTGATTTTGCTTACCGACATAAAAGCAGCGAAAATTCCAACGAGCCGACCCACCTTCCCGAACTAAATAGTACATAGGCTTGAGTGGTCCAGAACGGTCCTAATTCAACGGATTTGTGAATTGTTTTAAAACTCTTCTTTATAAATTAATTCAACTTAGATGACTATTTTAATCATCTCTCACTACAACGTGTTATACAAGTTTGAAGCAGTAAGGCACAACCATGTAAGTAATAATGTGACAACATTGAACATTTTATATATAATGATCATATCTTAAAAATTCTTCTGGAGACTACATATGTCGGAGATCAAAAGAAAGACATTTTCAACAAATATCTTTTTTGCCCAAATCATCCTTCAATATAAATGAGGCAATTATTAGAAGAATCTTAAATCTTGAAAGCGCCCAAAACTATTTTACCAAAACTTTTCGGAATTAATTCTAGTGAATGGAAATGATTAAATTGGCAAGATAGTTTTGTGTCTTGGACACCGGCACCGTCAGTTTTGTAGAGAATTTTATATCAGGAAATTTGGATGGACCTCAAACTTTTTCAGATATCTGCTTTTAAATATTGATATTGGAATTTGCGGGTCTCAGATTTTCAGCTGTACTGCTTTCAGGATTTCTATGTTTGATAGAGGTGCAGAACTCCAAAACAAA
Organism: Hermetia illucens; assembly: GCF_905115235.1. Taxonomy (NCBI): domain Eukaryota; kingdom Metazoa; phylum Arthropoda; class Insecta; order Diptera; family Stratiomyidae; genus Hermetia; species Hermetia illucens. The sequence continues at coordinate 53,769,634 of NC_051851.1, forward strand.
ATACCACATGTCTAAATTGCCCTTATGACAGAATTTTACAATGTAACTCTAATAGGCCAACTACCATAAAGTTTGGAATTTCAAGTTGACCCGAAGTTTTAGCTTGAAGATGTTTCCTTCAAGTCAAAATCTAGGCCTCTCAGGGGCTGGGAAATTGATATGCCATTGAGCTGAACGGAAAATCATATTTAACTATTTGATATAAAAGTACTTGGACGAGACTTAATCTCATTTACTTTAAATACTCCATCGTGACTGTCATTGCTCTGCATTGTTAAGGCACTCAAATAGTGTGTGTGCCTAAAAAAAGCTGTTTTTTTTTGGATTTAAAAAAAATAACGAATCGAATGTTTTGAAATTTTGAGGGTACATTTTTGAATAAATAATGTGTAGATGGTGAAATTTTGCAAACTATCGATGATCTATGAAGTTTCAAAAAAATTCTCCCACCTCTGCAGTGATTGTGACTTTCACAGCGCGCGAAATCAAAAAAATTAAAAAGTTAATTAGAAGGCATTGTTTTTACAATTGTCAAAAAAATAAATAAAATTTTATAAAATGGCGGAGTCTAAAAAAAATCTAAAATTGATTGATATGTTTGAGAGTTAGAAATGCAGCAAATTTGAAAACTGTAGTTTTGAGAAAAACACGATTGAAGATTAAAGTACTGATTTCATTGTCGAGAAATATGATGAATAATATATAATAAAACAAACAATTTGCAGTACATTCGTCGCATTATTATTTTATTATTTTGAGCAGATTTTACTGAAAGAATTTTTTCATTTTCCACAAGCACTGACGACATTTAGAGTAATTCCGCCTGCGAGCACGACAGAAGTCGAGAAAGCAATAAAACAAATGAAACCGGAAAAAGTAACGGGAGCAGACGTCATCGCATCTGAGCTTTGGAAAACGAATAACCGGATCCCAACACTGTCACTTAGTGAGTTCTTTAATCACGTTATTAGTTAAGGAAGAACACCATCTGGCCGACAAGAAAGCACCAGCGTTCCTATATGGCAAGGAAAGGTGGTCCAGAAGAATGATCAAATTACCGTCCGATCCGGTTGTTGTCTCAAACCATGAATACATTTTCACAACCGTATTTGCAATATCTATCAAATGCTTATGAATCCTGCCAGGTTTGTCAAAAACTACGGAACTACTGACGTAATTCACGCTGTCCGGATACTCACGGAGAAAAATCACCCTCTTTATATGCATTTCTGGATTTAGAGAAGGCGTTTCACCTTGTTCTACACGAACTCATTTGGTATGCTCCGCGCCAACACTTAGTGTGAAAGAAATTGGTGCTCTGGTTTAAAGTGCTCTATCATGATCCTGAAAGTAACGTTCGAAATGTGGCAAGTACATGGTGCGGCAGCATAATTTCCTTTTTTAAAATGCGCGAGTTATGGGTTATACACTAACCCTTCTTAAAAAAAACAAAAGTTTTAAGTTTAATAATTTATTCGGGCAGCGTTCCTGCCAAAATCGCGATTACAACTCATTTGTTAATTTCTATTTCTCACTTTTATACATTTGATTTGCTTAATATGATATGCTTACTTCGAAAATGCACATCCGGCATGTGCTAGAAAGATATCTGATACAATGAACTTGCCGGAAAAATGTATTTTATTACAAATTTGTGAAAAGTGCAATTTGGAATAAATTTATGTTTACTTAAGGTGAAAATATAGATTGTATGTAAATGTAGGATTTTAATGGTTGTTATGGGGACATAACTCGCGCCACTCAGTTAGTTGATATCATAGCGGAGCGCTAGTGGTCTCGTTCAAGAGGGGATACTGTAAAGTTTTGTCCCGACACGTTTCAGTCGCCATCATGTGTGTGCCTTTGCTGTTCAGGTTTACTTTTCAAGCGGATGTTCGGTTATTGCAACACAGCGTGCATTTCGGAATCGCCTTAATTTAGCCCCGTTGGCTTCCGTCCCAGACCCAAATCAATTGTTACATGGGTCACTACATTCAGACAAACTGCAAGTGCGACAAAAGGAAGAACTGGAGTCCCTCAGCTGGAATTATTGGTCCCTGGTTTTTTGAGGAAAATGGGGTTACAGTGACAGTGAATTCGGACCGGTATGTAAACATGCTACAGAATTTTTTTTTCCCACGGCTAGAAAATTTGGTTTTGTGGGACACTTGGTTCCAACAAGACGGTGCAACAGCACACACTTCAAGAGCATCGATGGCTGTTTTGAGGGAACACTTTCCAGACCGCCTTATCTCAATTAGAGGCGAATTGGAATGGCCGGCACACTCTCCCGATCTGTCTCCTTGTGATTTTTTTCTATGGGGTTTTTTGAAATCCCGTGTTTATGTGAACCGTCCAAGAACCCTACAAGATTTGAAGACCAACATCCAAGAAGAAATTGCCAACATAACACCTGCTATGCTAACAAGAGTCATGACAAACGCCAGAAATCGGTTTACGCAATGTATGGAGAATGGGGGACGTGGCCTAACAGATTTGATCTTCAAAACAATGTAAATAAAAACTTTAGACATGTACCTACATTATAAAAAATAAATAAATATTTTTCGATGCATACAATAGTTTTTATTGATTTTTGAAAAAAGGAAGTTATGCTGCCGCACCCTGTATATCTAAATCGCTTCGCGTCTCTGTTGGTCTTCATCAAAGAAGCGCCTCTCACCACTCCTTTTTGTTCTTATAATGAACACCGCAACACGGAACCTCCAACCGCCCGGTATAATACTTTCTGCAGATTATATAATACTTTCCAGCAACTTATTCAAAAGTGGAATGATAGCCTCATGCAACACGGTTTTAGACTGAATCTAAATAAAACAGAGTTTTTGATAACTGATCCCAATGGAATACGCACTACCACTGTCAATGGCAGTGACCTGCCCACAACTGAGCAGTTTAGTGAAGATTCATGGTGAACTACGTTATGAAATTGCTGCACACATCAGCGCAGCTGGGATAAACTGAAGGTGTTTGTGATAGATGCATTAGCGAACGTCTCATATCCAAAATTTACCGCAGTGCTCCTCGCTGTTGAGTTTGTGGCGCGGCAGGATTCGCGGCATTCGAAATTATCAAAAACGCGTAATAAAAGTGTGTGGAAATTTGTGTGTTGCATCTGTTTATTTCCACTCAGTTTTACAAATGTCCGGTGAATTACTTTTTCCGGCATATTCTGCACGGGCTATGTCATGTAAATAATTACAATTCTGCCAGCCTCTTCGATGCCGAACGGGTCGATTGTAGTTTTTTTCTTGCTGTATTTGCGATGTTTTGGCGATCAATGATTTAGCAATTTTTTTCATGGCTGGCCGTCACCAATGTTTTTGCCTGCAAAGCGGAATTTTGAAATTCGTGCGATATTGTCATTTTGAAGTTGGCAGGAGCCGCCAAAAACAGGGCGAGCCCAGATTTGTTTAATATTATACGTTTCGCGTCGGTAGTTCTGCGTGGCATTTTCTCAACGGACCCGGCCTGTCGGGGTGGGCTCGTCCTCGAAGGATCCAGTGAGTAGCGCAAGCGTTCTGGAAGCAGCAGGAACTTTCCGTTATCAAGATGATGTTCACGGGGACAAATCAACAGCAAGACACTCGCTTCGGCGACAAGAAAAAGAAATTAATGAAACAAATGCGATTCGGTGATTGCTTAAGCAAAACGATCGACATAACAAAAGTCTAATTGGATGTACTGTGTTCTTGGATTAGTAAAAAAATAACTGATATCTTACACATTGAGGACGATGTGGTAGTCGAATTTGTCTATAATCAACCGGAAGAGATAGTAATCACTAGGTGCCGGGTCCCGACTATACGGTGGGTGCGGTAGGACATCCCATCCCGAGCTCCCGTAGCTTCTGGCGGATCATCAAAGATGTGTAATGGTATGAGTGGAGATAGGAGATCAGGTCGATCATCCTTAGTGGCCGATAACGACCTAGAGGGCAGAGCTATCCCAAAAATCTAAACAATTTGGCTAAATTGACCGTGAAGGTCCGCCCACAAAGATTGAAGCTCCATCAAAGTGCTCGGTCGACACGTTCTTGCACGCCTCTGTGCTATTCAGGCTCGGGAATGTGGGGGGGTCCTTTGAGCGCTTTGATCCCTCACGCTTCATTACTCAAGACAACGTGCCTTTTCCGATGCGTGGGTCCGCACCGGATTTTAAATTCGACACTAACTAGGATTTCGCGACGGCCTATCGAATGAAAACCAGAACGCGAACTAAATTGGAAAAATAGAAAGAAAAAAAAAACGGCTCGACCGCGCGCGTGGAGCCGTAAGTCTCCGGACCCGAATGCCACGATCAAGGAGGGGAAGAACCACGACGGATCACCGTCTCAATTGCTGTCTCTTCCGCCTCAGATCTTATATGAGGCGCGGCCTCTGAGTTCCCACCCTTCCTCGACATCCTCCGGCCAGTTATTCATTTAGAGGATGTCCCTTTAATAGCAATTCTGCGGGAGTAAGGAGGAACGAAGGGGAGGAAGTCCTCAAACTACGTTAAGATTACTGAGTCATCATTATACTTATTCAAGCATTCAATACATGGTAATAAAAAATTATTACAAAAAAAAATGAAAATAAAGATAACTAAAATGTAAAACTTACAGGAAAAGAATAAAATAAAATAAAAATCATAAAAAAAAAGAAGAAGAAGAAAAGAAAATAAACAAACCACTTACTCAGATGTCACTCCGAGCTCGATTGATGCTTCTGGTACCTATTTCCTTTTTAAAATTCAAAATATTAATAATAACAAAATATATAGTCCTTAGAAAAAAACTAACGTTAATTCACTTCCTCTCTATAATTTCGTACTTCACGTTTTATGTGTTTGTTTTGTTTATACACAGCGCGGGAATTCCGACACTTTACTTCTGCAGCTAAATATTAACTTCATTCATCCGACACTTCAACTATCTGTCTTTTCAATTGTTTTTCTCCTCTTTGCCTTAAATCACTGTGCATTTATCACTTGCCAACGATTGAACGATTTGTCAACGATTTGAACTTATCCACGGAATCTTTGTTTAAAATGCCCTTGCGTTAGGGCTTAGCACGATATGGTTTTAGTTTTCTTCTCATTGAATTCTTTTCCTTTGCTCGCGAAAAATCTTCACACCTCCGGATTAATGATCCTCTTCTCTTCTCCAAGACTTTCTCTCCCTTTTCTTTATTTCTCCTTCTATCAAAATTGAATTCTGTTCCTCTTCCTCGATTCCCAAGAAAAACCCTCCTTCCTTTCTCCTGTCTTCCACCAAGCACCAAAAACCACTCTCCTCCAGACCAAAAACTCTTCCACCGTTCTTTTCTCCTCACCCAGTAACATTCTCCCCGTGCTTTGTTCGTGCACCGCTTCTATTCCCGCTACATAGCCTTTCTCACTCGGCAATGTTGCGGCAACATGCGCATGCGCCTGCAGATGCGGCAAATCATTCGCCTCCTGTCAAGATCAATTCGCTCGAATGCATTGAATAATGTGCAATCTGCGGGGAACATTAAGGCAATTGCACACTATTAAATGCATTGTTTAAGCAAATTAATTAAGAAAGAGCCGAATGAAATTCCGCTCCCGTCGCGCAGCCGCGGTCACTACAGATGTGTGAGGCCTAACGTTGTCCTGATGGAACACAAGACCATTCCTATTGACCAATTCTGGCCGCTTCTGGTCAATCACCTGCCTCAAACCGTCAAGTTGCTCACAGTAGAAGACCGAATTGAGGGTCTGGCCATAGTCGAGCAATTCATAGTGGAGGAATCCCTTACAATCCCACCAAACACACAGCAAAACCTTCTTGGCCTTCAATTCGGGCTTGGCCATGGTTTGGGCCGGCTCGCTGCGTTTGGACCACGATCTTTTTCGTTTGAGGTTGTCGTACGTCCACTTTTCATCACCAGTCACCATCCGCTTCAAAACTGGGTCGAATTCGTTCCGTTTCAGCAATGCATCCCAGGCGTTGATTCGGTCCAACAGATTTTTTTGCATCAACTCATGTGACACCCAAACATCCAGCTTTTTTTGGAATCCAATCTTCTGCAAATGGTTCCAAACGGTTTTATGGTCTATACACACTTCCTGGCCAATCGAGCGAATGCTCACATGCCAGTCTACTTGGATGATTTCAACGATTTTACCAGCTTTACCATTCACGCTAACGAGAATTCACTTGGTCTGAACATCGAATTCGATGAGAAGCTACCAAAAAGCAACAGAAACAACGATGGCTTCATACGCTTTCCTTCTATATTCGATATTCGACAGAATAAGCGACCAAACTTGTAATATATTTTAGAGGTATATTTGGTAACAATCCAATGTTTAGTTTTACATTTGAATGGTATCTTACTACTTAGGTCATACATGCCGTTTAAATTAGTAATTAATTCGTTGACTTTTGACCATATAGAAAGCACAAAGCATAATAGGGGAGGTTCAATAAATTTACTCCATTGTAAATAAGATACAGATATCGTCTATAACACAACTTTTACAATATTCTCCATATTAGCAATACACATGGTAACAAGGGAAATCCAATCTATTTGTAAGGTACCTACTTGGTGTAAGAAAGGACTAATCTGAAACGACGTTAACATTAACTTTTCACATATTAAAAATGCATACAATTTAAGTCCATACCTTAACATACAAAAGAATTCTCAGACATGTACCATTTAATAGGTCATTTTGACGGAACGAATTGAGTTTAGTGGACTTAAAATGAATTTGAATGATCAGCGCGATTGAAATGGCGATTGGAATTGGCTACTTCTAATCAAGCTCCATAACCTTTCACTTACCTAGTTTATCGATTGATTCGGCATGGGGATTATTGCAAAAGCCCGATTAAATGGCCAACATATTCCAAGTATCAAATGGTTTTTACTTTTCAAAAGTGGCTAATGTGAAAAATGTCAAGATTTGAGCGTCACGGGTAAATTTCCTCAGCGGAGCGTTTAAGTGCCAATGCAAGCAGCTTAAAGTTTTTTAATTGATATGAAAACATATTGGCGCCTATGTTAATGTTATTTTTCACAGTTGCTCAATTTCCCTGTAATGAGAATCATATTCCCAGTTTTGAACATTTTATCCACTTGATGTAATCATAAATAATATCTATAGATATTATACATTCATATATACATATTCATATTCGGATCAGAACTAATTTATAAATAGATCGTTTTATATTTGAAGCGTTAAATGGGAACTGAATTCATCACAGTAGGCTGTATTTTAACATTAGCATGTCCGTAAATAGTATTTACCACTCCCCGCCATTATAGTCGAATGATGCGTGGAGTAGATAAATGTCACCGAAATCAATATTACCTGACACCAGCAAAATGGGTCCTCCAGCTTTGTCGGTTCTTCGAGTCATCGGTGTTAATTATACTTTTCATCTTCAAAATTATTTTTGTTATTAGGACCTTTAAGTAGTTACCGACAAAAGTTTTCTACAGCCTGTACACCTCGTTATCTGCCCATGAAATTATTTCTACAGAAATTAAAAGCAAATATTTCCAAAAATACAATTATAAAAGCCTCCAAAGAATTATAGTTTGGTACTGAAGCCTCGTTGATCAGTCTGTCTCTTCATGCGGTAAATAAATTGGTTTCCAGTTTTAAGGTTTTGTGTAAAAAACCTCATTTGAATTGGTTTAATCTCCATTTGTCCGCCTTTCTGTCTATCTGTCTGTCTGTCTGTCTAATACACCCGATTTATTCGGAAACGACTAAGACTATTACAACGAAATTTTATGAGAACATATGGTCTGTGGATCCCTTGTCATATAGCAAGTGGCACCATTTTCTGTTGTATTTACGGGGCTGTCCATACATGCAAAAAGGGATGTAATTTTTTCTAAATGAACGGGCTCGATTAGTACACTTCGAAACTGATCTTATTTCTGATATTGGGTGAAACATAGAGAAGTTGAATTTATCGCAATCTAAGACGTGTATGACGTCACCATCCCATATAAATTCATATGAACGGTGGAGTTGAGCATATCAAAGAATATTTTGAATTTCTAGCTATGTACAAATGGAAAAATGTGAATACGGAATTTCTCATACAAAATGAACACAAAACATTTATACCCGAAGTGTTCAGCTTTCCTGATCAAGTTTGATATTCTTTGTCTAAATGATAGCTTGGTAACCTCATGTCGAAATTTCCTTATCTACGTTCGTATCATTATATTATACATGAACATGAATAAGGCGCCTTTTGGAGTGAACTATCACCAAAAGCGAGACCAGTGTTGCGCTTCCGGATGTAAGATTATCAAAATGATACTAGCAAAAAAATCACCCACAATTTTCTAATGTTTTTTTGTGAAACAGAACCTTATTAAAATTCGTTTACTGCCTATTTGTCAAAAAGTTCCTCCGTCCGCCTGTCTCCCAATCTGTCTGTGACATCGATTGTCATAGAAACGGTTATAGTCATGTGAAGTAACAAATAAAAGATCTCGATTAGTACTTTCCAAAGTCGACAGTTGAACGCTTCAGGAATGAAAGGTTTTGGGTATAGGAATAGTTTAGTACCAATTTGTCCCATTTGTAGCTGGTTGGTATTGTATATACATATATTATGTCAGACTACTCACTTTAGTGTGATACTAATATTCAAAGTCTTTAATTGCACAAACGCAACATCCTTGATCTATTATAAGTTTGAACTTTGTTAGTAATACTACTAACTACTACTGTTACTACTAACTTATTTAAGTAGATATCGATATCGAAGGTATTTTGAAACGTACACACCAGCTTCGTCATTTTTTCAAATTTTTCATTTGAGTAATTTCTGAGAATGGGCCCGTGAAAGAAATGATCACTTTCCAAATATAGTAATGTTATACAGTGTGTCCCGTTTATGATGGTACAAATTCTATTGGGGCATTGTACCACTTGTTTGAGGAAAATGGGTCCAGGGGATGGGCAATCTATCTTTCACCGTTACAGAGTTATAGCCTTTTTCGGGAATAGTGTCAAGAAGCTTGACTTTCCCACAATTTCCCACTCCCTTAACAATTCAAGTACAAATTTGATACCATTTTCGAAAACTACATAAAATTTCTTATAAATGGATATTCAATTGGAAAAACCATCATCACTTCCAGGAATAATTGTTTAAATTTTAAAGAAATTTCAAAATCGATTTATTATCTAAATTTCAATAAGCATTATTGTAGCGGTACTTTAAACTTACAAACCTGCAGAGTTGATAAAAAATGCCTCATTATGTTAGCTTCCAAATGACATGTCAAAATAGTAATGGGCTTAATTACGGAAAATTTAGGAATGAGAGAAAACGTGGTCTCAAATGGAGCAAATTAACTTAAATACGGTAGTTCTAGTGTTTCGCAGTATTAATCTTCCAGTCTTTGGATTTTAAACTAGCACTAATGAAAAATTCTGGACAAAAATGGTGGTGACTCCTCGACAGGAAATTTCGATTTCGATAGAGGCCAACTAGCTAATGAAAAGTTTGGATGCAAACTTATCCATGCATGTCATTATGAATATTATCTTCTTCTTTTTCTTCAGCCTTTGTCCCTTTTACAAGCGGGGTCGGCTCGTCGTGATCAGTTTCGCCAGTTGGCTCTATCAAGGGCCTAATCTGTATGCAATTCGAGGCTTTTCAATCCCCATTCAGCGTATCAAACCACTGTTGTCTCCTTTGGCTTGTTGTCGCCTTCTGGCCGTATACCATCGACTTCAATGTTCAGACTAATCATGGCAAGTACGTTCTCGTTAGCGTGAATTAAGTGACTATACCATCGACCTCTCTCGCAATTTTTCCACTATCAGTGCAACCCCATATCGATCATGGATATCCTCATTTCGGATGTGATCAAAACGTGTCACGCCACTAGTCCAACGCAATATCTTCGTCTCCATTACCGCAAGACGCCGTTCATTGTCTTTCATAGTCGGCCAACACTCAGAAGCATAGAGGGCGACAGAACGGACGACATTGCGGAAAATTTTAGATTTTTGACGTTCGTTGATAATTCGATCACAAAGAACGACGTCATTTCATCCAGGTTACGTTAATGCGTGAAGCAATTTCATAACGCAATTCTCAATTGTTTGATAGCGTTGACGCGAGGTATTTAAATCGCCCAGTTCGTGCTTATTTCATGAGGCTCGGTCGTCAAAGTTCAGTTTTGTTTAGTTTCAATCTGAGACTGTGTTTCATGAGGTAATCATTCCATTTTTGGACAAGTTGCTCGAGATAATTTTTTATATTAGATGTTAGGGAAACATCATCTGCATAAAGCAGTGAATAGGGCGCCAGGATTTGGATGTCCCGTGTAACGGTGTCCAAAACAAGAACAAAGAGGAGTAGTGAGAGGACGCTTCCTTGATGAACACCAACAGAGACTCGAAGCGGTTTTGATACACCCGCCACACTTCGAAATTTACTTTTCGGATTGTGGTGGAGCAATTGGACCCGGCGCACGACTTCTTCTGGCATTAAGTGTTCTCGTAAAGCATACCAGATGAGTTCGTGTGTCACACACACACACACAATGTAAAGAGGGCGATGCTTCTCACGGTGTTTCTCCATGAGTAACCACGCAGTAACCACAGTTTTGACAAATCCGGCTTGATTCACGGTTATTTGAACGATTTCGAAAATACAGTTTTCAAAAATGTGTTCAAAAATCTTCATGGTATGGGAAAATAACCAGATCGAACAGCAATTTGAACATTCTGCTAGACTATCTTTCTTTCCCATATCGGAACAGTGGTACTTTCTTGCCAGTCATATGGTGTTCCTGAATAACCTCATTAAACAATTCACTGAGCCACAATATTGGGTCCCAGCACTTCGCTTTCCAGAGTTGAGATGCAATGTCGTCAGGTCCCTTCATTAGTTTTATTGCCTCCTCGACTGTGGAAGTGGAGGATGAGCAAATTCTTCAGTTGAAATCTAGTCGAAGTGTTCTCGTCATCTATCCGTCGCGGCTCGACGGAAAGTAAGCAGGGTTCTGTTCTTGTCATTAACGAAACAGAAGTGTTCAATATCCTGTGTACGTTCGGTTCGGCTTTTGGCAAGTCAATACAGACCTCTCCCGCCATGTAGTTTATCGTAAAAATTTTTGTGATGGTTCGCACGGGTGACAGCGGTCGCTTTCTTTACTTCCCGGCTTGCATTCTTATAAATTTGCTTGGCCAGCGTGTTATCGTCGAGAAATTTGTGGTAGAGGCGTTTCTTTTCACGGACCTTCATTTCAACATTATCACTCCAAAGCCAAGTATCTCGGTTGAAGTACCGCTTACCTGGCTCGGTGACCTCGAGAGTTGCAGAGGCAGCTTTGTGGATCGCGTCTTTCATTTGGTTCGAGTAAATGAGATCATTTCTTCTTTCTTCTCACAAAATCGACACCATTTAGTGCGCGGATCAGTGCATTCCTCACGCTGTTTTATCGGTGGCTTAATTCACAGAACGCCAATCAACTAGCGATGTTGATGTGCAATGGTCTCATAGAGAACGGCTTTGCAATCAGTGCCGGTGTAAAAATTTTGGCGTCTTATGAGAATATATTCGATTTACGTTTTACTGTTCCCACTTTAAAATGTACGAAGATGAGACAATTGTTTGATGAACCATGTATTCATTGGTATAAGGTCATGGGAGCCCGCAAAATCGATTAAACGGTCGCCACCCTTATTGGGCGAGGAATTCTCTCTCACGGTTCTCCATTCGGACCTAGCTAACAATGCAAAATTGTTCTTCGTTAATTGCTAAATTTGAGATATACATATGTACAAACATATCAAAAACATAAATATTATTCTGAGTGAAATTATGCGGTGTTTCCAACGATTAATTAATTGAAATAATAAAAACTTGTTGTTTCTTTTTCGTTGGTGTGCATATTTATTCTTGCAGATACCGATATTTCGGGAACAATTACATGTTGTTAGCACTGATGAAGGGAACAAGTGGTTCCCGAAATATTGGTATTTGCAAGAATAAATATCCACACCAACGAAAAAGAAACAACAAGTTCCCTTCATCAGTGCTAAAAACTTGTTAGCACTGATGAAGGGAACAAGTGGTTCCCGAAATATCGGTATTTGCAATCGGTATTGCAATCGGTATTGCACACCAACGAAAAAGAAATAACAAGTTTTTATTATTTCAATAAATATTATGCTAATTGTAAATAAATCAACGTTGCCCATACAAATTCAGTTAAAAAAGCAAAACTAAAATGTCCCAATAGACCCCAACGTTCACTTCATATGATAATGACGTCGTACACGTCTTAGAGTGTAATAAATTTTCGTGAAATGCTAAATTTTGACCTTCTATAACTTTGTTAATAGTAGTAGGATTCTCAAAGCTTTTGCCTTATATTATTCCTTATACACATGCCAAATCTTGTACTTCCTGGTGAAATTAAGGGGTTTTTCCCAATTTCCAAAATATTGTAATATGCTATCATTAACTTTATTTGAGCAGATAGCGGAATGGGATGTATTTAGAGACCTAGATTTCGTATAGATGCATCATTGTGATTTTTTCAGACTTTTAGGCAGAGAGAACGAGACCTGTTTCAGTTTTTCGGGCACACATTTTGAGCCCTCACTCCCCTGTATTCCACTAATAAGATCAATTTCGAGAAGTACTGATTAAGCTTAAGCTGAGTGAAATCAGGGCAATAACCTCGGGCGAGCGCAATGCTGACCACATTGTCTTCTATAGGGTATCCTGTAGTGTACCGTTACGGTCTTGAATGAAGTGCACTTCCACAAGTACTGTGGACATTTGGAAGAATCCTACCTGTCAGCGCAATTGGTTCTCTGAGGTGGCGGCAAGGAAGACGGGAACCTCCACGTGGGCCACCGGGAAACGCTGTACCCACTTTTTACGCTTACTGGCCGTGATGCAATAGGGAAATGTTCCAAGACTCAATAAGGGTCATCAAACCCTAGTCTGCAAGGGGTCTCATCTGAAGTGACTTCGATAACGAAACCTTACCAAGGTTACTGGTTCCATGGCAACCAGGATAGCTCTCTGAATTTACATGAATCAGGAGAATTCTTAGTTCATGTACTTTGAGCCCGGTTGTGGCGGTTGGCCCCCCAGTGGGAGTTCCACGTGGGTTGTGTTTACGTCCAAACGAACAAAGAGATTTTCGTTTCAATTCGGCTGCCCTACTCCTTAGTTCGGTAGAGATTGGGTAGACCTTGCATCCACCAGTATCGAAAGCTGTAGAGTACATTACAATTATCCTGCCACCACTTTTATAATGATAGTAACGTTTGCACCAAATTTTCCGCTATGATGTTTGTAGCAGCAAAATTTAACATTTCTGGAACGAGCTTAAAATGGTAAATTCTCATATTAAAGTAATATACTACTATTAACTTCACTTGATTTGTAGATGATTATGGTATCATTATAAGGTTGTGCTTTTAACAAATTGTTTTCCTATTTCCTAACCAGCGTTAACATTAATTAATGATTAATTAATGAAAGAACCTATCATTTCCTGCATGCAAAGTGGTTCATATTTCCAATATTTCCAGCAACCCGTTCCCTTATTTATTTTCCAATAATTTTTCTCTAGCATCCGGAAATGACGTTCCAAACGACGGTTTCATGAAAGGACGAGTAAGTCGCCATATTTTATATAGGTGATGATTATAAAGGCGTCCGAGTTGCGTCAATTAGGTTACAACTTGATGAGGGAGCTAAAAGTTAACAAAAACTAGAACTTGAGTTGAATCCGTGAAAAGCAAATACGACATCACGTTTGATATTACGGGGAAAATTAATATATATTTCAAACATTAAAAGAAGACAATGATGTTGGAGATCCTGAAGAAGATTTAGATTTAGAAAATTATCTAAATGTTTCTCGCTGTGACAAGGGGTAAATTAAAAAACTGACCGACAAAGGCTAGTCCCCACTTTTGATTATCTCGTCATTGACACATGGATTATACAAAAACTCTAGCTAGATTTTAGTTCTCACTTACATGACTTCGATAGATTTAGGAAAAGCTTTTAAAAGAATTAGCGAAAAGGAAAGAAAATTCCGGCAAACGTCGCACCTATTAACAACAATTTATGATGCTCGCTGACGAAAATAGATTCTGCTTTAGTCAGATGAGTCCTCGTAATTATAATTGATACAATAATATTGTACGGAATAATTTATCTAATTACATACAAATAATGAGACGATTTTTGCTTTTCCGCTAGAATTTTTTTTATTAACCTATATTTAATGGATAGAAACACCGCAAGATTACACTTAGATATACTTAGCAAGGTGTGTGTGTTTGAGGTTGGGGAGAGGCAAAGCCTCTGAGCACTCAGACCTTAGTTGTCCATTCTACTCGATTCTCCCGTCCCGGAATATCCCGGATTTGTTTATATATCGCAGGATTTCCGTTAGTGGATATGATGCTACCTGCTGCAGTTGGAGCACATCAGCATAAAAAATCTTATGTTTGATGCATTCATAGGCGGGCCACTTACGTAGAACATGTTCCGTGGATTCCGCTTCCTCATTACAGGATGGATACGTATTATCTTGGATAATTCCTATTCTGAACATATGCTCAGCTAGTGAATTATGGCCTGTCCGAATGCCCACAATACTTCTGCAAGTCTTCCTGCTTTTTAACAGGATAAACTTTGCAGCATGCTTATTTGATTCTGACAAAGTTTAGTCTGGTAGCATTAACGCTTCGCCACCTGTGGGGAAACTTGTTCCCAGTTTTTGATAGCCAATGCTAATACTGACACCCCAATTGTTGGTTCCGGTCCAAGCATTGCTAAGGCATCCGAGATTTCATTTCCTTCTACACCACAATGACCAGGTACCCAGAGTAATTCCACCGTATTGATTTTAGAAACATAGTTCAATCGGCGTCTACGTTCCTGAACGATTTTTGAAGCGATCAAAGTACTACTCAACGCCCTCAATGCATGTTGACTATCGCTACAGATTGCGATGCGCCTACAATTCAACCGCTCGTGAAGCATCCAGGTTTTTTCCCTTAGGATCGCATAGCCTTCAGCCTAAAGCCCACATAAGAAAAAGCCCACTTCTCGTTTTTATTCAAGAGGTAGACTCCTGCTTCAGAACCATTTTCTGTTTTAGAGCCATCGGTGTAGAAGACGTCAGTATATCCTGGCGCGAATTCTTTTGGTTCGTCCCAGTTTTCTCTTCGTTTCAAGATAACATCATATCTTCTACCAAATAGATGTATGGGGATCTGAGAATCAGAAGGCATTGCGAAAACTAGATTCAATTCTCCCAATGACTCTTCCAATGCTCTGTGCCCCCACGTTCTTGTTTTCCCATAGATCTAATCGAATTAGTCTATGAGGTGTTCTCATTGCAGTGCTCTGAAAATCCAGTACTCTGCAAATTGAGTAATGCCTTCAGAGCTTCGCCGAATGTGATGCTCATGGCACCGATGATACAGTGTGGCTAGTTTACAGCGAAAACTCTTTTGTTTCGCCTTAATCCACTACACTACGGACGCATAAGCGAACATCGGCTAATGATAGCAACATATATCCACATTATTACCTGAGGCCTAAGTCCCCATGTTAAGGTAAAGGTCCGTCTGCACAGCCCATACGATATGAGAGCTCGTTTCACAGGACTTTCCACGTTGGTAAGCATGTTGGTTTTCATTTAGTGCGCGAATGTGAGGCTCAATCAGTCTCTCCAGACATTTCAGCGAAAACAATGTTAACCTGGTTTGCCTGAAGTTCTTTGGCTTTGAGTAGTCATCGTTCCCAGGCTTTGCTATGAAGACTACCTTCACCTTCTGCCAAAAGGAAGGCAGGTAGCCCGGAGCAAGACATTGTCGAGAAAGATTTCTTAGAAGTTGCTCTAAGTTCTTTACACCTTCCTTTAGCATCACTGGGTAGATGCCATCCACTCCAGCTGCTTTGAAATGTTTAAATGATAGTACAGCATCTCTCGCCTTTTTATTGGTAACAACCGCTCTCGCAATGTCCCAATTCCCTTAGCAACAACTTCGTATTGAAGGGTTTGCAGAAACCGCCAATTCACTTCTTCCCATTTCTGATCCCAGTACTCCCGGGTGGTGTACTTCCAAGAAAGTCTATATAGATTCAACTCTGGAGTTCGTGCAAGTACCATCCGGTTTTCAAAGAAAATTCAACTTCACCGACTCTCTCTCACTCTGCACAGCCTGGAAGTCTCCCTTTCACCTTCCAGTTCCTCACAGTATGCTCTGAAAGAGTCTCGTTTCGAAAGTTTTACGACCCTCTTATATTCACTCTATGAGTTCCGCAAGTTTAACCAGTCTTCATCTTTATTGCTTTTGCAAGCATGATTTAGAAGTTATATGGTTGATTTCCTGAGTCTTTGCAGTTCCGAGTTCAACCATGGAACCGTTTTACCACGTTGGCCTCGGGAAATAGGACAAGCCTCTTCAAAGCACTCTAAAAGTGTGCGATTCAGAGTTTTCAATTGATCGTCTATCGCCAAAGGAGCCCTTAGTCGGCAAGGGAGCTCAACTTTGTCACCAAGAAATTCATTGAACTTTGTCCAATCCGTTTTCCTAGGATTCCGTCTTGGTATTGCAGGCTGCTCGCCGTTATTTCAATTACTTCACTTCTTTTTGACCCCCCGAACGTAGGGGCGTACCCTACGTTTGCTGGGATAAAGTCAAACAGCTTTTCTCCTCTAGGATTGCATTTGCTACTGCCTCAACAAATATGCTAAGCGTTCGTTTCACAACCTATTAAAAGTTCAAGGCCACTTGATTCTGATATACTACCAGATTCCTTAGTTCTTGCTTCGGCAGAGGATACAAAAATCATAGGGTAAGTGAGCAGAGGCAACTATGACGTTTCTCCACTTACCATTAACCTGGTACTGTAAGTTGACCACAACAAGTTCTTGGGAACAGAATTGTCTCAGCATGGTTGCCTCTAACAATTTTGACATCAGAAAGCAAGCCCTCAGTCTGGAGGATCTTTCATCGAAGAAGATCGTAGTTCCCTCTACTGATCCAATACCACAGATTCTGTTAAAATCAACCCACGGCTCCTGAAACAAAAATATATAAGGACAGTCCTGCAACTTTGCTTTAACGCCAATAGATAGCAAGAGGCTTTGGCATGCTGCAGGTTGATTTGACTAGCTCTTATGTTTACAAGTGTAGTCTAATATGAAAACCGCCGCTAACTGAAAGGTCTGCAACTTGTCCACACCTTCCGCCGAAAATTCTGCTCTATGTCCTCATTCCCAAGAAACATGGCCTTCTTTCGCAGTGCCTTCCCTCCCAGGTTCACGAGTCCGAGCTGCATGGATCTGTTTTCACATTCCGGCGTTAGACCAGTTGCATCCACATTACCAGCTTCCCTTTCTTCCGTTTTTCCGAGTACAGACGGAGGAGAAAGTCCTGGCAGGCAAGCCTGTAGTCCCTTTTCCTTTGCGGCTAAAATTTCCTTCAGCCGAGCCCTCCTCTACCCTATTTTAGAACAGTTAAGCAACAGTGTCACCGAGCCACGATTCGAAGTCTGTAACTTCTTACAACTTGGAGACTTACAGTCCTTTGTTTCCAACTTCATGTGTTTTTGGGCGGCCTTAGTGAAGTACCACAAGCTCCCCCACAACGACGAGATGGTATCGAAGAGGGAGACGAAGCCGCTGAGTTAGCCTATTGGAAGGGGATCACTCAAGCTTGCCTCAATACTCCTCCACAAGCCCATTGAAACATTTCGACAATGCAGCTTTATACGTTAAGTACCGATGGCTGAGAATTGATTGCTTCGTCACTCTTGGTCACACCCTCATCCCAATCGTTCACATATTGCCCGAAACGACCAAACAAACTCAATCTAAACTATAAAAAATCGGGAAACCGAAAGCTGGACCCTTCAGGTATGAAAGGTTTTGTGTATTTCTTTTATTAAGCCATTTGAGTGTGCATTTGTTCCATTAATAGTATATGTAGTTATATATGCGTATATTATGTGAGAATATCCACGCGTAATATTGACATTAAAAGCCTTGAATTTGCACAGAAGTGACAATTTTGACCTATTCTAATTTTGTTAGTAATAGTGCGATTTCCCATAAACTTGGTAAGATTATGCTCCATGTTATAGCCCATATTGCTGCAATTTCGTGGTTCTGGGATGAGGGGGTGTTGCAACCTATTATTAAAAATTATAGTTATATGCAATTATGAACTTTATTTGAACAGATGTGGACATGGAGGGCATTTAGGAGCCTAGAGGCAACCTCTTGATTTTTTTCAGATTTTTTTGCTTTGGTAGTTTGGGAGAGGAAATTTCGACACCGCGCACTCCCCACTTTTCCAACAAATGTCAAAAGTAAGACCGGCTTCGGAAAGTACTAACCAAGACCTTCCATTTGGTACTCGTGGGGTATTATATTTGGTGAAAAAAAATGTCATCCCTCTTTTGCATATATGGGGACCTCCCTTAAGTTTGACGTAGGAGGATGCAACTCACTATATGCCTGAGCGTTCACAGTTCCCACCTTTCCACCAAATTTGGTGTCAATCGCTATAAACGTCTCCTAGAAAAATCCGTGTGACAGACAGACTGACAGTAAAGCGATTTTAATAGGAGTTTGTTTTACACAAAACGTTAAAAACGTACACTTTATTTTTCTACGATGAAGTATAGAAAGTACATTTTGTCACAGAAACGACAAAAGAGGCAAACCACCCCCACGCATAATTTACTAAACTCAGCTGCTAAAAAATGATTAAAATTTCTTGGTCAGTTAGCAATTAGGAGTCATATGATAATGGAGCTAATCGAACGTGAAAACTCCCATTTCAAAATGGAGATAATTACAAGATTCTGAGTTCTGGTTTCCATTCGGTAAACCATTTTGTCGTGCATTGTGAACCAGCTTCCTTTATGTTCCTCTCAGCACTTGAATTCGCTAAGGCTTCATTTCGTAGGTGCAGACTGCTGCCCTCCCGTGGCTCGCCCACGGCTGATATATAGTATTGCAAAAATTTCATACCAACCATATATGTTTCGCCTTGTACGGCATTCACTACGGTGGCGGATGGATGCATATCGTTAGACGACTTTTTGGGATTATACAGAGGTGGTATTCGCATTTCACGTGTTGGAGTACCATGAATGGAAATGCACTTTACAACTCTTTTAGCCGAGTACCGCACCACGGGCCAATTTATGTAAAACAAAGTGCTTTTCATGCAAATAGTTTTTCGAATGCGATATTGCATTGTAACCGCGGCCGGTGGCGACGGTATTGTTACTTTTTTTCGTTCGTCCTCCACCTTTCCTTCTCGCATTTTACCGAATGCTTTTAACAGTTTTTTTTTTGCTCCTGTGGCATACCTCTTGCTCAAGATATTGTAAGAGATTCCATCAGCAACCACTGCATTCGGCGGCTATAGAAGTTGCTGCAAAGAAACCTTGTTAAGGCGCTCAAGTGATCATAAAATAGAGCAATCTACATAATAATTGCAACCGTAGAGCACTCCATTCGCGGGTACGGTTGCAAGGAAGGTGCATACATGCAACCAAAAGTTCTTCTGGTGCAATGAAAACGGTAAATTTCTATTGCCATGTTCGAGCTGAAATTGGAAAATTGTTGGAATATAATCAGAAACAGCTAAGTAGGAGTTTAATCAAGAATTTCAAATAAAGATATTTAAGTATGAATGCACGAAGCAAATACGACTATATACAAATATGCATTGCATGCTTATTTTTAGCTACAAAATTCGCATTGGGTAATCTATTATAAAAACGTATACGTTTGAAATTTCTTTTCAATAAGGTAAATCTGCGATAGCAAAGGTTCATTGATTGGTAAGGCATTCTCTCTACACACTAAATTAAAGTTCGTTCCCATGCTGAACATTCAGATGTGCGGTATCTTTGTGGATTCTGAGCTGAGTATTACGAAATATTTTATTTTTTGCCTTTTCTACCTATCTAATTGGCTAAATCATGTGGATAGCAACACGACGGATATTACTTTATGAATCGTCGAAGGGAAACGCAAATTTTAATTCTACCTACGAAAAGAAGTTAGGTTGCCTCATTCCAACTGTCTTTTGCCTGGATTAGTATAATGTAGCGGTTTTTTAAGGTTTAGTGGTTGGTCAGTTCGTTTTTCCGTTTTCCACAGACACTTTTCTCGGAAACCATTCCACCTACTGACAAAAAATTCTGTGGAAATGTTAGAATTGTGGACGCTCAGAGATACAGCAAATGGCATCATGTTATGTTGAGCTTGAAGGGAGATTTCCATATATGCAAAGAGAGAGGCGTTCCAAAAGAGTCATCTCAATGGTATGGACATCGGAACAGACTGTCAATAACAGGAAACAATTGACGTCGTTCCTAGGCATCAATAACAAGACAACAGTGAGATCGAGCATTACATACACCTCGTTGTGGCCCAGGATCAGTACTTAGTTATTAAATTTAATTTTAACTCGATTTTATTAAAACACTACACATTCAATGAATACTTTAATTTGGATAGTCGATGAATTTTTTGTTTAACACGAAAAAGTTGTTGTAGACGCCGGTGGTCAAGACAAGAGAAACCGGCTTATTTCCATGCGGTCTTTTCCTGTCCCAACCAACGGCACTTTCTCATCGCTAGTCCTCCACTCCCGTGGCGAGTTCTAAAAAAGTGGAGAGTTCCGCGCCATCTATTCGAAATAAATTTCGAATGCTGCGAATCCTTCCGCACCACACACTTAAAGAATTTAAAATAAAGGCTGTCCCAACAAGGAGACATGCGCAACTTAAAACTCGACTTAGGAGCGTAAAGGACCCAAAATCCAAGGAGGAAGAGAGCAGGATCTATAAGATCGCCTGCCCGGAATGCACCAGTATATATAGGGCAGACTAAGCGGTTGATACTATTCGAGGAACATACCAAAGAAGCGGAACTAGCGGCGAAAAACCCACTACAGCATGTTGAGTCTGAAGTCGAAAAACACATAGTAAATAGCGGCCATCATATTTCATAGGACAACGTGGATATTATATAAAAAATAAATAAAATCCACAAACTAGACACCACAGAAAATCTGGAAATATTTAAACAGAGTAATGCCAGGTTATTGAATACTGATATGGGCAATCCATCATCTAGCTTATTCCAGGTATTTAGTGTAAGTAATTAAGGGAGTATTAGAATTCTAGAAAGATTAAATTAATACTAGTTATCACGTTAATTAGTTTAATAGGTAAGGGTTTATAGAGTCAAGTGAAATAAATTATTACAAAACCAGAACTGAAGAAGGGCACATATTGTGTCTGAAACACGTGTCTGCTATAGATCTTGAGCTGGAAATTATTCAAAACGAGAGGTAGTGCACCAGCACCAAAAACAGAAACATGCACACACAGTAGCGCAAATATATGGTTGCCATTCACTCGTTGGTAGGGTATAGCGCATCAACCACAAATACGCGCCACCGCTCGTGGTTGCCTGAAATGCGCTTAACCTTCCCTCCCCCAGACTTTCCGAGACGCTCGCACTTCTCCTCAATTGCTTTGCGCCAAATGCCCTTAGGGCAACCCCTCGTCGGCCATTCTGAGGGAATCCATTCCACTATACGGTGTAGCAAGCAATGCAATTGTCGCACCTTCTTAATGTGTGACCTGTCCACTGCCACTTCCTTCTTCCACAGTGTGAACGAATGCCGGGCCTGTGAGCTGACCAAGATCTTTGCTTGAAATGGTGTCAAGTCAGCATACTTCGATAATACGACACTTTTGAGTGACACAGAAACTAACACAGAAAAACACTAGCACAGAACAGTCTCAATTTGGTCTTGGTGTTGAGATAACTCCTTTTTCAGATTTTAGATAGGGCAGCGAAAGTGGATCTAATGCGTCAGACAATATCCAGTTCGATGTTACCCTTGGCAGAAACCACTCTTCCTAGATATACAAATTGGCGGATGCCTTCGATGTTCTTCCCATTAATGCAAATAGGGAGAGTTCGATGACCGTTCAAACTGACAACCTATAATAAGTTTTGTTTGAAACAATAAAAACTTGTTTTTCCTATTCGCGTCTTGTTAGCACTGATGAAGGAAATAAGTGGTTCCCGGAATATCAGTATTCACAAAATAAAAATCAACACTAGCGAATAGGAAAAACAAGTTTCTATTATTTCAAATAATTAATAGGGCGGGTCAATAGATTGCGGCTGCCGGGTCAGTTAATTCGTATGGGATTATAATCCAGCTAGCAAAATTGGGATGGCTGGCGTGCCTTATTAGACCCGATACTGGTTATTGCACCGCTGATGATGGTAAAATATCTGGCTTAAATTATCATAAGGAAGAATTTGCACAAGTGAATGATGTATGGAGTCTACCGATGTTGTCTATCCGTGTCGCGTTCATTCCAAGAGACTCCCAAGGGACTCTGTGAACACACATCGGCCAATACATTCACAATTCTCAAAAAGTGTCTTGCAACTACAATTTTTTACAAATGTAAGTTATATAAAATTGTTACAAGGACAACAACGAAATTGCCCTAACATTTTTCTAGATAAGTAATCATTGGGATGGTATAAACTAATTGTGTAAGAGTGGAGTTAAATTTGAAATGCCTGAATCGAACTTGTAATTATTTAAAAAAATTCTCTCTTTTACCGAGTAAGTCTCCGTTCAGTCAAATAAAATAAAAGCGATTTTCCAAAACTCGATCGAAGGAAAATGTTTATAAACAGCAACTTAACATAACTACCCATATTTGACCCACTTTAATCAAAAATTTTGAAACCGAAAATAATCAGGCGCCAGAATTCGAAAAAGATGCACGTTGAATAGGCGGCGCCTCAATAATAACTGAGACAGAAAATGTTATTAGAAGATACAATCACACCCTTCTACGATTGCGGTGTCCGACTTACCCGGTTGTGCAAATTTTATTGCATATCCTTTAAGTAGATTATCTAAAGAATAATTTCACCAAATTTCTTTAACAATCGTGGCATTAAGTAAGAAGTCATAGCTATTTACTACGCATTACCTCGCTGCTTCAGCGTAGTTGTGCATAGACTTTTGAACCGTAATAACTTGTAGTTGCAACCGCAAAAGAAGCTAGAATGGATTGCTGGTAACATCGAATCGATGTTTTGGAGTCTACAAAAGGAGTTCTATGTGACAAGATGTAAATAAATAAGTTATTAAAACCAAAAACACAAACTTGAAACTTTAAACGCGATTATCCCAGAATCGTGCTTTTGAAAAAGTGCCTTTGCGGTGGGCACGATGACTAAAAACTACCAGTTCAATCAACGCCAAATTTTTAATTTAATTTCATAGCTAGTCACTGAACGAAGGATTTTCAATTCTTTTAAAGAAAACTTCTTTTGAAATAAAATAAAATTGAAAATTTGAAAATAAAAAAAAGTAGATATTTTGGTAAAATCGCCCTCCTTTTTTTAATAGTCGTATTTTGACAAATTCTTTGTTCAGTGGCTAAACAATACGATGACTGCTGACGGCTTTTTAATAAAGATTTACTAAATTTTTGAAAAAAATAGAGAAAACGCCGTCATATCGAATGTTTATAACCCCATAATAATATGAGAAATGGCGAATCATCAAGGACCTGATTCATCTTCTTAAATTGGCTATCAAAATGGCGAGTGAAATGCATTCTGACGGACCTGACCCCTGTTCTAGAGAGTTTAATTTATCTGACAATTGTCAATTCTGATAATCATTTGAACATCCTCCAATTATTGTGTTCATTACAGGTAGTACCGACGTTGGACATAATAAAACGGCATAAAACAAATTTATTTTATATTCATCTTATGAAATCTGACCCGAAAGTGTAATGGCAGGACCGACACGACCTTTTTGTTAAAAAGTGACTTCATACCAATTAGATTTGAATATGGGTTTAAACCTAAATGCAAGTTTTAAGCACACACTAGCGCAAATGATATCAAATTTAGTTGAGACCCCCATTGTGAATATTCTAGGGTGAAAAAAAAATGTTTTGCCCCAGCTGAAAACAACACCACCAATTGAGCTTTATGTATCCTCAGCTGGTACTGAGCAGAGGATTTTATTTCATCTTACGCAACGGTTCATGGAACAGAACAGAAATCGATCCCAACAGGAGGAATCATTATCATCAACAGCGCAACAACCGGTATCCGGTCTAGGCCTGCCTTAATAAAGAATTCCAGACAGCCGAGGTTAAGCAATTCGAAATCCCTAAAAGCTGTCCGGCGTCCTGACTTACGCCATCGCTCTATCTCAGGCAGGGTATGCCTCGTCTTCTTCTCTCTCCCTTATAGAATTTTCTGGTGGGATCATCCTCATCCTTACGGATTAAGCGACCCGCCCCCCGTAACCTCTTGAGCTGGATTTTACCCACAGCCTCATGATCAGGGCATCGCTCATAAATTTCGTGGTTATGTAGGATACGGAATCGTCCATCCTCATGTAGGGAGCCAGAAATTCTTCGGAGGATTCTCCTTTCGAACGCGGCCAATAGTTCGCAATTTCTCTTGCTAACAACCCAAGAGTAAAATAGTTTTTGTAACCTGAAGTAGGCTCTGTTGGCAGCCAGTAACCGTACGCGCATTTCCTCTTCATAGTTGTTATCCGTTATGATTTTCGACACTAGATAGGAGAAATTTTCAACGATCTCAAAGTTGTAGTCTCCTATCTTCATTATTTTCGTTTGACCAGCGCAAATTGATGTTGTTCGTTCTTTCGGTTTTGGCATTGACGTTGCCGCCACGGACTTCGTCTTGCCTTCATTAATGTGCAGCCCCCCCCCCCCCCCCCCCAAAGATGGTGCAGCTGATAGCCAAATTCCAACAGTTTTTCCATCGCTTTCCGCAAGGAGAAAATCCGATCTGTTACTGATTTGCCTGGAGTGAAGCCTCTTTGGTATGGGCCAATGATGTTTTGGGTGCATGGGGCTATCTGGTCTAGCAAGATAGCGGAGAATTTCTTATAGGTGGTACTCAGCAACGTTATTCCTCTATAATTGTTGCAATGTGTGATATCTCGCTTTTTATGTATGAGACAGATAATGTCCCGCACCTTGAGCACAAGTTGATGAACCACTTGTTATAATTGGTCGTCTCCATATTTAATCAATTCGGCTGTAATTCCATCGGCTCCTGGCGACTTACGACTTGTAAGCCGATGAATTGCACGGAGTGTTTCTTCTATACTTGGTGGTGGCCGTCGTCTGCAGTTGGCGGGACCTCCAATTGGTAGATATTCTGGCTGTTCAGTAGTCCATCAAAGTACTCAACCCATCGCTCCAATATGCCCATTCTGTCGGAAATCAGATTTCTCTTTTCGTCTCGGCAGGATGAAGTAGTGTAAGGCTTCATCCTGCTGACTTGTTGGTAAATCTTCCACGCCTGGTGGGGTTGCTCCCTGTACTTTTCGAGTTCATAGACCTGTTGGTTCTCCCAGGATTCCTTTTTCCGTCTGTGAAGTCGCTTCTCCGCTCGCCGGAGTTCGTGGTAAGTCTCCGCGCGTGCCGGCGGCTTTTGAGAATGTAGGATTACTCGGTATGCAGCATTCTTCCGTTTAGTTGCTAGCTTACATTCATCGTCAAACCAGCCGTTCCAACTCCTTTTGGAGCTGGGGCCAAGTATGTTTGTGGCCGTATCAATAATAAATTTCTTCGGGGGATTGTGAAGATCATTTGTTGATGCTTCATCTCCAGGATATGACTGCGGTTATTGCGGCATCCATTTCACTCTTATAGGTGTTATGGAAGGCTGTGTTGGGGATGGCTTCAGTGTTAACTCTCACATGATTATCAGAGCCGCTTCTGGGTGGTATTATTATTCGAGCTCGGAGCACCATGCCAACGAGATAGTGATCTGAGTCTATATTGGCCCCCCTGTATGTTCTGACATTCATCCAAGCTGAGAGGTGGCGGCGTTCGATCAGCACATGGTCAATTTGGTTGAAAGTGGTCTCCATCTAGAGAGGCCAATGTATGTTTGTGGCCCGCTTTACGCGCAAACCAGGTACTTCCAACAACAATTTCGGGTGACACTGCTAATTGAATAATCCGCAGTCCGTTATCATTTGTATTTTGTTTTAAGCTATGGGAACCAACGTATCACCTGAATGCGGGCTCTGTCTCTACTTGGCTGTTGAAATCCACAAGTATGATTTTGATATCATACATGGGACAGACTTCCTCGTAGAAGGTATCCTTCTCCGACTCTGCAGTCTCCTCTGTAGGGGCGTGAACATTAAAGAGGCTAATATTTGTAAATTTACCTCGCAAGCGCAGAGTGCATAACCTTTCACTTAAGTTTTCAAAGCCGATAACAGCAGATTTCAATTTTTTGGCTGACTAAGAAGCCTACTCCGAGTACATAGTTTACTGAATGGCCAGTATAATATATGGTGTAGTGACTCTTGTCAAGGAAACCGGTTCCTGTCCAACGCACCTCCTGTAACGCTGTTACATCAGCCCTCTATTGGAACTATGGAAGAAAATTGTTACATTTCGGGAATCTAATATCAAGTGAATCTCAGAAGGAAGAAATCAGGCAAATCGTCTTCTTCATAAAGTCATTAATCATTTTAGTTGATAGAAATGTATTTCGAATTAAAATATATCTCAGACCCGTAAATAAATCATAATGCACGAAACGAAAAACAAACATTCATGTAGATGGCAATAATTTTAATATTAAACTTCCAGATTTTATTTGATAACCAATCATCAAATCAAGGAAGCTGGCAGACTAGTGGTGCTTCTTAAAAAAGTCTAGAAATTATAAGCTGTATCATAGTCTCCAGAATACCACAAAAAACATTTATGTAAAAAAAGGGAGAGAAAGCAAGATTTTTCATGTATATTTAAGAACTGTTTAGGATTTTACCTTATTTCTCCATATTTTAGCGGCTTTTTGAGTACAAAAACAAGTCAGGACGCTGGACGCTCCAGGTATGAAAGGTTTCGTGTATTTCTTTTATAAAAACATTTCAGTGTGCATTTGTCCCATTAGTACGTAGCACATTATATATGATGATGTGAAAATATTCACTTTCAAGTGATATTAACATTCAATGTCTTGAATTTGCAAAGAAAGGAACGACTTTGACTTGTTGTAACTTTGTTAATAATATTGCAATTTCCACCAAACTTGGTAGGATCATGCTCTATGTTATAGCCTACATTGTTATTTCGTGGTTCTATAATTAACTTAAAGGGGGTTTTGCAGTCAGTTACCAAAAATTATAGTAATCTTCTTTTTCTTCAGCCTTTGTGTCCCGTTCACAAATGGGGTCGGCCCGTCGTGATTGGTTTCGCCATTTGGCCCTACCAAATGCCTGATCTGGGTGCAATCTTGAGGCTTTTAAATCCTCATCCAGCGTAGCAAGCCACGTTGTTTCAGCCTGCCTTTTGTTCGTTTACCATCGACTTTGATGTTCAGACCAATTTTGGCAAGTGAATTCTCGTTAGCACGAATTGCGTGACCATACCATCGAAGACGCGTCACCCGCAATTTTTCCAGAATCGGTGCGACCCCATAACGATCGCGGATATCATCATTTGGGGTTGCAGTATGGGCGTCGACGATAAAAATCGGAGAAAATCGTAGACAGCTTCAAGCTGCATATCGATTAAGTGCTCTCCGAACATATTGTGCCTACGAAGCAAGATCTTATGATGCGGCATGCGCGATCGCGGGGATGATCACGGTAGATATTCTAACCAATGAGGCAAATCATCTGTACGAGAATCAGGAAGCGAGCTTAAACAGGCAAACTGAGCCTTTGCGGTCATTGGCTGCATGGGAAACAGCATGGGACAGGTGGAGAATGGCCGTTGGACGCACAGGCTTATCCCAGACATAAGTATGTGGTCTATGCGGAACCATGGTGAGACGAGTTACGATCTGACTCAGTTCTAAACCGGACACGGTGGGTACAGGGATTACCTCTATAGGTTCGGTTTAGATGAATCGCCCGATTATCCCACGTGTGAAGGTGCAACCTAAAATGCAGAACATATTTTCTTCGGCTGCCCAAGACTTAAAAGCTGAAGGAAATAGCCTGTTTAGCCGTGGAAATTCTGATAAGGTACATGGTGCAATCAAATACAGCATGGTACGCGGTAGTTGCAATGGTGAAACGCCACGCAAAGCGGTAGCAGCTCGTTTAGAGTGAGCAGCTAAGAACTGAACAGCCCCTCGAAGCAATACCAGAACGGTGGTCTCGCGGAAAGTGTGTGGAGAAAATATGGGAGGTTTAGTTGGTACGAGTATGGCATGCGTGTCCTAGATTTCAGATGCGTATCCATGATGGATTTCTGCCAGTCAAAAAAAATGTTTCACACAAAACCTTAAAAAGATTCTCAGTGGTATTGGAATATTTTCTTTTGGAAAACGAATTTCAAGTTTACCTTTGTCATATTTCTTGGAAGGTTAAAATCCTTAGTCGACACAAATATATAGTCTCTTGATAGAAGAAAGTATGTACGTACAATGCTTATCAAATTGAACCCACGTTGGGCGCCATTTGGAAAAAATGCAATAAAATCTTGACAATTTAGTATTTTTATTGAGTCGATGTATTCGAATACGTCAAAAGTAAAATACTGACGTCCATTTACTAAAAAAGAATTGATTCAAGCTAAAAATGTAAATTTTATAAAAGCACCTCTTGAAATAAAAGAATTGGTGCAATTCCTCAGAATTTTAAAATTCAGAATACGAATGAGAACATATTTCAATTTTGGCGTTTGATTTCAAGGGAGAAGTTCCGAAATCTGTGCTATTAGTCTATATCAACACAAATTTTGGTTCCGATTAATCTTTTAGCAAAGACTGAGAGGAATTATATAATATATAGGAGTATATACGAATAAATCAAACATCCAATAAAAAGGTTAAAAAACTTGAAAGATTACTCGATCTAAGGGGAAATTTCGGTTAGGAAATTATAAATTTGAAAAAAAAGAAAGCACTTGAGGAACGGACTAAATTAGACAATGAATAATTGAATAGAACATGGTTTGATTCAATTAAATTATCAAAGTCGGTTGTTCTGTTTCTAGTAGGTCGCAAAGGTTGCATCTGTTAAAAGCCATTCAAACAATTAATTCTAAGTATTTCTGTTTTCATGGCTCGCCTTATAACTCTGTTTGCTTCATGAACATCATATTTTTGAATATTGAAAGCAAATAATGAGGTAAAATCTGCGGTTCGTAATCAAAACCACTTTGACATAGGAATAATATCAGCAAAGGAAAAAATAGATGTCATTCTAAACCCTGCAATGTACCGAAACTCTTCTGTAGAATCATTCCAATATTATGACGGTATGTGGATCGGATAGTGAAAAAATGTGCACACGAGAACCAAATTTCTCAAAAAAGTATGAAGTAACGTTAATCATGCAGCTTCAATGTTGAATGTCAGCGGAACACCAAACGTGGAATTCGTTCAAAATTAGTACAGTCCTCTCGAAGGAATCATAACAGATCGTCAAATTTTATCACTTGTTATGCAAAAACAATATCGGTAAAAATATGATATCATCCCAAAAGTTGGTTCTTGGTAATTTTACGGTTTGTTACCTCTTGAGCATGAATTCTTCCAAATATAAACTCCTCATTTCGAGAGAAAGTTCCAATTCCTAATTACAAAAAAATACAGTTACAACAGCTATTTCGAACTACAAAAACTGTTTCGCTCGAAACATCTCAGCATGTGGTCAAAGCTCTTACTGTTCAAGACAATGATCTTCCCAGTCCTCATGTATTCCTCAGACCCCAGGGTTCTTAGCAAGAAAAATTACGAACTCTTGGCTGCGTTCGAGAAAAGAATCCTTCAAAGAATTTTTGGCCCCGTACATGACGATGGACAATTCCGCAGCCTCTATAACAATCAAATCTATGAGCGATACCACGACCCCCAGGTTGTGGATAAAATCCGGCGTAACAGGTTGCTATGGACGGGTCACCTAATCCATATGGATGAGGATGATCCAGCCCGGAAAATCTATAAAGGAAATATCAATGGTAGAAAAAGATGACGAGGCATACTTTACCTCAAATGGAGCGACGGCCAAGGGATATCGAATTGGTGGACTTCGGCGCAAAGCTAGTCTGAGCCTGATGCAAATAATCGTTAACTTCTACCCTCATAAAATCTAAAGGACGACGAATTCCACTTCGAAATTTTCGCAGCGTATTCTAGAACAATTAAATTAAAGATCTATGTAATAAAAAAGTATCGATTCTGAAAACCTCATAAAGTGACTATTTCTTTTTAGGAATTAAGAAGTTCTAAGTCCGCATCCATTTAATGTCGGACCGGACCAACTCGAGAGCAACTTGCTCCCTCTCTTTATGGTGCATGGACTCCTCTTTTTGGGTTAGAACACAAAGTTCAAAAATAAAATGAAGGACGAAGACGGCTACGGTTTCTTACCATAAAGCTGCGCTGCGAGCCGCTTCGGTCACGCTGTTCCCTCTTAAACTGCCATGGTCTCCAACTAATCTGGGAGAAGATCATAGACATTCAACAATATACAGAGCAAAAATCTGTAAACAATTTGTCTACCTGAAACTTTGGAGTTACAGGCATTGTTGAATAGACTATTATAGGGCAAGCTAAAAGTTAGGAACAATATCTACTGCACCTACGAGGCTAAGGCATGTTTTGAAAATGTTTTGAAAATCCGACGTTCAATTAAGTGCAAGCTGCATTTGCGCTCGTTAGTGATGCTCCGCACTATGCAATTAGCGCTTCGCTGAAGCAGCCGACCAACGGCGAACTAGAGCCATTGGGTTGATATTCAAAGAAATTTGGCCCAAGAAACACTTCGCATTAAAGCGACGATGAAATGCAGGACATTGGAATGGTGAAACGCTTTCCTCGACCACCGAAGGTAGCCATTCGACACAACCAAACCGATCAAATCATTAAATCGCGATAATTTCATTCAAAAGCTCCTCCGATAGTTCCACCGGCTCCATCTACCACCTGTTAAACATCACGGGGGAAAAAAGATATCCATTTTCATGTCATGAAAAATTAACTTCAATGCCTTATGACAAGCCACTCAAGGTTATAAGCAGAGGAGACCTACGTCAACGACTGGAAAGGTAAACAGACCAGAGTGAAAATCGATTGGTTAAAACTCGCTGACATATTGACTGACTCGCAACCAAATGTTAAATTTGAGACGTTCGTTGATGCGTCGATCACAAGGAACGACAGTTGTGGAACGCCACTTCATCCAGGTTCCGCTAATGCGTGAAGCAATTTCATAATGCACTTCTCTATTGGCTCGGGTGAATATCCCGAGATATTTAAATTGCTTAGTTTTCGGCAAGTCACTGGTTGGTGCCTGTTTCATAGGGATTGCTGGATGAAAATGAATAAGTTGCTCGAGATCATTTTTGCTATGAGACGCCAGAAAAATATAATAAATATATATATGCTGGACGTTAGATGCTCCGTGTGACAATATTCATAACCAGCACAAAGAGGAGGAGTGTGAAGGGGCTTGCTTGATGAACACCGACAGAAGCATGAGGCGATTTCGATACATACGCCACACTTCCAAATTTACTTTTCGGATCGTGGTAGAACAATTGAACCAAGCGCGCAAGTTCTTTAGGTACTAGGTATTACCGTGGAGCATACTAGATGAGTTCGTATGGCATACGGTCAAACACTTTCTGCAGATCCAGAAATGTAATTTAAAGGGGGCGTTGTTTCTCATGGTATTTCTCCATGAATAATCGCACAGCTTCGTCAGCAATTCCTCAGTTCTTGACTAACCGGCTTGATTCACGATTATTTGTACGATTTCGAGAATTTAGTTTCCAAGAATTCTAAAGTCCACAACTGGATCGGGCGGTAATGTGAACATTCTACTGGACTACCTTCTTTTTTCCATATTAGAACTGTGATATTTTCTTACCTACCTATCTTCCCCAATAATGCGATTTAAGAATTCACTGAGTCATAGTGTTGAGTTCCCATTCTTCCTTTTTTCCGCGATTTCATTTGTTTTATTGCTTCCTCGATATCAGTCGCGGCGTTGACAAGATGAATTGCTCCTAATGTCGGCAATGCTTTTAGAAGTGGAGAATGAACATGTTCTTCCGTTGAAATCTGCTCGAAATATTCTCGTCATCTATCCGTCGCGGCTTGTCAAACTATAGTTTTTGTCATAAACGCAACCGGAGTGTTCGATATCCTGTGTGCGTTCTGTCGACTTTTGACAAGTCGATATAGATCTCCCTTGCCGTCCCGAGTATCCAGTTTATCGTACAGATCTTTTGTAATGGACCGGGTGATAGCGATCACTTTCTTTGTTTACCGGGTGACATTCTTATCAATTTGTCAATTGGCGAGCGTTTTATCGTTGAGAAACTTGTGTTAGAGGCGTTTCTTTTCACCGAACTTTATTTGAACATCGTCATTCCAAAGCTAGGTAACTCAGTTTATGAACAGCTTACCTGGCTTGATGACAGTGAAGAAGTGGTTTTTGGATCAGCTGATATAATGGTGACCTTCATTAGCCGGTCATCAAATCTTTCGAATAGTTAAAGGGCGTCACGGAAAGCCTCTGAGATGGCAATATCAACACCATATTGAGTATATGGGCCACCAAAACAGGGACTTTTATAAACATGTTTACCGCGTTCGCGTTCTATGTCGCAACTTTTGGCGCAAGGCTACGGGCGGTTGCGAGTTCTTTGGTCTTTCCAGTGAAGTGAAGCTTTTGAAATAGCAGCACCAACAGTAAGTGTTTGGATACCAAAATAGAAAAGTTAATAGCAATTTCCATCGTATTCGCGTTCTATATAGCAGCTTTTGACACCGCACCATCCAAAAATCGGGTTTCTTGTAGAGCGTATATATCAATGCAACTTTTGCGAACGCTTTTGCGAGTTCATCGGTCTTTTCAGTAAAGGTATTAATATTTAGCGTTTCGGAATATATTTGATTTGGTTGGGCTAATTTACTTTCGTCTTGATGCCGTCCATGAGTCAAAAGCACTTGCCCATTTCTCGACAGGACCGGGGCCTCTCCTGCCGCGCCGGCTGAGGTGAACGCCCTGGCATTTCTACGAGGCTCATTCTAACTCAATCCCAACATTTTATTTTTAACGGCATTGGATGCAATTGCTTGGTCGTCCTGTAGCAGGACTTGTCACCAAGAAAGATCAAAAGCATTGTGGAATAACTCGAACTATATTTATCTCTTCCCCTGATCAAAGCACTTTATTTTTGTTTTGCTGAGGATAATGCGAAGTACGCTGCCTCAAATCCTCCTCCTTTACCTGGAATATGGACCAGCGTGCGATATAAATAACATGACAGAGTTCCACCGAAATTTCAACCAATTATACATATAAGTAGAATGCGATGTCCCGTCCGACCATGTTTCGCTCTAGTAGTAATATTAGTTTCTTCGGAGTGCCTCTTATGCGAAAACCATTTCGAATGCACTCGACAGTTTTCTTAAAATCGATGAAAAGCAGATCCAGAATCTAAATCGCGCACACTATTCTGCAATGGTCCGCAGGGTGTTATTGTAATCGACGCGAACATATCCGAGGCGAAAAAGCTCCCTCCCTCCACTTCCAGTCGATTAAACTTTCGAGGATGTTCTTTGATGTGTTCCACGATTATTGTAGCCAGTTAGTTTTCCCATTCAAGACGAGTGTCTGTCAGAATCTTAACGAGGAGCTGTACTTTAGAAATTATCTCAAATTCCAAAATTTAAGAAAGAGTAAAAGTAGCAACTTTGTGGGAACTTCAGAGGTTAAACGGTAAAGT
Organism: Hermetia illucens; assembly: GCF_905115235.1. Taxonomy (NCBI): domain Eukaryota; kingdom Metazoa; phylum Arthropoda; class Insecta; order Diptera; family Stratiomyidae; genus Hermetia; species Hermetia illucens. The sequence continues at coordinate 53,803,499 of NC_051851.1, forward strand.
TCTCAGAAAAGATCGTCTAGGCCGGCGACTTAGTTTCGGTTAAGAACTTTGAAGGTAGGATAATTACACTTTTTCACTTTTTTTGGAGAAACAGCTTTTACCCGAATATTACTATGGTTAACCATGTCAACCACGTAGTGCAGTGTTTCTTCCAACTCTTCAGGTGCATTGAACGAGGATCCTACCGCTTACGTTCTTCATCGAAACATAGTGATATAAATTCTGTATTTACCGAAGCTGCCAGAGCTTCAAAACTGATTATAAAATCAAGAAAACACATTATATTCGTTGCCAGTCCTTCTTCAGTAATGAAAACATTTTATTAGTTTCGGTTTTATTGATCCTCTTTTTGGTGCGCCTATAAAATTTGTTTGCGAAAATGTAACCGGGAGTCAAAGTGAAATTTCTAGCACTCACTTCAAAATTCTGTTCCAAATCCACATTTTCCAACTCAGCTTGCTTATCTCATCTTACGGGACATAATTTTTCCTTCCTCTTAGCCGCTTTTTATCGATAGTCTTCTCCACCTTTTGCATTTGGTGGTAAATATTCATGAGGAAATAGAAAATCGAATTTACCATAAACCAAGTGGGGTTGCGGGTATCTAGAGAGTGGACAAAGTCATGACCCCATTCCTATATAATCAAACATTAATTAAATTTGATTAAATTAATATGCGTATCAGAAGATCGACATTTGGTTTGCGAAAGTCATACAACAGGGAATGAAAACAACCATTGCACACTATCAAAGAGATTAACCAATATATCCAATCATTTGATAAAAGTAGACACGTATGGCGGACGCACTTTGGTCGCTGAAGCCAATTTGGTAAAGGAATACATACACTTTCTGTGCTACTTGGAAGCCATATTTTTATCAACTCAGCCGCTGCTAGCCGAACTAAACGGAAAGAACCCCCAGTACGAACGAAGTGGCTATAATAAGGCCCTGGGCGTTCTTGAACAGAATTTTTCAGAATAACCACTTCCCTATGAATTTGCTTCCTGGTCCATACTACCTAGATATGACATACACTTGTATCTTATTTAAATTGTGTGCTCCGTGATATATATTCATAGCTGAGTTGGGAGCCATGTTTTTATAAATGTCGGTATATCGTAATGTGACACACTACTATGATACGTGTCTGAATCAGATTCTGAAGTACACAAAAGGGAGTTTCTATTGAAAACCCAAATATGCAAGCTAGTAGAAAAGTATAAGTGTTCAATAGATTTAATCAACTAAGCCAATAAAATCCTTCAAATATTAGGTTGTTGTAAATGAAATGGCCGATTTGGCTATCATTGAAGTTAGTTGCGATATTTCTGTATCAAATCACCACCAATTGACGCTGTTGGTGTCGGATAATGAAGTATAAATATTCCTACATTTAATCAAGGAGTCATTTCGGTTTTGACCATCATTGTGATAACAGTGAATAAAAAGGAAAAAAGGATGGAAAAAAGCCAAGAACGTATGCTTTTTCTGTATGAGTTCAAACTCGGTCATAAAGTAACGGTGTTGACCAGGAACATTAACAGCGCATTTGGAGCTGATACGGTGTGCAAACAAACCACACGACGATGGTTCGAAAAATTCCGGTCAGGTGACGCAAATCATCAAAGTGAGCTACGTCGACATCCAGGACCATCGATTGATAACGACGAGGTGCGTTTGCTAGTCGAATGCGACACACGTCAGTCTGTGAGAGACATTGCAGAGAAACTAGTCGTACACTATTCGACTGTTTCCCGGCACTTGCAACAACTTGGAAAGGTGGAAAAGCTCGACAAATGGGTTCCGCATGCCTTTACGGAAACATGGCGCTACGAATGGAAATTTTTAGTTCCTTACTCTCCCGCAACAGGAATAATCCCTTTTTGCACAGAATAGTGATATGTGATGAAAGTCCTGGGGGTTTAACGTGAGTACCGCCATGCAAGCACAGCGGTCCTGGTTTATACTGAGTGCAGGCTCAGCATTCATACCAGTGGATGCGAGGCCTATCTAACACCTCTGCCGCAACTAAGGGGTACGACGCCCGAGTTGTACAGCGCAACTCCACACTTGAGCTCCGAAGAGCTCTGCCCTCGATGTAGGCATAACCACAACGACCATGAAACTCCCACTAGGGGGCCAACCGCAAATAACCGGGCCAAAAACACATCCTCCAGGAATTCTCCTGGAGCATATGCTCTCAGAGGGCCATCCCGGTTCCCATGGTACCAGATAACCTCCGGTGAGGCTTCGTGGCCGAAGCCACTTCAGATGAGTCCCTTGCAGACTCGGGTCTGATCGCCCTCCTCGAGTACGTGCGGAGGGAACAGTGATATGTGATAAAAAGTGGATATTATACGGCAATTGTCGCCGATCAGCATACATGCTAGATGCTGATGAGCCACCGAAGCATATGCCGAAACCGAGCCTCTTTCCGAAGAAGGTAATGGTGACTGTTTGGTGGTCTACAGCTTAAGTTATCCACTATTCTTTTTTGGCACCTGGAGAAACGACAAATGCACAGAAATACTGTGCCCAACTCGAGGAAATGCACAAAAAATTGAGTATTCAACGGCCGAGATTGGTCAACAGAGATGGTGTAATACTCCTTCACGACAATACACGACCCCATATTTCCAGAACAACGGTTCAAAAGTTGAACGACTTTCGCCAACCGACTACCACTTTTTTTAAGCATTTGGATCATTTTGTGACGGAAAAACAATTCAGGAACGAAGAGGCGGTCAAAATTGCCTTCGCCGAATTTATCAACACTCGACAGTTGGACTTCAACGAAACTGGCATACATGCTCTTGAATGTCGCTGGGAGAAGTATTTTGAATCGACTGGCACCTATTTTGATTAAATAAATAGATTTTTGTAAGCTTTACAGTCGTTTCAAATTTCAATACCAAAACGGCCATTTCATTTGCAACACCCTAATAGGTTACCTTTTCAAATTAGAAACGGCGCTAAAAGAGATAAAAGCATCTGGAATAATAAAAACTTGTTGTTTCTTTTTCGTTGGTGTGAATATTTATTCTTGCAAATTACGATATTTCGGGAACCACTTGTTAGGGAACAAGTTCGAAAAAAGCCCCTTGTAATGCAGCAGGCATTATCTATATGGGTAGTGAATGCAAAACACACTTTCTAATTTACAGATCAAAATACTTTACATCCCATATTGTAATCTCTATCAAGGTGTGCGTTATACCTTTGCATAGACAAGAAACTATGACTGCTGTACCTCAACAAGAATGTCAATTTTCCTGAATTTCTTTAATATGTGTTAAGCAAAATTAATTTAATAAACAACTTTGCATTTAAAGAGAATTGGACATTCAGTAGATACCGTACATGTTATTGAAATCAACCAGTTAACAGCGGATCCTTATCAAATGCTTGATTCGCTATGTGAATGCAGCTCTCTTGAACTGAGTATCTGCATATGGTATCATTTTGTAACTGGCAAATAATCATTTAAGATTGAAATGTTATAAGAAGAAAGGTGAAGAATTTCAGATATTCGCTAGAAGTTTCCACTATCTCTCACCTATAACATCTAAGCAGAATTTGTTTATATTGTAATACTGTTTCATTGCATCCATAAACATTCTTGAAGGTGACTTGTAGCTGGTTGCGTCAATTAATTTGTTTATCCATTATTTTCTCAATCATTCAGCCCGGATATTTATGGCGACTTAGTGTGCTCCACGTGAACTAATACGAATGTATGCATGCAATATCCCGAGTGGTTTAAGCTAATTTATTCTACTTTTCAGATGAATGATTGTTGGGTTCAATAGGTCATCGAATAAAGGCATATATCAGAAACATTATGCTCCATTATCTTTACAATGCACCTATGTCATACGTATACAGCAAGTGTAGAATTTATAGCTTAATATTTACTGTCGACGTTCAGTTAGCTGTAAAGTCGAAGGCGCCAATTTCTTTCATGGACACTTTAGCATGCTGTCTTGGGTTTCATTTGAAGTTGGCTCAGATCGTAACTGTCGCTAAGACTGCTGTTATCACGCCGCTCAAACTCTTACGTACTTTCGCAATCATTGCAGATAAATTTCATCTAAGTCTAGGGTAAATATAATAAAAAAGATGCATGTGTTGAATGTACACGAAAACAACTTATTCACTGATTTTAAAGCTCTGCATTGGCAATAAAACTGTTTATGATATAATTTTCCAATGTTTAGCAAAATAACTGTAGACTCTGCCGATAAGATACCTGCTTCTGTTTTACGCTCTATTTAACTACGAATGAGGAGTAAATAAATTAAGATTTAGACCGCCTTCCGGGCGAATTCATTAGAAGTGTTGCTTTTAATAATGACCCAAGCAATTGAAAACATGTTTTGGTGTGATAATATGCCGATAAGAATGGCATCTCCTGAAATTGCTAAGAGATTCACTTCAGATACATACTATATGTATGTATGGCTAAATAGACTTTTAGTTCTGAGAACTGGTAGTTTAATTCAGCACCTAATATATCATAATAATTCATAGCTCGGAATTAATATCATACTATCATATATAACTGTCTAGAGAACAAATGAATGTTGATTTGAACAGTTATAATAATGTAGATAAATTTATCTTTTATTTATCTTTCAAGGACTGTTCGAGATACATGGATAAATTTTTCTAACCAATTATTTCGGACCTTTCTTTGTTTTCTTATTGAAGACATTGAAGACGATAAGGAAATCCAGATAATACCATTTCATCACTCTTATTATGTCGAACCTTTTTAACTCGAAGTTTAGTTTAGAAATAATCACAGAAATCGATTGAATGGTCGATTCTAAGCATTTTCAATTTTTCGTACAAGTAGTAGTTTTCCAATTATTTATTTTCAAACCTGTTGTTTTTTCATCGAAAAAATGCATGTTTTCAGCGGTTTTTCGTAATAACTCGAAAACCATGAAATGAAATGAATGATATTAACCAGAAACAAGATAAACTAAATAACAAAAAGAATGGATCTTTTTAATTTTTTGTTAGTACAATGTGGACAGAGGCATGCCTAGTCAAACGTAAATTCGTAATCTCCTAAAAAACAATTAATAGTTTGAAGGTCAAATAACGCAAAATCAGTAACTTGTGGTGTAAATTGATCTAAAGCTCTTGTGTGCTTGAAAGGACCTTTAAAACGATGTATGATAGAATTCGGTGGTATAAATAATATCGGAGCTAATGATCACCTACTTTTTTTTTTATTTTTGAATATAAATATGTAAAAATTTTGGGCTTAATATTGGAAAATTTAGGAATATTACGCAGCAAACTATGGAACAAATTCACTTAAATATGGCAGTTCTAATATTTTCGTGCATTAATTTCTCTTCGAAAAAACATTGTTTGAAAAGTCTCGTTTCTAATATGAAGACATTTATCACTCTTAATTGCAAACAAAATACAGTTACAATAAAGACAAATGCACTCGTTCGAGGGGCAACAGGCAGGAACGCCAATTTCGCTTTGGGAGTATTCTGGGATAGCTAAGCTGACTATCTAACCTACTGATTAATAATTGTTGATTGAGGTGACCGTCTTCTGTGTTAATTGCATTTGAAGGTTATATCTATCTCTGCTACAATGAGAGAGGAGCCAACGGGAAGCAGTTGATTGGTTCATTTTGAAAAAAAAAATTAAAAATTTCCATTTGAAACTACCTGAACAACAGTTTCTGTTCCATTTAATCATATTCGTATATCCTATTTATCGGCATAGTCGTCGATATTTATGGAACTACTTTTCAAATCATTGGAACCACGTATAAACTTGAGTATAAGAAACACTAAAATGCAAACACTTCTTCGCAAAAATTCATTAACCGCAGTATAAGTCATTCCGTGTTTACAACGTAATTTTAATTATTTATAATAATTATATAATTAAAATATATATGTATAAAAATTATATAATAATTTAATTTAATAAATACCGCGTAATTACACTCAGAGAAATTTTAATGTTAGCTTTTTGTTCCTTTGCAATAACATGATTAATATCAATTCAAATATGTTTAAACGAAAAAAGTGGTATCATACTCTATGATTCGAATTAAAATTTCGAATATTTTTGGACCATGGGTATAAGGAAGGGAATAAAGGAAGATGGTATTATAAATGGTAACGATAGCGCATAAGAATGGTTGGCGCGTTATGCCTCATACAGGCTTCTCTTTGCTAAATTTACAGTGATGTGAAAATCCCTTTGGAAAATAAATAGAGATGTCAGTCGAAATTCAAACCATTAATAATTGGGTTGGATTTTTATTTAAGGGGTTATTCTAGTTAGTGTTAAATACGTTAAAAAGGGTGTCATTTTAAAAGTATTATAAAGAAGAAACTAAACATTGATTTAAAATTGTACATGCTTGTTTATTGAATCCTTAAGGATTTTTAATGGATTTTAAAATCAAAATGTCATTGCCAATAATACAAAAATAACATGCAGCGTGATAATGCAATGCAAGTGACTTGTAAAGAATTCACTAAGAATATTTCTTTAATTTTGATGTAAATCCACTGTACACACTTAAATTTGGCCATAAATTTTGATTTTTTTGAGTTTGGCAAGGCATTGAACATATCGTTCTCGGTTTTTCAAAATTTTAATATATTTGTCTAATTTTAGGTACGTGAAATAAGTGTGTGGGTGAAAATTTTGATAAAATTAATTAATTCAATTCTCTATGCTCTGCTATCGACGCTCGCTTCGAAGTATACTTATATAGAATCAGAATAAAAGTATATACCAACATCATATTTTGCGCAATTATTCTTGAACATTTTATCTATCAAAAAACGTAATAAGGAAAAAAATCGAAAAGAAAAAAACTTAACACGAGATTAACCCGTTAAAATATTTGATCGTAAATTACTCGATATCAGTAAAGAGTTTCGAACTGAAATTATTTAAAGCATTTTTCCGAAATATGTAAATATAAAATGGTCAATCTAGTTCGAAATCGTTCAGATACATTGTAATTTAATTAACTCAGAATAAACCCTTTTGTAAAAGTCATTCAACTGCTATATGCAAGACAACTTAGCCGTAATTGCGAGTGTTATAAGTATGCGCAAGTGTTTCTGAATATGTATTGGAATTCCAATTACAGAAGCCTTAAGGGGTTACGCAGCAGGGGCTTTCCAAGTTTGGCAGATTCAATATTCACGTTGTAATTCATCTCAGCGGTCAGGAAGCGTAAACTCTGCCATCCACGTTCAGTTCGGCCAGTCGGATCACGCCGTTGATTTGAATGCACCATCCACGTACCAGCAAGCCGGAACATCATTAGTTCAACTCTGGACGTGGAAAGACTTGGGACGACAATTTGAGAAATTTTTGTATGTGATAATTTATCAAAGATGCTCATTAGCGATAAAGATGGCCATAAAATTTTCGGTCGCAGCCTAAAGAAACATAGAAACATGAAATACTTGCTCACAACCTAAACAAATATATCTGGTCGGTTAGCCCAAACATTTTCGATTCGATCAACCGCCGCCACAACAGTCAAAACTGACAGACAATTGCTTCCTATCCACGTTACGGCCGTGGGTCAAATGGGGACTCTTCAGACGTAACTGACAGGCAAAACTATACATGGAGCGCGGGCTTAAATCGCAGAGACAGTTAAAATGGAGAAGTCAAGCATCTGAAAAGGGAGTTAACATCACTCGAACTAAAGCAAAGTAACTAAAAGCTCTAGGGTAGAATGTTTTCAATATTACGCTGCATATGAATATTATACTATTTGCAAGAACTATTTGTATGAGAAAGAAAACGAATTACCAGAAAAGGCGGGATCAAGAAGATAGGAACGAAGCTATAGCTAAGGACAGGCTAGACTAAAATTCAAACCATGGATCTATGGCGGAAATGTCACAAAAAATTATTGGGGCAATGGTGATTTCGCCGCTGGTTTGAAAATGGCACTGAAAGGCCTATGCCTATTGCTATCAACAGAAACATTCTAAATGGTTCCGAATGAGGAACGGAACAACTATACAAGCGGTATGGCCACTCTTCAGGGAAAACATGGAAGTGAATACTGAAAACAAATCACAACAAGTCGGGAAACCGGAAGCTGGGCGTTTCAGGTACGAAAGGTTTTGTATATTTCTTCATACGTAGCAAGTAATATGTGCATATATTATTTGAGAGTTTCCACTTTCGGGTGATATTGACATTCATAGTCTTGAATTTGCAAAAAAGCAACAACTTTCACGTATTATAACTTTGTTAGGAACAATGTGATTTACACCAAACTGAAAAGATCATGCTCTATATTGTAGCCTACACCACTGCAAAATTTGATGGTGCTAGGATGAACTTAAGGTGGGTTTTGCAGCCGATTACTAAAAATTATAGTAATATACTATTATTAACTTTAGTTAAACAGATATATGTATGGAAGGTATTTCGGAGCCCAGGCACCATACAGCAGCAGCCTAATTAACGACACGTGAATGACTGAAGTGTTCAAAAGGAACCATCTACATTCCCGAGCTTAGGTAGCGCAGAAACGTGCAAGCGCTTATTTATTTTTTTGAAATAGCTATCCCTTCTAGGCCTACTCCAGGCAGTTCGGATGATGTCTGACCATCCTCTATTCATATAAGTCATTGCAATTTTTTATGAATATTTTTATGTATATTTATGTATAATGTAGCACGATGATTCTGGAGCTGGTGGTGTGTCAAATGTTAAGTTAGACAGTCCATTCATTTTAGTGTGATATTTACATTCTAAGTAACTCAGGAATGCGGCAAAATTATATAAAACACATAACATTGGCTTACTATACCTTTGCTAATAATAGCACTATGTTACTTCAGAATTTTAATAAATATTTCTGGCATGAACTTCAAAGAAAAAAGATTTTCAGTGAAATTCCAAAAGATGTGTGAGGAGCGTCCTTAAGCTCAAGATAGAACGATGATAGAATAGAACGCCTGCACTGAATGATAGGCGTGTGAGTTCACAATTTGAACCATTCCACCAAATTGTAGTAGGTGTCACCTTTTCTAAGGAATGTGAGACTGACAGATAGACATACAAATAAGCAAACAGAAAGACAGACAGAACAGAACGAAATCGATGTTAAAAACCTTTTGTTTTTCACAAAACCTAAAAAAGGTTCATGCACAACAACTACCGCAACTACATTCCAAATTTGTAATGATCCAACAACGATTGGTCTCATCAATGGGATAATATTAAATGATGTCCGACGTAGCGCTCTAGGCCGCTAGTAAATCCTGAAATATTAGTGCAAGACTTCTGATTTCAAGGTCCTGATTTCGAATCCTATTTATATCGAAATAAAGGTGGCTAGTTCTATCCGCGGTTTAACGATCTAAAATCCCACGTTGGGCGCAATTTAGCATTATATTGCTAGTAGAACTATTGATTTATTAAAAATAGCGTTCAACAAGTTGCCTTACAACATTACCGCTGAGGATAGGCTCGTTTATTTATTTATTGCAAATGTCAAGCGAGCAATTACCCGCCGCCCTCCCCATCTGTGTACTTACCGGTTATGTTGAAAAGTGAAAAGAGCCAATAATGATTGCGGACATCATCTGGTTTGGATTTATGAAGGATAGCTAACATAGCGGCCAACATATGAAATCAGAATAATGCAGAAAATAAGTAAATCATAAAATTTGAAAAGCCCATTGATAGCTGCAAGGTTAAAACTTCATGCTCAGCTGAAGCACAAGGGAAATCTAGAACTGATACGTATAAATCAGAAAGAAGAAGGATATATCGCCAACCCCACAAAATATTCTGGAAATTGGTTAAATGAAAAATTAAAAAGAGTCTGTTCAATACATATTCCTGGGACGGTCAGCTCTTGATACTAAAAAATTACAGCTTTTATTTGAGCCTTTGAATTTTATTTTGAAGACAAACCAGTAACAACCGACTGCAACGACAAATGACTGCAGCTTTTTTGATATTGGATATTTTGTAATTGGAAAAACAGGAAATCTCGAAATTGAACAAATGTTGCATTTTATGAGTGATTGTCTTCAAGCGCGAATTTTTATAATGATTTTACTATATGAAACTCTGTATCTAAATGTGGAAACAACCAGATCAATATCTCTTATCGCCGTTGTGGGATATTTCCTTTTGTGCGATGCACTTGTACTTTTGAGAATGATGTATTTTCAGAAGAACTATTCGATTCGATTCTGCCGTTAAACTGTTATAAACCTTCTCTCCTTGTTTTTGTTTACATTTCTTTTAAATATTTTTCTAAAGCTCCTTTGTAAAATAAATGTTGAAACTATATATTTCTTTTTTTTTAAGAATTCACTGTAAAAAAACGGTGTAATCAACACGTAACCCGATTGCTGCTCATAAGGAAATACCGTCATGTTTTGTGTTGTATTTAGAACTTCTGGGCTCCCTGGCACATATTACAACGACTAATTCGTTACAAGTATCACGCGGTAAAGGACTGAAAATGAACAACGAGCAACAAGTGGCTCCGCTTCTCGCAAAACAAACCGTGAAAATCTAGTCGAAACAAACAAAACGACAGAACATTGGAACTAGACTCCAAGACAACTGCAGTATCTATTGCAAAGAATATTGGCACAAAGGTATAGTAACGGGTCGTCCTAAAACCATTTGAATTTTCCTGCAAAGAGAGGGATTAAGAGCCTATACTCCGAAGAAGAAGTCACTGCTTTCCCAAAGAAATATCGAAACAAGTCAGGAAACCGGAAGCTGGACGCTTCAGGTATGAAAGGTTTTGTTTGTTTCTCCTGTGAATATATTTGAGTGTAGAACTATTCCATTTGTACGTAGCCCATTATGTATATGCATTTAGCATGTCCAACTACCCACTTTAGTGTCATATTGATATTTAGTTACAGTAAATTTACACGGTAAAGTCAATTTTGAGCTACTGTAACTTTGTTACTAATAGTATGATTTTGATCAAACTTGGGGATAATGTCCTTCATATTATATTTTATACTACTACCAACTTTTATAACCCTGGAATAAACCTAAGGGAGGTTCTACTCAATTTCGCCAAAAATACGGTAATATACTATTATTAACTTAATTTGAACAGATATCGATATGGAGAGTAGTTTGAGGCCTGGGCACCATATAGAGGCAGCTTCATGAATTTTTTCAGATTTGGTTGGGTTGGTTGGTTGGTTCGGTTGGGTAGTTTCTGAGAATGGGTCCGTACATCATTACTTTCCGGACGCTTGCTCAACTAATTGAGAGCTAGGATTTACATCTGATAGAACACGTCCAAAAGGAACTATGCAAAAAAGACGCAAAAGGCAAAAATGACTTGAAGAATCACATAAAGGTTATCTAGAAGTCTTTCCTGCTGAAGTTACCGAAACACTCGTAGGAACAATGAAGAGAAGACCTCTCGTAATTTTAAAAGTTAAAGGTCCCCACATAAAATATTAATTTATTCAATTATCATCATAAATTTTGTCTCTTTGTATTAAATTTAAAGTTTGAATTTTTTTTTGACTACACAAACCACTAATTTTTTTGTTTTGTCGTTATTATTCTGTTTAAAATAAAACTAATTAAATGATAATAGCGGTAGAAAATGCACATGCCAATGTATTGTTTTTTCACCAATAGACCATTTAAAAATATAAACTGAGTTCCGAGATATTTGACTTCAAAGTGTACTGTTCAACTTTTAATTGGTAAAATTTTTGAATAATACTTTGATAATATTATTATTTTTTTTGGGAAAAAACGAAAACATTTATGTTGGTCAATTGTATTGGATCTATAAATTATAATCATACATCATTCAAGAAATACCTAGATGTTAACCGACCAATGCAATTATCTGTAATATCCAAACAAAGTAATTCTTATAGTACAAACGTCATATAATAACAATATAACTTGATACATAGAAATAATGAAAATTGACAGCATTTACAAAACAACCAACAAAAATTCATAAGAAAAACACACGGCTGAATGCAAATCTCGGAGAGGATGCAGTTCATCGTCCTGATGGTTCAATAAAACAAAATGGCGAAGTCCATTGACAATACCTTCCGAAGTTCTTCAGGAGCAAAAAGCGAACGCCTTCCTCTTTATAGCGGCCCCAACATTATTGTCGACACCGACAAAGAACTCAAATGACTCCTGAGCGACATTTCGTCGCATCGTTTTTCTACCGATGACGACGGACGCTTAACTCAGAGGCGTCGTCCGCTGCAAATGGTCCCAGTAAACGTATAAGAACCTGCCTGGGTAGAAATCGGTCGGAAGTCGATTGCAAATAAAAACCACTCATTCACTCCATAAGAACAGTGCAACAAACTGACGTCATGATGGAAAGACCCATTGACAATAAATTTATTGCCGCCATCCAAATTGTCAATTTAACGAGAGCGCACTTTCAATTTAAAATTCTCGGGACTTTGGATATTAAGGCCGGCGTTTTACAAACGTGTGGGAAAAAAATGTCCAGAAATCAACAGCAAATCGCAACGCACGCGAACGATGTAATTAAAACAGTCTTACCACCTGGTCTGCACAGGTAGCCCAAGGGGGAATAAGTGCAAAGTTTATTGGGCTTTTATCTTTTTATTACAAAAGCACGATGTTGCGAGCTGTGAATTTTCTGATTAGGAGAACGAAAGTTATTTTGAATGAATTTATATACTATGTATATATATCCTTTTAACGGTCTATTAACATATCAGTTAATTAATATTATTAGGCAAAGTGTTTGGCATAGCGAGTACGAGGAGACTAACAGAAGTTTTTTTTTATATTTTCTTCAATTCCTGAGAACGTAATAAACTTTCGTGCAGTTCGTACTCCAGAGAAAAGTGGCCTGTCTGGAACCTTCCAAACCATATGCAATTTTCATTGGCTTCAGCTGTCGTCGAAAACCGAGGAAAATATCGCATCCATTTCCTGCTGTACTGGTAGCACGACTAGCATCACCAAATATGCGTTTTTCACTGATTTCTCTGGAATTTCACATAAAATATCGGTAAACTATAACAAACTGCTTACAATTTAAGGAATTGCTCCAATTAAAAAGGGAAGTATCAATTTACCGAACTTTTGTTAGTCCCTCCGTACACTGAACTATAATTTTCAATTTGTGATAACTTATATTCTGGTCAATCAAAGCTGTAAAAGTTGGTTTGAAAGTATTCATAACTTCTGTGAAACCGTGAAAATTCTATCCGATAACTACCCAGACCGAACTACAACTACAATTCCCCAGCCAAAATTTGCGAAACTCATATCTTCTCCCCTATAAGGGAAATACTGAGCTTCAACAAAACGATCTTTTGCCAATATTCATAAATTTTTCTAACATAAACAATAAAATTTAGGTTAAGTCACTATTCTGAAGGAAGAATGCTCTAGAAAATTCGACTAACTTCCTCAAATATTCGTGAAATGGCACCGATTTATAGCCATGAATTGAATTTGTTCATATTCATATTATTCGAATTACTTCGTGTGAAAGATACTACCTAACGAAATTGGTCACCAATTACCAATACAGCAAGGTCAGAACATCGAATACTAGCCACTCACGGTACGTATTTTTAAGCTTTCCTTTATTTATCAATGCGCATTTTATGTGGAAACAGAATACAAAGTCCAAGGAAGGCCATAAAGTAAACAAAAAGCGTATAGCGTTGTTGTATCTAGAATTCCATAAAAAATTAAACGGAAACTAAAAAACACTATTTATGATTGCAAAACGGGATCAGGCGATACGGGCATATTTTTCAGGGAAAGTTTCCAGGCCCAATGCGCCTACCAACTGGGTAATTTAACCACCGTGTTGGAAATGCAATAACAAATTACTGCAGTTATCTTTTGTACAGGGCGCCTCGTTCACGACGGTAGAAATTTTAATGGCGGATGCCATCATTCGTTTAAGGGAAGTTACTACATGAAATCGCGACTCTATCTTTTACCATTAAGGAATTATAGTGTCAAAAAACTTGACTTATCCAAAAAAATCAGGATTTTCCACTCCACCAATCCCTTGATCCCAGATTTGATACCATGTTCGGAAACTACATGAAATTTCATATAAATGGATATTTTTCTAATTACAAAAGTCACCGTCAGTTCGAAGATATAACTGTTCAAACTATAAAAAAATTCTAAATCAACTAAATCATCTAAATTTCAAAATGAGGTCAAGAGACGGCAGCTGGACAAGAGAAGATGCCGAAAAGGAGCGGTATTTGCAAAACACCTGTAAAAGGTATTCCCCCCCACTTGCTGGAGATGTAGCCATTATTCAAAAATATCCATGCTAACACCGAGGGGAAACTTCTTATTTAGAGCTAAACAAATTGATCAAGTCTTCAGAGAATAAGTGGACAAAAAGAATGCTCCAGGATATGACCTCAACTCTCAAATGACTCACATATTCAACGCAATTCTACGCATCGCCTATTTCCAGAAGGTTTGGATGGTTTCAGAAGTTACAATGATTCCCATGTGGAAGGGAGAAAACGCAGGTTGCATCATACAGGTCCATAAATCTGCTACTAATCCTCTCAAAGGTGTTCGAAAAATTACTACTTTCAAAAATAACACCACATCTAGTGGAAGACAAAGTAATTCCTTAGCTCCAGTTTGGCTTTTGAGAGAAAAGCATAGTACAATCGAGGAAGTTCACAGTATTGGAGAATCTGAGGTAAACAGTGCAGTGGAGAATAGAAAGTATTGCTCAGCGGTATTTTTGGATGTGGCACAAGCCTTCCACAAAGTGTGGCACGAAGGTTTAATATTTAAAATAAAAAAGCTACTTTCAGTATAGGTTCATGAAATTTTGGAATCTATTCTCTTAGAGTGCAAATATGAAATATAAAAGCTTCACGCCTCGCGAGTGCTACCCCAAGGCAGTGTCCTTTGGCCGATACTCTCATCTATACCTCGGATCTACCAACTATTTTAACCATTTTAACTATCCACGCCAATCCTCAGGTTGCATCAACAAATTTACAAATCTACCTAAGATGAATTGTTAAGTAGTTCATAAAGTGGAAAATTCGCGTAAACGACCCCAAATGCTGTCATTTTACTTTCACCCTAAGCCGGCAAAACTTCGGGAAAGTCTCAATCAATGGTGTAACGATCCCTCAACAGAGTGATGTAAGATATCTCGGTTTGCATCTGGATAGGCAATTAACGTGAAGAGAACATATTCAGACGAAGGCAATACAAGAAGTCGATATGTATTGACTTCGAAACAAAACCTCTATGTTGGGACTCAACTACAAACAGAATTCAGCTGTGGGGCTCAGCGTGCACATTTAACAACGAGTTGCTACAGAGAGCCAATTCCAAGATACTGCGGATGATCACCGGTGCACCCTGGTATATGGAAAACGAAAACATCCGCCGGGACCTTCAAAATGCGACAGCAAGAGAGGAGATCTAATTCCAGGTGACAAAGTACAAAACAAGGTTACGCAATAAATGAGAGATGTTGTAGGGGGGATGATGTGGGGCAAATTGACTCAGATATGGTAGTTCTGCGGAGATAAATTTTCCTGAAGCCAGTGGTGCTATCTATCATTAAAATTTCTAACATCGTGAACGGGACAGCCTATATAGTTTATTACATATTATTATTTATTAATTTGTTCTGTTTTTTGATCTACCTTCTATCT
Organism: Hermetia illucens; assembly: GCF_905115235.1. Taxonomy (NCBI): domain Eukaryota; kingdom Metazoa; phylum Arthropoda; class Insecta; order Diptera; family Stratiomyidae; genus Hermetia; species Hermetia illucens. The sequence goes on from NC_051851.1 coordinate 53,819,218, forward strand.
AGCTAAGGTGGATCCTAAAGGTCCTTGTCAATGTGAAACCAAGGAATATAAAAAGGAACTAAAGAATGACATACAGCGGTCCTGAATCCCTAAAATGCTCAATTTCTTGCTCTTGTCAGTTTCTTGAGACATTAATCAAGAACGTTCCGTGGACCAAAGAAAACGTGCGTATAAGTTACTCTCCATTTAGTCCGGTCCAAGATTAAGTGGATGCGAACTCTAGCTTTAGTCTAGCGGTCAAAACAATGGTGGCTTAAACTTGGATATAATTCCCAACCTTGTTGCTTTTGCGATTATATAAGGGAGAGTTTTCCACCTGTTGCCACTTTCGGTCACATTGCTCCCAGCAGAGGTGGGGCAGCGTCTGATGAGTTGCCTCTGCCCTGAACGAACCCGTTAGTCTTTTTTCTTGAAGGCATTTGTATATATTATAACTGTATTTTATTTGTTGTTAAGAGTGAGAAATGCCTTCATATCCGAAAGGCGACTTTTTAAACATTTTTCTTTTCAAGCGGGGTGCGTTTTTGCATTATTTGTAAAAAAGTGGTGAAAATTTCATCAGCTCTCATCCGATATTGTAAGAAAATAAGTTGATAATGAAAAGCTTTTTGTCTTCAGATAAAAACTACTACGCAGTTGGAGAAGTTTTGTTACGACCTTCATCGGAATAATGTCACGTAACTTTTCTATTTGTGGCTTAAATTTCTCAAAACAATTCCCAAAAGTTCTTCGGAATATGATTAACATTATGTATAAATTTGATTAAAATCCAATTAATTTTTCCCACTAAAAATCATACGTGAAAATAGGCCTTCTAATGTAGTTTCCACCCTTAAGGCCTTAGGCGAATACTGCAGAATTTTTAAGCAAGGTGATACTTGTAGGAAGCAGATTATGGGTATAAGCTGGAGCGAATTATGGGGATAATGTCCACAACCAATTATTTTCTCTTAATGGTAGACAAGCGGGAATCAATATCAATATCTTGAAATTGAAAGAACCATTATTTTGTAAAAAAAACGGCATTGAAACAAATATTTTTGCTGGTAGACGAGAAGGTGAGAGATGCCAAATTTCTTTGATTTCCCAAACCAGCGGCGCATATTTCACCTTCTTTACCACATAGTTCCGGCCAATGTTCTTCTGTTATGAGAGCGGCCCGTCTTGTCAACTTTGTGTTAGTTCAAAGGGCTTGTTTTGTGGAATATGGCGATTAGTTAAAACTTGCCAGTTCTAATACTTGCCGTGATTCGGGAAACCGTATAGCTCTCTGTGACCAGCCAATGCTTTTAGGCAAGGTTCTGATGAATCACCTCTATGTAAGGTGATTCATTATGCCTATCGGTGGATTACACCGTTGTTATGACATCCGCCCACCAACCCGTTCTATTATATCATTGCCAATTTTATATAACTACGGGCGACCACAATGTCCTGGATGGCGCACATAAATCCGTCCGCCGTAACAAAAGGTTCCATTGTAAACAGCAGTATGTTCAACAAATGGATATCGGCTGCTGGAGATAATTCACGTGTTTAGCATTGCGAATTTCACTCATTGATCTGCTCCTCGTCGGAATTAATCCCACTAAAAGGATTGAAAAATTGATCATTCTTGTTAATTGGAGTCAACCTGTAATCAACCTTACAAATAACATAAGGGACTCGTCTGTTATTTGCTGTAAAAATAAACGTGCAGTGAGTCCACTTGGCGCGTAATGAGGCGGCTTTTTATCAAGGTTTTATGTAAAGTCTGTCACACGCACTTTTGTCAGAAACGGTTATACTGATTGATACGAGATTTTGTAGGAGGGTTGTTGTGTTTTGACCATTCTCAGAAACTGATCAACCAAAAAATCTGAGAAAAAACCTTCATGCTACCCTTGTTGCTGTTTAGAGAAAATCCTACTATAACTAGCAATGTCATAGTAGCTCAAAATTGGTACAAGGTTCTGTTTTCAAGATTTAAGGAGAAAGGAACAGGAGAGAGCCCACTGAAGATGGAGACGGTTAATTTCCAAAATACAGAATTTATGGAATTTCAATAAGAAGTGTTTAGTCATAAGCATGAATGCGATTTTATAGTATTACCGTACGTTGTTTGATGTAACTTTTGAGTTGCAAAAACATGATGCCTCTTCCTACTACGGGATACAATTCATTAAAAATGTTCTGCTTTTATTCTTCAAATACCAGATGTGCCCCCTTTAGAAAGTGAATGTTTTCAAGCGCCAAAATGAGAACAATCTGTTCAACTGGTGCAAAATTGAGGGGAGGAGGATATAGAGCAAGGAAGTCCTTCAGGTGCTGTATGAATATAGTTGAAGGTGTAGGGGAAGTTCATCAGCGGATGGAGGTATATCTTCGTTTTATCTAGCAGATTTGTATTTTAAACATTGAATAAAGTAGAAATGGTGGGAAGAATAGATTTGTTTGCATTTCGTTATCTGAAGTAAACGTAAGATATCATAATAAAGTGGGATTCACACAAGGCTGATATGAACCGGCAATCAGGTAACCGTGGTGAAAATCCCAGTACCTGAAGTTCAGGAATTGAATTCGCATAAAGTGCCTTTTAATCAGTCGGTAACCGCTAACCATACTATAATATTAATTTATATTCTCTCGCAAATTATCCATTTTTTACCAAATTCTTCAACTTTCGCTCGTTTTCAACAAGGACGAAGTACGTTCGATAAAAATGTAATGCGCAGTTTAGTGAAACACGGTTCGCCACACGTATTTTTCAAGTTGCCCTGCAAAGTTTTGAGTGTGGTGAAGATGAAGTTGAAGAATTCAAAAGACTCTTGTCGGAAACGTTAGGTCAAGAAATGGCATAATACGAAATTTCGTTATTGATGGAAAGGATAACGCAAAATTTCAATACCCCACACTATCATTATATTCAACCGCATGTTACCAAAGCAATAGAATATAAGTGACTATTTCTCATGCAGTTTTATGGAAAGGGAAATATGATTTTAAAGAAAAAGTATTATGAATATTTATTGATTATTTTTGTTATATTTTTAGTTTTAGACCAAAATTTATAGCTGATCTGTATTTACATAAAAAGTTCTTTCTCTTATTCCTATTTCTATGTATATCAAGTGAGAATGAGCTGCTTGTGATTTTCTCTCGTTTCACTCGAGTATTTCGGGGTGCAAAATTTTCGAATAAGCTCACGTCGGCAGACACCTAAGTCATTTATTATCTTCATCATCATCTTCATCAACGGCGCAACAACCGGTATCCCGTCTAGGCCTGCCTTAATAAGGAACTCGAGACATCCCGGTTTTGCGCCGAGGTCCACCAATTCGATATTCCTAAAAGCTGTCTGGCGTCCTGACCTACGCCATCCTCATCCATACGGATTAAGTGATCCACCCATCGTAACCTATTGAGCCGGATTTTATCCACAACCGGACGGTCATGATATCGCTTATAGATTTCGCAATTGTGTAGGCTACGGAATCGTCCATCCTCATGTAGGGGTGTATTTATTATCTTGCTTTCTCCTTTTATCAGCGTAAGTCTAGCTAACACAATAGCCTACAAACAATGCCAGGGAACAACTATAGTGTAACTGCACTTATGTACGGATTGACCCAAACAAAATTAAGTTCCCAATTTTCCAAAAATAAGGTATAGCTCTGCCCTCATGGTGGAAGTAGTCAACTTGGGTAGTCCATTTGATCAGCCTGTTGCATCCATGTTCATCACAGCTAGTCATTGGTATTGCCTCTTCCTGTCGTTGCCCTTGCCTATTTTTGAACCCTGCCATGTTATCTATTTGACATACTAGTCCCAAGCCCAAGTAAAAGAAGAGATATTAGAGAAAGAGATAAGAAAAGTGTAATGACGGCATCAGGACGTAAGTAAACTAGCCGCGAGCCAACCCTTGTACTAAAGAGCGCAAAAGCTAGAGAAGAGGAAAATTTGTTTTTGTTTCGTATCTGAAAACTGGGTCAGCTAAGCCCAAAGAACTTTCAAAATTTTTTACGATTATCAAAATGAGCTTAATGTCAGTCTGCCTCTATGTCCATCTGTCTGTTACAGTCATTTATTCGATAATGGCTTACGCTATTGGCGGGAAATTTGTGGGAAGGATGGAGTCTGTGATGTCCTTTGAATGCAATGAGTGGCGCAACCTTACGTTTACCCCCATACATACGAAAGTGGGATGGAAAATCTTTTTCACAGAATATGGTCATTTGGGGTGAATTCAATTCAACATTCCAACTTTTAACTTTGGCTCAAAAATGAACTAGCTAAAACTCAATATATACCCACCATAAAGCAAAGCAGGAGTTGTGCTTAAAACCTATCCAAACCAAAAATCTGGGAGAAATTATGATGATGAATCTGTATAAAATTCAAGCCTCAAAATGCATCCCATCAGGATATCTGGTTATTTCTAAAAAAAAACCCCTAAGTACGTCTTAGTGACAAAGAATAATATAGAGCTTAATGCTACGAAGTTTAATTGAAATCATAACATTATTAACAAAGTTACAGAAAATCAAAATTTCCTTTATCATATGAATTTATTGCACGCCAAGAGATCATAGACATCAGCATCAAATTGAAGTGGGAAATATAATATATTAAAGGTATATATGAGTATATGGCGAAAGTATTCTGACAAGTTGTACATTATTTAATTTCCATACTTAGTTTTCTATAAATCAATCCCACGCATGGTTAGATTTCAAAAGTTTGTGTGTGTGGTGGGGGAGAAGCTACAGCTTCTGAGCACTCAGGCCGTGTCGGCCCATTGTACTCGTTTTACTTAGATATGAATTATTATGATAGAATTTTACTAGGTTTTAATATTTTGTTGGTAGCCTTTAACTTATTCTGACAGCTCGCAATCTCTTTGATATCGAGCGCACCAGTTTTTTGCAATAATAGAGGCCAATCCATTGCCATTCGTATTTGATACCCGTCTCTAAGTCTTTCGTGATAGAAATCGGATGGTTTTCAATCTTCAATACAAATATGCCCATAAATGTTTGATGACATTTAAGTTTGGAGTTTGAAGAGGTGGATCAGTTGAACATTTACAGTTTAATGTTTCGGGTCGTTCTCTTGGTAGAAGCTGAAACAATTGGCTATGTCTAATTTTCGGACTCTACTGGCAACATTTTGCTTTAGAATCTGTAGATACTTATGCTGGTCAATAATTCTGTCAATGAAATGCAAATTTCCCGGCTCAACAGCTGACATAGACCCTCAAACCATCACAGACCCATCTCCATGTTTAACTGTTGACCGTCAATGGTTTTCTTTATATTCTTTATTTGGCTTTCGGCAAACATATGATTGACTATCGGTGAACAATACTGTCCTCCAAAACGGAAAACCTTCATTTTTGTACAGTTCTAGCCTTTTTGAACGGTGTTTATTATTGATAAATGGTTTTTCTTTGGACGACTCTACCATTTAAATTAGGTTTCCTTAGTATTATTCGTACCGTTTTTGGGATCGCTTACTTTCCAAATTGGGTTTTTAATTCCGCAATTAACTTGGGCAGTTATTTTTGGAGTTTTCTTAATTTCCCTTCTCGAGATGTTGAAAATATTTGCCACTTTTTTAGTTTTGTTTTCCAAAGTTTTTCTTGTTTTAAACCGTTTAATGATATCGTCAACTGTAGAATAACTTCGTTTAACAATACTACTGTGCCGTACTGATAAACCGTCTTCAAATTGATTTATGATAAACTCTTGAGTTGCCAATGGGGTTTTTCTAGATTGTCTTCCCATTTTTAAGCTTCAAAATTGAATTTCGTAGAAACAAGTAAACGTTAGCACTTTCTTTAAGGATTCTCAACGTAAAATTAAAGAAGAGAGTTGTCAATACCAAGGTGGGTAAACATTTTGGGGATTCTCTGTATTTTCTGATAAAACAATAACGAAATTGCCAGCTGTCGTGTTTCAATTTGAGATCAGTTTTTCTCATTTTTCAAACATAATTTTTTTTTAGAAATTAACTTTGCTTTGGTTTTCAAAGATTTGATGTTAACGTTAATCAAGCTTTATATGAATAAATTAATTTATTTCCTGTGGTCTTTCCTTACACCCTTAATGACCTTGTAAAGAAAAACTACTTGAACTTCTGAGTTCCGTTTTGGACCACTATATGTTTGCTTTCGCTTGCGAGGTAAAGCCGCAACGTTCAGATCCGTGCACTTAGGGATGGCCGCGATGTTCTTCAATTCGGATGCGTACACATATATATATGCATGTACGCACTTAGTAAAAGTCATTATATCCAATGTTTGTTTGTTTAGAATGAATGTATCAATTGTATTTTCGGCATGGGCATATTTGAATTTGGAAATATGGGAGACAATTTTTGGCTACTTACAAACGGATTAGTTTTGCGCAGAAGCGTCTAACTTCCTGTTTCCCGACTTGTTTTCTAATCGAAAGGTTAAAAGGTGGAAAGTTTAGAGCCTACCGTTTACTTCTGCCATACAGTTACGATCATTTGAGACTCGCACTCACTAACACCATCTCCTTCTTATTCACTTAATCCATATAACTGGCATTATGATATTACCCCACATTACCACATGCGGCACAATCAGTTATTAACTGCAAGAAACTAGCGCTTTCAGGCCAAGATCTGAATTTTTCAAATTGCCACTTTTTTTGAGAGTCCCGATCTCCGAGAGCCTGTTTGTCCGGAAATGGAAATTAGATAGAAGCATTGATATTTTAAGTAGCGGGCCTCATAGGTGCACAAAAAGAAAACATATTTTTTTCCAAAAGTACCCATGTGGAGTATCCAGCGAAAAGTCTTGATTAACATTTCTAGAAAAGTGAAGGGTACTCTCTTAAATCAAGGACCTATACTCAGAAACTAGCCAGCCTAAAGATTCAGTAAAAATCGTGATGATGCCTCCATATTACTTCAAAATACCTGCCACGCCGATATTTGCTCAAATAAAGTACAATAATATTTTATAGATCTAATGGAAGTCTCTCTTAAGAGCAAAGTCTGCATTACGAAGCCAAAAAATCTTCGTTTTGAGAATGATGGGGTCCTAAGTCCGCATCAACTTAATGCTGGACCGGACCAAATGGGGAGCAACTATAATTACATAAGGAGCACTCAACATCTGCGAGCCGCTACGGTCACGCTGCTCCCAGCGCAGAGGAGAGGCAGCGTATGACGATTTCAATATTTCCGTAGATATAGACCTAAAAGCAGACCAGTGTCAGGTAGGTATGGAGAGACTCACATATAGTACGCTTGCCTCCTTTGGGTTTCGAGTCAGAATTCTTTGCTTGAAAAAGTAAGAGACGTCCAACATAGTAGATGAAGTTCGACTATTTTATGGGTCAGGAATAACTAGTAAACGGACAACTACAGAAAATGTTCGAAGGAACGTACTTCTTTTAACAAAAACTTTCAAGCCCGTTTTTGTAAATTTTTGTTTTTATAATTTCTGATTTGAAAGGAAAAAAAAATTATCTTCTATTTCTATATCGTCTAAAAACTCACAATTTTTCATTTAAACCACCAAAAAGTTAAAATTTTTGAATTTCAACCTAATTAGTTTACCCAGACGAAAAAAAAAGAAAACAAAAATTCAACAGGATTTTGCCCTTCACAGAAGAATTGCTGACGGAATCTTCCGCGCCTACCAAATGTTATGAGATATTGTAACTGAAAACAATTTTTTTTACTATTCAGGTAATCACACAAAAAATTTTGCTGAGCTCAAATCGGAACGGCTGGTTTAACGATGAATTGGTCATTCCGTGTGTCGGATCTGCGGAACCGAATTTTCTTTTTTGACATCAATTGCATCTAGAATATGTGTGCATAGAATGTATGTAGAATATGTGGACGTAGTGATTGTTTGATTTTCGGAATCGTTCAGAATTTATAGAGTTAAACACGTAGTAAGTCGCATACCAGATTTATGTCGATCGCCGTAGTAAAGCGCATATTTATCGGTCCAACTGACGTTCGAATAACTTCGCTGAAAGGACAAGAATTGAAGCGAACGCTTTACATGTGTTTCTTGAAGAAACCTTAGGTTTATGGACTAGTTATGGCAGATTAATAGTCAGTTAAGATTTTATGGCTAGAAATCGCATTCTACTTTTTAAATGCGTTTTTCTCGAAACTGCATATTGAAAATCTGCTATCACCATAGCCCAAAATCTATCCAACGAAGGGGTAGGTAGGTAGGTAGGTATTAGTGGCCGCTCCGAGGAGCCCAATTAGCACTGTGGTGCGCCGTTTTAATGCCACAAACTCCTAAGACCGTGACTGCTGTTATGGGAGCAGGGAGACAGAGTCTAGCCGACTTGAATCTTCAGAGCCAGCCCGTAGAATTCACGAAGAAAAGTAGCTCTCCCACCCTGCAGCTAGAAATCTCTCTAAGGTCCCCAAAGAATGGTTTACTCAGTGTCCGTGGCCTAACTCTAGCTAGAGCTGGGCAATCGCAGAGAAAGTGCATGAGGATTTCCCTTCCTTCTCCGCAGCTTCGGCAATACAAATTGTAGCGTATGCTGCGGCATGGTTCCCTATGAGCCAGTTCCCCGTGAAGACCACCGTAATCTTGAATGCATTTGCCTGTGTTAGGCGCAGGAGCTCTCGTGATTGGGCTCTGTTATAAGCTAGCCAAATTCTCTTTGACTTAACACAGCTCGTAAGCCTTCGCCATCCATTATCCAATGAAATTCTTCGAAAATTTCATGACTTATTCACAACATATTTCTACAGTCCGCAAACTAGGCCTTCACACGGGATGCACGGGATGAACTTATGCTCAAAGTATGGGACAGCAAATCAATACCTGACGATTGGCAGCGAAGCATTATCAGTCCCATATATAAAAAGGGAGATATAACGCATTGCAGCAATTATATCACTATAGCACTATCTTGCTAGGCCGGATAGCCCCATACGCCTAGAACATCATTGGTTCATACTAAAAAGGCTTCACTCCAGGTAAATCAGTGAATTAGCAACAGATCAGATTTTCTCTGCGCTGGAAAAACTGTTGGAATATGGACATCAGTTGCACCATCTTTTCATCGAATTTAAGATCGCCTATCATAGCCTAGCCAGGGTAAAACTGTACACGGCCATGAGAAAATTCGGTATCCCGACGAAATTGATAAGACTGACTTGGCTGAACCTGACCAATGTGCGAGGCCAGATAAAAGCAGCAGGATCACTCTCGAGATCATTCAACACCAATAACGGTCTAAGACAAGGGGATGCCCTATCATGGGTCCTCTTTAACCTGGCCCTGGAGAAAGTAATCCGTGATGCTAAGGTGAACGCGAGGATCGTGCCCTCTTTAAGTCCACACAGAAGGACGACCTGAGACATACAAACTGCCTTCATCCAGATCGAACAGGCGGCATGAGATCTTGGGCTGCACATCAGTGAAAGCAAGACAAAATATATGGTGGTAACGTCAGCACCAAAACCCAACCAACCAACAACATCAAACCGCGCTGGTCAAACGGGAAGAATATGTTAAAGAGAGACTACTAAAAAAGAAACTACAACTTTGAGAAAGTTGATAATTTCTCCTATCTAGGATCCAAAATCACAACTGATAACAGCTACGGCGATGAAATCCGCGTAAGATTGGTGGCGGCCAACAGCCTATTTCAGCTTACAAAAACTGTTCCTCTACAAACGTCTCAACATAGGGTCAAAGCTCTAACTGTACAATATAATAATCTTGCCAGTCCTCATATATTCCTCGGAGACTTGGGTTCTTAGCAAGAAAAATTGCGAACTTTTTGCCGTGTTGAAGAGAAAAATTCTGGGAAAAATGTTTGGTCCCCTAAAGATGGACTATTCAGTAGCATACATAATGACGAAATCTATGAGCGATAAAATCCGGCTCAATGGGTAGCGATGGGCGGGTCACTTAATTCGTATGGATGACGATGATCCAACCCGAAAAGTCTACAAAGGGAATATCTATGGTAGAAAAAGAAAACAAAGCAGACCCTCCCTGAGATGGAGCGATGGCCAGGACGTCAGGCAGCTGTCAGGGATATCGAATTCGTGGACCTCACAAAACCGGGATGTCTGGAGTTTTTATTAAGGCAGGTCTAGGCCGGATACCGGTTGTTGTGCCGTTGATGATGATCTCAAATTATTTTTTCTACTCAAAAAAAAATCGAAATAAAACGCCTTTTGAGACCTGCTAAAGCGAGCTTTCCTTTAGGTTCCTCTTTGATATATAAAATTTTACAGTATTATCAGTAGAATGGCATTATTGCAAGCAGGGGAAGCATTGCTTCCCTTACCCAATTAAAGACAATATAGTGAAAGAAAGATAACAGAGGAAACTAGACGAAAAATTGCTTCGTAACAGCAGTTTGACAGAACAATAGGAGAAAACAACGGAAAATGCCCTCTTCGCGATACACATTCCTTCAAAGGCATTTGAAAAATCTGAATGTATGACGGTCCACTGAAAAATTCATTTCGTTGTGGAACGTTCATTGCGAATTCGTAAATTATATGGAGCCAATGAGATGAACTATTATATATTCTTGTGGAGGTGTTTTTAAATTTGCCTCCGGAGCGGGAAAATTGTGCGCGTGGTTTATTTGACTCCCGCCGAATGAACGGTTTCCCATTTGATTCCGATCGAACTGAACAATGCATACCTAAGCTTCCAATTTGATTTGAAGGTAAAGTTTTTCCACGTTGTAAATTGTCAATTGGTTGCATGTGATTTAAAGTTCGCCCTTCGCTCATCAAAATCCATCTTATGGAAAATATCTCAACTTTGCAAGACTTAAGTTAATGCATACCAATCCAAGCAATTCGATTAAAAAATCAAATTGGAATAGGACATGGCAAAAGTTCGCTGGTAAAATAGATACTTTTTTGAAATTAGATTGTGATCTTTTTTTCATACCGAAACTATCACGCAAACATTTCCAAGAAAGTAAGAAACACACATTTTTTTCTTAATCTACTGAAAACCCGCAATTTTATCATATCTGCAGTCAACATTTGGTAGCATAATATCGAAAACATTTTCCACCTTCTTGATGACTTCAGATTTCGGTTCCAAAGAAATCTGCTCATCTGATTACACTTCAAGGAGATATATAGATATTTGAAGAATTCGACTTGTTCAACATTGATTGGTTTTACAAAAGTTTCTCCATGCACCCCCTCAGAATAACCTCCATGTAATTTTTGATGAAATGTAGCATTGGATGATTATTAATTGCCAGATATTGCTATGAAAGATTTGTTCGTTTCGACAATTGAACTCTTGAAAAGAATCACTCATAGATTTTCGCAAATAATATTTAACTATGCCAGTCGGCAGCTCTGAAATCAAATCTCGCAAAAAACCATCAATCGATAGAGTAGAGAAGGTGCACGGACCGTATCGACCCCGTAAGCGGCCGACAAACGACAAAAAACAATTGCTTGGAAACATCTCTCATGCGATCAAAGCGCTAATGCCGGCTACTAGCTGCACTTTTTCTTTTTTTCTTTATTGCGGTGCACACGACTCTATTCGACTGGGCCGTCTTGTGCGCATTCGCCGGACTACCCACGACGCTTCATCAGACAGTGATGAAAAACATCTTATCACACATGGAAATCGCAACTCGTATATGTACGGAGGTTTTTGTGTTGAGATACTCCATACGTGCTGCTGACTGATGGACGGACATGTCCCGCCCAGTTTTCAATATGGCCTGACGTGTGATTGGCTGTCACCCGGTGATCCGAGGCGGGATTTAACCGCTGCCCACTGCGGAAGGGTTAAGTTTGATTTAATCAACAAATCAGAGGTTTGTTATTTTTAAATAATAAACCGTTAGACTGGAATGATTAGGAGATGGGAGAAGCGGAATTGGATGCTATTGAGCTGACCGATTGGTGGGAAAATGTGTAGTTGGTTTTCTATGAATTTATTTGTATGGATTGCGTGCTGAAAAGCGCTTTGTTCTTAGAATAACGAGCGTTATTGAAACTTAGAAGAAATGACAGACAGAAGGTACGTATAATAATCGCAGCAATAAATTATTGAAAGTATAATTGCTTAATGTTTCTTTTTACGGCGAAACTCCTCAAACAGTTTTTAGTTTGGAGGAGAAGCCTTATTCGAGGTCTATAAAGCTAAGTGCAAAGAGACGCCTGGTTGATATGTTCCATTTCAATAATTGTTAAGTTGCATCCTCGAATTGCACAATCCTGTCAATTCAACAACAACGGGAACGGGGGCACCCTAGACCAAAATTCCACAGAAGAATCAACGATTTGTCATTCAGTAAGATTAGAAGCATTTCATTGAGGATTGGGATTGGGATTGGAAAATACTACCAAGAAGCAATGCTTTGAAGTGGCTGAATTTCCTGTTCTGTCTAATGGATTAGGATGACTACATTACGGAAAACAATCTTTTTAAAGGTCAATGAATTTTTCAACGTAAAGCTATATTTTGTAGCATGTGTATCCAAGAAACCAAATCTCAGTGGCATAAGCAAATATCGGCCTATCTCATTATTAACGTCCTTACCAAGTTGCTTGAGTCTATAATCAAATCAAGACTGGTCCGCTTTATTGACGACTTTGAACATTTATCGAACAAATGTTATTCACACAGGAAGGCTAAGGCTCAGTGGTTAAGAATACAAAAATATGTGGTGGACGTCTCCTTTGACATGCATACGAGATAGTGGACCTGTACTGTACTGGAAGGAACAACTTGGATCCCAAAAATTACTATCATCATCATTATCAATGGTATAACAACCGGTATCTGGTCGAGGCCTGCCTTAGTAAGACATCCCGGTTTTTCGACGAGGTCCACTAATTCGAAATCACTAAAAGCTGTTTGGCGTCCTGAGCTACGCTATCGCTGCATCTCAGGCAAGGTCCGCCCCTCTTCTTTTTCTACCATAAATATTGCCCTTATAAACTTTGCGGGCGGGTTGGATTAAGTGACCCGCCCAACGCACCCTAATCAACCGGAAATAATTCACAATCAGACGGTATACAGACAACGGAATTGTTGATCCTCATGTAGGAGACCGAAACATGTTCGGAGCATTCTTCCATCGAACGCGGTCAAGAGTTCCCAATTTTTCTTGCTAAGAGCACAAGTCAATGATTATCCTGTAGCAAGAGCTTTGAAATTATGGTGAGACGATTCGAGCGAATCAGTTGTGGTAACCGGTTGTGATTTTCGACCCTAGATACGAGAAACGGTCTTAAAGTTCCAGTCGCCTATCTTTATTGTACTCATTTGACCAGCGCGGTTTACTTTTCTTACTTTTTGTTCTCTGGTTGTTCCATGTACTTCGTCTTACTTTCATTAACATGCAAAACGAGATCTTTCTTGGTGACAATGTGGATAGAAACAAGATGATCCGTACGAGTACTAAGCCTCAGAGAAATGCTAGGGCGTCCACCTCAATCGACGCGGCAGGACAGGCCCCGGTCCTGTTGAGAAATGGGCAAGAGTTTTTGACGCATCAACGGCGTCAGGACGTGAATAAGTTAGTCCGAACAAAAGAAATACGTGTCTGCACGCTAAATGTTGGCACTCTAATTGGAAAGACCGAGGAACTCGCAAGGGCCTTTCGGAAAAGGCGCATTGATATCTGAAAGCTGCGACATAGAACGCGCACGCGGTAAAAATGGTTATAAACTTCTCTATTTTAGTAGCCAGCATACTCAATACGGTGTTGGCATTGCCATCTCAGAAGGTTTCCGTGACGCCATTAAAGAAGTCTAACGGTTTGATGATCGGCTGATGAAGCTCACCATTACATCAGCTGATCGCACTATTTACTTCTTCACCGCGTACGCACCGCAGCGGGTCGATCTGATCCCGAGAAACATGCCTTCTGGCAACTTCTCGATGAAAAGATTTTTACGTGCCTGTTGACGAAAGAAAGGGCAGATTATAACAGGTGCCATGGAGGAACGGGATTTTGCGGTCACCCATGACCTTGTACTTATGAGTACATGGTTCATCGATTGTCTCATCTTCCTAAAATTTATACTGGGAATAGTAAAACGCAAATCGACTATATTCTCATAAGACGCCGACATTTTACGACTTTCACTGATTGCAAAGCCCTTCCCTATGAGACCATCGCACCTCAACGTCAGCCGTTGATTGTCGATTTAAGCCACCGATAAAACAGCGTGAGGAACGCACTGGCTCGCAGCGCATCAAATGGTGGCGATTTGGTGAAAAGAAAGAAGAAACGATCTCACTCACACGATTACCGACCATTACGAATGTGGAAGAATCGTGGAACCAAATGAAAGACACGATCCTCAAAGCGGCTTCTGCAAACCTCGGGGTCACGAAGCCGGGTAAGCGGAACATCAACCGAGATACTTGGCTTTGATGATGATGATGTTTAAATGAAGGTCCGTGGAAAAAAAACGCCTTTACTACAAATTTCTAGACGATAAAACGCATGCTAATTGGCAAATTTATAAGAATACCAGCCGAGAAGGAAAGATAGCAGTCGCTGTCACCCGAGCGAACCATTACAAAAATCTTTATGATAAACTGGACACTCGGGATGGCGAGAGAGATGTGTATCGACTTGCTAGAAGCCGTAACGAACGTAAACAGGATATCGAACACTTCTTTTGGGTTGGTAGGCAAGAACGGTACTTTGCTTACCGACCGTCGAGCCGCAATGGATAGATGGAGAGAATACTTAGAATAGATTTCAACTGAAGAATTTGCTCATTCTCCACTTCCACAATCATTGGCGACATTTCGAGCAGTTCCACTTTTCAGCGCAACTGTAGTCGAGGAGGCAATAAAACAAATGAAATCGGGGAAAGCAACAGGACCTGACGACATCGCATTTGAGCTCTGCGAATAGCTGGGACCCAACACTGTGGTTCAATGAATTCTTTAATCGGATTATTCAGGAAGGTAGAACACCGTCTGACTGGCAAGAAGGTACCACTGTTCCAATATGGAAAAAGCTAGCCCAGTAGAATGTTCAAATTACCGTCCGATCCGGTTACTATCCCATACCATGAAGATTTTTGAACGCATTCTTGACAATCGTATAAGCGAACTCGTTGAAATAACTGTGGATCAAGCCGGCTACTGACGAGTTACACGCTGCGCGGTTACTCATGGAGAAACACCGTGAGAAGCATCGCCCTCTTTACATTGCATTTTTGGATCTAGAGAAGCGAAAACTCATCTGGTATGCTCTACGATAACATTTAGTGCCAGAAGAACTCGTGCTTTTGGTTCAATTGCTCTACCACGATCCGAAAAGTAAAGTTCGAAGTGTGGCGGGTGTATCAAAACCGCTTCGTGTCTCTGTTGGTGTTTATCAAGGAAGCGTCCTCTCCCCACTCCTCTTTGTTCTTGTTATGGACACCGTCACATGGGATATCCAACGGCCAGCGCCGTATACATTGCTTTATGTAAATGATGTTTTCCTAGCATCTAAAAGCGAAAATGATCTCGAGCAAATTCTCCAAAAATGGAATGATCGCCTCATGCAACACGGTCTCAGATTGAATCTGAATAAAACTGAATTTTTGACGACCAATCCCCATGAAATAGAAGAATCATTGTCAGCGGCAGTGACCAACCCAGAACTGAGCGATTTAAATATCTCGGGTCAACGCTATCAGCCAATGGAAAACTGCGTTATGAAATTGCTTCACACATTAATGCAAACTGGATGAAGTGGCGTTCCACAACTGATGTTCTTTGTGATCGACACATCAACGAACTTCTCAAGTCTGAAATTTACCGCAATGTCGTCCATCCTGTCGCCCTCTAGGTTTCTCAGTGTTGGCCGACTATAAAAAACAATGAACGGCGTCTTGCGGTAATGGCGGCGAAGATGTTGCGTTGGACTAATGGCGTGACACGTTTTGATTATATCCGAAATGAGTATATCCGCTATCGATATGGAGCTGCACCAATCATTTGCATTGTTGCGTGGAAAAATTACGAGAGAGGCATCTTCCATGGTAGTGCCACGTAATTGGCGCAAACGAAAATTCACCTGCAATGATTGGTCTGAACATAGAAGTCGATAGTAAACGACCAAAAGGCAGGCCGAAACAACGGTGGCTTGATACGCTGGATCCATCCAGATCAGGCATTCGATAGGGCGAAATGGCGAATCCGATCACGACGAGCGGACCCCGCTTGTGAACGGGACAAAGGCTGAAGAAAGAAGAAGAACGAGATCTCGCGTTGCCTGCTAGATCTGAATGAAAGTAGACTATACATCGTGGGTTGTTCTTCCCATAATGTTAGTATCGTAATCATAGGCCAGTAGTTGGGTAGACTTGAAGAAGACGGTGCCTCTCGCATTTACTTCACCACGGTGGATCACTTTTTTCAGGGCTAGCTTAAAGAGGATGCATGATACTGCATTCCCTTCTCTTAGATTCTTGATGATATTGGATGGAATGGTCTCGAGAGTGATCCTGTTGCCTTTATATGACCTCGCACATTGGCTATGGTCAAACTAGTCAGATTTATCAATTTGGTTGTGGTACCGAATTCTCTTATGGCCGTGTAGAGTTTTACCCTGGCTACGCTAACATAGGCAACCTTAAAGTCGATGAAAAGATGGTGCAACTGATGTCCATATTCCAACAGTTTTTCCATCGCTTGGGGCAAGGAGAAAATTTGATGTATTGCTGATTTGCCTGAAGTGAGGCCTCTTTTGTATGGAACTTTATTCTTGGTACGACTTGATTGTAAGATTCTTCTAGATATTAGATATGAATATCGCTAGCAACTGCTTTCGATTCGGAGCCTTGACATTTGAAAATAAACATAGAAAACAAGGCTTAAATAATTTTATTGATATAAAGGAAAGTTAAGGAATAATTAGCGAAACTCTCTCAGTCGTTTAATTTCACAACTTTGTAATTAGTTTAGCTTGTTTGAAATTTCTCTGTCAAATCACTTTTTAATTTCAATTATTTTTTTACATTTCAAAAATCGAAATAAATTTCGAATGTTATTAACCCTGCTGCGCCACAAAACCATGATGTTTTCGGCATGTGAGGCTTTTGCTCTTGTAAGATAGCGGAGAATATCTTATAGATGGTAATAAGCAAAGTTGATACCTCTATAATTGCTGCACTGCGTGATATCTCCCTTTTTATGGAACAGATAATGCCCCGTTGCCATTCGTCAGGCATTGATTCGCTTTCCTACGCCTTGAGCATCAGTTGATGAACTCTTTGATGTATTTGATCGCCTGCATATTTAACGAGTTCCGCTGTAATTCCATTGGCTCCTGGTGACTTATGATTGAAGCTGATGAATTGCTCGGACTGTTTCTTCCATGCTTGGTGAGAGCAGCATCTATCCGCCGTCTTTATTTGGCGGAGCCTCTAACTCGCCGATGTTCTGGTTGTTCCTCACTCTCACCTGATTGTCAGAGGAGATTCAAGGTGGTATTGTTATTCGAGCTCGGAGCATCATGTCCGAGTCTATAAAGACCTCCTATATGTTCTGGCATTTATCAAGGCTGATAGGTGGCAGCGTTCGATTAGCACGTGGTCAGTTTGATTGAAAGTGGTCTCGCCTGGAGAAGGCCATGTATGGACTGTTTTCTGCGCAAACCAGGCACTTCCTTCTATTATTTCGTCAGACACTGTTAATTAGATAATCGCCAGTCCGTTGTCATTGGTAGTTTTGTGTATGGTATGGGAGTCAACGTAACGTCTGTAGATGGGCCCCGTGACTATTGAAGTCTCCAAGTATGATTTTGACATAATACCTAGGGCAGTCTTGAAAGGTCCGTTCAATTATCTCGAAGAAGGTATTCTTCTCGGACTTTGCAGTCTTCTTAGTAGGAGCGAGGACGTGAATGGGGCTTATATTTCGAAATTTGCGAAATGTCTGTACAGGAAGCGCGCCTTTTATGAGAAAATGCACAAATCGTTCGTTCGTTTCTGTTGCCGGGTTCATCGTTTCGTAGTCAATCTAGTTTGACGCTCTTTTCGTGGCTTCGTAACTTTGATTTTCCTTGTAGGGTTTTAGCCCTACCCAATCCCCAACCTGGAGAATTAGTTGGTACAATTTGTCTCGTTTTTAGGCGCCTTCATCTTATCCATCCACAGTTTCTCATTCACAAAGAACTGCCAGTGGAAGTGGAAACAGGATTTGGTAGTAAAGTTATTGGTATTCGTTCAGTAGGCATTTCCAAGGTTTTATTATCCATTGCGTGTACCAGTTCACGTTTGGCTCTGGTAACTACACTACCCTAGACCGCAGTATCGAAAACTAGCGATTGACAATGATTCGCTCCTGATAAACAATGGAATTCCTCAACATTGCTTCTTCCCTAATCTACTCACTACACAAGAGATCGTCAGAAAAGGCGGAAATTTTTCAATACGCTGCTAATTTGTTCATAAAATCGATTAATGATTCAAGAGAGAAAGAAGAAAAGGAGCAGCGAGGCAGCGAACTTCCCATTTTGCACCCGAATGCAGTAGTCTCAAATTACCTCTGAACCTTGAGAAGTTGAACACTATTGCTTTCATACAAGTACGAAATGGCTCTTTCAGACCTCAGATAGACGGTCATGATCTAGAACACAAAAAGTTGCTCACCTTTTTGGGCAGAGGTCTTCCCGTCTCTTTCACTATCAGGGATCGTGTTGACCATTACCTTCTTTATGAGGTCAAAATTGATTCGTTGACTTCTCCTCATGTCAGGGACAGTAAAGGGCTGTTGCAGCGATAAATGTGGTAGATGTGGCGATGGCGGACAATGTTGCTAGTTGTGCTGCCTTTTCTGAGAGACAGTATTTTTTATCGGTTGAATGTTTTAGTATTCCGTAAGTTATCAAGAGAACATCGGAAAGACAAATTAGTAAATTGTCCATCATCAGGAAATCACTACACGTTTGCAATACCCTTACTTCGACTAACCCAGTAAATTATCTTGTGCACACGATTCACAACGTGGTAAGGAGGGCAAACCTTGTCAAAGTTTGTGTTCTGTGGTGTCCTGCCCACAGCGGTAATGTTTTGAACGAGGGTGTCCATCTACCGGCTGGGAAGGCATTAAGGTATGGAAGATCTGTCAGCCTACTCCCAGTCACTTTGATTACCTGCAATATTGTTCTAAAACCAGTGTAACAACAATGGGATGATGAGTTCGTGAAGATTTCGCTTGGCAAAAGAAGATATCTTGCTGACAGGTTTCCGACCTTCTCAGTCAAATCGTGTATATTCACCCCTTACTTACTATGGCAGAGGCCAGTGATCAAGGTTCCTCACAAACCACTCGTACAATAAGCAGTTTCTTGTGAACATTGAAGTATTGTCTTTGTCATTTGTAGGACCTTGCCAAGCTCATTAAAAAGTCGAACATAAAGCTGCTTGTATTTTCACAACTGTTTACTTTTCTTTTACACTGTTAGCCTGGGGCATATAGCATCCGTTTTTGGCTGTTCGTCAAATGTCGTTGACTGTCATGCGTGAGTGTCACACGTCTATTGTTCAACGTAAAAGTCTATACAACGAAATCAACAAGTAACGAACTGAATAGAACAACAAATGTATTTCTGCTGTTGAAGGTGAAGGTGTTTGTAGGTTTGCGGCGTTGCCTTTATGAGCTAAGTCGACAACATTAGGGCTCAATTTTTGGCTTGGTCTAAGAAAGGTTCCTATTGTCTGACTAATATATATAACTGTGAATTTTAGGGTTTGGATGATCTTTGTGCCAACGACAAATCGTTGAATCAGGTTGAAAACATGTTCTCAAAGTTGTTTGATTTTTGACTTCAAGTAAACTGTTGATGTCTTCTTGGTCCTCATGTGTAATGGCGTAGAATTCAGTGGTCGAACTTTTTCCCTTTTGGAGAATAGCTGCAGAATAGCTGATCGATTTGGATGTTTTGTAGCATATATTCTATGAAACTATGATGAGACCAATTCATCACAGTTTTGCACGAGCCAAGCTTAATTTTGGTGAAAAATCCCTTTGTCTCACACGGTACGAAGTGGATTAGATTTAATGCTTTAGCAAAAGCTCCCTGAAGAAGCAGATTAACTTGGGCAAACATACTTGGTGCTGTTATGTCTGTCATTTTTAACGCGATATTCAGGATTTCATTCAGCCCCGTGGTTGTCTTTTCAATGAGTATCTTAACTGATTTAGGAACTTCCCCACCTATCACTTCAGAACCTTCGCCGCAGTTTAGATGCAGTAACTTAGGACATGTAATTGATGGGGGTCACCCCATGGATCTGAGACAGGTTCGGTACACATTCGCTTGTAGTGTTAGATTTTGGCCTTCATGATAGCTACTTGCATTTTTTCCCGCGTTTTGGTATTGTATGTGTAGCTCCATGACACTCAGGTCGGTTTTTACTGCGCTGGCAGCGTCTCCATCTGCCTGCCTGTCGGTCCGTCCATCGTTTGTCATTTTTTTTCCTGTGTGGTATCAAATTGAAGATATCTATTAGGACTTTCCGAAACCGTTATTTCGACATTTGTTGGAAAGGCCGCCTGAATATTTTTTCATGGGAATTTTTCTCTAGTTTTTTTTTTTTGACTATTTAAAGGTAAAATAATCATCACTGACCATTTTTACCAATTATTTTACCCGCCAGGTGAGAAAAACCTAAGAGGTCCTGTGGGACACTATACTGGCTTAGGTTAAAAAAATGTAAAACTTGTTATGGTATACAAAATTGGATTTTATTGCAGAAAAATCAATAAAAAATGTAAGAAATGGATACAAAAATTGTGTTGATTATTGGTCGTGGTGATGGTACTTGTTATCAACATCAACAACGGTCTACGACAAGGGGATGCCCTATCAAGCGGCCTCTTTAACTTGGCCCTGGAGGAAGTGATCCGTGACGCTGCTGTAAATGCGAGAGGTACGATCCTCTTTAAAGCTTTAAGGGGGTCATCCCGTGTGAAGGCCATTTTTTTTGCCGTTTTTGAAAAATTATTTTGAAGGACTGGATAAAGATAGAAACGTGATTTTTTCACCATATGTTTGTTAACGTCTTTAATGTATGTGGTAAATTTTTCAGCTTGATTTCGTTGCCAATTTTCGGAATAGGCGTTAATTTATGCACCCATCTCCAAAAAAAGGTGTTTTTCTGCTGCCACGCTGGAGGGCGCTGTGTTCATCTGAGGGAAAAAAACTAAACGGCATTTTAATGTGGACAATATTCCATGGTCCGCAAACTAGGATAATTAGAAAATATTAAAAGGTAAATTTTTTGTGGGCTTTTAAACTTAATTTTTTGGATTTTGGTGTTTTTTGCGGTTTTTTTTATAAATAAATAAAAACTACCCGTCCGATTGCAGTTATCCTAGTTTGCGGACCGTAGAAATATGTACCAAAGAAGCCATGAAAATTTCAAAGAATTTGGTTTGATAGATTTTGAGCTATGGTGGCAGCCGATTTTGAAGATGCAGTTTCGAGAAAAACGCATTTGAAAATTTAAATGTGATTATCAACAGTAAAATTTTAGCTTACCATTAATCTGCTATACCTGTTCCATAGAGAGCACCCTCCGTTTCTTCAAAAAGTCTTGTAAGGCCGATTGTTGCTCTCTGGTTTCAATTCTGGCTCTTTTAGCGAGGTCAGTCGATTGTCGTTCGGACCTCCAAATTCGCGCTTCATTACGGCGGTCGGCATAAACCTGACATATGTGACCAACTTGACATCCCATTGTCACAAGGATTTTGAGAATGCTATTGAATCCTTCATTGAAAATAATTACAGCCAGAAGTGGCTATTTCTACGACCTTCGCCCCAGAATGAAGGTGTTCAAGACCAATGCATTTAACGACTCATTGTTATTCTGGCTCTCTGCTCCTAAACATCTGTTCAAGAGATCATCTCGTGACAAATGTTCGTAGATTGGTTTGATAACTGTTTGAACTTCTTCAGTCAAAGGTGCCTTCTCGTGGTGAAAACTATCCAGTTCTCCTTTAGCTTCCGCTTTGCGCCATTTGCACCAACTGCCCTGCCCTGCTGGACAATTTTGATGCTGAGGATTTTCGTCTGTAGAACATTTATGGAAGAATGTTTCCCAAATTTCTTGCTTCATTCCTTCTATCGAATTTGCGTGTCGACGAATAGCCAGTCCAGGAAATGTAGTGAGGTCCTTACCAGTAAGTTTTCCAGCCCCTTTTCCACCGATGCCTTTGTGATTCTTCTTTGCATTTCTAAGCCGCGTTCCCATTCTTTTCTCGACATGTCCTACGTATTCCTTTTTTACTACTACGTATATTTTATTATTTGCAGAAATTTGCAGAAAACTCCAGCAAAATCAAATATACAATATACAAAACTTGTCGCAATTGGAACATCCATGTTCATGCTTGCTAAAAGTTTCTTTGCTGATGTTGATGCGAAGTCCTTTTTCTTCTCTGATAATTATCGATTCCCATGAAATACTCGTTTTTTAGTGCGAGCATGACGTTGAACGTTAAAGCTATCTCCCTTCGTACGATCCATTTAAAAAAATCACTGAACACACAAACAGCACAATACTTACAACAAAATATAACTGAGTATAACTTGAACGTCTTTCAGTGCTCACTCTAGACTGGATTATCCTTTTTATTCCAAATAGCAAATAAGTTTTCCATTTTTTTATATTTATATCTATGTTGGAATTTATAAGGCTCAGGTAAAAAACTAACCGGTAAAAAAAGATTCAATGCTCTTTCTCATCGAGTACTCTAGCCGCGGCTGCAAACTCCTGTTTAACCCTGTAATTTCTGAAGGACTCGGAATATCGGAAAATCCCTTTGGCCACATATTCTCCATTACATATAGATGCAATTCATGCAAAAAAAATCGATTTCTTCAACCCGACACACGGGATGACCCCCTTAAGTTAAGAACGACTCGGGACGTACAAACGGCCTTCATCCAGATTGAGCAGGCGGCACGAGATCTTGGGCTGCACATCAATGAAGGCAAGACAAAAATTCTGGTGGCAACGTCAGCACCGAAAATCGAGCAACCAACATTTCAGCTTACAAATACTGTTTCGATCGAAACGTCTCACCATAGGGTCAAAACTCTTACTATACAAGACGTATTCCTCGAAGACTTGGGTTTTTGAAGAAGAAACCTCCGAAGAATGTTCGACTCCCTACATGAGGATGGACGATTCCGTAGCTTACATAACGACGAAATCTATGAGCGATACCATGACCATCAGGCTCTGGATAAAATCCGGCTCAATAGGTTGCGGTGGGTGGGTCACTTAATCCGTATGGATGAGGATGATTCAGGTGGGAAAATCCATAAGGGCAATATCTATGGTTGAAAAAGAAGACGAGGCACACCCTGCTTGAGGTGGAGCGGTGGCGTAGATCAGGCCCTCGAATTGAAGGACCTCGGCGGAAAACCGGAATGTCTGGAGTCCCTATTAAAGCAGGTCTAGACCGAATACCGGTTGTTGCGCCGTTGATGATACATAAATGCAGACTATATTTTTCACAGTAATATTGTGTTTTCGAAGTGTTACACAATTTGCATGACCGTTTACCTGAAGTTTTCGGCAACCAAATTCCAAAATGATCATACAAATCGAATCGAATATCTTGAACGGGATGTTTGGCTTTCGAACCAACTGCACCACTAAATCCTGACTCCGTTGCGTCTGACGTTGATGGTTGTATTGATGGTCGACTTACTGTCCGTTTATCTTTACAACTGACAAGAGCAGCAGCAGCCTTTTCTACTTAAAAGAAATTCTTAATATTTTTAAAAAAATTTGCCTGGAATGCATTTTATAACTTTTAGTTTATTCATCCCTTGAGAACTGCCTCCTTCCTCTCGTTCCTTTGTAGATCTCCTATTCCGCCAGCTTCCCTCTGCATGCAGCCTTCAGTACTATTTTATAATTCGGTACTTATTAGAATTCACGGATTTGGGAAATAATCGACCTGACTATATAGTACTTGGAACTTCCTCTTGCAAGCATTCGCTTAAAAGACCTTCGTTCAAACTGGTGTTGGGTATGACAGGTTGGATGTACCTACTCTCCCTAGCAGTAACCTTCATGCCGATTTGGGTCTTCCCAGAGACAGTACAATAGGCCTACTTTCAACCGGACAGTAACTTGTTGTGGCTGAGTAACCTGCAGTAATTTACTAATACACTAATGGTGTCCAAAAAACATGAAGATGGAAGCAATGGATTCTTACTCCCAAGTGGTAAGGGGTCACAGAGTTCGAATCCACTCGCGACTATGAGAAATCAAGTCGCGGCCGAGGCACGAATTTTGAAGGCCACACCAGATTCACTTTCTGTGGAAGACATGCTTAGCCCAACATAGGTAACAAAAAAATAGCAAAAAGGTGATTAAAGAATGCACATACACGAAAAACATGCAACAAAAAAAAAAAAACGAACAAAGCCTTTTGTGCGGAAGGACACCATCAGTTTTACTCACCTGGCAGGTAAATTATAAGACCAGATCACAAAATTTTACTTTTATTTGGTTCCTCATCGAGCAGTCAACGAGATCCATTTGCAAAGTTAGAAACAATTATTTTAAAAGTTGGTAAATTTGATGGAAGCAGCAACAAATTATGTATGTTGTTTCATCGAAATTTGACACAAAACTGATGACAGAATCGAAACGAAACGTCAGAGTGCGTTCGTGCCTCAAGCTGTTTTGTTGGCTGACATGTAGGGAACTCAAAGTCCCGTAAGCCAAAAAAATTCTTATCTACGCGATAAATGTCATCTGCACGATAAGGTCCCTGAGGGCCACTTACCGGTTAGAGGGTTAAATTTGTCCTAGAATCACAAAAATTTGTAGTAATATAAACTATCGTATGAAGCATGATATCCATGAATCGTACTATTACTGACAAAGTTACTGTAGGTCAAAACTATTTCTTTTGTGTAAATTTACTGGAACTCAACACTAAATATCAATCTCATATTAAAATAAGTAGTCTGGCAGGCCAAATGCATATGCACATTATCGGCTACTTACAAATGGAATAGTTCTGCAGATATATTCAGCAGAGTTATTTAGGATGCATTTAAGATATGTCTATATATTGAGAAACTGGTGTTTGATGACAGGTTTTAGGCAAATCAGTAGAGGAGAAGATGGTGCATCCTAGCGAAATCGAATGCAGGGTGTTTATATGACACAGCTTGCCTTGGGAACCATGTGTGGAGGACTGACTGAAGAGTTGCCTGAGAGACGATAAAATCATTCCTTCAACATGAACTGAAAAGTTTCCCTGGACCCATTTCTCAGAACCTAGTCTAGTAGAGGCAAGCGGCTATGGGCCAAAATATGGATTAATTCACGATGAAGCATAAAATTTGGAAAACGTCTGCTAAACCAAAAACAGCTCTATTCGAAAACCCAATCTCCACTTCCACGTGGCTGTCGCCCAGAGTTTTTTCTGAATGAAAAACTGCAGGGAAGGAGAAGTACTTAAAAGCGAGACAAATTGTATCAACTGGTCCTCTAGGTTGAGAGGTGGGTAGGACTGACCCCACAAGTAAAACAACAACAAATCCAGCAACGCAAACGGACAAACAATTGCACATTTTCACATATAACATGCGCTCCCTATACAGAATAGG
This sequence comes from Hermetia illucens, assembly GCF_905115235.1. Classification (NCBI taxonomy): domain Eukaryota; kingdom Metazoa; phylum Arthropoda; class Insecta; order Diptera; family Stratiomyidae; genus Hermetia; species Hermetia illucens. The sequence goes on from NC_051851.1 coordinate 53,844,828, forward strand.
AGCTGCTAAGTAGTAAGCCAATACACTGTCCCAATATGAGGTTGATATCACAGTGATACAAGAGATGTGCTGGAAAGGGACCAATTTCCAATAGATTGCAGAGTCGGAGAAAGGTGCCTTCTATCAGAGAGTAGAGCTAACTCTCGAAGGTATCATATCAAAATTATGTTTGGAAATTTTAACATCCAAGAAAGGTCGGGGACCGTATTTAGGAGATACGTCGGCATCCATCATTTGCATAATAATACCAAAATCAACGGACTACGAATTACTCACAACGAAGGGTCGTCCAAAATCGTGGCAGTCCTCAGTCAATTATTCAAGTGATACCCTCACTTCTTAGCCTTAATAAATGCTAGAACAAATAGGTATATACGCCAATATAGATCCGAATTGTGGGTGGGAGTGAACATTGAAGCCTTCTATAACAAAGACCTTCGTAATAATAATACCTATAAGAGGAAAATTGATGCCGCAATGACCGAAGATAACAGGGGTCCTTGAGATGAAGTACCGTTAATGATCCTCACAACCACCTGAAGAACGTTATCAGCGGTGCAGCTACAAACATATTTAGCCTCACCGGCAAGAAAGTCAGAGAAGCAAAAGGTCTGTGAAATCTAAAGTTATAGGGAGCAACCACGCCAGGCGCGGAAGTTTTACCAAGAAGTCAACAGGCTGAGACCAGGCAAAGTGAGAAATTTTATTTCCGGCCATGTAGGCAAATTGGAACTATAAGTTGACTATTTTGATGAACTGCTTAACAATTAGAATATCGGCTAGTTTTTAAGTCACACCAACTGACGACGAAGGATAGGGAAACAGTCCGTGCCATTTCCTCGCCCTAGGAATTATAAACGGCCAGAAACCGATGGAGTTACAGCCAAACTGGTAAATTGTGGATGCGACCAGTTACACCGAACCCTTCATCAACTTATGCTCAAGGTTTGAGATTGCGAATCAATGCATGATGACTGGCAACGGGGTGTAATCCCTGACATGATCCGTAGCTCATATAACAGTGAAAATTATGAATTATGAAAGTTTGGCCGAGGATAAAATCCCGCTCAATCGCCCACTGCTATTCATTCCTTTCGCATGGGTACGAATGGTCCAGAAAAAAAACTATAGGAATTTGGAAATGGGTTGGGATCATCGTACGACCAGCGAATCTCTTTTCTAACTCACGAGTAACTTGAAATGTTACATGAAATTAGCGGAAATGATGGATTGTAGGATATCTACAGCTGCTAAGATTCAGTTAAGAGCGTTTCTGAGCCCAAATTCAACTAAAAACAATTTTCACTCCAAAGAATTAAAACGTTGTTATCAGCTCGTAGCTGGTAGTTTACACATGGTGGGAATCTTCTCGTTGGAGCTCGATCACGAGATTTCGGCATAATCAGACGTTTCTTGCCAGTTCCAAGTATTTCAATGAGGGGGCGCTCCTCTAGCTTTCCCACTCAGACGTTTGGGGTACCTTAACTGCTAATTCTGCTGTAGTAGCAGTAAATCTCGCCCCCCATTCAGGAGATTGTAGTATTAACTGACTCTCTAATGTTCCCAAGCTGGCCAGCGGTGCTGTTATCGTAGGCATTTGTTGCATTTCGACCATATCATCTTCTCTACGGTTTTCAGGATGTCGCTTTCGCCTGCACCGAAATTTCAGGTCGACGTCCAACTTAACTATCATTTCCCTTTATATAATACCCTCTATAATACCTATGAGTATATTCATTAAATAGTCAAGCAAGTTTGAAAACCGGCATATGTATTTATTGTTAATTCATCTTTGAAAGTTCCGGGTAATCTAAACGCAAAGTATGATGCATGAAATAGCAACCCATAATAGATATATCTTGAGGCAGCTTTCTAGTATCGGCTGAGCGCCACCGTCTATTTTTTTTAAACCATGCGCTGCAGACCGAACGAACTTTCGAGTAAGCTCTTCAGCGGAGGCCCTTCGTAGCAGGAAACAGCCTTTAGAACAGAATGACGTACGATTTTCGACCTATGATTTGATGGACAAAACAGTTAGTTTAGTATGTTAATTAGTATATTTGAATGCTGTTTTGTACCGCCTTTTTAATTGTAAAAACGTCTGGGTTTACTGTTAGCAATGCCGCGGATGATATTGATTTATTTGGTACAAAAGTGGGGATGAGTAAAATTAAAACTATTGCAAGAAATTTTGATGATGAGCCGAACATTTTGTTTAGATTTTGAAAATAGATGACTTATGAATTGTCAAAATATCATCGAAGCGAGAAGTCATTTTTTAGTTCGTTACATTTGGGGGGTAATCTTAAAATCTTAAAATGCTTCAGGTAATCCAGTTCGGACAGATTCTTGGTTCTTTCTGCAGAATGTGATTGCATGACCGTTGTATCGATTTATATCTTCATAAAAATCACACAGAAGCCAAACCATTATGTTGATTGAATGAAGAATTTAAATATTCCACGGTATACAGCAGCAAAGAGTGCGATGCGAAGTTCTAAGAGTAAGTAAGTTCCACGGCGTTCAAAAAATGAGAATGTAAACAAGGATTTTAACATCCCCTTCGTCAAGGATACACTTGATCAGTGTGCTATTAGACTGAAAGAGCCTAATATGCTAGTAAGGAAGTTGTTGGACATCGCAAAAACAATCGGACTGAAGAAGAATAACTTCGCGATAAACTAATGCGAAAACAGAACAGAAAATCTGATCGTTGGATGTAGACTTCGAAATTATTGGGTTTCAGTTTTAAGATTTAAAGTTTTTTTTTTTGGAAATGTTATTGGCAACTTCAGCCGCGAGGTTTTGAAGGTACCATCCAGCGTATTAAACTATGTTGTTTCGACCGGCATTCTTTTTTGTCGCTTGCCATCAACTTCGATGTTCAGACCAATATTGACAAGTGAATTCTCGTTACCGCGAATTGCATGACCATACCATCGAATCGTAATTTTTCCACGACCGGTGCAACCCCATATCGACCGCCGGTATACTCTTTTCGAATATGGTCAAGGTGTGTTAAGTTGTTGGTTTATGTTTTTGACAATAAATAATAATTCATCGGACCAAAGTATTTCATTATATAAACATTCATCACAACGATCACTTTCACAGAAAAGTCAATAAGAACACAACATTTCATAAACTCTCTCTCTGTTCTGATTCATTCCTGACTGACATCGAAAAACAATTTTCGCGGTCAAAAATTGTTTTTCGATTTTGTGGCCACCGCGATTCGCACTTGCGTGCGTTCGACATGCAAGTTGCTCTCGATGCCACTAGCTCAACGCAATATCTTCGCCTCCATTACCGCGAGACGCTGTTCATTGGCTTTTATATTCGGCCAAATCTCAGGAGCATAGACGGCGAGGGGAGGACGACACCGCGGAAAATTTTAGATTTGAAACATTCATTGATAGGTCAATCACAGTGAACCCCAGTTCATCCACTGGCTGATAGTGTTAGCCCGAGATTTTTACCTCGGGGGGTAAATGGGCAGGCCATTACCATTGACAATGATAGTGTCGATTTCATGGGATCCGTCGACAAAAATTATGTTTTATTCAAATTCAATCTGAGGTCGTGCTGCATGAGGCAATCATGCCATTCTCGGACAAGTTGCTCTAGATCATCTTTGCTATTAGACGCGTCTGAAAGTCTCCATAACAAGAACAAAAAGGAGTGGTGAGAGGGCGCTTCCTTGATGAACACCAACAGAGGCACGAATCGATTTTAATATACTCACCACACTTCGAACTTTACTTTTCGCATCGTCGTAGAACAATGTAGTCCAGCACACGAGTTCTTCTGGCACTACATAGGTGTAGATTAGTTCGTATGGGACACGATGTTTCTTCATGAGTAACCTTGCAGCGTGTATTGCGGCAGTAGTTACCGTTTTGATTCACGGTTATTTAAATGATGTCATAAATACGGTTGTAGAGAATGCGTTCTTCATGGCATGGGAAAGCAACCGGGTCGGACGGTAATTTGAACATTCTGCTGGACTACTTTTCCTATCCATATTGGAAAGGTGGTTCTTTCTTGACTGTCAGACGGTGGTCTAGCTTGCTCAATAGCCTGATTAAAAAATTGGCTGAGCTATAATGTTCGGTCCCAGTTCTTTGCTCTCCAGAGCTCAGATGTTGTTTGGTCCAGTGGTTTTTCCTGATTTCACTCGTTTTATTTCTTTTTCGACTTCAGTTGCGCTGGCGCGTGAAATTGCTCCAAATGACGGTGAACACTCACGCATACAGTGAGTTACATCCTTTTACGTTGAACTTAAGAGGGGGTTCCCATACATTCAAAAGGGGGTGTAAATTTTTTTTCACCAAATATAATCATGTGGGGTATCAAATGAAAGGTTAGTACTTTCCGAAGCCCGTCTTAGCTTTGACATTTGTTGGAAAGGCGGGGAGTGCGGGGGGTGGAAAGTGCTCATTTATTTAATGGGGCCATTCTCAGAAACAGCCCAACCGAAAAATCTGAAAAAAAAATCAAGAGGCTATATGTTGGCTAGGTTCCGAAATACCTTCCATACCGATATCTGTTCAAATAAAGTTAATAATAGTATATTACTATAGTTTTCAGTAATTGGCTGCAGAACCCCTCTTAAGTTCATTCTAGCACCACGAAATGCAGCAATGTAGACTATAATATAGAGCTTAATGCTACCAAGTTTGGTCGAAATCGCACTATTACTAACAAAGTTATAATAGGTCAAAGTTGCCATTTCCTTGGAAATTCAACATTTTGAATGTTAATGTCACCGGAAAGTGGATATTCTTACATAATATATGCGCTTATTACGTGGTACGTACTAATGGGACAAATTCACACTCAAATGTCTTTATAAAAGAAATACACAAAACCTTTCATACCTGAAGCGTCCAGCTTCCGTTTTCCCGACTTGTTTGATATTCAGATATTCAGACCAAAGTAGTGATATAGACACAAATTTCCATTGGAAAAAATGGAAAATATGGACGATGGTATGCTGGATATGGCATCCAGTAGATAATTCTACAAATGATAAGGAGAAGAAGGCAGTCCCCATTCCACGACTAAGTGCTAACGTGTTAATTTCTCCGCCTATGTCCGTTGCAGTTGGATGGGAGGCTAAGTTTGACGGAAGGACAAGAGGGAAGGGGTTGCGCATATCTACGGTAAGATGATTGATGGAGTGTTATTACAAGTCTCAAGGTGCCTGAAAAAGATGGGCAACATCTTGAATATATTTTTCAAACTAGTCGACCATAAGTATAACCTCTATTATCAAAGTAGAAGTTTGAAGTCTTAAAAGCTCTTGGGAAAATGCCATAGACGCGCTAAATTCAACATGCATCCCAACCATATTATCGACTCTCATTGCCAATATAGGCACGAAGCCAGTCAGAAGGCACAAAGAGGAGCAACGAAGTGACGGAGGATATTGGAACAAAGCTTTGTGGCGCGGCTGGATTCGCATCATTCGAAATTTATTTTGACGATGACGCCACCGGCGCTCTCCGCTCAGTTTAGACTTCACCACAGGAGTGGAGAGCAGAGTGCCATGAGTGGACGGCAGAATGTCATATAAAAAGAAATAATGAGACAACGACGAAGGGTGATAAATTGGGGAAAGGAAGTGGAAAATGCTCGCTACTTAAGAAAACCCAAAAGCAGATGAGATTTATTTAAACCCCAACCACTGTGAAGCTGCACACGATCTCGTGGGACATTGCAAGGGTTGATGCAGATGTTGCGATAGATAGTCAGTCATCTAGAAGAAAAGACAATGTGCTACGAGGCACCAACAAAAGTGAAAGTTGCATGATTTGGTTGACTGGGAGGTTCTCATTCGAGGAAAATAACCTAGTAAAAATTAACTTTGCTCATTCTATAGTTGCTACGCCCTGCCAAGCGTGAAATATGAGCAGCCGTTACTTAATTAGCTTTGGACGCGAGCTCACGATTCCCCATGGTCCTCGAGGAAAACGGAAGGTGTAGTCTATTGAGTGAGAAACAAAAGTTTCAAACAACATGCAGCTTATATTGCTGGACCTTTCTTCACTGAGTTTGCTAGTATCGAAAGCATCTATACTTTTCGCATGAGGTGAGCAGGTTCTAGTGAGTCTTCCGTAAGTAGGAATTTTATAAGGAAACTGGCCTGTAAATTAGTGAGTATTGCACACATATTAGCCACCAAGCTATTATTTAGTGTTATTAAGAGCAGAGGAATGGAAACTGGGGGAAAATTACGATATAACAACTTGTGATGCCACTATGTCAAGATGCAGAAATAATCCTTATAGGTAGCTGAAACCCTAGTGGAATGAAAAAGCAAGGGTTCGGAGAGCATAAAAAAGGAGGAAATAAAAAGCTTCCCGGAGAAAAGTAAACTACGACTTGGGACAACCCCACTTGCTTACTGAAGTGTATGGCCAAACTGCTGGGGTGCACTATATGCAACAGGCTGCTCCCGATTATTGAGTAGACATTTGTGAGCAACAGTATTTGCCCCCGCCCGATCAACGGTGGATGCTATCAATGTATTGATCAGTCTGGCGGATGAAGCGGCATAAGGGGGAACGCAAAAGACTCTGCTGTTATTATCCCCCAAGTGAAAAATGATTTACATTTGCGCAATCGGAATGAAATTGCTTCACACATTAACGCAACCTGGATGAAGTGGCGTTCCACAACTGGTGTTCTTTTTAATCGACGTATCAACGAACATCTCAAATCGAAAATTTACCGCAGTGACGTCCGCTCTCTATAGTTCTGAGTTTTGGCCGACTATAAAAGACAATGAACGGCATCTTGCGGTAATGGAGACAAAGATGTTGAGTTGGACTAGTGGTATGACACGTTTTGATCACATCCGAAATGCGGATATCCGCGATCGTTATGGGATTGATGGTTGCACCGATCGTGGAAAAATTCCGAGAGAGACGTTTTCAACGGTATGGTCACGCAATTCGCGCTAACGAGAATTTCTTTGCCAAGATTGGTGTGAACGTCGAAGGCGATGGTAAACGACCAAAAGGCAGGCCTAAATAACGATGGCTTGATACGCTGGATAAGGATTTAAAAGCCTCGAGATTGCATCCAGATGAGGCATTTGATAGAGCCAAATGGCGAAACCGATCACGACGGGCCGACTCCTTTGTGAACGGGACAAAGGCTGAAGAAAAAGAAAAATGGCAGCTTATTATAAAATCCTCCACAATTGCCAACTAAATGTGCCCTTTAGGTATACGAAATCATCAGTGGCTATTTTGAAGATAGGAAACCCCTCTATGACACTGATGTAGACCCATACTTGGTAACCGGCGGAGTACGTCATGGATCTATGACCACGCCCTATCGATCAAACTCCCGCGACGAACTAGACTTATGGGCTATGTTGACAAAAATCCAGTTGCACTAGCAAACAAATCTTGGGAATGTTGAATGAGCTTATGGCACAAAGGTCAGGCTAATTAAGGAGTGGTTGGTATCACATGGGTCGCAGCTAGCGCAACATGAGGCAGAGGTTTTACTAGTCGGTAGTCGGTAGTTGAAGGAAGTTTTAAGATGGTAGAATCAAAGCCGTATAGCAAATATCTTGACTTTCTAGTGAAACATCGGTTAATTTTCTACGAACACTCCACTAATGTTAAAAGCACTCATGATTGCGGAAATGATACTATTTGCCATTTTGGACGTGAATATGTAAATATTTTACGGTTGGAAGGCACGCGGTGACGATAATGTCGACGAGCGGTGTACTGGAACCCTGAGATATTCTTACAAAGAGACATGGACACAAAAGCTGGTTTCAAATATCCAGCTTTGGATGTCGTAGAAATGTACATAATTGTTTGACGCATATTCTCACCGAAAATCGCCGGTATGAGGATAGGGAAGGTTGGTTTGGTAAAATATATTCATTAGTAAAGAGTTTTTTGCCGCCACAATCTACATAACCGGCCAACTTATAACTTTTTTAACTATGTAATATCGGCATTAATAACCCCAGGAGAAATTTTAATATAACTTTTTGAATTTTTTTTAGCGGGTACTTGCAAAATGGAGAACCATTTCTAAGAGAAAAATAGGGCCAGCCTTATTAGTGACTCAAAAGGAGCGCTGGTCAAAATTATCTTGACTTAATTGGATTTATAGTTCGCACCTTCATGTTGTGGAATCACGCACCTTTTCGGAATAATAATAATCGTTGGTGCAACAATTCATATTGGATCAGGGCCTTGAAGTGTGCTAGAGCACTTCATTCAAGACCGTAACGGTACACTACAGTATTCTGTAGGAGGTAACAACTGAGTCGACTGGTATCTGACGTCAAATCACGATACAAATCCCACTGCCACCAGTGAGATTTTAACCGCGACCTTCCGTACAACAGCCTTGTGCTCTAACCACTCAGCTATCCGGACACGGACGGAATATTAAACATTAAAGTAACCATTTGTTATTTGACAAGTGAGGTACATTAAATGTCGCAAGAATACTCCAAGGATATAATTTGTAATCAGATGTCGTCGATGAGGAGCTTCTTGATAGTTCTTTTGTTGGAACTTTTTCATTTATTGGCATTCTCACTTGTTTCCAGGGCCAATCACAGTCTCAGAATTGAGAATGGGTCTATGGCAACAGAGGGGCAATTCCCATACACGGTAAGAAGGTCTTCTAATTATCCCGCCAATCAAACAATTTCAATTGCAGGTTTTGATTCTCTACTGGAACTTTGACAACCGCTGCACAGGGACTCTGCTGACAACCCATCACATAATCACAGCTGCACACTGTCCTTTTATTCCTGGTGGACCGTTGGTTCAAGTAATGCATTCAAACTACAGTTCTTATTCGATATTATTTGAGATTTTAGGTAGAAAAAATTTGCGGCTTCAGGGAATCAAGTGGATGAGTTAATTAAAAAAACTCGCGGTTGTTGCAATTTCAGTACTTCGTTCGCTTACTGGGAGGCGTTCAACTGCACTTTCATTACTTATGGCTGATATCCAGAAACTACAGTGTATCAGTCATTGATTAATTTCATTTTTATCGAGAAGTGGAGTAATCTTATACGCGATTGTAGCAAATTAGAATCGTGGTGACGTGCTCGTTCCATCTCTTAATTTGCATATCATGGTAGGCGAAAATTCAGTTATAAGATTATTCATCAAACCTTCGGAATACCTACTATCATGCTGCAAGTTCTTTCGTTCCACTATATGTAGATTTAAAACAATTCTTATCTGGGATGTGTGCTTCCTTCCCCTTTGTAACGATCCACGTTAATGAAAATTGTGAGGCGGCAAAGCGTTCATGCCGCAACCGTAAATCCGTTTCAGACTTTATAGTAATTTCCCCGGTTTATAATCGACAATATTCAGAATGATCCCGATTCGCAGAATATTTATTGGATTTCCTGAAGCGAGAAGGGGAACTTGTCATATCGTGATAGTATTTATAAGTTTGAATGCTACTGTAAATTGGTGCATTTATTTGATTTGATTAACATTGTAAACTGGCCTGTACTTATGTCCTTTATATATATACGTTTGATGGCAGTAAATGCGTGCTTTGACGGACCAGTGATTGTTGATTGGTAGTCGACATATCGTTTCGAGGTACTGATTTTCATTTCGAAGGATACTAATGTTAAGTTTCATAGCTGCTCACAAAGTTCTAGGGATGCTTTCCTCCGCGGCATCAAGATTGGTAATAATAATAAAATTTAAATAAACTCTCATGAAAAAAGATGGAGGAAGTGATCTCAGCGCCACCAAAAGGGACAAGAGACAGGTTTTCTATTCTGGCATAGCGTCTGCAGCGCAAACAGAATATCATCATCATCAAGGGCACAACAACCGGTACCCGGTCTAGGCCTGCCTTAATAAGGAACTCCAGACACCCCGGTTTTGCGCCGAGGTCCACCAATTCGATATCCCTAAAAACTGTCTGGCTTCCTCACCTACGCCATCGCTCCATTTCCCCGCCCTTATAGACTTTCCGGGCATCCAGCCCATCCTCATCCATATGGATTAGGTGACACGCTCACTGCAACCTGTTGAGCCGGATTTTATCCACAACGTAATGGTATCGCTCATAGATTTCGTCGTTGGCTACGGAATCGTCCATTCTCATGTAGGGGGCCAAAAATTCTTCGGAGGATTCTTCTCTCGAACGCGGCCAAAATTTCGCAATTTTGTTTTTCCTAAGAATCCGGCTCCGAGCACTATATGAGGATTGGCAAGATCATTGCCTTGCCCAATAAGAGCTCCAACCGTATGGTGAGACGTTTTGAGCGGAACAGTTTTTGTAAGCTGAAATAGGCTCTGTTGGCTGCTAACAACTGTGCGCGGATTTCATCGTCATAGTTGTTATCGGTTGTAATTTCGACCCTAGATAGGAGAAATTGTCAACGGTCTCAAAGTTGTAGTCTCCTATCTTCATTGTTTTCGTTTGACCAGTGCGATTCGATGTTGTTCATTCTTTGGTTTTTGGTGCTGACATTGCCACCATATACTCCGTCTTGGCTTCATTGATGCGCAGCTCAAGATCTCGCGCCACCTGCTCGATCTGGATGAATGTACACTGTACATCTCGGGTTGTTCTTCCCATAATGTCGGTATCGTCAGCATAGGCCAGTAGTTGGGTGGACTTGAAGAGGATCGTGCCTCTCGCATTTACATCCGCATTGCGAATCATTTTTTCCATAGCTAGGTTAAAGGGGACGCATGATAGGGCATCCCCTTTTCTTAGAGCGATATTGATGTTGAAAGGTCTCGAGAGTGATCTTGTTGCTTTATCTGGCCTCGCACATTGGTCAGGGTCAGCCTAGTCAGTCTTATCAATTTCATCGGGATACCGAATTCTCTCATGGCCGTGTACAGTTTTACCCTAGCTATGCTGTCATAGGCGGCTTTAAAGTCCATGGAAAAATGTTGCAATTGATGTCCATTTTCCAACAGTTTTTCCATTACTTGCCACCTAGAGAAAATCTGATATGTTACTGACTTGCAGGAGTGAAACCTCTTTGGTATGGGCTAATGATGTTCTGGGAGTATGGGGCTATCCGACCTAGCTAGATAACGGAGGATATCATATAGATGATACTCAGCAACGTAATACCTCCATATTTGCTGCACTGCGTGATATCCCTCTTTTTAAGGTTTTGTGTAAAGCGAAACCTTATTAAAATCGGTTTACTGTCTGTCTGTCCGTCTGTCTGTCTGTCCATTACACGGATTTTTTTTTCGGAGGCGGTTGTAGCAATCGACACCATGTTGTGTGAAAAGGTGGGAGCTATGAACGCTCAACCATATAGTGTGTTACATGCTTTTACGTTAAATTTCAGGGAGGGTCCCCATACATGCAAACGGGGTGTGTATTTTTTTTCGCCAAATATAGTCGCGTGCGATATCAAATGAAAGGTTTCGGTTAGTTCTTTTCGAAACCGGTCTAAATTTTGACATTTCTTGGAAAGGTAGAGAGTGCGGGGGGTTGAAAGTGATCATTTCTTTAACCGACCCATTCTCAGAAACTACTCAACCGAAAAGTCTGAAAAAAATGAAGAGGCTGCCATTATATCCTTTCAAATAAAGTTCAAAATAGTATTTTACTCTAATCTTTTGTAATTGGCTGCAAAACCCCCTTTAAGGTTATCCTATTATCACGAAATTTAGTAATGTAGGCTGTAACATAAAGTGTAATTGTACCAAGTTTAGTGGAAAACGCACTATTAGTAACAAAGTTATAATAGGTCAAAATTGTCGTTTCCCTAAAAATTCAAGACTATAAAAGTAGATCATCAGAAAGTGGATACTCTCACATAATATATGCCTATATGCAAATGCACACTCACATATCTTTGTATAAGAAATACACAAAACCTTTTATACCTAAAGCGTCCAGCTTCCGGTTTCCCGACTTGTTATGTATGAGAATGCCTTGTTGCCAGTCGTCAGGCATAGATTCGCTGTCCCACACCTTGAGTATCAATTGATGAACCATTTGGTGTAGTTAGTCGGGTCCATATTTAACCAATTTGGCTGTAATTCCATCGACTCCTGACGATTTATGATTTTTAAGCCGGCGGATTGCATGGAAAAATAGTTCCTTTGTTTACTACAGTTCTTTTTGAGTAAAACTATTAAAAGGAAAAGTTTCCCGTTTAACTATTGATTTGATTTATGGATAGCAGACACGTGTTTCGGACACAACATGTGTCCTTTTTCAGTGCTGGTTTTGTAATTAATTGTAATTGCACGGACTGTTTCTTCTACACTTGGTGGTGGCAGTACTTGTCCGTCATCTTCAGTTGGCAGGACCTCCAACTCGCCGATATTTTGGTTGTTGACAGTTCTTCAAAATACTCAACCCAACGCTTCAATATGCCCATTCTGTCGGAAATCAGATTTCTCTCTTTGTATCGGCAGGATGAGCATCGAGGTATGTAAAGCTTCATCCTGCTGACTTGTTGGTAAAACTTCCGCGGTTTGTGCGGTTGCTCCCTGTACTTTTTTTTTTGTTGGTTCTCCCAGGCTTCCTTCTTCCGTCTATGAAGTCGTTTCTCAGCTCGGCGAAGTTCGTGATAGTTCTCTGCGGGTGCCCACGTTCTTTGTGAATGTAACGTTACTCGGTATGTAGCATTCTTCCGTTCCAAAAGTGTATATGGGGCAGACAAAATCGAATGTCAAAACAGGTACTAAAACAGGAATTAAACAGCCCACGGATACTATAATAGATTGAATTCGGGCCAAGATAATTGCAATTGCGAATTAAACACCTTTCTTGCAGAATATAGAAATAACTTATGTGTGTACTGGTAAATATTTCGACTAATGTAGAAGACTATTAAAAATTAATTAGAATAGTGGTACAGATTTATGATAGTATATAAGTTATAGAAAACCCCAATTGCGAGTAGACATCTAGCACTGAAGAAAGGAACAATCTGTTCTGGAACGATCGGTATATCCACATCAGAATAAATAACTACTAGCGAAAAGAAAATCGCGTCATTATTTATATATATTTTAATCGTCAGAAACATCGCACAAAGATACCTAGTTCGAGGTTTCTGACACTGACAGTGGCTGTGAATTTTTCAATGGGGCTGATAGTCAAAAACTTTGTTTTATTTAAACTTAGTTGCATACGTTATTACATGGGACGAGTTGCTCGAGATCAGATTTGGTTTGAGACGCAAAGGCAAGATCAGCTGCATAGCGCATTATATAGCGCATCGCAACTGCGTTCACCAGTGTTCATGATAAGAGCGAAGAGGAGTGACTATAGAGCGTTTCCTTGATGAACACCGACAGAGACACGGAGGGGTTTAAATACACTTGCCACCCCGCGAATGTACAAGTCCCCCTGGCGCTTGGTGTTTCCACAGTGCATGCCAAATGAATTTGTATAGTAGATGGTCAAACCTATTCACATCTGCGCCCTGCCCCTCCCCCTTGTTAGGGTTTTGTGTAAAACAAAACCTTTTTAAAATCGGTTTACTGTCGGTCTATCTTTCTGTCACATGTATTATTCCAAATGACTCCAAATTTGGTGTGTTCTCACCCGCATACAGTAGGCGACATCATTATCCGTGGGATTTAAAAAATTTCGTACACCGAATATGGTCACGTGGCGTATCAAATAAAAGGTCTCAATTAGTGCTTTCCAAAGCTGATTTCAGTTCTGACATCAATGCGTAAGAGAGGAGAGCGGCGGCTAAAAAATGGTCATTTCTTTCACGGACCCATTTTCAGAACCTGCCCTTGGAATAATCTAAAAAAAATCACAGTTGGATATTACTATAATTTTCAGTTATTGACTCCAAAACCCCAATTAACTTCATCTTCGAGTCATGAAATGCACCAATATGGGCTACAATATAAAGCATGGTCCTACCAAATTGGTGGAAATCGCACTATTACTTATGAAGTTATTATAAGTTAAAATTGTCGCTGCAGTGCAAATTCTAAGACTTTGAATGTCATTAGCACGTGTAAGTGAATATTATGACATAATATGTGCATATACATACATTGCGTCTCTAGGGGCTAATGCGTCAAATTAAGGAATACACAAAACCTTACGTACCTTAAGCTTCTGGTTCACTGACTTGTTATGTATGTACGTATGTATTGGACAGATAGTGCCCCATTGCCAGCCGATTTGCTTTGAGCATACGTTGATAAGCCGCTTGGTGTAGTTGGTCGCCTCCATATTTAACAAATTCGGCTGTACTTCCATCACCTCCTGACGATTTAGGGTTTTCAGGTTGATGAATTGCACGAATTGTTTCTTTCATGTTTGATGGTGGCACCATTTGTCAGTTTTCCTTAGCTAGCGGGACCTCCAACTCGCTGGTTGTTAAGCTGTTCATCAAAGTACTCGATCTTATTGTTCTAATATGCCCTACCCGGAAATTAGATTTGCCTCTTCGTCAGTAGTGTAGGATGAGCATCGAGGTGTATGAATCTTCCTCTTGCTGACTCGCTGGCAAAATTTTCACGCCTGGTTCGGTTGCTCCCTGCAATTTTCGAATTCAAAAACCTTTTGAATCTGCTAGGATTGCTTTTCTTTTATGTAAAGTCTCTTCTCTACTCGACGTAGTTCGCGATAGGTCTCTGCGCATACCCGCGTTCTTACGTCGTTCCGTTACTAGCTTAAAGGCATTGTCGAACTATTTGTTTTTGTTTGCGGCCATATCAATTATAACGTTCTTCAAGTGGTTGTGAAGATCATGCTTCATTTCCAAGACCTCTATTAGCTACGATTATTGCGGCATCCGTTTCCCTGGTGGGGACTCTGTTATGGATGGGTTCAGTATTTCAGTAGTAGAGCTATTGGTATTGAGGGAGAGACCTTTTTATTTTCTTCCAAAAACCTCGCCATTCTGGAGAAATATTCTAGTCTGATTTCAGGACTTAATGAGCCTCTTCAAACGCGACATTTACATTTCTTTGTCTATGGGAACGTTTCGAAGCAGAAAAGCCAATTTTGCAATAAAACGTTATTCTTGCAATATAGTACTACGATAATAGGAGGATCGTTGACCAACGTTGTCTTGCTGAAATATCAGAAAATTGTAGAGAATAACGGGTAGGTTGAAACTATATTTTTTCGATATGATAGTTTGCGCAATTTTTGTTAAAATGCTCTAAAAGACAAGTTTTTAAATCCTAAAATGAGACGTCTCAATCAGTCTAAAATATTTTTGTTTTCAATATTAGGTCAAATCAAGTCAAACAGTATGCCAAACTTATTCCATTGTTTCATTGTTCAGTTTCTCATGACCTGAAAGAGATCCAACCAAACGTACAGAAATTAAAGACATTCTTCGCCATTATTAGCTGCTAGAGTTTAAGGAGGGCGTAGAATTTCTGTTTGGCCGAAAATAACCATGTTGGGCATCAAATACCCCACCCAAGTAGTACTTTTTAAAGAAGGTCATACTTATCACATTAATTGTAAAAGGAAGAATCGCGTGCGTAAGAATGTGGTCACTTTTTCAAAGACCAATTCTCAGTTGAAAAATATGAAAGAAGTGGTGATGAATATTCCATCAGCGTACCAAAATACCCTCCATTTCGATTTTTCCACAAGTAAACGTGATGATGGAATATTATTTTGATTTGTCCCTTAAGTTTAACCTAGAAGTTACTTTAAATAAAAGCCTTTCTCAGTGAAATTTTTTTAAACTTGTCTAATAAACCATTTTTCCACTCACTCTAACTTGTGAAAACTTCAAAATAACGAAATTAATTAATTAAATTCTTTCTTTTTAAGTTTGTAATGGCTGGTGATATCCATAAATCTGAATATCAATCGAACAAACAACAGATTCGTATATTCAAAAGATATGCCCTACACCCAAATTATCCAAGTGCAAGAGGGTGGATGAAAATCCAATATGACATAGGGATAATTCTTGTAAATATTTCAATGGCATTTATATTTCTAAAACCAAATGAAATGTCATATTTTTTAGCTCGATATACCATTCATATTAACGGATCATCTCAAGCCGATCAAATTTGCAAAAGAGCCCATACCTGTTGGAACTTTATGTGTACTGCCTGGATGGGGCTTTACTCGTTATGTATGTGACTCCAATTTTTATTAATAAATTATTTTGATTGCCAGAATATTGACAAAAAATAACATGATTAGCCACCATTTTTTTACATTTATACTTAAAGTGGACTTTCATTCTATTATATCTCCTTTACAGCTCAAAGTGTGTGAACAAAACGATATATTAAGATATCATCCCGAAAGAATTTATCCGAAAAAAGTATGTAATATTAAGGAGTATACACTCATGTGCGGTGGGAAGAACTTTGGATGCCCAGTAATTAATAATAGTGAGAATCTCAGTCGAATTGGATATTTTAAGCTTTATCAACCGCTCTAGGGTGATTGCGGTGGTTCTGTAATATGCAACAATACTGCTCAAGGCATTTATACATTTGCCGTTCAAATTAACGGTTCACTAAGGAGTTTGTATACTGATATTGCTCCGCACTATTCATGGATTCGAAGTGTAATTAAAAAGAAATTCATGAAGTACTACATAGCGGGGTAAGCGCAAGTTTCAATTCAAAGTGTTTCTTTAAAACATACAAAAGATTAATACTCAAATATTTTCAGGAAGCAATATTCGACAGCAGTGAAAATATTTCCAATTTTCTACCACTTCTCATTTTATAATGCATTTAAAAAAATGTTAATTTAACTTAGCTAAAATATGCCATTTTTAAAGTTGACAACATAAACGAGAGCGAAACAGCGTGTCTAAATATGGTAGCTGGTGGTTAGATTCCATTTATACAGTAAACCATAGTTCCTGATGGAATGAGTCGAACGGTCGGAGAATGTCAACGCATTTAATTTAATGTGTTTAGTCGGCTGATGCATTTTTCTCACTTGTATATATATTGTATAACGAAACCTTATTAAAATCGGTACAACGTCTCTCTGTCTGCCACACTCACTTTTCTCCAAAACGGCTACACCGATCCAAACGAAATTTAGAACCTACGTGAACTATGAAATCCCACACATGTAGGGATTGACACGTACATGCAAAGGGGGATGTACATTTTTTTTACCGAATACAGTCATATGGAATATCAAATGAAAGGCCTCGATTAGTACTTTTCGAGACGGAAGTAGATTGTAAAGTGTGTGAGTAAAGCGTCAAAATGTGCTGACTTAAAAACTGAAACAGGTCTCGTTGTCAGAACCTATTCAAACGAAAAAAATAAATAATAGTATAAAGTTAATAATAGTATATTACCATATTTAAGAAATACCCGAAAACTCCCTTAAAATCTTCATAGAAATAGAATGCAATTTGCTCCGTATTAACAAAGTTATCGAAGGTTAAAATTTTGCATTTCACGTAAACTTATTGCACTCCAAGACGTGTATATCGTCATTATTGCGGTGAACTTATATGGACGGCAGAGTGTATGGGGACAATTAGGTCGGTTCGGCGTATCCTTAGTATTCTTTTCCTCCGTCTGTGATCTATTATAAAGGACTCTAATAGCTTGTCTTTGATAAACTCGGACAACTCAACTATTTTTGCGCCAAGCTGGGTAAAGGGTAATTGCTCCGAATCAAGACTCTGCTCTCTATGGGCCCCGGCAGGGTTACTTCTTTTATACGCTTCTTCATTTTTGGTGTTTATTGACCTTGCCTGTACTTTATCCTTTACCGCCTTTGGCATTGGTGGAGACGATCTCCTCTTGAATGGATTCCTTGCTTGGTCCTGGACTTCGTACTTCGCTTGAACACCTCCTTCTCCAGATTCAAATTACTTGTAGCATCATATACCAAGGTGACCAAGTTGTCCACAACCGAGGAACTGCGGTCGAGGGATACCGACGACCGGGAGCCCGCTTGCTCACTCCCAAAAGCCGCCGGTACTGGGGTTTCAAGCCTCTGCACCGTAAGTTTCCTCCTTCTCTCGTCTTCCATGGTGGTTTTATTTTCTGTGTATCTTTCCCGGACTGTCGAAGCCTGTCTCAAGTATGATATCAAAATCATACTTGGAGATTTCAATAGTCAAGTAGGGACGGAGCCCGTATTCAGACGATACGTCAGCTCCCATAGCTTACATAGGGATACTAATGACAACTGACTGCGGATTATTCAGTTAGCAATATCACACAAAATGATTGTTGGAAGTACCTGGTTTGCGTGGAAAGCAGTCAAGAAATATGCGTGGACCTCTCCAGAGGGGACCACTTTCAACCAAATTGACCACGTGCTGATTGAATGCCGCCACCTCTCAGCCTTGATGAATGTCAGAAAATATAGGGAGATCAATATAGACCCAGATCACTATCTCGTTGGCATAGTGCTTCCAGCTCGAATTACAAAACCAGCCAGAATCCCCTCTGACAATCAGGTGAGAGTGAATACCGAAGCTATTCACAACACAGCCCTCCCAACACCTATAAGAGGAAAATGGACGCCGCAATAACCGCAGGCAACAGAGATCCTGGAGATGAAGCTTCAAAAATGATCTTCACAATCACCTGAAAAGCGTTATCATAAATACGGCCACAAAGATACTTAGTCCCAGCTGCAAGAAAACTCGGAACGGCTGATTTGACGAAGAATGTAAGCTAGTTACAGAACGGAAGAATGCCGCATACCGAGTGATGTTGCATTCTCAAAGAACGCGGGCATGCGCAGAGACTTATCACGAACTCCGTCGAGCGGAGAAGTGACTTCACAGACGGAAAAAGGAAGCCTGGGAGAGCCAACAGGTCTGTGAACTCGAAGAGTACAGGGAGCAGCCGCACCAGGCGCGGAAGATTTACCAACAAGTCACCAGGATGAAGCCTTACATACCTCGATGTTCATCCTGCCGAGACAAAGAGAGAAATCTTATTTCCAACAGAATGGGCATATTGGAGTGATGGGTTGAGTATTTTGATGAACTACTGAACAACCAGAACATCGGCGAGTTGAAGAGCCCGTCAACTTAAGACCTCCGACAAATACTGTCACCACCATAGTTGGTACTTGGAAAAAACAGTCCGTGCAATTCATCGGCTTAAAAATCCCCAGGAATCAATGGAATTACAGCCGAATTAGTTAAATATGGAGGTGACCAGTTACACTTACACAATTTCTGCTCAAGGTATGGGACAGCCAATCAATCCCTGACGATTGGCAACGAGGCATTATCTATCTCATATATAAAGAGGGAGATATCACACAGTGCTGCATCCGGTATAGAGGTATCACCTCTAGATAGAGATATGGAGGCTATCATCATCCCATATTGGTTGAGTTAAAATCAAATCTTAAGTTCACGGGGGATCTTAACCGCCAATATTACATAGATGAAGTGAACTCTCAATGGCGGGAGAAGTTAAAGGGTATTTCACTAAGCGATTCAGACTTCATGTTTACAAAGATAAATATGTTATTCCGGAAGAAGTCACCTTATTGACTCAGACCAATAGTGTAATTGCTGATCCGCAAGGCAATTATGTACATCATGAAACTCTGAAACTCAAGCTTATAGGGAAGTACTTTGAATCACTGCATCGGCCCAGAACGGACTTAGAGCCAACGCGGCTTTCGGAAATTGTAGAACGAGGTGTCCACAATTTCAAATATAGCCACTACAGTTCTCCAGTTTAGCTCTGCGTTGCAGGCTGATCTCATACTGAGTGATAATCTGCTTGATTACTTTGTCTCATGTGTGGAATATTTAGAAGGCTAAACAATAAGAGATCATCCGGTATGGATGGCATTCCCTACGTGGTCCTCAGGCATTTACCAGACATTGCCATTCGTAATTATTGCATCTGGTTCAATAATTTATTGAACAATTCTTTGTTTCCAGGACAATGGAAGAAAGCCCGAGTGTTCCGGATTTTAAAGAGACTACCGCCCAATCAGTTTGCTGCCTAACATCAACAAAGTGTTTGAGGTTTTGGTATTGAAAGCCTTGAACGGGCATATCATAAGGAACGAATTATTGTCGAATACGCAATTTGGATTTCGATCTGGACATTCGACAATAACAATGGTGAGTGCATAGGCGCTTGCCTTAGAGCTATGGAGAAGGCTTTCGATACCGTCTGGTTGGATCGACTAATTTTCAGGCTCCTGAAGAACGAGTTCGCCAGCCACCTCGTAGCGATTATGTGCAGTATGCTGTATGGCAAGTGCTTTGTCATTACGGACGGAAATCTCACTATTAGTAGAGAATTTCATGTTCTGAATGGATTACAGCAAAGGACCGTGACTGCGCCTTCACTTTTCGCAGTATTTACCGGCGAATTACTCTACTTATTTGAGTCCCCTAAAAGGTCGTCGGTTGCCTTTGCTGCCAATCTGATAGCCTACACGGCAACAAGAAGGTAACTGAGGTGCAAGTTGAACTTCAGAAGATCATCCTCAACGGCGCAACAACTGGTATCCGGTCTAGGCCTGCCTTAATAAAGAACTCCAGACATCCCGGTTTTGAGCCGAGGTCCAACAATTCGATATCCCTAAAAGCTGTCTCGCGTCCTGACCTACGCCATCGCTCCATCTTAGGCAGGGTTTGCCTCGTCTTCTTTTTCTACTATAGATATTGCCCTGATAGACTTTCCGGGCTGGATCATACGGACTAAGTGACCCGCCCACCGCAACCTAGGCTACGGAATCGTCCATCCTCATGTAGGGGGCCAAAAATTCTTCGGAGGATTCTTTCCTCGAACGCGGCCAAGAGTTCGCAATTCTTCTTGCTAAGAACACAAGTCTCCGAGGAATACATGAGGACTGGCAAGATCATTATCTTGTACAGTAAGAGCTTTGTAAACTGAAATAGACTCTGTTGGCTGCCAACAATCGTGCGCGGATTTCAGAAAATGTTCAATGATATTAAGTTCTTCACGAACAGCTGGCGGATGAAAATCAATGCGCAAAAGGGTGAAACGATTCTGTTTCGAAATTCCTTACACCAGTAAAAACTTGAAAAAGAATTGGAGAGATTTCCACATTGTTGCGAACGAGGATAGTTCTGAGCGTATTCCTCATAAGAAGTGCGTTAGATACCTGGCTGTGCGTTTTGACGAGCGTCTCCAATTTTAGTGTTAGCCAAATGGAGAAAATAAGGATCTTTGAAAAGAAATGTCTGCGTGGTTGCACGGGACTTAATAGGACTGCTTCGTCAAACTATGAGCATTATGCTGGTGCTGTTCTAAAAATTGACACAGTTATCGTCGGATGGATTCGGAATCATATAGTACGATCTGTTTCGCATGATGACCCTTGGGTTTCGGAGGCGTTCTACCCAAATAATAGGTACTTCGGGAAAACTCTCACGACAGGCTTCATTCCTCCCGAAGCGTTCGGGTGTCTTGACAGGAATGGTCTAATTCTTGATTCTGCCGGTGATCCGGTTATGTATCATATATGTACATAGGTGGGCCACGGACAAAAGGATAGAATATCCCCCGAACTTGACGGTGGGGGCTCCAAAATTCGACTGGAGATACTCCAGAGTTAGAGCAATTGATATTAAGAGGGATGAAAAAGAGAAATCCTGGTACCAGTGACTGCAGGATACCGGTTAGCGGCGGCCGTGCTCAGCTCTGTCATTTGTTTCTGGGTGGGGCTTTTTAAATATGTACATATTGAACGGGTGCTGCTTCTGCCTCTAGTTGTAACTTGTTTTTATATAATATAATTTATAAACCGAAAAGTAAATAGTTTTAAATACGATAGTTCCAAGAACAATAATTTAAGTTAAAAGTATCTTTTATTATTACTTTTATATTTCTTTATTTGCCACTAAGGTCAGGAGGTTTTCTGACTGTTTCCCGACAACTTATTGTAAAACTAGATTTTTATTTCTTACTGTTTCTCCTCACTGTGAGTAAATCGTTATCTAAAAATTGTGAGAGCCCACAGTGGCCATTAGATTTAAGTTATTTTTTGTAGTTTAAAAGATCGTTTTTTTGTTCATTCTTCCAATTTATATATAATTGTTACCTATTTCTTGAAAATAAAAAATGATTTTAAAAACAATAAAACAAAACCCGGGCGTCGGCATTTTTGTTATCTCTTAAGAAGTGTAGGGTTTTTACCGGGTCACTGCTCCTTAAACTATCATACGGAAAAAAATGCGCTGGTGGTCTCCACTATATGCAGCTGCCCGTCCTCCTCAGATCTCAAATGAAGGCAACTTCATAAGGTTTTCTTCAACCAAGAATCTGAGCATTATCTGCTTCTGGAGAATATTCTGAGATTCGGTGGCAGGCGATTGAATATGCTATTTCCGCAGATAGTATAATGGGCCTAAAAGAGGCCTGAGGGCTTAGAGCTGCGACTCCCCGCACTAAACTAAACGAAACTAAACTAAGTATGTTTACAAATTAATAGCTGATATTAATAAGAATACTTTGCTATATAAGATAAGCTTTTCGTAATTCGCTCAGTTATGAAAATTATCAATATTGCATTTCCTCCATTTCGTTACCTTTTTCATTTGCTGGCACATGAAAGCCTAAAGAAGCGAATTTCTTAAGGTTTTTTAATATGAATTTGAATACCTCAAAAGATGTTGGTAGTACAAGCGGATAAAGTCAGACATTAATGTCAGTAATTAGAGGCAAGCCCATCCTATCGAACTTCTTAAATCACCCAAACTCTGACTTTTCTAGTAATACAAAATAGGGATATTCATGCGGACGTCTACAAAGCAACTTTATAATAATATATTGTAATCTGTTCAAAGACGGCGCATTCATGCCAATTTTCTTAAACCTTTTCTTGGTTCACAGTTCAAGACGATCCAATTCTAGTCTCCCTGCGGAGAGATAAGATGGAAAAACATGAGGTTTGGACACGGTATGTGCAACTACCGTTGAGATTATTCCTGCTTGTATAGCATCAAAAATGGAATTATTATCTTCATATTATTACTTCAGGTTGAGATTCGCATCTGCATGTTGCAGGAGTACCATGAAGGAAACACTCATTTGTATGTTTCCTTTTGATTTGTTGTTGTTATGAATAGCGAATCTGTGGTGGATTACGTTAGGTGTATTCTATGGGCTTTTGGATGGATGTTGCCGTTCTGGATAAATATAAAACTGATTATAACAGATTTTTACTTGCAGTAGGTGGTGCTCCTTTGTAGGTGGTTGCACCACTCAGAAAAGGTATTCTCTTTCGGGATTATATATAGACATAGAGTAATGTAAGATTGAAGGTCGATTAAGAAGATACAGTAATTGTCAAACTTCTGTAATAATCAGATGAAATTTACCTATATGTTTAAGGATAAGAGGCGTTTGCAGTCTTGTTCGATGTCAGTCGGCTACTCTATTTCGATTTCGACTCTAGCAGTGGACAAATGCAATACAAGAGGACAGCTCTAAACCATAACCATATTATGCGCTGAGAACATACATACAAAGTCGTTATATTCGTTAAAAAGCGCAACGCTCATTTCTTCGCGGCGAGGCAGATCGCGAAAGTCGCCTGCAGCGAATTTAATTGCAAATTCGAAATAAATTTGTCCGACTTGTGGATGCAGATCGTAGCTTTTGCTGCAGCTTGGCGTTCGTCTCGGTCCAAATCTGCCTATGGAATCTTTAATACGTTCTTCCTTTTTACATTTTACTTATTTCTATTTTTTTCTTTACGATTGCCTTTTTGCCCGAATGGCATTCATGATTACACCAGAGAAAATCCACTTTGCATCGACCTTATTCCTTCAGCTTATTATTTTGCATCGGATCTTAATTCTAATTTATTGCAAATCGCTCAGAGTTGAGGTTAATTTGGTCTACGTGGATTGGTTACCGCCTGGAAACTCGACGGGATCACCTCTTTTGAAACACGGAAAAAAGGATATCGAAAGATTTTCTCGCGATTCTTATTTCAATTTGTGAAATCTCCGTAGCATCGTTTAAATGCAATTTTATGCTGTGCACTGAAAGCAACCGAAGCGAAAAAGAAAAGCAGAAAGGGAAATTTATTGCATTATAAGGTGACGGGTAGTTATGAAGTTTCGTAATTTATTTACAGGAATTCTAAGGTAATTTAGAATTTTACACTGAATTAACCAATGTCAAGACGACATTCTTTGCATCGTTGGTGTATTCCCTCGATGTTGCTAGTACGATTTCATTTCCCGCTTGTTTGACTATGAGTTTATTTGGAAATTTTGAATAGCACTCCAGGAGTTTAATCTATAGTTCGAACATAATCAAGATTAGTTGGGAACAAGTAAGAAGCCGGAAGCTGTGTACGCTTCATATAGAAGGCTTGGTTCGTTTCTATGTAAGGGGCTTGTGTTAATTCATAATAACAGTATTACCAAAATATGAGAAGATGTTGCGTGGGACTAGTGCCGTGACACGCCTTGATCACATCCGAAATTAGGAGATCCACGATCAGTAGGGTTTGCAACAATCGCTGGAAAATTGCGAGAGAGGCGTAGGCGCTGCTCATATGGCAGAGGTGAGGCAGCGTCTGATGAGTTGTCTCTGCCCTGGAAGAAACTGTCGTCTATTTTTGCATAAACTTGGGTTTAGCACAGAGTTGCTGGAGTTCTAACTTTTGCTTTTTGGAAATTTGAGGCTGGAAAAAGTTTCATATCTTTTATACTTTTCTGAAATTTTAGTAAAGCTGCTATTCTCATTTTTTTTGTTTTCTTCACCATCCAGCGTGTCAAGCCACTGTTGTGTGTTGGCATTTTAGAAACTCACCATTGACTTCGATGTTCAGACCAATTTTAGTGAGTGAATTCTCGATGGCGGGAATTACGTGACCATACCATCGAAAACGATCAGTTCAACCCCATATCGATCGCGGACATCCTCATTTCGGATGTGATCAAAACGTGTCACGGCACTAGTTCAATGCAACATCTTCGTCTCTATTAAATTCTGTCACTCCTATGTAGAACATGCCAGATAGAATTCCTGTTCCTCTATTCACACCAGGTGAAGCGAAGGTCAAGACTCACTCTGTTCCACGATGATCCACTGGGGGTTGATGTGATGAATACATCCTCCTGTAGCGGGTCCTCGGAGCGGAAACCATCTCGAACAAGCCAGACATAAATAACTCCATGGGGATACCGTCAAGTCCAAGGACTTTACTCCGTTTGCATCCATTGTTGACCGATATAATTTCTCTTCAGCTTGGAGAAACTCTCCACATCCACTTTTTGCGATGACTGGTTATTTCGTTGATACGGTTGGGAACGTTGGTGAGGTGTTCTTTTGACCTCTACAGTCAGTCAATCAGTCTTCGTGGAAAAAAAGTCGACTGTTAACAAACAAGCTCTTTCGTGGGGCTGTATACACTTCTGAAATCATGGCGTTCTGAGGCATCGACTGCCTCCTTCAGCAGCGCAATAACAAATTCTATTTTGTCACTGCGGACACTACCCTGTACTTCCCGAGATTTAGCCCAGTATCAGAGCTCGAACGTGTTGCGCCCGCCATGACTTGCAGCGGTCAGGCCTTCAATCCCATCTGTTCATCGATCCACCTCCCCGATCGCACAGTTACCCAGATCTTATGACGCCCTTCGGGACATGGCCGTCGGCCTGCACAGGATCCGAGGGAAGAGCATTTTTGATGGCAGCCCAATGCTCATGCGTATTCTCAGGTTAGTTACCGTCCTATTGGCAAGATAGATCTCCTCCTGTCAAGCGACAGCTGGATCGTACAAGTGGTCCTTGCGATAAGTGCGCACGTAACACGCAAGCGAAAATAAGCGACAATCAGATAGAGATCCGTTTCGAAGTGGATGTCGAGTTGCGCACGATCAAGAGACAACTGCTAAATCTACTATTGATATCAATACGGTTAATCTAATTGCCCGTACGGTGTCGGTCAATTGAAGTCCATCTGACCTAATGGAAGGCTCTGTGCTCGAACAATGTACGACCAATGACAAGGCGTTGCAATTTGCAGAAAATCCAGCAACCTTCCACTACCATCTTTACTGTCATGAAGACCGTGTTTCCCCATCACCTGTCCGAGCAAGATGTTGTCAAAGCCCACCGTGACACCATCACGAGTTGGAGAAAATTGTCATTCTGAGGACCCTCGCTACCGTTGTCGACCACATTCCAGAAACTAATCATAAGCCGTTTTGGATAACTAAAGGTCTTCGTCGTGAGGTTAGTCTATATCCGAGGTATTGTTGACGTTCCGGTAGCAATAGATTTTGAAAATTTGTAGTTTGCCAGAATATTTTCGTTATCTATCCGTATGTACATGAGAGCCTTAAATATCTTACGCTTGGTGCTTTAATTTGATGCTAACGTCGTTCATATGAAAATGGCAAATTCGGCCTGCTATAACCTTATTACTGATGGCGCGATCATGTTGCAGATTATTGTTTATACTTCCGTTAAATTTCGTAACTCTACGACGTAATTAAGGATGGGTATAAGAGTACATTAAATATCAGAACTGCGACCAGCTTTGTAGTACTAATCTAGACCTTTCATTTGATACCCCACATGGCAATATTTAGCGAAAAAAAGTTTACACCTCCTTTTGCATGTGAGGAGAAACCACCTAAATACAAGATAGAACATTCCCACCTTATCTGAGTGTAATTATGCGGTATTTCCAGCGATTAATTATTTGGAATAATAAAAAGCTTGTTTTTTTCTTTTTCGCTGATGTAGATATTTATTCTTGCAAATAGCGATATTTCAGGAACCACTTGTTCCCTTCATCAGCTGACTTGTGAGCTCTGTACTGGATGCAAGAGGGAGTTTCAGCGATACAAACTCGCCATTCTGGATGGTGGGATTCTGGAGAGCCCTCCCCTCCTCTTGCGGCACTGTGCTATTGCATTCTAACGCATGGCAGAAGCAAACGTGAATTCGGCGTGCTCAACCCCAATGTGCGCCCTCATTATATGGGAGCTGTGTTCGAGCGAGATGTAAGATTGCGTGCCAGAATGAGGAGCACTTTAATAGTAGTGTAATTAGAAAACAGATAACTTGAATATTGCACTTGACAGTAATGATGTGCATTGAGCCGTCATTAAAAATGCTATTTCCTCGGGTGCTACTCAGGTCATCGGGTACGCTCTAAAGGGGGCCCTCAACATCCAGCTGATGCTGGTGCGCTGATTAGGAAAGCAGAAGCTGCGCGAATTACAGAACCATATACTAGGTTACTGACATCTGTTTGCTTTCCCACAGACACATGGACTTTGGCCAACTGGTTCAGGATTTGATAAAGGTGGCAAGTATAGTTGGACTGAAAACAAATAACATCAAATTAGCGGTTGTTAGTCTGACGAGTTATTTCGCTATAAATAACTGCATTAATGGGTAGAACATTGACTGAGTTGAGCAATTTGCATGCTCTAGAAACGTCGTTTCTGCTGACGGTGGCACCGAACTGGATATCGCTCGAGGCATTAACAGTGCTAGATCCAGTTTCACTGTTTTGTCTGAAAGCTGGAAATGCATTTACTTCAACACCATCATCAAATTTTGACAGTCCTGTGCTAATCTTCCTTCTGTGTTGCTATATGGGAGTAGAACATGGCGAGTAATCTTCGCTACTATTCATAAGGGTCATCGAGGTACTGTGAACTAATATAATTTCCAAAGAAGAATTTGGTCGGCGTACAGCCCAGTTACTTGTGGATGTGTTGATGAAAAGGTGAAAGCGGCAGTGGATAGATTAGATATTAAGGGAAGGCAACCCCTTCATTGCTGGCTACACACTGCAGAACGTTCCTGGAACACATTGCATAGAATAATGAAGAAGGACTGCAATACTCTCGGCTAGTAGGCAGCCAGAAAACATTTCATCGGATCCTTAACGATGGCACGTAGGTGTGTTTGACCCTCAACGCCCCATCAAAGGGTAAATGGCAACCATATATAAGCAAGCTGATGGCAAATTTGCAATGCTGTCAGATTACTGAGGATGAGGGAGAGCGAAACTCTACCGCCATGGTAACATCCTAGACGAAGTACCTCGGAAACGTCTTGCTAGGTTATGACACAATATTGTTCACCGGCGAATCAAAAACGCTCTCTGGAGTTGGTGCAGGAATTTTCTCGAATACACACAGTGTATTTATACACTTGCCTTTATATTTGCCTTTCAATAAAATTAAAGTTACCTTTCCAGATTTCTGCTTATTTGCCAGGCTTGTTAGCATTTATTATTGTATTGACTGGATCCATTGATATATTTTAAAAGTAAATTATGACTATTCAGATCTTTATAAATTAATTTTATAGCTTTTAAAGCATGTCAATATAAGGAGGAAGTTTGCTCTTCGAAGCAAACAATTTGTAGCTACCAGACGACGGACAAATACTGCCACCACCAAGTTTAGGAGAAACAGTCCGTGCAATTCATCGGCTAAAAAATCATAAGTCGCCAAGAGCCGATGGAATTACAGCCGAATTGGTTAAATATGGAGGCGAACAGTTACACCAAGTGGTTCATCAACTTGTGCTCAAGGTATGGGACAGCCAATCAATCCCTGACGATTGGCAACGAGGTATTATCTGTCTCATACATAAAAAGCGAGATATCACACAGTGCAGCAATTATAGAGGTATCACCTTGCTGAGTACCATCTATAAGATATTCTCCACTATCTTGCTAGGCTGGATAGCCCCATACGCCCAGAACATCATTGGACCATGCCAAAGAGGCTTCACTCCTGGCAAATCAGCAACAGATCAGATTTTCTCTTTGCGGCAAGCGATGGAAAAACTGTTGGAATATGGACAACAGTTGCACCATCTGCTCATCGACTTTAAAGCCGCCTATGATAGCATAGCCAGGGTAAAACTGTACACGACCATGAGAGAATTCGGTATCCCGACGAAATTAATAAGACTGACTAGGCTGACCCTGACCAATGTGCGAGGCCAGATAAAACCAGCAGGATCACTCTCAAGACCATTCGACATCAACAACGGTCTACGACAAGGGGATGCGCTATCATGCGTCCTCTTTAACCTGGCCCTGGAGAAAGTGATCCGTGATGCTGAGGTAAATGCAAGAGGTACGATCCTCTTCAAGTCCACCCAACTACTGGCCTATGCTGACGATATCGACATCATAGGAAGAACCACCCGAGATGTACAAACTGTCTTCATCCAGATCGAGCAGGCGGCGCGAGATCTTGGGCTGCACATCAATGAAGGCAAGACAAAATATATGGTGGCAACGTCAGCACCGAAGACGAATCAATCAACAACATCAAACCGCACTGGTCAAATACAAACACGAACAAGAATAAGGATAGGGGAATACAACTTTGAGACCGTTGACAATTTCTCCTATCTAGGGTCGAAAATCACAACCTATAACAACTACGATGATGAAATCCGCGCACGGTTGTTGTCAGCCAACAGAGCCTATTTCAGCTTACAAAGACTGTTCCGCTCGAAACGTCTCACCATAGGGTCAAAGCTCTTACTGTACAAGACTATGATCTTGCCAGTCCTCATGTATTTCTCGGAAACTTGGGTTCTTAGCAAGAAAAATTGCGAACTCTTGGCCGCGTTCGAGAGAAGAATCCTCCGAAGAATTTTTGGTCCCCTACATGAGGATGGACGATTCCGTAGCCTACACAATGACGAAATCTATAAGCGATACCATGACCGTCCGGTTGTGGATAAAATCCGGCTCAATAGGTTACGGTGGGCGGGTCACTTAATCCGTATGGATGAGGATGATCCAGCCCGGAAAGTCTATAAGGGCAATATCTATGGTAGAAAAAGAAAACGAGGCAGACCCTGCCTAAGATGGAGCGATGGCGTGGGTCAGGACATCAGACAGCTTTTAGGGATATCGAATTGGTGGACCTCGGCGCAAAACCGGGATGTCTGGAGTTCCTTATTAAGGCAGGCCTAGACCGGATACCGGTTGTTGCGCCGTTGGTGATGATGCTGCCTGCCACCGAGAATAATTGTGTTTTAAGTAATTTTAAGCTAGCATGAAAATTATTGAACGTGTCGATGAGAAAGCGGAAGTGGCTATGGATAGACTACACATTGAGAAAACACGATATCTTGATTACCGGTTATACCAAGAAAAGAACCCACTTTCCTTGGATGGCTGGTGAATGGGTCGCCCGAACTACCTTGCGTAGAACAATTGTAGGTATTTTGCAAAAATCGAGAAGGAAAAAAGCACATTGCCAGGAATCAACTGCGATTGGCATCGATGTGCCCTATAAAGGAGTCTATGAGAGAACGTGTAGTAAATTAAATTTGTGGCGTGAGATGAGTAACCATCTGTAATCAAGTTAAGCTTGAAATGATCTAATTTTTGTGTGCAAAACCGACTTTGAAAAGGAGTTCTAAAATGCTTAAATTTGTAAAAATAGTTTCAAACAAAAGCGCAGTATTACAGAGGATGAAATTGTCTGATTTTACTCTATTTTTCCTAATAAAAATTACTCTACTGTGTTAAATTCTACATGGCCTCTCCCATCCCATCCCAGATGCAAAAAATATCGTATAGAGATATCCATAGCTCCGGAGAAATGCTAAGGAGTCTAAGTCTAGTCTAAGGAGTGCTAAGTCCTGTCAAGAAATGGCCAATGGTCAAGGCGTAAGTAAATTAGCCTGAGCAAAACAAATACGTGTCTGTACGCTATATATCATATTAGCACCTCTTTGGATAAAGCGCAAATCTGCATACACTCAATACGGTGTTGGCATTGCCATCTCTGAGGGTTTTCGTAATGCCATTAAAGATGCGAACGATTTGATGACCGGCTGATAAAGCTCACCATTGTATCACCTGATAGTACTATTCACTTCTTCACTGCAAGTATCTGACAAAAACCTGTAACGTGCCTGCCGATGAATATATTGTTATTGCGGGCCACATTGATGGTCATGTGGGTGAAAAAGGCAGACGGCCACAGGTGCCATAGGGAAAAAGGGTTTGGAGCACGTAATGAGGCGAAACTTTGTGGACAAGCACGACCTCGTGAATTTTATAGTGAGAACAATAAGGCGCAAGTCGACTATATTTTCTTAAGACGCCGACATTTACGACATCTTTAAGATAAACTGGAAACTCGGGACCGCAAGAGAGATCGGTTTTGGCATGTCAAAAACCGATACCACCGCACATGACATCGAAGACTTCTGTTATGTTAATGACGACAACGATACTTTGTTTACCGATCGACGATGTGCGACGCATGGATGGCAAGAATGTTTCGAACGGATTTCAACTGTAGAATTTGTCAATGCCGCTAAAACGGCGAAAGCAATCAAAGGAATGAAACCGGAAAAGCAACAGGATCTCACTACATCACATCTGCGACCTAGAAAAAGAAGAGCGCAATACACACTGTGCAGTTAATCATGGAGAAGCATCGCCAAATTTATGTATATTTATGCTGGGTTAAATTTGATCCAAAAAGCTTTGAAATGTGGCGGATATATCAAAATTGCTTCGTGTCTCTGTCGATGTTCAACAAGGAAACGCCCTCTTACCGCTGCTCTCCGTTCTTCGGGACATCCAACGTCTAGGACCCTATACACTGCTTTATGCAGATGATGTTTTCCTAACTTCTCATGGTAAAGCTAATCTACAGCTAAAAATGGAATGATTGTTTCATGCAACAGGGTCTCAGATTGAATTTGAATTAAACAGAGTCTTTTACGACCGAACCTAATGAAACAGACACTGTCAGTGGCAGTGAACTACCCAGAGCTAAACGATTTAAATATTTCTGATCAATACTATCAGCCAATGGAGAGCTGCGTCATGAAATTGATTTGAAAGCTTGGCGGCTGCCTTTGACAAAGCAAAATAGCGCAACCGATCAAGACCGGCCGACCCCGCTACTGACCGGGACAAAGGCTGAAGAAAAGGATGAACTTGACTGAAAAAAGAAGTGGTTTTACGTTCCATTTTTTTTTAATTTGATATACCTCATTTCAATTTTTTATGCAAATAATGGAGTGACAACTAACCAATCGCCTACTTCTGATAGTTTGCCAATTATTTAGAAGCGCGTGAATCGACAATTAGACTTAGTGCTGGAAAACTTTTGAACTAACCATGGTAAGGCCGGCTTATAAAAGTTTGAATTTTGGTGGTAGTTTGATGTAGTTTTATTTGAGGTCCTATAAATGCAATGTTCTTTTCGAACAATTATACAAATTTCTGCCCTCTATAAAGCATCCTTCTTAGATAATGAACTCTATCCGGTTCGGCACATTTATTTCCAGCAGGCCACTGCATATCCTCCTCCCAAACTTGTCTATCCCATATGTAAATCAGGATCTGATTTTCCGAACAACTGGCGTTGGTGTGCAGATAATTGTTTGAAATTGAACTACATGACAACCCAAAATAAAACTTTAAAGATTCGCCCCAACCTGCATAAGCCAGAAAGAAATGAAGCTAAAAATAGTAGTGGTTATCTTTATAGTAACTCCACGCCATACTGTTTTTCCCTACGGTTTTTCCCTTCGCCACTAGTAGCGAACGATTTTTAAGCACCTTGATTGCAAAACAGCAGCTAATTTATGTTCGGTTGCGGTAGCCCTCCGTGCAATCTTTACAAACTATTGCGATTGTGTAGAACGGCGTTTGTCCGAAGACATCTTACAGCAACTATCTTTTACCTTTTTGTTGTTCCCTTATCCAACAACTCGAATGTACTTCTCTCATTTAGCAGATTAGAGGACGAGGATAGCTCCACCATCAGCGTCTTACGAACCGTTTACTTGTTGCGTCAAGATCAAAGTTTCGAAGCTGTCTTTTCATTTTCTTGACGGCGCATTTTCCGCTCTTTTATCCATATCTCGCGACAATAAGGCCACCGTGCACTCTTAATTGTATGAAAATTTGTTGATTGTTGATAAAGTTCGATTGTACGTTGTTGCCGTCTGATCCGTTCCATGCATAAGTCGCTAAGAGTTATGGTGAGCCAATAACTGATCTGCAATCCAACTGGTTGTAAAGAACTTTTTCCCTTGGCTTGGAAAGATGTGCTGCTTTTGATCTTTGCCGTTTCTCAGGCCTTTTTTCGGCTGCTTCCAAACAATCAGGTTCAACAGTGACTTCTGAATTCGTTTTTGCTTTAATAGCTTCAATCATGGTGGCTAGAAGGGTTAATTTGGAATAACCTAATATATTATAAGGAAGGTGTTGGTGTTTATATCATGCATCTAACTTTTATGTAGGTAGTCATTAAAGACAAATAAGGAGGAAATTGTTTTTCCTATCTAATCATCGCTATACTGTTGGCTAATTTAGCAGTAGTAGCAGTGCTACCCATTAAAGGATGGTGGAATTCAATTCATGGAGTTACATATTTTCTGATCATCAGCTTCTTCGCAATTTGATGATGATGAAACGATTGTTAATGTGTCATGCTAGTTATTCGGCTTGTGACCGGTTCGGTAATAATTTTCAGGAATTTGGATATTTTGAAAAATACACTGCAAAGGTAGGAAAGAAAAGAAAATGTTGCGGTGGCCTTTTTTGTTGCTGAATTTTGTTGGAAGGAGTGTTTTCCTACCCAGTTCATGGAACAAGAATTAACAATGAAGTTTGGGTCTACATATGTAATGACTAAATGGATTGCCATGGTCTAAGAACCATCCTAAGTGGCCGGCGACCACCAAGAGAAGAGAGCTATGAAAACCCCTTGCAAATGAAATAATATTTTGCGCGGAAGATTTGAATTTGATTAAAACGAACAAAAATAACACCAGAAATATAATTATAGAAGAAAGTTCCCCAACTGTAAGCACAGGAAATTCAAAATTGGAAAAAGTGTCAAAATCAAAAGCCTTCTACATGTCAGGCCTCTTCTTTTAAAAAGTTGGTTCACTTACATATACATTATTTAACATTCCTTATATGATTATCATAGAATCAGGACCAATAAGGGGTTTTCTTCCCTCAAAAAACGATAAAAAAATATCAAAATGATCGCGCTCCTGATATTATGATACCCAATAATTTTTACTTTTCTCATAATTGCTTGTTTCTAACGTGCTCAAGAATGACGTTTGTAAATTGTCGATAATAATATCTTAATTTCTAGGCTCGGCTTAGTTTCCTACTTTACTTTAACTTTGTTATGAGAAACTATTCGAACGTAGCCGTGGGCTGCTCTCTACTAACAATGCCTTTGACGACTACTACTATTCCCCACTTTGAAAATGGATAACACACTGTGGGTTGCTACTGTTCGATGATCCTCCAATTAACATCTTCATGACGATGGGAGTTTTGTTTGCCGATTCACATTTAAATAAAAGTACGCCTCGTTTCTGATGAACAAAAACCTTCGACACTGTTCACCGTTTATTAAGGTTACCTTATAAATTTGTACTAACTTTTTTTTCGAAGTGAAAGAAGTTTCTTTAAAATTTTTATTAATGATTTTATCGAATTTTGAGTGGCAATTGGCAAACACTTATTGTGACTCACTCTACTTCTTCATGATGATCGTAATTTCTCCTTCTTTTCTATTCTTTTTCGCGTTGCAGTGATGCGGTCTCCTCGTGACGATCCACTGCGCCATTTTGCTCGGTTATAGGCATGAACTAGATGGAGTCAACATTGACTTTCATGTACTGACCAATCTTAGCGATTGAGTCAGAATTATATGTCCATTCGACCTCTCGCAACTTTGCCACAATCGATAAAACTTAATATCGATCGCATATCTCCGCACTTCCTATATGATCATGGCGTATTACGCCACTGTTCAAACACAACAGTTTGTCTCCATTACCGCGAGGCACCGTTCAATGTCTTTGGTAGTCGGCCAGCACTCAGAATCATAGATGGGCAGAACATAGACGACATTGTGGTAAATTTTGGATTTTGAACCTTCGTTATTGCGTAGATTACAAAAAAATACCACTTATGGAACATCACTTAATCTAACTTGCAGTGATGTGTTAAGCAATTTCATAATGCAGTTCACCATTAGCTGATAACATTGATCCAAGATCTTTAAATCGGAATCCGTGCAGCTTGTTATTAGCTCGAATTCACCTCGTATTCAAATGATACTTGCTCGTTAGGATTCCTTTTGAATTTTTCACACATTTGGTATATCTCGATGAATTTTGAATAGAGCCAGGTCAGTTGTTACAAAAATATTATTATTATTAAATTCACTACACTTTGACTGCCCCCCCCCGCCCGCCTTTCTTTAAAGCTTCTACTTCTAAAACACCGTACCTAATAATAACCACCATGAAGCTTTAGAAGGCCTCTCCTAATCGGACACCACCTTCTCCTGGTGGTGGAACGCGTAGTACTTTACTACTACATTAAGGGTGTCCAAAACCAAGACATGAGCATGGAAGCAGTTAGTTGTAACTTTCCAAATGGTAAGAAGCCACACATTTCGAATCCACCCGCGACTTTGAGTAATCACTTTACCTCATCACTCATCATGTTTTCCTAAGGAGTAATCTGCGGAGGACATGTTCTCTAGTTCAATGGAAAACCCATAACCAATGTCCACGCTACGGTCAGCCAGAAAGGATAGGACAGCAACTCCCTTAATGAGGGGAACTGGAAACCAGACTACACCAGTTGGTGGCACTGTTGCCTAATTCTTCGAGAAAACAAAGGAATGTTTCGTAGATAACTATTATATCTTCCTGCAATCTCTAGATTTTCGGGCTTTATACTGCAGGGTTTTGTCACTGGAGCTTCTGGTAAGTGTTCTTTCTACCTGTGAGTTAATGGATGAAGTGCTCCAACACGCTTCAAGGCCTTGATCCAATATGGATTGTTGAGCCAACGATTATTATTAAAAGCTGACCAAGGACAACAATCTGGACCGCGTGACGGCGTGATCTAGATGGGTTGAATCTGTCGTTGATCTCACCGTAGGGTAAATTA
This sequence comes from Hermetia illucens, assembly GCF_905115235.1. Classification (NCBI taxonomy): domain Eukaryota; kingdom Metazoa; phylum Arthropoda; class Insecta; order Diptera; family Stratiomyidae; genus Hermetia; species Hermetia illucens. The sequence continues at coordinate 53,880,713 of NC_051851.1, forward strand.
ATCAAAAATTTGCGCTAGGACCGCCACGAAGATTTTTAAAAAGAGAGCCGCCATCGACGGCACATTTCATTCCGTTTACACTATATTAATAGAGTTGCGGACAAAGGTAGCCCGACGATAGTATTTTTCATATAGAGCTTCTCGATGGATACTTAATTCTTTGTTGCGATCGTCGAATGCAAATTTCGGAAAGAGTCATAGGTGGAGGTGTTTTGATTGCCACGAAACAGTATATTCCTGTTGTTCTTATCACATTCTCATATTTCTTATGCATGCGCCCCAATGACCTTCGAACTCCATACCGTTGATCATTTCCCGTATTTGTTTTTGATGTTCTTTTCCAGCTTCCATAGTGGAAGATTTTTTTTGACATAATAATAATGATAATCGTTGGCGCAACATATTAGATCAGAACCTTGAAGTGTGTTAGAGCACTTCATTCAAGACCGTAACGGTATACCACAGTACACTGTGGGAGGCAATGTGGTCAGCATTGCGCTCGCCCGAGATTATTACCCTGATTTGACTCAGGTACTCATTCACAGCTGAGTCGACTGGTATCCGACATTCAGTCACGATAACAAATTCCTCTGCCCCACGAGATTTGAACCGCGACCTTCTGCCTAGGGCTCTAATCGTTTGAGCCATCCGGACACACTTTTTTGACATGCTGGCGAATATTCTCTTTCATCCCTTGTGGGAATTTCACCTCAATTCAATGCTTCCCCTCCATTCCACCGTTCTCAAACATTTCCTTCCCACGTAACTTGGGTTTTCTTAAAATTACTACCCAACATCGCCTTTGTGAGGCTGGCTTTCATATTAGTCCATTCTTCGTACAACCGATACGTAAGATTTTGAAATTCAATTTCTACTGAGCCGATTTCCTAGCCCCAAATAAGTTTCCTCAACTGACCGAACCGTTCTCTCCGAAATAATGGTATACGTCGTTATACAGACAGTAGATTTGATCTAGCCAACTTTGAAGCCCTTCACAAAGCAAATATATCCTGGTCTGCTTCGTTGCCAACATAAAAATTAACAATTGCATCTCATTCGCCCATTCACTCTCCCTTCTATATTTGAGATTCTCTGAAATTATTTCCCACCAGTTTTTATTTCTACTCCGTCTTTCCCTCGATATTTCTTCACTCTATGCCGCTTCTACTCCTCTTCTGCACCCCACAATTCTCGAATTTTTGATCGACACTGATGATATTAATGGTAATTGTAGTGTTGGTAGTCCTTCTAATCCTTTTTTCTAATGTGAATAGTATATATGTATCTTTCTTATCCTTTTCACTAATGTTTCGTTTGGTGCTCTGAAGTGTCGGCCAAGAAGACGGGGCAGCAATCCTGTCGTCCGGACCAAAACCAAGTGTCCGAGGTGAACCTCTACCTCTTGGTACCGGGGTACGCCGTACTGACTGTGGTTTGCTGGCCATGATGCAGCAGGTGAATGCTTCAAAGGCCTAATTACGGCAATCAGACCCGAGACTGAAGTGGCAATAGGTCACAAAACCTTACCAGGGGTATGTTAGTACCATGGGAACCGAGATAGCACTTGAATTCACATGTCTCAAGAGAATTCCTGTCTCATATGCATTCAGCTGGGTTAAAGTGGTTGGTCCTCTAGTGGGAGTTAATGGGGGTGGTGGTTACGTCCAAGCCAACATAGGTCTTCCAGAAGGAGAATCCCGACCCTGCGTACCATATCGATCGGTGAGTTGACTGTAGAGTCAAAACCAGCGATTAAATACCTTGGTTTAATGCTCGACTCGAAGATGAGCTTCTTCGAGCAAATCAAAGCAGCAGCGGACAGGGCTGCAGCTGGAGTCGCGGCCTTGAGTCGGCTAATGGCGAGTGCTGAGGGCCCTACATCAACTAGGAGACGCCTCCTCATGGGAACAACGCAGTCCGTTCTTCTCTATGGTGCGGAGGTATGGGCTGATTCCCTTGACAAGGAGATGCATCGTAAACGCCTCGCTCAAGTGCAGAGGTGGGGAGCTTTCCGAGTGGCGTCTGCTTATCGCACCGTCTCCGGACCGGCTGTGATGGGGATTGCGGGAGTGATCCCCGTTGCCCTCCTTGCCAAGGAGCGCAAAGCTATCTATCGCCGTAAGGGCGAAAACTTAAGAGAAGTGGTTGCCCGTGAAGAACGTCAACGCACCCTAAGCGAGTGGCAACTTTTTTGACAAAATGAGCCAAGGGGCAAGTGGACTGCGCGGCTCATCGACAAATTAGACCCATGGTTGAACAGAACGCACGGTGAGATTGATTACTTCCTTACCCAACTTCTAAGTGGGCATGGAGGTTTTCAGTCTTACCTGCACAGGATTGGGAAGGCGCGATTCCTGATTGTGTGTTCTGCAATGGAGTGGCGGATGACGCGGAACACACCTTTTTCTCTTGCGAGAGGTGGGACGGCCACCGCCAGCAGCTTTATGTAAGCACAGGGGAGCTCTCTCCAGACAACATTGTCAAAGAGATGCTGAAGAGCGCTGGCAGCTGGAATCGTAATGCGCATTATGTTCGGGCTCTTCTTATTACGAAGAAGGTTGAACTCGACCGGCGGAGGGATCGGACGGTAAGGGGTTCCCTGAACTAACAACAACTCCCACATAGGTCTTCGGACCGTGGAGACGTGGTGTTGCGTTGCAACACGGGTGCCGTACTCCTTAGTTCGTTAGAGATTTAGGTAGGTCTTACACCCACCCGGATGAATAAACTGAGCCGTGCATTCAGTAGAGACTGGTGCCTTGTCCTTGTCTCAGCGAGGCTCATTGCTGCCTACTTAAAAGTTTGAAGAAGTATGTCAAAGACTGCTTTTTGACTTGCTTCGAACGTTTTACTGCCAGGAAGCAGCATGAGTTTCAAAGGGGCGCTCGACCGTAAGTAACTTTTTGAAGTGTACACTGGAGCTAGATTCTTGAATGAAAGGAATGACACAATTTATGCTGACTTATATAAAGCTTTTGACTCCATTAGCCATATCCTGGTACTCAAACAGCTCAATTCGTGTTGTTTTTCAAATCTGCTCTCTCCTGGTCTTATCTAAGGGGTAGGATAAGCAGGGCCTCTTTTAACAGTTTAGTCTCAATTTTCCCCCAGTTGGTCCCCAATGTTCCACCTTTGTCTTGCTATCTCCATAGAAACAATGTGAAGCTGTTTTCTATTGCCTCTAGAATTTAATCACTTACAACTAAACCTCGACACTCTGATGGTGTGCACAGAATAGGTTAGTACTTCTTCTTCTTTCCTTTAGCCTTTGCCCAGTTCACAAATGAGGTCGGGTCAAAGGTTTGGTTTGGATTCAGTCGTGAAACCCTCGTCCTGCGTATAATGCCACTGTTGTTTCTGAAGGCCTTTTGGTCGCTTACCCCCAGATTCGATATTTTAAACAATCTTGGCAGGCGAATTTTCGTCAGTGCGAATTACGGGACCATAACATTGTCGGCCAATACTTCGAACCATAGAGGGCGACAGGGCGGATGACACTGTGGTAAATTTTAGATTTGAGATGGTCGTTTATATGTCGATCACAAAGAACACCAATTGTGAAACAGCACATCATCCACGTTGCACTAATGTGTGACGCATTTTTATAACGCAGTTCTCCATTCGATTATATCTAAATCATTCGGTTCTAGGCAACTCTGCGACTGTTTAATTCAGATTAAATCTGAGACCGTGCTGCATGAAGCAATCATCATTTTTGCATGTCTTTGCTATATGACGCTCGGGAAACATCATCTGCATAAGGCAGTATATATGGTGCTGGACGTTGGATGTCCATATGTCCATGTTGCCCATAATAACAACAAAGATAAGAGGCTTCCTTGACACGAAGCGGTTTCGATACATTCCCCACATTTTGAACTTTACTTTTTGGATCGTGGTAGAGCAAATTACCCCAGCACACGAGTTCTTCTGGCATTAGGCGTTGTGGTAGAGTATAGCAGCAGAGTTCGTGTGGCACATGGCTAAACGCTTTCTCCAGATCCAGAAATGCAATGTGAAGAAGGCAATGTTTCCCATGGTGTTTCTCCATGGGTAACCACGCATCGTACATTACGTCAGTAGTTTCGCACTTCTTGACAAACTCGGTTTGATTCACGGTTATTTGAATGATGTCGCGAATTTGAACATTTTGCTGCTTTTTCCATATTTCTTTTTCCATATTGGAACTGTGGTACTTTCTTGCGAGTCAGATGGTGTTCTGCGTATGCGGTGAAGAAGTGAACAGTGTGATCAGCTGATATAATGGTGATTTTCATCTGCCGGTCACCAAATCGTTCGACTTCACGGAAACTCTCTGAGAGGACAGTGCTAACTCCGTATTGAATGTGTGGGATACCAAAACAAAAAAATTTATAGCTATTTTCGCCGCGTTTCCTTTCTATGTCACCGCTTTTGGCACCACAAGGATGTTTGTTCCACTTTCGACAGTAGACTTCGATGTATATCATTCACAATTCTTTCTGTATACCTCCTTCGTCCGCAATATTCTAGATTTTGTTTGAATAATATGGTATATTTACCATTATTGAGTTTGTCTTGCAATCAAACCTGTTCAGTGGAAGTTGACCCGCCCTTTGGTTTTTAAAGAGAACCTTGGTATCATCTTTGCTCGTCATACATTCCTTAAAATATCGCCCTTTCAACAATGGACACCTTTGACGGATGTATGCGTTCCTTATAAACTGGTATCATCATTATCAACGGCGCAACAACCGGTATCCGGTCTAGGCCTGCCTTAATAAGGAACTCTAGACATACCGGTTTTGCGCCGAGGTACACCAATTCGATATCCCTAAAAGCTGTCTAGCGTCCTGACCTACGCCATCGCTCCATCTTAGGTTCGTCTTCTTTTTAAACTAGTATGCCACAACCTAATGGACACCTGTTGAACTTTTGAGATGCATTCCGGAAACTCTTCATATTATATCCTCATTGCTAACGGTTTTCGATGTACCTTTCTTGGAACTCTTATGTTATATTCATTCCTGCGTGCATCCTTGGTACGGAACATAGAACCGCTTCAGCTTACCCCGTTGTAGTCATCATTAGATACGTTTACGAACAAATTGTGTGTACATTTAAGATAAATAAACTAAAAACAAAGTAACAAAACCAAGTTCCCTATTTCGTCCCGACGTTTTCCATGATGTTCAAATGCAGCCCGATATGTTAGCAAATAACACTTAGGTTGAAAAAGAGCACTCAATTAAAACTTTGAAGTTCAAGGAAATTTTCTGTTACTCGGTTTCCCCCTTTTCCTAATACCTGAAAATTTCAAATCTTATGCTATTAAAAGGCTTTTCGCAGAAGAACCGAAACATGCTAGTCAATAGTTCTTATTGTCTATATTTATGACTTTCGAACTTCTTCAGGCAGTTAACACTCTGGAACCATATGCACATATATATTTGTTTCCACGGAATAGAATTTGTTATGCCCAAAATACAAAATAATTGCCTAGCGGCGGCAACGGTGTTTACAATCGTGCTTATGTTCCTTATCAAATTTTCGGTGAAAGTACTTTATTAAATGGCTAAGATGAAAATTGAACTTGACTTTATTGTTCTAAATCTATTGCCAAATTTGCAGAGGAAAACTGGATTCGAAAATAAATAATTTTTCCCATCTACCCCCCAATTCAGCAGTTTCTCTTCTGGGAATTTGAGTTGTCAGTAACTAAAATCTTAAAAATCTTGAAAAGATACTCCACAATTTATCATATATACGTACACATACGTATCTGACTAACAAGTGCACCACGCCTTATCAAACCGTCCTATGGTTGCTACATTTTCCAGGCGATAAATTTATTTACCGTTCCCGAGAGATTAAGGATATTTAAATAAGAAACCGGAAAGCCAGGATGTCTACAAAATCTTTAGATAGTGTGAATGAACTGCTTTTTGTCGGGGGAAACACATTTTTATAATGCAAAGGTGTAACTATTTCGTTTACTTTCACGTTTTGTTAAATGTGTGATTAGAGCTCCTGTATTTTTGTCTGAATTTGTTTCTTATCTTCAAGACAAATATTTTTGTTGGGCATGGTGTTAATAGCTTGGTACCATATTCGGAGCTACTTTCGTGTTTGACAAAAGACCAACTCCTTCCTGAGTTGGAGGTTTGGTTTTAGTTAATCTTATTTAAATTTGATTTTACAGCAACTGTATTTGGTTTGAGGTAAATATTTGCATTTCACATTTGATAGCAGATAACTTTTCGTATCATACGCACCAGTATGATCATTTGTTAAAAGCGTTTTTAGATTGTTATAATGATTGAGTGAAAGTACTCATATGCACCTATTAGGAAGAAGATATAAAATGAATATCATGAAAACAATTCTCTATTTACGTCAGTTCAGTTGAAAAAGGTTCACAAGATTTGATTGATCCAACATCGCGATCGAAATTATTCTGTGTTGCATAAGCGACTGAATAGAATCCGCTAAATATGCGCAAATATGCCTATGTCTATGAGTAGAAGATGCAGATAAAATCTTTTTAAATATTGAGTGATTGAGCAGTAGACGGGTGATATGCAACTTGTGGTAGATCATTCAAAGGGTATCAAATTGAAAATACAGGGTGCGGCAGCATAACTTCCTTTTTGAAAATGCGCGCCACTCAGTTAGTTGATGTCATAGCGGAGCGCTAGTGGTCTCGTTCAAGAGGGGATACTGTAAAGTTTTGTTCCGACACGGTTCAGTCGCCATTATGCGTTGGAATAGTGAGGAGCGTGCCTTTGCCGTTGAGGTTTACTTTTCAAGCGGATGTTCGGTTATTGCAATACAGCGTGCATTTCGGAATCGCTTTAATTTAGCCCCGTTGGCTCCCGTCCCAGACCGCAAATCAATTGCTACATGGGTCACTACATTCAGACAAACTGCAAGTGCGACAAAAGGAAGAACTGGAGTCCCTCGGCCCGTTAGATCACCTGAGAACATTGAAGCAGTGAGAGCGTCAATGTTGCGAACGCCACGGCGTTCTGCGCGCAAACACGCATCTGCCCTTGGACTATCCGATCGTTCTGTGAGAAGAATTCATCGTGATGATCTTCATTTTCATCCCTATAAGATGGCGATAGTGCAGGAACTTTCAGAACGTGACTTCAATTCTCGGATAAACGCGTGTGAGCTTCTTCTTGATGTCGTTCCCGAGGGTGCTATTGTTTTTTTTAATGATGAAGCCCATTTTCATTTGTGTGGGTCGGTTAACAAAGAAAACATGCGCTACTGGGCTGACACCAACCCTCGAGAATTGCATCAAACGCCTTTGCATTCACGCAAAGTCACAGTGTGGTGTGCAATTTCCTCAGCTGGAATTATTGGTCCCTGGTTTTTTGAGGAAAATGAGGTTACAGTCACAGTGAATTCGGACCGGTTTGTAAACATGCTACAGAATTTTTTTTTCCCACGGCTAGAAAATTTGGATTTGGGGGACACTTGGTTCCAACAAGACGGTGCAACAGCACACACTTCAAGAGCATCGATGGCTGTTTTGAGGGAACACTTTCCAGAGCGCCTTATCTCAATTAGAGGCGATTTGGAATGGCCGGAACGCTCTCCCAATCTGTCCCCTTGTGATTTTTTTCTATGGGGTTTTTTGAAATCCCGTGTTTATGTGAACCGTTCAAGAACCCTACAAGATTTAAAGACCAACATCCAAGAAGAAATTGCCAACATAACACCTGCTATGCTAACAAGAGTCATGACAAACGCCAGAAATCGGTTTATGCAATGTATGGAGAATGGGGGACGTCACCTAACAGATTTGATCTTCAAAACAATGTAAATAAAAACTTTAGACATGTACCTACATTATAAAAAATAAATAAATATTTTCCGATGCATACAATAGTTTTTATTGAGTTTTGAAAAAAGGAAGTTATGTTGCCGCACCCTGTATATGAGGTCAATCCTTACAAAATCATCGCTATAATATACAAACCGCCGCAATAAACATTCCAATAAAGTTAGCTTCCGTTTATTGTTTTAGAATCCTTCTAAAGATGATATTCCCAAAATCGTATGCCTGAAAAATAATATCTTCAATTCAACATGAGTTTGATTGATTGTGTCATGGTCGTGGCAGATCTTGTAAAATGCATGACGAGCTGGCCGACTTTAGGAAATCAGAAATACATAGCCTGTAATGGATTTGTTTCATTTTCTTTCCTACCTATTGCTACCTCCAAATTCTAACCAACTTTTTCATGGGTATTTGGCCTTGAAGCTGGAAATTTCAGCTAATTTCCATCTATATTATGGCAGCCGTAGTCCCATAAATGAGGCATAGTGGGTCCACCAAATATACCCCGCATTGTTGCCGGTTCGCTGAAATGTACTTGAGTAGGGTCTTGCCGAGAAGCTTACTAGCTAAAAAGCGAAAAAAATCAGGAAGGTGCGCTTAGATAAAATCTAGGCCTCCAAATATGTCCCATTCGATATCTGCTCAAATAAACTTACTAATAGTATATTACCAACTTTTAGAAAATAACTGGAAAACCCCTTTTAAATTCAACTTAGGACGCATCAGCATAGAGGACAATATTTCATATTTCATGGAAATCTTAATTAACGAGAATAATTGACATTCCCGTGAAATATTAAAATTCCATTCATGGAGAATCTACTTCTCCCTAGCCCTTTTTCAGGTTTTTTGGGAAACAAAACCTTATTAGAATCGAGTCGATGTCTATCTGTCCGTCTGTCCTTCTTTCTTTTTTTTGATGAAGGGAGATGGAAATCTTACAAAGACACTGCCGCGCCAGGTTGCAGCAGCGTGTGGGATTCTCACCCACTAAAACCACCTCCCACTTTCTCCTTCTTCCATCCCCGCGGAATCGGCGCAAAGCATTATTTCGCGGGGTGGACTGCGCTTTAAGTGACCAAGCCTTCCGTTCCCCGCGTCCTCCCTGTGCGCTCTGCTTTTCCAGGTTCATCCTGTACTCTTTTGATTGCGGAGTTCACCGCACACCAGTTTCCCTCTGACTTCAAAATTTCCCCGACGATATTCTGCGGGGTTAGGTTGGTTTTCAGGGTGTCTTCCAGAGTCCTCCTTTCTGAGAAAAACCGCTGAACCACTTCCACCCACGCTTTTATGGCGCTAATGGTTTCGTTAGCGTACACTTCAACGTCTTCAGGTTGTTCCACGACGAAAACCATCTGCGAAACCGATTAATGTGGCCTCCTTGGAAGAACAAGGACCCATTACATGACGTTCCACAGGAGAGGACGCAAGACTGAGCCCTGTGGTACTCTTGCGGTGACGGTGTACTATTTTGGATCCCTCATCCGTGTCGTACCAAAGTGCTCTCTCCGAAAGGTAACTGTTGAGAAGCTTAGTCAAATAACTAGGGACACCAGTTTTATTCACTCCCAATTAGCGAAATGCGTTCATTTTGATGTCCAACGTCACCACGGCACAGCATTTTTAAGACGACATCGCGTCTCGAGCCAGCTTTAAAACAAAGTCTACGGCGTCGATCATTGAGTGGGCATCCAAATTGTCGCTCCGATAGTCTATCATTATATTCAAAGATAGGGAGCAGTCTGGTGTAGATGACCCTTTCGAGCATCTTTCCTGCCGTGTCGATGAGGCAAATCGGTTGGTATGATGATGGGTGTCCTGGGTGCTTATTCGGCTTCGGGAGCAGAACGAGTTTTTGCCTCTTCCACTGGTCGGGGAAAACTCCTCCTACCATACATGTCTCAAAAGCGCTGATAAACCAGTCGGGCCTGGTCTCAAAAGCGATTTGGGAACAGCATCCAGACCGGGCGCTTTGTTATCACCGCGCAAATTTGCGCAAGTTCCTTTTCAGTTACCGCAGGTATGATGTAGACTTTCAATGTTTACTTGTGTTGCTTGCGCTCCCTTTTTTCTGGAGGAAGAGCGTCATCACGATATCGGGCAGAAGATGCGGGCAGGTCAATTGTGGTGTTCGCCCTCTCATCTTCTTCATATCTATCCTGTGCGCTGTTCCCCAGGGGCTTTGGTCTTCCTCTGCGCAAAGTTCCTTGCGCTTAAGGCTGCTTAAGCCTACCTCGAAGGTTCACATATACTTGCCGTTTCTAGTCGAAGTCCGGTCTTCCTCTAGATCGTTGGCAGATCCTGCTAGCTCGAAAACATGCATCCCGTAACTCCGCGATCTCTTCATTCCACCCACAGTTTGAGCGGCTTTGGCGAGAATTCGAAGCCTCGGCATAACAGCGCCGCATACGGTCGTTATGTGTCCCATCATTTGCTCTACCTTTTCTGTAGCCGCATCACCGGGATTTTGGCCTCCCAAGAGCATCTCTATGAATGCATCCTCTCCTGACTATTTACACATATACGGAGTTCCAATTTTACCTTTTCAGTAGGGCACTAATGATCTAATATTTCGAGCGCACTCGCCTTAAGTCTGAATCGCTTTTAGAAAGCAATTACCTTATGTATACCATTATAATTAAAATCTCCGTTAGTACGTGACTCGTCACTATTGCAGAGCTTGTCAGGTGTGGCTCTAAGATTGCAATTTAAACCCTAATGCATTCCGTTAGTGTCAACGTTACTCCAGTGTCGTAATTCAGGTTGGTTACACGGGATTTACTAGAACACAGAAATAGATCGCTACTGAGAAACCAATATAACTTGATGCACGAAATTGAATATTTAACCTGGAAATGGTTCGATACTTATCAGTGACGCCACAGCCACTGAATGACAATGGGCGACCAGTCAAACCCATCAAATCTTCAAAAGCAAATCAGGCTATCCGCAAAACGAAGATCAACAAATATGAGGCATCCATTGACAGAAGAGCAAGTGGAAGATATTCTTTTTGTAGAAAGATTACTCTATCCTTTTCATGCAAGATAGCATATATGTTGAATTATACAAAAGAGAAAAATTTATACTTTCTGGTTCCAAAATGGCGGTGATATGACTGCCTAAAAAATATCATGTACGTGCAAAAAACAATTGAAAACAAAGGTTTGATTATACCATAGTTTTTTAAAATTATTTTTTTTTACCATAGCTTTTGAAAAGCTATGGTGAATTACTACGTGAAAAACCCACCTTGAATTTTCTGTTTGAGACTTGCCTATGTTGAGGTTAACTGTCAGCCATGAAATGAAACTTTTTTCGAGATGTCAACTTTGGCACCCATATAAAATATTTAAATGATTGGAATAATTTTTGTTCGTAGTGGGAGTACCCATATAACAACACAGAAAGAGCATTAGTAGAGCGTTTCCAGATTTTAGACAAGACAGCAAAGGAGTATTGATGCCACCGTCAGCACGAACCTCGCTTCCTAGACATACAAATTGATCAACACCTTCGTTGCTCGGCCCAGTAATGCGATTACCTGCCAGACTGAGAACCTTGGTTTCGTTTGTGTTTATCTTCGCTCCAACTCAAATTGCGTCTCTTTCCAAATCCAAACCCATTTGATGAAGTTCTATGACCGGGGGAGAGAGCAAACAGACATTATCAATGTAGTCGAGGTGTTTAAGGAAAGATATCATGGTCCGGTGAAACTCTCAAGGTCGAAGATGATATAATATCGGTGACAAGATGCAACCTTAGCAGACTCCACTGAACATTCCAAAATCTTCTGAGATTTTATCTTGATTCAACACTTGACCCACCGCACACTCCTGGAACGCTCGCTGTTCCTATTGTTGAAAGTCTGTTGGAAACCATTGAAGAGCTGTTGAAATGGGTATCTGAACTCCACGCACCCCTCCAAAATGATCCATAGAGTGTTGATCTAGTCAATGAAAAGTGTCTGAAGCGCAAGCCAACCTGCTTTCTGTCGATCAAGCTCTCGAGATGTTCTTTGATGCGTTCCTGTATTATTTCAGCTACTAGTTTTGCAACAGCAGGGAGCACGAAGATACACCTCCAAAAGTCGCACTCAAAGTAGGTGCCCTTCCTTGGAATCTTGATGATGGAAAGAGAGGATTCTCTTTCCACTCTCGGATTCCTAGGATCTCGGTACAAGTGGAAGCAGCTGAAGAAACTGCAGCGAAGAATAGCTCTTCGGGGAGACTTCCAAGCCCAGCGGCTTTACTTCATGTGGGTGCATTGACGGATGAGATGATTTTACTTAGCCATTTCATCCACAATAGGTGGAACTATACCGGACTTGGTATGGTTAAGAAGCGTGGTGAAGTAATCCGTCCACCTGTTTAGCTGTTCGTTAACATGAATGAAGAGTCGACCGTTAGCGTCTTTCACAGGACCGTCGACTATATTCAAGTTCTTTCGTAATGCGGTATACATTTCTGAAATCATTGCGATCTGCAGCACCTTCTGTTTTCCTGACCAGCGTAATAACAAGCTTCCTGTTGTCACGGCGCACACTACTTTGAACTTCCCGGGAATTTATGCACCATTGAAGATCGACCGCGTCACGCTCCATATCTCAGGGGTCAACTGAGGTTTCAATCTTTTCCGTTCATTGACCCACTTCAGATGTATTTACGAGTAGCTACTTGAAAAATCCTTCCCAAATCCCTTGTTGGCAATAATGTTCCTGTAATGTGTCAATTCCGAGATCTGTTGTCCTAGCTTCTGTAAGCAGATAAGTATGTCGAATTGGAACGAAAGCAATGAGCGAAGGATATTATGAGCTGGTAGGTGTTCAATCATTAAAGCAGAATGCAAAGGATGCTTACAATAGAAATTGCATTTACAATCTTACGGAAACCTCAAATTCAAAAAGATGTCTGTATTCTAATAATATCGACGGTGAAAATATTGGATGCAACGTATAACCGATTTATTTTTAGTCACTGGAAAGCATTCCAATGGGTTTGTCTTACAGAAATCGGGTCAATCCTACCACCAATTCATTCAGGCATTTTTTATCACAAGAGGGCATACACGCGGTTCCATTATATATACATAAATGAACATGTGGGTACACGGACATGTATTTTATGTTTTACAAGTTTCTGTATCGTATCCGTATCGAAATCTCAATGCAATATTCATTCATTGGAATAAAAACATACTCATAAATCACAGAATTGAACATAGGGAGTCCAAACAAATAACCGGTCAACAGAATTGCCCTGTTGGTCGACGCTGGCATGAAAAAGAACGCCCAACTAAATATCTATTAGTCAAGATCGGGGCTTCCTTGTAGCGCAATTTGTATGCCGTGTGTCTACGACTTGTAATTTATCACCAACTACCGATAATACGATAATTTATGAAGTCTTTATGCTAAGTACGATAGCAGCCATAAATTAAGAAATTAAGCGGTCATTTGATTTAGTTCTGAACTTCTGAGAGCGTTTCTAGATATGTTTTTAAATATTGTTAATTCAAACGGATACCTGCAGTTCAGTTGAGGCGTGGTGTGATGCCAAGATAGTGTCCGCACCAGGGCAACTAGTTTAGTGTTTGGTGTGTGGCCGATAACTGTGTAGGTGTCATGAAAATAATATCATCGACTGTGACTGATGAGATACATGACATGTGTACAATATACAGTTTGCTATCCAAGTAAGGTTCCAGTAGGACTTTTCATATAGGACAGTTGCATCAGTTTAAGCGACCGACGTACTCGTATATGACGTTTTACTGAGGAGGATTCACTCTGATGTCAATAGGATTAAACGTCGCATCAGTCTAAAAGAAATGGACAGTAATACCAAAATACTATTAAGTATAAAATCTACAGTCGCCTGTGGGTTGACAAACAGTAGACAGAATCATGTAACTTATCATAGTATCATAATTTCACCCTCTTTATAGAATGTATATTAAGGTGTTCTCCTATGTGACAGTTTCCAAGAATCGATCTTTTGTTTCATATATATTTTGAAATAAGAATATGTTGGGAGTATACTACAGAAAATATTTACCAAGCTACGCCAAATAGAAGAGCACGCGCCATGTTGACGCGCATAAACATTATGGGTTGGGACATATGCCCACTCGAATATTCTTATATAAAAAATACACAAAACCTCCTAGAAGCGTTCAGCTTCCCATTTCCCGACTTGTTTTTTATGTGGTAATTGAAGGAACTGCACCTCGTTAAAAGCCTTACTAAACGTTTCATGTCCCTCACTAATGAACAGTAAAAATGTCTTTTTGCAGGCCTTGCACTCTTTCACAAAGATTTCCGCTTAGCGGTAGGAATTCGTGGTTCGCTGTTCTATCAACCCTTGCAACTTCAGCCTTCAGGGCAAGCTTTACAGCAGACAGTTTAACATCAAATGCTGTCTCTATTGCAACTATTGTAGAACCACGTCCCTGGCTTGCCACTCTGTCAGCCTCCTCGTTATCAGCAATGTTCGAATGCCCCGCACCCGCATTAGGAATATTTCGCTTGGTCGACTGACCAAGCATCTGATGGCAGCTCCAAAATAACTGGCTTGATGTGCTGTTTCTATTTAGTGCTTATAATACCAGATGACTCTTGGATCAGATTTGAATGGTACGATATTGCTGCCATTTTTCCGACGGTTTAAGACAGTTGCATAATCCGGTTCGCCTCCCGTGACTGACAACTCGGTTGTAAGATTATTACCACAGTAATCCCAAGACATTCGTGTTGACCATTTTTAAGCTTTTGTGCAAAACAAAACCGGTTCAAGATCTGTCTGTCTGTCCTACCTACTTTTCTCAGGAACCATTATATCAGCCATTTAGGGGTCACTTAATATATTTCACGGTGCCATTTTTAAAAGTTACTCAACCGACATTTTTTTAAAAGATCACGGAGCTGCCCGTATGCGGTATCTATGGTGTCAAGCATGAGGCTACCAAGTTTAATGAAAATCTTACTGTTACTAGCATGGTGAGGGGGAAGAGCGTCCGTCTCTCAATCTCGCTGCTTTGGGTTCGAATGTTTGTGTTCATCTTATGTTTGTCTCACTGCTGGAGCTTATCATTTGCACAATGTTATGTGGGACGACAGTGAAACTGAAGCACAGTCTGACTGTTTTGATGCCCTATACTCCACCAAGTAGTAAACAGGAAACACTAAAAACACTGAATGTCAATATCACACTAAAGTGAGTAGTGAAGCGTGCTAAATAGATATACTTTACGAACTACGTACAAGCGGAACAGTTTTTCATTTTAACTCACCGTATTACGGATGCATAGGCGAACATCCGACTAATGATAGCAGCGTATGCCCATATTACTACCTGGGGATTAAGTCCCCATATAGAGGCAAAAGTCTGCCTACATAGCCCATTAGCTGTGAGAGCTCGTTTCACTTTTACCTCTATACGTTTATTCCAAAGAAGCTTCTTGTTTAGAATAACTCCCAGATATTTAATTTCATCGAAAAGCCAAAGACCATTGATGTTTTATTTGAATTTACTGAAAGTCCATGCTTCAAAAACTCACTTTTAATCGCGCGTTGTGTATTTCTACACACCGCTCCGAGATCCCTACCAACAACTACCGCAGCCACGTTATCCGCATGCGCTCCAGCGTGTATTGGCAGTTTTTGCTATTCGCATATTAGTTATTTGATCACCATACTCCACAAAAGCGGAGGTAGTACACCAAGTTTGAAAGCAACCTTTTGTCGCTTACATTGGTTAGTAGCATACTTTGGCACAGAGCAATCTCAATTAACACCTGCTCTCTGGCGGCATTACAAAGCTTTTGGAAAGGCAGGCAGTCAAATGCTCCTTCAGTGTCCACGAACATCCCCATCCCGTACTCGCCTTTCAGAGTTCCGTCGTCTATTTTTGAAACCAAAGAGTAAAGAGCAGAATCCGAGGGCTTACCACGCTGATAAGCGTTGCTTTCATTTAGTGGGAACAGTAGCGTCTTCCCACGAATGTTACCAGTCTCTCCAGACATTTCAGCGAAAGGATTTGTCTGAAGTTCTTGGGATTTGAATATTCGTCTTTCACAGGCTTAGGTATGAAGACTACCCTAACCTTCTGTCAAGAGGTAGGCAAGTAGCTCAGAGAAAGCCTGGAAAAATATTTGTTTGAAACTTGCTCTAAGTCCTCAATGCCCTGGATAGATGCCATCCATGCCAGGAACATTGAAGTGTTCAAAGGATAGTATAGCACCTCTCGCCTTTTCGTTGGTAAATACCGTTCTCGTAATGTTGCAATTCGCCTCGAAACACTCTCTTGTTTATGGGTTTCAGAAACCACCAATTCTCTCCCTCGCACACAGTTCTCCCGGATGGTATACTTCCAAGGGAATTGTGGGGTTCTTGAAAGTTCCATCAGGTTTTCTATGAGACCCACACTTGACCAACACATTTTTTTTAAGGATTTTGCACAGCCTGGAAGTCACCCTTTCTCGTTCCAGTTTGTCATAGTATGCTCTAAAGAAGTCTCGCTTGGATCGCTTTATGAGCCTCTTAACATATATTCGCACAGTGAGTTCCGGAAGTTTAACTAGTCTTCTTATTGCTTTTACAAGTATGTTTCGGAAGTCATCTGGTTGATTTCCTGAGCCTTTGCCGTTCTCGGTTTCACCATGGAACCTTTTTACCTTTTTTCTGCAATGGAAAATGGGAGCAAAAAGACCACCGCACAAGATTTCCATCAACTCATATTTGGTCATGTCACCGTGGTACTCTGACTTAAGACAATAATAACTGAGGAACTTTCTCGGCGTATGGGCCAAAAATATGGGACGTGATAAGAAGACCGAAGTTTCAAATCACCATCCAGCGTATCAAGTCACTGTTATTTCGATCGGCCTTTTGGTCGCTTGCCATCGACCTCGAGGTTCTGACCAATCGTGGCGAGTGAATTCTCCTTAGCGCAAATTACGTGACCATACCATCGAAGACGCCTCTCTCGCAATTTTTCCACGATCGATACAACCCCATACGATGGCGAATATCCTCGTTTCGGATGTGATCAAAGCGTGTCACACCACTAGTCCAACATTTTTAAAAACTGTTAACGAGGTGGCGTATGTAAGAAACGATCGTATATGACCGAACCATATTTTTTAATTCAAGCTTTTATTGAAATGACATTACTTACAATAAGTTGTAGTAAATAAGTAGGCATTTCGGTCGGCATTGCCTCGACTATAATTATTGCCCTGATTGGACGCAGGTATTCAGTGGCATTCAAGAAAAGAACATCCCTATGCAGAGAGATTTGCATTCCAAAAATTCTAACCGTTAAGTCATCGGAACAAGAGTTATTTCGTTTCTATTGGGAGAAGGCGCTGTGGTCCACCCTTTGGTTGGCTTCGCTGAGGAACAGCCAGTTCCTCAGTAGCTTGTATTTTTAGGCATCCTTTATGTTAGCAAGTCATTTGGCTTTAGTCTTTTCAGTCGTTCCATTATATCAGCGATATCAATCAATTTTCGGAATTCGTTATTCGCATGTGATCGTAGTAGGTAGTAGGTGTTTAATTGCTTGGTCTTTAATGACTTCACTAACCAACTGTACTTTCAAATCCCCATGGAGATCCTAATGACGGAAGAACCAGGGAGCATCTTCTATACTTATAAGCACTTTATTTTGGCACGACCGTCAGATTTGATTCTTTGGCACAGTCCCTGAACCGGATGCCATACTATGGGCCTTAGAATCCTCTTAAAAATTAGCAGTTTTTATTGATGATCAACTGGGAATTCCTCTCCAATAGTCAGTACATCTGTTTGTATCTGTCATTTAACTCGTCTTTCTTTCTTAGGATGTGTCTTTTCCAGCTGAGCTTAACATCGAGTGTCATGTCTAGATATTTTACGTCACTCGTCAGTGACACATCTTGTCCGTTTATGATGACTTTAGCTGGATTCTCTTTTTAATGTTTTGTTTGTTTGTTTGTGAAGTTGATGTACGTTGATTTGCTTTCATCTAATTTCATTTCCATTTCTTAGTTCATTATACAATGTTATCAATAGCTGTTTGAAACTTGATTTTTGCTCCTTCCGTAGTTTCACGCGTGGTAAAGGTTGCAGTGTCGTCCGCGAATGTCGCTATTTTGGCTTCTTCACAGCAAAGTATATCATTGGCAAACAGGTGAAACAGTGTTGGGCCTAAGACTCTTCCCTTCGGTACACCAGCTGTATTTTTTTTTTCAGTTCAGAATAGGTTCCTTCGTATTTTACTTCGAATAGGCATTCTGATACAAAAATTCTTCTAGGAGATTCCTATGCAATGTATACAACAGACCTTCATGCCACACCTTATCAAACGCGTAGGAGACATCGAGAAAAATGGCTGGGCGCACCTGCTTTTTTCCAATGCATTTTCCTGGGCACCTGTCGGATTCTCGAATGTTTTTTGCGGAAACTGAATTGGTGAAGTGGTATTAGATTTCAATCCACAATGATTTGCTCCAGTCTCTGGAGGACAATCCTTCCAAATAGCTTGGCTATAGTAGCGAGTAGTATTCTTCCCTATTTTGAGGACCATTATAAATTCGGTCACTTTCCATTGTCGAACGACGTATTTTAATCTAAAAGCTGCATTAATTATTTGTAATAATTGGACGAGACCCTTTTCTGGCAATTCTTTAAGTATTCTCCTTGTAATATGTTTATAGCCAGGTGCTTTATTAGGAGGCACATTTGTTTTAATTTCTGTCCTCAGCTCATTTAGTCTTACACAGCGTTTTGGGTAATGGTGCACTTTTCTGACTGGGGTTAAGCATGTAGGCGCTTGTATATCTAGAAGCTGGAAGGTACTTTCTAGATGCTGCGCGAATAGATCTGCCTTATCCTGCGCAGAACGAACCCATGGCCCATTAAGGTTTTTTTCCTTTCCGTTGTGTAGTTTCTTTGCTTCATCCAGGTTGCGTTAATGCGTGAAGCAATTTCATTACGCAGTTCTACATTGGCTGATAACATAAGACATTTAAATCGCTCTGACAGAACTGAGCGATTTAAATATCTCGAGTCAATGCTGTCAGCCAATGCAGAACTGCGTTATGCTCCTCACATCAGAAAACACCAAACCTTTTATACCTGAAGCGTCAAGCTTCCGGTTTCCTGACTTGTTCATAAAGAGGAACTTTTATCTTGGAGTGGCGTAGAGTTTGACATCCGCCCACTTCGCGCTTCCCTTCCGAAAACAACACCTACGACTTTATTTCACGTCGTTCTTTTACAGGATATGAACAATTGTTTGGGTTTTTCATATTTATCCGTGGCCAGTCATTAAGACTTCACACTGTATGCTCTTGAAATCGCTCTTCATATCTCTATGTTACCCACTCACTCATTCTATAAAACAACTAAAATCACACTTCAAAACATGCCTGTAAATAATCTTGAAAAATTAAGAACATGAAAGATCTGAGATTCTGTGGTGAAAATTTAGCATAAAAACATTTAGCTCGCGATCATTGCCTTAATACAATTTATTTGATTAGATTTTCTCCAGGCAGTATTTTGCTTAGAATAAGATTCTCTTAGCATATATGCATACTCATAAGATTCAGTTCATGTTTTCCTGCTTATTAAAATTTCGAAATTAGCTTTACGTAGGCTGAGGAATATTTGTCTAAAGAAAGCGTTGTAAGAAAAAGTCAATGATTACTAGAGTTGGTGAATTAATTAGGTGGATTTTACGAATTCTTTCTTTGGTTTTTATTGAAAAAAATGGTTTCAGACTTTGAAGATGACAAACTTTGCAATATATAATATGTATATCCTAGATAAGCTGAGACAGATCAATTTGTAATGTAGCATTTTCACTTCAAATTAACGACATTCCAGAAGAAGTTATCAATCTACAAACTTTCCACATCAAATCTATGACTTTTCAAATGGAATTGACATTCTTTCCAAATCAAAGTCAAGTCGAATGGTCTAAATATATTGCTTGATAATTCTAAAGAATAAGATCACATTGAGAAATCACTGCTACGAAAAATATATTGAGATTCTAGTTCAATTGATAATTTTGAAGATTATAATTTCGAAAATCAAGTCATGAAGATTTTACAAAGTGGGGACTAAATTTAGCGTTTTTACCGCGGTATTACTCTATGACAATTCCAATTGAGAAAGTATATCAAAAGTCAAAGCATCTGTTCAACAAGCTCTGTGATTGTACCCTTATGGATTAGATTTGTACGAAGGAGTTAATTTGATAACATCCAGGATTTGAATACCCTACGTTCGTGATGTGAAGATGCTTCTTTTAATGCAACGATCGAAAATAAGAAACATTAACGGGATTGCCACGTTTCATAGACTATAAATTATGCTATAATACAAATGGGGTGATATCTTTCATTAATAGTTACTTCTAGTTCTTTAGTTCTTTAACCTTCATCCGTCCCTCGTATCAATTTGATACGAATCGCTACTTTCACGTTCTGTATTTTGTAGTAATATTAATATTTTGACCTGCTTTTTTGGCTCAAGGAATATTTTTATGAAATTCATTAGATAATATATTTCCTTCTTTTCTATTTTTCACCCAATTGGCACAATAAAAAAAGTCACGTAAAAGCTCCTCGCGTATCAAATTGATACTACGTAATGTTAAGTGTTCGGAACAGAGGTACAGTACCGACATTTGTTTTCTTGTAGCTATCAAACGAACACAGTTCTGTCTGCTTGCCAAGCGTATTTTGTGTTCACTTTCGCGTTTTATTGTCGAAATGTCGAATTTATTTGATTTCGATCCTCGTGAAGACGACGAGGAAGGAAGTGATTTTGATCCATTTGAAACTAGTAGTGACGACGAAGAATATTTACCAGAACCGGGTGAAAATGATGAAAGTAATACGAGTCAGACGACGATGTTGTAGATAATGAACCACAGCAACATGAAACTACTTGTTCTGAACCGAAGGAGTTTGTGTTATCGAAAGATGGAAAATATTGTTATTATTTCGAGCCGCCGCCACAATTGCCGAATAAATCTAATGCTTCATTTGCTCTACATGAAACACCTGGTAAATTTTTCTTCATATTCTACTTCTTCTTGTTATGCTTGTGATATTTGCTTGAACAGGTCGAACTTTGTTTGCGTCGTCACGATGTACTGATATTTTGTCGTCTTTTCTATTATTCATGGAACCAATCGAAAAGACAATAGTTGAAATGACAAATTTATATGGATCTCGAAAATACAAGGAACTTTGGTTACCAGTTGATATTGCTTCTTTGCGCGCCTATTATGGTTTGCTAATATTAGCTTGCGTGTACAGATCGCATGGGCAATGTATAAATGAATTGTGGGATGACCAAACAGGACCACCAATCTTCCGCGCCACAATGACTTTGAAAAAATTCAAACTAATAAATGAATGCATTCGTTTCGATGACAAAGAACAGAGAAAGGGAATTCGATCAAGAGATAAATTAGCACCAATACGAAACGTTTACGACAAATGGGTGAATCGATTGAAAATGTGTTACACTGTTGGGAAAAACGTTACAGTAGAGGAACAACTTGTACCATTTCGCGGTCGCTGCCCATTTACAGAATATATACCATCAAAACCGCATAAATACAGTATCAAAATATGGTGTTTGTGCGATGCAAGTACATATTATGCTTGGAATCTTGAAGTATATACGGGTCGCGATCGAAATTGTAAAGCAGAAGTAAATCAAGGCCAAAGAGTTGTTCTGACTCTAAGCAATCAACTGAGTTGTCGTAACATCACAACAGATAATTTTTTTACTTCACGGCAGTTGGCCCTAGAATTGAAAAAGAAACAAAACAAGTTGATTGGAACGATCAGAAAAAATCGAAAAGAAATTCCACCATTGCTGCTGCAAATGAAAAACAAACCAGTATATCATTCCGAATTTGTGTTCGATCATGATTTGCGCAGCACAATGATCTCTTACGTACCAAAAAAGAATCGTTTTGTCACTCTATTTAGTACACTTCATGACCAGAAAAGTGTGGCTAACGACGAACAAAAAAAGCCGGAAATTATTCGATTCTATAATGCGACGAAAGGTGGTGTTGATTCTCTAGATAAACTCGTAGGCACTTATCGCTGCAAACGCAAGGTGAATCGTTGGCCATTAGCCCTTTTCTGTAACATCCTTGATACTTCAGCATACAACAGTTTCGTAATATTTATTCATCTCAACGCAGATTGGAAATATGAGAAAAAAAAGTATCGCCGTCGCTTGTACTTAGTGGAGCTGGGAAAGCAATTAGTTACATCATATATTGCGAACAGAAAAACTCGTCCTCGAACACCAAATGCAAATACTGTTATAGATGAAATTCAGAATATTTCATCAAGATCATCATCACCAACGACATCAACATCAGCAGCGCCAACATCAACGACAAACGCATCGCGAAAATCGAATTTACCAAATTCTCAAAAACTCACGCATGCTCCGTCAGCAGGAAAACGAAGTCGTTGTGCACATTGCGAATATAAAAACAACAAAAATTTATACAGCAATCGCTGTGATAAGTGTATAACTTATGTTTGCAATGCACATCATTTCAAACTATGCACAAACTGCATTGATAAACTATAATTTAATTCATTTTTTCATTTTTTACATTTCGGGATTGAAAGTTTTTTGCGAAAATCGACTTTTTTTTTAATAAATACTTATGAACTGAATTCAATTTTTTTTAAATAAAATATTTTCGAAATATTTTATTATTTATTTTATTTTTCCAAATAAAAATAAATAAAAATGCATGAAACACGTCTACTTTCTATGGGGTATCAATTTGATACGCGAGGAACTTTAATGTGTGGGGAAATGAGGGACGGATGAAGGTTAAAGACTACTTAATAATTTGATCCTTTTAATTTGATATAGGGAAGCTTTAATTTTGTATGAACAAATATTTCATTTGATTTGGAGGCTCCTGAATTTGATTTGGAAAATCATTTCCGCATAATCATCATCCTTTAGTTTGAAGTGGCAATGCCATATATAACAATCCGTAATTGTTCCGAAAAATGATCAATTCAATTAAAGTTGTAATCCATATAAAAATAAAACTAGGTAGCTTGCTCCTACTACAATATATTTTAATAGTTAGTAAATATGTATTTCGAAAGCTACTTACTCTCTTCCTCAGTACTTAAGCTACCTATATATAACTATTTTTTGTAATCCATGTTAATGTTAAGTTAGTGTTAATGTTAAGTAATAGCGGGTGTCTTTTCTATTACAGTTTAATAATTTTCGATCACATCTTCAATCCGGTTTCTCTCACGATTAAAGAGGAGTGATATGAGAACTATTAAATTCACTCAATGACCCATGTATATAATATTTATATTAAATGCTTATTATTATCTATCAATAACGACAATGCTAGAATACAAAACTAGCAAAATAAAATTAAATTCTCCTCCGAGTAACACGAAACTTTTTTTTTATAATAAATGTTGAATTCTTAATAAGCACGATGGGAATTCCAAAGTAATTAAATCTCCTGGCTCTGAGATTGGTTCAAAATATAACGCCTGACTTCTCACAAGTTACTAACAAACCATTCCATTCAGTTCCGTTTATATATGTATATCTTCATCTAACATTAGAAAGTGAAATGAAAACTGACTTGTTTTTGTTTCATCTGTAATTTGCATTAGTTACAGTTTAATATAAAGAATGCATATATGTAGCTTAAATCAGTTTTTGTGTCATTTCTGAATTGCACGTAATCTGCAATTCGAAAAGTATATAAATAAATAGAAGAAAATCTAATTCGTTAATAATAAAAGCGTTTTATTGTTGATTAAAAATGAGCACCAAATAAACGGCAAAACAAAAATTAACAACGTAACGAACTGTAGTCAAAATGTTAATTTAGTAATTGTTTTGAGATTAGCTGCTCGCTTTTGGATGACGTCTATGGTAAAAGTATTAAGTTTTGTTTTTGTATCAGAAGATGACATTTGCATTTCTTGCTTTCGGGGTTAGCGAATGTACATTCTGAAAAATTTTGCTTGATTAGTTATTTGTTTTATTCTATGGGTTTTACCCTTAAAGGAGGTTAGACGAAAAGCAACTATCTGTTTTTAATCAGATCAACCAAATGTTCATGTGTATGTTTTTAATGAAGAGACGTTTGGTTTCATACATAATAACAAGTCCCTATAACCATTTGTCTTAAAGAACTTTTCTATTAAATGGGGTATGAACCGATGATGAATCCTCACCCCCTCAAATTTGAGGTTTGCTATTGAATTCTATAATACTTTTTCGACAATCAAACTACTGATCTAAGCAGTTATTACGTGACTAGGAGGAAATAGAGAAGCAGAACGTCCCCAAATCAAAGGAAATTCATTATAATGTTAAGTTTCCCATACGAGCTTTTCTATAAAAATACGTCTATACTTCTTTACTAGTGTTCTTTCGAAGGATAGTAACTTCCCCAACTTACAATCAGAGATCCCTTTCAGATCTGCAAAGAAATGTTTCCCTAGTATACGCAGCTAGGCTCTAGCTAGCGCTGGGTAATCGGAAGTGCTTGAAAGTTTATCCCTCCTTTTCGCAACTTCGACGATGCAAATTGAAGGATATGGCGAGTATGCGCCATGGTGCCATATGGGCCAGTGTTCTGTCCAAATCCCGTACTCCTATATGTATTTGCTCTCTTGATCGGGTCTTCTCAAGATTCTCAAGAGCAGAGCTCTGCCTAGTCTACCCGCAAGCCGCTTATAACCTTTTACGTTTACCGAGCCAGCAAGACTGTTCAGCGCATCTCTGCACTAAGTACAAAGCCTTAATGACCGCTTGGGACTTGGATTGTGTCTCAGCTATCGATACGTTTTTTTGCACCGCCAATACTTCCGCTGGGAATGCGATAGCGAATCCCGAAAGAACGTAGACTCGGCTGATACCTTTCCAGCACATCTCCGGCCTCCCACTCTGCCACTCTTTGGTTAAAAAACCCACAGCAAAAATAACGGCGTGCGTCTGGCGCAGTTCGTGAGGAATATCAAGAGTTTCAGAAGTACTTTATTTAAGATGTTATTATGGTCATAGGGCTTCGCTCTCCGAAATCCGGACTAGTCTGCCCGTAAAATGATCGCGATTGCTTGAATCCCATTAAATTTGATTCTATTGCATTTCTTGTTCAGCGTCGGCTACCACACAATAGAACCCTATGGATCTGCTGAAGTACGTCTCTGCATATTCATAGAACCATCCACGTTTTCTTGCAAAGATCGTCTTGCAGACGTAGACGGCTTCAGAGGGCTTCTTAACCCTCATTATGTGTTTGGTCTTCAATTTAACTTAGAATATAGGATTACATCCAGGTACTTTACATTGGCGGAAAGTGGCAATCTTTGTGTATTTTGGCGGAGAGGGGGGGGGTATATGATTTCACTTATAACAAGGGGAAACATGCGTGACACTAATACAGCAAATCATCGGTATATGCCACTACCGTTGCCCTTCTCCTGTCCAATATCCGCAAAAATTTCATCCACTACTATCAACCAGAGCATCGGAGGAATGGCGCCATCTTCAGGCGACCCTCTGCTCACAGGTTTCGTCAAGTGGCTACCAGCCAAATAAAACCGATAAGCAAAACATGCCCATGGAATTTAAAAAATTAACATTTATTCAAACGGATTGTGAATAAGATAATTAAAAAGGTAAAATTAGTGAAAGTTACTTCTTTATAACGAGAGAAAGCAAGATTCAAATTGAAAAAATGTTCAATGTTTAGGCACACAAATGTTTTCCAAAAGATCCATATATTCGTTGAAACTTCCGAGCCATAAGGCAACGAATTTAATTCTCCTTTGAAACTAAACTATAATAATTTTCTTTCTCAAATTTTCTCAATTCTTCCCAAAGCACTGCAAAGTAAGGTTTCTGTTGAAATTACATAAGGCCTGAAAACACCCACTTTCATTGCTTCAATCTATGCCAATGTCGAGGCGAAAATAGACAACTATTGTTAACGAAAAAGTTGTCCAGACAATTGACAATCAGGTGACAGACGTGGACATGATAAACAAATACTACACATCCCCTAACTTGACATTAGCGAATCCTTTTTCGCAAATGCCTTCTGTCAGCAAAAACCAAGCTATGATATAGGAAGACCAGAGTTTTGTAATATAATGGCAAGTTTTTCACAGTTGCTTGATTGTGATCCTCTCCTGCGGAACACTATCTATCTTGCGGTTGCAAATCTCTAATTAAGCCATTAACTAGAATTTGCAGATGATTTCTGGGTTGGCATGACACCTCATCACCTCCAGAAAATTTCAGAAAGCGAGATATTGGTTAAAATCATTGGCCAGAAGTTCCTCAAGTATAAAACCAAGATGATACTTATCATAAAGCACCGGGCGTGGCACAAAAAATGTCATCCATTTACAGCCATGAAGAGAGTACTCACCCAAAATTGAGCCTTGAACCACATCTATCATGAGCTCAACGATATCAAGAATCCTATTAAATAAAGATTACTTGTTGTTTGTCTGGCCTATGTGTTCAGAGACTATATCTTCCGTCCCAAACAAACACACCCGTTGTCTAGTCGTTTGCAGCTTCTATTGCGAGTTACCACATCTCGGGTCTGAATCATTAACGAGACGTACTGGATGATTGTTCTGAATAAAATTGTGGCTTAGTCAGGAACAGTTTCTACCACGAGTTACCAGATCATTTGTTAGAGCTGAAGCGTCATCATCTCACAATTTGGCACGAAATATCGGGATTACCAATTATCGAGATTGCAAAATAAAGAAAATTAACTCGAGGATGTGATCCTTGAAGTGTGTTAGATCATTTCAATCAAGAACGTAACAGCACACTATAGGACTACAGTACATTGTAGGAGGCAATGTGGTCAGCTTTGCGCTCCACTCATTCATTCATTCATTCAGCTGAGCCGACTGGTATCTGACATCCAGCCACGATACAAATATCTCTGCCGCCAGTCAGACTTGACTCTGTGATCCTTACAATCATTTCGCAGCCATTCAGTTTTCTTATAAAAGATAATTACAAAAGATAATTGAATTACAAAAGTTAAACCTTCAGGAGAATACAATAGATAGGACGTCCTTCTTAAGCAACAATATGCAGTACATATGTATTTGCTAAGAAAACCTGAAGAGCGTCTAATTATGTAAAGAATAAAAAGTGATACCAAGATTGACAATATGTATTCTCATTGCTACCTATAATACCTTGTTATGCAGCATAAATTCGTTGTAGCTATCATGAAACAAACTACTTCGAGAAGTGTAACTAATTGATAACGGCTGGTTCCACAAACCAAGGGTCGTAAATTAAAACATTAAGATGGCTCTGTCTTGACTCTTATGTGCCATTATTGACGATGGCGCTATGAAAACCAATGAAATATGGGAAGCCTTTGAAAAACAAAGTTTCCAAAGAGCGGAGTGTACTCCAGGCATATCTAACGACAAAGCTCAAAATGAGGGAACCAAACAAAGAAGTGAGGTTGTCCGGAGAAAGATGTCGATGAAATGGACATACATCAAAATTCGATAGGAAAATACAGAAACAGAACAAGTCGGGAAACCAGAAGCTGGACGCTGAAAGGTTTCGTTCATTTTTTATGTAAGAATATAAGCTCGTAGTGTATATTCGTTGAATATACCCAATATTCAATTCGATGTGGTGCTGACATTTCTCTCGTGGGGAGTAGTAACTTGACGTGAAAGGATCAACTTTAACCTACTATAACTTTGTTAATAATAGAAGGATTTCCACCAAACTTGATGATGCTTCCTGTTGAAATACATCTCGTACGGATCTAGGATGAACTTAACGAAGGTCTGCAGAAAATTTTCAAAATATAATAACATATTAACTTTATTTGAACAGATATCGTAACGGGGAGTATTTTGAGGCCTATATATCGTGAGCACGGACCACGATATTTTCAAATGTATAGGTTTGGTAGTTTTTGAGAAAGGGTCCTTGAAATAACTGAACCCTTTCGGACCCGCGCACTCATTCCCTTTCCAACCAATGTCAAAACTAATTCCTGCCTCGAAAAGCGCTAATAGAGACCTTTCATTTGATACACCACATGACTATCTTCGTTACACCCAACTTTTGCATGTACGAGGACCGTAAAATTTTGTGAGTTTTTGTTACGACACAATTAACAGCTATTTATTAGAATCAATAGTATATTAAGGTATGACATTCGAACAATATTGAGAAAAATTTTCATAAAGAAATAGTAAGCAGGCAATGGTAGCAATTATGCGGAAGCGTTTCGTAAAAAAATTAGAATTGCGGTATCTCTCACAACTAACACAACTAAGCTGGATCATCTGAAGTCAAAAATTTCGCATTCTTTCAATAGATAATCGCCTTCAACAGATAATCCTGGGAGGGTTTTTCAAAATTTCAATGTTTAACTTTTTGGGAACACTTTGAAGTGAAAAACGCGATTTTTGGGGGAAAAAATCGGAAAATTTGTTATTGCGAAATAAAAATATTAACAAATTTGGAAAAAACTTTCCAGCGTTACCTCGTAAATTATGTACAGAAATAGTATTCATAATTTTTAAAGGACTGGTGCAGTAATTTTAGAGTTATGAGGGGCACAGGCTTTGAAAACGTAAGTTGTGGTAAAAACGCTTTGAATTTTTGAACACTAAAAAAAATTGGAATAAAACGTCAATAAGCGAGTTTTACCGACTTAGCACACACTGAATCATCTATGCCAGGTCCATATAGGATGCTGCCGGCATGATATTTAAAGCATCTACGACGAATCCTGCCTTCTTTAGTCTGTTTTTCAGCTCTCTGCTCTGCCCGGCTTATCGCGCCCGTGAGCGCTTGTATCAGAGAATCAGTTGTGGTTCTCATAGTGATGGTGATCGCGGGAGTGATCCTCGTTGTCCTCCTTGCTAATGAGCGTAAAGTTACCTACAGCCGCAAGAGCGAAAATTTAGGAAAGGTCGTTGCCGTTGAAGAATGTCAACGCACACCTACCGAGTGGCAACTCTCTTGGTAAAATTAGAAGAGAGGCAGAAGGACTACGCGGCTAATAGACAGTTTAGAGCCGGCGTTGAACTGAACGCATGGTGAGATCTTTTACTTCCTTACCCAACTTATAAGTGGGCATGGAGGCTTTCAGTCTTACCTGTACAAGATTGGGAAGAGACGACCTGCTGATTGTGTGTTCTGCGACGACACCAAACACACCTTTTTCTCTTGTGAAAGATGGAACAGCTTTCGTCAGCAGCGTTATGCAGACACAGGGAAGCTCTCCAGACAATGCTGTGAGAGAGATGCTGATGAGCACTGCCGGATGAATTGCGTGCTGCGCATTATCTTCGAGCTCATCTTAAATGCGAAGAAGAATGAGCTCGATTGAGGGGCTAAGTGGCAAGGGGTTCCCTGAATTAACAACTCCCTTCCTCCCTCCCCTCCCGTTAGTGAAAAGAATTCTCTGACTTGGAGGTTAGAGGGACTAGCCCAAAGTAATCCGTTAATCGGTTCTGGGCTAGTTCATTTATGACAGGGATTTGTTTAGTTGGTAGTCCGACGGCGTACTGTTGCGAGGGTCCAATACTCCGTGCCTAAACGCATTCACGTACCATACCCCCCCCCCCCCCCCCCCCCCCAAAACTACTGATTCTCATGCTTTACATGAAGGTTAGTAAAGCAAAAGGCTCCATTGAAGACACAGGCAACCATATAAACTTGAATGTCAACGATAACAGAGCTTTCACATAAGCTGGTTCAAACTCTCATTGTCGTTCTGTGTCAACCCTCAGGCACATCGCTCAGATCTTTATAGATAGGCTTGATGGCATCCAAAACGTCCGTAGGAGGAGCACTATACGTCTCTTTGAAGGAATGCAATGCATTAGCAGCTGCAATTTTGGGCCATTCGAAACGAGTCCGCGCTATGTCATCTATGAGGCGTGGTTGCTTAAACCGCCGTATCTTCCTTAGTTTCGCTGGGAGTCATCTCAAGTTTTCACACAATATTCCTGAAAGGTTCTGCATTCGATATAAATGTAATGAAAGAAGTTTTAAAACAACAACAAAATATTAAAAACGGATTTTCGCCTTCATTGACTTGGGAAAATCGCCTAGACAACTAATGTGGCAAGTACTACTGGAAGTCTATTATATATTGATCTTTGACATTCATAGAGAGAGGAAAAAATGTTCTTTTGAAACGACATATGCCAGAAGATACCATTGCACAATATTTTATAATGGGCTCAATATTCGACTGACAATGAAAATCATCAGTGGCAACAAAACGGAATATGCGGCTTATGATTATTCTGGAGACAATCAAGCCAAGGTGGAGGTACTTTATCCACCATAAAAGCAATCAAGGTGAGCAAACCAGTTTAAAAAGAAATTATTCATATTAACGAACGATTATATTATCGGAAATGATAGTATTCATCGAATCTCATTTGTGTTGGATGGCAAAAGTGATTGTGCACTTTCTCAAGTTTAATGTGACAAAAAACAACTCCAGAAATATTCGTTTTAGGAATGATGGGGTCCTAAGTCCGCATCAACTTAATGCTGGACCGGACAAAATGGGAAGCAACTTACTCCCTCTTTCCTGGTCCACGGACCCCTCGCTTAGGGCTTGCACCCAAACTTCTCAAAAAAGTGAAGCGATAGCGGCTTTACGGTTTCTTACATCTGCGAGCCGCTACGGTCACGCTGCTCCCAGGGCAGAGGTGAGGCAGCGTCTGATGATTTGCCTCTGCCCTGGTAAGAAACCGTAAAGCCGCCATCGCTTAACTCCAGAAAGTTAAAAATAGAAGAAGAAAGCACTAAGGCGCGAGTTGGTCTATAACACGGAGATCCAACACAAAAATAACAAAAACAAAATTTCGCAAGACTGAAATGAAAATCGTTCGATGGTTAAAGATCCGAAAGTCAGATACTGGTGGATATATTTAAAAAGGATTTTATAAAAGGAAAAATCAAAATAATATCACTGGTATTGATAAATGAAATGACGAATTATACAAGTACTTAGAAGACGACCGGTAGGACGAAAAACCTCGTAAACAATAACCATTCAATTCAAACAATAACTATTCAACGATAACCCAAACTTAATTGTACTTAGAGTATTCCTTGTTGGTAGTAAAACGCGATTAAAAGGTATAAAACTTCGTGGGCTAACAACTTGCAAAATTTTGAAACGTCAGAAACTCCGGATAAGGACTACCTCATGCCTACACACTTTTCTTTGCAGAAAATAGTTTATAATTTATCCCTAGAATGTACGCACGCTAACCGACAACGGCATGGGGGCCCCACTCTCTTCAACTGGACTTTCTGGGCTTAAGCATGCGATGATTCGAGTCTGGAGAATACTCCTCTCCCTATTGTGGCACTGTGAAGCGAATCCGGTATCGCTCTCATGATCTGACGAAATCTTAACTGCGAGGTTCCCATCCAGGTTAGTGAACATCACCGTTCTGTAGCGTTAGGTTCCAACGGAGATTTACAATATAATAGAGGAGAAGAATTCTTATGAACAAGTACACAATCCTCAGAAGAAACTTACTATGATAATATCCTGACATTATGACGGGTAATCTGAATACCAGCGGAAACTCTGACAACGTGCTTGCTTGGTGATCGCAGTTTGTAGAAGCCTGCATTCACCGATGACGATCTATTGCACATTGTTCGAGCCGAGCATAAGTTGAGGTGAATTTCGACTGGCTAGAAACATCTCACTGACCAGATCGCAACAATAGATTAAGGAGTTGTTATCTTTTGAATTTGACTAGCAATGTAGGTCCGGGAAAGGGCTATCATCTGATGGTCGCTTACTTTCGTTTGTGTGCTGTTACTGCCTACCTCTAAACAACTCGGCTGCTATCAAAAATTATTTATCTCTGGTGCAAATGAAGTTGTCAGGCGCGTCTTAAAAGGACGTCACAAGACTTGATTGACTCCAGAAACGAAGAGGTGAATCGACGAACGTAAGGAGCTGAAGTTTTGGGTGTTGGGTACTAGCGGGTGTGCACGCGCCGCACTCGCGAAAGAATGCGATAAATATAGTGTAACGTACGCCCTGACTAAAGGAGGTTCATAATTGCCTTTGCAAGGGAAGCAGGGCACTAGCGACGATTTGGAAAAAGCTTGCAGCTGATTGTAAATATTTTGATGATCCTGGGAGTCGAAGCACCACTTTACTGAAAATAGAAAAGCAGAAAGAAAAATAATAATGGAGAGACTGTTTGGATGCAGTCTACTCGAACGCCGAGGGAATAGGCAAAATTCGATAATATTCTAGGATTCAATAACTCGGAAGAAACACCATTAATCGAATTCTGTAAAAAAATATTTTAATAGTTTTCATTGCAGTTAATTGACTATCAAGAACATATTTGGAGACTAATGCAAAAAAGTTACCGAAACCTTAATAATAACAGTCGAAGGAGGATCCATCTCACCCAATTCAGACATAGTAAAAGCCTTGTTACAATTGGAATTAGCAGTTTTAGGGGCAAATATTATGTTGCAAATCTAATTGGAGACTTAAAATAAATTATGAAAAATGTATTTTTTTGTAATTTTTGAGATTGATCAAGAAAATTATTGGAGATAATTGAAAAACTGTAAACATACATACGTGTATGTTTTTCTAAGCTTCTAGAGCTTGATTAGAAAATGGTTATACGTATGCATGTATTTCGAAATTCACAATTGTTGTTCGTCGATTTTCACCTTCTTGTCAAACACTCATAAGTTAAAAGTTTAGATACGCCAACCTAGATGTTTGAATGTTCCAAAATTCCATTCCAATTCGCACCAAAATATTTCAAGTCTTGCATTCATCGCACAAATATTTTGATGCGAATGCCATGTATGTTTATTATGATACCTCACTATAATTTGCGTAGTTATTTACATAATACGACGACATGGAATTCGATTTTGAAAACACAAATCCGAATTTTCTTAATTCTGATCGTTTCAGCCAAGTGCAGACAATCAATTCGACTTGGGGTCGACTGCAAGTAATAATACTGCTTCCATAGTGTCTGTATTTACAAAGCAATAATTCACGACTCCTTGTTTATATCTGGCGTCACTTAAACGATATTGCCCCGCAAACCAGTGAAAAGTATTTTGAATTTTCGAATTAGGAAAGAAAACGATTTGTGGCGGCTCGAGGGCATCAATGAGGGAAAAGTAGTACGAGTCCGTCTAGGCAAATTAACATCACACCGCGTAATTCCTTTGGTGAAGAACTTCTCCGAGTTCTTGTAAATTTGAATTGTTCGAGGGCTCCAAAGGAATTAAACACAAATATTGATGTTGGCGCCACCACTTAAGTTCGGTTGAAATAATAAACAACACCTACCAGCTAGTTGCCAGTCGATCGTTTTCATAGAAGATTAAAAATATGTATCAATTGAGACAGTCTAATTATACGCCCTTAAGTCAATCGAGGCAACATAAAAGATCCGTAGGATTGCAAGAATGAGATCCGTAGATGCGGTGTTATCCGATGCATGATCATTAGAGCAAAGAAGCGGAAGTCTGGGTTATAGATCTTTCATTTCGATTATGTAGTTTGCGTCTAGATTGTATGGCGACGCGTTGGTGTAGTCTATCGACCAGTTTGGGTTACTATCACCTAGGTATGATAATTAAGAAAATAATTATAACCATAAATTGGTCGATATTATGCCACTTGCCGCTACGAACAGCCTGATGTAGGAAATGAAGTTTCCCGAAGAAAAGTGAAGACCAGTTGTAGTTTGAAAGGCATCGTTTTTCTCTTAATATATACAGATTGCATGCATGCTACATACATATATGTGATTATCAAGCTGATGGAAAACCGAATGCAAATTAGATTTGATTTGATTTCTTCATAGTTGCCTACTCATAAACAGTGAATTTTAGACTAGCCTATATTTAGCCTTATCCTCCTTAATTGGGGGTGGGTGATCACTACAATTGTTTGCCTTCCTGACCTTCTATTTATTTGACATTATATTTGCATAATTGTTTTATATCTCAATTGTAACGTGATCATTGTTAAAAAACTTACCAATTAGAAAAACTACGTCGCATTACAAACGCGAGAAAGATTAAAATTACTTAGGTAATTCAAACTTAAAGTTATACATCGATATTTAATTCTAACTTATTTTAGTTTTACATTGACTTACAATAAGCGCTTACATTGCCTCCGTTTCAATCTCTATGACCAGGAATACCGAAATCAGAAAAGGTTGATCATTTTAGATCAGTGTTCATTATTTGGCATTTGCTCGCATATTCGTCTAATATTGGAGGCTTGGATGGTCTTCCGTTTTTCCGAAAAAGCTTTCATTAAGGTTGAGAACATGGTCTCCCAAAAGTTTACCATTAGCTAGTTGGTATACTTCCGCACTTCGCCCTCTTCTAAGTGCAGGAGAGACCAGTCCATAGCTTTCTTTGTGGATTTGATTCCCCTTTTTGACAGCGAAAATTGTTTTTCCAAGCCAGTAGAGAAAAGAGAGCCAGGAAAAGCATATATCTGGAGTACAGTTCGTACTTCTTAAGTTATAATTGTAAAAAAGTCAAACGATTTTGTTGTTGTTTTAACAAATTGTAATTATGTTTTTGTATCTGTTAGTAAGTTAATGCAAAAGTCATTAAGGGGTCATCCCGTGTATCGGATCCGAGGAATCGATTTTATTTTTTTTTTTGCATCGTTTGTATCTAGATATAGTGCAGAATATGTGGGCAAATAATACAAACTTATTTTTTCCTATTCGCTGGTGTTGATTTATATTTTGCAAATACGATATTTCGGGAACCACTTGTTCCCTTCATCAATGCTAACAAGACTGATGACGACAACAAGTGGTTCCCGAAATATCGTATTTGAAAAATATAAATCAACACTAGCGAATAGGAAAAAACAAGTTTTTATTATTTCAAATAATTAATCGCTACAAATACTGCGAAATTACACTCAGATATGGGCAAAGTGATTTTTTTATATTCGGAGTCGTTCGGAAATCACAGTGTTAAACAGATAAAATGTCACATGCCAAATTTATGCCGATCGCCGTTATAAAGCGCGTATTTATCCGAACGACGAATGACTTTGCTAAAATCATAAGATTTGAAGCCAAGGCTTTACTTGTGTTTCTTCAAGAAACCTAAAGTTTGCGGACTAGGTATAGCAGATTAATGGTCAGTTAAGCTTTTATGGTTAAAAATCGCATTCTACTTTTTAAATGCGTCATTCTCGAAACTGCATGTTGAAAATCTGCTGCCACCATAGCCCAAACCTATCCAACGAAATTTAAAATTTGCATGACTTATTCAGAACATATTTCTACGCTCCGCAAGCTAGGATAATTGCGATTCATTCGATATTTTTTTTATTTATTAAAGAAGCCTTGAAAAAACACCGAAATTCACAAAAAAAAAATTTAAAAAGGCACCAAAAATTTACCTTTCAATAGTTTTTAATAATCCTAAAATGCCGTTTACTTTTTAAGGTTTTGTGTGAAACAAAACCTTATTAGAATCGAGACGGTGTCTGTCTGTCCGTCTGTCCGTCTGTCTGTCTGTCTGTCTGTCTGTCTGTCTGTCTGTCACACCCGATTTATTCGGAAACGGCTAGACCGATTGTCACGAAAATTGGTGAGAGTATGTAATCTGGTGATCCCTTTACATGCAGTGAGTGGCGCCATCTTGTGTTAAGTTTAAGGGGGGGCTCCCCGTACATGTGAATGGAGGGTGCAAATTTTTTTTTCACAGAATGTAGCCATGTAGGGTATCAAATGAAAGGTCTCAATTAGTAGAATCTGGTTCAATATTTGACATTGGGTGAAACATAGGGGAGTGAGGGTTCAAAATATGGTCCACAAAAAGTGTAACAGGTCTCGTTCTCAGAACCTATCCAACCGAAAAATCTGAAAAAAATCACAGTGGTGCATCTCTACAAAATCTAGGCCTCAAAATATATCCGGTTCCAATATCTGCACAAATAAAGTTAATAATAGTATATTTCCATATTTTAGAAATTTACCCGGCACCCCCCCTTATGTTCATCCCAGAAGTACAAAATTTGGCATGCGTGTAATGAAGAATATAATGCACAGTTTGGTCAAGTTTGAAGAAAATCCAACTATTATTAACAAAGTTATAGGGGGTGAAACTTTACAATTTTTTGTGAATTTCGTGCACTCTATAACCTGCATGACGTCATCATGACATATCAATTCAATACCGCAACGAAATGAGTTCTTACGAATTGGGTCGCAGACAATTATTTTGTTTTATTTTTTAGTTATTTGTCAACCAGACATGTGTGTATGTAGGTATATAATATATGCGTGCTAATGAACTTTGAGGGTAGTGCCTAATTCAGTTAGATATAAGACGTAAATCGGAAATATGGGTACTATAAATTTAGATACGTGCACATATG
The DNA here is from genome assembly GCF_905115235.1 of Hermetia illucens. Classification (NCBI taxonomy): domain Eukaryota; kingdom Metazoa; phylum Arthropoda; class Insecta; order Diptera; family Stratiomyidae; genus Hermetia; species Hermetia illucens. The sequence continues at coordinate 53,917,055 of NC_051851.1, forward strand.
TGTACAGTAGGTAACAGGCAGTTTGTTTGTTTAGGGTGAGCGTGATATCTATGGCTCTAATATGTACGTATGTCTCGTAGTTTGGAAAAATATGAAGGATTATGTTGGATTTGTAGCTATATATGGACAGAAAAATGTGCGTCTCTTACATAAGATGAACACAAAACCTTTATACCCGAAACGCGAGCTTCCGGTACTCCGACTTGTTTTCTTTAAGATGACCACAGCGCTCTCTAGCGTGGCAGCAGAAAAACACCTTTTTCGGAGATAGGTGTATAAGTTGGTCTGTATTCAATAATGAACTATGCTATCGGGCTGGAGCACTTCATTTCAGAGGCAACGTAATGAGCTTTGCACTTGCTCGAGTTTGTTACCGACAACATTGAATCGACATTCAATCACAAAAATGAGGCCCTCTGCACTGGTGCCAGATTTGAGCCGTGACCTTCCGCTTAGTGGTGTCCAACCACTACGCTCATCAAACAGCGTCAGGCCGAGAACCAGCGAACTTTCACAAGTTTTCAACATGATAGAATTCCCACCGATCCCAGATTGTACAATTGATGAAATCAAAATACGAAAATCTGTTTTCTGATATTTTATTGGTGATGCTTGGGTGAACAAACAGCAACGAATCCCTCAGAGGCTATATTTGAATTTTGGACTCGTGCAAATGGGTGGTTGAAATTGCTACCCAGCAGTTAGCAGTAATGATCTTCATCGAAGAATTTTTCTCCATTTCGCAAATCATGGACGTGTTGGGAATCAGTTTGGGAGACGAGAAAAGCATCGGCCACTCCGAGCGTAGGGTCAGTGACGCTGCAAAAAGGGTCCGGATTCCAACCGAAAGAGGAAAATCTGGTCAACCGAGAACATTTTCTTAATGAGGAAAAAGAACTCTACGGCGCTGGCATTGCAGATAGAAACGTAAGTTTCTTCATTCATATTTTATGCCATACCTTGTCTTTAAATGCGTTTTCCCCAAAGTTGCCCTTTTTGGGTTATCACTTCTACCAGAAATATTTATCGAATTTAATCAATTTTTTGTCAGTTGTTCAGTAAACATTTCACTATTACCTCCCGGTTTTTTAAAATTTTGACTTGTTCCATTTTTACATTACAGTGTTAAGAAAATGCAAATTACAACTTTTTTATAAAATGATGAACATTTTTTAAAATTTGAAAATAGCCAAAATCCCGAACGGAAATCAGAACCAATGGAACACTTATTAATAAGAAATATATTCTTTTTATTTCGGATAGATAAGATGACCATTCAAGTGGTTCAAAATCTCCCATGACATTTCGTCAAAGACGAAAGGACGTTTCAAGGAATATTTTTAAAAAGTCGAAATGTGTACAAATTAACTGAAAAAAATCATTAAATTTCTTCCTCAATGGTTGCTTTGCAATTAATTCACAAAAGTAGACCTGAAATTTACGCTTGACGGTGGTTGTGTGTGAGTTTGTACGTTAAGAGAACATAACATTGGTGACCCCGAAATTAAAAAAAAAATCAATTAAAAACAATACTCTTCTATATTTGTCTAAGAGTTCTAAGAACAGCGTACTGCGCATGTGTTGGTTCGTCGTTGGAAGTACCTTTAAGATTAATCCAATTAATGATGAGTAAACTTTCCGGTCCAATAAAATCATTACAAACGAGAATATCTACGTTTTCTGGAACAATGATATTTGGCTTTAAATAACTCCAACTGAAGCTCCTACAGGGGCATTGGGCATTTGGACTCAAACAACGTCTCAACCAATGGTAGGACTTCACTCTTCTGCAACTACCGCTGCTACCACAACTACTTCGACAACAACCACCACTGTAGCTGATCTTACAGATTCACTTTTCGGTAATTGAACATATGCAAACCAACATCTCAAGAAACGACTACAACAGTCAATGCACCTCAAGCCTATCCAGAACCAATATTTAGTGCTTTTGAAACTGCAGCATCAGCATTCGACACGAAGCTCTTTCGGTGCTTATCACCCCATCGGTCGTCTAATAACCTCTGAAGATCCGAGGATCGTTGGCAAAGCTGGCACATCAAGGTCCCCGAGAGAACGGGTTAATTAAACAAACCATCCACACAAGGCTCCTAAAGCCGAAGAATGAATAATTTGGAGTATTTTTTTTTCATGATCGTTAAGCGAATGAACCAGCCAGTTTTTTTTTGTTGATGAAATTCAATTTAAATTTGTTGTTAACTCGAGAAAAAAAAATGTAAACATTTAGAAAAGAATGCCGCACAAAACGGCGTAGAACCGTTGCGCGTTGTTAATCTTTGTGGGTTGTTCGCTTCCGCTCAGCATGTCTAGCCGATAGAATAGAGGCAAGTCCCTCAGTCACTGACATGGCCGTACGGGTGCCATTGTTTTGCGAGCGAGGGCCCGTACGCCCGGCTGAAAGATCAGCTCCTCAGTTGGCTATCAGTAAGTAGGGTAGCCAAGTTGAATTACTTGGTGACAGATCTGACGCTTGACGGACACACCTCCGGTCACCTACTTCAGGAGATGAAGCAGCTCGGTTGGGACAAGCTTCGATTCGAGCTAATGAAGTCCTTGTGGCTTTGGCGACTGCCGGAAGGCACGCAGGTCATACAAGCTTTTTCGACGGCGGTTCTCCAATGAAGGCAAATGATCGCGCTAACAGTCAATGTGACCACGCCGAAATAGCCGTTCGGGTAGCCACATCAAACTCTGGCGTGTGCTGGTTTTATCGTAGATTTGCATATCAGGGAACTAAATGTACAAACCTATGCACTTTTCTCGCGAATCGAAAAAACAGAGTTCGCTAGGGAACGCAGCGACTTCTACCTGAAGCGCAGCCACACGCGCCTTATACCGTACGACCCCCATGGTAGGCCCAATTATCTGATAGACATGGGTGCGAAAGTCTCAGTCCTCCCCCTCCAGACTCAAAAAACTTTTCCGTCAGCAGTCGAAATTAGCAGCAGCAAGGTCGACGCCCATCATAACTAACATCTACATCACTCTAGATAAGAAACTTCTTTGGAACAAACATGTAGAGGTAAAGATGAAACAAGCTCTCACAGCTTATGGGCTGTGCAGACGGACCTTTGCCTCGACATGGGGACTCAGGCCTCATCTGGTAATGTGGATATACGTTGTCATCATTAGGCCGATGTTCGATTATGCATCCGTAGTGTGGTGGGTTAAGGTGAGAGAGAAATGTTTTCACCGTAAACTAGCCGCACTGCAAAGAACTGTTTGTCTGGGTATCACTCGTGCCATGTGCATGATGTGGGGGGCACAGAGCATTGGAAGAGTTACTGGGAGGACTGAATCCAGTTCTTACAATGCCTTCCGATTCTCGTGCCCCATACATCTGTTTGGTAGAAGATATGAAGTAACCCTGAAGCGTAGAGAGGACTGGGAAGACCCAGAGGAATGCATGGCGGGATATACGGAAGTCTTCTACACCGATGGCTCAAAAACAGAAGAGGGTTCTGGAGCCGGAGTCTACCTCTCGAATAAAAACGAGAAGTGGGCTTTTCCTTTGGGACAATATGCAACGGTTTTTCAAGCCGAAGTTTATGCGATCCTAAGGGTGGCAAACTGGCTGATTGACGAGCGGTTGAAGGGCAGGCGCATCGCAATCTGCAGTGACAGTCAAGCTGCACTGAGGGCATTGAGCAGTCCTTTGATCACCTCAAAAATCGTTCAGGAATGCAGAAACCGTTTGAACTCTATGTCTAGATTCAATACGGTGGAACTACTCTGGGTACCTGGTCACTGTGGCATAGAGGGAAATGAAATCTCGGACGCTTTAGCGAAAGAGGGGTCCGGAGCCAGCAATTGGAGTATCAGTAGAATTGGCTAAATCTGTTTTCAAAAACTGGGAACAAGTTTCCCATAATGACAGGTGGTAGAGCCTAAATGCTGCTCGACACACCAAACTTTTCCTGCCAGAACCGAACACGCGTACCGCAAAGTTTATCCTGTCGAAAAGCAGGGGGACTTGCAGGTGTATTGTGGGCATTCTGACAGGCCATAATTCACTAGCTGGGCATATGTTCAGAATAGCAATTACCGAAGATGATACGTGTCCCTCCTGTAATGAAGAAGCGGAATCCACGGAGCATTTCCTATGTGAATGCCCCGCCTATGGACGCATCAGCCATCAGATCTTTGGTGCCGATATTCTCCAATTGCGACGGGTAGCTTTACATCCACTAACGGAAATCCTGCGATACGTTAACGAATCCGGAATATTCCGTTAGACGGGGGAGGCGAGTACAGTGGTCCAACACGGCCTGAGTGCTCAGAAGCTGTAGCTTCTCCCCCACCATACACACACACACAACATCTATCTATCTATCTATCTATCTGACTTCCGCAGAACTTTTTCGTGACGCTGTATTTTAGTTGACATCAGTCTCCTAATTTTAGGCGCAGACTTTCTGTGTTACTATCAGCTGCTGGTGGATATGTAGCATAGGTCTCTGATAGACTCCACAACTCGTCTTAGGTCATCAGGGAAAATTTCAACCTGCGCAAACAACACTCTTTTCATCATTTTTATGGACGTTACCGACCCACGCATTAGCGCACTCCTCCAAAAATATCGCAATATTGCTACCGAATTTAAGTTAAGCATGATGTCCAGCATCACATCAGCACTACCGACTCTTCAATCTTCTCGAAGGTGCATCCTGAATGTTGGATTTCTTCTTAAAACAATTGAATCCCGCTCAACGGAATTGCAGCGCCGGTTTTTTCTTTGAAGGTGTCCATGGATCATAAACCTCTAACTTTTACCTTAAAGCAAAAGCGCCCCTAGCCGCAGTAAATTTTGCGGCAATGGCTGTGGACTAGAAGGATGATGTAGTTCTTCAGAGCCTGCAGTCGGACTCCAAACACAAATTAAAGGAATTCCCCATCTTCGGTTCACCTTCCTCTATCTGCTCTGAGATTTCCGAAAAACGATCCAAACCCATTTCTCTAGGGAAGTGTTTCCCTTGGCGCACGAGCTTGCGCACCCAGGCATTCGGACAACGAACCGGCTAGCCTCCAGCAAATATTTCATAGCATGTTCATGAACAAAGACATGATGCCTGGGCCAGAAGGTGCATTGCAAGTGTAAGGTCACTAGGAATGCTAGGAAGGAAGTAAATGTATTCCCTAAGTCAACAAAATGTTTCCGCACCATACACCTTGATATTGAAGGGCCCTTGCAAGGCACGTACGGTTACAAGTATTGCCTCACGATCATTGATCGGTTTACACGAAGGCTTGAGGAAAAACCTGTGAAGACCGAGGGTGGATTCCGCGCTTTGATATTCCCGCCGTAATCATCACAGACCTGAAAATGCAATTCCAATCCACTCTCTTCTCAGAGTTTGGATAGCTTCTGGGAATCAAACTCCAGCGGATAACCACGTAACATCCGTAGTCCAATGTGGTACTAGAAATTCGACGAACCGTCCTGCCTTTCGTTCTGCTTCACCTCTGCACAACCGTCCCACGAATTGTGTACTGTCAGCGCTGCTGATCTGGTCCTCGACAAGAGAGACTAGCCGGGAGAGACCAGATTCTTACACCTGCTACGGGAGGCTGTTCCCAAATTGAAGCCATCTCCACCATCTTGTCACGTGCAGCCAGCGACCCACACCCCTAAGGGGCTTGAAGTCTACCCCCAAGTTCTGGCGAGGACTGTTGCTAGTCGGACGCCTCAGCAGCGACCATATAAAGGTCCCTTTAAGGTCCTCGAGTGTGGGGAGCACCGGTTCAGTTCGAACGTCCATGGCAACCCCAAGACGGTTTCTTTTGGGCAGCCTGAAGCCTTTCTTCCAGGAGACAGATGGCACTGGAAGGAAATTAATGAAAATATCCGATTGCATGTGGGGTTGTACTTTGAGAGAATATAACACTATTTTATGCACCGTGTGCCTTACTGTTAGCCAGCTCACTGCGGTGTCTGTAATTGAAGAATTGATTTAGTTTAACTCCTAAATATTTAGTCTACTTTCATCTGCTCATTGTGGCATTCCCAAACTTAAGCTTGAAGCTTTTAGCTTACTAGTAGATAGATCTAGTGGAAAAGTTTCTAGAAAATTGCAGACTTTCGTTTTTGCCCGAAAAGCCTACAAGGGTAATATCATCATCATCATCAACGGCGCAACAACCGGTATCCGGTCTAGGCCTGCTTTAATAAGGAACTCCAGACATCCCGGTTTTGAGCCGAGGTCCACCAATTCGATATCCCTAAAAGCTGCCTGGCGTCCTGATCCATGCCATCGCTCCATTTTAGGCAGGGTCTGCCTCGTCTTCTTTTTCTCTTTTGCCTTATAGACTTTCCGGGTGGGATCATCCTCATCCATACGGATTAAGTCACCCGCCCACCGTAACCTATTGAGCCGGATTTTATCCACAACCGGACGGTCATGGTATCGCTCATAGATTTCGTCATTGTGTAGGCTACGGAATCGTCGATCCTCATGTAGGGGGCCAAAAATTCTTCGGAGGATTCTTCTCTCGAACGCGGCTAAGAGTTCGCAATTATTCTTGCTAAGAACCCAAGTTTTCGAGGAATACATGAGGACTGGCAAGATCATAGTCTTGTACAGTAAGAGCTTTTACCCTATGGTGACGTTTCGAGCGGAACAGTCTTTATAAACTGAAATAGGCTCTGTTGGCTGACAACAACCGGGCGCGGTTTTCATCATCGTAGTTGTTATCGGTTGTGATTTTCGACCCTAGATAGGAGAAATTGTCAACGGTCTCAAAGTTGTATTCTCCTATCCTTATTCTTCTTCGTGTTTGTGTTTGACCAGTGCGGTTTGATGTTGTTGGTTGATTCGTCTTCGGTGCTGACGTTGCCACCATATATTTTGTCTTGCCTTCATTGATGTGCAGCCCAAGATCTCGCGCCGCCTGCTCGATCTGGATGAAGGCAGTTTGTACATCTCGGGTCGTTCTTCCCATGAGGCCAGTAGTTGGGTGGACTTGAAGAGGATTGTATCTCTTGCATTTACCTCGGCATCACGGATCACTTTCGCGAGGGCCAGGTTGAAGAGGACGCATGATAGCGCATCCCCTTGTCGTAGACCGTTGTTGATGTCGAATGGTGTTGAGCGTGATCCTGCTGCTTTTATCTGGCCTCGCACATTGGTCAGGGTCGGCCTAGTCAGTCTTATTAATTTCGTAGGGATACCGACTTCTCTCATGGCCGTCTACAGTTTTACCCTGGCTATGCTATCATAGGCGGCTTTAAAGTCGATGAACAGATGGTGCAACTGATGTCCATATTCCAACAGTTTTTCCATCGCTTGCCGCAGAGAGAAAATCTGATCTGTTGCTGATTTGCCTGGAGTGAAGCCTCTTCAGTATGGGCCAATGATGTTCTGGGCATATGGGGCTATCCGGCCTAGCAAGACAGTGGAGAATATCTTATAGATGGTACTTAGCAACGTAATACCTCTATAATTGCTGCACTGTGTGATATCTCCCTTTTTATGTATGAGACAGATAATGCCTCGTTGTCACTCGTCAGGGATTGATTCGCTGTCCCATACCTTGAGCACAAGTTGATGAACCACTTGGTGTAACTGGTCGCCTCCATATTTAACCAATTCGGCTGTAATTCCATTGGCTCCTGGCGACTTATGATTTTTTAGCCGATGAATTGTACGGACTGTTTCTCCTAAACTTGGTGATGGCAGTATTTGTCCGCCGTCTCCAGTTGGCGGGATCTCCAACTCGCCGATGTTCTGGTTGTTCAGTAGCTCATCAAAGTACTCAACCCATCGCTCTAATATGCCCATTCTGTCGGAAATCAGATTTCCCTCTTTGTCTCGGCAGGATGAGCATCGAGGTGTATAAGGCTTCATCCTGCTGACTTGTTGGTAAAACTCCCGCGGCTGGTGCGGTTGCTCCCTGTACTTTTCTAGTTCATAGACTTGTTGGTTCTCCCAGGCTTCCTTTTTCCTTTCTCCACTAGACGGAGTTCGTGATAAGTCGCTGCGCGTGCCCGCGTTCTTTGAGAATGCAACATTACTCGGTATGCGGCATTCTTCCGTTCCGTAGCTAGCTTACATTCATCGTCAAAGCAGCCGTTCCGACTCCTTTTGCGGCTGGGGCCAAGTATGTTTGTGGCCGTATCCATGATAACGTTCTTCAGGTGATTGTGAAGATCATTAGTTGATGCTTCATCTCCAGGTCCTCTTTTGACTGCGGTTCTTGCGGCATCCATTTCCCTCTTATAGGTGCCGCGGAGGGTTGTGTTATGGATGGCTTCAGTGTTCACTCTCACCTGATTGTCAGAGGGGATCCTAGGTGGTATTGTTATTCGAGCTCGGAACACCATGCCAACGAGATAGTGATCCGAGTCTATATTGGCCCCTTATATGTTCTGACATTCATCAAGTCTGAGAGGTGGCGGCGTTCGATCAACTCGTGGTCAATTTGGTTGAAAGTGGTCCCGTCTGGAGAGGCCCACGTGTGTTTGTGGACCGCTTTCCGCGCAAACCAGGTACTTCCAACAACCATTTCGTGTGACCCTGCTAATTGAATAGTCCGCAGTCCGTTATCATTTGTTTTTTCGTGTAAACTATGGGAGCCAACGTATCGCCTGAATACGGGCTCCTTCCCTACTTGGCTGTTAAAATCCCCAAGTATGATTTTCATATCATATCTGGGACAGGCTTCGAGGGTTCGTTCTACTGCCTCGTAGAAGGTATCCTTCTCCGACTCTGCAGTCTCCTCTGTAGGGGCGTGGACGTTTATGAGCCTTATATTTCTAAACTTGCCTCGCAAGCGCAGAGTGCATAGCCGTTCGCTTATGTTTTCAAAGCCGATAACAGCAGGTTTCATTTTTTGGCTGACTAAGAAACCTACTCCGAGCACATAATTTACTGGATGACCGCTATAATATATGGTGTAGTGGCCCTTCTCCAGGAAACCGGTCCCTGTCCATCGCATCTCTTGCAACGCTGTTATATCAGCCCTATATTGGGGACAGGGTATCGGCTAGGTGCTCGTCAGCTTCATCTCTGTACAGGGAGCGCACGTTCCATGAGAAAATGCGCAAATCGTGATTCCGTGTTCGTTGCCGGGTCCGTCGTTTTAAAATCCGTCCTATCCGAGGCTCCTGTTGTGGCTTCGTAACAAGTTGTTTTCCGTGTAGAGCTGTCAGCCCTACCCAACTCCCAACCTGGAGGACCAGTTGGTACAATTTGTCCCGTTTTTTGGCGTGGGAGACTCGACTTCATCCTCCTCCGTCTGCAGCTTTTCGTTAAGAAAGAGCTCCCAGCGGTCACCACGTGGAGGTGGAGATAGGGTTTGGTAGTAGAGCTGTTGGTGTTGGTTCAGCAGGCATTTCCCAGGTTTTATGCTCCATCGTGGGTACCAATCCACGTTTCGCCCTAGGACCTATACTACCCTTTGACCACCAAAGTTTCTAGAAAATTGCCGACTTTCGTTTTTGCCCGAAAAGTCGATAAGGGTAATATCTGTGGTACAAAAAGAAGACGAGCAGACCCTGCCTGAGATGAAACGATGGCGTAGACCAGGACGCCAGACAGCTTTTAAGGATATCGAATTGGTGGATCTCGGCGGAAAACCGGGATGTCCGCAGTTCCTTATCAAAGCAGGCCTAGACCGGATATCGGTTGTTGCGACGTTGATGATGATGAATTTTAATACTCTAGCGGAAATTTTACAGTGATTTACCAAATATTTTTCGATGGTTTGAACTACCTTGGTGGAATGGAGACGGCGAATAACAGGATCCTTGCGATGCTTCCGAGGTTACTGTAGTAGATTGGAAATTTCATTTTCCATGCTTACAAATGAACTTATCGGACGTTCAAACTTTTCTTTATAGTTGTCGTTAAGTCGGATTTTCAAAATGTCGTTGAGATAGCGTGCGGTTTCCATGTTTAATTAGGAATCCAAGGTGATGGTTAGAAATAATATTTTTAGAGTCCATAGAATCTTAAAAAATTTCCTAAGTTTGATAGAAGAAAAATAGGCGTAAATTTTTCTGCTCCATGAAAGACAACTTTTTCCTAATGGCAATTATTTTGGCTACTTTGCAGGTAGAAGGGGAATACTCATTGTTTAGGCAGTTATTAAAAGCTGCAAGGAGAAACTAGATTGAAGCTGTGGGATGGTTCCTCATGACGAAGTTAGGAATCTTGTTAAGCCCAACTGCCTTCCTACCATTCAGATTAAGAGCTAAGAGCTGCAAGTTGTTATAAATTCAAAAAGATTCTCGAGTTCAAGGCCTTAGAAGCTGGGTTGTTTTGGGAAAATGAAATTTGTGACTATTGGTTCGATTCCATGTGAGAACCAAGTTGCGAGATTTACTTTTTCGTTAACCTATTTATGTGACTTCCGGATGAATTCCCCCATTATTGCTTAATGAAAGGTCTTATTATTGTTATTACATACTTTTGTAGCTGGCAAGAAGGACATAATAATTTCAATTGGTTGGACATACATGGCGGCATAGCGTCTTGCATAATTTCATCAGAAAGTTTTGCCTGGTTTACCAAATAGCAGGAAGTAGTCAATGAAGAATTAACTTGCAGGTTTTATGGCTAAATTCCGCAAGGTAATCTCAAGGCAGGTTGGTGTGTAAGGGTCGTGGATATATTTAGGCAAGGTTTCCTCATTCTGATTAACTGTCGTTTCGCCCCAGGGAGGTATGTCTTGAGTTGAAGTCGTCCTATCTCCCAAAATAAAGTATTTGAATTTTAACTGGAGGCTTCAAAGACATGGCCCAATACTTTAGTTAGGGATCTACATTTGATATAAACGAAAACTATCAATATCCGCCTATTGTCAAATGTTTTTAACTGTTGCCACCGCTGACGTTTTCCTCAATATCATAGGACAGTGTCGGTGTTGCAGTCATTTCAGATAGTATTATATTCGGTGCAGTTGCTATTATACCCGCTTTCTAGTGAGTTTTTGAAATACTTGCTTTCAGAGAATCAATCATCACATTTAACTATATATATTGATTATTAGGAAATAGGTTGGATTGCCATTTTAGGAAGAGATCCTCTAGAGCCTTAAATGTAGAAAACACTCAGTTTAGCAATGTCCTCCATGGGATGTCAGTGTCACTGTTTTCTTGGCTTGTGCCGCTTCGCTTATTTATTTTTCTCAGCAGTTAAGAGTAATTTTCTGGTGGATAATATAATTCAACCAGTGTTGACGTTTTAGTACCAAATTAAGAAGCTTTTGAAGTTCATCAGTACTTCAATGCTTTTTCTTATTTTTCAGTACTTTTTAGTTAAATATATACTTTTCAGTACTTTTCCGAAATGAAGTAAATATTTGACAATACATATCATGTTGTTGAGGAAAGTTGAGTTGGCATCGTTACACTACCTGCTGCCACTTCGTGAAAGAGCTGGCATCGTACAAAACCAAAGTAGTGGTTTGAATGAATCCAGTCCACCTTGTCTTTAAAGGTATAAAATAATCCACTAAGTTTTATTATACATAAAGTGAAACGATCCTTTGCGGTAGCGGCCAGATTGAAAACAACGCAATGTCATCACCAATTCGCTGAAAAGTCCGTTCGAAAGTATTCAGTGGTATTCAGTGGTCTGACAACAGCAAATACAACCTTGTTTGAATTTGATAGAAAGCAGTGTCGGTAGCTGACCCAATACCGAGCTTAATACTCGCGACATACTCGCAACCATCAAGCATAGTAGCGGGAAACCAAGTTCTTGGTTTGTAATAGTATCAATCATCACAAGGATAGTTATTGTATAATCTGCCACAGCTAGTAAATCGTAATATTGCTGCACATCTGTAACATTTGATTGAATTCCAGGTCCATAAACAACCCATCTCCCCAAAAAAATATTTCCCGGAAACTATTCTAGGAACCAGGGAATGAGTTTTCCCACGATATGATTCAATTCTTTTCCAACCCGATGCGTCCTTGTTTTACAACCGTAATTGCATATATAACACTGAAATCGAAATGGAAGTTCTAATTTGGTTGGTTTTTAATTAGAATTTATCTTTGCTTTCTTCCTCTTTTTTAAGGTTTTGTGTAAACACAAAACCTTATTAAAATCGGTTTACCGTCTGTCTGTCTGTCTGCCTGTCCGTCTGTCTGTCTGTCTGTCTGTTTGTCCGTCACACGCATTTTTCTCGGAAACGCTTACAGCGATTGACACCAAATTTGGTAGAAAGGTGGGAACTGTGAACGCTCACGCATACAGTGAGTTACAGCCTCTTACGTGGAATTTAAGGGGGGGTCCCCATACATGCAAAAGGGGGGTGTACATTTTTTTTTCATCAAATATAGTCATGTGGGGTATCAAATTAAAGGTCTCGATTAGTACTTTTCAAAGCTGATCTTAGTTTTGACATTCTTTGGAAGGGTGGGGAGCGCGGGGAGTTGAAAGTGATCACTTCTTTAAGAGGGCCATTCTCAGAAACTACCAAACCCAAAAATCTGAAAAAAATCAGGAGGCTGCCACTATATGGTGCCTGGGCTCCGAAATACCTTCCATGCCGATATCTGTTTAAATAAAGTTAATAATAGTATATTACTATAATTTTTTGTAATTGGTTAGAAACCCCCCTTAAGTTCATCCTAGTGCCATGAAATTTTGCAGTGATGTAGGCTATAATATGGAGCATGATCTTACCAAGTTTGGTGGAAATCGCACTATTACTAACAAAGTTATAATACCTCAAATTTCTTCTTTCTTTGAAAATTGAAGACTATGAATGTATATGGATATATTACGTGCTACGGACTAAGAAATACACAAAACCTTTCGTACCTGAAGCGTCCAGCTTCCGGTTTCCCGACTTGTTCTTCTTTATTCTTCCCTATATTTATTTCCGATTTTTTTCATATGTTTCCCTCCTGTTGTGCTTGGATTCTCTTGTCTACTAAATTAAAATCCTATGAACTCGACTTAAAATCCTTGATTTGAGAACTTCCACTCCCTTCCTCTAATCTAATCCCCAAAACTTAAAATAAGAGAAGACAGCCTCCAATATAATGGCATAAGGATGCCAACGCAGGATGGAAACCCCAAAGGCAGAAAAAGCCTGGCTTGCAAGGACTCGACTCAGGCCACTCAGGATGATCGATTGACTATCACCTGAGACTAAAATGTTAGTGGGGCGCTTGATGCGGTGACTTTGATACGAGGCTTAGTCCTCAATGGAAATAAAGGTCCTAATGCCTTCGTATTCCTCAATAACGTTTTATAGCCTTCTCTTTAAGGCTTGTCATAACGGACGGATCATTTAAATTTTGTCCAACGATTTCTTGAATTTCTGTTTTGTTTATAAAATTAGAAGGCAAAGGTTTGGTTTCTAGATAGATACTAACAATTTTAGTAAGGGCTTTTTTTCGTAGCATGACAAATTTGAACACCTCTTCATTAGTACACGTACTGCCAACTCTTTTCTTGCTATTTCATTCGCGAATTGACGCTGGCGGTGGATGTTCTTCGTATTGTTGCCTCTCGCTTTAGTGTAGACTTTTGCGGTACAGAAAGTTGGCCGTGTGTAGAAGGGTTCACTAGCTAAAACTTGCTTCCTAGGGATTTCCCTAAATACCTAAATTGCCTTGTAGCCCTGATCAGCTCCGCTGTTTGCTCGGCTGAGCTTTCTTCTTTACCTGGATCCTTTTATTCTTGCTCATTTCCAATTAAAAAACTGGGATGTCTATATTGCAAAGCGAATTACACTCTAAAGTACTGGGAGTAACCTTGATGAGTTAACTTTGAAATCCCTTTCTGCTTTTGACAATTTTTAGAAATATGAACAGAGTGCCACTTTCCTTGATTTGGATGCTTTTATACTATTCTGTTAATGAAAGGGAATACATAGACATATAAATAACTAAAAGTGCATGTATTATTAATTGACAATGATAATTCAAGCTCATGGAAAACATAACGAATAATATAACTTCAACATAAAAAATACGGATACTTTAATGTCTAGGTCTTCCTTTTTATAGATTTCATCAAATGAACCATCGTAAATTTGATATTCACAAAAGATCTTAAATTCGGTGTTCAGATTACGACAAACCGAGGCTAATAATCATGCTCCCTCAGGTGGAAATGTCAGAATTTATGAGTGCTTATCGGCATCTTTCCATCATGTGTAACTTGACTTGCAATAAATAGTAATAAAATAATTAACAAGTTCTTAACACTGTATGCTATAAAATTAAATTCCATTGGTAGTTGATACTGTGTCGTCCCAGTTAAAATGTTTATATTAGTTAGGGTTCGGAATCTATTTGTACCCTAGTTGTAAAAAATGTAGGCTACCAATACATTACATTGGTAGTTTAATTGGCAGCCGTTTTACGGCATCTAAAGCAATTTCATTTAGCAGGTGTGCAAGCATCGTCTTTTAGGACGGTTTATGACTATCTGCATAGGTCCAATGCTTTATGTAATTTATATATAATAGTTTTGGCTATTACCACTGCCTACCGACTAATGATGGACTAGGAGAAAGTAAATTTCAAGCAATAGTTAAAATTACGATTTGAACAGATTACTCTTGTTTTATAAACTGATTAATTCTATTCCAACTAATTTGATTGTGATTATTTGAAACAAATCCTGAAAACTTTTCGATTATTACTGCATTTCCCAAAAGAGAGCAGGAGACTTTAATTACATTTGGATCACGGCTACACAGGGCAACGGCGCTACAGTGCTATGGGGAAGGCAGGCCATTTAAAAAACTATGACTTCCCTAGATCCTGGTTTTGTTATGACAAGAATTCGCGTTATTCATATCTACATACATCTGTAACAATAGCACAAGAAATTACTAAGCAGCTTGTTGTTGGATGCTGAAGATCAAAACTATAAAATAATTTCTGGTGATCTCAGAAGTTGAGTTTAGGTGTGAGGTAGTTGGTTGACGAACACCCAGGGGGTAAATTCCAGTCCCAGATCTTTGGAGTAGCTGGATATACAATTGGCTAACAATACAAACAGCTAGCAAGGAAGGACGTTATTTATCCGTCCTTGCTCTTGTTCGTAGCGCTGCAGCCCGCTACGGATTTTGGCTTCTCAAAAATATTACCTCGGCTCAATGACCGCCTCCGCAAGTTACTCATAACTCATACGTCTGAGTTCCCCCATAGTTTCCTACACTTTCCGTTGAACGTGGTTACAGCTGTGTACTGTATCTGTTATCCTCTCGAAATGTTCTAAGCCATTGCTTTTAACAATTTTACAGTAGCCTGAGTCAAAGTCCAAATTTCGTAACCATTATTATAATCGTTGGCGCAACAATCTATATTGGATCAGAGCACCTTATTCAAAACCGTAACTGTACACTATCGGAGGCAATGTGGTCAGCATTGCGCTCGCCCGATATTTTTATCCGGATTAGGCTTCGGCACTCATTCACAGCTAAGTCGACTGGTGTCCGACATCCAGCCCCGACAACAAATCCCTCTGCCACCAGTGCGATTATCCAGTTTGCATTCATCAATTATGATAGTTTGTCTAGATGACATCTGTTTTCTAGTTTGGGCCTGATTTCATTTCTATTTACTAACCTTTAATCCGCTCTCCACCCCTGCATCGTGAAGCTTCACGAATCTTTCTTTTGCACCAAAGAAGGATATTTTTTTTTATTAGGGTAGGTGAATGCATTTACACACACAGTGTTGGACCCCCGTTTCGGTACGTCGTCGTACTACCAACTGAACACCTCCCCATCGTCAGAGAGCTAGCCTGGAACCGTTTGTTACTTCGGGCTAGTCCCCGAACTCTCTCGCCTTGCGGAGCCTTCAAATCAGGGAATTTCTTTCACCAACGGGAGGGGAGAGGAGGAAGGAAACTGTCAGCTCAAGGAACCCCCTGCCATCCGATCGAAGATCGCGCCTTTCCAATCTTGTGCAGGTAAGACTGAAAACTTCCATGCCCACTTAAAAATTGTGTGCGGAAATAGTCAGTCTCACCATGCTTCCGATTCAGCCACGTACCTAAGTTGCCGATGAGCCGCGCAGTCCATCGACCTCTAGTTTCATTTTCCCACGAGAGCTGCCATTCATCTAGAGTGCGTCGCTGTTCTTCACGAGCAACCACCTCCCTTGGCTCATCTCCATTGCGCTTGTATATGGCTTGACGCTCCTTAGCAAGAAGGGCAACGGGGATCACTCCCGCGATCACCATCACGAGTCTGCTTTGCGCCTGTTCGGCAGTGCGTCCAGCAACAAGCGCTGTAACATCATCTGCATACCCCGACCAGGTGCGACTATTCTGGCATGTCGAGTTTAAGTAGACTATCATAGGTAGCGTTCCAGAGGTCCAGCCCTAGGATGGATAGCTGTGCTACCCCCGACGTGACGTCCATCCTCCTTTGACCCTCTAGTGTTTCATAGAGCAGGGAGCGGTTCCTCAGATAGTCCCTCAATATCCGTAAGAGATAGTTCAGCACGTTGAAAGTATTGTCTAGTGGGCCTGGAATGTCTTTCCATCTTACGGAATTAAAGGGGTTTCTGACGTCAAGCGTTACGAGGAGCACCACCCTTCGAGTTCGGCGGCTATGTGCCTCCGCTCTTCGGGGGAGATAAATCTCTAACAGCGCGTATCGCTTCAGCGAGTCTACTTCTGAGCTTTTTGAGCACTTTTCCAGCAGTCTCAAGCATACATATTGGGCAGTATGAAGACGGCAACTCGGGGTCGCCTTTCCCTTTATGGATCAGCGCAAGCCTTGCCACCTTCCAACGAGCAGGGAAAGTGCCCTCTTTCAGGCAAGCGTTGAATGCGCCGAGCAGTAGGTCTGGCCGGTGTTGGAATACCAGTTTGTATGCCTCTGCTGGAACACCATCGGGTCCTGGCGCCTACTTGCTTCTCATAGAGAGGACTGCGTATTCCAACACTTTCATAGAGAAAAGTGGACAGTCCTCTGCGCTCTCCGCGTCGACGTCATCATCCCATACGGGGTGCCCTTACAATGCGGTCCATCTGCTCGGCCATAAGTGAACAGGGCTACCAGCTTCTAACCAAGCCTCACGGGTCCCCATTCAATTGAATTTACGACAGTGTCAGCTGCGGCGCCACCGCCCCCAGGAGTACCATCCAGCGTGGCCCCACCTGTTCCCAGAGTTTCGACAAACTTCCCGGTGTTCACTTTCGCGACGTCCCATGCACAGAAAGATCGCGGGGGTTGCGCACACTGAGAGTTTGTATCCATCACTTCGAAAGCAATGTATTGGTTGTCCCTTGCCGAGAAGTCTTCCAGAGCTCGCCATCCGTCCACCAGCGACACCAGTGATTCCGACGCGAAGGTTACGTCTGGTATGCTTCCCTCGCAACCCGGGCTCCGGAACGTTGGAGTGGATCCGGTGTTTAGAACTACCTGTCCTGTTCTCGCCGCCATTTCCAGAATTCGTTTCCCTCTGGAGTCTGTGTGAGGCATGCTCCATTCAAGTGCCCTAGCATTGAAGTCACCCCCGACCAGGATCCGCCCATCTGTGCCTAAGATAGCGTCCTCCAAAGCATTAAGCCTCTTCGGGTCTAGTTCGACTCGTACTCCACCACCCTTCGTTTTACGAATGGAAGACACTTCTGCTCCGTTATCTTCGGGTCTAATCTTGCAAGAGGTTTTCGGATGGCGCGACGTGTTGTTGTCTCTTATTCCTCTTCGCCTTCTTATTTTGAGCCCTGGAGAGTACCTGACTGATGTCTCCTTCAGATGTCCCTTCCTCCTTTCGTTTTTTTCAAGTTCGCTCTGCAATGGGCTGTCCGCGATCCGTTTGGTACTCGTAGTGTTCTCGTCGGGAAGTGCGGTTGTTTCTGCTTCCTGCGGATTTTCTCTTATTTTCCATGTCCGTCTATAGTATGAAATGAAGGACAATGCCATTGGCGTGCGCTACCATTTGCCTGAACTTAAGGTGCAGTATACCTTTAATATCAAGCGGGATTTTCCAGACTGTGTGCTCAAGGGCCAAGTACATAGAATAGCATTATCACCAGCTCATCGCCCTTCTTTGGACCTTCCTGTGTTAAAAATAAATCAGCCAAACTATTTTGCACTATCGTTGTGAGATAGTAAGCCATATGACGATTGTAGAAGGCATCCTTAGTTAGTTAGTTGGCTTGAAGGCTTCATCCACAATGAATGCACACCAAGCTTTCCCTTTCTCATAGGAAGTAGGACTACCAAGGATTTTTAAAGATTGTATTTCAGTTCCCGGATCTTTAATATTAAGTTACGTACGCACAACTTGTTGGTGGAGGGTGTTTAATGCTCGAGATCTGAACAAAGGTCATCCATTGAAGGATCCAAGAGATTAATCCAGTATCTATTTGCATGGTAGGTTTTATTTAATTCAAATTCAGGAAGAGTTGCTGACCCTTGACTGTTAGACAAGAATGTAGCGTCTTACACTCATTGCTACCGATTTAGCACTACCTGGCAGGCATCGCGGGAGGTGCCGGTTCAATTTTGCTGCTCCATGGAATAAATCTGCTCATTTGCAAAATATAGTACGATCGAAAACCCCATTTGTTATTTCCTGTATCCATTTAACATACTACCCCGTACATACAGTTCTAGCATATCATACATACCTTGGTCCGCTGAGTTTACACATTATGTAAACAACTGGAATGTTGTTTTCAGAAGATCACGATTAGTGCTCTGAAAAGTCTCTCCTCGTATATATTATTATACTTATTCACTCAAATATATTCATACGGTTTTCATTATCATTATTATCGACTCACTGTGACCAATTTAAATTAAATTTACGGCCTTTTCATCATCATATTTAATTCAATTAATACATATAATTAAATTTTCACATTTGCATCATCAGCTGCGCCAAATATCATATCTACTTCACTGTTTACTCATGACACCTAAGCGCCACCGCTTTCACAGCTAAATATACTTCCATGATCCTCCCTCCGGAAGATTGGCATCATCCTACCCAAGGTTTCCACAGGTAACGCTTGCATATAAAATTCATCAAAATGTAGCACGGGAAACCCCACTACCACCTCTTTGAAACATGATTGCTGTTTTCATTGCGCTTTCGAGCTCCTTACAAATCATTAAGCTAACTTACAAATCGAGAAGTAGTTGCCTAGGTTTTACCAGTGCCATAAACACGACATCGGACGTAGCTCTGTTCTGGGCCAAGGATCTCCCTAAGAAATAGAACTGGACTTTTCTAGGACAAAATGCAACGATTTCCCGACCTAGAATCGCATGCTCCAGGAGTACGAATATGAGTGATTGAGAAGAACAGGCACTAATAATTTAGGTATCAATGGCAGCAACTAATGTTGTTATAAGAAGCTGAAAACAAGCTTTTCGTAAGGGCAAGTCATCATTATCAACGGCGCAAGAACCTTTAGAGACGCTTTAGTAAGGAACTCCAGACATCCTGGTTTTACGCCGAGGACCACTAATTCGATATCCACCACCATCGCTACGCATCACGTCTTATTTCTCTACCAAGTATGTTGCCCTTATAACCTTTCCGGGTAGAGTTATCCTTACCTATACGGATTACGTGGCCCGCTCAGTAAAACTTATTCAACCGGATTATATATCTTGGGCTTCCCAAGACCGGTTTTCCCAAGGCAACGTTAAAGAGGATGTATGTCTTAGAAGATTGTCGATGTTGAGTGGCCTCGAGAGTGATCCTGTTACTTTTATCTGGCTTCCCAAATTGGTTAGGCTCAGTTTAGATAGTCTTATCAATTTCGTCGGGATACCGAATTCTCTCATAGCCGTGTACGGTTTCATCGTGACTATGCTATCATAGACGGCCTTGAAGCCAATGAAAAGATAGTTTAACTGATAAAGGGGAATATTTTATAGATGATACTCAACAACGCCGTACCTCTATAATTTCTGCACTGCTTTATATCCCCCTTTCCATGTAAGGGACAGATAATGCTTCGTTGCCAGCCGTCAGGCATTAATTCGCTGCCCCACTCCATAAACATCAGATGATGAACCACTTGATGTTGTTGGTCGCCTCCATATTTAACCAGTTCGACTGTAATCTTCTGCTTATGAATTGCACAGACTGCTTCTTGCATGGTTGATGGTGACAGCATTTGTCTGTCATGGTTAGTGGTGTCAGCACTTGTCGTGTTTTGTTTGTTGAGCAGTTCATCAAAGTATCTAGCCAATCGCTTCAAAGTTCTCATATGGCCAGAAATTAGATTTCCCTCTTCGTCTCGGCAGGATGAGCATCGATGTGTAAAAGGTTTCATCCTACTTATTTGCAAAAACTGGGCACCAGGTGCAGTTGTCCCCTGTACTTCCCGAGTGGTGTATGAGAATTCATCCTGCTGACTTGTTGGTAAAACTTCCGGGCCTGGTGCGGTTGCTCCCTATACTTTTCTAGTTCACAGACTTGTTGGTTCTCCCAGGCTTCCTTTTCCGTCTGTGAAGTCGCTTCCCCGCTCGACGGAGTTCGTGATAAGCCTCCGGGCGTGCCTGCGTTCTTTGAGAATGCAACCTTATTCGGTATGCGGCATTCTTCCGTTTCGTTGCTAGCTTACATTCATCGTCAAACCAGCGTTCCGGCTCTTTTTGCGGCTGGGGCCAAGTATCTTTATGGCCGTATCAATGATACCGTTCTTCAGGTGATTGTGAAGATCATTTGTTGATACTTCATATCCAGGATCTCTGTTGACTATGGTTATTGCGGCATCCATTTCCCTCTTATAGGTGTCGCGGAGGACTGTGTTGGGGATGATTTCATTGTTAACTCTCACCTGATTGTCAGAAGGGATTCTGGGTGGTGTTGTTATTCGAGCTCGGAGCACCATGCCAACGAGATAGTGATCCGAGTCTATATTGGCCCCCCTATATATTCTGACATTCATCAAGGCTGTGAAGTGGTGCCGTTCGATCAACACGTGGTCAATTTGGTTGAAAGTGGTCCCGTCTGGAGAGGCCCACATATGTCCGTGGACCGCTTTCCGCGCAAAACGGGTACTTCTAACAACCATTTCGTGCGATACTGCTAACTGAATAATCCGCAGTCCGTTATCATTGGTATCCCTATGTAAGCTATGGAAGCCGACCTATCGCCTGAATACGAGCTCCGTCCCTACTTGACTGTTGAAATCTCCAAGTATGATTGTGATATCATACTTGGGACAAGCTTTGAGGGTCCGTTCAATTGCCTCGTAGAAGGTATCCTTCTCCGACTCTGCAGTCTGCTCTGTAAACTCTCTGTAAACTTGCCTCGCAAACGCAGAGTGCATAGCCTTTCGCTTATATTGTCAAAGCCTATAACATCAGGTTTCATTTTTTGGCTGACTAAGAAACCTGCTCCGAGCACATGGTTTACTGGATGGCCATTATAATATATGGTGTAGCGACTTTTCTCCGGGAGACCGGTCCCTGTCCATCGCATCTCTTGCAAAGCTATTACATCAGCCTTATATTGGGATAGGGTATCGACTAGCTGCTCAGCAGCATTCGGTCTGTACAGGGAGCGCACGTTCCATGAGAAAATGCGCAAATCGTTAA
Organism: Hermetia illucens; assembly: GCF_905115235.1. Taxonomy (NCBI): domain Eukaryota; kingdom Metazoa; phylum Arthropoda; class Insecta; order Diptera; family Stratiomyidae; genus Hermetia; species Hermetia illucens. The sequence continues at coordinate 53,938,574 of NC_051851.1, forward strand.
TCCGTTGTCGTTGCCGGGTTCGTCGTTTTGAAATCCATCCTGGCCTAGGCTCCTTTCGTGGCTTTGTAACAAGTTGTGAGGACCAGTTGGTACATTTTGTCCCGTTTTTAGACGCGAGAGACTCGGCTTCATCCTTCTCCGCCTGCAGTTTTTCATGAAGAAAGAACTTCCAGCGATCACCACGTGGAAGTGGAGATAGGGTAGTAGAGCTGTTGGTGTTGGTTCAGCAGACGTTTCCCAGGTTTTATGCTCCATCATGGATACCAATCCACTTTTCGCCCTGGGACCTATACTACCCTTTGACCGCCGATTACTACACAAAAAGATGTCACTGAGATCTGGGAGATCATTTTCTCTAGTTTATATGTATGGAGATCTTTTCCCAGCAGCATTCATAGCTAACTAGTGTAGAGTTGGGACATCTTTTAATCCATCAACCAATTGATCGGCCAGTTTTCAATTTCAGATTTCATCTGCTAATTAATAGTGTAAAATGTCAACTTTAGTCGTGTTGACTGATAACGTGGCTTCTGTAGGGCCAGATCTAAAAGACACCATTAAATTGATTATTGACTTTAACCACGCTTTGGCAAATACCGAAAACCACTCGTCAAAGAAGTTACGATTTTGCAAGCAATATTTGATTGCGTATAATAAATTGACATGTTAGTGGGTGGGTACCGATTCACCTTCCGCAATAAACTAAATTATTCTTTTGTTTGGGAGCGAAATCAGTTTATGTAACTGAACCCCGCACAATTTGAAACACATGAAAGCAAAAAATCTAACATTCAACATTATTCGACAATTGATGCATATCATGGTCTTTTCCAGATTCGGTGTAGTAACCGTTATATCATAATAGCTTATGTGTGTAAATGATATAACGACTATCAGCCACTATTTCCAGCGTTATATAAATCGGTGCTGTAGATGTTTACGTGACTGCTTACTGTCGACAAAAAATTGCTAATTAATATTAAGTACCATTCATCATCTCCTAAGACTACCATCGGATCCGATGGGCAAATTAACAAGTGAAATGATTGGTAATGATTGAGGTCCGCTTTTTCTAATTCAAATGAATTTAAAATGAAAGTATCTAAATTCCTCTAAATAAAATGGGAGAAAAACTGGCGAATAGAGAAGTCAGTTATTTTTTCAATTGTGATTTTTTAATTTAACATAATTATCTACAGAGAATCCTAAAATTAGGCAACAAAGAGTTTTAACAACAAAAGATTGTAGAACCTTTTAACAAACAGGTGAGGTTTGTCGATCTTCAACTAGTGGACAAAATCTAATGCCATCCGTGGTGGTGTTCCTTTTGCAAGACATGTTTGTAGATGGTGTATGGGACTGGGTATGGTTTTGGGACTGGGATTTCAATCTTCTTCACAACTTCAACTGGGTATGGTTTTTCAACTTCAACTGGGTATGGTTTTTCGACGTGGTAAGGGATCTTCTTCTCGATGACTTCTGGAACGACCTTGTAGATTGGAATGTGAACGGGTTGCTCGACGTTAACGTGAACGGGAACTGGGTGTGGAATTGCAATTTTCACGTAATTTGGTACTGGAACTGGGACTGGATGTGGAATTGGTACTCCGATTTTTTCGTAAACTGGAATGGGTACTGGTCTAGAAACTTCTGAGTGTGTGGTCTCTACATCTCCGGCAGAAACGTAGGCGGCGCACAAAACGACGAGAGCAACATTCTGTTGAGAAAAGAATATTTGTTATATCCACATTGCAGGTTTGTTGGTTGACTGTTTTGTACTTACGATGGCATTCATTTTGTTCAGGCTTAGTTGAAAATGCAAATTTGTTAAAAGGAAACTAACGACTTAGTACGATTTGCTTTGGTTCGTTTGTCGAAGTACTTGAACTCCTCTAAGATGAGAAACGATGTTTTGATATAATCGAAACAACGATTGAAGCTAGACTGCGATGCTTCTCTGTTCAGCTGATGGCTTTATTTATATCAAAATCATAATCGACGTTCATAACCATCAGAAGAAACGGAAGAGAAAAAAAAAACATATCCCCAACGCCACTACCACTCTCGTGACAATCTCACAGAAAAAAAGAGCTGGAGGAAATGTCCGAAACTCATTCACTATGACGCCAAATAAGAGTTAATATTACGGTTGCTTTTAGACTAGCTGCAATAAAGAAACCGGAGCGGCATGGCAACATGAGAGCAAAGTGAAAGATGGGGAAATGAAAGCATTGCCGAAAAGAAAGGCACGAAGCAACCCACTACGGTCCAGCCAGGTGACCAGCATACCAGCGCATTACATCGCCAAGTTCAGTCACTTAGCATCAAAGATTTATGCCGGTTTTCTCATGGTTACAGTATACGATATAGTTTTGAAAGCGATGGGTTTTTTGCATAAGATTCAAAGACGTATTGTTTAACAAACTTTTGACAACTTTTGTATAACTGAAATGATATTATGAAGGTGGATTTTATACAGCTACTGAAAAATAAAAGATGTTGCCAAAGCCTAGATTTATCTGTCCCTCAATATTAGATTTGAAAGAAAAGGAATTGTCTGCATATGCCCACTCGAAATGGGCTTGCGCATTTACTGACAATTGAATATAATTAAATAAAAATTCTAATTTTTCTCCTTAATTTGCTAATTATTTTTCTATTATAGGGGAACAAGGAAATACAAATCTCCCGGATTTTGAGTTGCTTTCCTTCGCGTTCATCTGTCATTGTGTAGCTCTATCTAGAGCTGAGGAATCACAATGGAAGTGAATGAGGATATTGCCCTTCAATTTATCATATAATTTTGGCGGCTTATAATAAGGAAGCCTAAAGCTAGCGGCTTGGTAACCTATTAGCCATTGCGCGCTGCACATTACCGTGACCCCTCGCTTGTGTGACTCTCATAAGCTGTCCTCGTCCACCGAGGTATCACTCTCATAACCTGTCCTAGTCCTGTTATTGGAAGGCCAGACCTTCCTCGATTTAGCGCAGGTAGTAGGCGAGCATCACCTGAAGTCAGCAACTGGAAAGTAGTGCGAGCAGAGGCCGCTTCTTCCACCACAGCGAAATTTCTCCTAGCCAATTCGTCGGTTGGTTCTTTCCAATTTAAATTCCGCAGTCCGAAAACCTAAAGGAGAGACGCTTTCAGCGAACAGGTTACACTGGTCAGTTTGTGCCTGCACTGATTTACCAATTAAGAGGGTATCGCCGTTGACTGAAGCTTTGATGGCGGCTTGGCTTTCAGTCAAAACAATCATATTTCCCTCACGGAGTCGGATCGCATTTCAACCTCCGCAAGGTTTCTGGTGAAGCCGAGCCTTCGTATTGTGTTTAGATGCCTAAAACTTATTTGGTGACAAGTCCCTAAAGCCCCCCTGTCCAATACTCTGATTCCCAGAGTCCGATAGCGACGCATACATGTATTCGATATGAAGACCGAATGAAATAAGTTGCAAGAGTTCTTTGATGGGGTCTCTTGTGAAAGACTACAAACGTATAGCACTGAAAAGTGACACAATTGATACCCAAAATATCGGTATACGCGTATTAAGACAAAATACTAGCTGAAAGGAGAAAATAATCACTTTCGCTAAGACTAGAGGGCCTGAAAACTAGAGCTAGTGTTCATACCTGCGACTCTGTGTCCTGTTGAATTTAGTCCTATTGAATTCTCAGCTCAGCAGTTTGAGATAAACAAGATCACAAATCCTCCATACCCTTTTTCCAGAGATGGGTAGAGTAGACAACACGGCGGAAATTTTTCCTAAATTTTGCAAGGGCTAAATAATTATAGCTACGGCAATAGGGCCGGATCAAAAAACAATTCTGAAGAATGCTTTGAACGAGGGAGTTTAAAAATTAGAGTTGGGCGGAGTCACTATCAGAAGGGGTACCCCAAAATGACTAAACACAGGAGAAACAAACCAGGTGTTCAGGGGGCACGGAATGTAATTGAGTATTCGCGAGGTGGGGAGGAAGTAGCTAACTGACCCATGGGCCTTATGGTTCATTTATTCGTAGGTGGGTGAGCCTATGGTGCCTAGATGGTTTTCTTGTGTGCGTTTCCCTATTCCGTGTGGCAAGCCACAAACAGCTGTGCAATCCCACATGCTTGCAGCTATGTGGCTCGCAACCATGTGGCCGCACATTAATGCACTGCATCACATATACAGCAGTAATACCAGAGCGATTGCATGGAATTTTTCTCGCGCAAGAAGAAAGTCGAACATGCGCAATGATTTTTTTCCACCATTCAATTTCGAGAAATACACCGAGAGACGAGTAGCCTTCAAATTTCGAAGTAAGGCGTTGAAAAAATATATAATATATAATTCTTGTACCGGCCATAACTATACATGTGCAACAATCTCTCAAAACTTGAACCAAATCGTTCAAATAGATAGTTCGCAATCATATCAACCATTCTAAAACAACCTAGCTTCGAGAAAATTGCATTTAGCAAAATGCCTCTTAGAAGCTCGTAATATACGCACACTATCAAGATCAGCATCACGCGCCCATTTATGTAGCTCGAGGGCCTATATAGATGTAATATATTGTACTTCGTTTCTATAGGTGTATACTAGGAGATAAAAGCGTTTTTAGGGAATCCATTTAAAAAAAAATGAAATCAAAGATCTTTGAGAAATCTGTTCAAACAGCGTGCAGAGATTATAGATATTTGGCTACAAAATTAGCAAAGCGTTATAGTTTGTCTTATGGGTAGTATTTATAGCAGTGGAAACACATTTCAATAAGCCGACGCGGTTCTTTAGCTATAAGACGGTCAATACGAGGGATAACTGCATTCAGTTGGAAGAGAGAAGAAAAAGTAGGAGAAGAGTAATGTATCGATAATTGAAGATTGCTAGCTTCATAAAAATGGGAGAGGACTCGGTGAGGTTACGGCTGCTGTAGATAGAAGGGCTTGAACTTTCTGCATGTCGATTCATTTATCTTTTTCCGTCAAAGAAGAAAGAATATTTACTTTGTAGGCCACTAAAAAAAAAAGAATTGCCATTCCGCATAGAGATGCAGACGGGAAACGACAATTAATTATGACTTATAATATTTCGAGGCAAACACAAGTCCAATTTCTGGTGGAATATTAACGCAGAAAAGGATAAGGAGCTCTGCTTTATCAGGCGAGATACGAATCCTGTGAAGGATGTCATAATATTTCCTTTTCTTACACTTTACACCGTTGCAGGTTTTTATAATTTGCCTCTTCATTCCGACATTCCTTTCTTCCTTCGTCAATATTACTTGAGGACTTCGTTTTCTACGCGGAAAGCCAGCTTATTCTTCAGGGTCCTCGTAAATCCACCTGCGACAGGCACATTTGGATGCCTTTGCCACTTGACACCAGAATATTAATTTTATCGTCCAAGGAGTGGCGCTATGAACATATTTCAACTAAGTGCAAGGTCAATCGGTGATTGGCTTTATCATTGAGATACTTATAGTGTCCAATCGTTCCCAAATAGTTTTCTCTTGCCGACTTTACCGTTGAAATCCTCAAATTTTCATTTTATGTAGTTGCTAGGCAACGAGACGAATAGTCTCTCCAACTAATTGCGTAATCTATTTTTCATCGCCTTGTTCTTAATTTCTATTGCGGGATTTACTATGATGAGCCACATTTTAGAGTTTTGTTTGGATGGGATTGAACAGATTCATTCGCCAATAAGCTATGTGGTAATGGTTCGGACCGGATAAGTGGCGGCCCTCTCGCCAACTTCTCCCCCAAACCGCGCGATAATTGCCTTATCTATGAACTTTATTTATCATATGAAAACTGTCACACTTTGTAGCGCCGTAAACTTTCAATGGTAGTGACCGCCATAAGTTTTCGAAAAAGGTTAAATAGGAGGACCTCCTTTCCACATACCCTTCCCAAGCCGTCCTTTCCCGGAAGGGGCTTTTCCTCTCCTCTGCATAACCCTCTCGGGTCGGGACTGGAATGTTTATGTCAAAAAAGCCCCCGTTTGAGGCGCGATAACCTTTTAAATCGGGTTTGACCGAGGCTTACAACTTACAAAAACTTTTTCGCTCGAAACGTCTTACTGTACAAGACTATGATCTTGCCAGTCCTCATGTATTCCTCGGAGACTTAGGTTCTTAGTAAAAAAAATTGCGAACTGTTCGCCGCGTTCGAGTGAAGAATCCTCCAAAGAATTTTTGGCCCCCTACATGAGGATGAACAATTCCGTAGCCTATATAACGACGAAATCTATGAGCGATACTATGACCGTCAGGTTGTGGATAAAATTCGGCTCATTAGGTTACGATGGGTGGGTCACTTAATCCGTATGGATGAGGATGATCCCGTCCGGAAAGTCTATAAGGGCAATATCTATGGGAGGAAAAGAAGACGAGGAAGACTCTATCTGAGATTGAGCGATGGCGTAGTTCAGGACGCCAGACAGCTTTTAGGGATATCAAATTGCTGGACCTCGGCTCAAAACCGGGATGTCTGGAGTTTCTTATTAAGGCAGGCCTAGACCGGAAGAGAAGGAAACTTCCGTTACCTCTTCCCTTCCTTCTCTTTCGTGGGTATCATTGAACATTTAACATTTTTGCTGTGATATAGAAATAGTCCAACTTTGAGGTGCCATAACTTTTTAAGGAGGTATATGCTATAATTATCTTAAAGCGATAGAAATTAGGAACTTTCTTTCACTCTCCTGCCCACATGAAGATGGATGATTCCGTAGCCTATATAACGACGAAATCAATCACGAAAAGTAGAAGGTTGCAGACCCTACCTCTGATGAAACGACGGTGACGCCAGACAGATTTTAGGGGTATCGAGTTAGTGGATCTCCTCGCCAATCCGGAATGTCTGGAGCTCCTTACTAGGGCAGGTCTAGACCGGATACCGCCGTTGATGATTGTGATTCGCAGAGAGATAATATTCCTCGTAAAATCTATCTTCTGTGAGCACTAGAGCGAATCAAATCAATTCACACAATAGAAAAGTGGGTTTAAAAACCTATGTGTGGATATTTTTGAAGCTCATTTCGCTAATTACAATGAAAGAGATCGAATAATGGAGGCTGACGAAGTTGCGGAAATTTAAACATCTGCTCATTTCCAATGTAGGCTATAGTAAAGAACATGATCCTGTCCAAATTGGTGGAAATCACACTATTCCTAACAAAGTTATAACAGGTCAAAGTTGCCGTTTCTGTGCAAATTTAAGACTTTGACTTAAGAATATCACGCGAAAGTGGATATTCTCATATAATACATGCATATATTACGTGCTAGGTTCTAATGAGACAAATGGCTTTACAAAAGAAATACACAAAACCTTTCATACCTGAAGTGTCAAGCTTCCGGTTTCCCGACTTGTTTAACATAACCTGACTCGAAAACTCGTAGATCAAAGCCATTTACTATTAAAAACTAACTATACATACTTAGCAAAAAATATTACGAGCCAATTAAGAGTGAGAAATTCTACCGTTTTTTACGCGATGGAATAGTAACGACAGCTGCATAAGTTTTTACTGGCGAAATTTAAATTCTTCAAATCGCAGAATAGACGAACCTCTCTTGCTCTGTAGGCTAGTATGGAATTTCAAATGACGGAAGATCTAAGCTACTGGAAAATATTTGTCACATTAATGGGGCTATCATGTTTTCGAAGAACTCTTCAATGCTTCCATTTCTTGAGTGAACTGGATGGATCCATCATTAAATCACTAGATTTGAGTTTAAACTTCAGATTTATAAATTTGAATAAATTTAGGAAAGCTACCACAATTTTGAAATTTTCGTCAACTATAGGAAGTAATCTTTAATATTAAAAAAATTATTCCAAGACTTTTGCAACGAAAATCGAAATAAAGTGCATTATGTATTTCCCATTTTGTTAATAAGAAACCAAATGGGGTCAAATTTGATAACAATAAAAACCTGGTGCTACTATATTTCATTTGTCGGCTGTTAATTCACCGCTTGCGAACACAGTCGATATAAGACATCTGGTTCAGTGATTGGAAAACCAACAAAATTCCTCTCTCTCGTGCAGGTTACCCAAGTCATTGACGCAATGGGCGTGAATTCCCCTATGGAGATCCCGCACCATATTTATCATTAAGTCAGTCTAATAGTTAATTTGAAGACGTTGGCATTGAGAGTAAAATGCATGCCTAGTGAATGGGATTATCCGCGATCTTGCACTTCGCAAACACGACACACCAGTTATATTGCATAATTCTAGTTCCGATAGTAAAAGAGTAAAAGTGCTCCGGTTACACTCGGATTCCCGTCTCTAGATGTTGTTGAGTGTTGTCTATCTATCTTCTACTTGTTTGGGTGCACGAAGCGAGCAACCTTAGTATTGTTTATCTGCAAACCACCTATTTAGTAAAGTTCATTGTTCGCCCGGCACTCAAGTAAGGTGGAAGGTATTTGCTTACCAAAATAAATACTTTTCGTACAGTTGTGCGACTGAATTTATCTCTTTAAAATTAGAAATGATTCAGTAAATACAACGAGATAGACTAGACTATTGTTAAGATAATAGTCGAAATCTGAGGAAATTCGGGGTTATTAACTCTTAATTGATTTATTTCCCGAAATCCGGTTAATTTTGTTTCATTGCTGGAAGCGTATTATATTCAATTCATTCAGTAACAGTGCCGTTACTTTGCTTCTTGCAGATCGATTTTATTATGTGCACTGTAATTCTGCTGAAAACTGTGAAAGTAAACCAATCTCCAATCCATATTATAATAAACAATTCACTATATTTAATGTTGTAAAAGTTGCTTATAGTGAATATAATATTCAAGAAATACAAGTTTTTAATAAAACGGTATCTCGAACTCCAAGTTCCTATTAGGAATCATCCCCAAAAAAGTTTCCATGAATCATTGTCTGATATAAATTATAATTTTACATTCTCCACCAAAATATTCTTTCCTGCCAAAAAACCTGAGCCATCAAATGTTAAAAACAATTCGGAAGCAACATGTTTACATATTTCCCGAAAACTATTATACATACTCGTACATACTTTCGTTTGCTTCTGGTTTTCCTCTATGGACTGTATGTATTATCTGGTTGGATTACTCTCTTAGATGACGACGCTTGGGAGAGCTTGACCGCAGTTGTTTCAGCATTTTGGTAAATATAAAAGTACCATAAACAATAAAACGTACCAAATCGGTGCCAATTTTCGCGGCTATGTGGCCTTGGTGAAAAATTGATTTAACCTTTGGTGCTATTTAATGGATCTGGTTTAAAAATAGAATCTATTAAATACAACTTGGTATTTCCTTTTCATCATGAGAATTATTCTCTTCTTATTGAAAGTTAAACTGAGCCATCTTTTGTCTAAAAACGTAGAAATCTCACGTGATTATAATACACGTTTATCCATAATGCAGAAAAATCTCATTCCAGCCGTCTTATAATGTTTAATTTGATCAGATATGCGAAAACAGATATTTTACGAACACAAATTCGGCACTCAAAAACAAATGGAACTAAGGTTGAGCCGCTGAGCGATTAGATGAAGCAGTTTTTGCAGTTTTTATTTTATTACAAACGTGAAAGTATAACGTAAAGTAAGACCAGCATATGCAAAATAGATGATTGGTCGCTATTTAAAATTCCAACCAGTTAATTTATACATATCCAGGTATTTGAAAATCCATGCTTCCGATATGAAAAAAATAGGAGGAATCGAACATGGAATCTTGAAAGTTGAAAATCTCAAGAAGGTAAATAAATTGTAAATAAAAAAGGTTTAAAAGTAGTATCGCACCGATGGAATAACCAGAAAAAGAATTGGACTACGTAGCATTTTGAATGTTGCTGCAGAAATGTAAACTTCAATTTAGAAAATTTACCTTGAGGATCAGAAAAATTATACGAAGGGTGGCTGATAAGTTCATGGTGTTTAAAAAATGAAAAATATAATTTTATATTTTTATTTTTTATTGTAATTTGAAAAAATATTTTTTTAGATTTCTCTTCATAATAGTATTCTATGTTAGCCTTCATCTCACTATCGGCCGAAAGTGTTCGTCCCCGTTGTTCTTTTTTCAAATTCGAAAAAATCCTGGTCCCGATTGCAAGGCGGGTAGTTAATTTTTGTGAATCCCATAGCTTTTAAGGCATCCCTCGCAACCCGAGCAACGTGAAGGGGGAAATTTTTTTGCAGAACGCCAACTCACCATGTCTCATCTTTACGACCGCCTGCCTGATGCAAGAAAATGAGCAGAGAAGTAACTGTGCATTTTAGTCCCTTTAAGAAAGCAATCAATAAATATAATTCCCTTTCCTCCAGAAAATGCTTGCCATAATCTTCGAGTCTGATAAATTTTATAAAAATAGTTCCTTAGTTTACTATAGTTCTTTTTTAAAAATGAAAATATTAAAAAGGAAAGGTTTCCAATTTAACTATAGAATTTTATCTGAGTGAAATTATGAGGTATTTCCAACGATTAATTATCTAAAATAATAAAAAATTTGTTGTTTCTTTTTCGTTGGTGCGTATATTTATTCTCGCAAATACCGATATTTCGGGAAACACTTGTTCCCTTCATCAGTGTTAACAAGTTCAAACTTGTTCAAGTTCAAACTTGTTAGCACTGATGAAGGGAACAAGTGGTTCCCGAAATATCGGTATTTGCAAGAATAAATATACACACCAACGAAAAAGAAACAACAAGTTTTTTATTATTTTATATAGAATTTTATTTATGTATTTTTGTATGATATCCACGTTGTCCCATGAAATGTTATAGCCACTGTCTACTATATATTTGACGACTACAGACTTAACGTGCCGTAGTGGGTTTTTAGTCGCTAGTTCCGCTCCTTTAGTATGTTCCTCGAATCGTGTTTTTACCAATCGCTTAATCTGCCCTATATATATACTGGTGCATTCCGGACAAGTGATTTTATAGATCCCGCTCTCTTCCTCCTTGGATTTTGGATCCTTCAACTTCCTAAATCGCGTTTTAAGTTGTACATGTCTACCTGTTGGGGCAGCCTCTATTTTAAATCCTTTAAGCGCATTACTAATCCTAGGCCAAAACGAGGTGTATATAATGCTCGATCTCACTGTTGTCTTATCATTGGTGCTTGGCAAAGACGTCAATTGTTTCCTATTTTTGATAGCCTATTTCTTCCTTATTATGGCGTCTATATTGTCGGTGCTATAACCGTTTTTTCTCGCGGTGTCTTTTATATAAACCAGTTCTTTGATATATCTCGATCTGGTTAGGGGGATGTTTCATAGAATGCTATGGAAGACCGCGAATTTGTGCTGGTATGAATGGAAAGAGCTGCTAGGGATGACGTGTTGGGTGGTTGTAGGCTTCCTGAATATATTGAACTGGAGGTCTACCCCGTTTCTAATGATTTTGATGTCCAGGAATGTTATTTCTCCCATTCGTTCAGTGTCAATTGATTTTTTCTAGTAATCCATTCAACAGCGATGTGTCCACGATGGCTAGTACATCATCAACATAACTAACCCAAAAAGTAGGCATTATCCCACGTTATCCCATTAGTTCCTCTAGACCTGCCATAAACATTTCGCTTAGCAGAGGGGAAAGTGGATTACCCATTGCCATGCCTGCGGTGGTTTTATAGTATTCATTCCGGAAGGTGGGGAATTGGGGGGGGTATATAAGGCTTTGAGTTAAGTAAAACAAATCATTACAAAATAAGCACTGAAGAAGGACACATGTTGTGTCCGAAACACGTGTTTGCTACCTCAACATAAATAAAATTCTATAGTTAAATTAGAAGCCTTTCCTTTTTAATATTTTTATTTTCGACTCTGAATTTCCCACTTTCAGTTTCCTTGGTTATGATTCTCCCCTATTTATCTCCTGCGTGAATGAGCTTTGCAAATTTCATCTAAATCACTTTGAATCTACTACAAAAATCGTGACATCTCTCCATTTGTAGTGTGAGCATTCGCGGTATCCAACAAATTTTTTGATGTCCGAATGTTCATCTAAAATCCCACCAATTAATTTTTGTTGATATGTAATGCTTCTTTTATTTGCACCGACTACAGGGCTCTTAATTCTCTAACCGCCAACTGTTAAAGAGCAACAATTGTATATCTGCGAATGACATAATGGCCTTTGATTACAATGTAATGCTACTTGAACTCATCAATTATGATTGCCCTCATTAACGGCGCAACAACCGGTATCCAGCCTAGATCTGCATTTCACATCCCGATTTTGCAAAGAGGTCGGCACAATTCGATATCCCTAAAAGCTATCCGGCGACCTAGCCTGCGCCATCGCTCAATCTGAGACAGGGTCGTGATATTGCTGATAAATTTTATATAAGCTACGAAATCGTCCATTCAATTGTAGGTAGCCAACATTTCTTTGGAAGATTCTTCTTTCGAAATCGACTTCTGCTTTTTCTTTAACCCTTGTCCCGTTCAAAAGGTCAGCTCGTCGTGATCGCTTGTGTCATTTTGTTCTATCGAATGCTTGTTCTGGATGCAGTCGCGAAGCTTTCAAATCCTTATTCAGTATATCAAGTCACCGTTGGTTCGGCCGGCTTTTGGTCTTGATAAGTGAATTCTCTTTAGTGCGAATTACGTAACCATACCATTGAAGACGCATCTCTGGCAATTTTTCCATGATCATTGCAACCCCATATCGATCGCGGATATCCTCATTTCGAATAAATTTAAGGCGTAGTACACCACCAGTCCAACGTAACATCTCGGTTGATGAACCGCTTTCGTGGCTTCGTAACCCCAAGGGTTGCTATTGGTTGATAATCACGTAAGTGAGGCCATTTCTCCTTACTTCTCATCGCTATTTTATCGGTGGATTGATGCACAAGGCAGCAATCAACAGCCGATGTTGAAGTGGAATGGTCTCATAAGGAACAGCTTTGCAATCAGTGACAATGGTCAAATTTCGGCGTCTTATTGTTCCCGCTGTAAAATGTTGGACGATAAAACAATCGTTTGATGCACCATGTATTCACAAGTAGAAGGTCATGGGTGACCGCAAAATCATCTGTACTCTCACTGCGCGCTCCAAACTCTTTTCCCCCATTGAACTTGTTGCCATCTGCCGTTTCAGCGGCATGACAGTTAAGGTCGCCTGCAATGGTGATATCTATAGTCATCAACAGGCACGTTACAGGTCTTTGCATCGAGAAGGCATCTTTCTCGGTATCAGGTCGATTTGTCTGTGGTGCGCATGCGGTGAAGAAGTAAGTAGTGCGATCGGCTAATATAATCGTCAGCTTCATCAACCGGTCGTAAAATCGTTCGGCTTCTCTAATGGCGTCACGCAAACCCTCTGAAATGGCAATGCCAATTAGGTTTCAATCATAGTGCAGATTTCAATGCGCCTTTTCTGAAGGACTCTTGGCAATTGCTCACTCTTTCCATTGAGGGAGGCAATATTTAGCGTGCAGACACGTATTTTATTTCCTCAAGCTAATTTACTTCCGTCCTTACATCGTTCATGGGTCAAGAACCCTTGTCCGTTTCTCGGCAACGTTGATTGAGGTGAACGCTGTAGCATTTCTGCGAGGTTTGTGATTCAAAACGGTCATATTCTTTTTTACGACATTGGGTGCATTTTCTTGGTCAGCCCATCGCGGGAACCGTCGCCAAAAAAATCAGGCAGGGTTCAGCATAATAGAATAACTTCAGTTATACTTTATTTACCTCTATCCCTGATCTCCGAGTTTAATTTTTTCTTTACTGAGGATAGTGCAGAGTACATTGCTTCAAACCCTCCTCATTTAGCTGGGTTGAGGACTTGGAACCAGCATGCTATGTAAATAACATTGTGGGGTTTCTCTCAAAATTGACTAAGAATTCACAATTTCTCTTGCTAAAAACACCAGCCTCCGAGCATTTCATGAAAGCTGGCAAAGTCATTGTCTTGTATAGGAAGAGCTTTGACCCAATGGTGACACGTTTCCAGCAGAACAGTTTTTGTAAACTGAAATAAGCTGTCAACAATCTAGCGCTGTTTTCATCATCGTAGCTGTTATCGGTTGTGATTTTCGATCCTAGATAGGAGAAGTGTTCAACGGTCTCAAAGTTATAGTCTCCTATCTTTTTATTCTCGTTTGACCAGTGCGATTTAAACTTGTTGGTTGGTTGGTTTTTGATGCAGACGTATATTTTGGCTTGCCTTCATTGATGTGTAACCCAAGATCTCACGCCAATCGCTGTCTGCTCGATCTGGATGAAGACAGCTTGCACGTCTCGAGTCGTTCTTTCCATGATGTAAATATCGTCTACATAGGCCAGTAGTTGGGTGGACTTAAAAAGAACCGTGCCTCTCGCATTTACCTCAGCATAACTGATTTTTTTCCAGGACCAGATTAAAGAGGACGCTTGATAGAGCATTTCCTTGTCTTAGACCATTGTTAATGTTAAGTGATCCTGCTGTTTTGTCTGGGCTCGCACATTGGTCAGGGTCAGTCAGCCTAATCAGTTTTTTGAATTTAGTCGGGGTACCGAATTCTCTCATGGCCGTGTTCAATTTTATCCTCGCTATTCTATCATAAGCGGCTTTAAAGCCGATCAAAGAATGGCCATATTCCAGCAGTTTTCCCATCGGTTGCCGCAAAAGAGAGAATCTGATCTGTTACTGATTTGCCTGGAGTGAATCCTCTTTGATATGGGCTAATGATGTTCTGGGCGTATGGGGCTATCCGACCTACTAAGAAAGCGGAGAATATCTTATACTTGGTACTCAGCAACGTGATACCTCTATAATTGCTGCACTGTGTGATATCTCCCTTTTTATGTATGGGACAGATAATGCCTCGTTGCCAATCATCAGGCATTGATTCGGTCTCGGTAGGATGAGCATAGTGGTGAATAGCGCTTCTTCCTGCTGACATGTTGGTACAACTTGGGCGCCAGGTACGGTTGCTCCCTGTACTTTTCCAGTTCACATACTTGTTGGTTTTCCCAGGCTTCCTTTTTCCGTCTGTGAAGTCGCTTCTTCGCTCGTCAGAGTTCCTAATTAGCCTCCGCGCGTGCCCGCGTTCTTTGAGAATGCAACATTACTCGGTATGCAGCATTCTTTCGTTCCGTTACTACGTTACATTTATCTTCGAACCAACAACAAACCAACAACTATTTCGTATGACACTGCTAGTCGAATAATCTGCAGGCCGGTATCCTTATGTAAGCTATGGAGCCAACGTAACGCCTGAATACTGGTCCCGACCCTACTTGGCTGGTAAAATCCCCAAGTATGATTTTGATAATCGTACTAGATAAGGTAGAAGGTATCCTTCTCTGACTCTGCAGTCTCTCTTGTAGGGGCGTGAACGTTAATGAGGCTCATATTTCTAAATTAGCCTCGCAAACGCAGTGTGCCTAGCCGTTTGCTTATGTTTTCAATATAACTATAATGGAAGGTTTAATTTTTTGGCTGACTAAGAAAGCTGCTCAGAGCGTGTGGTTTACTGAATGACCATTATAATATATGGTTTAGTAGCTCTTCGCCAGAAAACCGATCCTTGCCCTATGCATCTCCTGCAACGCTGTTACATCGACAATGTATTGATGCATAGTATCGGCTTTCTCTGTACAGACGTTCCATGAAAAAATTCGCAAATCGTTGTTCGATTTTCGTTGCGAGGTTCGTCGTTGTGTTGTCAGTCCAGTTCGAGGCTCCGTTTGTGGCTTCGTAACAAGTTGTTTTCCGTGTAGGGTTTTTAGACGCGGGAGATTCGCCTTCGTCCTTCTCCGTCTGCAGCTTTTCGTTAAGAGTGAACTCGCAGGGGTCACCACGTAGGGATAGAGATATGGTTTGGTAGTAAAGCTGTTGCTGTTAGTTCAGTAGGGGTTTCGCAGGTTTTATGCTCCATCGTGGATACTAATACACGCACAATATCGCCAATGACCCAGTTTGTTGTGCAACAATCATCTAAGTTTGTTAATTTTATTTATAATTGCGTTGTGGTGTGTAAATTTTACTCATAATTCTTCTAAATTGAAACAAATTCAATACCTTAGTTCGCGAAAAGCGGTCCAGCATTAAGTTGATGCGGACTTAGGACCCCATCATTCTCAAAATATTTTCAGCTCTGGCCAGCTCTAGTCAATAAAGCAGATTTGCGCTCAATATAATTCGTAGTCATGTCGTATTCTACGCATTATATAAACGATCATTTAACATCTGCGAGCCGCTACGGTCACGCTGCTCCCAGGGCAGAGGTGAGGCAGCGTCTGACGATTTGCCTCTGCCCTGGTAAGAAACCGTAAACCCGTCATCGCTTGACATTTCTGTGAATTTTGGGTGCAAGCCCTAAGCGAGGGGTCCGTGGACCAGGAAAGAGGGAGCAAGTTGCTCCCCATTTGGTCCGGTCCAGCATTAAGTTGATGCGGACTTAGGACCCCATCATTCTCAAAATATAGGTATACATGATTTTTGCTACTTCGCAAATGTATAAAGAGTTACTGTCTTAAATCTTTCGTTTTTTTGACAATAAGGTTTTGTGCAAAACAAAACCTTATTAAAATCGGTTTACTGCCTGTCTGTCTGTCTATCCGTCACACGCATTTTTCTCGGAGACTGTAATAGCGATTGACACCAAATTTGGTGGAAAGGTGGGAACTGTGAACGCTCACGCATACAGTGAGTTACATCCTGTTACGTCCAATTTAAGGGGAGGTCCCCATACATGCAAAAAGGGGGTGTAAATTTGAATGAAATGTCTTGGTTAGTGATTTTCGAAGCTGGTCTTAGTTTTGATATTTGATGGAAATGGGGGGAGTTCGGAGGGTCGAAAGTGATCATTTATTTAAGGGGGCCATTCTCAGAAACTGCTTAACCGAAAAATCTGAATAAAATCAAGAGGCTCCACTACATGGTGGCTAGGCTCCGAAATACCTTCCATACCGATATCCGTTCAAACAAAGTTAATAATAGTGCATTACTATAATTTTCAGTATTTGTTCATCCTAGTACCACGAAATGCAGCAATGTAGGCCATAATATAGAGCTTGATTCTACCAACAGAAAAAGCCTCCACAGAGTTAGTTTGGATGAATCACCTCATTGCCATATTGCTAGGACGCACCTGGAAATGCGGACATCATTTTTACCTGCCGAAAGGGTCAAAGGGTAGTATAGGTCCCGGGGCGAAACGTGGATTGGTACCCACGATGGAGCATAAAACCTGGGAAATGCCTGCTGAACCAACACCAACAGCTCTACTACCAAACCCTATCTCCACCTCCACGTGGTGACCGCTGGGAGCTCTTTCTTGACGAAAAGCTGCAGACGGAGAAGGATGAAGGCGAGTCTCCCGCGCCTAAAAACGGGACAAATTGTACCAACTGGTCCTCCAGGTTGGGGGTTGGGTAGGGCTGACAACCCTACACGGAAAACAACCGTTACGAAGCCACAACAGGAGCCTCGGATAGGATGGATATTAAAACGACGGACCCGGCAACGACAAAGGAACAACGATTTGCGCATTTTCTCATGGAACGTGCGCTCCCTGTACAGAGATGAAGCTGATAAGCAGCTAGCCGATACCCTGTCCCAATATAGGGCTGATGTAACAGCGTTGCAAGAGATGCGATGGACAGGGACCGGTTTCCTGGAGAAGAGCCACTACACCATATATTATAGCGGCCATCCAGTAAACCATGTGCTCGGAGTAGGTTTCTTAGTCAGCCAAAAAATGAAACCTGCTGTTATCGGCTTTGAAAGTATAAGCGAACGGCTATGCACTCTGCGCTTGCGAGGCAAGTTTAGAAATATAAGCCTCATAAACGTTCACGCCCCTACAGAGGAGACTGCAGAGTCGGAGAAGGATACCTTCTACGAGGCAGTAGAAAGAACCCTCGAAGCCTGTCCCAGATATGATATCAAAATCATACTTGGGGATTTTAACAGCCAAGTAGGGAAGGAGCCCGTATTCAGGCGATACGTTGGCTCCCATAGCTTACACGAAAAAACAAATGATAACGGACTGCGGACTATTCAATTAGCAGGGTCACACGAAATGGTTGTTGGAAGTACCTGGTTTGCGCGGAAAGCGGTCCACAAACATACGTGGGCCTCTCCAGACGGGACCACTTTCAACCAAATTGACCACGTGTTGATCGAACGCCGCCACCTCTCAGCCTTGATGAATGTCAGAACATATAGGGGGGCCAATATAGACTCGGATCACTATCTCGTTGGCATGGTGCTCCGAGCTCGAATAACAATACCACCTAGAATCCCCGCTGACAATCAGGTGAGAGTGAACACTGAAGCCATCCACAACACAACCCTCCGCGACACCTATAAGAGGGAAATGGATGACGCAATAACCGCAGTCAATAGAGGACCTGGAGATGAAGCATCAACTAATGATCTTCACAACCACCTGAAGAACGTTATCATGGATACGGCCACAAATATACTTGGCCCCAGCCGCAAAAGGAGTCGGAACGGCTGGTTTGACGATGAATGTAAGCTAGCAACGGAACGGAAGAATGCCGCATACCGAGTAATGTTGCATTCTCAAAGAACGCGGGCACGCGCAGAGACTTATCACGAACTCCGTCGAGCGGAGAAGCGACTTCACAGACGGAAAAAGGAAGCCTGGGAGAACCAACAAGTCTGTGAACTAGAAAAGTACAGGGAGCAACCGCACCAGGCGCGGAAGTTTTACCAACAAGTCAGCAGGATGAAGCCTTATACACCTCGATGCTCATCCTGCCGAGACAAAGAGGGAAATCTGATTTCCGACAGAATGGGCATATTAGAGCGATGGGTTGAGTACTTTGATGAGCTACTGAACAACCAGAACATCGGCGAGTTGGAGGTCCCGCCAACTGAAGACGACGGACAAATACTGCCACCACCAAGTTTAGGAGAAACAGTCCGTGCAATTCATCGGCTAAAAAATCATAAGTCGCCAGGAGCCGATGGAATTACAGCCGAATTGGTTAAATATGGAGGCGACCAGTTACACCAAGTGGTTCATCAACTTGTGCTCAAGGTATGGGACAGCGAATCAATGCCTGACGACTGGCAGCGAGGCATAATCTGTCTCATACATAAAAAGGGAGATATCACACAGTGCAGCAATTATAGAGGTATCACGTTGCTGAGTACCATCTATAAGATATTCTCCACTATCTTGCTAGGCCGGATAGCCCCATACGCCCAGAACATCATTGGCCCATACCAAAGAGGCTTCACTCCAGGCAAATCAGCAACAGATCAGATTTTCTCTCTGCGGCAGGCGATGGAAAAACTGTTGGAATATGGACAACAGTTGCACCATCTGTTCATCGACTTTAAAGCCGCCTATGATAGCATAGCCAGGGTAAAACTGTACACGGCCATGAGGGAATTCGGTATCCCGACGAAATTAATAAGACTGACTAGGCTGACCCTGACCAATGTGCGAGGCCAGATAAAAGCAGCAGGATCACTCTCAAGACCATTCGACATCAACAACGGTCTACGACAAGGGGATGCGCTATCATGCGTCCTCTTTAACCTGGCCCTCGAGAAGGTGATCCGTGATGCTGAGGTGAATGCAAGAGGTACGATCCTCTTCAAGTCCACCCAACTACTGGCCTATGCTGACGATATCGACATCATGGGAAGAACCACCCGAGACGTTCAAACTGCCTTCATCCAGATCGAGCAGGCGGCGCGAGATCTTGGGCTGCACATCAATGAAGGCAAGACAAAATACATGGTGGCAACGTCAGCACCGAAGACGAATCAACCAACAACATCAAACCGCACTGGTCAAACACAATCACGAACAAGAATAAGGATAGGGGAATACAACTTTGAGACCGTTGACAATTTCTCCTATCTAGGGTCGAAAATCACAACCGATAACAACTACGATGATGAAATCCGCGCACGGTTGTTGTCAGCCAACAGAGCCTACTTCAGCTTACAAAGACTGTTCCGCTCGAAACGTCTCACCATAGGGTCAAAGCTCTTACTGTACAAGACTATGATCTTGCCAGTCCTCATGTATTCCTCGGAAACTTGGGTTCTTAGCAAGAAAAATTGCGAACTCTTGGCCGCGTTCGAGAGAAGAATCCTCCGAAGAATTTTTGGCCCCCTACATGAGGATGGACGATTCCGTAGCCTACACAATGACGAAATCTATGAGCGATACCATGACCGTCCGGTTGTGGATAAAATCCGGCTCAATAGGTTACGGTGGGCGGGTCACTTAATCCGTATGGATGCAGATGATCCCACCCGGAAAGTCTATAAGGGCAATATCTATGGTAGGAAAAGAAGACGAGGCAGACCCTGCCTAAGATGGAGCGATGGCGTGGGCCAGGACGCCAGACAGCTTTTAGGGATATCGAATTGGTGGACCTCGGCGCAAAACCGGGATGTCTGGAGTTCCTTATTAAGGCAGGCCTAGACCGGATACCGGTTGTTGCGCCGTTGATGATGATGATGAAAATTTTAAAGTTTATGGAAAAACCTTGAAAGTTAACGTTCAATGGTGGTGGGATCAAATGCTGCATTAGGGGCGGTGACAATGAAACAGATGCACCAGCGAATAAGAGAATAACGCCACGTCAAGTAGCACCTACTAATGCAATAAGGAAGAGCAATTAACCGCTAAACCGCTCTGAGAAGCCAAATTATAAACAATTTCCGTGGAGGAGTGTGGAGGAAACTTTTAAGGTTGTTAGCACTAATGAAGGGAACAAGTGATTCCCGAAATATCGATATTTGCAAAATAAAAATTAACACTAGCGAACAGGCAAACAAGTTTTTATTATTTTAAATAATTTAATCGCTAGAAATAGCTCGGAATTACACTTAGGCTAAAAATTAATAGACACAAATAATTCTTATGGATGCTGAAAGTTGATGGATTGATGGAGATGAGAAATTTCTTAGAATTAATTTTCAAATTGTTTAAATATTAAACAATATTAATTTTTAAGGTATCAGGAATGGGGGGGAGCAATGGAAAATGAAATCCTCAATATTTGAGAAAGCGGCGAATATTACAAAAAGTAAATTTTCTTTTTTTGGGAACATAATCTTAAGCTAAACGATTGTGGGGATATAAGCTGGTTTATCGTCCATCCTCGTATAGAAGTTGAGTTTAGCCTTAGTAAAAAAAGGTCTTCAATCTCCTTATCCTCCTTCACCGAAGAAAGAAAGCTTAGCTGTGGACAAAGCTTATAAAAGTTTTGAAACTATTTTATGCATGGAAACGTCCAGATAAACAAATTTCGGAAGCATTTGGCAAACTAGCGCCATCAGTTCAGTATCGACATGATACAAAGCCCACGTAATAGATCGACCCATTTAACTTGGACACATCTCCAAGTCTTAGCACAACTTTAAAGGTAGCAAATATACCAGTTCATGGTGACTTACTACATCTTATTCAACAATGACCAAGTTATGCTCCGCTTGCATGAAAAGAAAAATTTCCGAAAATATGACTGCCAGTTGCTTCAATTACAACAGATGAGCAACATTTCAGATAAATAAATTATATAATAGATTTGATACGAAACTGGTCGTGAATTATTCAATAATAATCTGTTTTTTGTTCATGAACTAGACATCGTAATGCATAGGGTCAAAGATTAGGTAATTAACTGAGTTTGTGCGTGAGGTGAGTGCATTTTTATAAAACAAGTTTTGGAAACTGGAAATAATAGAGGCAAATTATTAAAGTTATTTCAATGAATTGAATCACATTAACAGCGTTAATTGATTATAATTTTCTTCTTTGTCTTTACCTGGGAACATTGAATCATGGAATTGGAACTTTTGCTTTTGGCAGAGCAGATAGAACGCATACTCATAAAACGTAACTAACAAGCATGTCAACAATGACTTGAATTCTTCGTAAACTATACGATGACAAGCCAGAGAGTCAGAACAACTCAATTTGAACTTGTTTCGTTTGTACTGATTAGCACTGCTGAAAGAATGAGGATGGATTTCAATTAAAAATTCTCGCTAAGATATAGAGCGAACGGTTAATTTTTGAGATACCAATGTACTTAAGGCAGCATGAAAAATCGCCTTCTTCAATTTGAACGGGAATTTTATCAATACAATCCACACTCTGATTCTAAGTAAGGCATTATTTTTCTTGCAAGCCAACAGGAAGCGATCATGGTATAGGTCGCTGAATGAAACGTGTATTGACACACGCGATGGAGCGCTAAACCTGCCGAACACCTACTTAACTAACATCAACCAAAGACTGTCAACTGCTATCTCCAGCATCACGTGATAACAGCTTGGAGTTTTTTCTTAATGAAAAACTGCGAACGGAGAAGGATGGAGGCGAGTCAACCGCCCCTAAAATCGAGGCAAACTATATACTCCAAGTTGGGTGTCGGATAAAGCTGATAACATTAGACGGAAAAGAGCTCGGTTTACAGGAGAAAAGCTATTACACCATATATTAGAATGACCATTCATCCATCTTATGTTCAGAGTAGATTTCCTCGTCTGGCTTTGAAAACATAAGCGAAGGGATATGCGTCATAAGTTTCGAGGCAATTTTCGAAATTAGAAAGTTTCATTAAACTTCATTCCCCTACAGAGGAGATTGCAGAGTTTTTGAAGGGTACATTCTCTGAGACAGTGGAACGACCCCTTCAGAGATGGTATCAAAATCACCCTTGGAGATTTGATTGAAGATCTGAATGAAGTTGAGATGGAGCCCGTATTCCCGTAACATGAAGTCTGTCGAGTTTGGACAGAGCCTGATAGAACCAACAGGTTTGCGGACTCGAGCATTCGGGGATGTTTTACCAACAAGTCAGTCGGACGAAGCCTTGTATACCCCGATGCTCACACTGTTGAGGTATAGAAAAAAAATCCGTCCTCCGACCATATGAGCATATTGGAGCAATGGATTAGATACTTTGATGACCCACTCAATAATCAACACATCGTGAGTTGGAAGTTCCGCCCAATGAGAACGGCGGATAAATGCTGCCACCACCAACATGAAAGGAACAGTCCGTGCAATTCATCGACTTAAAAATCATAAGTCGGCAGAAGCCGATGGAATTATACCTTAAGTACCGAGGCAATAACAACGCCAAGCGGCTCATCAACTGATGCTCAAAGTGTGGGACAACCATTCAACCAATACTGGCAACAAGGTTCTATTCGTCCCATACATAAAAAAGGGACTTCACGCATTTCCGCAATTATAGAGGCTGCTGAGTACCATCTATAAAATATTTTCCGTTATCTTACTAGGGCAGAAAGCGCCATATGACCAGAACCTCATTGGTTCATACCAAAAGGACTTCATCCAAGGCAAATCAACAACAGATCTGATTTTCTCTCTGCGGCACCTGATGGTAAAATTGTCAGAATATGGCCGTTAGTTGCTCCATCTTTTCATCAACTTCAAGGCCTATGATAGCATGACAAGGGTAAAACCGTACACGATTATGAGAGAATTCGATATTCCGACTAAATTGATAATACTGACTAGGCTTAGCCTAAGCAATGTGCGAGGCCAGATAAAAGCAGCAGGATCACTCTCGAGACCATTCAACATCAACAACGGTCTAAGATAAGAGGATTCTCCATCATATAAGTTTTAACTTGGACCTGGACTAAGTGATCCATGATACTGATGTTAATACGTGATGCACGTTCCTTTTCAATTCAACCCAACCTGACTATTGACCTAAGCTGACGATATCGACATTATAGCAAGAACACCCCAGGATGCGCAACTGACTTTCATTGAGATTAACAAGGCGGCGATTGGCTCGAGATCTTGGGCTGCGCAGTAATGAAGGGAAGACGAAGAGCCAGCAACATTACATCGCGTTGGTCAAATAAAAATAATAAGAGTAGGAAACTACAATTTTAAGACCGTTGATAATTTCTCCTATCTAAGGCTCTAAATTACAACCTACGATGAAATTGGCGCACAGTTGTTGGCAGCCAAGAGAGCCTATTTCAGCTTACAAAAACTGTTCCGCTCGAAACATCTCACCATAATGTCAAACTAATGCATGACATTGGAACATAAGTTGAAAATTTTTAGTCGCGTTCTGAAGAAGAATTCTCCCTAACAATTGTTGGCCCCCTACATGAGGATGGACGATTCCGTACCCTATATAGCGATAAAACGACCGTCTGGTTGTGGATAAAATCTGGGTGAATAGGTTGCGGTGGGCGGGTGACTTAATTCATACGGGTGAGGATGATCTGGCCCGGAAAGTCTGTAAGGTCATCTATGGTAGAGTGAGAAGACGTAGCAAATACAATCTTAAATGGAGCCGTGGCGTAGGCCAGGACGCCAGACTGATTTTAGGGATGTCAAATCAGTGGACGTGTCGACGCAAAACCGAAAAACTTCTGCAAAGCGCCCTAGTGGCTACCTGCCTATTAAAACTGACCGGCTTTTCAGTGTGGGACTATAAATTGAAAAGAAGCATGTAGACTATTTGGCTAAATTTCCACAAAGTGAATGAGTCTTTTCTTTCTCATTAGACTTTGTCTCATTCAGATCAGCCGCTAATTGGCTTCCCGAAGCGCCCAGTACCATGATTTCTCCTTTTCATCGCGCTTAACGTTAATTGTTCTCGCTCCGGAGTATCTCCAGTTGAATCCCGGAGCCCCCGCAGTCAAGTGCCGGGGATATTCTACTTTCTTGTCGACGACTCGCCCGATACATAACCGGGTCACCGGTAGAATCAATAACTAAACCGTTCCTATCCATATGCACGAAAGCTTCGGGAGGAATGAATCCTGACGTGAGAGTTTTCCCAAACTAGACGTTATTTGGGTAGGATAGCTAGGTTTTGGGAAGGGTTCTCAACATGCAAAGCGGATCGCCCTATATGATTGCGAATCAATCTGACGATAACTATATTAATTCTCGGCACAGCAGCAGCTGCATTTCTAGTGCAATTTTAACGTGCCCCTAAAATTGAAGACGTTCTTCAAGTCGCACAAATAGGTATTTAGCGCATTTTTTATGAGGGATGGGGTCAGGATCATTCTCGTTTGCAACAATGTGGAAATTTCTCCAATTCCTTTTCTAGTTCCTACTGGCGTACGCGTTCAAGAATTTCGAAACAGAATCGTTTCACTATTTTGCGCATTGATTTTCATTAGCCAGCTATGGCCTTGAAGAACTTAATGGCTCGGGTAACTTCGAACGGTTTCTTTGTTTCCCCGTTGGCATTCTTGTTAATTTGCCAATTGGCAAGCGTTTTATCATCGAGAACCTTGTGATAGAGGCGTTTCTTTTCACGGACCTTCATTTGAACGTTACCTGGCTTGGTGGCCTCGAGTTTTTCGTGTATTTAACTTAGTTCCACGATCCTTTCGCGTTCATAATAGTTGGTAATCTCGTAAAAGAGATTGTTTTGTCGGCGGATTGATTTACAAGGCAGCAATCAACGGCCTATGTTGAAATGCGATGACCACATAGGGAACGGCGATTTGCGTTTTACTATTTCCACTATAAAATATATGATGAGACAATCATTTTATGAACTATGTATTCACAAGTACAAAGTTATGAGTATCCGCAAAATCAACTATACGCTCGCCACCTTCATTGCGCGCTCCAAACCCTTTTCCACCAAGGCACCTGTCGCCGTCTGCCTTTTCGCTCACATGGCCATTAAGGTCACCTACAACGATGATATAGCCATCAGTAGGCACGTTACAGGTCTTTTCATCGAGAAGTTGCCAAAGAAAGTCTTTCTCGGCATCAGGTCGACCTGTCTGTGACGGGTACGCGGTGAAGAAGTGAATAGTGTGATCAGCTCATATGGTGGTGAGCTTCATCAGCTGGTCATCAAATCGTTTGAATTCTTTAATTATCACGGAAACCTCCTGAGAAGGCAATGCCAGCACCATATTGAATGTGTGGGCTACCAAAATAGAAAGTTAGGATAGAAAGTTTTTGTGATTTTTGCCGCGTTCGCGTTCTAAGTTGCAGCTTTTTGCACCGCACCATCGGGTTTTTTTTTGTAGAACGCAGATATCAATACAGGTTTTTCGAAGAGCTACTACGAATTTTTTTATCTTTCCAGTGGGGGTGCCAACATTTAGCGTGCAAACACGTATTTGTTCTGCCCGGACTAATTTGCTTTCGCCCTGACGCCGTGCATTCGTCCAAAACCCTTGCCAATTTCTCGAATGTAGCCTTGAGCGAAGTATACCAATTTGATGAAAACGTTGTCGGTTATTGATAACTCTTTATCTGGTTTGTCTGTCTCATAGTAGTGTAAATGAGTTTCTCCTCTCGGGGACCTTGCCTCAATTCAAGGTAGTGTTCTGTGTGGGACATAGTCAAAGGACTGGTTTCATTCCTCTATGTCTGTCCAGTGTACTGTGAAGTCCGTAATTTAGAGGATATGGACATTCATGTATGGAATGATATCTACGATCTTAGCCAGTATCCTAGTAGTGATAAGCTTCTATGTGCTAATGCATATGAGCCTACTGCCTTCAGGCGGTGGAGAGAGTTCCTCGAGACTGCTTCATCAAATAGATGGTGGACTCAGGACTCTCACAATTCCCAAAAAAAAAATTAGATGTTGCCCTTCCTCGGAATCGCCTCGACAGGGTGATTATAGTTCATAGAATATTGCTAACTACAAGTATTGCACCCAAACGCCTTACATCTCCCCTAGATGTCATCTGGTTTTCATACAGTCTGATCTAAACCATGCACCTGCTCGATAGTTTTTGGGACTCTTCCCAACATTTTTCAAGAACCAAACCTAACACTGTCTGGATCACTAACACCGCTTTCCTGTTTTTAATGATCCAGGATTGTTCGAACTTAACTACTTTTACATTCAGTATGGGAAACCATTTTGCTCGAGTGGGCTAATAAAAGAAACAAGAGCTTATAAATTTAGACAGTTTATTTAGGGTAGTAATTTTCTAAAAACAAAATCGAGTGAAACGTGACAAGCTGATAACCTCAACAGATTGCCTATATAATGCTTTAGTGACTATTGATTTGCAAGTGTGGTTGCATTAAATCGCCTTTCCTAATATTTCCAAAATAGTTACTGTGACTGGGAAGGAAGTTCTTCCGATATAAATATAAAAGTATCGAACACTAAATCGAGGCCACTTTTTATTCAATTATAAACTCACTCACTTGATTGTAAATTGGATTTGCGATGATGGCTGATTGATCTGATGCTTTTAAAATAGATACATGACAGGAAATAGGAAGTTCGACAGAGTTTAAAGTAGTTCTTGATCCTGTCTCCTATGTAATCGTATGTTCGAATTTGTTAGGTTCATATCTTTCAGTTTTACAATTCTAAACTTTCAGACGTGCGAGCATATTCAAAAATCTTCAAATATATGAAAGCGCATATAACACCCTGATCAGGGACTTAAGGGTATATTTTTCAATCCTGAAAAAAGAGAGACTTTGTCAACCCGAAATGTCTTAAAACAATAAAAAACGTTTTTCAAACGGATCGTATTGCGAAGCTTATCCAGATGAGTTCTTCGCTCTCACTTTCAAGGCGACTAATTAGAAAAACATATCTACCAGCATCTTGCCCCGAAACGTTAAAGCAATATAAGGGCCGGCCACCATGCAGCTGGGAAGATCAGTTTCTAAGAGCATCTTCCTGTGTAATAGCTGGTGATCAATGCCCCGCATGGATCATATCAGATCGGCGAAGCAACGAAGTCGTAAGACCAAGACGATCATCAAGTGATCTTACCGTCAACAAAAGGTGGCCAACTACCTGTATCAAATTTCTTTCTGCTATTACTTGAATGAATTGAGACTTGGGTGAATACATCTCAACCTGCCTCTCGTAAGTGTGATACTCTTAGCTTGAATATAATCTGATATTCAGATCCACTTTTTAGTCACTTTTTGTTTGTTGTTAATTCTCTTCAAATTGTGTCTCATATTTAGAAGATTTTAGAGGAGATACCACAAAAAACACAAACAAATTTGTTGGTATTATTTTTACTTTCACTGTGTTGCGAAAAAAACTAGATAGCATTATTAAAAAGTGTAACAGTGAAAGGAGCTTTTTTGTATTGTTGAAAAAATCCAATTCAAATATAATTGATGTCATAATGGAATGTATTTGATTTAATTGCGTGCTATTGCATGCAATAAAGAGACGGGAATCGAAAGCAAAGTGTGTAGTTTCAGACTACAATCCAATTTTAAACTGCTTTAATTTTAAAACTCCAGAATATTTAATTGGCGTTATTCACAAATCCAATATGCACTCATAACTGTGAAATTGCGTATGAAAATGCAGGCCTTCCTGTTTAGCAGTCCTTGTCCTAAAGAATGGTGAACTAAAGGATAAGATTCGCAAAGTTATCTGTGGTGTTTTGTCTCCAAGTCTTTTTAATGGAATTGAAATAAGTTCCCAAACTGATGCAGCAATCACAGTAGTAAACACGAAAAAGTTAAATAGGAATTTTAGATTTTTCAGCCACTAGCTATGATAATAAATCTAATCAATCGAATGACTGAGATACTAAAAGCGTATAACTTGGAAATTCTTCTAGGGTTAGTAGAATTTATTACTTACATATGAAATGTGTAGTAAATGATATCTATAGAAAAGTTTATCTATTAAAAATTTGTGCTTTTTGCATTTAATTGAAAAATTAGCAACTCCCATACCACATATTTGATCATTTACGATGCAATGAATTCAAACTTGGGCTTACGCCTGCAAGAATTTTGTTAAACATAACAAGATTCGTAAGAAACTTTTCAGCAATGTGGCCTAAATTATGACATTAATTATGTTGTTGCAAATGAAATGGCCGTTTTGGTACAAAAATTTGAAACGACTATAAAGCTTATTTATTTATTTAATCAAAATAGGTGCCAGCCGATTCAAAACATTTCTCCGAGCGAGGTTCAAGAGCATGTGTGCCAGTTTCGTAGAAGTCCAACTGTCAGGTGTTGATAAATTCGTCGAAGGCAATTTTGACAGCCTTTTCGTTCCTAAATTATTTTTCCGCCAAAAAATGATCCAAATGCTTAAAAAAGTGGTAGTCGGTTGGCGAAAGGTCCGGTGAATATGATGGATGAAGCAGAGTCTCATACTGGAATTCGTTCAACTTTTGAACCGTTGTTCTGGAAACCTGAGATCGTGCATTGTCGTGAAGGAGTATTACACCATCTCTGTTGACTAATCTCGGCCGTTGAATACTCAATTTTTGGTGCATTTCCTCGAGTTGGGCACAGTATTTCTGTGCATTTATCGTTTCTCCAGGTGCCATAAAAGAATAGTGGATAACTCAAGCTGTAAACCACCAAACAATCTCCATTACCTGTGTTGGATGTAGGCTCGTTTTCGGCATAAGCTTCGGTGGCTCATCAGCATCTAGCCATTGTGCTGATCGGCGACGATTGTCGTATAATATCCACTTTTCATCACATGCCACTATTCTGTGCAAAAAGGGATCGCTTCTGTTGCGAGTGAGTAAAGAACTGCAAATTTCCATTCGAAGCGCCATGTTTTGCTCCGTAAGGGCACGCGGAACCCGAGCTTTTGACCTTTCCATGTTGTTGCAAGTGCCGGGAAACTGTCGAAAAGTGTACTCCCAGTTTCTCTGCAATGTCTCTCACAGACTTACGTGTGTCGGTTTCGATTAGCAAACGCACCTCGTCGTTGTCAATCGATGGTCCTGGATGTCCACGTGACTCCCTTTAAAGGTTTACGTCGCCTGACCGGAATTTTTCGAACCACCGTCGTGTGGTTCGTTCACTTACCGTATCAGCTCCAAATGCGCTGTTAATGTTATTGGTCGCCTCCGTTGCTTTATGACCGAGTTTGAACTCATACAGAAAAAGTATACGTTCTTGGCTCTTTTCCATCCTTTTTCCTTTCTATTCACTATTATCACAACGATGGTCAAAACTGAAATGATTCCTTGATTAAATGTAGGAGTACTTATACTTCATTATCCGACACCAACAGTGCCAACTGGTGGTGGTTTAATACAGCAAAATCGCAACTACCTTCACTTGATTGCGAAACCGGCCATTTCATGTGCAACAACCTAATATATATGCACAATTTTGTACCGCGTGAAACGTGAAAAGGATTCCATTTACCAATTTATAAAATATTTAAATAGAATACAAAATTATTAACTTTCTTTGATCAGATGGGTTGTGTTCTAACTCCTAGACTTTATGTAGATGCACCACAGCAATTCCAATTTTTTGGTTAAATTTTTTTAAGTTGGAGCATCGTCTCTTTTAAAGCGTATATATAGTTTAGTAGCCTTCACACCCCTACTTTCCAATCAATATCAAAATTAAAACCTTTATTAGAAAGTATTTATAAAGGCCTTGTACTTTACGTTGGTTTTTAGCTTATACAGGGAGTCTCCGTTCAACTTCAATTCAACATTTTACGGTCCCCACATGTTTATAAAATCATCATCATTATCAATGGTTTTTGTAAGCTGAAATAGGCTCTGTTGGCTGCCAACAACCGTGCGCGGATTTCATCGTCGTAGCTGTTATCGCATGTGATTTTCGACCTTAGGTAGGAGAAATTTTCAATGGTTTCAAAGTTGTAGTCTCCTATCTTCATTGTTTTCGTTTAACCAGTGCATTCAATGTTGTTTGTTCTTTTCGTTTTGCGTTGCCATCACGTACTTCGTCTTGCCTTCATTAAAGTGCAGCCCAAGATCTCGCGCTGCCTGCTCGATCTAGATGAAGGTAGACTGTACATCTCGGGTTCTTCTTCCCATGATGTCGATATCGTCAGCGTAGGCCAGTAGTTGGGTGGACTTGAAGAGGATGGTGCTTCTCGCATTTACGTTGGCATTGCGAATCACCTTCTCCTGGGCCAGGTTAAAGAGGACGCATGATAGGGCATCCCCTTGTCTTAGACCGTTGTTGATGTCGAATGGTCTTGAGAGTAATACTGCTGCTTTTATCTGGCCTCGTATATTGGGTCAGGGGCAGCCTAATCAATCTTATCAATTTCGTTGGGATACAGAATTCTCTCATGACCGTGTAAAGTTTTACTCTGGCTATGCTGTCCAGGCGGCTTTCAAATTGATGAAAAGATGGTGCAACTGATATCCATATTCCAACAGTTTTTCCATCGCTGGCCGCAGAGACAAAATCTGATCTGTTGCTGATTTGGCTGAAGTGAAGCCTCTTTGGTATGGGCCAATGATGTTCTGGGCGTATGGAGCTATACGGCGTAGCAACGTGATACCTCTATAATTGCTACACTTCGTGAGCGATGTATGAGACAGATAATGCCTCTTCGCCTGTCGTCAGGCATTGATTCGCTGTCCCATACTTTAAGCATCAGTTGATGAACCACTTGGTGTAATTGGTCGCCTCCATATTTAGCCAATTCGGCTGTAATTCCATTGGCTCCTGGCGACTTATAATTTTTTAACCGATGAATTGCACGGACTATTTCTCCTAAACTTGGTGGTGGCAGTATTTGTCCGTCGTCTTCAGTTGGCGGGACCTCCAACTCGCCGATGTTCTGGTTATTCAGTAGCTCATCAAAGTAATCAACCCATCGCTCTAATATGCCCATTCTGTCGGAAATCAGATTTCCCTCTTTGTCTCGGCAGGATGAGCATCGAGGTGTATAAGGCTTCATCCTGCTGACTTGTTGGTAAAACTTCCGCGTCTGGTGCGGTTGCTGCCTGTAATTTTCTAGTTCACAGACTTGTTGGTTCTCTCAGACTTCCTATTTTCATCTGTAAAGTCGCTTCTCCGGTCGCTGGAGTTCGTGATGAGTCTCTGCGCGTTCTTTGAGAATGCAACATTACTTGGTATGTATCATCGTCAAACCAGCGGTTTCGACTTTTCTTGCCGGCGTGGCAAGTATCTTTGTGGCCATGTCAATGATAACGTTCTTCAGGTGGTTGTGAAAATCATTTGTTGATGCTTCATCTCCAGGATCTCTGATGACTGCAGTTATTGTGGCAACCATCTCGCTCTTATATTATATTATTATGATAGCATAACCCGGGAGGAACTGAACACGACCATGAGAGAATTCGATATCCCGACTAAATTGATAAACTGGGCTGTCCCTGATCAATGTGCGAAGTCAAATAAAAGCAGCAGCATCATTCTTGAGGCTATTTAACATCAACAACGGTCTAAAACAAGAGAGTGTACTATCGCCCTTTTAAACATGGCCCTGGAGAAATTGATCCTCGATGCTGATGTAAATGCAAGAGACACAATTCTCTTCAACTACTCTACAACTACTACCCTTGGCTAGCGATATTGACATTATAGGAAGAACACTAAAGACTAGTCAACCTTCATCCAGATCCAGCAGGCGCAAGATCTCACGTTGCGCATTCATGAAGGCAGGACGAAATATATGATGGCAACGTCAGCACTCCCTGCTTGCGAATACTATTCCGCTCGGAATCTGTCCCCAGGGGATCGAAGCCCTTATTGTGCAAGACAATGATCTTGTCGGTCTTCATGTAGTCCTCGGAGACTTGAGTTCTTAACAAGAAAAATTACAAGCCCTTAGCCGTGATCGAGAGAGGAATCCTCCGAAGGATTTGCGGCCCCCTACATGAGGATGAACGATTCCGTAGCATATTTGAAGACCAAATTTATGAGCGATACCACGACCGCCTGTTTGTGGACATAATCTGGGCGAATAAGTTGCGGTGGACGGGTGATTTAATCCATATGGGTGGGGGTGATCCTATGGTAGAAAAAGAAGACGTGGCAAACCCTGCCTCAACTGCCAGGCAGCTTTTAGGGATATCGAGTTGAGACGTCAGCGCAAAACCAGGATGTCGAGAGTTCCTTGCTGAGTCACACCTATACCGGATACCGGTTGTTGCGTCGGGAAATGTTGTGAGGATGAAAAATAGCCGTAGGATCATAGTGGAAATACTAATGTCCATTGCAGGCTAAGTTGCCACCTAGGGAAGATGGGGATACTTGCCGACACCGCGTGCGGATTTTATGGGAGAATAATGAAATCGCCATACATAATATCCTAGGACAGTGTCCAGTACCTTTGCCAAGTAAATTGCTGGACCTAGGAAAATATTTAATATTCGCCGCTAGGCAGAAATATTAAGATGAAGCAAACATTGTAATTCCTGGATAGCTCATAGAAGTTTAGACGCTCCTGGATGGGCTCACTTCAATTTATTTATCTTTCTGCTAAACGAGAGAAATATAACTTTCCCTTCTTTCCTCGCCCTGTACATTCCTTGTATTAATGCGGGCCGGGGAACTGTTGAATTTCATTTTCAATGGTACAGTGTGTCTTGACATTCAAAAACCACCACGGTAATTATCGTACAACCTTCAAAAAAGGCCCAGATTTAAAATTCCAATCTACATTTAACCACCGAATTTCCTGCTACAAATCCCCTTACCAATTCCCAGGGACTTCTGGTATGGGATTTTCAAAATCCTGCGCGGGAGACTTTTTACAGTTTCTATTTCATAGCCAGAGCATGGATAACGTTTTACTAATGCTTCTTCTTTTTGCTTCTTTTTTTATCCTTTACAAACAACCTAGGTTAAAAGGAAGCAACTGCATCAATCTGTTCTTAAAAATATGTACGCTTCTACGTAGGACCTTAAGGAGAAAGTGCAAATTTATAATAGTACTATCAGAGGGAAGTTAAAATTGGTGGTCCAAATTTTAAATCTTCCTTACGCAAAACAAACCCGTGAAAATTACGTTTGACTTGTCGAACACATAACATGCACTAAATTCAAACTAACACATGGAGAAATAGCAGTGCAAATTGATCGCATTAAAGCGTGTGAATTTTTTAATTCAGCACTCAGGTCATTGTATCTGTCATTTATCTATGATAGTCAATTCAACCAAAGATACGTTTCATGTAATAAGATACATTCGGCATTTTCTTGAATCGTATTCAAGTTTTCAAATTACTTGAACAGAAGAGAAATGTTGGTAGTGCATGGACACTTGTAGATCATAAATTTCTCCACATTACTTCTCTATTCTTTCGGACCACACAGGCGTTGTTTATATCCGATCTGAAGAGATCTTGTTACATAATATGCGTTCATATATGGCGAGCATATCCAAATACTTGAGACTGGGTGTTTCGTTTATACACTTGAAAGAAAGTCATGAATTAGCTACACTTTTTCAATGAAAAATATTGATTTTCACGCAGCATGAGCATCCCAACAATTAATACCAATCGAGTTCTAAGGGTGAGACGAGGGATATCCGCACATCCATTCAAAGCACTAATGTTCTTGCTTTCACTTGCTTTATCTCCTAAGGTATCACACTGTATAAACAAACAGTAGAAAATTCGTCATCTTGGTTTTTTGGAGGCCGTGAGTGAAGGTAATTTTCTAGCCTGTATGGAAATCAAACCCAAAAATATCCTGGCATCGTGTGTATACTCTGCGATCTTGAGTAGTGATCAGTAAATTACGAGAAAAACATGTCCACATGACTATTGTTCTTTGTCAATGCCACTTTGACTTGAGTTCTCCTGCTGCTAGCCGTCTCTCGGCAAAAAACATCGGAAATTGCGCAAAAGAATCCTTTGAACATGCGAACTCGTAACTCGTAAATGAGGTCCAAAATGGGCGCACTGTTTTCTTCTACTTTTGTTCCTTGAAAGAACGGAACGTTCTCAAAAGAAAT
This sequence comes from Hermetia illucens, assembly GCF_905115235.1. Taxonomy (NCBI): domain Eukaryota; kingdom Metazoa; phylum Arthropoda; class Insecta; order Diptera; family Stratiomyidae; genus Hermetia; species Hermetia illucens. Next base: position 53,973,216 of record NC_051851.1, read on the forward strand.
GGTAACATGAAAGATAAATACAAGAAGCCGATGATCTGCATGTCGTCCTCTTGAAGATCACCGTCGATAATAAATAACGAGACCGGGAACGTAAATCAATTGGACACGTTCAGGGGTATATTTGCCCGATTTTTACATACATGCATACATTGCGAGACTGCAATGTATGTTGCGAGGTAATGCAGAAATAGAGGATTTAAATTTCGGGATCTTGAAAAAAGTATCTTCATTCGATCAGTCTGTGAAATGCATTTGGTCAGATTTGCATATTTCGAAGTGTTTTTAACAATGATCTTTTTCAAGAGAAAATCAAGATTGTCCTCTCAATCTAATTAGATTGTTCCAGAATGCTAATGATCCCTGAGAAATGCAAGATCTTTCGTTTGTGCGGAGCGATTGTTTTGACGATAAATAAGCCATTGAAACGTTAGCTTCTCAAGTATTGGCCAAATTTTAATAGCATTTTTATATTTTTCTGTACCTTTGTTCAATATTGAGCTGGCAGTTTTTCTAACTGTTTTATGAAGTCCCAGGCATGAAGATAAGAAAAACTTTTTGGCTATAACCACCTTTTCAGCAATTGTCAAAACTCATCAAGTGGATGCGGACTTAGAACTCCACAATCCTTAAACAAAAATGTTCTAGCTCCGAACAAGTTTGAATCTGAAGTGTGGTCGGATTTTCGTTCGATATAATTCGCAGCCATATTGTGTTTTGCGAATTACAAAAAGAAGCGTATAACACCTACGGACTGCTTCGATCATGCTGCTTCCAGGGCAGAGGTGAGGCAGCGTCTGATGAGTTGTATCTGCTCTGGTATGAAACCATAAGTCGTCTTCGTCCCCTTTTAATTTTTGAACGTTGATTGTTAAGCCCAAAAAGAGGAGTCCGTGAAAATGAAAAGCTGGAGTAAGTTACCCTCGATTTCTTCTGATTCGATACCATGCGTACTTGGCACTCCTGCTTCTCCTTCTTTGTGAAAAGCCTATGAAGGAACTCAAACAAACACAATACGATTAACAGTGGAAGCAGCACAGAAGTTGTTGGCGTCCGGAAAAGTTAAGATTGGATGGGTAGTCTCCCGTTTAAAAGAACATAACTTCTAAACGGGGTTTTTTAAATGCTCATGATGTCATTGATCGATACGGAAAGTATGGGGAGAAAGGTCCTATTGCCAAAGAGTGCAATAGGGACCTCAAATTACCTATTGTCCGAAGTAAATGAGGGACGGAATAGCCGGCATATTGCTGAAGTGGTAAATGCCCGGAATTCAAGCAACCGCTGACTACAATGAGAATATCAGGTTTATTCAAATTAATCTCAATCTTCGCAAGGTTAGTCAGGAGTTATTTGAGCAGATTGCCATTACAAGTGCACCATATAGTATGGGTCATGAATTTAGGGTCGGGCAGGGTGTCTTGTCGACAAGCTGCTATGTTACTAGAGCTAGGTGGCATTGTGTGGGCGAAAATAAGTGATGCATAGCTTGTCTGCAAACACTTAAGGTGTAGCTAGATGAACTTAATGAAGTAGGCCCCCATACCGACAAAATCCAACGCTAAAGCATATGACGCGTCCGTGCCTAGAAGATGCATATTTCCGAGTAATGGTGGAATAATTAAATTGTCAATCTTCGATAAGCCTGCCACCGAGCCAGAAGAGCGACTCAGAGGGCAGTAGATAGGATCGTTCAGAAAAGAGCATACCTACAAAGAGCCTCAAGCTGGCCATCCAACGGAGCAAGAGAGAAGGAATTCGGCTCAGAGGCGGACTATAAATCCATAAGGTAGGGCCTAAACAATCGCGATAAGATGATCCAGAGGTCGTTCATCTCTGCAGATTACGTCCCCTACCCTCTTGTTAAAAATAATCCAGGGTTTATTTCTTAACCAAGAGCGGGACAGGGACAACTCCAAACGATCTCTTAATGTGATGGCGATACCAGCAATTACTAGAAAGGAGCTGCTGAAGATCTGCGATAGAATCGGCGGCAGTAAAAGCCCAGATGTGGGTGGCATACAGAATGAGGCCTTATGGTTTTCGTAAAATCTAGACCGGACATGTTCGCTGATTTGTTCCGAGCGTGCATATCCGAGGGCGTATATCCTGTAGCATGGAACCGGTAGAAGTTGATATTTCTGCCTAAGGCTGCTTCATCTCCGGATGAGCCTCAATCGTACGGACCCAAATCTCTCCTGGGTACTGCGAAGAAAATGCTTGAGCGGGCTATCTGCCATACAATAGATTGCTAGCAATTGACGAGGGCCAGGACATTTCAGATCGACAGTATGAGTTCCGTGGGGCTAGATCAACCATTGATGCCATCGATTGGCTAGTTTAGCGAAGATGCAATTCATGAAAAAGGAAGTACCAGTAAATACAATAGAATCAAGATAATTCGAATATCGGGAGTGCAAAATGAAGAAAATTAACTCTGAGGACCGAGAAATTTGTACGAATTAGACGAAAATGCGAATAATCGATGTACAAATTATCGAGATTCCAGGACGGAGACTCTGGTGTGACACCGATGGCGGACCCCAACAGTACGTTGTCTCCCCGGGTGTCCCATAGGGTTCCGTAGTTGGCCGCGGCTATGGGACATTATGTAATAAGTTGTGTTTAACCTTACGATTTCGGTGGAAGTGAAGGTGGTCGGTTGCGCTGGCGATGTAGCTCTGGTCGTAGTCCCAAAGCATATCGAGGATGCTGATTTATACTGAAGCGATCAGTGCTATTATGGGTTGGCTAGATAGCTCGGGTCTGATACTTGCCTAGAGAAAATCGGAAGCGGTCCCCATCACTAAGCGCTGTAAAAGAAATTGAGTCCGCATTCAAATTGTTGGTTGTGTCCTCACTTTAAAGCCGTCAAATACAGGCAGTATATTTAGCACAAGGCATGCACTGCAAATCTGGCTCTGGCCAGAATGATTCTGCAGGTGCGGAGATCACGGCGTACTTCTATGTTGCTTATGGCTAGGGTGGTGAACTTGATCTTGCTTTATATAGCCTCCAAGCAAAAGGCATTGCAGATCACATTTAATGCTTATAAACTTAGTTCAGTCTATAGAAGGGCAGCGCTAAGAGTGTGCTCCTCCTTCAGGACTGTCTCAAATAATGCAGCACTCGTATCTCGGGAATGATGCCAACTGACATCTAGGCAAATAAAAAGACGAACATATACAATGCGAAGCCAATCACACTTAAAGAACACCAAAAGAGGGTGATCTGTAAGTAAATAGCAAGAGCGTTAGGAGCGCCCGGCAAGGGTCTGTGGATATACCGGCTCATCCCTGCCATTAAGGAGCAGTTGGAGAAACGACACGATGAGAAGAAAAGAAGAACCTAGAGAAAATTCTAAAAGAGGTGCTGATACCAGACAATTTCGTTCGGAGAATGATAGCATGTTAGGAGGGTGCAATCCATAGTCGCATTTATACAGACCAAACTACGAAAGGTAGATGAGACAAAAATAAAGCAGTTGCGTACACCGCAAAAGAAAAAAGGTGATCAAGCTAGAGTGAGCTGACTCCGCCTCCCTATGTTGATTCCACGTGGCATGGAGCGAATCGGTGTTCATTTTAGTGGGTAAAAACTCTACACCCAGAGCACTGTCTTTCGAAGCAGAAATACTGTATTATGGAATGATGTACTCAAGATTCTTTCCAATTCGTCGTCAGCCCTTCTTATAGTAACCCTACTATTGACCATTATTCTTTGGTTGACACCAATGATAACTGTCGACATTTGTAAACCGTGTTGAACCTCACTATCATTATCACACTCACTATCACTAAGTCGATGTTATATGGAAACCCGCTAGCCACTAAATTGAATTCAGTAATAAATTTCTTCATGACAACACCTTGAAAACTTCATCGGTAAAACACAGGTTAGCTTCCGCGCTGTAATTTCGCTACCTTACTCGATACTAATTCAGAGTCGTTGCGATTTGTTGTTTGAGGGCTCGGAGATCGATCTCTCGTTGAAGCTCTTCCATCGTTTTTGTCTTCATCAGGAGTCTCAACTAGAGAAAGCCAAAGACTTTTGAGTTTCGGGTTTCTTATTTGATTGCACCTCTAATCTACACCTCTTCACAAGGGAATAACGTTACTCTTGTGATAATTGTACAGCCATCCACTATAAAGGAAATGATTAGCGAAACGTTTTTCCGGAAATCATTAGTGACTCCATATACACGTTAGTTAATGAACTTTCTTTCCACGTACCAAAAAGGATGGCAGGATTCTCTTTTCGTAATTGTCTTTGCTAAGAAACAAAATCATCGGAGACTGCTTGAGGACTTACGTGAGCTCTGATTCTAAGATGGGAAGTTTCGAGCGGAACAGTTTTCTTGTAAATCGGTGTTGATGCTGAAATTTCCCCAGAGTGGTCCAGCTGCTTCTATCTGGCTTCGCACATTGGTGACCTTGGCCAATGTGCGAAGCCAGATAGAAGCAGCTAGTCAGGATTGCTAACTTAGTTAGAGTACCGAATTCTTTCATGACCGTAAACAGTTGGAGCGCCCTTGAAGTTGATAAAAAGATTGTGCAACTGATGTTCATAGTCCATCTGATTTGTTGCTAATTTACATGAGGTAAATACTCTTTGGTATGGGCCAAGAATATCCCTGTCATATGGGGCTACCCGGCCTACCAACCTTGCCGAGAATATATTTCAAACGGTACCTATAAATGCTGCATTCAGTGATGTTTCCTTTTCTGTTTATAGAGCAGGTTATGCCTCATTGCCAATCATCAGGCATCGATTCTTTGTCCATAAACATTTAGTTTGATTTGAGGAAGAACCTGGTGTCATTGGTTGGTGCGTCTAGTTCGATTTACTCGGAAAAGGGCGCTTTTTTCTGTTGGATTTAAGAAGGGCTTCGCGTACATGCGAAAGTGAAATGTACAATTTTTTTTTTCACAGAATATGGTCATGTGGGCTTTATCAAACGAAAGTGTTAGTAGTAGTAGTGCTTTTCCATGCTGATCCTATTTTTCTGCCCTTCCTGGAATGTACTTCCATTCCGATATCTAATAATAATAATCGTTGGCGCAACAATCCATTTGGATCAGGGATTTAAAGTGTGTTAGAGAGCTTCACTCGATTTTGGGACCGTACACTACCGTGCATTGAAGGAGGCAATATGGTCAGCATTGTGCTCGCCCGAGATTATTGCCCTGATTTGACTTAGGTACTAATTCACCATAGCTGAGTCGACTGGTATCCGACGTCAAATCACGATACGTATTCCACTGCAACCAGTAAGATTTTGAACCGCGACCTTCCACACCTCAGCCTTTTGCTCTAACCACTTCAGCCATCCGGACACTGTTGTTGTGTAAAAGAAAACCTTATTAGAATTGAGTCCACATCTGTCTGTCTGCCACACCCGATTTATTCGGAAACGGCTGGACCGATTGTCACGAAAATTGGTAAGAGCATGTGATCGGTTGTTCCTTTTACATACAGTAAGTGGCACCATTTTGGATTAAGTTTAAGGGGGGAGCTCCCCATATATATCGATGGAGGGTGCAACATTTTTTCTCACAGAATGTGGCCATGTGGGATGTTAAATAAATTGGCTCAATTAATACTTTTTGAAGCTGGTCTCATATTTGATACCGGGTGAAATGTAGAGGAGTGAGGGTTCAAAATATGACCATCAAAAAGTGTAATAGGTCTCGTTCTCAAAATCTATCCACCATTGTTATAAGCCCCATCTAAGAAAACTATATAAATATATATGGTAAAGGGGCACGGGCAGTGGCTCGTGATCCATGTGGTTAATGCATTGGTGCGTCAGTGCCATATTTATGTTTCTCCATCCTGTCCCAGCGGTTAAGATCCATTACCATTAATCCGAAATGAATCTATGTTTAAGGAAGCTCTACCTTTGGTTCCCGTTGGGATGTGGCAACCCATAGACAAATTAGCATGATATTAGTAGGTAGAAGGGATATTAGTTGTAGACAAGTACATACATTTCTGCCGGCAAACTTTTTCTCCATTTGAGTAGCCAAAATGTTAATTTAATAGAACTTCTCACTTCGCTTGCTTCGATTGTTACGGCAGATGCTGCCACGAACTCGCAGCTATTTGCTCGCAACCATGTGGGCACATACCAACACAGTATTAGCACAAACCACTAGCATCAGCCCTTATGGATGGAATTTTGGCCGTGCAATTCCCATGTGGTCGAATATACGCTTCGAGTTGAATCTCCTGTATATAATCTCCTTGGCCTTATCTGACATGCAACCCTTAGTATCGGTTGTCACAGTATGTGCTGTTTTTAGGTACGGTAGATTAGCCTTCATCTTTCTTCGTCTGAGTTTTTTGCTAAGGAATAACTCCCAGCGATGACCAAAATTCGCCTTAGGCGTTCATCGTCTCCTTTGGATGAGAAAATGATGGGATGACCAATAGTACAATCGAAAATTAAAATTGAAAAAATAATGATATGCTATTCACATGGAAAAGAATCATTTTCAATTTACCCGAACTTTCGCCAAACCCATTGCACATTTGGTGGCATTACGATGCTGGTCGGGTTTGATAGGGTAAATAGTAATTAGTTGCCGTTGACAGATAGTTCGCAGAAAACAAATCAAAGGCAAAAGCGAATCTACTCATATCGGTGATCTTTTTCCTTATCTTAAGGGTGAAATTTTCAACTCGATTAAGAAGCTTTGCACGTCTGTATACTATGAACATTTCATAGTTACAAAATATTACCAACTTCTATCTTTAACATAAATAATTTATGCACATACATGCAGACACATACGAGTATGTACATATACAAACGATATCGTTTCCGTAATATTGGCTGTGTCATTTCAGCTCAGCGGAAGAAGTAAAGGGAATTGTACCATATGAAGTCACATGATATCCACTTCAACAGAAATATGTATGTAGTCCAGAGCAGATCTCCAAATAAGGAATGAATAACAAAATGTTGAAACTATTCTCCTGCATCCTGTATTTGCTCTATTTGCATATAAACAGATAAGCAATCAAACATACATACAAACAAACAGATTCAGGTAACCGCTGAATATGATACCGTTGATTTCAATCTTCAAAGGAGGAAAACTCACGTGGTGGCATCATGTCTCCATATTTAATGTTTTTTTCTGTGCTTCGAACCGCCAATGCATTGGGTTTCCAATTTTGAAAGTGGACAATGGACAATTCTTCGATTGGCATCACTGTGTCGCCAAATTCATGTTGAATTATACTCTGTTCTTTTCTATTCGATTTAAATACGTGAACCTGTCATTATTATTCAAATTTCAACATCCAACATGAAACAATGACCACTGAACGCTTATGTTGTCCATTGAGTGACGGCTGTATATGCAAAACTTGGTCTTGTCAGCATTGGATAACATTCGACTCGTAAGCACCAAGCCAAACTTTTCATTTTCCTGCATTTCCCGGAGGCTGGACTCTGCACTTTGTACTGAAATATGTTCATGGTAAAGTGAACTTTTCAGAATTCACGGAATTTTATATAATTTTGTACACACACATAACCATTCCAAAGATTCAACTTTTCATTTCTGAATAAGACGTTGGAATACTGCCACCTTTTTTTGAGTTCCAGTTTTTTCTAAAACAATTTTTGAACAAAAAATGGAACATGTATTATTGATTATTTTTATAACCGAAGAGATATGAAATTTGCAGACCATCTAAAAGAAAATGAAAATCGTCATTCATCATAAATCATTTTACATCAGACTTTTTTCAAAACAGTAAGCTACAGGACATGGGAACAAGATAACTAACACGAACGGTAGAAAGGTAACAAGTGGCGTAGGCACTAAAAAGGGAAGAAATAATCTGATAACAAGAAGTAGCAAATTAGGAGAACTCTGATCGTAACCTGCACTTGTCATTTGCCCGTTCTTGGTTTGGTGTATTCCAGCATAAGCGACACACATCGACGTGCAAAAATAAAAACATGAAAAACTAAGTGGAAGTTAAGAAAAGGAACATTACGAGAGCGAACTGGAAGCCAGACACACATCCTTGTTTTGCTGCAACTAAGAAGCGAGGTTCCATGTCGGTATACAAGAATTGTACACATCTATACACAAATATCTTTCCTTCAGTAGATTTTATAATAAGAAATGTGAACGACGGCGTCGACAACGTACCCGTGAAATGGCTGAAACGGTTACTAGCGAACGCATATATGCTGCAGTTTTAGATTTAACACAAACCGGGACAAGTAACCATCTCTTTTTGCAAAACCAACGATTCAAGCAAGCAACCAGATTCGTTCTTAATCAGATAATTTCACTCCAATATCCACTATATTGTCGGCGTTTCGTTTCAGGACAAAGAGCTTCCAACTAGAAATTGTACAAACCAACAGCATTAATTATATCATTATCCTTCATCTCGCGATTTATCTTCTAGAGTTCGTTCTGGCCAACTTCGACTATTGAACGAACTTCTGGAAACATTGTCGACTCAAACGACGCTCGTCGAATATGTCCCATGCCTAAATGACATTAAGGGGACCTATAATGTTTGCAAAATATATTTCTCTAAAATGCTTATTTAAGATTGCAAACTTTAAGAATTGTCAGTTTTACCCTTGTCGAACTCATAAACCATTTGACAAAAACTCAAAATCCTTCCGGTTTTCAAATATCTAAAAAGATAGTTGCCTACATTCCGATGAAAAATTCAGCAAAATAAGATCATAAACCACCTTAATTTCAGGAGAATAAGCAGCGGGACGACTCGTAGCCGTCGATAAAGCACGTATCAATAAAATTGAACATTGACCAACCGAATTTGTTCTTCCATCTAAAATACGACAAGATCACTTTTATTTCATTGATTTTAAGGAAAATGCCGCCTTGATATGCACAGCAAAAATTAAAGAAAAAAACGCAAAGGAAAGGACGGGAACATCTCACACTCAGATTTTTGTCTGTGTTCCCAGTCACCTATCGAAGGAAACCATACGAGCAGCATAAGAGGACATTGATTTGCATATTCCATCCGAACATATGTGAAATAAAAGCGTCCTTCATTAATTTTACTAATTATATTCAGTGACAGTCCATTTGTATGCAAATCGGGTTGATTGCGATTTGTTTGCATAATGAAATCGTGGAAGGCATTAGAGATGAAATCTGCAGATAATTTCAAGGAGAAAATTTTCGATTGATTTGAAAGGAATATTCACACAGTGAATGTGGATACTTGTCAGAGCTTATAACATACTTTTCAGTAGATTTTAAGTTCGAGTCGTTCGAAAATGCTAGATAAATGCTAATTGGAAAACCGCTCTCCAAAGTGCATATGTAATAATCTAACTAACTGTAGTTCACAAAGTATACCCGGAACTCATGTGTACTTATATGGCAATTTTAATATTCTTCACTTTAACTGCGACTGGAAAAGGAGGTGCGAGAAGATATAGATTTTCCAAAAGGCAAATAATTGACAAATTTAGATACGGTTTGGTTGATAACGTGACAAACTTTTCATTGCATTTTTTTTATAAATTTCAGGCTCATGATATTTGTGCATGTGGTATTTGTGCTCAGTGGCTTAATATATTCAAAGCCTTCCCTACATGTCCTTAGAGGCGAATAAAAGTGTTAGAAATTTGTGGACTAGCAACCTGCAAATTTCACAACTTTATTGCTACCGAAACGTCAACAATGCCCCGCATTGGAACTGACCTCACGCCGAAGACCTTTGGCTATCGAAAACGAACTATGATTGGTTTCTGGAATGTACGCACACTTCTCGACAACTGTAGTGGGGTACTCAAAATGATCGCTCTCACCAACTTGAGTGTAAATTTCAACGATATAAGCTAGACATTCTGGGCCTAAGCGAAATAAAGTGATGGGACTCTGAAGAATACTCCTCTCCTTTTGACACACTAATGGCAATATGCTTTGGCTGGAAAGCCAAGTGGTAACACACGCGAATCTGGTGTCCGATTGCTTTTCACTGCTACCACAAAGCGTGCTTTCTTGACCTAGGAGCCGGTTTCTGACAGACCTCAAACTGCAAGATGAAGTTATGGAGCATCACAATTATACAATGCTACGCACCAACCGAGACTTCCGATATAGTGGAGAAGGATGCTTTCTACAAACAATTAAACACAATTCAGGGCAGGCTTCCTAAAGGTAGCATTGTGATAGTGATGGGTAATCTGAATGCCAAGGTGGAATCTGACAACACCTTGTTCCGACATGTGAGGAGGAACACGGTTTTACGACCGCAACGGTAATGACGGGAGTTTCGCGGATTTCTGCAACTTGTGCCGCCTCGTCATTAGTGGCAAAAGGTTCGAGCAAAGAACTTACCATAAGATCAACTAGGTTTCAGCTGACCGTCGCCGAATGAGCAGATCGACCACTTCCCTATCAGCATTAGATTTAGGAGTTGTCTCCTGGATGTGCGTAACAAGAGAGACACTGACTTGGGCCAATCTGATGGTCGCTTACGTTCGCCTGCGTGTTGCGTCAGCTACTTCTCACAGGGCTATGGAGCTGCGACCCCCTAAGTTGAACATCGACCAGGGTGCGGCACGGGAACTTCCTTATTTGAAAAAATCATAAAACAATAATTATTGGAAATGTCATTTTTACATGGAGAAATCTTTAAAGATTTTTTTAATTATTAAATTAATTATTTAAATAATATCTCGATCTCTCCGTTGTGGTCAATCCATTGAGAGGTTCGAAATCGTTTTGTTCCTCTTTGCCCAGTGTACCCGTGTTGATGTTAGCAGTGGCGACACGAATATTGGTCTTCAGCATACCCAAGGTCTTTATACGATTAGTATAGACCAAGGATTTGAGATCCCCCCCATAAAAAAATCACGGAATGGTAAGTTTGGCGAATGTGCTGGCCATTCAAGATCACCTCTCAAAGAAGTAAGATGTTAAGGAAAATGTTCATGCAAGAGAACCGTTGATGTTCGCGCCATGTGAGCTGTGGCGCCATCCTTTTGAAACCACACATCCGTCAGATTCATTTCTTGAAGTTTGGGAAAGAAAGCTTCTTCATCTGGATATAACGGTCAGAAGTAACTGTATTCGTCAAGTTCCCGGGTGTTCGTACCACTCTAACATCGTTTGTTGCTGTTTTGCTCATTAACGTATTCTGACAGATGAAAGTGTGCCTAATCGCTGAAGAACACAACCACGTCATGAGGCAGGTTTTCAACAAAGGCTTCACCAACCGGTATTGGTGAACTGAAATCGCGGGTATTAAATATTAAGTTACTACGGCAAACCACCACTACATGCTCCTTACTAAACTAACCGTACAAAAATCGTTACGCTGCACCCTTTTGAATACGCACACGTCCACTTTCGTAAGATTAATGGCGGCTGTGTGGCGCGCAATTCAATAAGGTTCTCGCGTAGCACCCTGTATAACCCAACTGTCCTTCAACATTGGAAGAGCAATTTTGTTGATGGGACGACAGATATACCGAGTAACCCGCTGGAGAATATCAATGAACATTGGGTAGCCATAAAAAATAGTCTTTTCTCGGATCATGTCCCGAAGGAACATTATGCCGATCACGTTTCGAAGGAGCATTATAAGATCTGGCTGACTGCGGAATTGTGGAAGCGGATCGATAAACGGAAGGGGTTGCATGCTATATTGACCGCTGTGAGTAATGGCGGGCATAACACGCTCGAACTCAGATACTTGAGCGAAATCCCGAGAAATTCGGCGTAGTATACGCTGTGAGAGAATTTGCTATTACGCTTGCCAGGTAAGCGGAAAATGGCGCAGATTTGCGATCTGATTTGAGGAAAATGTTGTATATCGCATCACGATAGAGCTTGCATGTGGTCGCAAATCTTTCGATGGTCCTGTGAAGAACGTCAACGGTCGATTTCTCATCCACGATGACGAGCAACTGAAAAGGTGGAAAGAACACTTCACGACTGATCTTACCGTATCACATCCGGTGAAATACCTCCTCTTGTCAATGAAGTAGCTAGTCAACGTAGCATGCGGATACGGACTGTTCCTCTAAGCAGAAAATAAATCATCTCGACCAAAATGCACTCAAACGGAGAAAAACCGCATACCTTGACGGTCTCCCCGCAGAATGGAATCGCTGCACCTGAATTTTCTGGTCTGCTACTGCAGTCGTAAAGATAATGCCTAAAATTATCCTGGAAGACATCAACAAACATTTCGAAAGATTGATCAGCAGAGAGCAGGCTAGTTTCCGCTCCGAATCTTCCTACATTCACTACATTAGCATCCTTCTAGAATAGTGGGCGCAGTTTGGATCTGTTTTGCCCCTGCCGTTCATTGATTTTGAGAAAACTTTCGATAGCGTGAACAGGGAGTGTATCTAGAGTGCTCCCCGCAGGAAGGGCATTCCGAAGAAACTAATAGCCATTATCAGAAAAAGATATTTCAGGTAACCGCGAGCGATTGCTGGTAGGTGTGCTTAATGCCCTGTACTCCACCAACCATATAGCCACTTTTGGCACCAACCCATCGAGTTTCTTGCAGAGCGCAAATATTAATGTGCTTCCTCCGAAAGGGTTCCACCGATTCGTCCGTGGTTTCAGTGAGGGTACCAATTCTTTGCATGCAGACACGTATTCGAACTAATTTACTTACGCTCTGACGCAGCCCATTCATCAAGAACCTTTGCTTATTTCTCGATAGTACAGAAGTCCGTCCTGCTGCGTCGACTGAGGTGAACATTTCTCCAAAGCTTTGAATTCAACACAATCGTTTTCAAGATTATGTGTTAAATGAAACCTTATTAAAATCACTTTAGTGTCTATTTTTTTCTTTTGTATAGAGGTGGAAAGCATCCACAGCAGCCATAGTGTGGCGCTTTAATGCAGTAGAACAGCATCTAGACATTACATCGTGGGACGAGTTAAAACCATCCCGGCTTTCTCCTACGATGAGAATTGATCCCTCCGTGCCCCTTTTTCGTAAGAGCTCTAACAATCACTAATTGAATTCCACACTTTTTGGGATTCAGGCATTTACGGAATGATCGTCTCCACTTGTACGGGTTTCGTCAAAAGAAGTTCAAGTTGTTCCCTCTCATTAGCAAATCTCCGACACAAAAGTATGTGCTCCTTGAATTCGTATTCAAGACAGAAGGGAGAATCATCATAACCAAAACGATGTAAATACTTACGGTATCCACCATTCCCAGACAGTATCAGAGTGAAGTGATAGTTAACATCTCCATGGCTGCGCATAATCCAAAGCTAGCTATTTAGAATCAGCCTGTGTGTTCATCTCCCCTTGTGGGAATTATCCCAACGTTATTGCCACATCCTGATTGTGCGCATTCACTCTTCCAGTCGTCGATCTACGACTACGTCACTACGTGCTTTCCAGCTGTAAAATCTTCACATCTCCTCAGCCAAAATACCAATAGGCACCACTCCGACAACTACGAAATCTGCTTCGCCTGACCGGTATGCTCTAATAACTATTAACGCGCTCAGACGATATACTCAATATAATTTTCTTCTACACGCCTGAACTTTAACGGCTTTTGTCAAAACTCGTACTGCCTATAGCAAAATAGATGAACACATTCCCTCTAGCAACAGCCTCTCAATGGTGTCGGTCTTCCAATATTGCGCATCATGCCACCCGCGTAGCTCAAATTTTCTTTGAAGGTCACTGGGCGACCCAACATAATACCGAGGTATTTGATGAAAGGATTGAACTCCATCACATGCTGTCACACACGAAACGGTAGAATTTCTTTCTGTTTGCAACTGCTGACCAGCATAGTCTCAGTTTTGTGTTCTCAAGTCTACTCCATGTGATACCAACCACTCCATGATCAGCATAACCTATTCTAATCTAACAACAATTTCGATGTCGTCTGCGTAGCCGATAAGGGTAGTTTCTCGCGGGAGTTTGATATACAGCACATGACCATACATCACGTCCCAGGTTAGCGGGCCCATCACCAATCCTTGAGGCACACCGCTGGTTGTCAAATATTCAACTGAGCCCACGTCGGGGTCATAGAGGAGCTTTCTATCCACGAAGTAATTTCTAATGATTAGCTGAATATACATGAGCACATTCAGCTGGCTTAAGGATTTTACTATATGCTGCCATTGCGCTGGGTTGAAAGCATGCCTCTCATCGGGGGTAGTAATAGCACAGTATTTTTGGTACCGCAATGCCACCTTATCTGCTATTGCTTCTTCTGCCAGATTGACTACTGCATTAACAGCATCCACCATTGATCGGCCAGCACAAAAACCGTGTTGTTGTGTGCCTCCTGCTTCCTCTAAAATTGGGAACAGCTTGTTGTATATAATGAGTTCCAGGAACTTTCAGATACTGTCCTCTCTGACTCACTCGGTGGTTAGCAGCACCACCAATTACCTTTTCCACAAAGTAGGGATGATGCCCTCTTTTAAACAGATATTAAAAGTGGAAATCAACCTCTAGGGGATGCTCTCTTTCCACCGCAATAGTGCATTTGATTTGCTGTGGAAATAGACTGGTTACTACTTTCGCAATAAAATTGGGCAGTTGATCTGGGGGACTCTGCTTCCCAACAGGTTGATGTCGGCCTCTTCGCACAGTTCTTTAAACAAGTTCCATTTGCTACCACGGATCGCCTTCTCCAGCTTTCTCCAACTAGTTTTGTATCTCGCCTTTCCCTGTCCAATTTCCTGTTCACCATTCGCGCGTTGATGATTTAGTCTTGGTTGTAAGCAAACGGCATGCAGTCGCCTGATTTCGTTATTCCACCATGGTTTTGATAATCTGTGAGCGTTATTTCTGCGCCCTGGCATAGAGGCATCACAAGCTGCGACCATGTTTCTAACAATTAGCCCAGATTTTTCTCTGGCTGTACCTGTTGGTGTGGAACTTCCCTTCAATATCTCAGCAAAAATTTCCGCGGCAAAAATTTTTGAACCCCGCAGCTTCGTCTGGCGGGACTTTATGTCTCTCGGATGCCCCATTCTCCTGCTCTCCACAACACCAAACAGCTTCATGGTCGCTATGCTATGTTCACGCCAAGTAATGTATCTCTCCATCGCATTCCTTACGAAGGTAATATCTACCACTGAATCTACCCTCACTCTACGGGCCTTCACTAGACATTATTCTCGCTAATATCATAAGAACATTGGTTCTTCCAGTGAAGAAACAGTTTCTAGCAATATCAACCCCCTATTATTAGAACCCTAGCTTTCCCACTCGGTAGACCATACTTTGAAATTTCCCGCAATGACAATGGGGGTTCGTACACTTGCGTTCAATGCCAGTTCACGTAACATTCGCACATATTCCATACTTGTTGCGCTTGGCGAGGCATAGCAACGACATACATTAACACCGTAAATTTTAGCTCTCACGAACCGATTACAAGGTGTTGCGGTTATTTCTTCGATGGCTTTGATCCTTTTGGTAACATTGCACACTTTCCACTGTATGTCTATCTATTTATCTGTCTCTTACGCCCATTTTCTCATTCCACGTTGAGTTTAACCGGGGGTCCCTATACAAGCAAAAGGGAGTCATGACATTTTTTTCCACGAATGTGGGTTTAAAATAAAAGGTGTCGATTAGTACTTTCCGAAACCGTTATTGGTTTTGGACATTGGTTGGCAAGGGTAAAGCGCGGAAGTCCCAAAAGGGTCAGTTATTTCAAAGACCCGTTCTAAGAAACTACCCAACCCAAATATCTAAGGAGGAACCATGCAGATGGTTTTTAGGCCCCAAAATACTCTCCATGGGCCGAGGATAGAGACTTCAGACACCCGCGAAGAAGGAAACGAAAGCTTTGGAAAAGTCAGCGTACGTTGAATGGACATCGTTTCTTGTAATTATGAAGAGATTTCGCAATGAAATTGGTGAATTCGAACAAATTGCTCGCAGTCTAGCTTCCATGCAGGTCTTTCACAATAAGGTGCCCGAAACGAGATGAATTGTCTTTTACGTACCTTTCAAAATTTTTGGAGTGGGGATGGACATTGTTCAGTCGGTAGTTTTTCTCCAGGGTAATGTCATCATTTTCATGTCAGGAATGCGCGCTTCTTTCCACATATCCGGGAAAATACCTTGAAACAAGCTCTTGTTATAAATGGTAATGAGAGGAAGGGAGGTGTTCTATTTATATTTTTCAGGAAGAGATTCATAATACCATCGGGGCCGCAACCGCCAATAACGTCAGCAATGTTAAGAAGGAATCCGAGAATGGAGGAGTTCAGAAAATGAATAAAAGTTATACGTGCTGGAAAAAAATCAACTCTGTTAGAACGAAAGTAAGAAGAAAGGATTGGAGTAGAAATCAAGTAAAAACAAAACTGATTCTGAGGAAGAAAAATTATACCGAAGGTATTTGAAAAAGTTAACAAATTTGATCGGCAACATCTGTGAATCATTATCATCAACGGCGCAACAACCGGTATTCGGTCTAGGCCTGCCTTAATAAGGAACTCCAGACACCCCGGTTTTGCGCTGAGGTCCACCAATTCGATATCCCTGTCTGGCGTCCTGGCCTACGCCATCACTCCATCTTAGACACGTATTAAGTGATCCGCCCACCACAACCTATTGAGCCGGATTTTATCCACAACCTCACGGTCATGGTATCGCTCACAGATTTCGTCGTTATGAAGGCTACAGAATCGTTTATCCTCATGTAGGGGACCAAAAATTCTTCGTAGGATTTAAACGGATTCAAACGCGGTCATGAGTTCTCTAAGGAATACATAAGTCAAGATCATTGTATTTTGTACAATAAGTTTTTTAACCCTATGGTGAGACGTTTCGGGTGGAACAATTTTTGTAAGCTGGAATAGGCTCTGTTTCTGACCCTAGATAGAGGAAATGATCAACGGTCTCAAAGTTAGTCTCCTATCTTTATTGTTTTCGTTTGACAAGTGCAATTTGATGTTGTTAGTTTTTTGGTTTTTGGTGCTGACGTTGCCACCATATATTTGCCTTGATTGATGCGAAGCCTAAGATCTTCCTATTCGATCTAGATGAAGGCAGTTTGTACGTCTCGGGGTGTTCTTCCCATGATGTCGACATCGTGGAGGTGAACTCGAAGACGACGGTGCCTCCCGCATTTACCATGGATCACCTTTTCCCGGGCCAGGTTAAAAAGGGTGCACGATTGGGCATCCCCTCATCTTAATGCGTTGTTAATGTCGAATGCTCGAGAGTAATCCTGCTGATTTTATCTGGCCTCGCACGTTGGTCAGGATCAGCCTAGTCAGTTTTACCAATTTCTTCGGGTGTGCGATGAAAAGATGGTGCAACTGATGTCCAAATTCCAACAGTTTTTCCATTACGGAGTGAAAATCTAATCTGTTACTAATTTGCCTGGAGAGAAGTCTCTTTCGTATGGGCCAATGATGTTCTGGGCGTATGGGACTATCCGACTTACAAACATGGCGAAGAATATCTGGTACTCAGGAACGTGATACCTATATAATCGCTGCACTGCGTAATATCTCCATGTTTATGTACGGAATAAAAAATGCCTTGTTACTGGTCGTCGGGCATTGACTGCTTGTTGTTGTTGGTCGCCTCCATATTTAACCAGTTCGGTGCTAATTCCATCGACTCCTGGCGATTTATGAAACCGAAGAATTACCCTCATCTGGGAATAACCACCCGAGACGTACAAACTGCTTTCATCCAGATCGAGCAGGCGACGCGAGATCCTAGGCTACACATCAATGAAGGCAAGACAAAGTATATGGCGGCAACGTCAGCACCGAAAACCAACCAACCAACAACATCAAACCACACTGGTCAAACGGGAAGAATAAAGATAGGAGAATACAACTTTTCTCCTATCTAGGGTCGAAAATCACAACCGATAACAGCTACAATGACGAAATCCGCGCACGGTTGCTGTTAGCCAACAGAGCCTATTTCAGTTTACAAAAAGTGTTCCGCTCGAAACGTCTCACCATAGGGTCAAAGCTCTTAGTGTACAAGACAATTATCTTGCCAGTCCTCATGTATTCCTCGGAGGCTTTTGAGGGCTGAGCAAGAAGAATTGCGAACTATTGGCCCCGTTCGAGAGAAGAATTCTCCGAAGAGTTTTTGGCCCCCTACATGAGGATAAACGATTCCGTAGACTACATAATGACGAAATCTATGAGCGATACCATGACCCTTAGGTTGTGGATAAAACCCGGCTCAACTGGTTACGGTGGGCGGGTCACTTAATACGTATGGATGAGGATGATCCAGTCCGGAAAGTCTATAAGGGCAATATCTATAGTAGGAAAGGAAGTCGAGGCAGACCCTGCTTGAGATGGAGTGATGGCGTAGGTCAGGACGCCAGACAGCTTTTAGGGCAAAACCGGGATGTCTGGAGTTCCTTATTAAGGCAGCCCTAGACCGGATACCGGTTATTACGCCATTGATGATGATGATGGGAATAACAGAGGTAATTGTCATAAGCAATTTCACGTGGCACTTCAAATACTATTATCCATTTACAATTAATTGATTGTTCCATGTTGGACAAGCATTGTATTCTGTTTCATACACCGCTTTGAAAATTAAGATCAAATTTTGTATTTTCTATTATATGTATACACATACCTCCAATCTTATCCAGTATATACATATGGTCAATTTATCATTTTTGTCAACAATTAACGGTACAAAATATTTCAATAATATTATATAAAAAAAAACTAAATACCCTTGCAAACAAAACGGATGTAATCAAGAGTCGAAGTTTAAAAACTTCAAGACAGCAATCGTCTTTAGTTTGATAAATTTATTGCCCTTCGTTAATTGCTTGCCATGTTATTTTCATGTTAAGGTCTGACTCCAGCTTCCACTATGGTTTCTTACCATGGACACGTAAGGCGAATCTACAGTTCACATCCGTTGGGTTGTTCCTTTAATCATGTCAATTTTTCTTGCCTACTTTTAGCTCTTCAATGTGTTTCAGTCGCTCGTATGTAACATTGAATTGCAATCATCATATCTTCCGAAAAGATTAATATGCCCTTGCCAAATTGATCTGATCAAAATGATCTGCAAGTCTGAAGAAGGTTGTAAAGCCGAGTCCTTGTATTCGATGGACAACTGCTTTCGCGGTGATGCAGTGCACCACTATCTTTTGAGATAAGTAATATCAAGGTGATCAAATATGATAGTTAAATGTAACGTTCTAGATAAAATCCGTCTCGAGATCGATCAAAATTGCCAAATATCGAATAGGCTAATATCCATTAAATTTCAAATAAATTTAAAAAAATTTAATTGAGATTCTGAATGCAGATACATAGTACACATATACACGTATGTATGAAATGACAAGAATTATTGGTGGGCAGCTATTTGTTGTTCGTAATATGGGAAGTACTGATCAGCAAAACACTTCAGGATACAATACGTGTCAGAGGAGGCCTATTTTGCTTTGTAGTGCCGGAGTATTTCCATGGCCATTTCCTACTCATGGAGCGGTTGTGTAGAAATTGTAAAATCATTAGTTCGGGGATGCTGTTCCCTTGTCACTTAATAGCTAACATTAATGTCAGAAGAATTTGCAATGGAAGTTAATGATGACTGTGGGTTTGAGCAACATGTCCAAGTCTCAATCTGAATCAGAATCTGAATGTCATCGACAGGAAGAGTAATTAATTTACCCAGTTAGCTGTACACGGTGGAGTTCCCAAACTACATAGGAGGTATTGTAGGAACTTGTCCCAATCCCATATACACGTTTTATAAAATCCTTAGCTCATTAGTGAGCTAATACCAAACATATTGAAAAGGAAGTAATTTTAGCGCAGTTTTTACTACATCTGTCTTTATTTTCATGCCGCTTATAGACGAAGCAGTTCCTTGCGATTGTCAGTTTTAGCGGGAATAAAAATAAATGTCCTTATCAATTTGCTCGTCTCGTACTTCACAGAAGATGGGCAAAGTGGCGAAATATGACTTACCAAGAAAGTAGTCAACAATTATGTAATCATTTCATTTTGACCTTTGAACGGAATGGAAGTTATCCGTTATGTACGTTATACCTGTATGAGTGAAATTTTATAGAAAAGTTAACAAGTCGGGAAACCGGAAGCTACACGCTTCAGATATGAAGGGTTTTGTGTATTTCTTTTATAAATAGATTTGAGTGTGCATTTGTTCCATGAGTATATAGCACGTCATATATTATATATTATATATTATATATTATGTGAAAATATCCACTTTCAAGTAATATTGGCATTCATAGTCTTGAATTTGCAGAGAAGCGACAGCTTTGACCTAGAATAACATTGTCACTAATAGTGCGATTTTTACCAAATTTGGTAAGATCATATTGTATGATGTAACCTACTTTGCTGCATAATTTAGTGTTCTAGGGTGAACTTAAGGGGGGTTTTCCTGTCAATTACTGAAAATTATAGTAATGTACTATTCACTTTATTTGAACTGGTATCGGTATGGCGGATATTTCGCAGCCTAGGCACCATAAAGTGGCAGCCCCCTGATTTTTTTCAGATTTTTCGGTTGGGCAGTTTCTGAGAATGGGTTCGTTAAAAAATGATCACTTTCAACCCCCCGCACTCTCCACCCTTCCAACAAATGTCAAAATTAAGACCGGCTTCGCATGTATGGGGAAACCCCTTGAATTCGACGTAAAAGGATGTGACTCACTGTATGCGTGAGCGTTCACAGTTCCCACCTATCTACCAAATTTGGTCTCTTGCAAGCCGTCTCAAGTCGCTGCAGACCACAGGGCTGGGCCAAGAAAAGATATTTGAGAGTAGGGCGAGGTTCCCTAGGCAGTCCCTCAATGGCTTTCACAGATTGACTGACACATGCCTCAAGCATGCTGGACCACCTTGCAAAATTTAAAGTGTTCCATAATTTATGGATTTTCCCACTAAAACTAGGCTGTTTTGCAAGCTGCTTGCATCGAATCTTGGCTTGATGAGCACCTTAAGTAATTTACTAACTTTGACCAACATACTGAGAAGATCGTGTGGTTATGAGGAAACAGGATCGGCTTTGTTTCTGCTTCTCAGTAGATGCCTCACAACTTTCCCTGAAGAGGGAAAGCACCCTTGACCAGGTCTGACAAGAGGGGTTGGAAAGTAGGGGATTCCTCCCTCGTCTGGAGTTTTCTCGGTCAGCCGAAACAGAAATTTCAATGAAAACTGGAGACAATTGAGGGGCTGCACAGTTTTCACAGTTTTCACACCAAATCCGGATAATTTTCACCCCGGGCCCTGTTGTCCGCATAATCTCAACCCCGGGTCTCTAGTTTCTCTTTACGGCGCTATCCGTGACCATACATGCTTTGAAACCGCTAATTAGGAAATTCAGTTTATGTGTAAATAACACATCACTCAATAAGTCTCCGGTCTAAGACATGTGATTTGTAACTAGAATCAAACTTAACAAGATACGTATCAAAATTTTATGTGATTCCAACTATTGTTTTACACATTAGTGAATGACAATGGATGAAACAGGGATTCACCACTACACATCTAAATCGGAAACATGTTAAACAGTCGGCGGGAAAAGTTATGGTATTTGTATTTTTAGGCTTGCATGATATTTCGTTCAATGTCTATCTTCACAAAAGTAAAACCATCAATACCGAACATTACATAGCATTATTGAATCGATTGACTGAGGAAACAAAGAAAAAACAGCCTCGCATGCAAAAAAAGAAATGCTGTCTCAGCAGACAATGCGCCGTGTCGGAAATCGATATAAACGATGATGAAAATGCACGAATTGTTCCCCCACCCGCCGTACTCTGCAGATCTGGCCACAAGCGATTGCAGGCTTTTCTCAAACCTCAACAAATGTTCCTTCCTTCATTCAGATGAAGAAGCGATTACCAAAACTGCGGCCTATTCTGACAGCAAGGACAAATTATTTTACAAAAAAAATATCTAGAAGTTAGTGTAACGTTGGACGCAATGTATCACTCTTGTTGATGAATAAAGTCAAATTTAAAACAAAAAATGTTTTCTTGATTAGACCGCTTATTTGCGCGCCACTCAGTTAGTTAATGTCATAGCGGAGCGCTAGTGGTCCCGTTCAAGAGGGGATACTGGAAAGTTTTGTCCCGACACGGTTCAGTCGCCATCATGGGTTGGAATAGTGAGGAGCGTGCCTTTGCCGTTGAGGTTTACTTTTCAAGCGGATGTTCGGTTATTGCAACACAGCGAGCATTTCGGAATCGCTTTAATTTAGCCCCGTTGGCTCCCGTCCCAGACCGCAAATCAATTGTTACATGGGTCACTACATTCAGATAAACTGCAAGTGCGACAAAAGGAAGAACTGGAGTCCCTCGGCCCGTTAGATCACCTGAGAACATTGAAGCAGTGAGAGCGTCAATGTTGCGATCCCCACGGCGTTCTGCGCGCAAACACGCATCTGCCCTTGGACTATCCGATCGTTCTGTGAGAAGAATTCTTCGTGACGATCTTCATTTTCATCCCTATAAGATGGCGATAGTGCAGGAACTTTCAGAACGTGACTTCAATTCTCGGATGAACGCGTGTGAGCTTCTTCTTGATGTCGTTCCCGAGGGTGGTATTGTTTTTTTAGCGATGAAGCCCATTTTCATTTGTGTGGGTCGGTTAACAAACAAAACATGCGCTACTGGGCTGACACCAACCCTCGAGAATTGCATCAAAAGCCTTTGCATTCACCCAAAATCACAGTGTGGTGTGCAATTTCCTCAGCTGGAATTATTGGTACCTGGTTTTTTGAGGAAAATGAGGTTACAGTGACAGTGAATTCGGACCGATATGTAAACATGCTACAGAATTTTTTTTTCCCACGGCTAGAAAATTTGGATTTGGGGGACACTTGGTTCCAACAAGACGGTGCAACAGCACACACATCAAGAGCATCGATGGCTGTTTTGAGGGAACACTTTCCAGAGCGCCTTATCTCAATTAGAGGCGATTTGGAATGGCCGGCACGCTCTCCCAATCTGTCCCCTTGTGATTTTTTTCTATGGGGTTTTTTGAAATCCCGTGTTTATGTGAACCGTCCAAGAACCCTACAAGATTTAAAGACCAACATCCAAGAAGAAATTGCCAACATAACACCTGCTATGCTAACAAGAGTCATGACAAACGCCAGAAATCGGTTTACGCAATATATGGAGAATGGGGGACGTCACCTAACAGATTTGATCTTCAAAACAATGTAAATAAAAACTTTAGACATGTACCTACATTATAAAAAATAAATAAATATTTTCCGATGCATACAATAGTTTTTATTGAGTTTTGAAAAAAGGAAGTTATGCTGCCGCACCCTGTATTAAATGCTTCACTACTTTGCACTCACCAACCGGTCCCGACGGTTTTTTTCATCATGGACAAAACTATAATACTTATTTCAGTGCCCTTATTTTGAAGCGTGGGCAACCTTCCCTCAGCGATAGGGACGTCTCGGGCCCTTAAGTGTTACACGGTTATACACTCCAAGCTTTTGAGTGGCTTGCTTATACCGGAGACTCCGTATTAATATTACGACACTGATGATCAAGTGTCAATGGAGGCAGAGGCAGCGGCATCAGCATCACACCGCACTGCAGGCAAGAGTTTCAGTACTCGCCGAAGCACTCTTCTCCATCGTCCAGCTGAGGTTTCCGCTGAGGTTCAGGACGAATTCCAAACGGAGTGTATAAAATTCTCGGAAATGGAATCTTTGCATATACCAGGTATCCCCAGGCTTTATGCATCTCCAGCAACTCCAAGAATTCTCAATCTCAAATCAACGATGATATTGCATCTCGGCTGTCTTCTGCCATGTCACTGCAAGAACAACAATCGCTTGTGTATTGTAATGCAGTTTCGGCTGTCAGATTGCACGGTCAGAAGATTCGCCTTCGCGTTATTGGTTTGAGTGACCGAAGAGATCCACCATGGAAAATTCGTCTGGAACATCGGCGGGAATCATTAAGGGAGGACATTGCTATACTGATTCAGATCAGCACTGTAAAGTTTTCGGTGACGGAAGTGAAGGACTATTGAAATGGGCTTTGGGGGTTACCCACCCAGCATGCTGATCATGCTGAGTGAATCACTGCCAAGAAGAGCTACCGAGTTAGGACAAATTCATAGTAATGGTGTAAGAGTCAATGCGTACCTGGAGACCAATAACATTTCGTCCGAGGAGCAGAAGAGCTGTCGAATTGGGGCAAGGGGCTGAAAAGAGCAACTCATTATCGACTCGGTAGATGTAGGACTTAGATGATATCAAGCTGTATGCTAGCACCGACGACCACCTTAGAAGTCTGTTGCGAATAGCAGACATTTACAGCCGTGATATTCGGGTGGAATTTGAATTAGACAAGTGTCAAATCCTAGCCATCCGCAAAGATCATCACGAGCCGGATGCCGGACATAGCATTGGTGACCTCCACATCGAAGCTCTGACCGAGAAAGATTTTTACAAATACCTAGGAATTCTGCAAGGAACCCATGATCGATTTGGTGATCTCAAGAATGTTTGCTTTTAGAATTCCTGTTACATGTAAATCTGGTGCGCATCTCTCGGGGAAATAAACATACTGAATACATTCGCTACCCCTTCACTGGCTCATGCATTCCGAATATCGCCGTGGACGAAAACCGATCTGGAAAACGTCCAGCGGCAGATACGGACAACTATGTCCAAATTCCGAATGCATCACCCAAAGTCTGCCGTGGAGCGAATGAACCTGCCTCATGAAATCGGAGGTAGGGACCTGGTTGGCGTGGCGACACAACGTCATCGCCAAATCAGCTCGCTGCGCGCTTAGTTTCACAGCAAAAAACAGTCGGGTCCCTGGCATGTGGCTCTGTAAGGTAGACTGTGGACTGGCTCCACTTGACTTGAAGAATCGATCGATCGATCCCCCATAATAGCAATATTGAACATAAATACGTGGAGAAGAAGGTGAACTATGGGCCATTGGCTCGAGAAATGAAAGAAATTTGGCGTTTTGAGAAAGTGGTTGTAGTTCCCATAATATTGTTAGCTGCAGGTATTGTACTGTAATCCCTCACGTCCTCCCTTGATGTCCTGGGACTCTCACACAGTCCGGTTCAAACCATGCAGAAATATACCATTCTACGTTTCTGCTCGTTGTTGCGGGAAGTTTTCGGCGGATTCTCCCATTGTAGCATTATGCTCTATGTATCTAAAATTTGGTGATTTTAGGTTAAAGTTAAGGAGGGTTGCCAGTCAATTTCTGGAAAATATACTTTTAATAAATATGTATTATACTATTATTAACTTTATTTATATAGGAGTGTGGAGTGTGGAGAGTACTTTGAGACCTAGATACCAGCCCATGGACCACCATATTTCTTTTCAGATATTTGGGTTGAGTAGTTTCTGAGAAGGACTCCTTGAGTAACTGACCCTTTTCGGGCCCCAGCACTTCACACCTTTCCAACCAATCTCAAAATTAATACCGGTTTCGGAAACTGACAATTGAGACTTTTCATTTCATGACCCCACCTGACTATACCCGGTGAAAAAAAATGTACATCCTCCTTTTGTATGTTTGGGGACCCCCTTAGACTCAACGTGTAATTATGTTACTCACTGCATGCAGTTAGATTCCCAGGTCGCACCTTTTGCCAAATTTCGTATCAATTGGAGTAACTGTTGCTGAGATATAAATTGTCACAGACAGACGGATAAACAGTGAGACAGAGAGCCAATAAATCGATTTTAATAAGGTTCTGTTTTATACAAAACCTTGAAAAAAAAGAACTTTCAGCCTTTTTTGTTCTAGGTAAGTATTTGCCTCTTGAATGAATGGATGTCTAAGTTCTCTGAATAAATGTGATTCACGACTTTTTGAGTTCATCAGAAGTCCTTCTGAAAAATCAAAATGCAGCTAACAATTGATGCAAAACCTACTAATTTCTTAAAACTTTCTTAATTTTATTATAGTATGTCCACTTTATTATTTTTAAAATGTATAAATAAAATCAATATATGTACATAAAATTGGTATAAAATTTAGAAGTATATCATGCAAAGCCAATGGGGCTACTATCTTACTGTAAGAATGCACATTCCAAACGAAACCAAGAAAATGTATACTTCCTCAGCGAATATTAATATAATTTACTTTATAGGATCTGAACAGAATATATTTATTTTGTCCTTTCAGTAACATAAATATCTCACATTCGTAAACATGAATCTATTTAAAGAAATTTCCACATCCTTGGCTGCATGTGCGTAAATATATACATAAACAAGCGGCATCTGAAAATCTTTTTCCCAAATTACATTTATATTGGAGGTTGACAGACAAAGACAAGTGACATCAGTCAATCACGAAAAGCGCCACATAAAAAACTAGCTGGTCCTCCTCCCTAAATGAACATATCTTCTAATGGACGGATAAAATTGTGATCCTCGCGAGGACGAGACATTAACTGAATTCAGCGGCGCTTATCTACAATATATTGATGCTGCGAAATTTAATGCTAATCCATCCGCGGCTTGACTTGTAAAAGATTCGATACAACTCAAGTTCGGGATTTACCCCTCGAGACTTGCCAAGACACAGTGACACAAATTGGATGAGATAACAATTTTTATGGGCCAAGCCATCAATCCATCCATCCACCGATTCATTCATTCAACAAAACTGTCTTTCGTCCATCCATCCACTGAGGAGGACAATCGAAAAGCTAAGGGTTTTTGAGTGAACCGTTTCCAAAATTTTTTCTCTTTTCATGGGATAAGGTGGGAATGTGGGGTCGTCTGGGAATTGTTGTTCTCTGAAACGTAAGTGTCCTTTTTACACCAAACTGAATTATTCGTCAGTTTGGTTACATTATATATAGTTAGTAACGAAAGGACGTGATTCATAGATAATAATAGACTGGAATGATAGCATGCCTTCTAAATCTGCTACGAATTTCCTTAAAACTCCCGAATGGCGCCACTCTAACCTACTGCGACTACCACCTAACACACTTTGATTGAAACCACCTTGACATTTTATTAGCTCGGAATATCGCAGAATCGCTTTCCGATGAGATGTGATGAATATTTTTTTGAACGCAATCCTATTCAAATTATTCAAATTCAATTTGTTCTGAAGTGTTTTACTTGAAAAGCAATAAGGGCCGATGATGGAAAATGCTGATGGATTATGATACGAATCTAATATTTTCTGAAAGCCAACGACGGAATAGAGAGAGTCCTTTACATATCACTCGTTCATTGTTGACTTTTGAATGAATAATCCTGGCGAGTTAGTAGTCAGGAAATATCCGCCTTGTAACGTTATCTTGAGCGGTGATTTCATTTTCCGACTAGTACGAAATTCATGTCGTTTTCTGCTCAAAGCTTAGAGATAAACATAATGGAATTCACTTAAATACGATAGTGACGGAATGGTAGTCGGTGTGCAAGCGAACAATTGCATTGACAGGATTCCACTCATATGGACGTTTCCTACCACATTTCAAGCGGAAATGAAAATCATCTCCGGCTTCATGGACATATCCGCAAGTTTTCCGGTAGCTGTCGTTTTCCAGTTGAATTGGAAGACGGTTAGATAAAAATAAATAAAAGCTCTATATTTCATGAGATTTCTTTAGTAAGGATCTCTTCTAAAAGTATGGTTAAGGTCAAAGTGGACAAAAGGCGTACTTCGATATGAATTGAGAAAGCTAGCTTAATTTTAAGATATGTCTTTAAAAACAATTTTTTTAATGTCAGAAAACCACCACCAACACCTATGTTAATATCAAACGACCTCCTTGAATACCCCAGTTTGAACGGCATTCCTGTAGCTAACACCTCGGATGCTCCTCGCTGGGACTTCCACTGAAAGTCGTTTAACAAATTGTAACCTCAAACTAAAGCTATCCTGTACAATGTAATGTGTCCTGAACAATGTAATAATCACAGGTACACGTCATTGGTACTTCTAATGAAGCCCACACTTCTCCCTTATTGTTCTGCGTTGTTTAGTGTTAGGACGATCACTCGCAGATTCTACTACATTACACAATCGGCAATGTAATTGTCGAGGTTTACATTTTTAGTTTCTCGTAGTGCGTTTCATGTAGGCATTGTTTATATATGTATATATAGTTAAAAATTCCCCCGAGCCCTCTTCACGCCCAACCCACCGAAGGACGACCAACTTAAGGATGGGCTGAAAGCAACACCGAAAATTCTGCATCACAGCGATAATGCGTTTCAACACAAAGAGTATGCGACCGTGCAAAAACGTATTGCTACATCCCGATTGTCGCAAGCACTTCAAGCAGTTAATCGATGTTAATCGAAAACAGTACGAATCAAGACTAGAGCCCACTAAGCCCCACTGTTATCGGACAGGACTCTTCGGACTATAGCACAAGTTAAGGATGACCGCTTTTTGCATCTCCATGTATAGTCCAGCCCTAAGATCGAGTCAAAGGTCAGTATAGGTCCCAGGGCGAAACGTGGATTGGTACCCACGGTGGAGCATAAAACCTGGGAAACACCTGCTGAACCAACACCAACTGCTCTACTACCAAACCCTATCTCCAGCTCCAAGTAATGATCAATGGGAGTTCTTTCCTCATGAAAAATAAATTTAGAAATATAAGCCTCATAAAGGTTCACGCCCCTACAGGGGAGACTGCCGAGTCGGCGAAAGATATCTTCTAAGAAGCAGTTGAACGGACTTTCGAAACCTGTCCCAAATATGATATCAAAATTATATTTGGAGATTTCAACAGCAAACTAGGGACGGGGATACCAATGATAACGGACCGTGGTCGGTAGCAATAGTGCGATCCCACAGTAGTTTGGCCCGAATTTTCCAAGTTTCTCTACGGAGTACACTTATAATAGGGATTTTCAGTTCCCACTAAGTTGAACGTGAACGCAAGGTTTCGATGAGAACCTTGCAAACGGACTTCTGATGACTGGTGTATTGGTCAACATCGTGCACCCAGATGTTATGTGCTGGATGGTTTCCTCTTCACAGTTACATAGCCTGCAACTAGAGTTGGTGATTGTGTAGCATGAGAGATGTACTTTTTATATTTTTTTCTTGGGTTTCATAGAATAGCACCCCTTTAGTGAACCATTTGTTGGAGGCCGCGATGTCAATGCCTGGTAACAATCAATTCTTAATATCATCATCATCAACGGCGTAACAATCGGTATCCGGTCTAGACCTGCCTTAATAAGGAACTCCAGACACTCCGGTTTTGTGACGAGAGCCACCAATTCGGTATACCTAAAAGCTGCCTGGCATCATGACCTACGCCATCGTTCCATCTCAGGCAGGGTCTGCCTCGTTTTCTTTTTCTACCATAGATATTGCCCTTATAGACTTTCCGGGCTGGATCATCCTCCATACGTATTAACTGACCCGTCTTGCCTTCATTAATGTGCAGCCCGAGATCTCGCGCCGCCTTCTCGATCTGAATGAAGGTAGACTGTACATCTCGGGTTGTTCTTCCCATGATGTCGATATCGTCAGTTTAGGGCAGTAGTTGGGTGGACTTGAAGAGGATGGTGCCTCTCGCATTTACATCGGCATCACGAATCACTTTATCCAGGGTCAGGTTACCGTTGTTGATGTTAAATGGTCCCGAGAATGATTCTGTTATCTTTATCTTGCCTGGCACATTGGGCAGGGTCAACCTAGTCAGTCTTATCAATTTCGTCGGGATACCAAATTCTCTCATGCTGTCATAGGCGTCTTTAAAGTCAATGAAGAGATGGTGCAACTGATGTGCATATTCCAACAGTTTTTCCATCGCTTGCCGCACAAAGAAAATCTGATCTTTTGGTAATTTGCCTGGAGTGAAGCCTCTTTGGTATGGGCCAATGATATTTTGCGCATATGGACCTATCCGGCCTAGCAAGATAGCTGAGAATATCTTATAGATGAGTGCCATCAACCATGAGTACCAGCAACGTGATACCTCTATAATTGCTGCACTGTGTGATATATCCCCTTTTATGTATGAAACAGATAATACCTCTTTGCCAGTCGTCAGGCATTGATACGCTGTCCTACACCTTGAGCATCAGTTGATGAACGGCTTGGTGTAGTTGGTCGCCTCCATATTTAACCAATTCGGCTGTAATTCCATCGGCTCCTGGCGACTTATGGTTTTTAAGCCGGTGGATTGCACCGACTGCTTCTTCTAGAAACATTTGTCCGTTGCCTTCAGTTGGCAGGTCCTCCAACTCGCCGATATTTCGGTTGTTCAGTAGTTCATCAAAATACTCAACCCATCGCTACAATATGCCCATTCTGTCGGAAATCAGATTTCCCTCTTTGTCTCGGCAGGATGAGCATCAAGGAGTATAAGGCTTCATCGTGCTGAGTTGTTGGTAAAACTTTCGCGTCTGGTGGTTCTCCCAGGCTTCCTTCTTCCGTCTATGAAGCCGCTTCTCTGCTCGATGGAGTTCTTGGTAAGTCTCTGCGCGTGCCCGTGTTCATTGAGAATGCAACATTACTCGGTACGCAGCATTCTTCCGTTCCCTTGCTAGCTTACATTCATCATTGAACCAGCCGTTCCGACTTTTCTTGCGGCTGGGGCCAAGTATCTTTGTGGCCGTATCTATGACAACGGTGTTCAGGTGGTTGTGAAGATCATTTGTTGATGCTTCATCTCCAGGACATCTGTTAGCTGCTATTATTGCGGCATATATTTCCGCCTTATAGGTGTTACGGAGGGCTGTGTTGATTGTCAGAGGGGATAGTAGGTGGTAACGTAATTCAAGCGCGGACTACAATGCCAACGAGATAGTGATCCGGGTCTATAATGACCCCCATATATGTTCTGATTTTCATCAAGGCTGCGAGGTGGCAGGGTTCGATCAGCACGTGATCAATTTATTTGAAAGTGGTCCCGTCTGGGGAGACCTACGTATGTTTGTGGACCGCTTTCCCCGCAAACCAGGTACTTCCAACAACCATTTCCTGCGGCTTCGAGGGTCTGCTCAGCTGCTTCATAGACGGTATCTTTCTCCGACTTTGTAGTCTTTTTTGCAGGGGTGTGGACGTTTATGAGGCTTATATTTCGAAATTTGCTCGACTGATTTTAAAGTTTAATTTTGTACAAAACTCTGAAAATGTAATCCGTTGTGTTACAGACAAACGTCACCCCAGGGTGGTATCTATTTCTACGAGCTTTTCTGCGAAGTTTATCATATTTACTGTTGTTTTCCCTTTGGGAGCATTCGAGGAAAAACGTATGTTCCAATAGCCTTTGCATTTTTTAACTGACTCGCTGATTCAAATGCGAACTCAAATGGGTCGGTATAGGAGGATCTAGAACGATACCAACCTTCTATCCGTCGATCAAGCTCTGGGAATATCCCAGGATTATTTTAATTATTATCTCCTCCAGTTACAGTTCAAAACGTTACCGATCATCCCCTTCTTCCACCCATTGAGAAAAATTTTAGATTCCTAGGATTTATGAATGAATGAATAGTCTCTGCAGAGGTTGCATCCGTTTGATGGCGTCCTTTAAAGAGCAGTGGTGGAATTTCTTTTGGCACGACGTACTACTTTTACTTTGCCAGGACGAGGGAGCTTCGACCTTCATCAACTCGCTTTCATATTTTTACAGCCAGGCAGGCCTTGTGACATCATTTTGGATGTAGGCAACAGCTACCCTTTACCAGCTTTATTATCATTGTCTGACTGCCAACCCCACCTCATCGGGGTGTCAATGCGTCTTACAACACATGTAGTCCAAGTATTTTTTTTACTTCACAAAGCTCGATGTTTACTTAAAATACCTAATTCCGGGACTATTTTGGTTTTATAAAGTTCTATAACTTAGTGTACCTTACTGACATTAACTGATTTGATACTGGTCCATTTCCTCCTTGCACCGAGAATAAAATATAATTATTGAGTTTTTTCCTGTCTGTTGTTGACTTTGAATACATCAATAACGTAGTGTGACTATATGGTACTTTATCATTCAATGCGAATGTCAACCCTCACTTCATCTTATCTCTCAAACCTCTTGCCAAGGTTATGATCTCCCCGGTTGGCTGAACCTACTCATAATATCTCAATTCATGTTGACAGATTAATTGTACATAAGACAAAATGCCAATGCCAATTCTTTCAAAGTTACTTCAATACTGAGTCCTCTCTAAAGCAGCCAAGATACATACATATCTTGCATAATTTGGTTTTACCATCTTCGGACAGTCGGCATTTCGATTCTGATAAAAGATACTCTCCTTTAACATACTAACAAATATATATTTTTTCACTTCCTTCTGCATAAATTGACTACCTGGTAATTTATCGTCAACCTAATGTTCCAACAATTTATTGCTCATACGATTCAATTACAGAACAATCAACTTTTGACCGTTACATTGATACTGGCCCTTCTTATAAGTTACAAGTGCGTATTAATCAGAAAAACGTGACTCTCTCAGTGTAAACATGTTGTAATTGATTAAAATTCCTCACACCTAACCATTCAAAAACTCATAAATTTCATCTTTTCATCTGCTATTCATTAAAAGAAATCAGATCTTATCAGCCAGTTGTTTTACGACTTCAATTCTTTGGCAGGAAGAATTTACACCGTCGATCTTTTAATAGGGACGATCATTATCACGCGAACAGGTGAGTTAAAATTCATTGAGGACTGCGCTTCGGGTGAAGTTCAAATACAAGGTAATTGCTAATAACTGTCATAAAATTAAGAAGCATTGGAAGAATTTAGATGGTGTATGTTGTTAGGAGCATAGAAAGGATCCGCTCAAAAGAAGGTTGAATTTTTATTATTCCTTTCTCGTCATCAATTCATTCATGCATGTACTAACGACAATTGAGATTTTACACGCGCCATGTACACATTCTTACGGAAGCATTTAGAAACTTTCCTTTCATATGATCCTTAGATATCATAATTACTTTCCTGTTACTTAATACATGTTATATTATGATAGATAGATAAAAAGATCTTTTCGCTCAGAGTAAGGGGAACTCCTCACGACTCCTGTAGCCATGCTCATGGCAACTTTTTTCTGTCAAATGGCTATGCCATCCTTAATTCCTTCCCTTTTCAATTTTATTACCGCTGTGATGAGTGGCATTTGATAATATTCATATCATGAGTAGTAAATATTGTTCATCTGTAGCAAATTTTATTGCACCGAAAAAACCAAAAGATATTTTATGCATGCAAGGATGTTAGACAATAAAACTGAATTATGATCAACCATTTCATCAGTTCATGTCCGGATGGCTCAAGTAGTTAGAGCGCTGGGCTGTCCTAGAGAAAGGTCGCGGTTCAAACCTCACTGGCTGCAGAGAGATTGTTGTCGTGAGTGGATATTGGATACTAGTCGACTGAGAGAGTTCCTGAGTCAAATCAGGGTTATAATCTCGAGGGAGCACAATGCTGACCACATTGCCTCCCATAATACTGTAATACTGTAGTGTATCATTATGGTCTTGAATGAAGTGCTTTACCACACTTCAATGCCCTGATCCAATATCGATTGTTGTGTCAACGATTATTATTATTAATTCATCAATATAACCCCGGTGTATCCGATTTAAAACCTGGTTATGAAAGGGAGAGGTACGAAAACTCTAGTCTGCATGACTGAGGTCACCACGAATCTAAGGGAGTAAGTGAGGAAGTGTCCAAAGCTGTGCTTACTAAAGACATCCAAAGTCTTGAATATGCATAGAAGCGACAACTTTGACCTATTATGATGAACTTATGTGGGGCTTTACAGTCAAAAATTATAGTAATGTATTATTATTAACTTGATTTGAACAGATATCGGTATAGAGGGTGGTTCGGAGCCCAGATATCATATAGTGGCAGCTTCATGATTTTCTTTTCAGATTTTTTGGTTGTGTAGTTCCTGAGCCCTGAAAAAAAATGATCACGATAATCGACTCCCCACCTTTCAAGCAAATGTCACAATTAAGACGGGCTTCGAAAAGTACTAATCCATACCCCCCATGACTATATGACTATCCTGGGCGTGAATTTCGCGAATGTTTTTGAAAACAAGGTTCACCTCAAAATACTAGGAGGTCCCGGTCCGAGTCGGCTGCAGAATTTCTCGAACATAGACCATTGCATTTGCAAATTTAGTTCAGAATTTTCCAAATAAATTCAGAATTTTCAAAACTAATTTCAGAAATTTCCAAACTAAGTTTTTTCAATAGCAATTTTCGAATTTTCTATTTCAAATTCAGATTTTTCCATCTCCGTTTCAATTTTTTTTTTTCAATATTCTTCCATCAAGTTCTATACCAACTTTCTACCACTGGATAAGGATGGAGCTTACTGCTGACTAAAATTCCGCCGTTTCCGGTAGAACCTCATTAATGTCCACTGACAATCGAGAGGACTTCCCAATTCTGGAGAAGTTTAAATTGTGATGTTGCTAATACTTTCAGACACTTACCAGTCTTACAGAATCCCATTGGATCATTAGATTCTCAGACCGGTTCATTAAAGCAAATAATGGTAGAAAATTGATGGGCAGCCCAAATTTTCTTCAAAGAATTCTAGCTCCATCCTTATCCAGTGGTAAAAAGTTAATATCGAACTTTATAGTAAAATATTGAAAAAAATCAGAATTGAAAATGGAAAAGTGTGAATTTGAAATGGAAAATTCTGAAACTGGCTTGGAAAAATCTGAATTTGGTTTGCAAAATTTCTGAAATTAGTTTGGACAATTCTGAATTGGTTTGGGAAATTCCGAATTTGGCTTGCAAAACCTATATATCAGGTGGTCATGTCGTTGGAGCGCGTCAATTTCTCCTCATTAAATTTATAACGTCCGTTATTAGTGAAAGGATAACTGTTTATCTCGAGATAAATAATACATATATCATGCGAGGAGCAGAAGGGTTGCGGAGATGCAAAGACAGGTTACAAGGAACCGGTCGTTATCAACTTAGTAATTATTGAGAAGGCAACTAGAGTGCAAAGGAAAAATTGAGTTGAGTACATGTGTCTCTGAGCGTGTCAACGATTTTCGAGAATTTTTAAAATGGATTTGAATGAGCAACAACGAGTTTGCATTAAATTTTGTGGTAAAAACGATTTGAATGGTACGTAAACCTTGCAAATGTTGGCAAAGTGTTTCAGCAGCGATGCTTTAAAAAAACAGCCATTTGTTATGAGTGCATGGCCGGTGATAAGCGCAGCGGCAGGCCATCGACATCGAAATCCGAAGAAAACGTAGGCAAAATGGAGGAAATGTTGGCCACAAACCGGAAATAAACCATTAGAGAGATCGCAGAGGATTTTAGCATTTCTTTTGGATCCGTTCAAAGCATTGTGATGAATGATTCGGGTCTCTGTCATGTTGCAGCCAAGCTGCTGTCGAAAGACTTAAATTTCATTCAAAAGAAGGACCGTATGCACATTGCCAAAGACATGATTTACATGGCTGATTCTGATCCAACATTCATCAAACTCATTATTACTGGAGACGAGACATGCGTTTATGAATACGACACGCAGTCCAGACATCAGGCGAGTCGGATGAGACAAGAGCGACGAAACCACATCGTTTCCAGTCAAAGAAAAAGGTGATGCTCACGGTTTTCATCGATTACCACAGTGTGGTGTATAGTGAATTCTTACCAGAAGATGAGACTATGAACAAAGAATACTATTTGGGTGTTTTGAGACGTTTGCTTGAATCAGTCCGTCAAAAACGTAAGCATTTGGGGGTGAACAACTAGCTGATCTTGCACCACGATAATGCACCATCGCACAATGCCATCATTATCCGCGAGTTTTTAGCTAAAAACAGCACGAATACCACCCAACAACCACCGAATTCACCTGATTTCCCCCTTGTGATTTCTTTCTGTTCAATCGAATCAAAAAGCCACTGAGAGGAACGCGTTTTAGTAGCCGAGGGGAGAAAATGGAAAAATCGAAGATGGCCCCAGTGGAGATAGCTGAAGTTTCAAAAATGTTTCTAGAACTGGACCAAGCGTTGGCATAAGTGCGTTGCATTCGATGGGACCTACTTTGAAGGGGACAATATCGATTTTCAATAATAAACAGGTATACTTTATTTTTTTAATGAATTCCGGGAACTTTTTGATGAAGGTAGTATATAATTATAATCGTTGGCGCAACAATCCAATTGGATCAGGGCCTGGAAGTGTATTAGAGCACTTCATTTAAGACCGTAACGGTATACTATAGAATAGCCTGTAGGAGGCTATTCTATAGTAGTATAGTAGCGTTGCGTTCCCGCGAGATTTTTGCCCTGATTTGACTCAGGTACTCATTCACAACTGAGTCGACTGGTCTCCGACGTCAAATCACGATACAAATTCCACTGCCACCAGTGAGATTTGAACCCCGAGCTTCCATACGATGGCCTTGTGCTCTAACCACTCAGCCATCCGGACACGTAAGGTAGTATATGAAGAGACATTTTCCAAGAGAATCTGATTTCATGACTACTGAGTGATACTAGAAAGCATTACTTCGTAATTAATCTACTTAGGAGACATCAAACGGCATGACGGTAGTGACGATTATTATAGCTGTGCATAATTGCTGTGTTTAGACTAGACAAAACTTAGTGTATCTAGATGACATCAAGCTATGTGCTAATACTGACGACTATCTTTAAAGTCTGTTACCCTTAATTAAGAAAGATCATAAGGAGCCTTGATCTCGGTACTGGCGATCTACCTGCTCTACCTGAAGAATGTTGGAACTGATGATTTGAGAGAAGCTTTACTGTGTGAACTCTACTCATGAAATATGAAATGGGGTTTTAAAATCACATATCTGGAAGAAAAATTAAACAAGCGCGTTAACTGTGTTTGCTTTTCCCTCACTGGCATATATGGTATACGGTTTTCATTATCTCCTATGTCAACCACACTTAGGCACCATAATTGTTGCGCTTAAACTGCATTCAATTCTTCTCTAGAAGCCTACACCCCTCCTATAAGGCAACTCACTCGTCAGCCACTCGGCGATAGTGGATTCCATTGCATGATTTAGCCAGCAATGGACTTATGGCCATTTCTTAAACCGTAACTTATCCACTGCCACTTCCGTCTTCACATTAATGCAGCCAGTGGCATCTGACGCGTACATCGACATTGTACCAAAATGCAGTGTGTGGCATTTTATGTCGTCTTAATCCCTTGATCCAAAATTACCCGGTGATATATCACCGCGTCACGGTCCTGATGATTCGAATTAAGTTCTCCTTTCTTGTTACACATACACAACTCATTCTAACATTCTGTCTCCTCCAAATTTCAGGCCCATAACAGTTTTAAAAGCAACATCCACCTGGGTCTATGTATATTTTACATTTCAATCGGTTCATTGTCTCTCCGTTTGTCTGCCTGTCACACGCACTTTTCTCAGGAGCGATTATATTTATTAACACAGAATTTAGTGGATAGTTTGAATCTGTAAGCTCCCATTATGCAGTGAGTAACATCATTTTATCATCATCATCATCAACGGCGCAACAACCGGTATCCGGTCTAGGCCTGCCTTAATAAGGAACTCCAGACATCCCGGTTTTGCGCCGAGGTCCACCAATTCGATATCCCTAAAAGCTGTCTGGCGTCCTGGCCCACGCCATCGCTCCATCTTAGGCAGGGTCTGCCTCGTCTTCTTTTCCTACCATAGATATTGCCCTTATAGACTTTCTGGGTGGGGTCATCTTCATCCATCTATTGAGCCGGATTTTATCCACAACCGGACGGTCATGGTATCGCTCATAGATTTCGTCATTGTGTAGGCTACGGAATCGTCCATCCTCATGTAGGGGACCAAAAATTCTTCGGAGGATTCTTCTCTCGAACGCGGCCAAGAGTTCGCAATTTTTCTTGCTAAGAACCCAAGTTTCCGAGGAATACATGAGGACTGGCAAGATCATAGTCTTGTACAGTAAGAGCTTTGACCCTATGGTGAGACGTTTCGAGCGGAACAGTCTTTGTAAGCTGAAGTAGGCTCTGTTGGCTGACAACAACCGTGCGCGGATTTCATCATCGTAGTTGTTATCGGTTGTGATTTTCGACCCTAGATAGGAGAAATGGTCAACGGTCTCAAAGTTGTATTCCCCTATCCTTATTCTTGTTCGTGCTTGTGTTTGACCAGTGCGGTTTGATGTTGTTGGTTGATTCGTCTTCGGTGCTGACGTTGCCACCATGTATTTTGTCTTGCCTTCATTGATGTGCAGCCCAAGATCTCGCGCCGCCTGCTCGATCTGGATGAAGGCAGTTTGAACGTCTCGGGTGGTTCTTCCCATGATGTCGATATCGTCAGCATAGGCCAGTAGTTGGGTGGACTTGAAGAGGATCGTACCTCTTGCATTCACCTCAGCATCACGGATCACCTTCTCGAGGGCCAGGTTAAAGAGGACGCATGATAGCGCATCCCCTTGTCGTAGACCGTTGTTGATGTCAAATGGTCTTGAGAGTGATCCTGCTGCTTTTATCTGGCCTCGCACATTGGTCAGGGTCAGCCTAGTCAGTCTTATTAATTTCGTCGGGATACCGAATTCCCTCATGGCCGTGTACAGTTTTACCCTGGCTATGCTATCATAGGCGGCTTTAAAGTCGATGAACAGATGGTGCAACTGTTGTCCATATTCCAACAGTTTTTCCATCGCCTGCCGCAGAGAGAAAATCTGATCTGTTGCTGATTTGCCTGGAGTGAAGCCTCTTTGGTATGGGCCAATGATGTTCTGGGCGTATGGGGCTATCCGGCCTAGCAAGATAGTGGAGAATATCTTATAGATGGTACTCAGCAACGTGATACCTCTATAATTGCTGCACTGTGTGATATCTCCCTTTTTATGTATGAGACAGATTATGCCTCGTTGCCAATCGTCAGGCATTGATTCGTTGTCCCATACCTTGAGCACAAGTTGATGAACCACTTGGTGTAACTGGTCGCCTCCATATTTAACCAATTCGGCTGTAATTCCATCGGCCCCTGGCGACTTATGATTTTTTAGCCGATGAATTGCACGGACTGTTTCTCCTAAACTTGGTGGTGGCAGTATTTGTCCGTCGTCTTCAGTTGGCGGGACCTCCAACTCGCCGATGTTCTGGTTGTTCAGTAGCTCATCAAAGTACTCAACCCATCGCTCTAATATGCCCATTCTGTCGGAAATCAGATTTCCCTCTTTGTCTCGGCAGGATGAGCATCGAGGTGTATAAGGCTTCATCCTGCTGACTTGTTGGTAAAACTTCCGCGCCTGGTGCGGTTGCTCCCTGTACTTTTCTAGTTCACAGACTTGTTGGTTCTCCCAGGCTTCCTTTTTCCGTCTGTGAAGTCGCTTCTCCGCTCGACGGAGTTCGTGATAAGTCTCCGCGCGTGCCCGCGTTCTTTGAGAATGCAACATTACTCGGTATGCGGCATTCTTCCGTTCCGTTGCTAGCTTACATTCATCGTCAAACCAGCCGTTCCGACTCCTTTTGCGGCTGGGGCCAAGTATATTTGTGGCCGTATCCATGATAACGTTCTTCAGGTGGTTGTGAAGATCATTAGTTGATGCTTCATCTCCAGGTCCTCTATTGACTGCGGTTATTGCGTCATCCATTTCCCTCTTATAGGTGTCGCGGAGGGTTGTGTTGTGGATGGCTTCAGTGTTCACTCTCACCTGATTGTCAGAGGGGATTCTAGGTGGTATTGTTATTCGAGCTCGGAGCACCATGCCAACGAGATAGTGATCCGAGTCTATATTGGCCCCCCTATATGTTCTGACATTCATCAAGGCTGAGAGGTGGCGGCGTTCGATCAACACGTGGTCAATTTGGTTGAAAGTGGTCCCGTCTGGAGAGGCCCACGTATGTTTGTGGACCGCTTTCCGCGCAAACCAGGTACTTCCAACAACCATTTCGTGTGACCCTGCTAATTGAATAGTCCGCAGTCCGTTATCATTTGCTTTTTCGTGTAAGCTATGGGAGCCAACGTATCGCCTGAATACGGGCTCCTTCCCTACTTGGCTGTTAAAATCCCCAAGTATGATTTTGATATCATATCTGGGACAGGCTTCGAGGGTTCTTTCTACTGCCTCGTAGAAGGTATCCTTCTCCGACTCTGCAGTCTCCTCTCTAGGGGCGTGAACGTTTATGAGGCTTATATTTCTAAACTTGCCTCGCAAGCGCAGAGTGCATAGCCGTTCGCTTCTACTTTCAAAGCCGATAACAGCAGGTTTCATTTTTTGGCTGACTAAGAAACCTACTCCTAGCACATGGTTTACTGGATGGCCGCTATAATATATGGTGTAGTGGCTCTTCTCCAGGAAACCGGTCCCTGTCCATCGCATCTCTTGCAACGCTGTTACATCAGCCCTATATTGGGACAGGGTATCGGCTAGCTGCTTATCAGCTTCATCTCTGTACAGGGAGCGCACGTTCCATGAGAAAATGCGCAAATCGTTGTTCCTTTGTCGTTGCCGGGTCCGTCGTTTTAATATCCATCCTATCCGAGGCTCCTGTTGTGGCTTCGTAACGGTTGTTTTCCGTGTAGGGTTGTCAGCCCTACCCAACCCCCAACCTGGAGGACCAGTTGGTACAATTTGTCCCGTTTTTAGGCGCGGGAGACTCGCCTTCATCCTTCTCCGTCTGCAGCTTTTCGTCAAGAAAGAGCTCCCAGCGGTCACCACGTGGAGGTGGAGATAGGGTTTGGTAGTAGAGCTGTTGGTGTTGGTTCAGCAGGCATTTCCCAGGTTTTATGCTCCATCGTGGGTACCAATCCACGTTTCGCCCCGGGACCTATACTACCCTTTGACCACCATCATTTTACGTTGAGCTTAACAAGGTGGGGGGGGTCCCCATACATGCAAATATAATCATTCGAGATGTAATTTTAGGGTGATACTGACATTCAAAGTCTTAAATTGCAGCAAATTTGAATAGTTATAAATAGTATGATTTCCACCAAACTTGGAAGTATCATGCTTTATATTGGAGACTACACCACTGCCAAATTTCATGATTTTAGGATGAACTTAAAGGGCTTTCTAGTTAATTTATACAAAATATAGTAATATTATGAGGGGATTGTTTTTGGTTCGGCATCTGCTGAGAATGGGTCGGTGAGATAAATGATTACTTTCCAGCCCTACATTCTTGCCTTTTTCATCAAACGTCAGACCAGCTGTGTGTGAAATACTAATCAGGACCTTTTATTTAACTCTGCACATGACTATATTTGGTGAAAAAAGAGATTGCCGCCCTTCTGCATGTGTGGGAATCCCGCCCTTAACTCAATAGGCCAAGTATATTGAACAGTTCGTTACTGGAGACGAGATATGGTTATATGAGTATAACATGCAATAACATCTGGCAAGTAATCGTTATTATTTGAGACGTCTTCTGCCCCGTCTGTGATCTTGTTAGAGACGGCCTAAGTCAGGTTACCAAGCCGTCTGCCGTCCGGCCAGATAGGTCGCTGACGAACGGCAATCAGATCACGAAAATGGACCCTGTTGAGGGGAGATCAAAGCTCTCCGCGTCCAACAATAGAGGTGGATACAATACGCCAGTAGCAAATCAAGGCATGCCTTGGGGATTCACGTTTGCTTTTTGCAAGTTATACAGAGTGCAATACTGCAATGTCACAAGAAAGAAAAGTGCTCCCCAGTGTCCCATCATCTTACCCCGCCGTTTCGTTGCCGAAAGCAAAAGGTCGTAGCTGAAAAATAAATCGACCTACAGAGCACGATAGCCCTTTACGAAGAGTAAGCAAAGTTTGGGGTATTTACCCTAACCTTTTGGCCGCCTTTTTCCACAAGCAGAAAATACTCTGACCGAAGTTTCAAGCAACTCAAAAGCGAATCACCACTTCACCGTGGTATAAAATTCCTAATTAAATAATAATGTAGTTTACCATACTGACATTTTGAGACACTCAGGGGTTACGCAGTCATTCGGACTAAAGTGACACGTGTGTACGTGGACCTAGTATGTTTTAAAAATCGATATATACTAACAATTTTACCAAATTCCAGCTTCGCCACGCAACGGCTACTGTGGAACGGAGGAACTTGTCTCGTGACATCGAAAATAGGAGCGCAGATATTGGGTGGTACATCACCACCAAAGACGTTTTTATTTAAAGTCGAAACGCCATGAATGGAATCGGCCAAATCAATTTAATATAATGAAATCCCGTACATCAGTTATTCTTATTTCCGGCTAATTTGTACAATTTTGCCGATCCCCAGAGTTATTTTTTTATTTTTCACTGGCAATAATTGGTAATCGCGATATTTCGTGCCAAATCGTCAGTCCCTTGACCATATGAATTATCGGAATTCTCCTGTATAGTGTCGCTTCACAGGTGCAACACTTACTTATAAGCGAAACGGAGGAAGAGGTTTCTACACAGATAACGAGACCAATGCATGTATCGTTATTCAGTTGTGGGGAACTTAATGAAAGAATCCTAAGACACTGATAGAAAATTAGTAAACAACAAAGTGCGCCCAAGCCAAGTTGTGAGAGGAGGAGGGACAGATAGCTTCAGTCTGAATGAATGGCTGTAGGCCACCATAACGTCCCAGGGGGTAGAGGGAGGGGGTAGGAAAGTGCAGGAACTTTGCAGTCTTAACAAAAACTTTCTGATGTATGCTGTTAGTTGCCACATTCCTTCCATTCATTCCATACGTATTCACACTGCAACGTATGCAGGTCCCCCAACTAATTCCAACAGAGCGTTCAGACAGTGCAGTTTTCGGTAACGTAAGCAAAGGAATATTGGAGTAGATTGGAGATTACCCGCCCAGCGTGCTGAGCATGCTGAGTGGATCACTGTTGAAGGCACCATGCCACTATGCGGTGGATGAATTTTGTGGATGTTATCAAAATGGGGGTTTGGCGAGCCATAAACAATTCAAAGAACTGGAGGGCCCAAAGTCTGGATCGGGTGCCGAACTTCTGATACCAAAAATGTTCACTATTATACATAGTCGGTTGGCAGATCGCATAAACCAGGTCATTAGTTGGCCAAAGGAATT
Organism: Hermetia illucens; assembly: GCF_905115235.1. Taxonomy (NCBI): domain Eukaryota; kingdom Metazoa; phylum Arthropoda; class Insecta; order Diptera; family Stratiomyidae; genus Hermetia; species Hermetia illucens. The sequence continues at coordinate 54,016,236 of NC_051851.1, forward strand.
TTCACCCTTCCTCACTGCGGGATTACCTACTTTATCCCTAGGAAGGACACGGTGCTAGACCCACATACACAAGATCGATTACTTGCTTATCCACCCTCTATAAATTCATAACCTCCATTATTAGTGAAAAGGTCAATGCGCACCTCGAGAAACACAGCATTCTGTCCGAGGAGCAGAAGGGCTGCTGAGTCGGATCAAGGCATTAAAAAGAGCAATTCATTATCGATTCGGTAGTTGTAGAGAGGACAAGAGAACCTATTTAGAAGGAGAGGCCGAGGGAACCTATTTAGTTGAAATATAGATTAGTTAAGGCTTTTGACAGCGTCTCGCGTACCTGGCTAATCGATGTCCTACATCTGTACTGCATTCATTCGACAATAATGAAGCTTTTGGCAGTAGTCATGAAAGGGTGGCATACTTCTTTATCAGTGTATTCATCTGAGGATACCAACACTTCAAAGCCCGTCCATATACGGAGAGTCATGACACTGAACCCTCTTTCATAGCTACTGAATGATGCCAGAGGACATGGTTTCGCAATAAAGTATGACGTGCATGGTAAGTGCGAGCTGACTGAGTTGATGTACATAGATGACATCAAGTTGCATGCTGGTACTCTTTTCACTGGCCTATGCATTCGGAATATTGCCCTCGGCGAAGACCGATCTATAAAACGTTCAGCGGCAGATACGGACCACTATATCCAAATTCCGAATGCTTTACCCAAATTCTGTCGTGGAGCATATGAACCTGCTTCGTGACCTAGAAGTTGCGGTAAAACGTCACCGGCAAGTTAACCCGCTACGAGCTAATTTTTACGAAAAGCAGTCGAGCCCCTTGCATGCGGCCGTTTGTATGGCAGATTGATTAGTGACTCCACTTAACTTGAAGGATCGATCTTTCAACTCTCTGCTACGTGCTTTTTGCTGAGACATAGGGATTTTGTGCCACCCAGAATGACGCATCACCGCCCGAGCTTATAAAAAGCTCATAATGAAACAGGTTCGACGAGTTCTCGACAGATTCTCCCGAGAAGAGGTTGGAGATGTTCAATTCGAGTTGACTATTATCAATTGCGGCATTGCTATCTAATAATCTAAAAAGATTGGCCAATATTTCCAGTTGAGTTATACCACCATCTACAGCGTATTCCCAATAAAACAATTGTCGACGTTACCTGGTGAACAAAAAGGTCCTTTGGAGCCTCTACCGCTTTCAAGCTATTTACAAAGTTCACGTGCCTTCGATCAGATGCAGACGAAATGACAGTTAATAGTAACGAAACAGGACAGAATGCGTAACCATTCCTTTTGCCGAAATTGCAGACTGTAAGACATTGGTACCCGATGATCAATGGCTAGATCAATGACTAGTGATGAATGCAGGATACCGCAGTAGTTCAAACATTCAGTACCATACACATCTTCATCATCTACTGTTGCCTTTATTTGTTTGGTTTTGGTGTTACTGAATGTCTGAACTACCGCGGTATCCTGCATTCATCACTAGTCATTGATCACCCAACTGTTATCGAGATGCCTGCGTATATTTCAAGAACTTATCTAGTATGCCGGGTCAAACTGTCAAAGGTTGAAGGGGCAATTCTTTGTCATGAGGAAGAACCAAAATTTCATTGAGTATTTTGGATTCTTTAAAAAGCATGTGATTCCAAAGCTGCTCACGTTATGCGCCAATTGTCGTGGTTCAAACGTTGAATCTCCACTTAAGTTCTGAAGAACTTGAACAGACGAAATTCTTATTTTTTCAGATTGTTTTCAATAACTCTCTCCTCGTAATTAAAAAAAGCCATTTTGAACATCCCCAACTTTTCAGTCATTACAAATGGATCCCACTTTCCTTTTATTTCAAACGTCGTCTAATATCTGCTAAATCTCGCGAATTTATGACAGCAATAACAATATTAAAATCACATTTCAATCACACACGAGGCATAACAGATCTTTCAGCGAACCCGTAAACAGTATGCATGGCGTCTTGCAATGAAAATTTATGAAACCACTGACTCATGTAATAAATTTTGCGATTGAACCTGCGATGAAGGAAGATATCGTTCAACGAGGATCCATACGACATGATAGCATCTCGATTAAAATTTATGTACGAAAAGTAATGCTGTTATTGTTACTGGGTCTGTCGCACAGTGCCGCGCTTCTGTAGCTCTCGATCTTACGGCTACTGTGGGTGCTTCTGTTGCTACTACCCATAATCTTTCCTGGAGTCGTTCATTGTCCCACTGATTTGCATGCGAGGAAACTCTGATTTTTGTGAAAATATTCTATATTCAGGTTGTGGAGTTGGAAGCGCACAGGCATCTAACAAACAATTGTCTTTGCAGCTTAAAATAAAAAGAATCCAAATCCCAGCTAAATTTTCGTAGAGAATAATCATCAAAATGGTCTTCAGTGGCGTTACCAAATGCAAGGAAGCTCTGACAAAAAAATTTGTAATAAATAGTTTCTAGCTTGCATCATTTAAATAGTTTGGAAGCTGTTGAAAGTAAACATTTTTAAATTATCGCCACTTACATTAGCTACATCTGTATTGAATCTGCTTTCAAAGGAGGGCGACCTACTCCATTTAATATACAAATTTACTGGTTTATTATATGCAAAGTAGAAACAGAATAAAATTGTTTTTCAATGGGGGGAAATTCGAATGACATGACAGTTTTGACGTTTAATTCTATGGCTATCAGTGGTAGAAGCTTTGGCACTACTTCTTTTTCTTCAGCCTTTGTCCCGTTCACAAGCGGGGCCGGCTCGTCGTGATCGGTTTCGCCATTTGGCTTTATCGAATGCCTGATCTGGGTGCAACCTCGAGGCTTTTAAATCCCCATCCAGCGTATCAAGCCACCGTTGTTTCGGTCTGCCTTCTGGTCGTTTACCATCGACTTCCATGTTCAGACCAATCTTGGCAAGTGAATTCTCGTTAGGACGAATTGCGAGACCATACCATCGAAGACGCCTCTCTCACAATTTTTCCATGATCGGTACAACCCCATAACGATCGCGGATATCCTCATTTCGGATGTGATCAAAACGTGTCACGCCACTAGTCCAACGCAACATCTTCGTCCTCATGACCGCAAGACGCCGTTCATTGTCTTTTATAGTTGGCCAACACTTAGAACCATAGAGGGTCACAGGACGGACAACATTGCGATAAATTTTAGATTTGAGATGTTCGTTGATACGTCGATCACAAAGAACACTAGTTGTTGAACGCCACTTCACCCAGGTTGCGTTAATGCGTGAAGCAATTTCATAACGCAGTTCTCCATTGGCTGATAGCGTTGATCCGAGGTATTTAAATCGCTCAGTTCTGGGCAGATCACTGCCGCTGACAGTGATTGTGACTGTTTCATGGGGATGGGGAGGAAAACATATGCTAGGAAAACATCATCTGCATAAAACAGTGTAAGGGACGCTGGACGTTGGATGTCCCGTGTGACAGTGTCCATAACAAGAACAAAGATGAGTGGTGAATAACAATAATAATAATAACCCATGCTCAAGTTGGTGATCTGAAGGATGCCCTGCTGTTCGAATTCCTGCGACGTGTAAAGCTGGTGTTGAAATCGCATCTCTCGGGGAAGAATAAAATGAGCGCGTTGAATGTATTCGCTATCCCTTCACTGGCTTATGCATTCGGAATATTGCCGTGGACGAAGACCGATCTGGAAAACGTCCAGCGGCGGATACGCACGGTAAACACGTGTCTTTGCCAGCCATTTGTCAATTTGCATTTGTAGAACAGATGGCTGTGTGCTGGGGAGCTCTTTGCTGAGACGGAGGGGTTCATGTGTGCCATTCAGGATGGCGTGGTCGCCACCCGAGCTTATAAAAAGCTCATCATGAAAGAACGGTTGGAGAACGACCAGTCCATAATGTGTTGTTCGGCATTAGAGACGTTGGACCATCTCATTTCTGGCTGTACTGTTATGGCACCGGTGCAATACATCACCAGGCATAATGCTGTATGTAAGGTTATCCATCACAACCTTGCATACAAGCATGGGCTGATCACGGGAACATGTCCGGTTTACCGATATGAGCCGCAGGCAGTGCTTGATAGTTCTGCTTACAGCATGTATTGGGACCGGCAAGTTCTGACTGATCGCCACACTCTACACAACAAGCCTGACGTACTGTTAGTTGACAAGAGGGGTCGTTCCGCGTATATTGTTGATGTTGCCATCCCCCATAATAGCAACATTGAACGAAAATACGTGGAGAAGAAGATGAACTATGAGCCATTGACTCGGGAAATCAAAGAAATTTGGCGTCTCGAGCGGGTGGCTGTAGTTCCCATAATATTGTCAGATACAGATATTGTACCTAAATCCCTCAAGGCTTCCCTTGATGTCCTGGCACTTTCACACAGTCTGGTTCACACCATGCAGAAGTACACCATTCTGCATACGTGCTGGATGTTGCGGGGAGTACTCGAAGGATTCTCCCACTGACCTACCACCGGCCACCACCACCAGCGCCCCTTTAGTTTTTAAGTAGGTAGGATCGTACGAGCCTAAATGCTTGGCACTTAGTGCTATTATTAGGTAAAATCCGGCATCCGCCGAGATTGTGATAACTCGGAAATAATAATAAGGGTCACATATTTCACATTTCATTTCAAAACATCTAATTCAATAGCCGAAAAATTGGCCTTTTTTATAACAAAAATTAAAACTCGAGTATCTTGAAAACGGTTTAGTTCAGGGTAGGGTGTTTCATAGTGAAATCAGTCAGAAATGACGGATACTAACGGATATAGGTCGACTAATCCTGTAGCTCTGCATATTTTTCTTTCATTATCACTCTTATTGATTTTTAGCTTATTTTTGGATCAACACGTTGCAAAACGCTGCCAAATTCCACTTGTTATTTATAGAAATGATTGAAGATACTTGTTCTGGTAAAATAATGTGATCACCAGAGCTCTGGAGATTTTTTTTTCCTTTTTGAAGTGGTTTCTTTTATTTTTTCCTACTTTAGTTTTCTAATGAATGTGCATCATTATTAATTATTCATTATTCATTATTCATTTTATTAACTTTTCCTGCATGAATACAAATATTATGATGAAGTAACTCTCTTGTTAATTTGGGGACTCCCTTATTCTCTCCTCCTTCTTAGTCCCGCAAAACTCTTACAATAAGGGACATCCTCCAAAGTAATGGTCTGGGGATATCAAAGTAGGATAGGAACCTCAGAGGCCGCGTCTCACTAAACATCTGAGGTAAGGGGAACAATGATCGAAGTTGTGATCCGTCGAGGATCCCCCCTTTTGATTGCGTCACTCGGGTTCAAAGTTTTACGGCTCCGCGCACACGGTCAAGCCGCTTTTTATTTTTACGTTACGCTCACGCAAATCCCCATGTAAGAATATTTTTTCGGAACCCACGCGCCGGCAAGGACACGTTAATTTTTGTAAAATGACACATAAGGGATTGAAGTGTTCGAAGGATCCTCCCATATTCCCGGGCCTTGCTACTACAAGGACGATTAAGCACGTGTTGACGAAGCACTTTGATGGAACTTCAGTATCGGTGGGCGGACTTTCACAGTCATTTTCGCCGTTTTGCGGGGGGGTTTTTGGGATAGTTCTTCCCTCTCGTCCCTTGTCTTCAATCCTTTTAGTCATTACAAAGTGGGAATTACACATATACAGGAGACAGCGGATTATAATCAAGTTTTCGACAAAAGAGGGAGTGAACCTAATCGAAATATAGTAGTTCAGAAGTCTTTGCAAAGCACAATAATTTTTTAGAAGTTTTGAGAACCAAAGCATTAACCATCACTCAAGGACAAGTGCTATCGACATCAACAGCAAAGTGATACGAAATTTCATAGAAATATGTAGGTGACATCTCCCTGGTAAACCCAACAAAACTTTAAAATCAACAGTGCTACCAAGTCCACTGCCGTGATAGTGTTAAGATTGATTGCAGTGTTCGTTAGATGGATGCCACTGCTGTCAGAGGATCAAGAGCAGCTTCGATGGAAGATTTCCCAGTTACTTTCCATTTTCCATTCTAGAAAAGGAGCTAGTTTTGAATCGAATCGACCCTGTGTGCACACCTAACTTGAAACAAATAAATACGGAATGAAGAAAAACTTGAGAAAGTAATGAAAAATGTAAATGAAATGAAAAATTAGTTTAATGAGGAGATTTTGATACTTTTTGTAATCGTAATCTTTTTGTAATTGAATTGTGCTTTATTGGGGTCGAAAGTCAATCTTAATCGAGTCTGTCACGAGCATTCAGCCCCACGTCCTGTTTCTTCCTCTTCCGGGATTGTAGCACCAATTACATCATTATTTGCCATAACGATTGGTTGAAAGGTATATGAGGTGATGCATTACAGCGCCATCTAGGGACAAGTTACAACAGCATGGACAACACCCAAATATTGTCCATTATAAATCAGATACATATATCAATTCTCCATTTAATAACATCCAATTTTATATTTTAGAGAAAAGATAATAAACGGTAAGGTAGATAAATAGTAAACAAGGTATATAAGATACTAAATTAAAAACGTTCCTTAAACTTCTGCTAAGATAAGGTAAACCGGGAAGAAGGATGATGCTCTGTACTATAGCCAGTCGATCAAGATCAAAGCGCATCAGGAACCAGTTACGGTTAAAACTAATCGCAGTGACTGACCTAATTATTTTCAACAAATTAATTTACCAATTAACATAGTATTCATCATTATCATCATCAACGGCACAACAACCAGTATTCGGTCCAGGCCTGCCTTAATAAAAAACTCCAGACATCGCGGTTTTGCGCCGAGGTCCACCAATTCGATATCCCTAAAAGCTGTTTGGCGTGCTGACGCCATCGCTCCATCTCAAGCAGGGTCTGCCTCGTTTTTTTTTCCTTCCATACATATTGTCCTTATAGACTTTCCGGGCCGGATCATTCTCTTCCATAAGGATTAAGTGCCCCACCCACCGCAACCTGTTGAGCCGGATTTTATCCACAACCGGACGGTCGTAGACTGTACATCTCGGGTTGCTCTTCCCATAACGTCAATATTGCCAGCATAGGCCAGTAGTTGGATAGACTTAAAGAGGATGGTGCTCCTCGCATTTACTTCTGAATTGCGAATCACTTTTTACAGGGCCAGTTTGAAGAGGACACATGATAGGGCATCTCCTTGTCGTCAAACGTTGTTGATATCGAATGGTCTCGAGAGTGATCCAACTGCTTTTATCTGGCCTCACACCTCATCGTGCGATTCTGCTAACTAACTAATCTGCAGTTCGTTATCATTGGTATCCCTATGTAAGCTATGGGAGCCAACGTATCGCCTGAATATGGGCTCCGTCCCTACTTGAGTATTAAAATTTCCAAGTATGATTCTGATATCATACTTGGGACAGACTTCGACGGTCCACTCAACTGCCTGGTAGAAGGTATCCTTCTCCGACCCTGCAGTCTCTTCTGTAGGGACGTGAACGTTTAAGAGACTTATATTTCTAAATTTACCTTGCAGGCTCAGTGTGCATAGTCTTTCGCTTATATTTTCAAAGTCGATAACAGGAGGTTTCATTTTTGGCTAACTAAAAAACCTGCTCCGAGCACATGGTTTACTGGATGGCCGCTATAATATATGGTGTAGTGACTCTTCTCCAGGAAACCGGTCCCTGTCCAACGCATTTCCTGCAACGCTGTTACATCAGTTCTATATTGGGACAGGGTATCGGATAGCTACTTGGCAGCTCCATCTCTGTACAGGGAGCGCACGTTCCATGAGAAAATGTGCAAATCTTTATTTCGTTGTCGTTGTCGGTTCGTCGTTGTATAGTCAATCCAGTCCGAGGCTCCTTTTGTGGCTTCGTACCAAGTTGTTTTTCCGTGTAGGGTTGTCAGGGTGGGAGCGGGCCGTTTCTGCGAAACTTTCAACGCAAAGATATTGCAAGAAGAATTGGAACACTGCGAGGGTGGTGGTTACCAATCAAAAAATAAAAACTGATGAATTTTCCCTTGTGCACGTCAAAGCACCTGGCATCAGCAGCATCAAGCAATGCTAAAGAAGGGTGTAGAGCACCCCAGAATGTCTTTCTCTGGGTTACGTGCTCACGTCTTGGCAGAAGGTTAGAGTAGTCTTCATACCTAAACCCAGAAAATATGACTATTCAAATCCAAAAATTCCGAATAGATCAACTAAACAACAACTTGCTGAAATATTTGGAGAAACTGGTTGAGCATCACATTCGCGAGAAAGTGCTAAGATCGCACACTCTAAATGAAAACAAACATGCTTACCAACGTGGAAAATCCTGCGAATCTACTCCTCACTTATTGGTTTCGAAGACTGAGGACGCAGCTCTGAAAGGCGACCACGCGATGGAAGTGTTCGTGGACATTCAAGGTTTCTATGACTGGGCGCCTTTCAAAAACTTCTTGATCCTGCCAAAGAGCATGGTGAAACTTCAATGAACTGCGACCATCTCGAATTATATTGTATATCTACATTAAGAGATATTGGTTAATCAGTGTTGCAAGGATAAACTTATGTTTTTTTTTATATTACTTTAGGAACCAGCTTTTCCCTTCTTAAGCATAACTTCTTCTTGTACATTAAAACAAACGGACGTTAGTTGTTACAGTGCAGTATTTAAAGTAAAAACAAAGACTTTTTTTTAAAGAAGTTGAGGTTCTAGATTCATTCCCGAAGTGATAGCTCATTATTTAAGGAAGTCAATGCTAACACTGGTAACGCCCACTTCATATTGTCTAAATTTCATACATTCATCAGTTGAATATTTTCTAAGAAATGTCAATATATCCCAAGTCCAGTGGGAGAATATTACACATAAATCTGTTCCAAAATTGAAGATTTTTGAAAGACACTGACTCCCAATACTTTATTCCTTTGGAGAAATAAAAGTGGTTTTTCACCGTTTGAAACTTAGGTACCAAAAGCAAGCTTCTCCCTTCGCCATTATTCGTCCTCCATTGTATTGTATGCAAATTTCGACAGAATCATTTCGAACTTGAAGATGTAAAACCGCATAATCGATTGTTCCGTATCTCGTTGATTTCGGTAGTGAGGGAAAACTTAGAAAAAGAAGGCACCATCTCTCATATCAATAAATGTGCTAGAAAATTCTTCGCTCTTAAAAAGAAGGCGGAAAGTAAAATTAAAGTTTGGCAGAAATAACAATAGGAAATAGTCCGTTTCACTAACTAATTAGAGCTAATGTGATAGATAATATAACTGGTGGGATCACTATTATGGAGCGCTCAGTCTGTTATACTTATTCAATCAGGCACTCTATCGACCATAGTTTTGGATTGAAACAATTAATTTTGGAATTAGCATTTTCCTGCTCAGGTCAGTCAAGAATATCGAATAGCATCATTTTATGTTGAGTTCCAGAAACCTATAATATATTGCATGTATGACAATACTCAAAATATACTAGTATTTTAGTTTTAGTTTTGTTTTGACGTCACTAACGAAAATCAGGAAGAAGAGATAAACAAGTCGGGAAACCGGAAGCTAGATGCTTCAGGTATGAAAGGTTTTGTGTATTTCTTTTATAAAGAGATTTGAGTGTGCATTTGCCGCATTAGCATATAGCACGTAAAATATGCATATATTATGTGAAAATAGCCACTTTCAAGTGATATTGATATTCATAGTCTTGAATTTGCAGAGGAGCGACAGTTTTGACCTAGTATAATTTTGTTAGTAATAGTGCTATTTTCACCAAATTTGGCAGGATCATGCTCTATACTGTAGCCTACGTTGCTGTGATTCTGTGATTCTAGAGTGAACTTAAGGGGGATTTCCCTGGCAATTCCTGAAAATTATAGTAATGTACTATTATTAACTTTATTTGAGCAGCTATCGGTATGGAGGGTATTTCGGAGCCTAGGCACCATATAGTGGCAGCCCCCTGATTTTTTTCAGTTTTTTCGGTTGGTTAGTTTCTGAGAGTGGGTTCGTTAAAAAAATGACCAATTTCAACCTCCGCACTCCCCACCTTTTCAACAAATGTCAAAACTAAGACTGGCTTCGAAAAGTACTAATCGAGACCTTTAATTTGATACCCCACATGACTATATTTGATGAAAAAAAAATGTACGCCCTCCTTTTGCATGTATGGGGACCCCCCCTTAAATTTGTCGTAAAATGATGTAACTCACTATATGCGTGAGCGTTTACAGTTCCCACCCTTCTACCAAATTTGGTGTCAATCGCTATAACCGTCTCCGAGAAAAATGCGTGTGATGGACAGACAGACAGACAGACGGACAGACAGACACTAAAGAGGTGCTTTAAATGCCTCATGTTTGGGCACTTCGCGAAGGCATGCACCAGCAGCATTGATCGGTCCGATCGATGCAGAAGGTGTGGGGAGAAAGGCCATATTGCCAGAGAGTGCAATAGGGACCCCAAATGCCTATTGTGCGAAGCAAAAGAGGGATAGGATAACCGGCACATTGCCGGAAGTGGCAAATGTCCGGAATTTAGGAAGGCGCTCACTACAATGAGAAAATGAGGTTTATTCAAATAAACCTCAATCATTGCAGGGTCGCTCAGGATTTACTTGAGCAGACCACGTCCGAATCTAAGATCGAGGTTGCCATCATAAGTGAACCATGCAGAAACCGCCACGGTGGCGTATGGGTCACAGATTCGACTGGTGGAGCGGCGATATGGGCTTGTGGTCGACAGGCCATACAATGTACTGCAAGTCGGGCATCCAGTGGCTTTGTGTGGGCGAAAATAAGTGGTGTATATGTATACAGCTGCTACACCCCACCAAGTTTGACACTGCCTGAATTCGAGCAAATGCTTGATAATCTTGTTCTCGACGCGAGGGGACGAAGCCCAAAGGTGATTGCTGGTGATTTCAATGCTTGGGCCCTAGAGTGGGGTAGCAGAGAATCAAATGCTAAGGGGCGCAGTCTATTAGAGGCTTTTGCGCAGATGGACATGGTTTTGGCTAACGAAGGTGCTGTAAACACCTTTCAGAAAGGGGGGTCAGGCTCGGTTGTAGACCTGACCTTTATCAGCCCTTCCCTGGCGCGTGGTATGTCCTGGTGCGTCAGCGAACGCTACACCCACAGCGATGACCAGGCAATCTTCTTTGAGACATGTGTCGAGCCACAGGGCAAAGAGCTATCATGCCCGAAACCGAAAAAGGTTTCAGGCTGGTCTGCAAAATCTTTGGATGAGCAGACCTTCATACAGGTGCGGTTAGATCAACCTGATAAAGCAGGCGGCTCTACGGAAAGAGCCGTCCATCTGGCTCAATGCATCGCCAAAGCATGTGACGCATCTATGCCTAGGAGGTGCTCATTCCCCAGTAGAAGACCAAACTACTGGTGGAATGATGAACTGACCGGTATTCGATCAGCCTGCCACCGAGCCAGAAGAGCGGCTCAGAGGGCGGTAGGTAGAGTCGATCAGGGGCAGAAAGAGTGCGCCTATAAGGCAGTCCGCAAAACCCTCAAGCTCGCCATCCAGCGAAGCAAGGCGAAATGCTTTAAGGAGCTCTGCTCAGAAGCGGACATCAACCCGTGGGGGAGTGCTTATAGAATAGTGATGGGACGATTCAGAGGCCGCTCTTCTCCGCAGATCACGTGTCCCACCCTCTTGCTGAAAATCATCCAGGGGTTAGTCCCCCAGCAAGAGGAAAGCACCGACATATTCCAACCGCGTCTGAATGTGACGGCAATTCCTCCAGTCACCAGAGACGAACTGCTGGAGATCTGCGGCAGAATAGGAGACAATAAAACGCCGGGTCTGGATGGAGTACCGAATAAGGCCCTTAAGCTTGCCGTAAAATCCAGTCCGGACATGTTCGCTAAGTTGTTCGAAGCGTGCATGTCCGAAGGAATATTTCCGGCGGCTTGGAAACGACAGAAATTGGTGCTTCTGCCTAAGCCTGGTAAACCTCCAGGTGAACCATCGTCATACCGACCCATATGTCTTTTGGACACGGTGGGGAAAATGTTGGAGCGGGTAATCTATAATAGATTACTCCCGGTTGTTGAGAGCCAAGGCGGCCTTTCAGATCGGCAGTATGGATTCCGAAAAGCCAGATCAACCATTGATGCCATCAAATTGGTTACTGGCTTGGCCGAAGATGCAATTCACGGAAAGGGTAGTACCAGCAAAATGAAAAATGCATTCAATTCGGCCAATTGGAATCTAATACGCAAATCCCTAGCGAAGATTGGTATTCCCGCTATCGTCGATAGTTACTTAACTGAAAGGAGGCTCTGGTATGACACTGATGACGGACCCCAGGAGTATGTTGTTTCCGCGGGTGTCCCACAGGGCTCCGTATTGGGCCCACTGCTGTGGAACATCATGTACAACGATGTTCTTAATCTTCCCCTTCCGGAGGAAGCCACAGTGGTGGGTTACGCTGACGACATAGCACTGGTTGTTGTCGCAAAGCATCTTGAAGATGCTGAGTTATACTCAAGTGAGGCAATCAGTGCTGTCAAATGCTGGTTGGAGAGGTCTGGTTTGACGCTTGCGGAGGAAAAACAGAAGCGGTCCTCATCACCAAGCGCCGGAAGAGAAATTACGCCTGTGTTAGAATCGGAAAACATATCATCACTTCCAAGCCGACCATCAAATACTTGGGGGTGGTGATAGACAGGAAGCTCAGCTATAAGCAACACGTACAGTATGTTTGTGATAAATCATTCACTGCAAGTATGGCCCTGGCGAGGATGATGCCGAACGTGGGAGGGCCACGGCATACCTCTAGGTTGCTTATAGCCAGAGTGGTGACCTTAATCATGCTCTATGCGACCCCAGTTTTGAGCGAGGCATTGCGGATGTCAGTTAACACTAGCAAACTAAATGCAGTCTACAGGAGGACAGCTCTGAGGGTATGCTCTGCCTTCAGGACTGTCTCAGATGATACAGCATTCGTCATCACTGGAATGATGCCGATTGACATCTTGGCAGATGAGATGGCGAATATATACCATGCGAAGCCAATCTCTCCCTTATCGCAGACGAAGAACGCTGAGAGGGAGAGATCCATAAATAGATGGCAAGAGCGGTGGGAACGCTCGGGAAAGGGTCGGTGCACAGGCTCATTCCTGCCATCAAGGAGTGGTTGGGGAGACGACACGGTGAGATTAATTATAATCTCCCCCGGTTCCTCACGGGACATGGAGGATATCTCCAATACCTTCACAGGTTTAAATTGGAGACCTCGCCCGACTGTCCAAATTGTGATGGAGTCCTAGAGGACCCAGAACATGTATTCTTCTACTGTCCGAGATTTGTGGAAGAAAGGAGGAATCTAGAGGAAACTCTAGGAGAGGTGCTGGTACCGGAAAATCTGGTGCCGAAAATGCTAGCACATCAAGAGAATTGGGATGCGGTCAACTCCATGATCGCATCTATTCAAGATAAATTGCGAAAGGCAGAGGAAAGGAGAAAAGCGCGGTCACGTGCGCTGCGTATAGAAGAAATGGGATTAAGCTAGAGTGAGCTGACTCCGCCCCGTGATGTAATACCTTATGGTGGTTCCGCGGGGCAGGGAGGGAGTCGGGGGTGGTTTTAGTGGGTAAAAATCCCACACGCTGGTGTGTCCAGACCACTGTCCTTCAGATTTCCACCTCCTCAAAAAAAAAAGACAGACAGACGGTAAACCGATTTTAATAAGGTTTTGTGTTTACACAACACCTTCAAAAATGAAGACTCAAGATGTGATAGAACTTCTTTTCGGAAACTACCCAACAGAGAAATTGAAACAAGCCTGAAATCAGAAGCTCTCCAATTCAGATATGCAAGGTTTTGTAGATTTTTTATGTAAGAATATTCAATTCGATGTAGTGCTGATATTTCAAAACTCAAGGAATAGAAATTGGGCACGAAAAGCCTTCAATAAATTTGTTAATTATTGTCGGATGTCACAAAACTTTCCAGTATGATAGCAGCATTAATGCTTCGTCACCTGTCATTTTGGGAAAATTGTTCCCAGTTTTTGATAGCAGCATAAACCAATGCTACTGACACTCCAATCGCTGGTTCCAGTGCGGGCATGGATAAAGTTGAAGCCTCTTTTGCTAAGGCATCCGAGATTTCATTTCCCTCCACACCACAATGACTAGGTGCCTACTACATTGAATCTAGAAAGAGAGTTCAATCGGCTTCTACGTTCCTAAACGATTTTTGAAGTGATCAAAGTACTACTCAACGCCCTCAATGCAGCTTGATTATCGTTACAGATTGCGATGCGCCTGCTTTTCAACCGCCCGTCAATCATTTAGGTTGGCGCCCTTAGGATCGCATACACTTCAGCCTGAAAGACCGTTGTGTATTGCCCGAAGGGAAAAGCCCATTTCTCGTTTTTATTCGAGAGGTAGACTCCTGCTCCAGAATCATTTTCTGTTTTTGAGCCATCGGTAAAGAAGTCTTCAGTATATCCTGACACGCATTCTTCTGGTTCGTCCCAGTTTTCTTTTCGTTTCAAGATAACATAATATCTTCTACCAAACAGGTGTATGGAGATTCGAGAATCGAAAGGGATTGCGAAAACTGGATTCAGCTCTCCAAGTGACTCTTCCCATAAGCTGTGAGAGCTCGTTTCATCTTTATTTCTACATGTTTGTTCCAAATAGGGCAAAGACAATTCAGTTTCCTCCTTTTTGTAAATAATATCATTGTGGTTTTATTTGGGTTTACTGAAAGTCCATGCCTGAGACACCAACTGTCAATCAAATCAACGGCGCGTTGTATATTTTTACACGCCATTCCGAAATCTCGACCAACAGCCCACACAGCCACGTCATCCGCAAAAGCTTAAACGGGTATTGACAGATTTTGCAGTGCGCTAATAGTGAGTTGATCAGCATACTCCACAAAAGTGGCGATAGCATACCTCCTTGAGGGAAATATTTCGTCCCTTCTGTTGTTAGATAGAGACCAACACTTACTTCAGCACACAACAATCACTACAGTAGCAGATCCACTTTATTAGAGTTTCGTCAATGTTCACGGATACCCTCACCGCGCTTGCGTCCCCTATATCTGGAACCAAACAACGAAAAGCAGACTCCCAGGACACACACTGGTCAGCATGTTGGTTTTGACTTAGTGGGTGCGATCTTAGCGTCTTCTCGCGAATGTGAAGCTCAACCAGTCTCTCCATACATTTCAGTGAAAATGATGTTAAACTGATTTGCCTGAAGTGTTTTGGATTTGAATAGTCATCTTTCCCAGTTTTTGGTATGAATGCTACCTTCATCTTCTGTCAAGAGGAAGGCACGTAGTTTAGAGCAAGACATCTTCGAAAAATATAATATTTTTAGAAGTTGCTCTAAGTGCGATCATCCGCATGCGCTCTCGCCTTTTCATTGGTAATAACCGCTTTCGCAGTGTCCCAATTCCCCTTGTGACACCTTCGTTGAAAGGTTTGCAGAAACCGCCGATTTTCTTTCTCCCACTGTTGAGACTGTTCTCCCGGATGGTGTACTTCCAAGAGAGCCTGTATAAACTCAACTCTAGAGTTCGTGAAAGTACAATCCGGTTTTCTAAGAGAGTTCAGCTTGGCCAACTCATCCTTATTAAGGACTCTGCACAGCCTGGAAATCTCCCTTTCACCTTCCAGTTCCTCACAGTATGCTCTAAAAGAGTCTCGTTTCGAACGTTTTACGAGCCTCTTGTATTCACGCTGTGAATTCGGGAAGCTTTGCCAGTCTTCATCTTTATTGCGTTTTGCAAGCACAATTTAGATGTCATCTGGTTGATTTCCTGAGTCTTTGCAGTTCTCGGGTCCTCCATAGAACCGTTTTAACATGTTGGCAAGCCTCTTCAAAGCACTTTAAAAGCGTGCGATTCAGAGTTTTCAATTGATCTTCAATTGCCAGAGGAGTCCTTTGTCGCCTAAGGAGTTCAACTTTGACGCCAAAAAGTTCATTGAATTTTGTTCAATCCATTTTCCTAGGATTCCGCCTTTGTATTACAGGATTTTCACTTGGAATAGTCAGACTAAATTCTAAGTAACGGTGATCAGAGAGTGTGAATTCATCTAGCACTCGCCAGGTTCGAATCAATTCTAGTTAGGTCAATTACTTCTCTTCTTCTTGGCCCCACGATTGTAGGGGCGCACCCTACGTTCGCGGTCAACACAGCAGCTCAGGTGATAAAATCAAACAGCTTCTCTCCTCTAGGATTGCATCCTCTACTGCCTCAACAAATATGCTGAGAGTTCGCATCACAACCTATTAAAAGTTCAAGGTCACTTGATTTTGCATACACTACCAATTCCCTTAGTTCTTTCGTTAGCGGAGCGCACAAAGAATCATAGGCTAAGTACCATTAACCTGGTATTGCAAGTTGACCGCAACAAAGTCCTGGAAACAGCATTGTCTCAGCAAAATTGCTTCTAAGAATTTTGACATCAGAACGCAGGCACCTCGAGACAGAGTTCATCGAAGAAGATCCTAGTCCCCGTGACTGATCCAATACCACAGATTCTGTTAAAGCGAATGCATGGTTCTTGAACCAGAAACATATAAAGATAGTCGTGCAACTGTCCCAGCCTTGCCAACAGTGGATATTAAGAAGCTTTGACATGCTGCAGGTTAATTTGCCTAACTCTTATGTTTGTAGACATAAGTGCAGTCTAATATGAAAACCGCCGCTAACTTCACATCGAGTGTGATTACTGCACAGCATTTATCCTGGTCAAGTGCGACCTTAGCTGTGTTAGCCACCACGCTAACTGCATTCGTCGTAGCCCTCCCCTTTCCGAAACCGAACTAATTGTCAGAGAAACCACCTTCCTTTTCGGAAATTGAAAGTTCTGTCTGTCATATGCACTTTTTTCAGAAAAGGTGTACTGATTGACAGGAAATTTGGTGTGAAGGTGGGAACTGTGAACGCCCCTACATGCAGTAAATTACATCTTCCTGTGTGAGTTTAAGAGGGGGTCCTCATACATGCTGAAGGGTGTGTACAATTTTTTTTTTTCACCGAATATAGTCATGTCAGGTATTAAATAAAAGGTCTCGATTAGTACTTTTCGAAGCCAGTTTATTCAGGCCTCAAAATAGAATAAAAATCGTCCCATTACTGATAAAGTTTTAGTAGCTCGAAGTTGTCTTTCCCCTGTTAATTTACTACAACTCAAAATATTAAATATCAATATCACACTAAAGTGTATTAGTTTAACATGTTAAATATACATATTTGTTACAGACTGTGTACAAATGGGATAGTTTAACCTTCAAATACACTTCAAATTCTTTACAGTCTCTCTTGTCAATAATATCCCTAGGAATTTTTTTTCGCTTCCTAATAGTTACTCTTAATATTGAATTCTACAGGTAGGTTACAATAGATATAACTACTCATACTCATAACTTACAATAGATATAACTACTCATAACGAAAAACAAAAAGGACTAAAGGTTTCCTCCAGGGCAGAGGCAACTTTTCAGACGCTGCCTCACCTCAGCAAAAACACGACAAGGTTGCGAATTATATTGAAATTAGTTTTAGTCTAGCTTATACTCAAACTACTGGCGGTTTAACTTCAATATAATTTGCAACCTTGTCGTGTTTTTGCGATTATATAAAAGAACGTTTTTCTACCTGTTTCCACTTACGGTCACGCTGCTCCCTGGCTAAGGTGGGACAACGTTTAAAGAGTTGCCTCTGCCCTGGACGAAACAGTTAGTCCTTTTTGTTTCTGAATGCTTGGATGCTATGCCACAAACGAGGGATCCGGGAACCAAAAAACGTGGGAGTAAGTTGCTCTCCATTCGGTAGGGGCCAACATCATGTGGATGTAGACTTAGGATCCCCCATATCCTAAACAATTACTCATAACGATTTTACCATTCAAACGGACCGGCTGGATACCAAAAATTTCATATATAAGAAAACCACACAACCTTCCTTGTCTCGAGCACCAAACTACTAATTTTCGTCTCGTTTTATCTTTATGTGAATATAATTTAATTATCAAAGTAAGAGACCAGTTGAAAACCATTATCGTTCCAGTAATTTACAAATAATGTGGTGTGACAGCTCTTGCACCTACAAACTGAGGACGAACTTGCAGGACAAAAGCAATTATTAAAGATACAATAAAAGTGGTAAATAAAGTGTAAGGCACTTCGAATTCTTCCAAACGTATGCAAACATAAAATGTAATTATAAGCTTGTGCACAGGAACCGCCAGCCAATAATAAACTAGACAACATAAGATGGCTCCAAATGCTTAAGAAAATCAAGCTTTATGAATTTAATCAGCTTTTGTGCCATAGCGAAGACATCTACCGAATGATCGCCTATAGATATCAGATTCGGAAAGTACCTTTTACCAAAGAGGAACCTAGGTGCCACAAAATCTATATGAGAAAAATGCTGCGTGCTATTAACTGATTATTAGTTCAAATCTGTAAGATGGATTTATTACTAATATTATATCAACTCCTAGAGGGGTAACAATGTAAGGACCAAAAATAAATTTAAGGGAGAAATGCCTGTAAATGGCGGTTTTTCAATACTTTTTTACGAAAAATTGGAAGCATTTAATGTGATTCGGAAAATTGCGTGATATTATTTACACAGAAGTTTTTTTATGGGTAAAAAAAAACCAAAATGGCGATCTACAGTTCATCAAAGTTGAGATGCTTGTAATGATCTGTAATCAACGGGTAGCATTTTTTTTATTAAAATATATTATTCTGCTTTACATGGACCTACATTTAGCAGAAATACACACAGCGTACACAATATGTTAAAAACATTCTTTATTATATCAATTTAATTGAAATTTAATTGAAGGTTTACACAAAGGCCAATGAGTTAAGGAATATCTGTTCCAAATTTGAAATCGATTGCTTCATTAGTTTTTGAGTTACATTACAGGACGCGGTAAAAACCCTCGTTTTGAGAAAAACACGTTTAAAGGTTTCGTTTGTGAAAAATAAAGATTATAATGATTTATGCTCAGTTAAATTCTCTCCACACTGTTTCAGTGAAAACAATAAACGACTGTTACAGAAGTCACATAATCGTCACAAATGACCCCTGTTATTCAAAAAGTGAACTAGCAAACTTGTTGAACTAGTAGAGTAGAGCTAGTAGATTTGGAGGGCATCACTTTACTGCTATACTTACAACTATACAGGAACTTTTTAGGCTTCCTGTAAGGCTCCAAACACTGAAAATACATTCTACAGATAGCAAATGAATTTTGAAAGGAAAAGACAAAACATCCAAAAAAAAATATTTTTTACAGGGATTTCCCCCTTAAGATCAATTATTCTAGGGGACCTGGGCTAAGTTAAGAAAGATTTGCCAACCCTATAACAAGCTTCGATTGCGGAAACTTTTGGCGCAGCCACGTGCAAATGTGTACATGATTATGGCGATATGCATGGGGCACTGGCCTATGCGCAAAACATCACCGTAGTAGGTAATGTGATATCATATCACATCATGAAAAAGATGATACATATTACAAAGTAATATCACAAACAGCAGCTTTCATTGCCCTAACCGTGCATAACCGTTTGGCTGAAAAGTTCCCAGGCTAACCCACAGATGATGTTACTAGTCTTAAACCTATATGCTTTTAATTTAACCCTAACTTTCAGAAGACACGAGTACAAACAGCTCCGGCAGCTGTCGAGCTATTAGTTTGTGAGGTAGAATATTTTGAATGAACAACTTTTATTAGTCTGAAGAACATGGATAAAAAGCAATTTCGTGTGTTAATAAACCATTGCTTTTTGGCAAGAAAACATACTATTGAAGCCAAGGCTGATAAACATTATTCAGACTTTGCACCAGGAAAATCACCGAGGCACGCAATGGACGCCCGAAAGAGGCTATTACCGACGAAAATATCAAAAACGTACACAAAATAATTTTAGATGACCGGAAAGTGAAGTTGATCGAGATAGCTGAGGCTCTAAAGATATAAAAGGAGCGTGTTGGATATGTCATGTATGAATGTTTGGGTATGCGAAAGTTGAGCAGCATTTGAAGTTCTTCCTCCATAAAAAAACCGAAATTATGCTCTACTATTTCATACCAGAATCAAAACAATCGTCATCTGAGTGGACTATACATGGTAAACCGACTCCAAAGCACGCAAAGATGCAGTCGGCTGGCAAGGCTATGGCATGAGTATTTTGTGATGCGCAGTTTAGTTGACTTAAAGAGGATGGTACCTGAGACGTACAAACTGCCTTCATCCAGATCAAGCAGGCGGCCCGAGGTCTGGATCTGCACATCAATGAAGACAAAATAAAATATATGGTGGCAACGTCAGCACTAAAACCCAACCAACCAACAACAACAAACAGCACTGGTCAAACGGGAAGAATAAAGATAGAAGACTACAACTTTGATACCGTTGATAATTTCTCCTATCTAGGGTCGAAAATCACAACCGATAACAGCTATGACGATGAAATCCGCGCACGGTTGTTGGCAGCCAACAGAGCATATTTCAGCTTACAAAAACTGTTCCGCTCGAAACGTCTCACCATAGGGTCAAAGTTCTTACTGTACAAGACAATGATCTTGCCAGTCCTCATGTATTCCTCGGATACCTGGGTTCTTAGCAAAAAAAATTGCGAACTCTTGGCCGCGTTCGAGACAAGAATCCTCCGAAGAAATTTTGGCCCCCTACATGAAGATGGACGATTCCGTAGCTACATAACAACGAAATCTATGGGCGATACCATGATCATCAAGTTGTGGATAAAATCAGGCTCAATAGGTTGCGATGGGCTGGTTACTTAATCCTATGGATAAGGATGATTCAGGCCGAAAAGTCTATAAGGGCAATATCTATGGTAGAAAAAAAAGACGAAGCAGACCCTGCCTGAGATAGAACGATGGCGTAGGCCAGGGCTGGAAAGAAATTTAGCCCCCCATGAACTAACCTATTTTAGGTTAAAGAGAAATTGTACTATATAAGCGGTATTGAAAATTGTATGGCCTCTATAATGGTTGTACCGCCCTCAAAGGCTATATTGAATAATAAAAACAAATTTTATAAAAAACTTCTATGGTAGCCCACAAACTTTTCAGCCCACCTGGTGTGCACATCAACCATCAGGCGGCATTAAGTTTCAAAACCACCCTTAAAAACAATATGTATCATATATCTACAGGCGTGCAAAAAGAGGAAAGCCCGAATTGTGGCTGGGAGCGGAGTACATTTGATAGACAGTATCGGCATTAAGTGCTACGGACTAGTAAATGTATAGGGGATGCTTATCCGTACAGATCCCAGTGGGAACCAAAGGCAGCGCTTCCTTAAAGATGGGTCTAGAATGAATGGCAATGGACCTTACTGGAATCAGTGAGTGAATTATGCAAACACATGCGAGAGCTTCGGAAATTGATCTATGTTTGCTCTCCTAAGAAGTAAGGTGAAAGGTTTTTCCATACACCATACACGTTCATGGGCTTTTTGAAAAATGTTTGCTTGATCTAAGGCATTTATTCTTGGGCAGTTAAGCAAGTGTGTCCAGATGGCTCAACTAGTTAGAACGCTGGGCTGTTGTAGTGGAAGGTCGCGGTTCAAATCTTATTGATAGCTGGGGGATTCATTGTCATGACTGGATGTCGGGTACCAGACGACTCAGCTGCGAATCAGTACCTATGGTACACCCTAAACATCTAGCAGTATCTTCCTGTGGTTTAGTATGTGTGTACGGATAAGCTTCCTTATTCTCTTAATTTGAAGGATCGATCTGTCTCCTCAGAGTACAATAGGTGGATGAGTTTAAGTTAAAGACCACGTATCATCTCTTGCTAAGACGATGCGCACAATTGAGTTCGGGCTGAACCCTATCTGAAAATGGTGATGAAAAAGCTGGCGGAGAGAGACAGTTAAGAATGTGAAATACGGGTTTAGTTCATTTCTGGCTACATCGAGCCAATGCAATACACAGATGGGAATAATGATAATATATATGGTTCATCAGAAACTTGCATGGACGCATTATAGAAACGTGCCAACTAGTATACAAGCCTTACGATCTTTTAACTGAACACTCATAACAACAACAATGAAAGGAAGTACATATGTAGAGAAGAACGCGAACTATGAGCCACTGGCTTGGGAAATCTAAGAAATTTGCTATCTTAAAGAGCCCGTTTTAGTTCCCATAATATTGAAAGCTTCTGTTATTGAAACTAAATCCTGCATGGCAGAGTTCCAGGACATCTAAGGTCGTGGGACTCTGCCACAATCTGCTTTCAATCTCGGCGGTCCTTAATGGGATGAGGTGATGTGAGCCTAGCTCTTCCAAGGTGGTAATCGTGGTGGGTATTAGAAGCGAGCCCCTTTGGGACTCTGGTCGGGTAGTGTGCATTGAACCGGTATTAGTAGACGGCGTTGCCCCGAGCGCGCGCTGATCTGTCCGTGAGTTCTGGGATTAGGTAAACGTAGGTCAAGCCTCAGGGAGCTAGGGTAGAAAAATGTCCCGAAGGTATAGCCATACCCTACTATTGCGACTCCCTTGCACATGATGCGCTGATAAAAACTTAAAAGGCGAATACAAACAATATAAATGAGGGGATAGTAGAAATGGAGAATAAGGTGGCTGGGTTTGTACACATTACGAAAATGCATCGCTCGTCCCAGCGCCCAACTAAAGACGTCGTAAGGGCTGAAATACCCGACTGATGAAAGCGTAAACAGAGAAGGAGACTCAAATTGATGCGGTATCTAGGACGAAGACCCTTTGCTATTGTTGCCAAAATAGGCGCAGTGGAAACTATTTCGCACCAATGGAGACTTCCGATGTAGTCGAGAAGGATGCTTTCTACAAGTAATTAAACGCGGTTCAGAGGAGGCTTCCTAAAGGTGGCATTGTAATCGTGATGCGTGATCTGAATGCCAATGCATTATCTGACAACATTTTGCTTGAACATGTGCCGGGCAAACACTAGCATTAGTAATGGTAGGAGGTTCGCGGCAAGCAAAGAACCTGCCTGCTACTTCGGGTTTAGATGTAGATTTAGGAGTTGTCTTCTGGATGTGCGTAACAAGAGATGCGTCGACATTGGCTTCGAAAGGAACCACCATCTGATCGCTTACGTTCGCTTGCGTGTTTCGTTCGCCACTTCTTACAGAGTCGACCACCTAAGCTTAAAATCGACCGCTTGTATAACTCAGCTGCCACTGACAGTGTGAGAACTATCTTGCTGATCTGACGGCAGATACACTGAGTCCACCGCCTCGGAATATCGATGAGCATTGGGAGCCATAAAAAATGTTCCTTTTTTGGAGTTGCACAGGTCGTCGGCCACGTACCGAAGGGGCGTCGTGGAAGCAGATCGATGAACGGAAGGAGTAGAAGGCTCCACTGACCGCTGCAAGTGATGGCGTACGTAGCGCACTCGAATTCCGATACCGAGCGAAATGTCGTGAAGTACATCGTAATGTACCCCATGACAAGAGAAAATTTGCTATTGCAGTAGGCAGGGAAGATGTCGCGGATGGCGGATGACTTCAGAAACATACACCGCATTACGAAAGAACTTGCATGTGATCGCATATCATTCGACGGTCCTGTGAAGGACGTTAACAGTCAACTCGATGATCAACAACTGAAGAGATGGAAAGAGCACGCCACCACGGTTCTAAACCGTATCACAACCGATGAAACTCCTCTATTGTGGATGAAATGGCTAGTCACTGTAACATCTGGATACGGGCTGTTCCTCCAAGCAAGGGAGAAATAATTTCGGCTATCAATACACTCAAACGGAGTAAAGCGGCTGGGTTTGACGGCCTCCCCCGCTGTACCTGCAGTTACCTCTGATCTGCCACTTCCACCCGTGCGGAAATTTTGGTAATGCGAGAGCTTTCCCAGAAAGTGAAAAAAGGGGATGATTGTCGAGATCCCAAACAAACTTGATCGACAGGATGGTTTCTGCACCGACTCCTCCTGCATTGACCACATCAACACCCTACGGTTCATTTTGGAACAGTACACGAAATTTAGATCAACGCTGCACCTGCTCTTCACGAATTCGAGAAAGCTTCGCGATAGTGAAAAGAGAGTGTATCTGAATTGCTAAACGTGGTTCCGGCCGACGATGGCACCAAACTAAATGTTACCCGACGCATTGACAGTGCTAGATCCGCTTTCGCTGCCCTGTCTAAAAGAAGGGAATGCAGTTTTCTCAACACCAAGATCAATTGGAGATTGTTCTGAGCCAATGTTCTTTTTGTTTTCCTATATGAAAGTAGCATATGGAAAGTGAATTCCACTGTTACCAAAAAACTTCGTTTTCGTCAATACCTGCCTGCGTCATGTCATCGGAGTGCGCACAGACCGTTCACACTGTGATCATAGACGGAAGTGGCAGTAAGTAGGTCATACACGGAAGAGAGCGACAGTTGAATTGCGGGATACGCCCTGCAGTGCAATCCACTCTGCCAAGATGGCCGACTTGATGGTCGTCCCAAGGGCACTTGGCGCAGAACAGTAGAGGAGAAGTGCGAGCGTCTCGGGAAGTCATTGGGTTGCTGACGGGCATTTCGGGTAATCTCGAGCGATGTCGCGTAGCTGTGATTGACACGCTATACCCTACCAAGTAGTGACTCACTTCGTTCAGCAGCTACGTACTCGCGATATGCTATTGATTGGTGGTCTAAACTAAAACATAGTACTATATTTTTGAATAATAGACTAAGTAAACATGCAATAAAAAATTCGTTAGCCACTTTTATTAAAAAATATTTCAAAATTTTAGAATGCATTAAAAATTTCACTTTTGTTTTGAAATTCTTCCATCTTATACAAAGTTGTTCGTTCAGAGATAAAAAAAATATTTATCGGACCACAATGACATATCAAATCTCTGGAAGTATCTCACAATCAAATTCGGGAAAACTTCCGGTATTTTTCTATATATCCTCTTGTCACATCAATGTCATTTTCCAAACTTCTCACTATGAGGAATACCAGATTAGGATAATATATTTCAAAATATTCAACAATAAAACTTACTTTTAGCTCCAAAGGACAGATTTGGCGCTTTCTCCGAACGGGTATTTTGTTTTCGCTTCATTTGTCTCACACAATCCACACCGGCCTTGTAGACAATATTGTGCAAATAAATGAGCTCTTTACACTTCAAAGCCTGCACTCCTTCCATCATAACTTTTCCACAAATCTTTTGCAAAAGTGGTGTAGCTTTATTTGGGGATATACCTGAGTAGATATCATTCTTGCAATTGCACATTGATATGATGCTAACTTTATGTTTAGCCCATTCCAGAGCCTCCCTTATATCATCCAGTTCCTTGCGGATGTACTTTCGATCAACCTTCGTGTAGATGGTATTCAGGTTTTTGTAAATTTCCTTCTGGAGAAAATTGAGCAACAATTTGCATTCACGTATATTGCAAACGTGTTCCTTTACTTGGAACTGCGTTGCGACGGACTTGACCTTAACTCGAACACTTTTCGAAGAGGAGTTGGGCAAATCCCAACGGACATGTTTTGAGCGATTTTCGATCATATTATTTAGGGTTACGGAAGTCAGGCAAATGTTTTTCTCATTGCAAGGGAACATACAGTTCTTATATTGTTTTGGTGTTGTTGGAGTTGGCTGATCCTCAACTTTACCAGGATGTTTGACTTTAATGTCATGGACATTATTCTTCGCGGAAAATCTGTTCACTTGCTCTTTCAAATCTTGGTGTTTTTCCGCTGTTTCCAGGGATTGCACTCTAGAATTATACTCAATACCCAAGTTTTGGCTCTTAACGCTATTTTCATTCCAGAGCGTGTCCTTATTTTCAGTAGGCCATTGTGCAGTCGATTCCTTCTTTTCAATTATTTGGTCATTGCTCATGTCACTTTGTTTATTAATCTGATCTACTAGCAATTCGTTCTGAGGTTCAAGTGTTGATGAAATACTTTCTATATCCCGCACGCCAAGTTCACTTGCTAAATTTGATTCGGTTATTCCAATTACGCTCTCTAATAGGTCGTTTCCTTCCCCCGTTTCCATCATAATTTGATGTCCTTCTGATTTCGGTAACATATTATTATTAACTTCTTCCTTCTTCAATTGATTCTTTTGTCGTATATGGTCGGGATCACTTATATCAGCCTCCTTACAGAGACTCGTAATTTCCCTACTACTTTCGAGTTTCTTCAATGTTTCATATCTGTTTCCATCTACACGACGAGCCGCTCTTTCGTAATATCTGATGAGGGAAGCTTGGTTTTCAATTTTCTTCATTAACTGCTTGATCTGCACTTGGGTACTTTCTATCTCGGACTCTCCATTCCATCCATGGTTTGGTAGAGAAAAATCATCCTTATTCTTCCCAGTTTTCCACGTAGGTCCAAATTGTTTCATTATCTGCATCGAGTCCATCCCATTAAGAGATTGAAAACTTTGCTGGCAGTCGGCTTGATACATTTGCGTTGATATTTCCACTTGTGTCCTTGTCATCCTTTCGTTGTGAAGATCCCGCCAATTCTTTTGGTTGTTTTGACAAAGGAACATTTCGCTGATTTCCCGCTCAGAACTTTCTATGACTTGATTTTCATTCTGTATAAATTTCGAAAGATGTTCGTGGCAACTAGGGATCATTTGAAATTCAAAAGGAACAAATTCTGGGATGGGCTTTCCAATATCGCCAGAATATGTTTCATTCTTTTCGTCTTCAGTTACTCTCAATTTTCTTTTATTATTATCGAACTTTAGACCACACAGATTCAATTTCTGAATTGCGGAATTCAAGGACACCTTGCTCTCTTCAGAAGAAAAGTCACTCTGCACCCCTTGCTTCTTTAAATCGTTTTCAAAAGCATTTTGTTTTATAATTTCTTCGATCTTTTCTTGAAGAGTTGTATTACTTTCTCGGAGAGCAATAATTTCATTCAATATAGTATCCGCCCACCGATGCTCTTTCATAATCATTTCACAATCATTTTTATTTTTTCCCACATCGACTTCACATTCGTCATGTTGAATATGTTGTCTCATATTATCTAATTTGGAATGGTAGTCACTAGCTTTCAGATGACCATCAACTTCAAATGGTTTCTTTCCTTCTTGGCTTAAGTTAAACTTATCCTCGAGGCCCGACATAGAATAGTCAAGGTTAATAATCTTGCTTAAAACATTATTCTTCCCATTTTGGGTATATTTGCGCCTATTTCCACCTTTTCTAATATATTCTTGAACTTTATTAAATATTTCTTTCGCTACTTCTGCCACAGCAGTTTGCAACCGCATTGCTATTTGAGAAGTTTCCTTTTTAAGAGGACTGTGATCTTCAAGCAGGGGTATTTGAATTTCGGTGTTGGTATCATCCCTCGCAAGTTCAACACCTTCGTTTGACACATCCTTCTTTATATTTAAAACGCCCGCATTTCTTCCTACTGGCCGATTAAGATGAATAGCTTTGATGGATTCACCATGATGCCTGCCCGATCCATAATTAGTCCCGCGATATCTGCCTCGACCAATGGGCTCCTCCTTCTTTTCTTGTCTGGTGGAGTGCGACTTGTCATCATGTCTACCTAATTTGTCATTCCCCCCGGAAGCCCCACCAGCTGGAGGGTCTTGGAAGTCATCACGTTTATGCTTAGTAGGGTATATCTGATCCAATGGCGAATCGCATGTCTGCTCATCATCAAGTTCGCTACTGGTACTGGTAGTGTTTGGGGATTTTTCCTTTGGGGCGACTTTTGACGTTCTACCGATAAATTCCCCATATTTACATCTACATTTACACTTCGAACTTTCTTTCTTTTTCGGAGAGGTTTCCGTTTTGGCAGCATCCGGTTTGCTGCGTTTTCCCAACTCCGGGTTCTTATTTTGAATATCGAGACGTCCAGTTGGCATTTCCTTTTCTTTTACCGCCGGACAACTAGCAGATTTGCTTTTAGGTTCTAAATCAGGTTTAACTACTTGACACTTATTGCTTCTCAGACCGTTGTTCTTACCAAAATTCTCAGATGCATTTCGAGCAAAACCATCTGACAAAGAGGATGCTGAACAAGGACCTATCTTTTCACGGAGCTCCGACTGTTCATCTAGTTTTTGTCCCGATCGTTTCGGAGAAATTTGGATTTGTTTCTCATTTCCATGTTTATCGAGTTTTTCTTTTTTCTGTTTCCCCCTTTCATAATCAGGAGTACGACATAATAAATAACCAGTAGAATTCGTAGCACTACTTTCCGTATGATTCCCGCTTTTTGAAGAGTCATTCAAATATTGCTTCAAACTAGAGGATGATAACGTGTTTAGGCCACGGTTTGCAGAACTCTCAGCATACTGCTTGAAAAAATTCCCATCCGAGGAAGGCTCTAACTGTTTTTCCACGAGAATTTCAGGTGATTCACTAGAGTGGATTGAACTGTCAAGTTTTGTTATATTCTCCGATCTGTTTCGAACGGAAATTGCTGGCGTTGATATTTCAGAAGACGTTTTTTTCAAATATTTCTTTCCCAAATCTGGATGTTGATATGATACTCCCTGTCCTAAAATATTCGCATTATTAGGAGAATCCAGTTTGAGCTCACTTTCTATTTCCATTCTTTCCTTCCTCTCATTTTCCATACAACCAGAAACTTTTGATTGCAGTGATATCAACCCCGAAACTTTAGGATCAGCAAATTTCGTCGATTCAAGCTTTTCTTCCACTGGTTTTCTCCAATTTAACCATTTATCATCCTTCGCAATTGAAGCTTGCAAGGCCTCAACTTCTTTTTCGTATTGTCTCAGAATTTCGGCAGCGTCCTTTATGTCGTACTTCAGTTGAGTTATCTCATTTCTCAATTCGCCTTTACCATGTTCGCAATTTTGTAAATCACAGCGTCTTAGCAGGCTTAAACTTCTAACCTTATCCACTTTACGTTGCAGTTTAATGATACGCTTAATTTCAATCTTACAACAAAAGCTCCCCACAGTTGCGCCTTCGGGTTGAGAGAAGTCACAGGCCTCATTTCGAATTTGCGATAGTTCTGCTTCTAATTTTCGGACTTCCTCGCAATTGTTTAGCGCCTCCTCATGGAGCATAGTCTGGCTCAATATTTCCTTTTCCCTAGATGATAAGCACTTCTGAAGTTTTTCTTCTAATCCTTCGAACGATCTGTTTACTTCCTCAATTCTCTGACTCAACTTTTCCATTTTTTTAACAAATATTGCGTCTGCTTTGCTTTCATAGTCAGCAGACAAGTAATGGTCTAAATAATCTAAATTAATGTCAGGTTCAACATAACCATGATTCGGTAGAATATAACTCCCACATGGAACATGGGTGGGAGGCGCTGACGTGGTAAATGTTCCGGAAGGATTGTACTTAAGAAGTTCATCGGCCACTTCCTGAAAATATTCAATATAAGACAATTTAAATAACAAATGGATTGCTAACAATATCACCGCCAAAATGTCATCTCCTCATGTGAAAAAAAGATAATAGTGTACTTTAATGAAGGTAAAACGGCAGCAAAACAAATATCCAATCATAGACCCACGAAGAAATAGTTTTAACATGTGATTAGGAAAATTTTTCACAAAAGAATCAAAATCGGTGCAGATTATTATAACCGTAATCCCAAGGAACCGTTGACCATCTGAGATGCTTTTTTTCTGCCATTACAATGGGGTGTCTAAAAAATATCTTGAAATCAGAGGATTGTTTACAGGTTAATTACAATATTAAATCATCATCATCAACGGCGCAACAACCGGTATCCGGTCTAGGCTTGCCTTAATAAGGAACTCCAGACGTCCCGGTTTTACGCGAAGGTCCACCAATGTGATATCCCTAAAAGCTGTATGGCGTCCTGACCTACGCCATCGCACCATCTCACGCAGGATCTGCCTCGTTTTCTTTTTCTACCATAGATATTCCCCTTATAGACTTTCCGGGTGGGATCGTCCGCATCTATACGGATTAAATGACCCACTCCCCGTAACCTATTGAGCCAAAATTTATCCACAACTTGACGGTCATGGTATCGCTCATAGATTTCATCACTAAGTAGGCTACGGAATCGTCCATCCTCATGTAGGGGTCCAAAAATTCTTCGGAGGATTCTTCTCTCGAACGCGGCCAAGAATTCGAAATTTTTCTTCTTAAGAAACCAAGTTTCCGAGGAATACATAAGGACTGGCAATATGATTGTCTTGTACAGTAAGATCTATGGTGAGACGTTTCGAGCGGAACAGTTTTTGTAAGCTGAAATAGGCTCTGTTGGTTGCCAACAACCGTACGCCGATTTCATCGTCGTAGCTGTTGTCGGTTGCGATTTTCGACCCTAGACAGGAGAAGTTATCAACGGTCTCAAAGTTGTAAGCTCCTATCTTTATTCTTCTCGTTTAACCTGTGCGGTTTGATGTTGTTGGTTCGTTGGTTTTTGGTGCTGACGTTTCCATCATATACTTTGTCTTGCCTTCATTGATATGTAGCCCAAGATCTCGCCTCTATTGCCGCCTGATCGATCTGGATAAAGTTAGACAGTATATCTCGGGTCGTTCTTCCCATGATGTCGATATCTTCAGCATAGGCCAGTAGTTGGGTGGACTAAAAGAGGATCGTACCTTTTGCATTTCCCTCAGCATCATGGATCACTTTCTCCAGGGCGAGGATAGAAAGGACGCATGATAGGGCATCCCCTTGTTGCAGAGCGTTGTTAATGTCGAATGATCTTCAGAGTGATCCTGCTGCTTTTATCTGGCCTCGCACATTGGTCAGGGTCAGCCTAGTCAGTCTTATCAGTTTCATCGGGATACTGAATTCTCTCACGGCCGCCTACAGTTTTACTCTGGCTATGCTATCACAGGCGGCTTTAAAGTCGATGAAGAGATGGTGCAACTGATGTCCATATTCCAACAGTTTCTCCATCGCTTGCCGCTGAGAGTAAATCTGATCTGTTGCTGATTTGCCTGGAGTGAAGCCTCCTTAGTATGGGCCAACGATGTTCTGGGCGTATGGGGCTATCCGGCCTAGCAAGATAGTGGAGAATATCTTATAGATGGTATTCAGCAACGTGATATCTCTATAATTGCTGCGCTGTGTGATATCTTCCTTTTTATGTATGGGACAGATAATGCCTCTTCCCCAGTCGTCAGGCGTTGACTCGCTGTCCCATACCTTGAGCACAAGTTGATGAACCACTTGGTGTAACTGGTCGCCTCCATATTTAACCAATTCGGCTGTAATTCCATCGGCTACTGGCGACTTATAATTTTTAATCCGATGAATTGCAAGGACTGCTTCTTCTATACTTGGTGGTGGCAGTATTTTTCCGTCGTCTTCAGTTAGCAGGACCTCCAACTTGCCGATATTCGGGTTGTTCAGTAGTTCATCAAAGTACTCAACCCATCGCTCCAATATGCCCATTCTGTCGGAAATCAGATTTCCCACTTTTTCGCTCGCCGGAGTTCGTGATAAGTCTCCGCGCGTGGTCGTGTTCTTTGAAAATGAAACATTACTCGGTATGCAGTATTCTTTCGTTCCGTTGCTAGCTTACATTCATCGTCATACCGTCAAATCGTTCCGACTTTTTTTGCGGCTGGGGCGAAGTATGTTCGTTCTTCAGGCGATTGTGAAGATCATTTGTTGATGCTTCATCTCCAGGATCTCTGTTGGCTACGGTTATTGCGGCATCCATTTCCCTCTTATATGTGTTGCGGAGGGCTGTGTTGTGGATGACTTCAGTGTTAACTCTCACCTCATTATCAGAGGGGATTGTAGGTGGTGTTGTTATTCGAGCTCGGAGCACCATGCTAACCTAAATCTTATCTTAATTACTGCTTCTTTAATGTGTATTCTATCTTCTGACATTTCCGCCCTCTCATCAACACGACCAGAAGTAACTGACCAGAGCAGCGACGAAGTCTTGAGTAACAGTGGAGGTCACTTCCACGTGCTTCCCTCACACAGCAAAGCAGGAAGAATAGTTTCAACTTGATCTTGATGTTGAGATAATTCATTTCTAGATTTTAGACAAGGCAACAAAGGTGAATCTAGCACTGTTAATGCATCAGGCCATATCAAGT
This sequence comes from Hermetia illucens, assembly GCF_905115235.1. Lineage (NCBI taxonomy): Eukaryota > Metazoa > Arthropoda > Insecta > Diptera > Stratiomyidae > Hermetia > Hermetia illucens. The sequence continues at coordinate 54,048,289 of NC_051851.1, forward strand.
TTGGCGCAACCATCGGCAGAAACGACGCTTAATCAACTCCTTCTGTTTATTAACGTAGATAGGATGAATGCATCAGCTTGAAAATCTTGGTTTTGTTGTCCAGTCCAATTCTACGTGCCTCTCTTTCCAAATTCAGAACCATTTGCCTATCGTCCATGATTTGGTGAGTGAGCAAAAAGATGTCACCCGCGTGGTCGAGATGTTTGAGGAAAGATACATATATACTACTAAAATTTATGTCCTCAGGGCAAGGAGGCACTCGGGACTAGGGGGGAATTCGTCGCTTTGATAATAGCTAATAATTTCTCCGGAATGTCTCTCCTGTCTAGGACACCCTACATCCATATCTGTTCACGCTTTTGAAAATTTATCGAAATCAATGAAAAGCACGTGCATGAAATCAATGAAAAGCACGCCAAGCCTTAAAGCTCCAATTTTCGTACTTAAGAATCAGGCCACCATTAAAACAACGTGGAGAACGCACTAATCCTCATTTACCCAGTGTGGTAACCGATTCATCAACTGAAATACTTGGCTTTGGAATGAAGATATTTAAATACAGGCCCGCGAGAAGAAACGCTTCTATCGTAAGTTCCTCGTAGAAAAACTTTGGTCAATTGGCAAATTTACAAGAAAGCAAACCGGAAAGCGCTGAAAAATATTACTGTCACCCGAGCGGCCCTTTAAAACAGATTTTTATGATAAACTATACACAAGGGACAGCGGAGGATATCTGTACCGACTGTACTGGATATCAAACACTATTGCATGAATAATAACAACCGCACTTTGCTTACCGACCGACAGGTCACGCCGAATTGGTGACGAAAATATTTCGGACACCTCAATGAAGAACTTTGTATACCTCCCAAACAATGTCGACATGTAAGCGAATTTCACCTGTTGTCTCCTCAAAAGTCGTTAAGAATCAAAGGAATTTACCCTGGAAAAGCAACAGTACGTGACTATATTACAACCGAGCTCTGGAAGGCGCAGATGTAGTACACAACACTGTAGATCAGTGAAATCTTCAGTCGAGTTATTGGCAAGGGTAAGAAGGGACGACCGTTTCAAAATGGAAAAAGAAAGGCAGTCCAGTATTATGTTCAAATTACATTCGATCCATTACTAGAATATGGGAATTCTTAATGTATTGCTCACAACCATATTTGCAACGTTGTTTGAATACACCAGACCAGTTTGTCAAGAATTGCGGAGTTACTGACACAATAGTGACATACATTGAAAAGCACCACCCTCTCTAGATTGCATTTCTGGACCAAGCTAAAACGTTCGACTGAGTTGCACACAAGCCCGTCTGGTGTGCTCTGTGGCACTAACCAGGTGAACTCGTGCCCTGGGTTAAATTATAATAATAATAATAACCGTTGGCGCAACAATCCATATTGGATCAGGGCGTTGAAATGTGTTAGAGCACTTAAATCAAGACAGTAGGTGTGAACTACAGTACACTATAGGATGCAATGTGGTCAGCATTGCGCTCGCCCGGGATTATTACCCTTATTTGGCTCATTCACAGCGGAGTCGACTGGTATCAGATATTCAGTCGTGATAACAAATCCGTCTGCTACCAGTGAGATTTGAACCGCGACCGTCCGCTACGATAGCCCAGCGATTTAACCACTTGAGCCATCCGTACACCTGGGTTCAATTGCTCTGCCGTAATCAAAAGGGTAAAGCTCGAAGGGTGGCAGGTATATCAAAACCGCTTTGGTGGTGTTTATCAAGGAAGCACTACCTCACCACCACCCCCCCCCCCCCCCCTGTTCTTTGTGATCGACGTATCAACGAACGCCTCAAACCTAAAATTTACCGGCCTGTTGCCCTCTATAGTTCTAAATATTGGCCAACTATCGAAGTCAATGAAGGGTCTCCGTGATAACGGAGACAAAGATCTTGCGTTGGACCATTAACGTAACACGCCATGATCAGCGATCAAGTTGAAGTATTAACAATTTTGAAGAAATTACGCAAGAGACGGGGTTATGTGATTTGCCCCTGCGAGAACTCGCTAAGATTTTTCTAAGCATCGAAGTCAATATGAAAAGACCAAAACATCGATTGAAATAACGATGGCTTGTTACGTTATTTGAGAGCCTCTCGACTTCATCCAGATTAGGCCTATAATCAAAAAAGTGATAACATGATAAAGTAAGATCTAGCATTTCCACACAATAGTCAGCATCTCAAAATTTTAGGCCATTCATTCCTCAACCTTGGTTTTATGGTGAGGCATATACGGCTGACTTAATCGTTTGGGCACTAACGTGTCAATCCTGAAGGTTACGGTTCCAACCTCGTTTGTGGCAGAAGAATTTACATCATAGCTGGATATCGGATATCAGTCGACTCAACTGTAGGAAACATGGAAATGTTAAAGAACTGTAATGAACGACAGAAATATCGATAAGATGAAGGATATATTGATCAACAATCGCAAATTGACCAAAAGAGAGGGCGGAGGACATTGCTTATAGATCCTTCCCCGACACTTCTGGCTAATGATTGTGGTTGTGGCCAGAAGATGTGAGCGCACTGAAAGGATCTTTTTTTTTTTGACTTACGTTTTCTATCGGAAAAGAAGACATTGCAAAATTTCAAGGTTCTCACCGATTTTGCATGTCATGCCAACTATCAATAGGGATGATTCGGGGGTTATATGCGCGTGAGGAAAAAAGGGCTAAGTATAATGTATTCTACTATACCAGAGTAGCCGACTATTAGGACACCATAGAAACAAGTGAGGTAGCAGGTAGTAAGTTTCTCGGGAATGATCCATTCAAGAATATTGATGAACACTGAACGACCATCAAAAGTGTCCTTATCCCTGGTGCGATCCAAATTATCGGTCACATTACGAATTATGATGAAAGTCAGGAGGCCGTCACTCTGTTAATCAGCGATACCGATCGGAACATGCCTATCTGAAGCGCTGGAGAAATTAACTAGAGTCCTTTTAAAAAAAAGTGAGAGCTTCTGTAATGTTAACTTTGAATAGATAACTAGATTGCCTCGAGATTGCACCCAGATCAGGCATTCGATAGAGTCAAATGGCGAAGCCGATCACGACGAGCCGACCCCGCTTGTGAACGGGACAAAGGCTGAAGAAAAAGAAGAAGAAGAATAGATAACTATTATAGATTGTCTGTAAGTATCGAATCTAGTGCAACCGCAACTCACTCAAAGTCCTAGAAACGATCTCACTACCAAATTGTAATCATATTGTCAAAAATGTCCCGATTTCTGCTCTCACCGTTGTTCTATAATGTTATATACATATTGCATACTATCCACTCTACCACCATCTATCCTTTCCTTACCTCTTTTCCACCGAAATTTGTTATATCCTTGTAAAATGCTCGTGTTTGTCTCTCAATATTTTTCAATTTTGACTTATTTATTAATTTCTCGGCGTTATTATCATCCTTTTCAATTGGCTTACCAAAATAGATACACTTTGCAATGGGTTCCCTACCTTGAATCATTTCCAATTTCCTTACCACCTAAAATTTTCATTTACTAAACGTTATCCTTAAAAGCAGAAATTTTCTAAAATGAAAGTTGCTAATACATTTATGTCAAGTTTCGGATTATCAAAGCTGACTATAACTAAAAAATTGACGTTAACTTTGGATACCATACCCAAAATAGTAAAGTGATTATGGAAATCCTTTTTATAGTTTAAAGAATTTACCTGTCGCTACCCTTTTATTATGTCTAAATTTGAAATGTCGCATACGATGGTGATACATATATGATGTTTGAAAACCAAAGAATGTGTTCAAAGTACAAAGAGCTTCTTTGAAAAGGACTCTGTCAAGATATCTTTTTTTAAAACTAGGGAAGTCGAGAAATTTCGTCACATCAGCTACAAATTAATCAGTATCCCATTGGAGTTTTCAATAAGATTCTTCAAGAAGACAGCACACAGGGGATTTACCTCTCACCGCATTGCTCGAAATTGTATGATGGGAAGAAATGATTGCGCATGTTCGAGCTTCTTCGATAGGTGCGGGAGAAAAATTCCCCGCAATGGCTCTGGTGCTAGTGTTGGGTGTATGTGACGCAGTGTATTGATATACGGCCACGTGGTTACGATCATATAGCTACTGGGGAAACATAGAAAAAGAAAGTCATCTAGGCACCATCGACAAACCGACTCACCAATACATGAACTACATGCATCAATAAAAAGTGATAGTGAAGGAGTTGCGTTCCAGTAGCACCTCCTCTTGCTATCATTTTGAACACGGGCACCATGAGATGACTTTCGTATACGTGCCTTTTCAATAACTTTTTTGTAGACAAGAAAACATAAGCTTTCGTTTGCTTTATTTCAGCTAAAGCTGCTTGAGAAATCTCGATATTTTTCGCTCACTTGGTGATGACCCAGCCTCCCTCTTACCATATGGTAAAACCGCTAGAGTCATCATCAACTTGCTTATAGTTCTGTTTTCCGCTGGAATACAAACGTCGTTGCAACATTAGTATCGCATGCCTAACTTATGCATTAGAAACATCACCACTGCTATCGGGTCATCGTCAAACCACCCTTGCCACGTTGCTGGAGACACCTATCGTTATCGAGCCCTTTGTCCTAATTTTCGAGATAACATGCCCTCGTGAGCACTATGGGTGTTTTGTTCCTTCACCTACATATCATTCAGTCCCCTCTTCAAGGATGTAACAACATAGGCTAGGCTAATAACTGGAGAAAACCCTTCTTTTCGGGGAGTGGTTTTGTTTTCAAATGGTGTCTAGTACCATAACTAGCCCACAAAACCTGTTATTTCGAAAGATGCTCCAAAGTTGCCAGCAATTATTTGCACTAGGAGAAGACCAGCAGCTCAAGATGTGAATGCTATTGATTTTGGCTTTTATAAAACTAGCTCCTGATTCTTCAAAGACGTATTTCTCAAATAATCAAATCGTAGCTTTATCTAACGCACGAGGACAATGTTCAAAGTCTCTATCCTGATTACGAGAAGCGTCAGTTGATCCGATTTTTTTACTGGTTTTCTATAACTTCATCAACAACAATTATTTTCGGCGAATAACATATTTGGCGACTATTTTTTGGGACGAGAAAGATATCATCTTCACCGATTACCTTCTGAAGTGTGAATACTACTAAAGGTTATTGCAACATGTGATGGATTAAGTGTAAAAAACATAACCTTCATATCTAGCAAAAAAAACCTTTCACCATGTCAGCGCACCCGCCCGCACGTCGATCGCTGCAATAGCCGAAATCAAATTCAAACATGTCGATCGCGAGAATCCTCATTTCGAATGTGATCAAACGTGTTACGCCACTAGTCCAACGCAACATCTTCGTCTCCATTACCGCAAGATGCCGTTCATTGTCTTTTATAGTCGGCCAACACTCAGAACCATAGAGAGCGACTGGACGGACGACATTGTGGTAAATTTTAGATTTGAGACGTTCGTTGATACGTCGATTACAAAGATCACCAGTTGTGGAATACCACTCCATCCAGGTTGCGTTAATGCGTGAAGCAATTTCATAGCGCAGTTCTCCATTGGCTGATAGCGTTGATCCGAGGTACTTAAATCGCTCAGTTCTGAGTAGGTCACTGCCGCTGGCAGTGATTGTGTCCGTTTCATGCTGATCGCCAAAAATTCAGTTCTATTCAGATTCAACCTGAGACCGTGTTGAATGAGGCGATCATTTCATTTTTGGACAAATTGCTCGAGGTCATCTTTGCTCTCATCATCTGTATAAATCAGTGTGCACGGCGCCGGGCGTTGGATGTCCCGTATGACGGTGTCCATAGCAAGAACAAAGAGCAGCGGTAAGAGGGCGCTTCCTTGATGAACACCAACAGAGGCACGAAGCGTTTTGATACACCCACCACACTTCGAACTTGACTTTTCGGATCAAGGTAGAGCAATTAAACACAGTGTTGTTCTAGAGCATACCAGATGAGTTCGTGTGGCACACGGTAAAACGCTGTCTCTAGATCCACCCCTTCGTGTGTATCTTCTCGTAACCAAATTCGCAGCGATAATGTCGATTCAACTCAGGAGATATTCCTTTTAAAGCAATGTTGATTAATTTTTCTGCCCCTGCCTATATTGAAGCTACTTTCGATATTTAACAGGCTTTCTTAGGTGTTTTCGCCCGCTTAGTTTTCTCCAGCCACCTGGCGTTTTTCCTCCTAACAACAATGTTGTTAATAATTGCAAGATTTTCATCAAAATTTTCAGTTTGATGGTCTTTGTTATGATCTGTACTTTTATGCTATAAAATTTTGTATTTCAAGGATGTACTTAGGGAAAATTCCAATCAATTTATTTATCAATTTACCAAATATAAAAATAAGTTAAATATAAATCTGGGGGATATTTTACAGCTCATCATACAAGGGCGTCATCGTGACTTTTTTAGATCTTCCGCTTAGTTAACTTCTAAGAATGACCTTTTGACTTAAACTCTCATTTTTAATTTTCAAATAAAAATTTACTCAATCATTTTTAAAACCATCAATAAACGTCACCATATTTACAACATTTTTAAAAAATATTTCTCTCATCATCAGAATATTGAAGATTGTGCAGCAAGTCTTCAGGATTCTCATCGTCAGTTTCTAGTTTATCTGGAAAAGATAATTACTACAATTAAAAGTAAACCCCAGATAATTTACGGCATTCATGGTCATTAATTTATGGTCAAAAAATGTTCTGTGAATGTGTGAAATAAGGAAGGTTTAGTTGGTTACATTAGAGTGAACTCACGGTTGCTAGTGACCGATAAATAAAAATCCTGTAAACCTATCATGCTTCATAAGAGGAAGAGAATTAGCTGGCGCTTTAAGGAGGTCCAAGGATTGATCCCTAAGCCGCCCGGGATGGGTCACTGCTCTTCCCGGGTCTCGTAGAGCAGGGTGTGGTATTTAAATAGTCCCTCAATATCCACAAAATCTAGCCTAGGCATGTTGCTCCATTTTGCAAAATTGAAGGTGTATATTATATCTAACGTCACACAATGCCGACTGTGTACCTCGCCAGTCATATCACTTGGACTATTTCCTCAATCGAATCAATTGTGGATTATCCCGCTCTAAAACCATTTCATTTTGGTAAGTGGTCGCAGCACATATTGGGTTAGCTAATCTTGGCTTCACGAGCTTCTCAAGTAGTTTTCCTGTTGTGTTCAACTATGAAGGCGATACGCTAACAGCGCCTCGAGGTCGCCATTACTTTTGCTTATCAGCGCAAGCCTTGGAACCTTCGAGCGAGAAGGAAAAACACCCGCTTATACTTAAATACAAATTTTGCTAGGAATACCTTCCAGTCCTGGCGCTTTTTTATCCTTCATGGACAAGACCACCTATTCCAGTTCCTTTACAGTGAAGAGTGGACATTCCTTAATATTCCCACTCATATCGACAATAGCTGCAGGTTTTATTTTATCTTGGCTGCTTCCTTCTGATCTATGGGCGCTGAAGTTTTTGGTAACCGATTACACCCGAGGCCCCACGGGTCAATCTGAATGTCACCGGCTAACTGCTGCCAGCAGTGTGTTTTTTGCCCGTTAATTCCAAGGCGGAGTTCGTTTTCCACACTCTTTTATTCTGCGGATCTAAGAGTTACCTCATCTTGACCTTTTGCATACTGTGCAATCCGTCAAATTCTGAAGCAGTTCTTTCGAGGACCTGCAATTTCATCGTGCACCAATATATTGGTGATTTCCCTAACGGAGCCTCTTTTCGGATGCCGATGCATCGCTGGCGACGGTGATAAGGTTCATTGTTGCTTCACTAACAATCCAGGCTCAGTTATTCTGTCCACAGCCGGTTCTTGTGACTTGATAGCCCCCCTTGAGAGAGCTTTGAAAAATTTACATATGTCAATTTTGCCAGGCGATAGATATTTGCCGGGCTTTAAATTGTTGAGTAGCCGTTTGTCGCTTCGAAAGGAATGTACTGAAGACTTCGTATCAGAAGTCACGTCAGGGATAGCTCCCTAACAATCAGGATGTCGGAGTGTATAGGTGCTATTGATATTTAGGAAAATAGTCCCATCCCGCAGGCCTCGATTTCTCAAATTTGTGTACCCCTACAAGAAGATGACATGACATGATGGAATTTATAAGCAATATCACGACCATCTAGTTGTAGAAAAAGTCCGGCTCTATGGGTTGTGATGGAGGGTCACTTAATCTGCATCGTCGTCGTTCAGGCTCTACAGCCCATTTCGAGCCCTGGCCTTCAGAATATCCTTCCTCTACACATCTCGATCTACCGATTGGGTCCTCCAATTTCGAAGTAGTTTCGAGTAGTAATGCGCTGTCTTCATCAACAGCATCTACCCAGCGCTTTCGGGGTTTTCACAAATACCCTCTTTCAGATATCGAGTGTCATCCATACCTTGAACGTAGCCAACCCATTGCAATTTCCAAAATTTGCTTATTTTGCAGTATTTAGGGTCGCCAAATATTTGATACTACTCATGGTTGTATTTGATTCACCATTGATGGTCTCCCGTTTAGCTCTTATTATTCTCCGCAGGATATGTCCGGATAGCTCAGTGGTTAGAGCACTGGGTTGTCATACGGAAGGCCGCGGTTCAAATCTCGCTGGTGGCAGTGGGATTTGTATCGTGACTTAACGTCGGATACCAGTCGACTCAGCTGTGAATGAGTACCTGAGTCAAATCAGGGTAATAATCTCGGGCGAGCGCAATGCTGACCACATTGCCTCCTAGTGTACCGTTACGGTCTTGAATGAAGTGCTCTAACACACTTCAAGGCCCTGATCCAACATGGATTGTTGCGCCAACGATTATTATCAGGCCTAGACCGGATACCGGTTGTTGCGCCGTTGATGATGATGATTCTCCGCAGGAGGTTTAGGTATTAGGTTCCATATTCGTGGCAGTCTTATTATCGTTTTGTATAATCGAAGCTTTGCTCTCCTGTATAAGTAGCCTGCTTCTAAAATCGGTGGAACTGAATAGACGGTTCTGGCCTGTCAGTAGTACACCTAAGTATATAAAATTACAATTCTACATTTTCTAAGTTGTAGTCCTCAGTCGTTATATTTTATCGGGTGTTATAATTTTCGCCTTCTTTCGATTATTTCCAACCGGCCTTATTTGCCTTATCGAGGTTTATAAAAAGAGGAATTTCTTTGTTGATGCGAAAGATCCCGCAATAATGTTTATATGGTCCGCATATGCCACATCAGGCAGGAGAGCAGCAGCGTGCTTTTTGTGTCTACAGGCGACTTTGGTATTACCTACTCTAGTGCCAGATTGAACAGTAAAGATACTGCCCATTTCCCAGCTTTATTCTGGTCTTTGTCTCAAACGCATCTGTCAGTCTGTTGATCAGTCAGTCAGTCAGATCAGTCTCTGATTTACACTTTTTGTGGCAGATTGTCATTCTGAAGGTTCACCAGCTTTGCTGGAATTCCCAAGACAAACATTAGTTTGTACAGTACATTTGCCTGGTTGAACTTAACAAATATTTGATCCACGTGAAGGTTAAGTTAAATAAGCACTTATTTGACCGTAAATAGTTGACCATAAATAATTGTCGATCTTCCAGTAAGAAAACCTCCTTGGTATTCACCAATCGTCTTATTGGTGCTCCAATTCTTCTCTAGAGTATTTTTGTGAAGATGCAAAATAGTGAGACCTTGTTACCTGTTTTGCAGATAGGGCACATCACACTTTTTGACCTTTCTAATGGAATTTATCCGTGGTTCCAAATTATGAGATCCAAACTATGAAAAGATTTCACAGCCCATGGAACACCTCATCTGACGAATCCAGCGGGGACGTCATACGAGTATATGTCCGACGTCTTGTTCATGTTTTGACATTTAATTAGTGACTCTTTCTTGTTGTCTGTTCAATGTTCCCATTATGATCAACCATAATTCTTGTAGATTCTGGTGATTGCCTTTTATGCAAGGGGTTGAAGAGTGATTTGAAATAAGACGCCCGGCTTCCACGTGCTTCACTTTCGTCCATAACGATTGCCCCGTTTTTGTTTTTGGGTTGATATCCACTCCTCGGGGTGTTCACTACCTTGGTGAATTTTCTTGTATCGTTGCTCGCAATGTTGTCATCAGTTTTCTTTAATCCCTCATAAAAATGATTCCATTTCTCTTACTTTAATATTTTATTAGCTGCTCGTTGCAATTTTCTCTTTCTCTCTCCATGCTGTTTTAGTAGCGCGTTTTGATAGCGCTTTCACACCAGATGTGAAAGAGAGACATAGGCTTCCCCGTTAGATATTGTGAGAATAGGACCTAATCGTTCTGCCAGTTTTGCCTTGTACCGAGGTGCCCGAGTAAGTAGTTCTGCCCCCTAGCTGGCAGCATACCTGCGTCCTAGGTAGTAGCCTCGAGAAAGCTTCTCGGTGAAGAGCGAACCGCGAATGACCGGTACACGTCGGGACACACTGGGAGTCTCCGGAGCCGTCGACAACTCTTTGTCGGCGTCGACGGGGTGATGTGAGCGTAGCTCTGCCAAGGTGGTAGTTGCGACGTGTATCAGGAGTCAGCCCCTTCGGGACCCTGGTCGGGAAGTGTGCATTGAACCGGTGTTAGTAGACCGCGTTGCCCCGAGCGAGCGCTGATCCGTCCGTGAATTCCGGGATCAGCTAAGCGTAGGTCAGGCCTCAGGGAACTGGGGTAGGGGCTGTGTCTCGAGGGTATACCCGTTCTTGACTATTGCGGCCCGCTCCCTTGCACACGATGCGCTGGTACCTTTTTCATGGAGAATATTCTGAAAATTATAAAAAAAAAAAACGACGAAACAACAGACAAGGAGGAAGAGCTGGATGCGTTTGGGCGGAGCACAAAAATGCGTCGTTCACCGCAGCGATCAGTGCAAGAGGCAACGAGGGCTGATATACCCGATGAGACACCGGGGCGCCCAAATAAAGAGGAAACCTCATCAAGTGGCGCGACTGACCGTGCGGAGATGGCAACTCCATTACCTTGCAGTGCACCTGTTTTGGAGGTAAGCTCAGTGAGAAACGCTAGTCCTGAGCAGATGGATTTGGACACAAATCGAGTGGAAGTGCATTCGACCGTCTTCGCTAGAGCCGAAGAGGAAAGGCTCATCAGAAAGTGCGCTCGGCAACGTTCCTTCAGAGGAACGTCAGCAAAGGCGTCAAAACGGGCTGATGGAACTGGAGGAACTACTGGACCGCATTTCCTTTTATAGACGTACGTGGAGAGCAGCGGAAGACGATTGTAGAGCAGAAACAGTCGCACTCCCCGCTGAGAATGCTGCTTGCGTTAAACGGGCCGCAGATAGCCCTCTGCAAAGTGAACTGGGGAAAAAGCGGAAAGAGGACGACGTGCCTGAAGGAGACTTTATCGAAGTAGTCTCCATGGCCCAAAAAAAGAAGGCGAAAAGGGATAAAAAGAAACAACGGACACCGTCGCCAGAGACACGTCTGTCCAAAAACAAGGAAGCTGCCAACCCAAAGCCAGTAGCGGAAAAAACGAGGAAACGAAGAAGGACTAGACCGTCGGCTCTGCTCACTAAGCCGACGGAAGGCAAGACATTTGCGGAAGTCCTTAGTGAAATCCGCTACAGGATGAAACCCGAGGAGAACGGAGCAGAGGTGTCTTCGATACGGAAAACGAGGAGTGGTGGAGTTCTCGTCGAACTGGGCCCAAAGACGACCAGCAAGAGCACGTTCTGCGAAGCAGTCAAGGGGCTATTGGGGGAGAAGGCTCTTGTTTCCAGCCTAGAACCCATGTGCTCTCTAGAAATACGGGATCTTGACTGCCTCACAGAAAAGGCCGAAGTAGAGGAGGCGCTAAAGCGTGAATGTCCAGAGGTGACCAATGCCCGGGTAGATATTACCTCTGTAAATGCTCGAGGCCAAAAGCTCGCTGTGGTGGAAGTCCCCGAGCAATATGCGAGGAAACTCCTTAACAGCGGGAGAATCAAAATCGGATGGATAGTATGCAGGGTACGAATGCGGATAGTCCCCACCAAGTGCTACAGGTGTCTGGACTATGGACACACATCAGCAGCTTGCAAGGGTCCGGACAGGAGGACAGCATGCCGGGGAAGCGGCCAAGCGGGTCATCAAGCGAAGACTTGCAAGGAAAGCGAGAGTTGTGTTCTCTGCAGGGATCGTGGCGCGTCTGGCGAAAGCGTTGCACACACTGCGGGCTCGGGACGGTGTCCGATCTTCAGGGCGGAATTGGAGAGGGCTAGGGTGCGAACGCCATGATCCGCATTTTGCAAATTAACATGCACCGGAGTGCAACCGCTCACCAGTTGCTAGCACAGTTCGTTGTGGAAGTAAATGCTGATCTAGTGCTGATTAGCGAGCAATACCGAAACAAGGACCCGTCCTCATGGTATCTCGACTTATCGGGCACCGCTGCCATCTGGGTTCGGGACGACGTTCGACTTCGTGTTCTTGCCGAAGGCCGGGGGGACCGATTTTTCTGGATCCGGTGTTTAGGGATAACGTTTTTTAGCGTTTACCTGACGCCGAATGAGTCGATTCCGGACTTTCGGTGCCGGCTTGATGCTCTGGAGGACGCCGTTTCGAGCACGGAGGGACGAATCCTGGTTGGCGGTGATTTTAATGCCAGGGCTCTTGAATGGGGCATGCCGCAATCAGACTCCAGAGGGAAACGGATTCTGGAAATGGCGGCGAGAACCGGGCTCGTAATTTTAAACACCGGATCCACGCCAACGTTTCGGCGCCCAGGTTGTGAAGGAAGAATTCCTGACATCACTTTTGCGTCGGAATCTCTGGCATCGTCGGTGGACGGGTGGCGAGTACTAGAAGACTTCTCGGCAAGTGATCATCAGGACATTGCGTTCGAAGCGTTTGACGCTACTTACCGGCGAGCACCAACACGACGTTCCCCCTGCGTGTGGAATGTCGCGAGGGTGAACATCGGAAGGTTCGTCGAAGCTCTTGAAGCAGGTAGGGCCGCGCTGGGGGGCACTCCGGGGGGTGGTGGTGTCGCAGCTGACACTGTCGTAAATTCAGTGATGAATCTGATAACGACGGCGTGTGAGGCTTCCATGCCACGGAGAGGCCGCAGGCGCGACAAGCCTTCTATGTACTGGTGGACGGCGGAAATTCGCGGCGGAAAAAACGCTCCCTGTTCTATGAGATGCTAGAGGACCAGAGGAGGATGGAAATCACGTCGGGAGTAGCGCAGGGATCCATCCTAGGGCCGGACCTCTGGAACACTTCCTACGATAGTCTGCTGAGACTCGATATGCCCGAAAAGTCGCGGCTGGTCGGTTATGCAGACGACGTTGTGGCACTTGTTGCCGGACGCACTGTTGAACAGACGCAAAGCAGACTTGGCATATTGATGCGACGGGTAAGCGGATGGATGACTGCTCACGGTTTCAACCTTGCGCTGGAAAAAACCGAAGTAGTCATCCTGACCAGAAGGAGAACCCCGACCTTGCGTCCCATATCGATCGGCGAGTTGACTATAGAGTCAAAACCAGCGATTAAATACCTTGGTTTAATGCTCGACTCGAAGATGAGCTTCTTCGAGCAAATCAAAGCAGCCGCGGACGGCGCTGCAGTAAGAGTCGGCTAATGGCGAATGTCGGCGGCCCTATATCAACTAGGAGATGTCTCCTCATGGGAGCAACGCAGTCCGTCCTTCTCTATGGTGCGGAGGTATGGGCTGATGCCCTTGACAAGGAGGTGCATTGTAAACGCCTCGCTCAAGTGCAGAGGCGGGGAGCTTTGCGAGTGGCGTCTGCTTATCGCACCGTCTCCGAACCGGCTATGATGGTGATTGCGAGAGTGATCCCCGTTGCCCTCCTAGCCAAGGAGCCCAAAGCTATCTATCGCCGTAAGGGCGAAAACTTAAGAGAAGTGGTTGCCCGTGAAGAACGTCAACGCACCCTTAACGAGTGGCAACTTTCTTGGCAAAATGAGCCAAGGGGCAAATGGACAGCGCGGCTCATCGACAAATTAGACCCATGTTTGAACAGGAAGTACGGTGAGATTGATTACTTCCTTACCCAACTTCTAAGTGGGCAGGAGGTTTTCAGTCTTACCTGCACAGGGTTGGGAAGGCGCGATCTCCTGATTGTGTGTTCTGCAATAGAGTCGCGTATGACGCTGAACACACCTTTTTCTCTTGCGAGAGGTGGGACGGCCTCCGCCAGCAGCTTTATGTAGACACAGGGGAGCTCTCTCCAGACAAAATTGTCAGAGAGATGCTGAAGAGCGCTGGCAGCTGGAATCGTATTGCGCATTATGTTCGGGCTCTTCTTACTACGAAGAAGATTGAACTCGACCGGCAGAGGGATCGGACGGTAAGGGGTTCCCTGAACTAACAACTCCCTTCCTCCCGTCCCCTCCCGTTGGTGAAAGGAATTCCCTGACTTGAAGGCTCCCAAAGCCAGGAGAGCGGGAGGGCTAGCCCGAAGTAATGTGTCAAACGGTTCCAGGCTAGTTCTCTGATGACAGGGAGGTGTTTAGTTGGTAGTCCGCCAGCGTGCTGTGGCGGGAGTCCAACACTCTGTGCGTAAACGCATTCACCTACCCTACTTCCAAAAAAAAAAGGACTCACTGTACTCCCCCCGCAATTAAATTATTTCCTTTCTCACCTCAAGGTCTCTAAGTAGGGAGAATTTTATTCCGCGGGTCTTTAAAATTCAGCAGGTGTAGATGATTTCCAAAATGTAGTGGTCGGATTCACATTCATTTGATATATTATGAAGACTGTGCCCCTCAGTCGTTCCCTCGTTCCCAACCTTGGCGTTGAAATCCCCAACCAATATCTTGATCCTATTTCGAAGTAATGAGTCGTATAGTCTTTCCAGGGTAGTATAAAGTTGCCCTTAGATTCCGTTATCTTTTTCTTCAGTTGGGGCATGTATTTTGACAAGTTACATTAAAAAAACTTTGCTTTCATGTATAGGTTTGAAGTCAATAACATTTGATCTGTCTAATCCATATGGGTGGGGATAATCCAACCCAGAAAAACAGTAAGGGCAATATCTACAGTAGAAATCGAAGATGTAGCAGACCCTGCCTGGGGGCAAAACGGCTTTTAGGGAATTTGCAGACCCCGAAGCAAAACCGAGATGTCTGTATTTCCTTACTAAGGAAGACCTATACTGGATACCGATAGTTACGCCGTTAATGATAATGATTAATGATAATGATCAAATTCACTGCATGTCCTCTTGGTGAAATGAATGCTAATTTAATGTCCTGTTACACCAGAAAGTAATGACCATTTCATAAAAGAAGAACGCAATATACTTACATTTAGAGAAATTAACTGTACTATACTCTGAAGAAGCTGAAGAGTCATCATTTGAGGATTCTGAGTCCCAATCTTTATTTTTCGTTTGCCTAGCGCTCTGAATTCTTGATTGCAAATAAGTAAAATCGTCCTCATATAGCTCGCCAACTCCTTGAAGGATAATCTTGATGCAAATGTCATGTAGTTTCGGATCCTCTTCGTGTGCTGCTGTTTCCTTGCCATTGGGGATTAAGCATGATTCTTTAGAAATTCTGTTCATTTTCTGTTTTATCTCATCAATATATCTAGAGATTTTCATCAGCTCGTTTTTGACATCCTCTTTGCTATACTGAAATGTATCATGCAAAAGGTAATGAATTTTTTGCTGGACATTTTGTAAGAAGTCCTGCAATTGGTGGATGTCCGCGGCCAAACGTTCGGAAGATTCGTCAACTGGTAATTGTTGAAGTGTTGAAAAACCTACTTTAGGATAGGTTGTCTCACGTCCGTTTTTCTCAGGGAAAATCTTTCCCGCCGACATTGCATCAGATTCACTAGCATCTTCCCTTCTTTGATCCCCTTGTTTTAACTTAAATTCCTCTAGACTTTGCGTTGAATTCTTCCGCTCTCTGCACAATTTCCGCCCGCCAGTTTTCTCGATTTCGAACTGTCGCAAAAAACTCTCTTTTTCCTGCTTTAAGTTCTGAATTTCTTCAGTTGCTAGGGCAGTTATCATTTGCAGCTCTTTTTCACGTAACTGTAGTATCTCTTCGTAAATTCGCAGAGCAGATGAAGCTTCTTTTCGTTGTTTTAATAAATTACGGTTGCTACTTTTATATTGATTGACCAGAGCTTTATATTTTTTGGCAGATTTCGTGAGCCTTCTAACTCTAAATTTCAATGGCGGACCGAAATGCTGTGCCAGGAAGTACTCTTGAAGCTTCGCGTATATTTCCAGCTTTTTCTGCAAACTATTTCTCTCCAAAAGTAACGAATCGCGCTCTTTTCTGGTAGCTTCAAGGGCAAATTTTTGTCCTCTTGCTGCTTTTACCTCCTGCATCACTTTTCTAGAATAAGTAATCCATTCGGCTTTACTAGACTCTTTTGAAGGTTCTCTTTGAAATCGAGGGTTTATTGAACGTTCTGATATTGCCTGAACGTATTTTCTCAAGTCATTTTGATAGCATGATAGGATATTCCTGTATTCCACGTAGTCCCGAATAAAGCTTTTATTTTCGCTAGAAAGAGTGGCAATCACCGCCTCCAAATGAACTATCTTTCGATGTAATGAATCAATTGCTTGACTACTGCAGCGTATATCTTTCGGACTGAGTCCCACTTGTAAGGTATCACTCACTATAGTCGCACTTTGATTAGTTTTAGTCTGCGAAGGTGTGTCAGTACCCTCACCAAGAAGTGGCTCATATTTTTCATCATGCTTGTCGAAACTGTTCTGAATGGAGTTTAATTGTTTTCCTAAATAATCGACGTCTTGCATCAAGTTTTCTTGAGAAGCTAAAGTGTCGCTTTCACTTTTATTGGGGATGGAAAAGTCGCCTGCACCTTCTTTCGTGCAATCATCATAAGGATTGCGGGTCGTCTTCATGTCTCTTACTATCTCGCACAAAACATATTTTGTGTGAGTCTCCATTACTTTTGCTTGCATCTTGGATTGTCTAGCGTGCTTGATGTGACCATTGTCACCGTGCATATTATTAACTGAAACACCTCGGTAGGAAAGCGCACGTAATTGGGTATGTTTCTCCACCCGGATAATACGAACGGCTTCCACTTTTTCAGTTTGATCTTGTTCGTTTGTATGTCCCGCAGGTTTAAAATACATTTTCAACTGATCGTCATCGGAAATGTATCTTTGATTTATGATATCATCTTGATTTGAGTTGTCTTCGTCTATGAATTCCCTTAAATTACCATCATAAGATTTCTTGGGAGTAGCATGAGAATACTTTGTATTACATGTATTTTTCGTATAGCAGCCACATCCCGTGTTGCACATCCCATTTGACTTCTGTTGATTTTCTGACTTTTGGCTGATTTGGACATTTCCATTGTCATTATGTGAGCAGTTGGAAAATGGATGTGCTTGTCCTCCACTAGCATTATCATCATTGTCTTTATCTTCATTTACTTTTGATGCTGTCCAATAAAGGTCGTCATGCATTTCTTCATCGTCATCTTCATTTGCAGACGTGGAAGTGGTGAGTTTCTCTGGATCGCTTAAACCTCCCAATGCACCTGGTGTGCTGCCTCTAGGTGATTGCACCGAGGAAAGTTCACACGCTGGTGGAGATGGGAAAGGACTCGGGGGTAGTGTAGGGACACTAGTGGTAGAAACCGTTTGGCCTGAAGACATCTGGCAGTTCGGTGAACTTGGTAACAAAGTCGAACGAGAACTATCAATGCTTCTGCTCAGGGTACGAGCCGAAGACAATTCACATACTGGGGAGACAGGAAGGTGACTTGAAGTTGAAGATCTTCTACAAGGGCTACAGCTTGAAGATATTTCACATAGTGGAGAGGCTGGTAAAAGGCTCGAAGTGGAAGACCTTCTACACGGACTGCAGTTTGAAGATGTTTCACATTTTGGGGAAGCCGGTAAATCGCTCGAGATTGAAGATCTCCTACAAGGGCTGCAACTTGAAGACTTTTCACATTTTGGGGAGGCTGGCAGAAGGCTCGAAGTTGAAGACCTACACGGACTGCAGCTTGAAGATATTTCACATTTTGGGGAAGCTGGCAAAAGGCTCGAAACTGAAGACTTCCTACACGGACTACAGCTCGAAGATATTTCACATTTTGGAGAAGCCGGTAAATCGCTCGAGACTGAGGATCTCCTACAAGGGCTGCAACTTGAAGACTTTTCACATTTTGGGGAGGCTGGCAGAAGGCTCGAAGTTGAAGACCTACACGGACTGCAGCTTGAAGATATTTCACATTTTGGGGAAGCTGGCAAAAGGCTTGAAACTGAAGACTTCCTACACGGACTACAGCTCGAAGATATTTCGCATATTGGTGAATTTGGTAAAGAACTGGACGATGAACGATTTATGCTCACAGTGTGGCTCGAGGAAGCTACACATGGGGGTGAAAAGGGCAAGTCTGAACTTGTGGGAGTAGGTGGTAAGCTGGGAGTGGGCGGCAGACTAGGCTTTTCGAAGCACACGTCCTCCTTTATTTTAGTCAAATCTCGAGAATATTTGTCACCAAGTTTCAAAATTTGCCTTATATCGTCTTCCAGTACTAAAATTTCTTCCTTCAGACGTTCATTTCCCTCTTCGACCAGCTCTAGTTCAAGACGTTTTTTTATTACTCCTGCACGGACTTTCTCCAACCGTTCTTGCAAAATAACAACTTGATTTACTTTTGCTTTGCAAAAGAAACTATCACACGCTTCAGCGTTTTGATCTTCTGTAACTTTGTTGTTCTCCACCTGACATTCTGCTTTTTGCACTTTCTCACAGGTCTCCAGTGCTAACTTTTGTATTTCATAGCGATCATACAAAGCATAATATCGAGAACTTTCACATTGTTCAATTTTTCCACTCAGCTTCCCAATTATTTCTGTTACTTCCTTCATTTTTTGTTCAATTTTATACCTCTTCTGGGCAAATATGGCGGCAATCACACTTCTCTTCATATAGTCAAAGCACTCATCTGTGAGTCTATCAAGCGATTGTGGAGTTCTCGTCGTGCTACATTTCGAATTATGAATTCTATTCTGTAATGTAAGGCTTGCATCATCATAGGAATTTTGTAATTGGAGGTAATTCTTGCGCAACATGATTTCGTTCGGGGTTTTTTCCTAAAAATTCGTAAAAGAAAGCGGTAATACAAATAGATCGAAAGTATTTAAGGTATATACATATGTTGGCATCCTTACTTAAAAAGTAAGGAAAAGTGGTATACTTAATAAAAAAGAAATGGGAAGTATGCCTTGCATATATGGTGCAGATAAACACTTTAAAAAGTTCACTGCATTACCGCGGGAGAGTATCAAACTCGATAGCGGCTAACAAAGATTTAACACACTTACCTCATAAGTGCTAATATACACTTCAGTTAGGATGATACATTATCCACTATAATGTATTACTGCCATTTAACAATATATCCTGGGGTTCAATAAATCTTCACAAAAGGCTCACCCACAACAACTTTTCTTAACAATGATAGAATTTCAACCAAACTTTCCAGTATTATATATCATATTACGGAGTAGTTAAATATTGTCCGATTATTTAGAACAATGAACGGCGCCTCGCGGTAATGGAGGCGAATCTGCTAAGTTAGGCTAGTGCCGCCGCCTTGATCACAGAAATGAGAATATCCGTGATCGATGGGGTTGCACCGATTATAGCAAAATTACGAGAGAGGCGCCTTCGATGGTATGGTCAGGTAGTTCGCACTAAAGAGAATTCACTTACCAAGATCGGTCTGAACATCGAAGTCGATGGAAAACGATCAAAAAGCCGGCCAAAATAAAAAAGACTTGATACGTTGTATGGTGATCTGAAAGTCTGGCGACTGCATCCTGTTCAGACCTTTGACAAAGAAAAATGGGACAACCGATCAAAACAAGCTGACCTCCCTTTTGAACCAGACCAAGCCTGAAGAAGAAGATGGTTAAGGCCTAATAACTGCGCATTTTAAGCCCCCACTCTACACTCCCATATTTTACAAGTCACAACGAAGCTGACACTTTCTAAATCAGAGGACCTATCGAGGCTATTCGTTCTATATCCCGCGCGGCTATATTTGTTAGTGACTGGTTTCGTATGTGATTTTCGGTTTGAGCCAGGGCAGAGGCAACAGTGTTGTATTTTTTTCTTATATAAATTCAAAAAAATGCCACATGTATGAATTATAACCAAGCCAATACGCCTAATTAAATTCAGGCCTAATCCGGTGGAAGCTGAAATACATTTTGATTTGGAAAATAGGATTGGAATCTCCCGATGAACACCCAGGACTGTTCCACTCTTAATATGTTCGCCTAGTACAGTTCCCTCAACAGTTTCTCCTCATTTTTCAGCGTAGTAATAACATACAAATTTCCACAGAAGGTTTCGGGTCCGTGAAGCTGCACCCTTGCTTCTTTCCTAGCCAGCTTGTCCGCTGCCCCATTGCCTTCGAACACAATATGGTTTGGAACCCGGAGCAGCTAGACTTTATTGTGCAAACCAAGCGTGTTCTATCTCTCATATCAGTTTCGAGTTTACCTGGTTAGACCTGAGTGCCTTGAAGTCCGCTTGGCTGTCCTTGAGAATAGCAATGTTCTGCTCCCTTTAGTTCCTTTCGAGGTTGAAAGAGACATAACTATCTTGTTTGGTTGCTACCTAGAAAGAATATTAATCTTCCTTCGATCTAAGCAGCTCCACAATATTCTAAAGACCGCCCCCTCCTGGCCTGGACACAGGGAGAACATTGGCGCGAAACAGCCTCAATTTGATGCAGTTATTCAAGTATATTCATTTGCTAATTCTAAACAAAACCGTGAAGGCGGATATGGTACTGATAATTCGTTGGGTGATACCAAACTCGTCGCTACCGACGCTACGAATGTAGACAAATTAGTTTTTTGGTGTTTGTCCTCAGTCCAAATCTATTTGCCTTTCTCGAGTCATTTGGCCAAGGTCCATAACTCGGTGAGAGAACAAGAGATGCCATGAACATAGTCGAGGAACTTAAGAAAAGATATCATATCACTGAAGCTTTCCAAGACAAGGACCAAAAGGAAACGATATCGACGTCAGAATGCAACCTCAGCCAATTCTTCAGACATTTTACCTCGATGCAACAAGTGGCATTTTGTGCCATCATATATCGCTCCGACAATAGCTATTAGCTATTCCAAAATACGACTCTTGCATAAAGCATTTCGGATGTCCTCGAAGGCTTTCTCGAAATCGTTGGAGAGCAGGCGAGGCGGAGATCTGAACTCCCTACATAAAAATACCCGTAAATTGTAATCAATACAGGATGATCTAGAGCGGAAACCAGCTTCCTCTCTGTTGACCAAGCTTTCGAGGTGTCCTTTAATGGCTTTCAACATAATTTAACAATTATCTTGGCGAGAGCACGAAGCACGCTAATACCCTTGCAACTGTAGTATTCAAGACCCTTCTTCGGTATATTAACGATCCTCCCCTTCTTCCACTCGCCAGCCGAAAGACTTCGGCTTCGCAGAAAGGGACGAATGAGTGGAAGAGGCTGCTAAGCCCAACAACGTTGCCTCGCTTGAACGTATTGATGAAAAAATCTGTAATCGCCTATTACGGTGACTAGCCATTTTATCTATAAGAGGTAGAATTTCATCAGATGATATACGGTTGAGAGCCGTTATGAAATGTCTTTCGACTGCCTTTATGTTCTTTCGTTCTATATACAATAACGAAACCGTAATTAGTTGCAGCAGCTGCTAGTTCCTGACTAGCGCAATATTGAATGCCAATTGTCACCGCGTACGTTAATCTTCCTTTTCTGAGATTTTTTTGCGATACCGGAACTGGAGCGCGTTCTCACATTCTTTCAACGATGTGATCATAATGTTTGAGTTAACAAGAGAGAATTTCTCTTTAGTTATGCCAGTTCATCTTCAAGTGGATTCAGACACAATCCTTAAACAATAGCTCAGTTTAGCCAATTTTAGGTTTGACCAAAGGCAATTTTCACTTGGATGTAATTCGTATGAACGTCATATTTGCAATTACCATCGGTAGCCACTTTCGGTCCCGCTACTCCTGGAACATGCGTAACCCTTACAGACCGGCGGCAATAAAAGCCCCATTATAGCAGATAGAAAAACCGAAATTAAATATCTTCGGAGCTCAGGAAACAAAATTGCTTAATAGTGAAAGGAGTATATAAAATTATTTCATGGGGACTTTAACAAAAAAGATAGTTAATATATCGCGCTTTCCTTTACTCAGCATGATTAAGCTGGTCCTCAAGATGAAAACCCGATATCAAGTTGGCCTTAAGGCTGGGCGATTCACAGCAAAAATTCTAGAAGTACAATGTAGACGTCTACCAAATATTTATAGACTTCGAGGAGACCTAACTTCATATTAACCGCTGAACACAATGTGATATACCAGTGAAACCTAGTCCAGCTCATATAATCTACGATGACCGGCACGATAGTTCAAGAGCGGGCTCAAAATATGCTAACTAACCTATTTATAACTGATATGAGGCTGGCTCTTATATTGTTCACTTTAGCACCCAAGGGTGTTTTCAGTTAACTCCCCATCTGCACCAGCATTAAAAATGTCTTTAAAAGGCTTCCTTTTCTTAACATGTCACCTATCCAGTTCTACTTTCGAATTCTAAACAGCACGTGCCCAGGTCAGTGCACCGACCCAGTTCTTCTTTGGTTATTGTTTTAGGTCAGAGTACATCGATGATAGAAGGTGTCGACAACTTGGTTTACCTAGAGGTAAGAATAATGCAGGCTGGTAATGAAAAGTATAAATACCAACGATGAATGACAACGGCCAACAAATCCTATTACAAAATCCTATAGATGATTAAAAACACAAAATCGACAGGAAAAATAAGCTTCATATTTACAAAACAAACATAACACAGGTTTGAGAGGCGCCTACTGGCACATTTAAACGCGAAATTTAACCTCAAACATTTAGAACGGTAAAGGATACAGCCAACTGGATTGCTCAGTACTTCGATGAGTTGCATAAATTCTCTCCCAGTAGCATCGATTCTTATAAAACTACGGAAAAGTAGCCCCGCTATACTTAATGAGTAACCACAGCCAAAGGAAGCTGGCCAGCTGGAAAGTCGCATAAACGACGGGAGGACTGAGAGGACAGGGACAGGGCCAGTACGAAGTTGCTGAAATTCTCCAACTGAAAGACGTGATAGAAAGATCAAACTGACTGGTTGAGGTCTGACCTGGAGGTCAAAGGCAGATTTGGCCTGCACCTTTTTGTAAAATAAGAGGGTAGATTCCTATTTGCCGATATTAAAGGAATTGTAAAATTAATCCAACTAAACAAAAACTTTCAGTCGTCATGCCTCTCAAGTAGCAAGTAAAATAATATTAGGTCCTGAATAAGACACTGAGGTCTAAAGTTTATATGTGACTTTGTTGAAGTAGCGTGGAATCAAACCATAAACAGAGGCTTGTGGCTTTGGTTTTGGATGCAAAAGGACGTTGGCCGACCATAATAGCACACGATTTTAATGTGTAGGCTCTTGAATGGGGCAGCCAGACATGTGAGGGGACGTGCTCTCCTTGAAGCATTCGCGGAGCTAGACGTAGTACAGGCGAATTTTGGGGCCTCGTATACTTTCCAGCGAAGGGGGCTGGGGTATATAGTGGACCTCACATACGTGAGTGCCACTTTAGCAAGTAGAATCGCTTGACATGTCAGTGAGGACTATACTCACAGCGACCACCAATGGAAATCAAAAGCGAATCGAGCTCGAAAAACAGTTCTCGCCGAATGCCGGGTGGTATGCTCGGCTGGAAGGGGGACACGTTTTCCGCGGCGCTCAAACCGAACATATCCCTGAATGGTACGGCTAGAAACAAAGACACACAATTCACCCGATGGGACGGAAGCATGCGATGCTACTATGCCCAGAGGCTCCTCAGTAGGTAACCCAACTACTGGTGGAGCAACGAAATCGCTTTGCCATAGATTAAGGGGAAAGCCTCCGGTGGCAACGGTCGAGAGGAGGCACAGAGGCAACTGCGTGGCCGCCTAAAAAAAGCCATTCGGAAGAGCAAAAAGAACTGCTTCAAACAGCTGTGTGACGATGCCGACATAAACCCCCGAGACAAAGCCTACACGGTGGTAATGAAAAGGCTGCAGAGACCACCTCAGGGGACCTGTCCACGCTTCCTGATACAGATTATTACCACTCTGTTCTCTCACCACGAAAATAGAGAAGGCAAATGATTGTCCAGCTTAATAAGGGTATGATATTTCCAGTAACTTTGGAGGAACTGCAGGAAATATGTGGTGATTGGTTTGGATGGCATCCCCAGCCGAGCTTTGAAACTGGCAGTGAAGACTAGACGCCACCTTTTCGCCAACATGTTCGAGGCATGCCTAAAAGATGGAATATTCCTTCCCAGTGGAAAAAGCAAAAGCTGGTGTTCCTTCCGAAACCTGGCAAGCCACCTAGAAACCCAGCGTCGTATCATTCTATCTGCCTGCTAGATACAAGGAGAAAATGATGGAGAAAGTCATCTACAACAGACTCCTACCGTTAACGCCAGCAATGGTTTGTCAGAAGGCCAGTTTGGTTTCCGGCGTGCCCGCCCTACGGTGGACGCAGTGGATGTGGTGATACACCAGGCAAAAAAGGCACTGATTTCTGGCGGCCGCTGTGCGTGTTGGCGCTGGATGTCAAAAACGGATTCAACTCGGGCAACTGAAACAGAATTAAAGGGTCGCTGGCTGACATAGATGTTCCCGCGTATTTAGCGAATTTGGTGGAAAACTCTCAGAGTGGACTTTCTGGTACGGGACGGATAAGGGACCCAAAGATTACAGTGTCACAGCCGGGGTACCACAGGGATCGGTACTTGGTCTCCTGCTGTGGAATATCATGTATAATGGGATGCTTCCTTGTCCCGTCCCAGAGGGTCAGTCGGCTTTGCTGATGACCTAGCTGTGGTTGTTACTCCAAAACACCCAGAAGATGTGGAGGTCTACATGTCGGAAACAGTGACAGCGGTAAAGTCCAGGCTAGAAAGAGCCAGGCTGACTTTGGCGGACGCGAAAACGGAAGCGGTCTGAATAACGAACCGCAGAAAAAATAACACGGTGAAAGTGGAAGTCAGTGGATATACGGTCATATGAAAGCCGCCTATCAAATATCTGGGAAGTATTGGTGGTGGCAGGCATGATCCCTGTCGCCATTCTAGATAAAGAAATGAACGTTCTGTACCATGCAAGACGTATGGAGGGCCACCCAGAACGTAGGAATGCGCATGGTCAGAGGCGCATGATCTCTGGCAACGCAGATGGGACCCACAGGTACATTTTCAACATTAGGGTATGCATAGAGTCGAAACATGGGGAAACCAACTACAACATTATCCAGTTCCTCACGTGGACACAGTGGTTGCTACAGGCGGTAGCTGCATCGCTTTTGTTGGATGATTCTCCGAATTGTCCCAGACGCGATGGCATACTGGAGTATCCTGACCATGTGATGTTTCACTGCCCACGATTTGCAATGGAGAGGAGGAGCTTAAACCTGGTGCTGGGCGGGAGGGTGACCTCGGAGAGCTTGGTTGCGGAGCTGCTGAAGTCCGAGGAGAAGTGGCACACAGTTTGATCCGCAATCATGCAAATGCAGGAGGAGTTGCTGAAGGAACAAAGAAGGAGGAAAGCCGCAAGTAGGAAAAGGACGAGTGCCTAAGGGCAAACCTACCCCGCGAAGTAATACCTAAATGGTGGTCCCACGGGGCTGAGGCTGGAGATACCCGGGGTGGTGTATAGTGGATGCGAATCCTAGTCGCGCCTGCTGTAGCTCCGGCGTTTGGCCGGCGGAGCTGGGGCAGACATGTCTTTCTAAGATCTTCCACCTCCGTGTACGAACAAAAAAAAATAGTTTATAATTATATAAGCATATATATGGCATATTAGACATGTAGTTACCTCTACTTCTTCTGAACTAAGATAATCCTCGAACTTTGCTGAATCTTCAACTTTAATTTTGTCAGTTCTTCGTTTAGCAATTATTTTTTCTGCTTTACTCTCACGTTTTTCATTAGTTACGTTTTGCTTACCTACATAAATACCTTTCACGATTGGCTTATTGATTGAATCCATAAGAAATTTTATTAAAACTAAAATTTTAGAGAAAAACGTTGAAAGCGAACTGGTGTAGGTTAAAATGAAAATGAAATATATTAGCCGGAATATGTCAAATTTAATTTATATTTTGGTGACTGAGACGATCTATTTTTTGGAGAGAGACGAGTAGTTGTTAATTATTTATAGGACAGCATTTTTAGGGTTTTGTGTAAAACAAAACCTTACTAAAATCGGTTTACTGTCTGTTTGTCTACCACACGCAGTTTTCTCTGAAACGGTTGTAGCGATTGACACCTAATTTGATAAAAAGGTGAAAACTGTGAGCGCCCCCGCATACAGTGAGTTAGATCATTCTACGTCGAATTTAAGGGAGCAAAGGAGGGTGTTCATCTTTTTACACTAAATATAGTCATGTTGGATATCAAATGAAAAGCCTCGGATAGTACTTTCCGAAGCCGATCTTAATTTTGACATTTGTTGGAAAGGTGGGGAGTGCGGGAAGAGAAAATTTAAAAGGGAGTCATCCCGTCTGAAAACCGTTTTTTGGCTTTTTTTGTGAAGAGGCGGAGAAAGATGCAAATACGATTTTTTCACCATAGATTTACTAATATCTTGAGCGTGTACAGTAATTTTTCCAACCCGATCACATAGTTCGTTATTGAAATACAAAACAATTTATACACCCATCTCCAAAAAAAGGTGTTTTTCTGCTGCCACGATAGAGGGTGCTGTGATCATCTTAGAGAGAAAATTAAACGGCATTTTAACGTACAGATTTAACTACAGTCCGCAAACTAGGATTATTAAAAAATATTAAAAACTAAACTTTTGGCGCCTAGTTCTTTTTTTTTTGCGAATTTTGGTGTTTTTTTACGGCTTTTTCAATGAATAAAAAAATTTACGAAATAAATCGCAATTATCCTGTAATGGCTATCTAGCTTGGCCGACTCACCGCACTTATAGACCCTGCATGGCCTTGAACTTATAAGGATATTCTTAAATCCTTAGCTACTCCTTTGAAGAAATCATGAAACGCATGCAGATAAGATTTACATATATCTGATAGGCTGCCTTATACAACTAGTTAAATGTCCGGCTTTATTTTCAAAATGCTTGTTTGTAATTATTTCCTCGCCATTCAATAGTAATCATGTAGGCTAGCAACCTCTTCTGAATTTCAGACAGGCTTTTCGAAATTTCCCGATTTCCGACTTCTACCAGAAATTAGACATTCGTTTCTACATTATTATCTGACCTGGCCTGGAAATATAGTATCACAGGCTCTTTGTACATTCATAAAGTTGTTGTTCTGCTCAAATTTGCTGGCATACGGCGAAATAACCGTGGCTGTATTGACCAGTGTGTAGAATTTGAAGTAACAGTGCGTAGACCACTCATTAAAAGAGGCGACAACTCTATTGTTATATATGCTATGTACAGTAGAATCTCTATTCTAGGAGGGCCAACGACTGAGTGCCCTTTGAATTACGTAGTGCGGAACAGTAGACGAGGTATGTAAATTTCTCGGCTAGTCCTGGAAGGAGCAACGATGGTAACTATGTGGGCTTAACTTGCTATGCTCCATTGAGGGGCAATGCCAACCGGTAATGCCCGCTTCCCCTCTGCATTTGGACGCACTTCAAGCACCAGTCACTCGATATTCACTTTGCAATCGGACAAATAACCCAGCTGATACGAACTTCACCCATATAATCCCTTTTCTAGCCGCATCCAATAGATGGATTATCATGGCAGTCTAGGTAGTAACGTAAATACCTGGCAGTTTATTGTCGTCATTAGCAGAAAAAACGCTTGTTAGGTATACCTACAAACTCCAACGAGCCCAAATACCGTTGTGATGCGATGTTTTGATGACAGACCGTGACTGTCTTGTCTAATAGCGTGTCTTTACCTAGAGCAGGGCAATCGCAGCAAAAGTTACAGGATTCTTCCTTCTTTCCCTTCTTTCAATAGTGAGAAGTATGCCGGCGGTTTGTTGGCATGGTTCCCTATTATAGGCCAGTGACCCATTCAAAACGACGTAATCCTAAACTGCTTTTCGCGTGTCTGGGTCTAAAGCTCTCGGAATAAAAAAAGAGAAGCAAAGTTTCGAAATAATTGTATTTTTTTCATGTCTGCATATTGCACTTGGTCCCTTAGAAGAACAGCCGATAGACTTGTGATTTCACCCTGATTTTATACAATACGAAGCACAAGTGTTAGCCAGAAGTTACATTTTCACCAAATTTTTTATTATTTTCACGTAAAATTCAAAAATCTATTCCAAAACAAAAACTACCTTAAAATACTTTATTCAATAGTAATGATTTCATTTTTTGAGCCAAAAAAACGTATTTACAAAATTATAACTGAAAATACCAAACAATTCACAAAGCGATACGCCCCTGTTAGTTACATAAGATTATTAGCTCTCTTTCATCTGCCTTTGAAGTTGCCGTAGTATTTCCTGGGTTTTGTTCATGTCTCTTTCCAGTTGTTGCACTAAAAAGTAAATGTTCATTTATCAACACAAATTATTTAAGTAGATTTTATGAATAATAAAATTTAATATTACAGTATTTTTTCTAAATAAAAATCATAAACTGTAAATTGGCAACTCTAAACATTTTTGCTTTTGCTTTTTCACTTGTATTTTTATTTTATTCGCAAATACCGGTATTTCGGGAACCACTTTTTCTAAATTCACACGAAATAGAGAATCCCTCAAAAATTGAAACTTATCATCTTTTATTGACCTTTAAGTTTCTGTAATCTCAAGACGAATTTAAAGGGGCTTTCTGGTAATATCCGAAAATAAAATAATATAATATTAAGATCGGATGTATTTTGAAATCCAGACTTTGTATAGGGCACTTTCATTTTTAGTTGAGTAGTTTCTTAGTTAAGTTGAATTAGTACTGCCTCACTCCAACTTGGACTTTTTAACCCATCACTCCCCTACTTTGCAATGGAAAACTGTTTTCTAAAGTACTAATTGAATTCGGAGCGAAACATCTCACACCTCTTTTCCACCTGTACCCTCGCCTCGATCGAATTTATAAAAGACAATCCAAAAAGTACTCCACTCCACTACACTTGCCAATCTTGCCGATCTACAGGAAATAAAAGGGTCCGAGGATCATCAAGAATACCAAATGAATAGAAAAACTTGTCATCCAGTCCGAGGAAAAAGGTGAAAACCTCGAAATGTAGCACAGCAGTGCTCAAAATATAAGCACCGGCAAGTGAGTCCATAAGCAAGTACAAAGTACCCAACAGCGGAACTAAGTTTGAGCTGCAATGCAATTGTCATCTCAACTGCAGGTCTTACGCAGCCATACTAAACCACGTGAAATGATATGGATGATATACGGAGAAATATCGGCAAAATCCGAGGAAACCCAAAAGAAACCCCATCTTGGAGTTGAAAAGATAATGAGGAAGCTTATAAACTCCTGGAAAGAGAAAAATTCTCTATGCAGTGTCGTATTCGAGAGCAGACTTTCAGCATCTTTCAAGGGTGTATTCAAATATTGATATCGATCTTGCCGAACTCCGCCATGCTATTAACATAGTTTGCTGGTCCCAAGCCCAGGTAAAGGAGGAGGGTTTGAGGCAACGTACTCTGTACTATCCTCAGTAAAACAAAAATAAAATGCTGAGATCAGGGAAAGAGATAAATAGAGTATAGTTGGAGTTATTCTACTACGCTAAATCCTACCTGATCTCTCTTGGTGACAGGCCCCGCGACAGGTCGACCAAGAAAATGCATAGAATGTCGTTACAAACATGATGATCGGATTAAGTCACAGGCCTCGGAGAAATGCTAGGGCGTCCACCTCAGTCGACGCGGCAGGACGGGCCCCGGTCCTGTCGAGAAATGGGCAAGGGTTCTTGACGCATGGACGGCGTCAGGACGTAAGCAAGTTAGTCCGCACACAACGAACAAAACAAATACGTGTCTGCACGCTAAATGTTGGTACCCTAACTGGAAAGACCGAGGAACTCGCAAGAGACCTTCAGAAAAGGTGCATTGATATCTGCGCTCTGCAAGAAACCTGATGGTCTGGTTCCAAAAGCTGCGACATTGAACGCGAACGCGGTAAAAATGGCTACAAACTTCTCTATTTTGGTAACCCACACACTCAATATGGTGTTGGCATTGCCATCTCAGAGGGTTTCCGTGATGCCATTAAAGAAGTCGAATGATTTGATGATCGGCTGATGAAGCTCACCATTATATCAGCTGATCGCACTATTCACTTCTTCACCGCGTATGCACCACAGACAGGCCGACCAGATGCCGAGAAAGATGCCTTCTGGCAACTTCTCGATGAAAAGATTTGTCACGTGCCTGCTGACGATTACATAATCATTGCCGGCGACCTTAATGGTCATGTGGGTGAAAAGGCAGACGGTAACAGGTACCATGGTTGAAAGCGGTTCGGAGCGCGCAATGAAGGTGGCGAGCGTATAATCGATTTTGCGGACACCCATGACCTTGTACTTATGAATACATGGTTCATCAAACGATTGTCTCATCTTCCCACATTTTATAGTGGGAACAATAAAACGCAAATCGACTATATTCTCATAAGACGCCAACATTTTACCACTGTCACTGATTGCAAAGTCGTTCCCTATGAGACCATCGCACCTCAGGATCGGCCGTTGATTGCTGTTCTGCGAATTAAGCCACCGATAAAACGGCGTGAGGAACGCACTGGCCCGCCGCGCATTAAATGGTGGCGATTTGGTGAGAAGAATGAAGAAACGGTCTTACTCATACGATTGCCAACCATTACGAATGTGGAAGAATCATGGAACCAAATGAAAGACACGATCCACAAAGCGGCCTCTGCAACCCTCGGGGTCACCAAGCCGGGTAAGCGGTACATCAACCGAGATACTTGGCTTTGGAATGATGATGTTGAAATGAAGGTCCGTGAAAAGAAACGCCTCTACCACAAATTTCTCGACGATAAAACGCCTGCTAATTGCCAAATTTATAAGAATGCCAACCGGGAAGCAAAGAAAGCGGTCGCTGTCACCCGAGCGAACCATTTCAAAAATCTTTACGATAAACTGGACACTCGGGATGGCGAGAGAGATCTGTATCGACTTGCTAAAAGCCGTGATGAACGCACACAGGATATTGAACACTTCTGTTGTGTTAATGACAAGAACGGTACTTTGCTTACCAACTGTCGAGCCGCAACGGATAGATGGCGAGAATACTTCGAGCAGATTTCAACTGAAGAATTTGCTCATCCTCCGCTTCCACAATCATTGCCGACATTTGGAGCAGTTCCACCAGTCAGCGCAACTGAAGTCGAGGAAGCAATAAAACAAATGAAATCGGGGAAAGCGACAGGACCTGACGACATCGCATCTGAGCTCTGGAAAGCGAAGAGCTGGGACCCAACACTGTGGCTCAGTGAATTCTTTAACCGGATTATTCAGGAAGGAAGAACACCATCTGACTGGCAAGAAAGTACCACTGTTCCAATATGGAAAAAGAAAGGTAGCCCAGCAGAAAGTTCAAATTACCGTCCGATCCGGTTACTTTCCCATACCATGAAGATTTTTGAACACATTCTTGACAACCGTATTCGCGAAATCGTTGAAATAACCGTGAATCAAGCCGGATTTGTCAAGAACTGCGGAACTACTGACGCAATACACGCTGCGCGGTTACTCATGGAGAAACACCGTGAGAAGCATCGCCCTCTTTACATTGCCTTTCTGGATCTAGAGAAAGCGTTTGACCGTGTACCACACGAACTCATCTGGTATGCTTTACGACAACACTTCGTGCCAGAAGAACTCGTGCGCTGGGTTCAATTGCTCTACCACGATCCGAAAAGTAAAGTTCGAAGTATGGCGGGTGTATTAAAACCGCTTCGTGTCTCTGTTGGAGTTCATCAAGGAAGTGCCCTCTCACCACTCCTCTTTGTCCTTGTTATGGACACCGTCACACGGGATATCCAACGTCCAGCGCCCCACACACTGCTTTATGCAGATGATGTTTTCCTAGCATCTGATAGCAAAAATGATCTCGAGCAACTTGTTCAAAAATGGAATGATCGCCTCATGCAACACGGTCTCAGATTGAATTTAAACAAAACTGAATTTTTGACGACCGATCCATGAAACCATGAAACAGGCACAATTACTGTCAGCGGCAGTGATCTGCCCAGAACTGAGCGATTTAAATACCTCGGGTCAACGCTATCAGCCAATGGAGAGCTGCGTTATGAAATTGCTTCACGCATTAACGCAACCTGGATGAAGTGGCGTTCCACAACTGGTGTCCTTTGTGATCGACGTATCAACGAACGTCTCAAATCTAAAATTTACCGCAATGTCGTCCGTCCAGTCGCTCTCTATGGTTCTCAGTGTTGGCCGACCATAAAAGACAATGAACGGCGTCTCGCGGTAATGGAGACGAAGATGCTACGTTGGACTAGTGGCGTCACACGTTTAGATCACATCCGAAATGAGGATATCCGCGATCGTTATGGGGTTGCACCGATCGTGGAAAAGTTGCGAGAGAGGCGTCTTCGATGGTATGGTCACGTAATTCGTGCAAACGAGAATTCACTTGCAAAGATTGGTCTGAACATCGAAGTCGATGGTAAACGACCAAAAGGCAGACCTAAGCAACGGTGGCTTGATACGCTGGATGGGGATTTGGAAGCCTCGAGATTGCACCCAGATCAGGCATTCGATAGAGCCAAATGGCGAAGCCGATCACGACGAGTCGACCCCGCTTGTGAACGGGACAAAGGCTGAAGAAAAAGAAGAAAGATATCGATCTTGCCGGTGCCGGGGAAAAAAGTCATATTGCCAGACAATGAGGACGATTACAAGCGAATGCTATATAATGGAAGGCAAGGGACAGGTTAAATGCACACTGCCGGAAGCAAGAAATGTCTTTAATTCAAAAAAGGGTTAACTGCCGTGGGAAAATCAGGTTCGCTCAAGTCGTCCCAATCACAGTATATCTGATCAGTAGTACCGCCACTAAATGGTTCAAACTTGCGAATGTATTGGAGAAACTTATCCGTTCACATCATAGAGACCCTCGATGCGGATACCCCCAATACGTTCACAAGTCCGGTCCACGCAGTGCGGATACTACTTATTAGGTGTACTGCGGTCCCAACCACTATAGGGCTGTTGTAGACTCAGCTTTCGCAAATTACCTGTAATTCAGAAAAGCAAATGGCTACAATAAATGATGCAAATGAAACTTTTCCAATTGGCAACATTTTTTCAGTACATTATCTGCACAGATAACATACGTAATATGCGGTCATCAGGCAACCTCTCAACCTTTGACAAGACGAAAATAATGTCCCTGGTGCACACTCCAAGAGAGCGCTATTATGTAAAACGGGGTGCCTCCGTATACCGTACCATGAATTAAAGCCGTGATGACAGTAAAAGCGAAGCTGCCAAGGGAAAATATAACTCAGTGGGGAAGCGCCTAGAAAGATTAAATACCTAGATTCAGAGGCCATGCATCAGGTACCACATGATCAGATATTCTTAAAAGGATTATTCATAGGTTAGTTCCTCAGAGTCGCAAGTGCAGTGCCTCCAGAGACATGATAGTATTATAATATTCGCAGCAACAAGGGAAAAATTGCTTAGACAGGATGGGAAGCAACAAAGTACTTGGTTTCGACATTATATCTAAGTAAAGCCATTAAGCTGACTGTTGCGAATCGATCAGATATATTTGGGAAGTTGTTCAGGGCATCGTTTTTACTGCCTCTTGAAAATGCATTAAAACCGGTAAATTCCTCATTAACTACCGTTGCACGATCCATATGTATTTGAATCCTGGGGGAAATCCTCGAGAGGATAATCTGTAATAAACGGCTATGAGTTGTTGAGAGGATAGGAGACTTCTCAGACCGATAATTTGGCCAAGAGCTAGATCAACTATTGACTCCATAAAATTGGTTTTTGTCATGATCACAACTGCAATGCATGGATAGGGTAGTGCGAATAAGGATTGTGAAAAATAGTCGGTTGGCGCAGTTATGGGCAAATTTTCCAGGTCACCTGGTTGCATTTATCGAAAGCAATGTGAAGGAACGAAAGCTTTCGAATGAAAAACCGAAGAAATACATTACATCCGTTCCAGCCATACAGGGTCAAAAGCCAGGCCCACTGAAATATCTGATTTGAATATTGCGGACACTGATAGAGAAGAATCATTAACTAGATGATTACAACATGGCAATGGTCAAAGAAGACCTATTGGACTCGCAGACTGATTCTCAACATTAAGATTTAGATGCAGAGAATATGTCACAAGGATCGACAATGCAACAAATTAAACCTAACTGTCCAAGTTGAAATAGTAACCTGAGATACCAGACACGATTTCTTTCATTGTTTCAAATTTATGAATGAAAGAAAAAGTCTGAAACACCAACGTCAACATAGGGCTACAATACCGAAAAATTTTATTGGCAACCATTTAGTAAAGCAAATTCAACTTAGGTTAAGAGAACCCTCAGGTGGCTTTAATGAGTAAAAATCATACACTGTGGCAACTTTAATTAAACAGACACAAAAAATGTGTTCGTGGGAGACTGAGGGCACATTTAAGTTTAAAGGAAGGACCAAGACCAAAGCTACACCCACTTCTAGAGCATTGAAATATTAACTTGGCAGAAATCTAGACAATCGAAAAGCCTTAAAGAGGTATTAAGATTTGTAAAAGCTGAAAGTATACTCCACGGGTCTTTTACACTGCACCAAAATATTTCATAAGTACTAGCATATATTTACAAGGCTACATATATTACAATCAAAACCAAAAACCCACGAAAATTAAATATATAGGTAAACTATTTATAAATATATGTAAAATGAACTTCATAACCTGTTGACTATTTACCAGTCTAATTTCGGACCTTGTAAAAACTAAATACAGGGAACAAAGGCGAAAATGCCTCGTTTATCATATGGTTTATATTTACCCCTTAATCGGTACTAGGACGTCATTCCCTTCCAACGGGCCTTTGTTCGCGATTCGCTGAAATGCGACTCAACTCCTTCTAGGACCTCCCGAGAGGCTTCAACTACTTCTCGACTGTTTTAGGCAAACGCCCACCCGTCGCCCATTTTGGTCGAATTGGTTCTAATGCATGGTGTAGACACCAATGGATTGCACGCCCCTTCTTGACGTTTGGCACATGCATTGCCAGTTCCGCTTTCCCATTAGTTTGCTCGCCGATGA
The DNA here is from genome assembly GCF_905115235.1 of Hermetia illucens. Lineage (NCBI taxonomy): Eukaryota > Metazoa > Arthropoda > Insecta > Diptera > Stratiomyidae > Hermetia > Hermetia illucens. The sequence goes on from NC_051851.1 coordinate 54,083,640, forward strand.
AGTAGTTTGTTTGAAATAGTATCAGGCTTGGGTGCTAGGATGATAGGTGACAGCCAAATATTGGTGAAGGCTTGAGGCTTTTGAGTAACAATAGGGGTCACTTTCTATGTACTACTTCCAGCTAGCGACACACAAAGAACCCTAACATAGACAGTCTCAACTTGGTGTTGAGATAGCAGAACAAGCGCTGCTAATGCGTCGGACACCTTCCAGTTCGGTGCTATCGTTGAGAACACTGAATTTGTTAATGTTTAGCTTCACTTCAAATATAGCTGCTTTTCAAATCCAAAGCCAAATGGCAAAAACCCGAGCCACTGCTTTAGGAAAGATATCCTAAACCATTCAACTCTCCCACGTCCTCCAAACATAGCAACATGAAAATCTTCATCGATAACAAAAAGTAATATTTACTTTGATGACAAGAAGTAATCCTGACGAACTCCGCTTTGGACCTCAAAATTCTCCGAGATTTTACCTCGGTGCAATATGTAATGCGCCATCATACGTCACATTGATAACAGGCATTCATTTCTGCGGAATTCTCCTCTTGCGTAAAACAGCGAAGACACACTCCTCTTCGTACTATCGAAAACTTTCTGGAAGTCGATGAAGAGCAGGTGGCGTGGAGATCCAAACTTCGCGCACTGTTTCAAAATGATCCGTAGAGTCTTGACGTGGTCAATGCAGGAGGATCCGGAGCGAAAGCCAGCCCATTTTCCGTTGATAAAACTTTCGCGGGGTTCTTTGATGCGTTTCATGATCATTTAAAACATTATCTCTGTGACGGGCAGGAAGCATGAAGCATGCAGATACCTTTCCAATTGTCCTACTCAAGCGGTCCATCAATCGGGATACCCGGCCTTGGGATGACAATGCTAAAATTAAGGTCGTGAGAAGAAACGCTTCTGCCATCAACTTATCGACGATCAAATGGTGACCAATTGGCAAATTTGCAAGGATGTAAACCGGGAAGCAAAGAAAGCGATTACTGCTACGGGAGCGGTTCATTACAAAGCTCTGACGATAAACTGGACATTCGAGATGACGAGAGAAAGAGCTATCAATTTGAAAAAAGCCGACACCAACACACACAGGATATCGAAAGCTTCTTTTGCGTTAATGACAAGAACGGTACTTTGCTTCCCAACCAACGAACTACGACGGATAAATGGCGAGAATATTTCGAATGGATTTCAACGGAAAAATTTTTTCATTGTCTGCCGACATTTTTAGCAATTCCACCTATCAGCGCCACTGGTGTTCTATGGTAGCAAGGAAATTGACATGGCAGCAATACTGTCAACAATACTAAGTGGCATATGAGAATCTCCACATTGGAGGATCAGACCCAAGTTTGCCCGGAGACTCATGTGAAGTGGCTTCAGCCACGAAGCTTCACCAGAAGCTATTTGGTTCCGTCTAACAGGCAAGTTGGAAAAATTACGAGAAAGAGCTTGTTCGATGGTATGAACATATAATTCTCGCTAACAATAATTCACTTACCAAGATTAGTCTGAATATCGAAGTTTATGAAAAACGACCAAAAGACCGGTCAAGGAAAATAGCGCAACCGGTCAAGACAAATTGACCTCGCTCCCGGCGGGACAAAAGCTGAAGAAGAAAATTGCATGTGCCCTTTTTCAGAATATTAATGATCCTACTTTCATTCGACTCACTGAGAAACTTTTCCAATTCCCATAATTTCTGTATAAGTCGACTGTAGTCTAGAGGAGGGGTGATGAATTGGTCTGCAGACAGACCGTCAAGCCGACCTCCTCGTCAGTGTGGATAAGGATTCGACCGTTAAAGTCCTTCAAAAGACGATCATTGAAAAATTTTGCTACCATACGCAAGTTCTTTCGCAACGTAGTATACTATTCTGAAATCATTGCTATCTTCGACAGCTTCAGCTTCCTTCACTAGATGATAATAAGTTCCCTTTCCCTTCTTACATTACATTGAACTTCTCAGGATTTCTCTCGGACTCGGTTCTCATGTTCGCCGTCGCTCGTAGCGATCAAGAGCCAGCAATCCCTTGCGTTCGTCGATCGACTTTCGTCACTCTTCGAGATGTGGTTAACGGCCGGCTAGCACCTGAGAAAACGACATCTTTGATCGCGGTTCAATGCTCATTAATATTCTCAGGCGGGATATTCAAGATATCTGCCGTCTGGTCAGCAAGATTGCTCTCCCACTGTCATACGACAGCTGAATTATATGAGCGGTAGAAACATTAGATCAGTGATCCCTTTCGAGGCCGATGTTAGCACCTCCTGTGTTACACACATTCAGAAAACAACTCAAAATCTACTAAAATTTATCGTAAGCATGCCTAATGTTTACTAAATCCTCAAGTTTTATGTCAGTCAGCTCCCATTTTAATATAGCTTTAGGTACTGGCTTATAAAACCACCAAAAATCATATAAGGTACCTACATCTTAGAACCTCTGGATTATGATGTCCGTCGCCTGGAGGAGTCACGGGAATCTCACGTCTGCATTGGTTCATTCTCATCTTCTTACGGAACCTTAGACCAGCATTATAAACTGCATAATGTAAGTAAATTAACTCGCTGAAATCAAGATAGTCTATTCCCTCCAGAACCATTTTAATACAGATCCCATACAGTTGAGGATCTTTATCACGAATCGCTGCGCTGTAGGCATTCAAAGTTGTCACCAACTTCTCAGACGTAATATTCGAATTGGACTGAATTTCCTGAATCGATCTATTGATTTTAGTCAATTCATTCTGAATATCGTCCTTCCCAGAATGAGATTGTATACTACGAATGACACCTTGCACTTCTCGTTGGAGCGTTTCCCAGAAAGTTTGCATAGATTTGGAATGACTGATTTCTTCTTCAATTGAAGTTCGAAATGAAATTTGGGACGATACGCTCAAGTTGTTTACTGGGTTGGCCGATAATAGACCTTGGGCGAAGTTCCTGCCAGAGGGTGGATTTTCGGCTTCGCTTGACATATTTTGCACTGTTCGATTTTTGACTTCCCTGACTGCTAGTAGCTCGCTTTTAGTTTCTTTTAGTTTAGACTGGCATTCCTCAAGACATCGATGAGAATTTTCCAACTGAACGACCAGTTGTCGTTTTTCTGACTTTTCTGCCTCTAATTCTTGTATAAGCAAATCATTCTGTTGTTTTACGTTCCGGACCTCCTCCGCTGCAACGTTGGTTAAGGTTTCCAATTCTTGCTTTTCATCTTCCAATCTGCTCTTCAGCATTTTTAAATCATTCGCAATCTCATCTTTCTCTCTAGTTAAATCTTTCTTTTTTCTTTTATAGTCCTCCGCTAGACCTTTATATTTTTCAACTGACTTGCTTAGGGTTTTAATCTGAATTTTCAAAGGCGGCCCAAAATGTTGAGCGAGGAAAAGACGCTGCAGTGTAGCATAAATATGCAACTTCCTTTGCAGATTTATCTTTTCTTTCGTCTGTAATTTTAATTCTTTTTCTGTCATTTTCAAACCTAATTTATACTTTCCTAGTTGCAATTTTGCGTTTCTAGCTGTAAGTGACATATTTTTGGCGAAGCTTATCCATTCTTGTTTATCTGAGTGTTTTCGGGGTTCCTCGTAGACGTTGCAGTTTTGGTCCTGTCTAGTAAGTTCCTGAACGCACTTTCTTAATTCCTTTTGAAAACGTTCGATCATGTCTCCATATTCCAAATAGTCCCGAAAATAACTTTCATTTTCATTAGTTATACTGGCGATAAGCGTGCTTAAGTTTGATTTTTCTGAAAGTTCAGTTTCTTTACATGATTGTCCTGAGCTGTTACCCTGGCTGTAATTATTAATTTTCGCTACATCATTCCGAATAGCTGGTGCACCCTTAACTGAGCAATGCTTTTGAATACAATCCATGGAGTATGCACTCGCCTTCTTAGGTTCCTCAAGGTGAGGGTTCGCTTTAACAAGTTGCTGATAGCTCGTTCTATACGTTCCAAGTTTCTTTTTCGCCGTTTCCAAGTGCGCAGTCAAATCATTAATTCTTCTCATTAATCGCTTCAGTCTGGAATCTAATATTCTTTCTTTCTTCGCTTGGTTTTGATCCAACTGGAGGGAGTTATTCATAGAAATCGTGCTAACTTCCCCATGTCTTACAATTTCACACAGCATATATTTTGCTTGACTGGACAATATTTTTGATTTGGTATTTGGTTCAATAGGAACATTGACAAGTATAGTTTTATCTTTGGCATTTCGTTGAATGTCACTCCTGGCACTTATACTTGACTGAGATCTTAGTGAGTATATTAGCTGATGTCCGACTTCCTTTTTCGTACTTCTTTTGTGTTTTTTCCCTTGCCTATGCCGATCAAGTGCCTGTCTTACTTTACGACGCTTCAAACCAACAATATTTTCCGCACTTTGATTATTTTTCATAAAATTATCCAAGAAAATTTGATGGTTAATTACTGCCCCATCTGCTGGAGATGGAGGAGTGTAACTCTTATTACAAGTACAATATTCATTACAAGTAGTTCTACTGTATTCATGGTCTCCATTCTCTGATCGATTCTCATCTTCGAACTTGTCGCTATCAGCTTCCTCATTTGAGCCCATTTTAGACTCTACAAGAAAGGGTTCATTTTCTTCACGGCATTCACCATCACTATTTTGAAAAGATATAGCTATGTTTAGGTCGTTAGAAGCATCCCGAGTAGTTCCAAAAGGTGTTACTTCTGAAGATAATTTCCAGGTAATTGATGGCCGGGAAGAACTGCTTCCAGAAGATAGCGACTTTAAACTATTTACGTTTTTGTTAGATTTTGAGCATGGAGACGCTATTGGCAACTGAAATGACCTTCCACATAATGATTCCTGCGATAGGGAAATCCTCAATACGCTTTTAAGTGTTAATATCGATTCAATCGATTCAGAAGACTTGCTACATGACGAAGCTGTTTTTGAAAAGGTGGCAAGGGTGTCGTCAGATACTGTTGACTGCTGGGAAAACACTCTACTTAGAGATGCCATTGAACAAGAGGTTCTGCGCGAATTACCAGGTATGGATGTTAGTTGGGATGAGCTTCTACTCAACGACATAATTTGAAAAGGCGCTCTGGCTACCACTACTCGAGCCGAATGAGATAGATTGCTGCCTGATGAGGTTATTGAATTGGTACCGTCTCTAGTTCGAGGCATTCTTATAAATGATGAAGAAATATGCGAAGGATTTGATTCACACCTTCCAGTATCGATCGAATTTTCGGGAACTGATGAAGTTCGAATAGAGAAACCTTCCCAAGACGGAGATCTGTTTGAACTTTTTGTCTTGCCCTCGTATACGTCATCTTGAATTTTGCATATTTCACGCCAATATGACTCACCAAATTTCAGTAGCTTCTTTATGCATTCTTTAATCTCTCCATTGTAATTCCTCAAACGTGCATTTGCATCTTCACACGTTTTTAGATCAAATCTTTTTTGTATTGCTTCCCTCTGCACTTTCTCCAAACGTTTCTGTAACGTATAAATTTGAATGAATTTCTTTTTACAACAGAAATGTTGCACAGGATTAGTATCCGTCCACGTGCACACTCTGACTTTAACAGCCATTAATTCACATTCTAGCTTTCGAACTTTACGACAGATATTTAATACCGAATTCTCCGCCTGTTTCAGTTTTGGTAGCTCCATTGCCCTTAGATCTTCATATTTTCGTATGGACTCACCAAATCCTCGTGTTTTTCTTGCCACAGTTTCCATTTCATTTTGAATTTTCTGCTCAATTTTAGCGAACAAATCGTTTATTGGGCTGGCTTCGGAAAACTCGAGGCATGCTCCGGCAAATTTGAAATTATGCTGGAGGTATGGCGGATAACTAATATCAGAGTTCGAACTCATTTTCAACTGAGATTTTCTTAAAAATTTTGTTTCCACATCTAATTCGTTTCGTGTGAAACCAACAACAGGCTCCACTTTGTTTGAATAGGAGTAAAGATTTTCACTGGATTCCAACACAGCCTGATACATGTTGTCCTGAGAAAACATAAATAATAGTGCTATAATAATAGTTAATATAAGAGATATGAAAGTACAAGAATAATAAGTTCTCCTCCAATTCGTCAATCATTTATTTTATATTCATTTCATATGCAAAACACAATTTTCTGATTATTGCCAGAGTACCTCCATACTGAATCCATGTTTCAGCTGTTTGTAATGTTTTCTGTAGCTTAATAAAATCAGTTCACAGGATAGTAGAGAGAAAATTCGAGCACAGATGAAAATTCGGTTCCCGGGGTGAAAATATGGGTCTGAGATATTATGCCCCTCTCTATTATCCCTTTTTATCTCCGGAGCGCTATAAATAAAAGCAAAGTTCGCTGGTGCCAGAACCTTGTCAACGAGGTGAATAAAGACCCGTGGGGACTCGGCTATAACCTTGTCAATTGGAAAATCGGGGCTTTGCGGAGGCCCTGCATACTAAGTACCAATCAGATGGACCGCATTGTACCTGTATTGTTCCCTAGATATCCCGTATGGGTTGATGTCAATAGCGTGGAAAGCGTCGAAGATTGCCTCCTTTTCACAATGAGAGAGCTCGAAGAAGCGGTTCTCACTATGACAAACAAGAAGGCGCCAGGTCCTGATGGCATCCCGGCGGAAGTTTACAAACTGGTGTTCCGCCAAAGGCCAGAATTACTGCTTGAGGCGTTCAACGCTTGCTTGAAGGAGGACATTTTTCCTTGTCACTGGAAAGTGGTGTTCAGAGGTGGCGGTGAGAAAGACGGGGCGGCAACCCTGTAGGCCAAACCAAAACCAAGTGGTCGAGAAGAACCTCCATAGTGGTGGCACCGGGAGACGCTGTATTCACTTTGGTTTGGTTTGCGTGATGCAGTAGATGAATGCTCCAAAGGCCTAATTGGGGCGATCAGATCCGAGCCTGCATGGGGACTCATCTGAAGTGGCAAATTGGTCACGAAACCTTATCAAGGGTATACTGGTACCATGGGAATCGGGATAGCTCCTGGACTCTCATACTTCGGGTGAACTCCCGCTGTATGTGAGTACAGCTCGGTTATTTGCGATAGGCCCCCTAGTGGGAGTTTCATGGGGGTTGTGGTTATGCTCAAGCGAGAAGAGACCTTCGGGCATCGGCATGGTGTTAGGTGCCATACTCCTTAGTTCGGTAGAGATTTAGGCAGGTCTTGCATCCACCAGTATGAATGCTAAGCCATACACCTCGTATAGACTGGTACCGTTGTTGCTTGTCTCAGCGGGGCTCTGATTGTGGTCACAAAATCAATCCGTGCCTCAAGAAGACTGAAGGATTAAGTCTCCACGACAGGTACCTACGTTAAACACTCAAGGGCTTAACTGTCCCTGGAAAGTGCCCAGACTCGTGCTGATCAGCAAGGGTAAAAGAGACCCGGAGCTCCCGTCTGCATACCAGCCGCGGATTAAGTCTCCACGACAGGTACCTACGTTAAACACTCAAGGGCTTAACTGTCCCTGGAAAGTGACCAGACTCGTGCTGATCAGCAAGGGTAAAAGAGACCCGGAGCTCCCGTCTGCATACCGGCCGCTGACACGGCCGGGAAAGTATTCGAGAAACTCATCAGGAGTAGACTCGCTGAAGCGATCCGCGCTGTCGGGAACTTATCCCCAAGGCTATTCGGATTCAGAACAAGGACATCTACAGTGGATGCTATTCTGGAGGTGGTAGATGCGATTCATCGAGCCGAGGCACACAGCTGCCGATCCCGAAGGATTAGCGCCTCATAACGTTTGATGTCAGAAATGCCTTCAATTCCGTAAGATAGACAGATACGCTAGGCACACTAAAAAACTCATTCCAGATGCCAAGCTATCTCTTACGGATATTGAAGGATTATCTAAAAGACTGCTCCCTGCTCTATGAGACGGTAGAGGGCCAAAAGAGGATGGAAATCACGTCGCGAGCAGCACACGGATCCATCCTAGGGCCGCACCTCTGGAACGCATCCAACAATAGTCTGCTGAAACTCGATTTCCCCGAAAAGTCGTGTCTGGTCGGGTATGCAGACGACGTTGCGGCACTTGTTGCCGGATGCACTATTGAATAGACGCAAAACAGACTTGGCATATTGACGCGATGGGTAAGCGGATGGATGACTGCTCACGGTTTCAGCCTTGTGCTGGAAAAAACCAAAATAGTCATCTTGACCAGAAGGAGAATCTCGACCCTGCCTCCCATATCGATCGGCGGGTTGACTGTACAGTCAAAACCAGTGGTTAAATACCTTGGTTTCGAGTAGACTCAAAGATGAGCTTCTTCGAGCAAATTAAAGCAGCCGCGGACAGAGCTGTAGTTGAAGTCGCGGCCTTGAGTCGGCTAATGGGGAATGTTGGGTGCCCTATATCTACTAGGAGACGTCTCCTTATTGGAGCAACGCAGTCGGTTCTGCTCTATGGCGCGGAGGTATGGGCTGATGCCCCTGACAAGGAGGTGCATCGTATGCGCCTTGTACAAGTGCAGAAACGGGGAGCTTTGCGGGTGGCGTCGGCTTATCGCACCGTCTTCGAACCGGCCGTGATGGTGATCGCGAGGGTGATCCCCATTGCCCTCCTTGCCAAGGAGCGCAAAGCTGTCTACCGCCGTAAGGGCGAACTGGTTGCCCGTGAAGAACGTCAATGCACCCTTACTGAGTGGCAACTCTCTTGGCAAAATGGGCCAAATGGCAGATTGACTGCGCGGTTCATTGACAATTTGGGCCCGTGGTTGAACCGAACGCACGGTGAGATTGATTACTTCCTCACCCAACTTCTAAGGGGGCGTGGAGGATTTCAGTCTTACCTGCACATGTCCTGATTGTGTGCTCTGCAATGGAGTGGCGGACGACGCTGAAGACGGCGTTGATGAAAGGGATTCCCTGACTTGAAGGCTCCCAAAGCCGGGAGAACGGGAGGGCTAGCCTAAAGTAATGCATCAAACGGTTCCGGGCCAGTTCTCTAATGACAGGGAGGTATTTAGTTGGCAGCTCGACAGCGTACTGTTGCGCGAGTCCAATACTCTGTGCGTGAACACATTCACCTACCCTACTCCCAAAAAAATATCCCTTTTTATCATTGAAATTTCTATTTCGGGTCCTCGAGAGAGCTCCAGTCCGGGGAGCATACTGCCCTTTCACTCCCCACTCATCAGTCGTGAAGAGTCATGCCGCTTAAAAAAGAAAAAAGCGGAAGAATAGCGATAAAAGTCCTCGTTGTTTGTGTTTCGGGCCGTCATTATTTACCTTTATGAAAGGCTTTCCTGGCGCTAGCTAAATAACCACTTTGGCAGCGTCAACCTTTTGAAAACCAAACGGTATATTTGAGAAATAACCGCCACTATCAATTATGTGTCCGGATTGCTGAGTGGTTAAAGCCTAAAGCTATTGTACAGAAAGGTCGCGGTTCAAATCCCAGTGAAGGCAGTAGGATTTGTTTCGAGATTTAAGGTCGGATACCAGTCGACTCAGCTGTGAAGAAGTACCTGAGTCAAATCAGGGTATTGTAATCCTGCAGTGTACCGTTACGGTCTTGCATAAAATGCTCCAACACACCTCAAGGCCCTGATCCAATTGGATTGTTTCGCCAATGATTAATATTATTATCATCAATTATTAAATACATATAACCGGTTATAGGTTATCCACAGAAGAACCTTGCCTATTATATTTTGAAAGCAGATCGATCTAAACCATATTGGCTCCCTTATTGGCCTATTGGGAATCCGACACCTTTCCCAGAGAGCGGAAGAAGGGGATGATCGTCAAGATCCCAAAGATGGGGACTCGTTTTAAGTGTAACGATTGAAAGAGTACCTGCGTTCTTCCTGCCGTCCGGAAGATAAAAGCTAAAATAATCCTGTAACCCTTCAAAGAACATCTCGAAAGCTTGATCGACTGAACACAGGCAGGTTTCCGCTCCGGATCTTCCTGTATTGATCACATCAACATCCTATGGATCATATGGGAACACTGTGCGGAGTTAAGACCTTCGCTACACCTGCTCTTCACGCATTCGAGAAAGCTTTCGATAGCGTGAACAGGGAGTGAATCTGGAGTGCTCTACGCAGGAGGGGCATTTTAGAGAAAGATAAAGGTATTATCAGAGCGACATATGATGGCGCTAAATGCCACGTACTGTACCGAGGTAAAATCTCAGAGGATTTTCAAGCCCAAAGCGGAGTCCGCCAATGTTACATTTTGTCGCCAATATTATTTTTTTTTGTTATCGGTGACATTCTTCATGCCGCCTTGTCTGGAGGAGGTGAAGGAATTCAGTGGAACACCTCGTCTACGCTGAAGACATCTGCTTCCACTCTCACCGAGCCATAAACCTTTGAAAATGGGTCAGGAGCTAGAACGAGATGTCAGTAGAGTTGGACCGAAGATAAATATGAACGAAACCAAGGTTCACAGTCACCCTTCTCTCCCTATCTGCACTAATGGGAAAGCGAAAGCGTTGATCAATTTGAATACCTAGGAAGCGTCGTTTCTTCCGACGGTGGCACCGAACTGGATGTTGTCCGACGCAGCAACAGTGTTTGATCCGCTTTTGCTGCCCTGTGTAAAATCTGGAAATGCAGTTATCCGAACACTAAGATAAAGTTAAGACTTCTGTGTTAATGTTCTTTCTCTGTTACTATATGGGAGTAGCACATGGAAAGTGAACTACACTGTTACGCAAAAGCTCCAAGGTCCATCTGTCTGCGTCGTATCATCGGAGTATGCTGGCCTGCCTCTATCTTAAACGAAGAAGATAGGAAGAAGGAAGTGACAGTGGATAGGTCAGACCTTAAGGAGGGGCGACAATTGCATTGTTAGCTACGTCATGACATAGTGTGGAATCCACTCCACCAAGATAGCCGTCGAATAAGTCGCCTCAAGGGCACTTGGCGCAGAATAGTAGAAGAGGAGTGCGACCGTCTCGGGCTATACCCCACCAAGGGGTGAATGGCAACCATACAAATATTGACCTACCTAGCTTCAGGATCAATACAGGCTTTTGTAGTTTCCACTCTACTAGGAAAACCTATCTCTTAGGCAGTCCCCGCGAATATGGCTGGTACCATTTTCATTGCCAATCGTAGTACCTTGTTGGGAATTCGATTAATTATCTGGAACTCTTTTCACCGCGTCCAAAAAGAACTTCGCTTATAGGAAGATATCTTCGGCACTTAGTAAGAGAGAGATGAATATTTTCGACCCCTCGCACTCCCCACCTTTCCAATAAATGGCAAAAACCAACCGTTTTCAGAAAGTACTAATCGAGACCTTTCATTTGATACCCCATGTGATGAAAGTTTACACCCACTTCCGAGTCCAAAATAGAAAAATTTGAACAAATTAGATTAATTATACAATTTCGGGCACAATCGAGAGAGAGGGAAAGGGAGATTCATAACGGAGGCTATAAAGTGCCGAATACGGGCTTATGCCCCTCTTTTTCTTCTCCTGACGTTTTGTTTAACAGAACGTTCCTAAGGGAAAGTGCAAAGACAATGAAGAGGGACAAATTCATCAAATTGGTCATTCACAGAGTTCCGATATTTTAAGGTTTTGTGTGAAAAAAAACCTCATTAAAATGGATTCAATGTCCGTCTGCCTATCTGTGTATCTGACTGTCACACCTAATTTACTAGGAAATAGTTGAACCAATTGTCGCAAAATTTGGTGAGAAGATGTGTTCTGTGAATCCCTTTCTATATAGCGAGTATCATCATTTTGTATTGACTTTGAGAGGAGCTTCCCATAAATGCGAAAGAGGGGCGTACATTTTTTCCACATGCGTTTCTTCTCCTTTGCCCTTGTTGCAAGAGAAGCTACCCGTCTAATCAGAAGATCCCTAAATGAGATGTATTTTCAGGCCTAGATCAGCATCAGCATCATCGTTTTTCAAATGTTTTGATTAGATATGTTCTAAGTACGAGACTTATTATACTCGACGGTGTGCATATTTCGAATTCTAACTCCCTTATTCCACAACTGATACCAACAATTTGGTTCTAAAAGGTACTAGCTGAGCCTTTTCATTTGATATGACCATATTCTGATAAAAAAATGTACAGCCCCATTTGACAACGAAAAAGTCTACCTTTTGACCAAAGGGAACGCGATGCGCTCGTACATAATACATAGGTTAAGTCGACTGGAAAGTGTTGGCTTATTTTTGGGTGCAAAAGTGACGATGTGCGTACAAAATGTGAATTGGTTTGACGGAAAATACTTATAATAATCATAAGGAGGAGCGCATCCAAGTTGGTTCTTCCTATACTTCTTTCTGAGATTATTCACCAGAACTGAACTCCATCGCCAGGAAAAATGGCTTTCGGGATACTACGGAGCAGCCAATTTATGGAAGCAGGAAGATCGTCGTCATTTTACAGGCTGTCGATCCTAAGACACTTTCAGTCTATTTTAGCCCCGAACTCAATTCATGTTCACATGTTGAGTGAAGTGAAACCGTTTTGCTCAAACTACTGGATTTTGTAAAACACGCTGCAAATATTTTTGTCGAAAAGCCCGCATAAACCTGTCTGTTCACAAAATTATTGGCTCAACACAACACCCCCTGTCCAGCAAAGCGAATATACTTTGCATATTTTCTTCATATCGTTCATCCATAAGTACCGTGAGAATGTGTTGCTAGCTCTGCAGCTGGTAGTAACGTGATCATATGAGTATCTTTCATAATTAGGTTTGGACGGAAGGGCTGTGACTGCCAAGGTGCTCACAATGTATAATCTCTTTTTGCAAACATTAGCAGATAATTAGCAATCTAAAAATTTAAATCTAAATCGCTAGTTTAAATACTAACGCATAGTAATCCTCCATTATCTTCAAAGGAGGTCAAATAACAGGCCTTACCTCAAGTTTATCAGCGCCCTTTCCAAACATCACAGCCGCAAATTGATCACATTCATCTCGAATATAGTTAATTCTATCATCAATAATTAGTGCCCCGATGGTTTCACCTCCTGCATACTTTTCATAAGTATCCTCGATTTCGTCAAACTCTAAGGAAGAGCTTTTTCGGCTCAGACTGATTGAAAGGGCCATTCCAAATAGAAAATAATGCCAACAAAGCAAACGCTAGGAATTTACGGGTAAAATTTATAATTTTTATTAGTACCACAGCAATTTGTTTGGACTAAAATTACTAATTTAAATTAGAAAAAAAATAAAGAAATTTAAAATTCAGGGGACAATTAAATTAAAATTGAAAAATTAGCAAATTTAGCCATTAGGTAGATGACATTTCACTGACAGAAAGAATAATTTAATTTTCATTCTAGGCCTCCTAGGAGTATAATGATATATGAGGCTAAGACTAGCATCCTCTTTGATCGACACATCAACGAACGTTTCAAATATAAAATTTACAACAGTGCCGTCCGCCCTGTCACCGTCTATGGCTCTGAGTGTTGGTCGACTTTAACAGAGATGAACGTCGTCTCGGATTAATGAAAACGAAGATGTTGCATTGCACTAGTAGCATAGCATGCGATCGAAATGGAGTTGCACCGATGGTGGAGAAATTGCGAGAGATGCATGTTCGATGGTATGGTCACCTAATTCGCGCTAAAGGGAATCCACTTGCCAAGAGTGGGTCTGAATATCGAAGTTGATAGTAAGCGACCAACAGGCCAGCGAAACAATAGTGACTGAAGACGCTTATTAAGGATTTGAAAACCTTGCGACTGCATCCACATCAGGCCTTTGGCAGAACGAAATGGCGCAATTGATAACGACGAGCCAACCCTGTTCGTAAACGAGACAAAAGCTAAAGAACAAGAAAATGAAATCTTAGGCTGACCATCAGTTAGAATGACAAAATTATGGCAAACTGATCGTTTATGCAACGACTGATTGATTGATGAATATTTAAATTTTTTAATAAAATATGTAAGTCTGGTCAGTGATAAGTCAGCATCGAAACAGCACAAAAACGAACACAAACCCGAGTTCGAAGCAACGATATTGAGACTGACGCTCAACCAGCTTTACTATCTCGCCCGCAGATGTGCCCTATTACAAATCCTTTTATTTCTACGTGAACAATAATAATATTCCAAGTTATAAATAGTTATTTACTCAACACGTGTACAGTTGCGAGAGGGACTCGAAACAGGTCCGCTTTCATTGGCGGACGGAAAGAGAAGGAAGTGCCCCGCTTTCGCCTCCAGCATCGGCGGAGGCGTTTACACTACCGACGATGCAGTCGGTGGTTCACGTCTCCACTGTGCCGCCAAATAGTCATCATGCAAATCTCTCTTCCAACTTGAACCAAAATTCTTATGTTTCCTTTATGTTCCAATTTTAAACCATTTTATAATTTACCAATACTCACCCTCTAAACTGATCATGAATTAAGCTCAACTGGTCGAACTATAATCATCATCATCAACGGCGCAACAACCGGTATCCGGTCTAGGCCTGCCTTAATAAGGAACTCCAGACATCCCGGTTTTGCGCCGAGGTCCACCAATTCGATATCCCTAAAAGCTGTCTGGCGTCCTGGCCCACGCCATCGCTCCATCTTAGGCAGGGTCTGCCTCGTCTTCTTTTCCTACCATAGATATTGCCCTTATAGACTTTCCGGGTGGGATCATCTTCATCCATACGGATTAAGTGACCCGCCCACCGTAACCTATTGAGCCGGATTTTATCCACAACCGGACGGTCATGGTATCGCTCATAGATTTCGTCATTGTGTAGGCTACGGAATCGTCCATCCTCAGCTTTGACCCTATGGTGAGACGTTTCGAGCGGAACAGTCTTTGTAAGCTGAAATAGGCTCTGTTGGCTGACAACAACCGTGCGCGGATTTCATCATCGTAGTTGTTATCGGTTGTGATTTTCGACCCTAGATAGGAGAAATTGTCAACGGTCTCAAAGTTGTATTCCCCTATCCTTATTCTTGTTCGTGCTTGTGTTTGACCAGTGCGGTTTGATGTTGTTGGTTGATTCGTCTTCGGTGCTGACGTTGCCACCATGTATTTTGTCTTGCCTTCATTGATGTGCAGCCCAAGATCTCGCGCCGCCTGCTCGATCTGGATGAAGGCAGTTTGAACGTCTCGGGTGGTTCTTCCCATGATGTCGATATCGTCAGCATAGGCCAGTAGTTGGGTGGACTTGAAGAGGATCGTACCTCTTGCATTCACCTCAGCATCAACTATAATACTAAGCGAAATATATGCCTTTTAAACTCTGGAAAAGATTTTTAACTATTTACAAATTTTCGCAGATTTTCGACTCAATAACTTATATATATGCCATCTTCCAGCTCTTGTCATCCTCTGGGCTCACTCTCACAAAATACGCACCTTTTCCTCGAATTCCCAATAGTAAACAGAATAACCTCGTTTCAAGTTTTTCAGAAAATGCTGCTTCCGCGTTCTCAATATTGAGGGAAATATTAACTTTTAAATTCTGATCATTCCCAATTTCAGCGACTTTTCCAGTCCATCATCCAGCCTATCTTGTCCTCTAAACTGGTCATCACAAATTAAATCCAATTTATTTGAATTCTCAATTTTAACAGAGATGTCGCTGTTTATAGTTATCTAAAAAAAATTTTAATTTTGTCTTTAATTTCGATCTAATCCTCCAATTCTCCTGGTCCTCCAGGATAGTCATCACGAATCAAATTTCGCTCCTCAAGCGGAATAGAAGATTTTTCAACCCTCCTTCCATTTCTACCTCTTTTTGACCCCACGTTCTATTATATATACAACATTTGAGGAAGGAAGCAATTTCTAAAATATAGTCATATACTATTATTATCTTTATTTGAACCGATTTAGGAGTGGGATATATTTTGAGACCTAGATTTCGTACAGATGCACCGTTTTAAAATTTTCGGCTGGATAGGTTCTGAGAACGAGAACTTTTCCACTTTTTGGTGCACATATTTTGAGCTCACACTCCCCTATGTTTCACCAATATCAGTTTCGAAAAACACTAATCGAGCTCTTTCATTTGATATCTCACATGACCATATTCGGCGAAAAAATTTAAAACCCTGTTTCGCCCCCCTTCAAACCCAATACCAAATGACGCCACTTACCATATGTAAAGGGGTTCACAGACCACACTTTTCATCAAATTTCGTGACAATTGGTTCAGCCATTTTCGAAAAATTCAGGTGTGACAGACAGACAAAGGGACAGACAGACGGCCTGACAGACAGACAGACATTAGATCGATTTTAATAAGGTTTTGTTTCATACAAAACCTTAAAAATGGGTTCGCTTCTACGGTCGACGTTTCTACTTCTCCCAAATCTAGTTTTGCTCGTTGGCGTCGCAGCTGGGAAAAGGTGATAAGTGCCTTTCTCTAGCAGTACCTCACCAGCCTAATGGTTTGTTCCGGGGTGACCTGGGTGTTGTCTCCTGGGGAATAGTTGAATGCCTCAACAACTTCACAAATTCTCACGCCGGCTTGCATGAAACTTAAGCAGCTAGCCCGAGAACTAAAAGATATCTATACTTTAATTTCATCATCATTAACGGCATAACAATCGGTATCCAGTCTAGGCCTGCCTTAATAAGGAACTCCAGATATCCCGGTTTTGCACCGAGGTCCACCAATTCGGTATCCCTAAAGGCTATCTGGCGTGCTGACCTACGTCATCGCTTCATCTCACGCAGGGTCTGCCACGTATTCTTCTTCTCCCATCGGAATTGCCCTTGTAGACTTTCCGGACTGGATCATCTTCTTCCATATCGATTATGTGACCCATCCAACGCAACCTGTTGAGCCGTTGAGACGGTCTTGGTTTCGCTCATAGATTTCGTCGTTATGTAGACTACTCATGTAGGGGGCCAAAAATTCTTCGGAGGATTCTTCTCTCGAACGCGGCCAAGAGTTCGCAATTTTTCTTGCTAACAACCCAAGTTTCCGAGGAATACATGAGGACTGGCAAGATCATAGTCTTGTACAGTAAGAACTTCGACCCTATGGTGAGATGTTTCGAGCGAAATAGTTCTTGTAAGCTGGAATAGGGTATGTTGGCTGAAAACAACCGTGCGCGGATTTCATCGTCGTAACTGTTATCGGTTGTGATTCCATCCTAGATAGGAGAAATTTTCAAAGGTCTCAAAGTTGTAGTCTCCTTTCTTTATTCTTCCTGTTTGCGGTTTGATGTTGTTGGTTGGTTGGTTTTTGGTGCTGACGTTGCCACCATATATTTTGTCTTGCCTTCATTAATGTGCAGCCTAATAATTCCCGCCGCCTGCTCGATCTGGATGAAGGCAGTTTCTAGGTCTCGATATTTCCTATATAGAGACCCAGGATATCCATTCCGTCTAATAATAATAGGAACATTGTAATGTGGCCTCCAAATTTGTACCCATAGGACGAGTTAGATGTTCATTTTACCCGCTCGAAAAACAAAATTTCTATATTCCAAAAACCGGTCTTTTAAATGATTACCGATTACTGATCCAGAGATTGCGCTTTAAATGTTGCCTAGAAAATACATGATCTGTCTATCAGAGCTTGCGAGGGAATGTTTAACTCAGCCACTGGTATAAGTAAATGTACTTTCCCTGTTGAGTCCTTCATAGAACGTCCATTTGTCTCTTTGCTATGATTCTACCAACATCTTTCTTTTCAGTGAGTCTTTGCTTCAGTTTCATCATCAACACAGTGTAAATGACAAGCTCAAAGCAGCGAAACAAACACAAGGACGAACACAAACTTCCATGACGACTGAGATTCGGACCCAGGGCAACGAAATTGAGATGTTGACACTCTACGACCTCAACGATCGCACTGCCAAATTATATTGACTTATAATTAAACACAACATTAAAAAATTCGAAACTGTAATAAATAAGAGAAAAATGTATTTTCTATAGTAAATCAAAAGTCCATTGACAGTAATATTTCTAACAACCAAATATCGCCAACAAATACCAAACGATCGACAATTATTCCAAATGATCCTCCTGCCTCTGTAGGAATCGTAATAATTGTTGTGTTTTGCTCATATCCTTTTCAAGTTTTTCAACTGAAAAGGAAGTAAGTGAATACCGGTTAATCATTGAAATGATATGTACTATATGTACTATAGTGTTATAGCATTTTTAATATTAGTAAAATTTTCAAATATTTGATATCATCTTAGAAAAAGTGCATCACTATGGGTTTTACTGTCGTTAGTGAATTTGTGCCCCTCGGAGTAAACAACATAAGTCTCGCATTAACCCTTCAGAATAAGAATGAGAAATTTATTTTTCTGGGGGTCAGGGAAACGGAAACTACCGCAAATAATAATTTTAGTATTGTATATTATATCATGTTTATCTCAGACCCGGTGTTTCCGCAAAATATTCAAACCAGGGATGGTCTTACTCTCTATGGTCTTGGCGCTAGCCGTAAAATATGGATACGCGCCGCCTCGCCACGAAAAAGTAAAATCGTTTCTGCCATCAATGCACATAAGCGTGAAAAAAACCGCCGGACTTGTCGGTCTCCCTGAGGAACTGTTTCTTTCTCTTCAGTCGTCTCTATAAAGTTGCCCCTTATATTTAAACGTAACTCCACGGAAGCCTGGAGGAAAAACGAGATGGTCATTAAGATTGTATTAGGGTGCTCGTTGTCGTTCCAAATGACGTGGATCTCAACTTTGAACGTAACAAACAACATCTCGAAAAATTGATTGACATAGCGAGCGCTAGTTTTGGTTCTGAAATCCCCACGCTAACACCTCAGTACCTTACGAATTATTGTGGAATAGTATGCGAAGGCCAGATTCTCTCTTCCCCGGCTCTTCATTGAGTTCAGGAAGACCTTCGACAACCTGAATAGGTAATGTACACCTTCGCTGAGGGGCATTTCCGAAAAATCAAGTACACCAAATAAATCAAGTATCGTCATAGCAAAATATGAGGTGTTGCATCGAAGCAAATTCTCAAAAGAATTTGAAATCCAAAGCGAAATTCAGAAAGGCTGCGCCCAGTCGCTAATACCATTACTTCATATAATCGGAGAATGATGCTGCCTTATCCGGAGAACGTAGAGGGCTTCATTGACGTTACATCTTTCCTCAAATACCTCGACCACGTTTATGATAACTGCTTGCTCCCTCACAGAGTAATGAGCCTTTATCAAATAGTCCTTAATTTGAAAAAAGGGGCAAGAAGTGTCGGACTGTAGACAAATACTAACAAAATTAAAGTTGTAAGGCACTCTACTTACAGGCATATATGTAACATGCATAACATCGATCCACATCGAGCCTAAAAGTAGTTGTGTCTAACCACAAGAAGAAAAAGGAGTGGCCACGAATAACGTTGGTATTGGCTGTTAAAAATAGAGCATTCCTTATTTTCCCGTCAAACATAAAGGCTGTTCTGAGAGGCAGTTCTTACGATAAATGTTCGAGAAGAAATTCGTGGGATGTGGTTGCAATTAAGCCCTTAGTGAGGCATATCGCGTCAAGCACTCCTACGTACTGAAATACGATTCTCCGTCATGTGCTCCTGGGTTAGGATTAGATTCCTCTGCACGGCATAGACAACAATGGAGTTGTCAACCTTCCTTAATGCATAATACACGATTTGAGCAGTCCACGGGTAACCGGCCTATTCACCCGCGAAGTTCTTAATTTGAAATTGTTATCAAAGGAGCGTACCCCGTCGCAAACAAGTATTGACGATGGCTTGGAGTTTGTGAGTAACAGTGGTTGTCGCTTTCTATGTGCTACTACCATACAGCAACCAGAATGAACATTAGCACAGAACAGTCACAACCTAATCTTGGTGTTAAAATAATTGCATTTCCAGATCTTAACTTATTACTCTTAAATTTTACTTATTCCTCTTAAATTTTACCCCGGTGCATTGCCTCCTACAGAGTACTGTAATCCTGTAGTGTACCAATGCGGTCTTGAATGAAGTGCTCTAACACACTTCAAGGCCCAGATCCAATTAGATTGTCGCACCAACGATTATTATTATTATAATATTATTCAATGGTTACACTGATCATCCCTCCCATTTTCTGGGAACGGTCTCGGATTCCCAGAATTTTCGCATGAGTGGAAGTAGCGGATCTGCAGAAACTACAGACGCTTCGCTAGCAGTGCCCCGTAGTGCACGAGATGGTTTCTTTGCTGTTTAGAAGAGCAGTCCGTTTCCATATGTTACGGTGATTACCATATCATTCGCAAAGGGCGCAACTTCACCAATATTTGGTGAACTTGCGGTTAAGAAATGTTTTCCACCTCCTTAATTGTTCACCATCGTGTATGAGGAGGCGTACCTCACAGGACTATCGAAAGATTTCCGAATTACTATATGTGGCGGCTTCGGCTTCCCTGACCAACGCAATAAGAAATCTTTTTGACACGATGCACTCTACGTTTGATTGCCCGGAATTTCGCACGATATCCAAGTTCGTACACATAACGCTCACCATCACTCGCCGATCAGCTCTCAGTGTTGAATACCAATAACGAAGATGAGGAATTTGCAGAAATCCATAAACCTCCCATTGTACCACCTGAGAATCTTACCATCCAGATCCCGCGAAAAACAGGCTCTCTGAGCAAAACGGCATGCCTTGGGACAGCAATCTGTAACAATCCGACACCAGGTTCGTGTCTGCTACCAGTTGCTTTTTAAAAGTACAGAAGCGCAGTGCGTCGAGACAGAGAGGACTACTTTCTAGAGTCGGAGCATGTCACTTCGTTTAGGCCCAGAATATCCACTTAAATCGTTGAAATCCTCGCTCAAGTTGAAGAATATTCTAAGGACCTTTTATACCGTTCTCGAAGTGCGTGTATATATTCCAGAAAACCAATCGTAAGCCGTTTTCGATAGTCAAAGATCGTAGCTGTAAGGCCAGCCTCTATCCGGAATATGGCTTCATTAAGGAACGACGGCATATTATTTACACCGCTATTAAGAATGGGTATAATCTTCAGACTATCTAGAAGCTGATCGTAAGGAAAATCGAGCAACACAATGGGCATGCCTGCACAACACTATTCT
Source organism: Hermetia illucens (assembly GCF_905115235.1). NCBI lineage: Eukaryota > Metazoa > Arthropoda > Insecta > Diptera > Stratiomyidae > Hermetia > Hermetia illucens. The sequence continues at coordinate 54,104,633 of NC_051851.1, forward strand.
CGCAGCATAAGGAGGCAAGCAGGAGACGGATAAGTATCCTAAACGCCTGATAATGACTAGATTTAATGAACGCATCAAGGAAGCGGTGCCCGGAAACAAAAGTCGTGCATAAGATCATCAGTGGCAACGCACATAGTCGAAGAAGCCCAAAAATCTTGAGCTCTTGCGTCATACACACCGAAAGACAAACTTGAACCCTTGGGAAAGTTTAGAAATTTTGAGAGACGCGACGCGGTTATTAAACACAGATTCAGGTAACTACCCCCAAAATTAATAAGACTCGCCACGGTAATTAACAGCTAATTAGGTTGATAGTTTAACAATATTTTTAAAAGTAATTTAATTAATTAGTGAGTAAGTATAAAAGAACCGTATAATGGCAATTGTTTTTAGCAGCTTTGTACTGATGAAGGGGGGGGTGCCGAAATATATATTTACATTGAAAACAAAAAATTGCAGTTTGCAGGAAGCTACCCCCTGTCTATGGATTTAACATTACATGTATTTGTTGGCATCTTATCTGAAAAGATATCATTCGGATTTATTACCAAAATTATGGATTCTCATCATCTGAGACGGCCCCCAAGGTAAAATACCTTGTTGAGACGCTCTTCTGTAGACCGCCCTCAGTTTATGCACGCTACATAAAACATGCAATATTCGGAAACTAGAGCCGCAGAAAGCAAGCTTGAAACCATCTCCTCCATTAGCAAACCTACAGGTATACCCCGGCTCTTCTACGTTCGGCATGCTTAAAGGTGAGCGTAATTTCCCTTACGCCACCTGGTAAAGAGAACCAGCATAACCCAACACAACGGCCTCCTTCCGCCTGGGAAGATTTTACTAGATGTTCCTACAGCGGTGGTCAGTAGAAAGACCTGTAGGACACCCGCGGCAACAACATGCTCTCTTTCTACTTAATAACTGTCGACAATAGAAGCAACATAGCCGCTAACCTGTTTGTCTATCGGTCTTTTATATAGCGGTCCAGCAAGAATGTCTAATGGGAAGTACGAGTTGTGGTGTAGGCATACTACAGGGCCAGACTACAGTTGCACTTAAAATGCGCGCAGACAGGTAAATATTCAACTTTTTAATTAGGTTTTGTTTTACAGAAAGCTTCCAAGTACCTTGAAAACATCGTCCTTGTCAATATAGTATGAACTATGAAATATTAATGTAACCTACATATGTACTATATATATTGTGTACCAATTACAAAACGCCATAGTCGAATACTTACGTCTTATCGTTTCTGCGCGGCTTAGACCCTTGTCCCGTGTTAATCGAACAATTGGTGCTCCGCAGCTATATCGACTTCCTCGTGCTTTCCTACGAAGCTCTATGCCGGCATTACAAACTGCAGAATGCAAATGGAGTAGGTCGTAGAAATTAAGGCGATTTATGCCTTGGCGAATTATCTTCAAACAGATGTCATGCAAGTCAGGATCTTTCCCCCCAATAATTTCACCAGAATTGTTCAACATCGTCAACAAGTTTTTGGGCGCTTTCAGTTCTTCAAGCGACCTGTCAATCTTTAAGAGTTCATTTTGAATATCATTCTCTATAGTTGCGGGTTCTATACTGCGAATGGCACTCTGAACTTCCTGGCGAAAAGTTTCCCAGAAAGTCTGAATTTGGGAGGATCGGCCAGGAGACGTGTTCTGTCGGAAGTTTAGAGTTTGTCCTGGAGATCCGCTATAGGCTACGTGAAATTCTTCAGCAAATGTTTCGTTCGACGCATCACATTTTATTACTTCCGGAATGATAAGTTGCTGAGCAATGACCAGCCTAGATGTAAGTTCTTCCAATTTTAATTTACAATCCTCAATATTCAGATTGAAATCTGATGACTGATTCGAAAGATTAGTTTTCTTAACCTCCAGTTCTTCTATCTCGCCACTCATTTTTTCGTTCTCACTCTTTATGTCCTTAATATCTTCAACAATACGATTATTGAAAGATTCCATTTCTAATTTTTTAGCTTCAAACCTCTCTTTACGTGTTTTGAGGTCATCTAGGATCTCTTCTCTTTGTTTGGTCAAATGATCGTTACTCTTTTCATATTTCTTCAGCAATCTCTTGTATTTCGCTTCTGATCTCGTAAGGTTTACAATCTCTGATTCTTTGGGAACCACAAAGGTTTGTGTGTAAAAATATTGCTGAAGTTTTGTATACATTCCTAACTTCGCCAAAAGGTTCCTCTTCCTTTGAATTCGAACATCGCACTCCTTCTTATATATTTTCAATGCCAGCTTTTGTCTTTGCACTTCTACGTTCACACCCTTCGCTAAAATTCCAACATCCTTTGAGTATTCAATCCACTCTGCCTTTTCGGAATGCTTTCCTGGTTTCGTATGAACGTTGCAAACAGTCGAACGCTCTAAGAGTTTCTGGATATATTTCTCCAAATCACTTTGATAACTTTCGACCAACTTCCTATACTTTAAGCAGGCCCTAAAATTTTTCTCATTTTGAGTATTTAAAGTAATGGCGTGCGCTACTAACGCTTTCAGTTTGTCAGTCCTAATCAGTCCCTGGAAATTCTGCGTACTTTCGTTATTATGGTTAAAAGCATATTTTCTCAGATTTTCATCCAAAAATGCCAAATTCGACTTCGCTCCTATACCGCTGATTCCTGATTTTAACATTTTCGCTTCATTGCCTTTACTGGAAACTGCCAGCTCCCGTTTATATCTTTCAAGTTTTCTCTGGTCAATTTCCAACTGTGCAACCAGCGACCTCACTATCTTCGCTAGACTCTCCTGTCTAGCGTTACGTTCGCCGTTATTCAAATGTTGGTCAACCCACATTAGTTCGTCAACATCATTTCTCGGAGCTGTATTCTCATCCTGTAGCACTAATTTACGCCCAAAAAGTTGACAATTAATAACTGGACGATTCAGTAAGCAGCGATTACCAAGTGCGTCTCTTAGTTTTTTTTCGGAATTTGCACTCCTGTTTTTGCAGGAGCAGCTAGGGTTGCAAGTTTTCTTAATATCGTCCCGTTTGGAATCTCGACTTTTTCGCGATCCCTTACGTTCTTGTCGATCATCTGCAGGACGCTCTCTTCCTCGGCCTCCAAAGCCACGTCCATCATCATCACCATCTCTATCGGAATCTTTCTTTGGCTTCCCGCTAGATACGTCGGGTTCCAGGGATTCGTCTTCTTCATCTTCATTATGCGAACTAGACGTTGATATTTCCAGATTATAACCAGGAGTCGCTCCTAAAATATGTCCATGAATCGTCTCAGATGAGGACTTTTCGCATTTCGATGATTGCATCACTTGCGTCGATATCGAGTTGGAGTAGGTAGCTGACGATACTGAAGACTGCCGACATTCAAGGGAAGGAGTTAATGATCTTTCAGTCACGCCACTTGCGGATGCCTGTCCCGATTTATTGGAAGGTGTATTTGTTGGCAATGAAGAATCTCCACATGCTAGAGTGGGTCGAGAACTTGAAGATCTGGAAGGCGTACGTGTTGGTGTTGACGAATTTCTACAAGATTTTAACGAGGGTGTGTGGGATGTAACACGAGGCTGAGACTGAGACTCTGAGGCTGTAAGCGTCGGCGTCGAAGAAGTTTTACAGCTAACCTGACTCGCGGATGACTGCACCGAATCACTGTTAAGTGTAATTGTTGGCAACGAAGATTCTCCACATGGTAAAGTAGGTCGAGAGCTTGAAGATATCGATGTCTTTTCCGAGGTGGAAGGAGTAAGGGTTGCTGTCGACGAATTTTTACAGGATTTTAGCGAAGGTGATTGAGGTGTAACCAACGACTCTGGAGCTGAGGGGGTCGGTGCCGAAGAAGTTTTACAGCTAACTTGACTCGCAGATGACTGCTCCGAATCACTGGTATGTATAGTTGTTGGCAATGAGGAATCTCCACATGGTAAAGTTGGTCGAGAACTTGAAGATATCGATGTCGGTTCAGAGGTGGAAGGAGTAAGGGTTGGTGTTGATGAATTTTTACAAGATATCAACGACGGCGAGTGCGGTGTAATCATCGACTCTGAAGCTGTAACTGTCGGTGCCGAGGAAGTTTTACAGCTAACCTGACTGGCAGATGACTGGTCCGAATCACTGGTATGTGTAGTTGTTGGCAATGATGATTCTCCGCATGGTAAAGTTGGTCGAGAACTTGAAGATTTCGATGTCGGTTCCGAGGTGGAAGGCATAAGGGTTGGTGTTGATGAATTTCTACAAGATTTCAACGAGGGCGAGGGCGGTGTAACCACCGACTCTGAAGCTGTGAGTGTTGGTACCGATGAAGTTTTACAGCTAACCTGACTCGCAGATGACTCCACCGAATCACTACTTGTTGGTAGATTATGTGGAGAACTTGAAGATATCGAAAGGATATCTGTTGGTATTGACGAGTTTCTACAGCTGAGCCGACTCACAGACGACTGCTTCGAGCTTGAAGGAGGTGTGGAGGTTGACAATTTTCCAGATGATGGAGTTGATGGTGAGACGGAAGTGGACGTTGTGAGAGGAGAGGGATCATCAATGTGCGGTGTTGACGGCGAATCATCCGAAGGTGTTGAAGAACTTGGCGGGGAGTGTGGCGGTTTAGGAGCTATGTCTTCCTGTAGATCAGATATCTCCTGTTGATATGCCTCATGTACCGTCAAAAGTTCTTGTATGGTTTTTTTCAATTCGTCATTATAAGCTTGCAATCGTTGATTTCCGTCGGTACATATACTCACACAACATTTTTTTCTTAGGACTTCATTTCGGACTTCATTCAAGCGCTTTTGCAAAATATGAATTTGAAGCAATTCCTTTTTGCAACAAAACCATGGAACGGCGGTACCAATTGTTTTGGGCATGCAAATCCTATTTCTGATAATCAACAACGTACATTCTATTTTCCGAACTTCTCTGCATATCTTCAGGGCACACTTCTCGACCCCCTCCAGAGTCGCCACTTCTGCAGACATTGAATATTGGCATTCTTGAATAGCTGGAGTAAGCATTTGCATATTTTTTATTATTTCTGCTATCTCCTCGTGGAGCTTCGTTTTTAATTTCGTGAAGACGCTCATCAACGGGCTAGATTCTAGGTTTTCGAAACATATATCGGCCAATTTAATATGTTGGTGGGTTGATTGCGTATAATTGATTTCAAGGCTGGATTTCTTCTTTATTTTGATCAAGCCTTTACTTTCCGTTTGAAGGCGTGAAAAACATCTTGTAAAACCAATCACTCGATTCAAATCACACAATTGTGAACAAGCAGTTCCACAAAGTTCAAGTGCATCATGAAGGATGTTTTCCTATGAAAGTATAAAATAATATTTCAGTATTCACTTTAATTATAAGGATACGTAAGAAATGCCCCTGGTAGATGACAACATATTTTTATTTATCAAAAATTTATATCGGCTCTAAATTAACGTAGAATCTGGGAACAATATCAGAAATCCTGTTTGTAAAAACTGCTTCATAGATGGTTCAAAATGTAATTAAACACTTACCCTATACGGCTGTCTTAAAACATCATTATACATGATGTTCCACAGTAGTGGGCCCAGTACGCAGCCCTGTGGGACACCCGCGGAGGCAACGTATTCCTTGGGTCCATCATCGGTATTATACCAGAGTGTCCGCTCTTGCTATCGATAATAGCGGCGAGGTAGGTGGGAACACCAATCGTCGCCAGAGACTTTCTTATAAGGTTCCAGTTGGCAGAGTTGAATGCATTCCTCACATCCAGGGTCACCACCACACAATATTTGCTGGTACAACCCCTTCCGTCAATTGCATTTTCGGCCAAGCCAGTAAACATTTTGATGGCATCAATGATTGATCTGGCTTTACGGAACCCATACTGCCTATCTGAAAGGCCATCTTGGCTCTGACGACTTGGAGTAATCTATTATAGATAACCCGCATGAAGTCCTCGCTAACTTGCCAGCGCAGGGCTGACAAAAGTCAGATCTACAATTGGACCAGTTCCCCTTTTCCGATAAGTGTTTACATTGCCTTCGTTGGTCAGAACTACATCCAACTCGGCGAATGCTTATAATAAGCACCGCCCCCTTGTGTTAGTCTCGTTGCTGCTCCACTCGATAGCCCACATATTAAAGTCACCGGTTATCACAGGTTAACAGGTCTTCAATCTCAGGCAGTGTGAGGCTCGGTGGGGCGTAGCAGCTGTATACGAATATACCGCATATGTTTGCCCACACAAAGCCACTAGCCGCCAGACCCGTGCTACATTGTATGGCTTGACGACCGCACGCCCATATCACCGTCCCACCAGTCGAACGTGTGACCCATACACCACCGTCAAGATTTCTGTACGGTTCACTAACGATAACAATCTCCATCGCGGATTCGTAAGTGGCCTGCGCAAGCAAATCTTGTGCGACCCTGCAATTGATTGAGGTCTATTCGTATTAACCTCATTTTTTTCACTGCAGTTAACGCCTTAAATTCCGGGCATTTACCACTTCCGACAATATGCCGGTTATCCCGTCCTTCCTTTCCTTCGCACAAAATGCATTTGTGGTCTCTATTGCACTCCTTGGCAATATGTCCTTTTTCGTCACACCTTCGCTAATGCATGCCTTTGTGAAGTGTCCAAATATTAGGCATTGTAAGCACCTCTTCAAAGAGATCTGTTCCCTTAGTCGGCAAACAACCCATCCAATCCAAACCTTCCCCAGGGCCAACAACTTCTGCGACTCCACTGGCAGTTGCATTGTGGCCGTTTGAGTACCGCCGTAAGCTTTTCTTAGGCTCACGATGAATTCTTCGCTGAATTTCTCCAACTTGAATTGTTGCTTCAAGGCAGTGCAGATCTCTTCTCAGGATGTTGCCTCATCGAGATACTTGCACTGGATATAGAGTTCATGTTTTTGGGAACGAAACGCGACATTCTCCCCAAATGAGTTTATAACTTGGTTACGGAAGCCGTCAGATTTCCCCACGCTTGATTCTTTCAGCTCAAGCTTGAGATCCCCTTCTGTGTCTTTTAGGTAGGGGTCAGATTTCACCTTCTTCAGTATCTCCGCATATATCAGATGTCCTCTGCTGGAGATTACAATTGCCTCCGGGCGAATTCGCGCCTTTGGTTTCTTGTTCCTTTTTTTGTTCACGACCTTAGCCCAACCCCCGCTCTTATTTTCCTTCGATTTCGTTTCGCTAACCGGCATTCCTACTTTGGGCACTTTAGGCCCTTCTGAACTTTTAGTTCCGTTTGTTGGACTGGTCAAGACCCCTTTTTAAGGTTTTGTGTGAAACAAAACCCTATTAGAATCGATTCGATGTCTGTCTGTCCGTCTGTCTGTGTGTCTGTCTGTCTGTCTGTCTGTTTTTTTTTTTTTTTTGAGGAGGTGGAAATTTTCAAAAGACACTGGTCTGGTCACACCAGCATGTGGGATTTTTACCCACTAAAAACCACCCCCGACTCCCTCCCTGCCCCGCGGAACCACCATAAGGTATTACATCACGGGGCGGAGTCAGCTCACTCTAGCTTAATCCCATTTCTTCTATACGCGGCGCACGTAACCGCGTTTTTCTCCTTTCCTCTGCCTTTCGCAATTTATCTTGAATTGATGCGATCATGGAGTTGACCGCATCCCAATTCTCTTGATGTGCTAGCATTTTCGGCACCAGATTTTCTGGTACCAGCACCTCTCCTAGAGTCTCCTCTAGGTTCCTCCTTTCTTCCACAAATCTCGGACAGTAGAAGAATACATGCTCTGGGTCCTCTAGGACTCCATCACAATTTGGACAGTCGGGTGAGGTATCCAATTTAAACCTGTGAAGGTATTGGAGATATACTCCATGTCCCGTGAGAAACTGGGTGAGATTATAATTAATCTCACCGTGTCGTCTCTCCAACCATTCCTTGATGGCAGGAATGAGCCTGTGAGTCCACCGACCCTTTCCCGAGAGTTCCCACCGCTCTTGCCATCTATTTATGGATCTCTCCCTCTCAGCCTTCTTCGTCTGCAATAAGGGAGAGATTGGCTTCGCATGGTATATATTCGCCGTCTCATCTGCCAAGATGTCAATCGGCATCATTCCAGAGATGGCGAATGCTGCATCATCTGAGACAGTCCTGAAGGCAGAGCATACCCTCAGAGCTGTCCTCCTGTAGACTACATTCAGTTTGCTAGTGTTAACTGACATCCGCAACGCCTCACTCCAAACTGGGGTGACATAGAGCATGATTGAGGTCACCACCCTGGCTATAAGCAACCTAGAGGTATGCCGTGGCCCTCCCACGTTCGGCATCATCCTGGCCAGGGCCATACTAGCAGTGGATGATTTATCACAAACATACTGTACGTGTTGCTTATAGCTGAGCTTCCTGTCTATCACCACCCCCAAGTATTTGATGGCCGGCTTGGAAGTGATGATATGATTCCCGATTCTAACACAGGCGTAATTTCTCTTCCGGCGCTTCGTGATGAGGACCGCTTCCGTTTTTTCCTCCGCAAGCGTCAGACCAGAGCTCTCTAACCAGCATTTGACAGCACTGATTGCTTCGCGTGAGTATAACTCAGCATCTTCGAGATGCTTTGCGACAACAACCAATGCAATGTCGTCAGCGTAACCCACCACTGTGGCTTCCTCCGGAAGGGGAAGATTAAGTACATCGTTGTACATGATGTTCCACAGTAGTGGGCCCAATACGGAGCCCTGTGGGACACCCGCGGAAACAACGTACTCCTGCGGTCCGTCATCAGTGTCATACCAGAGCCTCCTTTCAGTTAAATAACTATCGACAATTGCGGCGAGATAGGCGGGAATACCAACCTTCGCTAGGGATTTCCGGATTAGATTCCAATTGGCCGAATTGAATGCATTTTTCACGTCCAGGGTTACTACCACGCAATATTTGCTAGTACTACCCTTTCCGTGAATTGCATCTTCGGCCAAGCCAGTAACCAATTTGATGGCATCAATGGTTGATCTGGCTTTTCGGAACCCATACTGCCGATCTGAAAGGCCGCCTTGGCCCTCAGCAACCGGGAGTAATCTATTATAGATTGCCCGCTCTAACATTTTCCCCACCGTGTCCAAAAGACATATGGGTCGGTATGACGATGGTTCACCTGGAGGTTTACCAGACTTAGGCAGAAGTACCAACTTCTGCCGCTTCCATACCGCTGGAAATATTCCCTCGGACATGCATGCTTCGAACAACTCAGCGAACATGTCCGGCCTGGATTTCACGGCAAGCTTAAGGGCCTTATTCGGTACTCCGTCCAGACCCGGTGCTTTATTGTCTCCTGTTCTACCGCAGATCTCCAGGAGCTCGTCTCTGGTGACTGGCGGGATTGCAGTCACATTCAGAGGTGGTTGGAATGTGCCGATGTTCTCCTCTTGCTTGAGGAATAACCCCTGGATGATTTTCAGCAAGAGGGTGGGACACGTGATCTGCGGAGACGAACGGCCTCTAAATCGTCCCATCACGATTCCATAAGCTCTCCCCCACGGATTTACGTCCGCTTCTGAGCAGAGCTCCCTAAAGCATTTCCTCTTGCTTCGCTGGATGGCGAGCTTGAGGGTTTTGCGGGTTGCCTTGTAGGCGCACTCTTTCTGCCCTTGATCGATTCTACCTACCGCCCTCTGAGCCGCTCTTCTGGCTCGGTGGCAGGCTGATCGAAGACCGGTCAGTTCATCATTCCACCAGTAGTTTGGTCTTCTATGGGGGAATGCGCACCTCCTAGGCATGGACGCGTCACATGCTTTGGCGATGCATTGAGCCAGATGGACAGCTCTTTTCGTAGAAGCGCCTGCTATATCAGGTTGATCTAACCACACCTCTAAGAAGCTCTGCTCATCCAAAGATTTTGCAGACCAGCCTGAAATCTTTTTCGGTTTCGGGCATGCTAGCTCTTTGCCCTCAGGTTCGACACATGTCTCAAAGAAAACTGCCTGGTGATCGCTGTGGGTGTAGCGTTCGCTGACGCACCAGGACATACCACGCGCCAGCGAAGGGCTGACAAAGGTCAGGTCTACAACTGTCTGTCTGTCTGTCCGTCTGTCTGTCTGTCTGTCTGTCACAGCCAATTTATTCGGAAAGGGCTGGACCGATTGTCACGAAAATTGGTAGGAGTATGTAATCTACCATTCCCTTTACACGCAGCAACTGACGCCATTTTCTGTTAAGTTTAAGGGGGGCTCCCCATACATGTGAAAAGAGAGTGCAACATTTTTTTTCATAAAATGCGGCCATGTGGGGTATCAAATGAAAGGTTTCAATTAGTACTTTTCGAAACTGGTTCAATATTTGATATTCGGTGAAACATAGGGGAGTTAATAATAAAGTTAATAATAGTATATTTCCACATTTTAGAAATTTATCCGGCGCCCCCTTATGTTCATCGCAGAATACAAAATTTAACATAGGTATAACGAAGAATATTGTGCACAATTTGGTCAAGTTTGAAGAAAATCAAACTATTATTAACAAAGTTATAGGGGGTAAAACTTTACAATTTTTCGTGAATTTCGTGTACTCTACAACCTACATGACGTCATCATCACATATTAATTCGTCAATACCACAGCGAAGTAAGTTCGTATGAATTGGGTGGAAAAGGATTATTTTGTTTTAGTTTTTTAGTCATTTGTATATGAATATCAATTATTCCAACGAGACATGTGTATATGTAAGTATATAGTATATGCGTGCTAATGGACTTTGCGAGTAGTACCTAATTCAGATAGATATAAGAAGTAAATCGGAAATATGGGTACCATCAATTTATATATGTGCCTATATGTGTACAGTATTCGAAAATAGGCAGTTTGTTTGTTTAGGGTCAGTGTAACATCTACGGCTGTAATATGTACGTATGTCTCGTAGTTTTGTAGCTGTATACGAATAGAAAAATATGCGTTGAAATTTCTTAGATAAGATGAACACAAAACCTTTATACCCGAAGCGCGAGCTTCCGGTATTCCGACTTGTTTCCTTTTTGGGGCCTGTTGATTCCCCAAAGCTTCCGCCTCCTTGTCCCGCACCCGCTTAGTTGATCGAAGGTCGATGACCTTGTGCTTTGGTGTCCCTTGGGTATCCTGTGACAGTATTAGGGCTGAGATGTCCGGCTTTTCCTTAGGCTTACTTACTTCTTCCTGCGACCTATTATAAAGCACCCTGATGGCTCTCACCATATTCTTAATGCCTTGGTGCACGTTGTGCTTGTCCTTGATGAATTCGGACAGCTCAAGTATGTTAGTCCCAGGGTGCATAAAAGGTAGTTCTTCTGGGTCAGGACTCTGTTCTCGGTGAGTCTTGGCCTGATTACTCCTTTTATTGACTCCTGCACCTTTTTCAATTACTGAGCTCCCATGAGTTTTCTCTTTTGCCGTCTTTGGTATTGGAGGAAATCGTAAAACCGCTGAGCTTCTCCTGAATGGATCTATTTTCTGTTGCTGAAGTACCTCTTGATCAAATCCGATGGGTGTCGAAATCGCCTTTTCTGACCAGCTATCTCCTTTTAGCCCATCATTCTTTACCTTTGTAATTGGTGTTCTTGGCAGAGTTGTGCTTCGTTTGAATACCCCCTTCTCCTTGTCTGTCTGTCTGTCTGTCACACGCGCTTTTCTCAGAAACGGCTATACCGATTGATACGAAATTTGGTGAGAAGGTATGACCTGTCAATGCCCAGACATGCAGTGAGTGATATCCTTCTACGTTGATATTTAGGGGAGGGGGGGGGGGCATACATGTAAAAAGGGGGTGTAAAAATATTTTTCACCGAATATAGCCTTCATTAATATGCAGTCCAAGAGCTGCCGTCGTTTTCTCGATCTAGATGAAGATAATTTGTACATTGCCAACCGTTAAGTAGACCTGAAAAGGATAGTGTCACTCGCATTTACAGCACTAACCACGTTTTCAAAGGCCAATAGGTGTAGTTTCTCGCCTCCATATTATACCAGTTCGACTATAATTCCATCAGCTCTATGCGACTTATGATTCCTAACCCCATGAATTACCTGGTCTGTTTCCTCCGTGCTTGGCGTTAACAGCATTCATCCGCCGTCTTTTTTTAGAGGAACTTCAGATTCGTTAATATTCTGACTGCTGAGCAGTTCATCAAAGTATTCAACCGATCACTATATTGGCCCCCTATAAGTTCTGACATTCATCAAGTCTCAACGGCGATTAGCACGTGATTAATTTTGCTGAACGTGCTCCCATCTGGAAAGTTTCCACAAAAACCACGTGCTTCCAGCCATTTCGTATGACACTGCTAGTTGGATAATCCAGAGTCCATGTCATTGGTTTTTTTATACAAGCTATGAGAATATGGGCTCTGTCCCTATTTGGATTATAAAAACTACAAGGAGGATTTTGGTATCACACCTCGGCCAGGCTTCGAGAACTCGTTCCACTGCCTCATAGAAATTATCTTTCTGTAGGGGCAACATTAAGACTTATATTTCAAAATTCGCCTTAGAAGTATAAAGTGCTTTCTCTAATGTTTTCGAAATCCCGAAGATTACACAAAACTTCGTCGATAGTGTGAGAAACTGCATTTCAACTGCATTGAAAACCTGAACCAATTTAATCGATAGTTTTGAAACACACCATATATATCCTAATTTGTTTCCTCTATTTCTTTGGTATTTCAGTGATCTCCGGACGTCAAAGAATGCAATTTGAGCACAACAGCACATAATATGCCAACATAATTCCTGATGAAGTGCTTGAACCACTTTATCAAGGCACTCGCTTGAGTACTAGGAGTGCAGAAAGTCAGTTGAACGTTTGTCACAAAACGATATTGAGGACTACCCGTGGTGACAGTCAATAACCCTCTTTCACATCACTAAGGTCAACCCTTACCACCACAGGATAAGGAAAAGAAAGATCAACTTCCGTACTTCCTCAGTGAGTATGGGGAAGATCATCACTTCCCCTCACAGAGCTTATGGACAGATGAAGTTATATTCACTTCCAGCGATGTTGTCCGGACTGCGGATTATTCAGTTAGCAGTATCGCACGAAATGGTTGTTGGAAGTACCTAGTTTGCACGGAAATCGGCCCACAAACATACGTGGGCCTCTCCATACGGGACCACTTTCAACCAAATTAACCATGTGCTGATTGAACGCCGCCATCTCTCAGCCTTGATGAATGTCAGAACATATAGGGGGCATGGTGCTCCGAGCAAAAAGAATTGCGAACTCTTGGCTGCGTTCAAGAGGAGAATCCTCCGAAGAATTTTTGGCCGCCTACATGAGAATGGACGATTCCGTAGCCTACATAACGACGAAATCTATGAGCGATACTATGACCGTCAGGTTGTGGATAAAATTCGGCTCAATAGGTTACGGTGGGTGGGTCACTTAATCCGTATGGATGAGGATGATCCAGCCCGGAAAGTCTATGGTACGAAAAGAAGACGAAACAGACCCTGCCTGAGATGGAGCGATAGTATAGGTTAGGACGCTAGATAGCTTTTAGATATATCGACTTGGTGGACCTCGGCGCAAAACGGAGATGTATCGAGTTCCTTATTGAGGCATGTTGTAAGACTCAAACTACTGGGCGCATGAAAACCATCATCATTTTAGTGTAAATCAGTAGTTAGGTGGGACTGGCACCCATCTTTTGAGCACCTTTCTTCTTCCATATTGTAATGTAAGTTTCGGCCACTTGCAAACTGAATCTAAATTCATGTCAGCGAGCGGAAATAGTATAGCTCCACCTACATCCACTATATCCATAGTAATTGGCAAATATCTTATTTTATTTTATTCTACTCGTCCTCTCCAGTCGTGCGATCTTTGATCGCTTTGATACCCACGGAAGCAGAAATTATGTTTAATTGAATTTTCTTTGCTCGAACTTAAAAAAATTTTACTCGAGCCTAAAGCGTACTTTCTTAAGCTGCACACAGAGCACGACTGGCATTATATATATATATTGGAAGCCAATTTGAGCCAATATTGAGCCAATTTTCCAAAAAACTCAAGTAAGGGTTATTCTTCCTCCACTCCCCAAATCTTAGGCCCAACTCATAAACCATCGTAATGATCATCGATTAAATGAACCCTGATTCCTCGATACATTACAAGTTCATGTTCTTCTTCAACTATGTAATTTTCCGAAATGATTATGGTAGAAATTGACGACAAATGGGTGGGATACTCGAAATTGAAGTTTCCTTGAGATTGGAAGGTATGGGTTGCTCGTGCGACTTGTCCAAAATTGGAATGATCGCCCCATATACGACCGACTCCAATGAAACCAACACTAACACTGCCAGTGGCAGCAGCATGCCCAGGACTGAACGATTTAAATATTCCGGATCAATATTATTAGCCAATGGTGAACTACGCTAAGATTTCACTTTACGCATTAGCGCAAATTGGATAAAGTGACGTTCCACAACTGCCGTTCTCTGTAATCAATGGACACCTTAAACCCAAAATTCACCGCAGTGTCATTAGTCCTGCTGGCGTCTATGATTCTGAGTGCTGGTCGACTACGATATTGAACGGCGACTTGCGGTAGTAGGGACAATGATGTGCGTTACATAACATCCCCTGAGAAGTCAAGCAGGAGGATAGAGGTCACTCCTTTCAATTAAATTTAAATAATTAATAAAATAATATTAAAATCAAAAAAAAATAATTAATATTGAAAAGCATGAAACAAGCACAATAACTGCCACTGCCATATCTCGTATCAATGCTATCAGCCAATGGAGAATTATATCGTGAAATCACTTCACGCATTAACGCAACCTGGTTAAAGTGGCGTTCCACAACTGGTGTTCTTTGCGATCAATATCATGATATCAACAAACGTCTCAAATCTAAAATTTAACGCAATATCATCCGTCCTGTCACTTTCTAAGGTTCTGAGTGTTGGCCTACTTTAAAAGACAATGAACGGCGTCTTGGAGACAAAGATTTTAGGTTGGACTAGTCGCGTAACACGTTTTGATCACATCCAACATGAAGATATCCGTGATCGATATGGAGTAGCACCAATCTTGGAAAGAGGCGTCTTCGATGGTATGGTCACGTAATTCGCGCTAACGAGAATTAACTCACCAAGATTGGTTCGAACATCAAGTGGACGGTAAGCGATCAAGAGGCCGGCCGAAACAACGGTAGCTTGATACGCTGAGTGGGGATTTGAAAACCTTGCGATTGCACCCAGATCAAGCATTTAATAGAATCTTATGGCAAAACCGATCACGACGCGCCGACCCCGCTTATGAGCGAGACAAAGACTGAAGAAAAAAAAGAAGAACACGCCACAAACACATCCAAAATGAAGCATGCTGACTCCGCTTCTAAACAGGGCAAATGCTAAAGAAATGGAAGAAGGAAATGTGAAATGCAGAGTATATGGTATTTCAATCACGGAGGAGCGGCATTTCCGAAAAGCTAATTGTTATTATCAGAACAACATATGTTGTAACATAATATCAGAGGAATTCGAAATCCAAAGGCGAGCTCGCAGCGTTGCATTTCGTCACCGATACTAAAAGGAATTCTTGTTATCGATGACGTTCTTTATGCTGCCTTGTCCAGAGGACATGAAGGGGTCGATTGACTGTGACACGTTGATGAAATCTATCGCTAATTTTGGCCAAATGGCTACAGATTTGAAGAAGGAGGCAAGTAAAGTCAGACTAAAGATAAACACCAATAAGACCAAGCTCCTCGATGTGTCTTCACATTCTTCCTATTTGCTTCAACGAAGAATTTGTATATATCAGAGCCTCGTCTCAGCTGACGACCGTCCCGAGCTTGATATCACTCGATGTATTAGCAGCATTAGCACTAATTCCGCTGTCGCTGGCTTTGTTATCTTAACAACAAAATCAACGATTAGCTTCTTCTTCAAGAAAAAAGCTGCCTCACCTGCCACCAAGAGAGTGGTCAAAAGTACTTGCTAGTGTCAATTGCCCCCTTATCATATATACATTCGCAAATACCGCGAAGGTTGTTCAACGTCTTCTGTGTGTGTGTGAACTGGAGGAAACCATCACTTCTTGAAAAATTGTGTACTTTACCTAAAATTAACGGTTCGTGGACCAAAGAGGAGAGGCCGCTTCACGCCAATTTGTTCTGTCCGTTATCAATGAAGCGGATTCAAAAATCTTTCGAATGTTTCAAATAAAATACACACATATATAAAAATGTTGACTAAACAATAACAGCTAAATATTCTACATTTCCCTTTCTGATGTTTTTTTTAAATTGAAATACTCTTACCTCAATTGCGTTTTTATTTTTTTTCCTGGTTTTCAACATGGATCTATCACACCGCTTACTTAAGGGATTAATTTGAGCATTATCAGGTCCATTCTCCATTTTTCCCCAATTAGAACTACCACTTTTATCCCTCTCCATTTGCTTCCCCGATTCAGGACGATCAATTGAATTCAGTGTTGCTGGTGCAGGCATCTGGTATTTTACGTTGACAAGGCGATAATTAGTTAAAAATGTAAAATGTAGGAACCAAATTTAATTTATCCTTATTTGACTAAAATTTAGTTGTATTTAAAAATAAACAAATTTAAATTTTAAAATATATAGTAATTTATCAGAAATCCAAATAAAAATCAACAAATTTTAAACTACATATTACTGCCAGACTTTTGTGTTAATATTTTTTCAAAACAATGACAAAGTTCTCAAATTGTCCTAGATCTGAAAGAAATTTCAATGTCAAACATATTCCGTAAAACAAGTCGGAAAACGGGAGCTCGGTACTTCAAGTATGAAAGGTTTTGTTGATTTTTGATGTGAGAATATTTGGTTATATCATGGTTCCATTTTCTACTTTGCTCGTTATGTATATATATGGAATATATTCGATATTCATTTCAACATAGTAATAACATTTGTTTTGTTCTCTTAGGAAGGTGTAATTAGAGCCAAAAGAGACCACTTTGACCTACTGTAACTTCGTTAATAATCTTAGGATTTCCACCATAATTTCCAGTATGATGTTTCATATTAAAACCTATACCACTAGGATATACTTCTGGGAGGAAGGAGGAGGCTCATAGTAAATTTCCAAAATATAATAGCATCGAATTATTAATTTTATTCTAGTAGATGTCGCAAGATGCGTGCGTGAACCACCATAATTTTTTTCTCCTTTTATGGTAGAGCCTTGAAATAATGAGACTTTTTTCGGATCCCTGCACCCTTCCCTTTGTAATCAATGTCAAAACTAATATCCGCTTCGGAAAGGACTTGCCTATATTCGGGGGAAAATATGTTGCACCAATCTTTAACATGGGCGTTCACTTTTCCGATCTTTCCACCAAATTTAGTGTCAATAGGTATAACCGTTTCTGATAAAAGTACGCGTTCCTGAGAGCCAGACAGTGAACCGATTTTAATAAGGCAAAATGGTTAAAACATCTGACTCTTTTTGGGTGCACGCTTTCAACTGCTATTTGTGTCTTCTGGCTTTAAGGTTTTGTGTGACACTAATTGCGATATACTTCCAGAAAGCACATGGGCGTAGAACAGCCTCAATTTGATATGGAGATCAAGATAGTTGCATCCAGATTTTCGATAAAACAACGAATGCGTCGGCGACATCAAGTTCGGCATCACTTTCGGCAGAAACAACGGTACGACACACTGTTCAACCCCTTCGATATTTTGCCTATTAATGCGAACAGAAAGAGTGCGATGAGCAGCAAAACTAAGAACATCTACTTTGTTGTTTTTTCTCTTCAGTCCGACTTTGCTTGCCGTTTCCAAATCTAGATCCCTGCCTTTGAGAGAGCAAACAGATGTCATAAGCATATTCGAGGTGTTTAAAGAAATCGAAACTCTGTGGAGACTGCAGGACTCTAGAAAAAGTTTCATTTGAATGCGTTGATGGCAAAAATGATATCGCTTTTGTTTGGAGGGACAGTCCATACCCATAAGTTGACGTTAACTAACTGTCCTCACAGAACCCTCGAAAAACCACAAATGATTTGGTGGTGCAATGTTCAATGGCAAAATCGTCCATGGTAAAATTTCTTTTGTCACGGCACGCACTATTCTTCATGGTAACGACGTTCCAGCATATCGTACTGACCCCTCCTGACAGCCGTGAAGAAAGGTCTCAACTCCTTGCGTTCTTTGATCCCCCCTTACATTTCCGCAATTTGCTAGGTCTGATAACAACCTTTTGAGTCGTAACTAACGACTTCAGCGCGCTGTAAACAAAGGATCTTTTCATGGCAGCCCAATGCTGATAAGTATTCTCAAGCTGGTTTTTTAAAGTTTGTGTCATCTGCTTAGGAAGAAAGTTTTCCCACGACGGGACGACAGTTGATTCGTGAAAATAGCTCGCATTCAAATTGGGACCCGCACTCTGTCCCCTTGCAGACAGATGTAGTAACAGCACACAAGCGAAGGTATGCTATCCTCAGGTGATGGTTCATTCGTCGATGCCACTAATGCTTTCGGATATTCAGAGGATAACTACTAAATCTACAGTTGATCGTTATATTGTGGCGCGGTAGGATTGGCGCCATTCGAAATTTATTTCGAATCTTGCGAATGCGAGCGGTCGGATGACGCCACCGGCGCTCTCCAATCAGTTTAGAACTCGCCACAGAAGTGGAGAGCAGGCGATGGAAGAGTGCCATTAGTAGGCGGCGGAATGACAAGAGAAAATGGCGAGTCTTCCGTCAGCCGTCATAGAGAGAAGGAGATTACGAAAAAAGATTTATGTATTTTATGTAATTTTAATTATTTACAAAAATTAACTCGAATTAACGAAAATCTATCCCAATACGTTTTTATAATAAACATCATCATCAACGGCGCAACAACCGGTATCCAGTCTAGGTCTGCCTTAATAATGAACTCCAGACATCCCGGTTTTGCCCCGAGGTCCACCAATTCGATATCCCTAAAAGCTGTCTGGCGTCCTGGCCTACGCCATCGCTCCAGCTTAGGCAGGTCTTCTTTTTCTACCATAGATATTGCCCTTATAGACTTTCCGGGTAGGATCATCCTCATCCATACGAATTAAGTGACCCGCCCACCGTAACCTATTGAGTCGGATTTTATCCACAACCGGACGGTCATGGTATCGCTTTTATATAATAATAATAGTATTAGCTATAATGTGTAAAATAAAGTTGTATTAACTAAATGGGTATTATTTGCTAAAATATGGTCAATCTAGTTATATGGGTGTAGCCAGTCAATCTAAATATAACTGAAGTTCTGCCCACATCGGCATTCGGATGGTCCATCGCCAACGCAACTACTGCTTTCTACTCATAGAAAGCACGTTTCTGAACTACTTTGAAAGTCTCTATTGGTGCAGAGTACTACACAATTCATAAGTCTGCTCCAAGGCTATGTGAGAACACGTTCAAGTAACTGCCAGTAACCGTCCGATACCGGATTCGCGTCTGTTACCACTAGACTTTCTCGAGTATAAAAGCACAGTACAGAAAAAGAGGTGTGCTCTCTAGAGTGTCACCGTCTCATTTCGCTGCGGCCCACAATAACCAGCCGATAACACCGGAATGCTCGCACAGGTGGGGAAGGCTAGCCTTCTGGAGATCTCCCACACCGTCGCCAGGGAACCCCGGCACATTCCTGATAATTATAAGCCGAAGCAACATAGGACATACTATCACCCCCCGTCTCTAAGAAGGACATCGAAATGGGCGTGGTCCGCAAGCCATATCTCAATAGAAGCAGCGAGCCAGGACCAAAAATATAGCTGAGACTCGAATGGGGCTAGTATTTATTATCGTTAACTGACAGTGAAACATAATTTTATTTCGATAATTACCATAAACCTAACAATGAAAACCACATTAGGTGCTTAAAGGAGCTAAAGGTGCTAAAGGAGCTTGTGATTAAAAGTAAGAGACTAAGTAAAACCCTAAAAATAAAATCTTATGATTAAAGTGGCATTTATTTCTATTTATTGATCATCTGGTGAAGAGGGGAAATATAGGGAAAACCACTCGACAAATCTAGGGATACCTAAAATAAATTAATGAATATTGAGTCACCGGAAGTGATGTAATGATGGATGGTAAAACCGGACAGGTATAGTGTTGGGCGAATTCTCAGTTCAATCTTGGCAGATTGATGCTATGATTCCAATCATTTGTATGCGTTGCTCCCAAATGTCGTTGGTGCTTGCTAGAGATGGAAAAAATGCTTTTAGTTTTCGGCCTAGGTCCGGTGGTTGAAAAGCTCGTGGGCTTTGCTACTGAGCAGGTCTGTAGGGTTTGTTATGTTACACTAAGAAGCAGAGCTTTGCGGTGCAGGTAAGATGACACCGCACGCAGCTTGGGCATATGATATGCCTGTATTTTTTGAAGATGGAGCACGCTGTGTGGTGCTTAGTTTGTAGTCCTTGGAACCCGGACAATTTCGGTAGCTTGCTGGGTAGTCGGAAAAGCCACGGTTTATGCTGGACGGCTTATCCTCCTGTTTCTTGGAGCAGTTGCCTGGGTGTATGGTGGCACACTTTACACACCTGTACGGAATGTTGCAATTGACCGCGACGTGGCCAATCCATTGGCATTTTTTACGCTGCATCACTTCTCGGTTTCGGACGTATAAGAATGTTACTACTGTATTCAGTACGGTCTTGATTTTCGCAAGCTTGGCAATATTGAAGCCGGGATTTACAGGGACCAGCTATAAATGGAGTGAGCGGTTTTCTCGAAAGGAACGTCGGATCGATTATTGCTTGACGTCGGTAGCTTCAAAGGGTCCGGCATGGGTAACGGCTGTCATCACATTTGAGCGGGCATGGAAATGGTATAGATCACAAATGACCATGTTCACTGGTTTTTTGCTCTTCGGTGTACAAGAGAAGAAACTCTTCTCCTTGTTCGCGAGATAGGTGCGAGTCTTCTCAAATTCTTCGATTGAATTGACAAGTATTTTGGTGTTCTTACTAGTTTTCTTCATCGTAAACTTGTTTGGAAGTGTTTCCAAATGCTCGGTAATGATACCCGGATGTTCCGACTCGTCCTCGCAGATTATAATCGGCGGGATTTTTGTCTTCTTCTCAGTTGCTGTTGATCGCTGATGCGGCTTTCGATGTCGTCGGTTGGTGTAGAATGTCGTCCTCTACTTTTAGGATGATGGAGATACCTGCCGACCGATAGAAACCGGTTAGCTTAGTTGCGGACTGGTGCGGCTACTTTCTCTAAGTATTCTGTATCTCCTGTAGCCACACCCGTGCGGGGCGGTTGACCCAACAGAGCTGATTGTCGTTAACTGATGGGATCGAGTTAGCATTTATAGAAAAATTGAAAAGGCGAGTTCGCGTTGAAACTTTACTGGTATAGTATCTTTAACAGAAAAATTTAAAGTCGATATCTGTTTAAAAATATATCCAAAAAAAATGCCCAAACGAAATTCATTTTTGAAACTATTCAACAAATAATTGATAGTAGATTAAAAAATTATGTATTGGAAGACGAAAATGTTCCCATAAAAATCCTTAGAATTTCTCGAATTTGGATTTCATTTCAAGCTTCTTCAGAAGTCATTATTATTCTGTTAAGGGAAAGTCACACCGCGTCCTTGAAGAACTATTGTGCCCCTTTTACCGGTTAAAGTGTACCTATCAATCATAGTATCTCAAGCAGGCCTATAACCGTTAGGAACTTTAGTTTGTTCCCTACTTCTAGATCTTTCAGCTTTTCATCTGGTATTAAGTGTTCTCCCAGATGCCTCGACCTACTTTGCACAAGTGCCGGACACTATCCCAGGACGTGTATAGAGGTTTCGTCCTCCTCCTCACAAAACCTGCAGGTAGTGTCCGTAGATATCCCTAGCTTCCCTAGGTGATAGTTCATCCGCCAATGACCAGTGAGAATTCCCACTATGATTCGGAGGTTCTTTTTGATGAGGTTTAAGCAATCCTTTGTGCGTTTGGGTTCGTATCCCCCAATAAGCACCCTGGACTGCTCCATCCCTGGTAGGCCCGCCCAGTATAGTTCCCTCAACCATTCCTCTTCATTTCTTAGATTCATATCCATGAAACCGTTTCCGTTCCAAAGGGCTCTGGCCCATGTAAAGGCGTCCCTGCTCCCTTCTTGGCTAGTTCGTCCGCCGTCTAATTGCCTTCCAACCCAGTATGGCCTCCAGACCTTGTTGGACGAGCCGAGTGTATTCAGTCTCTCAAGGCATTCCCATACCAGTAGAGTCCACCTGGTTGGACCTAAGTGCCATGATCGCTGCTTGGCTATCGGTGAGAATGTTCTGTAGTTCCTTTGCAGATTAAAGGAGGCACATTTGTCTATGGCGTATATTTCCGCCTGGAATATGCTAGTATACCTGCCCATTGGCTCAAAGTACATTTTCCTTAGACCAATGACACCGGCACCCGCTCCCTCTGCTGTGAGGGATCCGTCATTGTACCAAGTTAACATCTTCCTTAAATAAATCTTACAAGCTAAAAGTTAAGAGTGATTTATATTAAACTTTGCGATCCTTCCCAGACTCCGATAAACTTCAATTCCTGTGATTTATACATATTTGTTTTCAGGCAAATATTTGAAGGAGTGTTACTATCATCTAGCAAATACAATACTGACTCGTTACCACGGGTTGCAATAGCAAGACCAGCAACTAAGAACTAAAAAAGCATACAGGTATTTAAATCACAAAAAAAACACATTTCATACAATTGCGGGACTAAATTGTTTTAAAATGTTTATTGAATCTGAAGAACACCTACTGATTCGTTTTGGTTTAAAATTGATTCTAATTTCGTCAACTCTTCGTAGATTAGCCATTATTCCACAAACTATTCCACATAATTGAGGTGTCCTCATGTTTGTTCTCAATCGTGTTGCTCCATATCACATTCACTGAAAAAGAATTAAATTGTGAAACTGGTAAGAAAAAGATGCTCATAAAATGTAAAGGGTATAAGACGGAAAAGACAGCAGGAATAGAGTTCAAATCTACTATTAAAAGAATGCGGCACTTATAAAAATAGTATGCAGAATAATACATTAAATGCAAATACTTTTTCTTTGTGTGAAATTCCATAAAATGTTCCAAGACTGCAAAATAGCATATGGAAGTACGGCTGAATCTCTCAACTACAGTTTTTATTGCGCTAACACATACTCATGCTCCACTTACGCACCGTAGTGGAGGGTTCGATAAGAAAGTCCCTCTGAGGAACTCGAAAAAACAAGCAAAACTTAATTCAAGACGCCCCAGCTAGCGAGATCCATTTACCTTTACCCACAAAAGCAAAGCCACCGCAGCTAATTATAAACCCCAAGCTAAATAAAAAACAAATCTTCTATTCGTACGATCAAACCTCAAACAAAGGAGCATTCCCGAGCTTTTTGACGGAGGATCCTAATCAATATTGAAATTTGAATTCAGAAATTAATTCAACTCGTGGACCCACAAGCCCTTAACAGATTAGCAGGAGCAGGCCTGTTCTACCAGCATTGCTGAAATGAACGTCCAATCAGCCCGATTTGTTAAAGCAAAATTTTTCGTCAGGGTTAAGCATCTACCTCTAAGCAAAAACTCCTTCGGGCAAAACAGAACGCTTAGGTTATACTAAAGTTAAAAGAAAAATATCGTCCAAGCATCTACAATCAAAGCGAAATCAAATCCTCAACTACCATTTCCGGGTTCTGAACCACCAAATGATAGGTTTTTGGATTTCTTTCCTTTAATTTAAGAAGTTCTTTCGCTGCGAGGAGGCCTTCTGAAACGGAGAAGCGGCTCGTTGGCCAAAGTAAAAATCTGGTGTAATGGGGTAGTTCTGGCGAGCCCCCAGCATCTTCTCAGGATACAAGCAAATATTGAGTTGAGCGTGTTTTCAAAGTATTTAGGCAGATTCATAATGGACGTATCGGCATATTCTAAAATGAGCCTTACCATAGATCTATTGAGATTGATGGCCTCACGGGGTGTGAGACCGCATTAAAAACCAGTTGAAAAATCAATTAACCCGCCTGCCTTTACAATTTTAGGAGTAATGGAGTTCAAGTGGTCTCTGACCGAACACGTCTTCGTTATCTCCCTACCTAAAAAGGTGATGGATTTAACATGGGCAAGGGTAAGATTATTAATTTCAATGAGCAGGCCTGTTATCCTGCTTCTCTTGAAGGATATGTATTGGGATTTGTTTATGTTGATTGGTAGGCCCAATTTTCGGGATTCACCAACAAACGCCTTTACCTGACTTTGCAAACATTTGAAAGTCGACAACCAATCGTCTCCAGTGGCCAAAATGAGGAAATCTTCCAGACTTTGTATTCATCAATGAAATTATTCATGCGAACCTTGATCATAGAGTTAAACCAGAGGAACTCAACCTGCCCCTTAGTAGCGCAGAGAATGTTTCCAGCGCCAACCAGCGTGCATGCTGATAAGTGGTCTTCGTACCCAGCAGTTCCTTCGCCTTCTCTTACCTCTAAAATTGCAATCCTTGACCCCTAAGGTAGAGAACTCATCCGCATCGGTAATTTCTCCCAGTCCAAATTCTCTGCTTCTCATTCCCATTCAAAATGCCCTGTCTCATGACCAATATACTAGAGAATTTCGGAAAGACGTAAAAATAGGTGATTATT
Source organism: Hermetia illucens (assembly GCF_905115235.1). NCBI lineage: Eukaryota > Metazoa > Arthropoda > Insecta > Diptera > Stratiomyidae > Hermetia > Hermetia illucens. The sequence goes on from NC_051851.1 coordinate 54,129,200, forward strand.
ACGACTCATGTTATCCCAGTTGATAGAACGTGAAGCCGGAAAAAAGGGAGACCCGGCTTCCGCGATTATGAGGGAAGATCTACGACGAATCACATTCTCAATCGATGTTTCCTTAGCTTTGGATCTTTTTAAAAGTTTCGTTCAAAATAAAACCTTATCCAAATCCGTTTACTGCCTGGCGTCTCTCCGTCCATCTCTCTGTCTGTTTTTTTTCATCGTTGAAAGGTGGAAAAGTTCAAAGTCTACTTCTGGCTCCTGCCGTGCGGTTAGGTGAGATTCTTACTCACTAAAACCACCTTCTCCCACTCCCTTCACGAAAGTGCACGAGGTTGGAACAGTTCTTAACTGCTGCTCATTATAGTTCTCTTCTTCTCTTATTTCGTGATAGTTCTTCCTGCCTAAGCTGTTAATGAATAGCTTTCACCTTCCTTTACAACCAAGCCTTCATTAACTCCAATACGATCCCCACAGTATTTTCGGATGATAAGTGTCATTCTACGACCGCCTCCGATCTTGCTCGTTGCGTGGTAAATCAGGGGCAATCAAATACGACATGCTACGTTACCGTAGGTCGGACAACATGGTAACTCATCGTGTCCAAAGCGATATAGATAAGCACGATAACCTCTATCTACACTTAAGAACTGCGTTAGCTCATAGTTTACTTCCCCATGGCTACGTTCAATCCATCTTTGAATGTCCGTAATGATACGGAATGTTCAACGACCAGTTTGTGATCCGTTCCATTTTATTGTCACTCTGCGATGGATTCCCACCGTGCCAGCTACCGTCAAAATACACTAGAATCCCCAATGCATAAGTTTTGTAATAGAGACGCACTTTTCTCAGAAACGGTTATACCTACTGACACGAATTTTGATGGAAACTGTGATCCCCACGTGTGCTGTACGTTGAACTTATCTAAGAGGGGTGCAACATTTTTTCTCAGCGAATATAGCCACGTCGAGTATCAAATGAAAGGTCTCGATGACCAACATTTTTAGCATTGATTGAAAAGAGGAAGGGTACGCGCGTCCGAAAAGGGGTCAATTTCTTCATGGACTCATTCTCAGAAACCACTCTACCTAAAAATCTGCAAAAATTAAATAACCCATGCACATGGTATCTAGGCTTCGAAATAATCTCCGTTACGATATCTATTCAAATAAAGTCAGTGATAGTATATTATTCTATTTTTATATGGTAGTCAAAGGATAGTATAAGTCCCAGGGCGAAACGTGGATTGGTACCCATGATGGAACATAAAACCGGGGAAACACCTGCTGAATCAACCCTGAACCCTATCTCCACCTCCAACTGGTGACCGCTGGGAACTCTTTCTTAACGCAAAGTTGCAGAAGGAGAAGGATGAAGGCGAGTCCTCCGCGCCTAAAAACGGGACAAATTGTACCAACCTGGGGGTTGGGTCGGGCTGAAAACCCTAATCGGAAAACAACTCGTTACGAAGCCATAAAAGGGACCTGGACTGGCACCGCAACAACCAACCTAGCAACGTAAAAGGAATAGAGATTTCCCTATAAAAGATGGAGCTGCCAAGCAGCTGGCCGATACCTTATTCCAATATACGGCTGATGTTATTATAGTGGTTATCCAGCAAACCAGGTTCTCGGATTAGATTTCTTTGTCAGTCAAAAAATGAAACCTGCTGTTATCGGCTTTGAAAAGATGAACGAACGGCTATGCACTCTGCGCTTGCGAGGCAAATTTAGAAATATAAGCCTCATTAACGTTCACGCCGCTACAGAGGAGACTGTAACCTGAAGCCTGTCCCAGGTACGACATCAACATCATACTTTTGGATTTTAACGTTGATTCCCATAGCTTACATCAAAATACAAATCATAACGGACTGGGAATTATTCAATTAGCAATGTCACACGAAATGGTTTTTGGAAGTACTTGGTTTGCGCGGAAAGTAGTTAACATACATATGTGCGTCTCTCCAGATGGGACCACTTTCAAACAAAATTTACCACCTGTTGATCGAACGCCACCAGCTCTCAGGCTTCATGAATGTCAGAAGACATAGGGTGCCAATATAAACTCAGATCACAATCTCGTTGACAAGGTGCTCCGGGCTCGAATAACAACACCACCTACAACCCCCTCATACAATCAGGTGAGAGTGAATAATGAAGCCATCCACAACGAAGTCCTCCGTAACACCTATAAGGGGGGAAATGGGTGCTGCGATAACAGCAGTCAACACAGATCCTGGAGATGAAGCAACAACAAATGATTTTCAAAATCACCTGAAGAACGTTATCGTTGATACGGGCACAAACATACTTGGCCCCAGTCGCAAAAAGAGTCGGAACGGCTGGTTTGACGACGAATGTAAGCTCACTATGGAACAGCAACATGCTGCATTCCGGGTAATGTTGCATTCTCAAAGGACGCGGACATGCGCGGAGATTTATCACGAACTCGGGCGTGCTGAGAAGCGACTACACAGACGAAAGCCAGAGAACCAACAGGTCTGTAAACTTAAAAAGCCCAGAGAGCAACTGCACCAGGCGCACAAGTTTTACCAACAAGTCAGCAGGATGAAGCTTTACACACCTCGATGTTCATCCTGCCAAGACAAAGCGGGAAATCTGATTTCCGACAGAATGGGCATATTAAAGCGATGTGTTGAGCATTTTGATGAACTGCTCAACAACCAAAATATCGGCAAGTTCGAGGATCCGCCAACTCAAAACGACGGACAAATAAAACCACCACCAAGTATAGAAGAAACAATAGGTACAATTCATCGGATTGAAAACCATAAGTCGCCAGGAGCTGATGGAATCACAGTTAAATTGGTTAAATGTGGAGGCGATCAATTACACCAAGCGGTTCATCAACTGGTGCTTAAAGTATGGCATAGCGAATCAATGCGTGCGGACTGGCAACGGGGCATTATCTGTCTCATACTTGAAAAAGGAGATATCAGACTGTGTGGCAATTATAGTTGTATCACGCTGCTGAATACCATCTATAATATATTCTTCTCTATCTTGCTAGGTCGGATAACTTCGTACGCCCAGAACATCATTGGCCCATACCAAAGAGGCTTCCCTCCAGGCAAATCAGCAACAGATCAGATTTTCTCTGTGCGGCAAGCGATGGAAAAACTGTTGGAATATAGACATCAGTTGCATCATCTTTTCATTGACTTTATGGCCGCCTGTAATAACATAGCCACGGTAAAACTGTACACGGTCATGAGACAATTCGGTATCCCGACCAAATTGATAAGACTGACTAGGCTAACCCTGACGAATGTGTGAGGTAAGATGAAAACAGCAGGACTACTCTCAAGACCATTCGACATCAACAACGGTCTAAGGCAAGTGGATATCCTATCATGCGTCCTCTTTAACCTGTTCATGGAAAAAGTGATGCTTGGTTCTGAGGTAAATGCGTGGGGATAGACCACCTATTATTAACGAAGTTAAGGTAGGTTAAAGTTACGCGCAAACGCTTCCTCATCAGTACCTCTAATCCTTTGAAAACTACTCTGCTATTTGTAATACTTACCACAATCATTTTTGGTTTAAACCGGAGAGGCTGTTTCCGCAAATCCCTTTACGAAACGCATTGCCAGCATTAAGGACTGCCTGATTCAAATACAACAGGTCTCCAAAATTGAGTGAAGATATTCCATTCAATATTACTTGCATGCATGTCCTTTCCAACCGTGGTTCTTGTTGAAAAATTTCGTCAGAATTGCTGCTAACATTACCCGCTTCCGAAATTGATCTATTCGAGTTAGTTTTTATTGCTTCGATTGAACGATGGATTTTAGCAATGATATTCCGAATATTCTCATCCGCGGAATTAGGTCCTTCGTAGCAGACCACGTTCTGAATTTCTTCTTGGATGGTAGAAGCCTTCGAATCGAAAGCACTGTTAGACTGGCATTCAGGTTGAGCTTGAGAGAAAGCGGGTAGATTCAGGTAATCATGTGAAGTAAATGATTGCCCACACTGAATTTCTATCGACTTAGTTGACGGTTTCTCAGCACTTTTTTGTGCTGCCATCAAATCAGCCTCGCATTTCTCCAATTTTTGTTTATATTCTTCTAAGTTAAAACTGAAAGTAGTCAGCTGATTGGCTAATTGCTTTACCTCAGACTTCTTCATTTCCAAAGTCCCTTTCAATTTTTTTTTCTTAACCTCCAAACGGACTAATTCTTCCTTAGATCTACAAATTGATTCCGCTAATTCTTCATCCTGGGATTGCACCCACTCTTTGTAAAGTATTAGGTCTCGCAAAGCTTCCTCATTTTGACGAGTTAAAACCTCATTGTATCCTTTGTATTTCCGAGCCAATCTTTTGTATTTTCTAACCGAATTTTTAAGGCATTCGCTCCGTGGTTTATTTGAAGGAGCAAAATACTCACGAAGAACCTCTGCTTGAAAGTTAGCGTATGCATCCAGCTGACTTTGTAAATTGCTATTCTCGCTTTGTAGTTTCTCAAATTGCTTCTTAATAGCCTTAAGTGCAATTCGTAGCTTCTCCGATTTTTTTCTAGCGTCATTTGCAACTTGCATTGTATTTTTAGAATATTTTATCCATTCTCGTTTGTCTGCGTGTTTTGAAGGTTGATCCTTGGAGGATAACTTTAAGACCGGCTTAGATAATTCCTTAATGCACACCACTAAATCGTTTTGGTAGCTTCTGAGTAAGTTTTTTAATTCGAGTTTCTCGTGGTAGTGATTTTCATTCTGGGAAGATAAATTAGATATCAATACTTTCAACTCGGCGATTTTCAAAGAATCGTCCTTTGAAGATCGATCTTCATTCACCTCGAAACTATGTTTCAATTCAATATCGGATTTAAGTCGGCTGCTAGAAAGGGTATTTTCTGCATTCTTTGACTTAAGCCTCGCCAGCTTTTTACATTTCGCTTTGTACTTCTGAATTTTGTTTTCATTCGCCTGAAGTTTTTCAGTCAATCTGTCAACTTTTGTAACTAAATTGGAAATGCTTGTTTCTTGACCAATGTAATCTGACATATTGCCTTGAAAGCCATATCCTGCGTTTTGATTTTCAAATCCTTCAGTTGAATTGTCGAAGAATTGGTTTGGAAATGCAATTGGGGATTCAAAGGAGATTTCGGAAGAACCTTTTTCAATGTTAGAAAACTGTGGTGTCGTATAGGCACCATAGTACCCCGCCAATTCCACCGGTTTAGCCCTATCGCTCAAACGAACAAAAGAATCTACTGCTGATCTTAGTTGGATCGAAGATCTTTCAACAACATCATCATCATCATGTATGACAGAATCCTTTTCAGTCTCATCGTCACTCTCCTCAGAAATACGATCCAGCAGAGTAGTGCGAGTCCAATAATCCCATTGTTCTATCTCAGAGAGGGATGAGAATGTTTGTCTGTTCTTACGGTCTCCATACTGATTACTAAGATCATTCAACTTGACTTCGTCATTATGGGAGTGGTTATTTCTAACCTGCACAACCCCATTGCTTGCCTGGATCTCATCGTAGAGCGTCGACTCACTGGAACTACAATCCCCAGTGTAAGAAGTATTGCGACTTTGGTTAATTTCTTGTTCGCTAGGGGATGAACCACTCAAACTACTTTCTGAATTCTTCCTCGAGATATTGGTGCCATATTGAACTTCGGTTTGTCCCGCAGATTTGCGGTGGGACGCGAAACGATGCGTTACTGGTGGAAATGGTAGATTAGGCACTGTGAAGGTAGCACCAGAAGATTTGCGTGTTTGCTTCGAAAAACATTTTGGCCTTACTAACTCGGATTCTGCTCCCAATAGCATGTTGGCTGGACCGACCTCTTTCACCATTCCGGATGAACTTGAAGGAATAAATGTCCATTTCACGAAAGGTCGAGGAAATTCCGGAGAGTTAAGTGTATTTTCTAAATCACTTTCAGGACATTGTTTTTTATTGCTTTCAACTAATGGAATTCTCTGATGCGTCGTATGACAATGATCAATCCCTCTCCTATTTTGTGATCTCACATTAGCACGGACCAATTTATCCCCGTACG